>NC_090228.1:34382708-36782708 GCF_024489055.1 Chanodichthys erythropterus | reverse complement strand
ATGCTGTTCTTTTGAACTTTCTATTCATCAAGGAATCCTGAAAAAAAAAGTACACAACTGTTTTCAACATTGAAAATAATCATAAATGTTTATTGAGCAGCAAATCAGCATATTAGAATGATTTCTGAAGGATCATGTGACACTGAAGAATGGAGTAACGATGCTGAAAATTCAGCTTTGCATCACAGGAATAAATTACTTTGTCAAATATATTTAAATAGTACACAGTTATTTTAAATTGTAATAATATTTCACAATATTACTGTTTTTTACTGTATTTTTAATTAAATAAATGTAGCCTTGGTGAGCAGACGAAACTTCTTTTAAAAACATTAAAAATCTTAGTGGTTCCAAACTTTTGGACTGTACTATATATATATATATATATATATATATATATATATATATATATATATATATATATATATATATATATATATATATATATATATATAAGAGATGAGTCTATACATGAATAACCATGAACTAATACCTGAATTAATAGTTACTTCAACATGAACTCAAGATTAGTTAAGATATGAACTAATCATGAACTAATGAAGAGTGATCCTTAACCCTTTAACTTTCACCCCTAGATGGAGCCAATGAAAAAATATATTTTTTTTAAAATTCTTATTATTGGACATTAAAAAAATGACCTTAAGCAATTTTTTTTCCAAATTTATATTTTTATCTTGAAGATATCAAACTCTACCGTACGGTTGAGATGTCAGTCTATGGTAAATCTTTATTCAAATTCAGACTACTATTTAATATGTTTTTTTTTTTCAATAATAAACATGTTTAACTTTGATTGTAAGTCATAGATACATTTCATAACTTTAAGGGTCCACATAAAATAAAAATTGCATTCAAAAAGTCTACATAGAAATAATACATACTTGATTGATATGCATATGCTATATTGTGTTCAATATAATAGCCAGGCCATTTGTGATTTTAAATCTTTATTATTATTATTATTATTATTATTATTATTCAGGAACAATGTTTTAATTTATTCTTTTTCAAAAAATTCATCAACATTTCATAAATGTGACAATATATTGTCAATATTTTGTCCAACTATGAACAAAAACAAGAACGCTCCCAAAATTCCACTTCTATCTTGACACTTTTTGATCATTCAATTTTCATTGTCCAGCTATGAACAGAAACAAGGACATTTGAAATTTTCTTCACTTCTTCACTTTTATCACTTTTTGATCATTCAGTTTTCATTGTCCAGCTATGAACAGAAACAAGGACATTTGAAATTTTCTTCACTTCTTCGCTTTTTCGGTTTCTGATCATTCAATTTTCATTGTCCAGCTATGAACAGAAACAAGGACATTTGAAATTTTCTTCACCTCTATCACTTTTTGTTCCTTCAACTTTCATTTCATGTGAAATGCTACATAACATTGCTAAGCTGTGTTCAAACACAAGAATACCCCACATTTCCCACACTTCCATCTTGATACGCCCTTTGTGCAAAACCTGCATCTACCACGCTGTGGACCACAGGTAGGCCAGTGGGATGTGTTGTCAAAGCGGACATCTGCTACAGGTGTTGCATCTCTTTTGCGCTTCCGCTGCAGATTTGCAGGTGGAGGTGAGGTGCACAGTGGTCTTCCAACTCGAGCTGGCATCTTGTGAAGGCCTTTGAGGGTGTGGGCCACAGTTATTCTGAACATCTTGAGTGGCATTGGTTTTTCCTTCAAAGCACTGCATTCTTGTTTGTAGAGAAGCCAGCCATTATAAATGGATACATCCAACACATAGCCAAAAAGAGGTAGGTACCAGCGTTTTGACTTGGTGGGGGTTTTGTATAGGTGGACGAGCATGTCTGATAAATCAATTCCACCCATGTGCTCATTGTATGCCTTTATTATGACAGGGCAGGTGACAGCAATCTTCTTGCCATGCTCTTTGCTGTACCGCTGGACAAAACCAACAGGCTCAACTCCACAAGCATTGCTAAGAAGTGTGACACACTTGTTGTCATACCACTTAACAGCAATAACTCCTTCTGATGACCGATAGTCATAGGCCCCCCTTCCTTCTTTGGACAGTTCCTTGTCCGTTTTCAGATGGTCAGCAGCTCCTGCTGTACGATTTTCCCGAACTGTACCCAAGCACCGTATATTTGTTGTTTCAGCTAGGGTCTGGACAAGTTTTGCACTTGTAAAAAAGTTGTCACAAAAGACAACTGTGGACTCGAGGCATTGAACAGTTCTGCAGAGTGTTGTGACTACTTTTTCTCCCATGAGCATGGTCTTGTCTTCCTCTGATTGTGGGATGTTGAAAAAGGTGTTTTTCCCTTGGTAAAGTATAAAATCATGAATGATTCCTGTGGAGCTAGCACGACAGAAGAGCTTGAAGCCCCACTTATCAGGCTTATTTGAGATGTACTGGCAGAGATTACCAGCTCTTGTTCCTTTGTAGTGTACCATGACTTCATCTACACTCTGCTTACAGCTGGCTGGAAGGCGAAGGCACTGTTGGCGTAGCATATCAAATATAGGTCGAACTTTGTAGAATCTGTCCTCTGAGTTTCCCTGGCTACTGTCATCAGCAAAATGAATGAATCTGCGCAGGGCCATAAATCTCCGTCTGCTCATGATTTCTGCAATCAGGTCAAATCGGCTCTGTGAATCCCAATAATCATCCAATGATGGGAACTGATATACTCCCATGTAGAGCAGTATGGCAAGAAACTCTTGGATCTCAGTTGGATTTGTCTGAATGGGATAACCATTCACTTGAGCAGAGTAAATATTGGTTTGCTCACTTATATAATTCACCATTTCATCAGTAAAAAGCCTGCTGAAGTAAGTGAAAGGAGAACCAAGCTCACTGATTTCTGGGGGAGCAATGTCAGGGGTGGTGAATAGTGCAATATCCACCTTCCATAGTTTATGACTACTGGAGGTGCTGGTCTTATTTGGATTCTGATCTGAGACATACATGAGCTGTGTTTTACCTCTTGTTTTCCTGTGACTACTAGCAATATCTGTGTCACTACCCTCTAGCATCTGTATATCTTCTGGTTCAGTGTCATCATCAGTGCAACCTGCATTCCCTGGAACATAATCAGGAACCTCAACATTATCATCTTCACTGTCCTCTAATTCTGACTCCTCTGGATGAATAGGAATCACAGCTTTGCTTTTTCCTTTGCCATAGAACAGTTTAGTGTCCATCTTTCCTTTCCACTACAATAAGAAAAAACCTACATTAAGGTATGTGCATATGTTCATTTGTGAGTAATAATTATCAGCTTATATTTAAAATTCCATGAATCATTTCAATTGTGTCTATTTGAGGAAAACATAAATCATATTTCCCCCTCTGATCACATGTACAGACATATCAACCGTACGGTCACGCATGATTTTGGATAATTATGGCAAATCAATATTTCTGCATTTCTCATATATTTTGCCATATTTCTGTTGTTTACCCTCTACTCTGTTCATAACAACATTTTGGTTTGACCCCTACTTACTTGATTGCTTGTTTGACCCTATTATCTGATGACAGACCAGCACCATTCATCCATTTGTGTGACTGACTGAAGTTTGTAAACTGCTGCAGTCACATGACAACTGGAATGCCCCATCCCCCCATGGCACCAGCAGACACGGGGGTGGGGCAGAAGAGCTGTGGAAAGACTGATCTCTCATCTCCTCCTTTTGACAGATTTATTCCCTATCAAAGTAAGGTCTACCGTACGGTTGAGAAATCAGTTAAAGGGTTATTCAGTCCCTTATTTTTTTATAAAGAACTAAGATTGTCTCTTATTTTCCTTTGCTGAAGTTGGCAACCCTATACATTTCATCGGCCTGTGTAGTGCCGCTTCAAGATGCCTGAAGAGAACCATATATTTACTTCACTGTTGAACAAATCCAGCCGTTTGAATGAATCGAATGATTATGAATCATTATGAATCAGCTTGTTGAATCATGATTCGGACTGCGAGTCAAACTGCTGAAATCATGTGACTTTGGTGCTCTGAACTGCTGATTCAACATGTGGATTCATTATGCTCCGATGCTTCCTAAAGCAGTGTTTTGAAATTGGCTATCACTATGTAAATAGTTTTGTTTTTTTGGCACACCAAAAATGTTCTCGTCGCTTTATAATATTAAAGGGGTGGTTCAGTGTTTTTTTTCTAGGCTTGATTGTGTTTTTGGGGCACAGTTTAACATGTCTTAATGCTTCGTTTTTTTGAAAACACTGTATTTTTCATATATTTTACCTTTATTCTACACCTCTGTTTCCACTGTCATATGAACGGCTCGTTTGACTTCCTGCTTCTATGAAGCCACTCCCTCCGACATACGCAGTGTGCTCAGATTGGTTAGCAGGTTGGTAACTGGCCCAGTGTATCGTGATTCGCTGAAGCGTCCGGAAACGCCACGCCCCTTACCATTCGTAGTTAGCGCTTCAGAGGAAATGTAATAATAATTGCGTCTATATTGCTGTATCAAATTGAGCCGAATCAGACCCAGATGAAGAGGGTCAAGCAGAACCTCTGCAATCGTATCATTTAAAGGACGTTTATGAATGGTATTTCATTTAGTATTTGTGTCAAAGTGTTTAGATGCTGTCACTGCTGTTTGTTAGCTTTCAATATACAGTTATATCCTGATTAAAGCTTTACTGTATCCAAATACATGACTGAGTAGTCGCATTTTTGTAAAGGTAGTGTTTAATTTATAGCATGAACAACTGTTTGTCTATGAAAATAGAAGTTTGTTGGTGTTTGTTGTAGGGATGGGCATGATTAATCGACGATCGATAATTGATCGTTAAGAATTTCGTCGATCACATTCATTTGTTATCGATTAATCTAATGCATTTTTTTTTATCTAATGCAGGTTGCGTTGCGTATAGTGTGAGTCTTGAAGCAATTAAATTAATTTCACTGTGTGGCAGCAATTAAACATTTTACCACCAGGGCGCAATATTTGACACCATACTCGGTTATCTGTGATCTTCCGTTTTGATTTCAAAAGAATAATCATGAAGAGGTCACGGCAAAGTGTGGCGTGGGACCATTTTGATTTAAAAAGTGAAAGAGTTCACTGCAAACATTGCGATGCCGTGTATAATTACAACACGGCCACGACTCAAATGATGTACCACTTAAACAAAGTGCATCCGTCCCTGGTTAATGTCGGTGGCGTTGCATCCCGCTCTCAGTCTCAACCTAGCATCAAGTCGGCGTTAGCACGGACTCGGACCTGTGATGCACAACGAGCAGAGAAAATTACCCAAGGGATCTGCAAGTTCATTGAGATGGATATTCTGCCCTTAAGTATTGTTGAGGGCAATGGTTTTCGAGAACTGATACATTTATTGGAACCGGCATATCAAATTCCATCACGACGTACCATCACCAGACTGGTAGAAATTCACTACGAAGAACGAAAGCAGCAGCTGTTAAAAGAATTGAGCAAAGCTGAGAGAGTTGCTCTAACGACAGACTGCTGGACCGCTTTAACAGCTGAGAGCTACATCACCATAACCTGCCACTACATCAGTGATGACTGGCAAATTAACTCAGCGGTCCTGCTCACAGAAAGCCT
Source organism: Chanodichthys erythropterus (assembly GCF_024489055.1). Taxonomy (NCBI): domain Eukaryota; kingdom Metazoa; phylum Chordata; class Actinopteri; order Cypriniformes; family Xenocyprididae; genus Chanodichthys; species Chanodichthys erythropterus. Next base: position 36,777,111 of record NC_090228.1, on the reverse strand, counting down.
GCCAGGCCGGCATACAGCTGACCACCTCGCTGAGAAAGTGAATGGAGCTGTAGAGCAGAGGGGACTTAAAGGCCGAGTTATTGCATGCGTTCATGACAACGCGGCCAATATTGTAGCTGCCAACAGTCCCACCAGAGTGCCCTGGATTTCCGTTGCCTGCTTTGCACACACCCTCCAGTTAGCCATAAATGATGGATTTGCACTGCATCTTTATCGGGTAATATCAGCGGCTAGTAAACTCGTTAGCCACTTTAATCATAGCACTACAGCAACCAAAGCGCTGCAAAAGAAACAGGAGCAAATGGGCCTCGCAACTCACCGGCTTACCCAGTCGTGTAAAACACGGTGGAACTCCGTGTGCGAGATGTTTGATCGGCTGGTGGAGCAGCGATGGGCTGTTGTTGCTGTGCTGTCGGACCGAACCGTGACTAAGCTTCAAGATGCCAGGATCCTGGAGTTGAAGGATGAGTACTGGCAGCTGATGGAGGACACACAGCCCGTGCTGTCAGCACACTTAAATGTGCCACCACGGTTATGTCTGCAGAGAAAGACGTCTCCATCTCGAACACTTATCCCGTCACCTTCGGCCTCATCAATATCCACCTCATGCGCAGTGAAGGAGACGGGCCCAGACTCATCGAATTCAAGACAAAAGTGCGTTCCTCTCTTATCCAACGAATGAATGTAAGCTAAACTTTTTATCTTAGTTTACATATACATAATTTCATGGATACTTTCCTGTTATCTGCGTGTTACCTTTTTAGATTTAAGCAATAAGCCCCGCGAAGAATAAAACTGTTACTCTTACTCCATAAAAATATTAAATTTAATATTAATTTTATTCATAAAATAAACAACCAACAACAACAAATACAATGTTTTCTGATTATTGATTCCCCATCATATATTTATACAGATTGAGTCTGGTGAGATTGTGTCATTCGCCCCCATGATCTCATCAATGCTGGACCCTCGTCACAAACACCTGGGCTTTCTTACACCAACACAGAGACTGGCTGCTAATGTGAAACTGGTTGAACTGGGAGAGGCGGTGGGGACCCATAGGGCGGATATCCAACAGGCTGGGGGAGTCGAGGCTGTGTTGTCTGACACGGACAAGGGGAGCGCAAACACTGTAGTCACGACCTCCCAGTCATCTGCCATGGCACAACTCCTTGGGGATCACTATACCACTCATTGCGAGGCTGGCATCGAAGCAGAACTTCAGAATTTTCTGAGGGAGACTCCCCCACCCCTGAACTGCACACCTACAGACTGGTGGAAAGTGAACGGAACAAGGTTCCCCGGGCTGGCCAAGTTAGCGCGGAGATACCTGTGCATCCCGGCAACGTCAGTCCCCTCAGAGCGGGTGTTTTCGGCGGCTGGTCTGACGGTCACCAGGTTGCGGTCGCGTCTGACCCCAGATCATGTTAACATGCTTATATTTCTCAACAAAAATAAGTAGACTGGTGCAGAAATTGTATGCGAGTTAAAGTTAGTTATTTTTCACGACGCTTTAAGTAGCCTAATTTGTTAAGTTAGCCTAATTGTTAGTAAGGCTAATATCTGGCCCTTTCTTCTGGCTTGGATAGTTTTGAGTTACATTTTGACAAAACCTGTCAGATCTAAATATTATTATGTTTTTTGTTTAAGTTATTGTTTAATTGTTCTTTTTTATTATTTTGGAACAAATGAGGTCTGTTTAAGAACGCCGGCTCGCAGGTTCCGCTGCTTTAGAGCACCGCATGTGCACACTCATATATGTTTGGTTTGCCTAACTGAACATAACTGTCTGCCACAAGTTGATCTTGTAATAAAGGTCTCATCGAGGAAAAACACGCTGTATTTTTGTATTCATTGCATTTTTGAATTATAAAAGTTAAATAATTTTATTATAAAAATATTAATGATTAATCGATAGTCGATCGTTAATTCTCTCGACGATCGACTAAGAAAATTTAATCGAATGCCCATCCCTAGTTTGTTGCACTAGAATTTAGCTAACTGGCTAGCAAAAACGAGTTGCTCTTTGTATATGTCCTTGATGCATTAAAAATAGCAACAGAACTATAACATTACATTTAAAAGACAAACAATAAAACGTACTTACAGTTTGGGAGCGATAAACAGCAGCTTCTGCTTTTAAAGTGGGAACTGCTTCATCTTTCAGTAAAAGCCTTTGTGCAAATCCAGCATTGAACTCGTGTAGATTCTGGAAGCTGTCTTCAGCGCCGCATCCAGTGTAGAAAATATCACAGATTATAATGGGTTTTATTATCTTTTGACGCGACGCATAGCTCGCGTTCGGTATAAACAACTCTTCCGCTTCCATATGCTGCGTCACATGGCCTCGCCCACTTTGTTGCGTGTTTCCGGGGGCGTGTTTATGTTAATAGCAAGGGTTTATGATGTCACCAACCCGGGAAGAAGCTCGTTGTAGTCCAAACCGGGCGTTTTTGTAGGCAATAAACTGCCATAACTTTAAAAGACAATATCTCCGTTTGCATTGAACTTTCAGCGCTGTAACTTTGCAGATACTGTTTATGCTCAAGCAGCAACATTACACACTAAATACAATTAAAAAAGTGAAATCACATTGAACCACCCCTTTAATATTGAACCACTGTACTCACATGAACCGATTTAAATATGTTTTTAGTACCTTTATGGATCTTGAGAGAGGAAATGTCATTGCTCCCTATGCAGGCCTCACGGAGCCATCGGATTTCAACTAAAATATCTTAATTTGTGTTCTGAAGATTAACGAAGGTCCTACAGGTGTGGAACGGCATGAGGGTGAGTAATAAATGACAGAATTTTCATTTTTGGGTGAACTAACCTTTTAATCATCAAGACATTTACTGCCACCTACTGGCAGTTTTAGTTTCTTTTTTAAAGTAATTTCATTTAAAAAAATAATTTCATATGTCCATTTTAATTAAAAATATAAAGGTATAGTTCACCCAAAAATGAAAATTCAGTCATGATTTACTCAACCTCATGGTCCAAAAGTTCATGTGTAATAATTTCTACATTGAATTGAATTAAATATTTCTTTCTGAAGCTACTTTTTGTAGTATCTATTTGATGCTTTACAATAATGACTTCAAATTATCTTTTGAGGGTAATTTCTGAGCCAAAATTGATGTGTGATTAAACTGCGATTAATTAGATTAATTAATCACCACATCATGTAATTAATTAGATTAACAATTTTAATCACTTGACAGCCCTAAATGAAACATAAATAAATTCTGGAAATTGTCACCACAAAATCAGTAATTTCAGTGTCTCTTTATTCTCTTATTTATTTCTGTAGGATGAAGAGATACAGATCAAGGATCAGTAACAAGATACACTTAAAGGTATCAATCAATTCAATTTATTTTTTATTATTAAACATTATAGCTTTACTGCTTTAACACAACAGTTTTCAGTAAGGCTGTCATTAATGATTATTTTGGTAATCAGTCAATTATTCTGACGATTAATCAAATAATCTGAAAAAAAACAAAAAAAAATGTGGTAATAAAAATAGACCAAGCAAACAATAGAATTTAAAATGAATTAAAATACATAAATAATAATAATAATGAGGCAATAATATTTGGTATTAGAAGCAAGTAGTCATATGGTTTTATAGAACAACACTTGTAAAATACATAATATATTATACATAATATAGACAAGCAACTTTTGTATATTAGTCCTGGGACACACTAGATGATTTTGAAATCTTAACTGATTTTGAAAGCCTTGGAAGAACACAGACACAGAATAATGACAGTTTCAACAGATTTTTAGCACTGAAGTCTAGACGAATTGACGAACAGATGTGTCTCAGATTGCGAGACACATCTGTTGAATGCTGGAATGATTTCACAATGAGACAAGATCTCACTGAGATGAGATCAAACGTAACTTGAGAAGAAAAACAAATGGAGGACAATCGACGTTGTCAGCAGGCTTTCCTATCACACTTTCTGCTTTACAGTGAAAAACAAAATAGAAAAAAAAATGATATGGGTGATCTTCTTTCTCAATACTCTACTTTCATGCCATGTTTGTGGCTGCCAAGTTTCAGCTAAAGAAGCACGTAACATCCGGTAGGTGACACTTGATCATTCTCATTGGCTGTCGAGGGTATCAAGAGTCGTAAATATCAAACATGAATCACATTTTGCAAAGCTCCCGTTATCTTAAGGGAAACAGTAGATAACCACTGAAAGTGCTGCGGTTATTCTCGTTATCAAATATCTTTGTGTTTGGCCAAAGTCTCACATAGACAACATCTCCAACCTCCAGGATCAACACAACTCCATTCGAGGAGTTTAACACATTCTGAGGCTGATGGGCATATGCCATAACCACAAGCTGTTCATTCTTATAAATTGATACAGCTGCTGCAGTTGGGCCATGACCACATACAGAGACTCTGAACATGTACGCTCCTTTCAGTGGGGCTGTGAAAACACCTAAATCAAATAACAAGAGATACAGAATCAGCTGTTTCCTGTATGATTGCTCAATTACCAAACACAATGTGTAATAGTTTTGAAAGATGGCAAATGATGACAGGCTACATTTACACAACAACAATGACGTCCTAAACCGGTGTCCAAATTTTTTTGCTTTTTTCACACAGATCCACAGAAATTACCAGTAGTTGGCGATGTCACTTTGTACAGAAACACTACACACCTATAGACTGTACATGGTGTGTGTCTAGACATCACATTTTTCACAAATTCATGTTTTTGTAGTTTACATAGAGACGATAACGCTATTGTTTCCAAAGACTTGCACTTTGAAGCACCCCAAATCGCTGGTGTCGTGTAAACGGCTCCTAATTCTCTTACACACATTACACAACTGCAGAGAGGTCTGAATGGAGCAGAAGATTTTCATTACTATAAACTGAGTTTTATGACTCCATTTCATTGATAATTACCTGTAATTGGGTTGTAAGCGTTCCCTATGTTTGTGAAGACGTTCCTGTAGGTTAGTGTGAATTCATCAGTAAAAGGACCAATATAACCACTGCTCGATTGTGTCAGTCCAGCTGAAAAAGCTATTTCTCTGTCTGTTATTGAAAAACATAAGCAAAATTGTGATATATTACTGTATTACACTGAGAATGTATACACTGAATTTAACATCATTCAAGCACACTTTCACCTCTATTTTCCTTTCTCAACTCACTTGACCCAGAGTAAGATTTGAAATTTCTGTGAAGGAATAAAGATTCTGTTAAATGACATTTACACTGATTATTGTAATAGATAACACAATTTACACAGTATACACTCAACTTTACACTAACATTTACACTATACAATGTATTGCATTGGTGTTTTACTTTGAGGATCATTGATAAAAGAGTGAATGTTTTGGTGAAGTACCTTCATTTTTCTTGTTCATCTCATCCCTCAGTTCTCTGATGTTTTCTTTCTGCTCTGTAACGGTGGCGGTCAGTTCTCTGATGTTTTCTTTCTGCTCTGTAACGGTGGCGGTCAGTTCTCTGTTGTTTTCTTTCTGCTCTGTAACGGTGGCGGTCAGTTCTCTGATGTTTCCTTTCTGCTCTGTAACGGTGGCGGTCAGTTCTCTCAGTGCTGCATGGATGTCAGGTATTCCCAGATCACAGTATTGTTGGCTGTCAGTTGAAGCTTCAGCTCTCAAAGTGTCTGTTTGAGGTGGATTCTGTCTTCCGTCCTCAGAGCTGATCTGTTGACTGATCTCATTCTCATTGAGTCCTCCATCTACCTGCTGCTGGACGACAAACACAAAGGTTTCCAACAGCAGCAGTATACATACTAAAGCCTTCATTCTTCACTGATGTTTGTTTCCAGCTCTTGCTCTGTCATCCTCACAGCCTCTCATGTTCCTTTTATAGTGTCCTGATTCACTGTCTTTTGTACTTGATTTATATTGCTTCAGATTTATATTGCTTTAAAATAAAGTTTTACATCCTTGTGGGGCGTGGAGGAATAACCACAGAAACACACCTCCAGTTGTGTGAATGATTCACCTAGTTCTGGCATGAAACTCTTGATAGCACAGGCTGATGGGTCTTTAACTCATTTGGTAGCGATTACATCATTATCTACATTGCACAGCTGATTGGTTGCTGTTGCATCAGTGGTCAATGAGCTGCAGCTCAACATTCAAACAAATACTGGTAGTGTTGCTTGTTAGCAGTCTGCAGCGTGTTTTCAGAAACTCCTCACCTTCCCCAGCTCCACCTGTATATATTTGCTACAGGGGTTAATTCATGTATGTTACATGTGCAGCAGTCTTACATGTCTTACATGCTCACAGCAATGTCTGTGAATGTAATGGCAGTAGCAAGTTTCGGTACTTGCTCTGCAGCAGCAGCGTAGCAGATCTGTTCCGCCAAGGCCGAATACATTAACATTGCCATCTCTATTACCATACCAATCTCCAGAGAGTTGTCATGACAGAATGTAGGATCTGCGCACTAGCGCAGGTTAAAATATCACACTTTAATAGTATTTATTGAACCTAATTTAATAAAACAGGTTGTGTGACTATGAGGAATGATTACCTCAAAATGTACTGTAGTGATTTTACTTTCACCCATCCAATTACACATTTTCCGCAAGTTTAATGGGGAAGGTGCAAGTCCAACACACTTTAAACACAAACAATCTCAACCAAAATGATGGTTTGGATTAAAACGAAACATTGTATCAATGTCACCATGCTATCTGGTCACCACCAGCCCATGTTTTGGCTTTCTGATGTAGAGCCTGGAAGCGCTGAACTTCATTCACTACAAACAGATCAAATTGTTAAATAAAGTCATTATTTTTGTTTTATTTTTGTGCACAAAAAATATTCTTGTCACTTCATAATATTAAGGTTAAACCACTGTAGTCATGTTGAGTATGTCTTTAATACCTTAATGCATTTGGGGAACAAAATACCCACGCTACCATGCTAAGAGAGTGCTTGCCAAAGAATGGCTGACAAAAAAATGGACAATTTCAACAGAAATGTCAATCACTCCTCCTACGGGTCTAAAAGGCTGTCAGTGACAGCATTCCCTAAGGCCAACACCCAAAACTCTAAAGCACTTGTCAGTAACTGTCAAACTGTCAGTAACAAACTCAGACTGGATCTCAGAGACGGGAATCCTGGGGAGCAGGATTCAGCATAGCACTTAAAACCCTTGCAATTGAGGGGAATTATTCCGCTCCACCTAGGATCTACAGAGTGCTTCTAAAACAAGGCACTCTGGAGGCTGAGTACTCTAAATAGGGTCCTTCATGAGAGGCATACCTCCAGCTCCAACAGGAGCTGATCTACCAAGGGAGTTCTTCCTAAAGAATCTCTTAAACCTTTAGGACCAACTCAGGGAGCGAGGTCCTATATATGATGACACATACAAGAGAGGGGAGTACCTACAGCCTAAAATACTGATCTACCAAGGAGCCGTCACAAGAGACCTTCAACCATCCAACCCGAACTCGGGAGCGCTGTACTCTAAGGAACGACCCTCAAAGTGAGGGGAGTACAAATTAGACTCAACCGAGATGAGCATAGACCAAGCTCAACACAAGTACCAGGGAGGCTCCTGAAGAGCCTACACTCTGATATAACTCTAGGGAGTTTGGACACAAACTTAGCTGGAAGTGCTAAGGACCTACTCGTCCCAGAGGACTGCCTTCAAGGTAGCTCGCTCGAGGTTCAACTACTTGCTAGCAGATCTAGAATTCCAGGGCTAGTATCAGGGATGCTCCGCTGGAGCCTGGGCTACCTGATAACCATCTGCTCAAATCTAGGGAACTAGGACACTCAGGAACCTAGCTTAACCCGGAGGAGACCCTAGGAGGGCCAACAACTTGGTAGCAAATCAAACTCCAGCAGAAACAGCCACTAGAGGTATTGCAGGCTTGGAATACTCTTTTGCATTGCCACAACGAGCCATGTATTCAGTATAATGCCTTTAACCCTTAAAACAAGGGGAGTACAAATCTATGCGACCGGGCTTACGAGAAGGCCTCAGAAAGTGATGGACACATGTGGGGCACAGAGCTCTGGGAGCGAAGTGAGCTAAACCATCAAGAGTGAAAGCTTGAGCAAAAACTCTAGCTCCAAGGCAAAAAAGTCTGGGCTCAGCTCTGGAGGAATGGAGGCCCCAACAGGAAGAAGTTCCACCAGAGGGGCCTGCAACACTCGACCCCGCGACTTGATAATAATCGAGGAGCTTTGTGTGGAGAGATTGCTCTAAGTTCAAACTAGACAAAGCTACTACCAAAGGTCTAGAGAGCGGAGACCTCAGCATAGTGCTTTCCACTCTATAAATGAGAGGATGTCTAACAACGCTTAAGTACAATCACAGGGGAGGCCTTCAACAAAGGCCTACAACACATGGCTATTTGTCTGCCTGACACCACTAGAGAACTGAAGCTCAGCAAATCGCTTATACTCTAATATCAAGAGGAGCCTCAGCTCAACCTAGGCAAATTGAGGAGGCCGCAAGGCTTGCTACTCGCATTAATAGCCCAATGTAGAAGGCAGCCCCCAGCCGGGGGTGACTCTCACAAAAAGAGGAGGTGTACTACGATCACTACCTGCCAGTCTTAAGCTGGAGAGGCTCTTTTAGAAGTAGCCTACTCAGAGCTACTGTAGGCTAGGAGTCGGAAAGCTACAGCCGAACCGCCTCTGTCTAAAAGACAGGCCTTAACAGTCCAGCGCTTGAGGACATCGACTACCTGGAGCTCAGTGGAGCAGAGGCTTCAATAAAAAAACTCTCTAAATGAGAGGAAGCCAACACACTCATCATAGTATTTGTCAAGGTGGCCTGCAGTGGGCCAAAGTCAAAACATCAACTACCTAGAGCTCAAATGGAGCGGCAGCTTCGAATGGTGGCTTCAGCAAAATGACTCTCTTCAATGAGAGGAAGCCAACGCACTCAACCAGAAGGATTATCAGGGCGGCCCCGGAGGGCCGAGGACCTGACATATCGACTATCTGGAGCTCAGATGAGCGGCAGCCTAGAAAACCGACTCTCAGAATGAGAGGAGGTCATGCCATTCACTACAGGTGATATTTCGTTCTAAATGTTACCCACTACATAAAACCTTACAAAGAGAGGTGGCACATAGTAAGGTATCACGATCAGTGTTGTGCATGAACGCGTTCAATGAACGACGTTCACTGAACGCGTTCATATTTTCGCCGAACGCTGAACTGAACGAGTCACTTTTCATTCAATGAACGTGAACGAGAGCGGCGCTCACTCTGGCAGGAATGAGCAGCATGCGCAGTTCACGTTCACGCTCATTTGAAAACTCAGGTTTTACGACACGACTGTTTACAGCAAACACCTTGATGGTGCAGCATCATGACTAGTGCTAGTACTAGTTCACGTGATTCAAACTTAGCTACAGCTGAAGCCAGTTTTGAAGAGCACTTAGCAGAGTTTTATGTACAAACAAAGGAAGACTCAGACGGAAAAAACCTCACGTTTTTGTGCAAACTGTGCCCACTGGGACTAAACAAACAAGTACGTACGTCAGCCACATCGAGTTCAAATTTGAAACGACACATCGAGTTACGCCATCCGAGCTATCTTGGCAAATATCTGATTACACATTATTTAAGGGGTAAATATTATTTTTCTCCTGGCTATAATAATTGTCTCTTGTTTATTGGTACAATAATTTTGATTAGTTTTGGAGTTGCAGTGATTTGCAGCTGGTAATGGATGGTAAAGAGGTTCTATTGAGTAAGATAGTGGCCTATCTTAAAAAGAATTTAACAAATGAACGTGAACTAGTTCATTTTTAGATATGTGAACTTAGTTCATTTAAAAAAAAAAAGAACTATGAACATGAACTAGTTCATTATCATCTGTGTGAACTGAACTTTGAGCTAGTTCTCTTTAGGTATGAACTGGCACAACACTGATCACGATAACCTTCCACAGAGCGTAATCTGTTGCCGCGTATGTCCTGCCATATACGAACAGGACCAGAGCTTTCAAAACCTGCATAAATTACATGCTGATGTAAACAGATACGGGAAAAAAACAGATTTGTCCACACCCTGTCGATCTCAAAGCAGAGATCAAAAGAGAAAGGAAGGCTCATATATGCGGGTACAGTTAAACAACACGCGACTGGGGTTGCCATGGGAAACACATAAAGCTTTGAAATTGAAAGAAAGTACCTTCAATTTTTGAACCACTTTTTATAAATATGAACTTTGGCGTAGATTTTAGCGTAAACACATTCAAATCTGTGCATATGCATGTTTTATAATTGAGGGAGCACTTACTATAAATGCTTCAATTCAGTGTTGTTCAGTCCAAAGTGTGTTCAGGGTCTGATCTGAAGCTTTTACTGCAGGCCTGTTTAACAGCCTGAATGTCATTTGTGCTTCTGCACGTGTCACAAATATACTTGCATTATTGATTAACCACTATATAGTTTATGGTGGTTTACACACCCTGACAGCACCTTTTATGAAGAAAAACAAATAAAAAATAATCTTTCAACACAACCAATTCAGACATGTCAGTCTAGTAGATGTCAATGTACACATTATCAAAAGTGGATATAGTTGATTCTTCCACTTTCCCATAACTTAAGTGTGAAGGAAAGCTACACATATACTTATTAACTCAGTGTAAGAATGGAGGCTTGGGCTGCTATTTTGAACCAATAATAGAAACATTACCCCATGATTTACTCATCTTCAAGCCATCCTAGGTGTTTATGACTTTGTACTTTCAGATGAACACAATCTGAGTTATAATACATAGACCTGGGCCTGTATGTATAAAACTTCTCAGAAATGCTCTTAAGAATAGTCTTAAGTTTTGACTTAAGTGTCAAAAAATTCTTAGTAAAGAGTAGGAGTTTTCTAAGAGTAGGAGACTTTTATAAAGAAGCTAAAAGCAACTTTTAGTAAAGTGTAAGACGGATTCTTAAGTGCTGACTTAAGTGTTGTGAACTAAGGACTACAATGATGTCAACTCAAAATGGCTGGCCTTAACCTCTTAATCAGCCAATAGCGAGCCTGGAAGGGTGAAGTCACAGCAGCACAATACCAGTCATTTAATGTTATTATAGAAAACAATAATAACAATAATAAAAAAAAAACAAACACAAGTTTTAATATTTAAATTGATTTAAAAGCAATAGCTTTGCATTTGTGCAAAATTATCATAAATTAGTAGGCTGGTGTGGAATATTTTCCAATTGATATACTGTATGTCGCCTCATTTACAGTTAGAGCAATGATGTGTCATGGATTCATCAACTGCTCCAACAACTGCAGGGAAGTCCACAGTCAACATAAAAGTGGCTTTCTTTTGCCGCATGGTTTGATGGTCAGTTGGAAAGTCAATGAACTGCCATAGAGTAGTGGTCAAATGTGATGTCCAGCCATATGAAAATTGACATCTTCAACCTTAATTCAACTTAATTAAACTTTTAAAAATGTGTTAAAAGATGTAAGCACATCGACTAGCTGTGCTTGGAGTCAACTGTTTCATGTGTGATAATGAAATGAAATTTCAAATTATTTCAAATTATTTTTGGCCAGGCTGTCATACAAAGAAATTATAAACACATGCAAAAACAAGAGAGAACCAATTAAATATAAAAAACGGATGTTGTATTCAATGTCATATTTTAAAACATTTAAATAATATAACATTTTTTTAAAAATTCTCATATTTTGATTGTTTAAGCAAAATTATTTGCGATTAACAAGAAACTCTTGTTTGTATGTACTCGTGTACTGTACATTAATTTTTTGTGCTTCCTTGTCGTTCGTTCATCATCTGCGCTTTATTTTTCATGACAGACTCTCCACTCTCGTATTGCATGTGTATGGAATTACATTTGATCCAAAAATAATGAACGTAACTTTTCAAAAAAACTAATAAAAATATAAATTGAAACTGAATAAAATGTCTTTGAAACTTAAAAAAAAATAAATCGCAGGCAAAATGTTTGACTTTGTTTTTAATACACTGCATGTTTTGCTAACAGTTTCTTTTCTTTCTTTCACTGATCTTTACTTACAAAAGCATTTCCAGAGTTTTCATTTATGCTTCTGAAGTTTTCGTGTACGATCCCAGAGTTTTCGTTCGTCTTTCTGGCACAAATCTCTCGCGGGGGCGGGGCCAGCAATGGTGTGTTCTCATTGGCTACTGAGTTTTTGATTGACAGCTTCTACTTGACCTGGAAGTGAAGACGTCAGTGTTGTTTACAGTCTATGGTTTACATATGGTGAACGTCTGTAAGCGGCTTCTTATTTCATTTTAGTGATGTAAAGATAGGCGTTTTTATTATTTTATCTGTATCTGCTGCTACTATAGTGAGATGATTTCTTAGGCCTAGCACAGACGAATGATATAATCATCATTATCATCAATCGTCATTATCTGGATACTCGCGGTAAGTCAGTATTTTTTACGTTTACAAAATGAATATAAGTAACATTACTTGCTTTTGCTTTTTCAGATGGAGAGGTATTTTAGAGCTCATTTAGAGCCCACTTTACAGCAGTGTTGTCTTGATTTAACCCAATCATTACAGGATCTGGTTATGTACTGTAATACAGCCTTAGATTAGGTCATATTTAAAGGGGAAAAGGTAGTCTTTAATAATAATACATATAAAGTACTGTGCAAAAGTCTTAGGACACCATTAGATGATGTTTTAGCAATGGTATAGTGACCATATAATTTTTTTTCAGACTTCTTATTAGAATATGACCAGAAAATACTTTAAATTTGTAAGCATTATTAAAAAACAGAAAAAAAAAAAAGACTTCTACAGGCTAAAGTGGCTATTTAGTGACCTCTCCTTACACTTGAGTAATAGTGAGAACCTGGCTCTCTCAAACCTAAATGGAATGGAAAATGACTGGAAGGCCAAGAAAACTTTCAAAATCTGATCAGAAGTTTCTCCTTTGAAAAAACTGGAAGTCTAGGAGGTCACGTTAAATACTGATTTTTGCTTATAGTATCCATTTTGTTCTGATTTTTTTGTGTGCATATTTCCTGTATTTTCTGTTTGCATTGTAATAAAGACCAAAAAATAAGCATGGGTGGTCATTTAAAACATTGCTAAAACAACAAAGCTAAGACTTTTGCACAGTACTGTATGGCCAAATGCAAAACCTAATACATGAAAGTAATTATGGCTGAAATTATATATAATTTGTTTGAAATAAATATTTTAAGTCTGCATAATTTGTTATGTGGGAATTCAAAGCAGTTTGTATTGTTAGATTATAATACATCTGATTTCTTATTTTCCAGGGAGTGGAGCAACTTTTCCATTAACAAAATTCTGATGCTGACCCAGAGGAGGGAGTGGTAGCCCCAGAGATCCACTGTCCCCATCAGACAAGAATCTTATTTTGTTCAGACACATCACCTTTGACTGACTGGGATCTTGATCTTCAGACACCTGATATTATGCAAATATTTTAATTTTTTTGGAGCTCTAGATTAAAACAAGACACAGTTCACAAACACACAAGAGGCTGTACTTTATTCTTATTAGTCCACACTGATCTTGGATTAGCATACCAACAACATATGAATGTTAAAGTGATAGTTCACCCCCAAAAAATTCTCATATATTTTACTCACCCTCATGCCGTCCATGATGCATATTACTTTCTTTCTACAGATAAACATGAATTAGGATTTTTAGGAAAATAATACATGTCTTCGAGTCCTAAAGACACAGTAATCCATGCGACCCCAGTGGATGAATCAATGTCTTCTGAAGTGAAACAATAGATGAGACAAATACTAATAATTTAAACTGTTTTAATTATTAACAATCGTTTCCCACCAACCATCAGTGCTTGTGCATTTTTATAGTAATGTACTGTATATCATGAGAATACTGTGCATTACATGAATATGCAGTTAGTGTTTTGTGGATTCTGGTCGTTCCTTTCACAACATAATTGCATCCAACACTTTCACTTTGATACCTGTGTGTATGCTGTAGTGACAAATAATTTAAATTTATTTGAATTGATTCATATTTTCATTTACATTTATTCAACTGTTTTTTTTTTATGTAAGTCACAATTGAAACTGTTGATGATTGTTAAAAAAAATCTACTTTTATATGTTAGATGATAATGTTAACTAAATAAAATAACTCAATAAAATTATTAGAATGATAAAAAATGGCAACAAGATCATTCTTTGTGTGGAGTACTGAAATGCCCTTTGAGGTCTATACCTTCTTACAGCAAGCCACGACTGTTATTTTCATATTGTTTGAATCATTCAGAATAGAGTGATCATTAATTGTGATGGTGTATGTGCATATGCTAACAATGGGTAGAGGCCATGGTTGCAAACCTTGATTACCTGGTTGGAGTGAGACTTTCTTGACGGCTGAATATATACATGTATATGATACTAGTATTCTCTTTAAATTGTAACAGCACAACCTAATCAGACCCAACAATAGAGAAGAATCATCAGAAATAATCAAATATTCTCCAAAAACATTGGACATTATGCAATATCTTCAGTATTATAACCTTTAATGTACAATTAAACCTCAAGACATTCATTTTCTCTCACGTTTGATCTCTCACGCTCCTAAAAGTTTATGTCGACAAAGTAGAAGCCGCAGATAAATACAGATAAAATTCAAAAACAAAACTCATATCTTTAAATGAAATAAGAAGCCGCTTACAGACGCTCACCTCCACACACCGTCTTCACTTCCAGGTCAAGAAGAAGCTGTCAATCAAAAACTCAGTAGCCAATGAGAACACACCATTGCTGGCCCCGCCCCCGCGAGAGATTTGTGCCAGAAAGACGAACGAAAACTCTGGGATCGTAAACGAAAACTTCAGAAGCATAAATGAAAACTCTGGAAATGCTTTTGTAAGTAAAGATCAGTGAAAGAAAGAAAAGAAACTGTTAGCAAAACATGCAGTGTATTAAAAACAAAGTCAAACATTTTGCCTGCGATTTATTTTTTTAAGTTTCAAAGACATTTTATTCAGTTTCAATTTATATTTTTATTAGTTTTTTTGAAAAGTTACGTTCATTATTTTTGGATCAAATGTAATTCCATACATGTGTAACAGCGGCCAGATAGTGAGAGTTGTGCAGTTAAACTACTGCACACTGACGCCCACTAGAGCATGAGGTGTTTACCATCATTGGTAGTGCACTCGCCTCACGTGTCAGCAGTGATTGGGCGGGGTTCGAGACCGACTCGGAGCAGCGTGATTAGTATTGGAGTGTGAGTTTTGGAGGCGGCGCAATGAAGAGAGGGGTGTGTTTGTTTGGGTTGATTTCAAATATCAACAGTGTTCAACAACGAATTTGAGAAATCGCATACAGCACCTTTAAATATATTAAAATGCATTAAACATTAATTACTGTTTAAGTAATATTTATCAAATGTATTACATTTATTTAAAGTTATTACATTTCTTATTAGGTCAGTTACAAAAATAATTGACAATCAAGTTTATATCATTTTATCAACTCCATGTCATCATATAACTCCAATACATATCTTCATTGGAAAGCGCGTGTCTCCACTTCTTTGCTGCCATCTTGTAGGTTCAACTAGGTTCAACTAGGTTAAGAGACCTCTACAGCTCTGTAAGGATGGAACTCCTACAGCGGTAAGGTTTGCCAAGCGACTAAAGAAACTTTATCAGTAAGATGTTAGAATACTGTACATTTCTTGTCTATTACCACCCACTGCAACTTATACCAATGACGGAAATAAGCGCAGTTATAATAGCAAAATATGTGGGAGAGCGTTGCTATAGTGTGACAATATTGTATTGCAATAGGGAGCACATTAATGTTAATACTAAATCAAAACTAGTTAGCACATCATTTGTAATTGAAAGGGTTCAATGACAATATCTGATTATGGTTACACTTAAAATAATTACAAAATAGATGTATGGGATGATAAAATCATATACCATTAATTTGTACCCAGCATGAATGTAAAAAGTTACCTGAGAGAGAGAAAGAGAGAGAGAGAGAGAGAGAGAGAGCCCAAGAAAAGAGCAGAGAATCAAAGAAGAGCCCAGAGCAACAGTTACAATCTTCTTTTATCCCTTCCTTGACCATGTGACTGAAACCTAGATGTGAGACATTCAAACTGACCAATCAGAAGATTAAAACTTCCCTCACTGTACTAAAGGTGTGACCATTTGTTGACCCCCAATGTACATACATCTTGGCCTACAGGGCTTGATCACTATCAGCACCTTTGTGCCTTCCAAATAGCCCTTGTAACAAGAGAGAGGGGGTTGAAACAGTAAAGCAAATGTCTTTGATCATTTTAAAATATCTTTAGATATTTTCAATTCTTACAGCTCTCTTAAATAATTTAGGAGCTAAGACCTAGTCTTGACACTTAGGAACCTTTATGAATCATACTTATTCTTAAGTCTAAGAATAAGAGTAAAATTACGTCATTCTTAGAATTTTTACACACTTAAGACTAAAATTTTACTCTGAGTGGCTTTATACATACGGGCCCTGGTTTCACAGACAGGGCTTAGTCTAAACCAGGATTAGGTCTTAGTTCAATTATAGGATATTTAAGTAGCTTTTACATTACTGGTGTGATCATCTTGAGACAAAACAATGGCACTGTCATATTTTAAGATATGTCAGTGCAAGTTGCTTTCAGTTAAAATGGAAACAATATGCATTTTAGTGTAGGACTATCTTAAGCTTTTAAAGAGAAAGAGTGAAATCTGACCTGACGTAATGACGTACGTGGAAGAACAGAGGAGAGAGCAAAACAAAATACCAGTCATGAATTACAAGTGTAAAACAAAGAATTTTTAAAGAGAAATGTCGGAGGATTTTGAAGGAGAAGCTTGAGTTTGTGGCCGAACCCTGTTTGTTTGAACCGCGAGAGGAGTCAAAGCTACTCTCTCAAACCTTACAAAAACAAGTCCATATTCAGACATTTTATTCTATAACTAATGTTGAGCTTGAAGATGTAATTCAAATCATTTAACATGTAGAAGGATAAATATTGGTTGATAACTCATTACACATCTCTCAAAGCATTTCTCAAACCCTTCAGTGCCATGCCTAAATATTTATTGTTTATTTTTTATCTACATTTATATGTTGATTATGATTTTTTTTTTTTCTGTGCATTTTCTTGTACATTTGTTATCAGTTATCTCTTTTAGACTTAAATGGACCAATAGTGACAACGGAGTTAATACTGATCATTCCGTTTTTAAGAAAAACACAAAGTATTGATAAAAAAAAAAAACTAAACCACTAAGTGATTTTGCACCATATGAATCTAAATAAACAGCAATAACAAACAAAGAGTAAAATATGAATAGGAAATAGATGTGCACAAACAAGCAGTAGTCTTACATACAGTGTAATTTTAGACAGACTACTCTGCATATGAATGTTTTAGATGCCTTTTTGCGACACATTTAACTAATTTATTAAATATAATACATTGCATACAAAGAAAAAAACATTACACCAGAAAAAAAACATTACTGGTGTGAATCTTGAGACAAAACAATGGCACTGATTTATTTTAAAATATGTCAGTGCGAGGTGCTTTCAGTTAAAACAGCTCAAACATACATTTTAGTCTAGGACTAACTTAAGCCTTGTCTGTGAAATCGGGGGATAGTGTGTTAAGACTTTAATCAAGAACATACCACAGAGAAGTCTTCTGACCAAACTGTAATTTAAAATGCTTATAATTTAGGCCAGACTCGACTTACTTTATCTAACCTGAGAATAATGAATAATAAGATAAGGTGTTGAGATCAAAACACACTCTGCGAAACAACAGCTCATATTATGGTACCATAAAAGTTATTGTAAACTTTATCACAAGTGCATAAATCCAGTTTCCCAAAATCTAGGGCATTCTTGTACGGGAAAAGTTGTAAATCAGGTTAATAATTATATTTAATGCTTTTATACATGTCATTAAAATAATTTAACTTGAGTTTTGTGTTGAATAATTATAGTGATTTTTATTTCTTCAGTATATTTTGTATATCATTATACAGTAACAAAAAGGAAAGAATGAAATTGATTTTGTCCTCAAATTACTTTCTTTGTAATTATTAATCCATGTATTTATTCAGTTTTATATCTTGTTGATAAAAGAATTACGATCACTCTTTTCCACAGGGGACTGGACAATCACAACATTGACACTCCAGAAGTATACTGAATTACAAAGATTTTATTCTCATAAAATTGAAACTTTATAAAATGTTATGAATGAGGAGAATGCAAGATATTCAGTCTATAAACAAATGTAGCATATGAGTTATCTTTGGATGAATGCAGCAAGAAGTTTTGGTCTCTAGGAACAGTCTGGTTTGTCTTCTAGTCCGAGCAACAGTCTTATTTTAGTCCCACAGTGGCAAGGGCCTCCACCGAAGCTAGCCAGCAGTACTGGAAAACATAAGAAACAAACTGCCAGTATCTCCAGTCCAATACAAGCAATCCAGCAACCCAGTTACTACTAGAGATGAGACTCGTTTCAGCCGAGTATCCGGTACGGATAAAGCACTTCTGCCGAGTACGAGTATTATACGAGTAATACGAGTCAATATCTGTGCTCGGATTGAATGAAAATCATCATTGGGTAGCTGATTGTGTCAGCGTTCTGTGATAGGCTAGTCACAGCGCCACTCCCCTACACACATACAGATGTATTTTGTTGCTGTGTATCGCTCTGCTCACTCACAGTGAAGCCTCGTTTACACTGCACGCGTGTGCGGCGCGTTACGGCTGCGACGCGGCTACCGGAGCTGATACACGGCCACTCTAGTCAATGCTTGTGTTTACACCTATGGTTTACACCAGCCGCGCCGCGGCGCGTTTGAGAAGCGTCCCAGAAGCGGCTCGACGCGTCGCTTCGCTAAAGATAGGCACCTCGCCTATTTTGGACGGACGCCGCGTCCAAGACACGCAGCTCAAATACAAAATAAAGTCAAAATAATCACCCTGTGTAAACTCCCGCTCATATTTCACATCACTTCATCTCTCTCTCTCTCTCTCTCTCTCTCTCGCTCTCCCTCTTACTCACTCTCTCACACACACACCTGGTGTGGAAATAAAAAAATAAAAAAGAACCCAAAAAAAAAAAAAAAACCCACACTGATCATAAAAAAATTAAAAGTTAAAAAAGAAAGTTATGTTGTTCATTACATTTTACTTCATAATTGCACTGCATTGTTTTGTTTTCATTGTTGCAAAACTTGTTCTGTAATATAGTTTGTTTGCTATCGTGATCAAAACCATTGATCTGAAGCTCAATCCTGATGCTGTCCTGTAAATATTTTTCTAATCAGCAATAAATCAAACAATTTCTGATCAACCCATATCAATTGCATGCTTAAAATAACATACCGGTTAAAGCCCCGCCCATTTCAAGAACAGCCCCGCCTACTTCCGGGTTAGGCCCCACCCACTCCGAGTACAGATACAGATACAGATCATTCATATGGTTAACAGATACAGATAATGCTGTACTCGCTCATCCCTAGTTACTACTCACACTCGTGCACACAATCACCAACCACTGCACAATACATCACAACCCAGTATCACAGCACGAATAAAAAAATAAATATAAAAACTAGTGACTATTGGCTGGCACACTGGCACTTGGTTATCTCAGTCTTTACTAACTTTTAAGATAAATAAGAATGAACCACCAGAGTCTTTATCCAGCAATCGCATTAAATTCAGCAGTTATTGGTGTGGTACTCACAATATGACTGGGTAGCGATTTGCACTACCCAGCCCCGATGAATTCCAGCGTTGGGAATGAAATACTCGGCGTCGCCGTCGTGTTCCTGCACCTCGACCCGCTCGTGCTGTCTGCACCGTCGTGAATGGAGTTAATCTGCGTCACCGTCGTGTTCACTGCACCTCAAAGCACTCGCGCTCTCTGCACCGTCGTGAATGGAGTTAATCTGCGTCACCGTCGTGTTCACTGCACCTCAAAGCACTCGCGCTCTCTGCACCGTTGTGAATGGAGTAAATCTGCGTCACCGTCGTGTTCACTGCACCTCAAAGCACTCGCGCTCTCTGCACCGTCGTGAATGGAGTAAATCTGCGTCACCGTCGTGTTCACTGCACCTCAAGCACTCGCATGCTCCTCTCACGCCAGCGCCTGCGCACCACTGCTCTACCACCAGACGGCAACTTCCGATATCCCAGCACGTGACTGAATGTCTTCCAATAGGGCACACTCTCTCAGTCTCCACAGTGTGCTCTTAAAGGGCAACAGTCTCCACCCTTTCCTTAATCCGCCAATCACGCTGGCATACGGATTAATCTATCAAAAGTTTGTCAGAGAGAGCAAAATATGGCAATATACAGACATTGATAAACAAACAATAAAAGTACATGGATCATAATGCATTCATAAACATTTCAATAATACTTTAGTCCCATAACACCCCCCCACAATAAAACATCAGCAGTCCCTGCTATTACTTCATCCCTTCATCGATACCTCACAGGCCGCTGCCCTAAATTTGGACGTGTAGAACGCCTGACCTGGTTTTCCCCATTCCCATAGTCAGGCCCTAAGGCAACCCACATACTATAAGGCAGGGGATCTGTGTGTGTAATGGTTCCCTCAGTAATTATCGGTTGTGGCTTTCCTACCTCAGGTGAGGAACACAACTTGAGGGAATTTCGATGCAAAACTTTTTCTTGTCCCCCATGTTCTGGTCTCACTCTATACACAAGTCCAGTACTTCCCAGTGTCCCGAGCACAACATATGGCATAGGGTCCCACCAACTACACAATTTCCCACGTCCCTGCCTATTCCGGTCACGAATCCAGACACGCTGCCCAGCCAAAAATGGTATGGCTTTAGCTCTACTATCATAGGTCTGTTTAGATAGTTTTGCAGCCTCATCCATCGTTTTCTTTGCTAAAGCATATGCCCAACTCAACTTTTGGTGGTGCTCTTGTACCCACCCCTTCAAATCCATTCTATTTTGTCCTGCCGTGTGAACATGTCGACTACAACTAAAATATTTTGACATGAATCGGCTGGGCGCCCTAAGGTCAAAAAATCTAGGGCTATGACTTCTAAGGGGAATGATACCTCAATCGGACGGAGAGGAGCCTTATCATCCCTTCCTTTCTGCAAGCCACAGATGACACAGCCCAGATGGAACACTTTCATCGTCTCCTCCATCTTCGGCCAGTAAAAATTATGTCTGACTCTCGACAATGTCCGTGCAACCCCTGCATGCGCCGATGCATCATGATATCTTTTCCATACTTCCTCCCGTCGTGAGGCTGGACAAATAATCTGTAAATGTAACTCATGGGTACTGGGGTCAGTCACTCTCTTGTATAGCACACCATCTTGGATCACCAGTTTAGACGTCTGTTGCAGCAATCGTTTAACTGTCATAGACATTGTAGTACGCTCCTCAACTGTGGGCACGCTACTTGACTCCACATATTTCCATACCTGCTGGAGTTCTTCATCTTCACTTTGACTCTTACGCCACTCCTCTACGTCCAGGGTATCAGTCACCATCTGACAGGCATCTTCTATTGCCTCAACCTGCCGTACCTCGATAGGGGCCGTTTGGGCTACTGGCAACCTGGACAGACTATCAGCATTAGTATTATCAAGCTCAGCCCGATACTTCACCATGAAATCGAAGTTTGCCAGCTGGGCTACCCAGCGCTGTTCCACAGCTCCAAGTCTTGCTGTCTGAAGGTGGGCCACTGGATTATTATCTGTAACAACAGTACATTTAGCTCCAGTCAAAAAATCTTTAAATTTCTCTGTGATGGCCCATTTCAAGGCAAGCAACTCCAATTTAAAAGAGCTATAATTGGCGTTGTTCCGCTCTGCAGGATGGAGACTGCGGCTTGCGTAGGCGATCACCCGCTCCTGCCCGTCTTGGACCTGTGATAATACTGCCCCCAATCCCTTGTAGCTGGCATCAGTATAAAGGACAAAAGGCAAAGAAAAATCAGCATATGCCAAAATGGGAGCTTGTGTGAGGCATGTCTTTAATTTTACAAAGGCAGCTTGACAATCAGTTGTCCACTGGATCTTGCGATTGCTTGACTTCTTATCGGCTGGAACTCCTACTAGAAGAGCATTTAAAGGCTGTGCTATGCGG
Source organism: Chanodichthys erythropterus (assembly GCF_024489055.1). Taxonomy (NCBI): domain Eukaryota; kingdom Metazoa; phylum Chordata; class Actinopteri; order Cypriniformes; family Xenocyprididae; genus Chanodichthys; species Chanodichthys erythropterus. Next base: position 36,754,925 of record NC_090228.1, on the reverse strand, counting down.
GCAAAATTTACAATAAAACGTCTATAGTAACCAGCCAGGCCCAAGAATGCCCTCACCTCTCGAACAGTAGAAGGAACTGGCCACTCTTGTACAGCTGCCGTTTTACCTGGATCTGGACTTATGCCTGTCTTGTCCACTACATGACCCAAGAATTTCACTTGTCGTTGAAAGAACTGACACTTATCCAGCCTCAACTTCAGTCCATACTGTGCCAGTCGCTGGAACACCTGCTCCAAGTGGCGAAGATGGGTGGCAAAATCTGCAGAATACACAATGACATCATCCAAATAAACCAACAGAAAGTCTACTATGTAGTCGCTCAGACAGTGCTGCATTAATCTCTGGAATGTAGCTGGTCCATTGCACAGGCCAAACGGCATACGCTGGAATTCAAATAATCCTAAGGGGGTTGTAAATGCAGTCTTTGGGCGATCTTCAGGGTGCACCCCCACTTGCCAATAGCCACTGGCCAAATCCAGGGTGCTAAACCACTCAGCTCGGGTTAAGGTGGTCAGGGTCTCTTCTATTCGAGGAAGCGGGAATGCATCCTTGTGCGTAATTGCATTTAGCTTCCTATAGTCAACACAAAAACGCCAACTTCCATCTTTCTTCTTGACCATGACAACCGGGGCTGCCCATGGGCTGTTACTCTCAGAAATTACTCCTCTTTCCAACATACCTGCCAGTAAAACTTTCATCTCTTTATACATCATTGGAGGAAGGGGTCGAAAGCGTTCCCGGACAGGAGGGGTATCACCAGTGTATATCCTATGTTGGACAGTCTCAGTAAAGCCCAAATCGTCCTCATGCTTAGCAAACACTCCACCCCACTTCCTCAAAAGGGTATCAAACGCTTGACATTGCTGGTCAGTTAAATCAGATCCAAGCTTTAATGGACTCACCCAATCAGCAATTACCTCCTCCTTAGAGCTTTCAGCTTCCACCACACATATGTCAACAACTCCATCCGTACTCAGAGTCAGATCAAGGTCCCTTTGGCCGTAGACATCCGCATCGGGCATCTCCTACAGTCGCCCAAACTTCTGGTACCTGCCCACAGACACTCTGTAAGGATGCAAGTTACACAACCGGACAGGGATCTTACCATCCTTAACTATAGCCACAGTCCGGGCAGCAGGCACAGCGCCTGACTCCAACAGGGGTTCCACCAATCCACAATAATGGCGGTTCTGCAGGCCCATTCGGACACGCCCCCACACAATGACCTCACTCTGGGGGGGAATCCACATCTTGTGGCGACTTGCTGGCCACACATAACCCAGGAACCCATCTTCTTGCGTACGAGCAGCAATGCGTTGACATGTGGCCATGGCCTTTTTCCACACTCGCTGTTCTGCAGGGCTCTGAAAAGATGAAGACTGAGATGGACCCTGAAAAAAGTTCACTCCAACATGATGAAATAACATTCATTCCAATGATTAAAGGGTTAGTGGAAAATTCATCTTTAACAATAACAACACCTCTTCCTTGAAGTCGAATGCCCGCCACTTCAAAATCCAATACTGCATACCCAACATAGGGAATTTCCAGGCCATTTACGGCTCTCAGAGTCAACAGGGGGGCGTCACCCAATTTATAGCTAGGAAATTTCTCTTCTAGCATGCTCTGCCGCATTAAAGTCACTTGTGACCCAGTATCTAGCAGGCCTTTACAAGGAACATTCTGAATCAACACATCTATGATGGGGCAGTCAGCAATGAAGGAGTGCATGGTCCCTTGGTTGTCAGTTGGCATAAATGACCCTGTTGTTTGGACCTCTACAACAGGGCATTCTCGTTTAAAGCTTGTCTGGGCTCTCTGTTCTCTCTACAGTTACGGGCCACATGGCCTGGCTGCTGGCAGTTTCGACAAATAGGTCTACCCTCAGGGTCCCATCGGTTTATTAACTGGTGATCTCTTCTCCTGGGCACAGGACGGGCCTGCTGTTGTGGGGATGCATGGTGTACAGGGGCTGCAAGATTAAGAGGCCTCAACTCCCTCATCATTTCCTGAGTCAGTTCTCGAATCTGGCCCTTAACTTCCTCCAGGATCTCACGCTTCAACTCAGCTCTCCAGTCGGGCCTATGTGAACGTAAATTAGATGCCTCATGTTGACTAATGGCAGCACATGCAGTCTCATACCTTGCTTGTCCATACTCCACCTCCAGCGACAAAGCCTCCTGATGCAATTCCGCAAAGGTTCCTGCTGGGTTTCGACGAGCATATGTCTTCAAGGCCCTCAGCATCGGACCATCCTCCATACCCATCAATAGCTGTTCCTTTAGCTGATCTTCCACCAAGGCTCCCTCTGGGCTGCGTCTCTGCAACCTACGAAAGAGTTCTCTTAAACGTAAAACAAAAGCTTTAAAAGACTCATCTGACTTCTGCCTACAGCTAAAAAAAAGTTTGACCTAAGGACAGGCAGGGGACTTCTCCAGCATACAGGATATCTAATTGATCAAAAATTTTACTCAACTTATCACGTTCATCATCTGCCAAAACACTCATCTCTCGCTTTGCATCCCCACCCAAAGCACCTAATAAAATCTTTACTTTCTTGGCTTCAGTCATTTCTTGGGCCTCTAACAGCCCTTGAATTTGCTCCTTCCAATCCCCATAACTCAAATCACTACCTGCCCCACTGAATTTGGGAACCCAAGGGGCCCCAGGAAAAACTGGCATCATTTTTAAAACCGCCTAGTTCAATATACCACCTGAGTGCAATCGCATTAAATTCAGCAGTTATTGGTGTGGTACTCACAATATGACTGGGTAGCGATTTGCACTACCCAGCCCCGATGAATTCCAGCGTTGGGAATGAAATACTCGGCGTCGCCGTCGTGTTCCTGCAACTCGACCCGCTCGTGCTGTCTGCACCGTCGTGAATGGAGTTAATCTGCGTCACCGCCGTGTTCACCGCACCTCAAAGCACTCGCGCTCTCTGCACCGTCGTGGATGGAGTTAATCTGCGTCACCGTCGTGTTCACTGCACCTCAAAGCACTCGCGCTCTCAGCACCGTTGTGAATGGAGTAAATCTGCGTCACCGCCGTGTTCACTGCACCTCAAAGCACTCACGCTCTCTGCACCGTCGTGAATGGAGTAAATCTGCGTCACCGTCGTGTTCACTGCACCTCAAGCACTCGCGCTCTCTGCACCGTCGTGAATGGAGTTAATCTGTCACCGTCGTGTTCCTGCACCTCGACCCGCTCGTGCTGTCTGCACCGTCGTGAATGGAGTTAATCTGCGTCACCGTCGTGTTCACTGCACCTCAAGCACTCGCATGCTCCTCTCACGCCAGCGCCTGCGCACCACTGCTCTACCACCAGACGGCAACTTCCGATATCCCAGCACGTGACTGAATGTCTTCCAATAGGGCACACTCTCTCAGTCTCCACAGTGTGCTCTTAAAGGGCAACAGTCTCCACCCTTTCCTTAATCCGCCAATCACGCTGGCATACGGATTAATCTATCAAAAGTTTGTCAGAGAGAGCAAAATATGGCAATATACAGACATTGATAAACAAACAATAAAAGTACATGGATCATAATGCATTCATAAACATTTCAATAATACTTTAGTCCCATAACACTAACAAAACTCAGACATTTACAATTACACACCCACCACAGGGGTAGCTTACAAACTCAAAATACATCAGTGATATACCTCAGTTTAAATAGATTTTTGTGTGTGGTGGTGGTGTGGGTTTCAGGGATGTTTAGATAACTATAAACAAGTAACGTTCACTTTTCTTAAAAATATTTAGCTATCAGTTTAAATGCTTCAGTTTTTCACTATATAATATATTAAAACAAATGGAAGCATTTAAACTGATATAATACTGTATATCAGTTTAAATACTTAAATATTATATTTTATTATATTATAATGTAAGCCTAGTAAAAAATTGATCTCACAAGGGGATTGTTTAGGGCTCCTTGCCATAAAAAATCTTAACCTCCTGGTATATAAAATCTGGGAAATTCATAAGCAATAAACTTGTAATTTTGATGGTTTAACACTGTCTGTTGCTAATGATTGACTGTACAAAAACACATTATGGTTGTCCCAAACCATCATTGTAACTGCTCATATTATATTATTATAGAGAATTGAACTGTCCTGCAGGAGGACAGAAATTATTTTTTAATAGAATTTCTTGGTAAAGACTGTTAATACAGTTAATACAGCAATGTGAAAAAATCTCAAGTAACCTAAAATGTGCTTAATTTAGTGACTGAACTGCTTGTTTTCAAACATATTATTTAATAAATCACTAAGTTACATCAAGGGTCAAATAAAATAGAAACGGCACATTAAAGTTAAATGTTACAGTTGCATGATAAAACCATTTTTGTGTGTGTGTGTTTACGTTCATTGTACAGGTCTGATATAAAGTATGTTTTTGCTCAGGTGGCCAAAATGTGCGCTCAACAGAGAAAAGTTTTGCTCAGCGAGAAAAAAAATTAGAGGGAACATTGCACGTGACAATAGCTAATGTATTTAATAATAATAATAATAATAATAATAAAGTCTTGCATATGGACGTACATTGAGGTAATAATTCCTCAGTCACACAGCCTGTTTTAGTTAGGTGCTATAAGTACTATTGAAGTGTAAAGAGAGTTTAACCTGTGCTAGCGTGCAGAACAGACAATCCATTCACATTGAACGGAGGTTTCTGTGATCCAACAATCTTCTGTGATTATCACTCCGCGTCCTAAAAGGTTGCCGACTGCTGATCTATATAAATAGAAAGAAAAAAAAAGTGAGATACCATTCAAAGTTAATTTCTGTTGAGATCAACATAGTGCCACAAATCTAGTGGATAAAGCTAAACATCTACTGAACCTGGAACATCCCTTTGATTATGATTAACTATTAACTTGAACTACTTATTTATCTGAAGCAATGTAAATCAAGTACAAAAGACAGTGAATCAGGACACTATAAAAGGAACATGAGAGGCTGTGGGGATGACAGAGCAAGAGCTGGAAACAAACATCAGTGAAGAATGAAGGCTTTAGTATGTACAGGTGCTGGTCATATAATTAGAATATCATCAAAAAGTTGATTTATTTCACTAATTCCATTCAAAAAGTGAAACTTGTATATTATATTCATTCATCACACACAGACTGATATATTTCAAATGTTTATTTCTTTTAATTTTGATGATTATAACTGACAACTAAGGAAAATCCCAAATCCAGTATCTCAGAAAATTAGAATATTACTTAAGACCAATACAAAGAAAGGATTTTTAGAAATCTTGGCCAACTGAAAAGTATGAACATGAAAAGTATGAGCATGTACAGCACTCAATACTTAGTTGGGGCTCCTTTTGCCTGAATTACTGCAGCAATGCGGCGTGGCATGGAGTCGATCAGTCTGTGGCACTGCTCAGGTGTTATGAGAGCCCAGGTTGCTCTGATAGTGGCCTTCAGCTCTTCTGCATTGTTGGGTCTGGCATATCGGATCTTCCTCTTCACAATACCCCATAGATTTTCTATGTGGTTACGGTCAGGCGAGTTTGCTGGCCAATTAAGAACAGGGATACCATGGTCCTTAAACCAGATACTGGTAGCTTTGGCACTGTGTGCAGGTTCCAAGTCCTGTTGGAAAATGAAATCTGCATCTCCATAAAGTTGGTCAGCAGCAGGAAGCATGAAGTGCTCTAAAACTTCCTGGTATATGGCTGCGTTGACCTTGGACCTCAGAAAACACAGTGGACCAACACCAGCAGATGACATGGCACCCCAAACCATCACTGACTGTGGAAACTTTACACTGGACCTCAAGCAATGTGGATTGTGTGCCTCTCCTCTCTTCCTCCAGACTCTGGGACCCTGATTTCCAAAGGAAATGCAAAATTTACTTTCATCAGAGAACATAACTTTGGACCAATCAGAAGCAGTCCAGTCCTTTTTGTCTTTAGCCCAGGCGAGACGCTTCTGACGCTGTCTGTTGTTCAAGAGTGGCTTGACACAAGGAATGCATCACACACAGACTGATATATTTCAAATGTTTATTTCTTTTAATTTTGATGATTATAACTGACAACTAAGGAAAATCCCAAATCCAGTATCTCAGAAAATTAGAATATTACTTAAGACCAATACAAAGAAAGGATTTTTAGAAATCTTGGCCAACTGAAAAGTATGAACATGAAAAGTATGAGCATGTACAGCACTCAATACTTAGTTGGGGCTCCTTTTGCCTGAATTACTGCAGCAATGCGGCGTGGCATGGAGTCGATCAGTCTGTGGCACTGCTCAGGTGTTATGAGAGCCCAGGTTGCTCTGATAGTGGCCTTCAGCTCTTCTGCATTGTTGGGTCTGGCATATCGGATCTTCCTCTTCACAATACCCCATAGATTTTCTATGTGGTTACGGTCAGGCGAGTTTGCTGGCCAATTAAGAACAGGGATACCATGGTCCTTAAACCAGATACTGGTAGCTTTGGCACTGTGTGCAGGTTCCAAGTCCTGTTGGAAAATGAAATCTGCATCTCCATAAAGTTGGTCAGCAGCAGGAAGCATGAAGTGCTCTAAAACTTCCTGGTATATGGCTGCGTTGACCTTGGACCTCAGAAAACACAGTGGACCAACACCAGCAGATGACATGGCACCCCAAACCATCACTGACTGTGGAAACTTTACACTGGACCTCAAGCAATGTGGATTGTGTGCCTCTCCTCTCTTCCTCCAGACTCTGGGACCCTGATTTCCAAAGGAAATGCAAAATTTACTTTCATCAGAGAACATAACTTTGGACCAATCAGAAGCAGTCCAGTCCTTTTTGTCTTTAGCCCAGGCGAGACGCTTCTGACGCTGTCTGTTGTTCAAGAGTGGCTTGACACAAGGAATGCGACAGCTGAAACCCATGTCTTGCATACGTCTGTGCGTAGTGGTTCTTGAAGTTCTGACTCCAGCTGCAGTACACTCTTTGTGAATCTCCCCCACATTTTTGAATAAGTTTTGTTTCACAATCCTCTCCAGTGTGCGGTTATCCCTATTGCTTGTACACTTTTTTCTGCCATATCTTTTCCTTCCCTTCGCCTCTCTATTAATGTGCCTGGACACAGAGCTCTGTGAACAGCCAGCCTCTTTTGCAATGACCTTTTGTGTCTTGCCCTCCTTGTGCAAGGTGTCAATGGTAGTCTTTTGGACAACTGTCAAGTCAGCAGTCTTCCCCATGATTGTGTAGCCTACAGAACTAGACTGAGAGACCATTTAAAGGCCTTTGCAGGTGTTTTGAGTTAATTAGCTGATTAGAGTGTGGCACCAGGTGTCTTCACTATTGAACCTTTTCACAATATTCTAATTTTCTAAAATACTGAATTTGGGATTTTCCTTAGTTGTTAGTTATAATCATCAAAATTAAAAGAAATAAACATTTGAAATATATCAGTACGTGTGTAATGAATGAATATAATATACAAGTTTCACTTTTTGAATGGAATTAGTGAAATAAATCAACTTTTTGATGATATTATAATTATATGATCAGCACCTGTATATGTGCCTGATTTCGAAATACATAAAGCAAATCTGCCCTGTGAATATTTTATATAACTACAATATAGGTAGGTTTAAATACGAGTAATCACTTGTTAATCAATGTAATATATATAGTAATCAATGTTATATATATTATCGTATTGTCCAGCCCTAAAACTTGTAGTTTTTGTCAGTGTTTATTTAAAAACACCAAATTATGCAGAATATAAGATGGTAAATATTAATTGATAAGTTGACAATTCAATATATAGCAAAACAATATATAAGATATGATTTTACCTCAAAATCCAACAGTTCGACACAAAATGATAACTGCAAATCCATGTTTCTCTGCCTGGAGTCCAGCTGTTTCTGTGAATTGCAGCGACCTATTTGCTTCTTTTTTCTGTAGCTTTCAGCAGTCTTTAAAAATATACCTCAGGTTTTGTGTCAAAGCTATTTGTACAGTAAATCACAAAGCTCTTTCCTGTTTTGGATGTGTTTTTCGTGGCATTCACGCTGAAAACCAATGCTGCCACTCGTTCTTTGTGCTACTCAGTGGGCGTGACCGCAGTCATAACGGTCGACGGTGACGTCACATGCATTCTCTCTATACTCACATCCATGTGATCGGCCTCCTACAATGAACACACAGCTGAAGTTTCATAAAAATCAATCAATGTATGCAGAGGTTATAACACATTTCCTGTTTCCCTTTTCTCGCCATAAATTTGTTGCCTTGCCACGGCCAAACCGCTCGAGATATCAAAAATCTGCTCGCAATTTTACATCCTCAATGTCTTGACTTCATGCTGACCGAGTTTGGTGGTGATCGGATTAATCGTCTAGGAGGAGTATATCAAATTCCAGAGCATGCATTTTTCAAACAACCCATAATAGCTGACTTCCTGTTGAGCCAGCGTATAACTTAGAGCATGACAGTTGTTAGGCCCAATGAGGTCTATATGTGTACCGAGTTTCATACTAATACATGCAAGCATGTTTGATATACACACCATTCAAGGGGGTGCTGTCGAGCCCCCCACCACGCCCGGGTCCAATCCTTTGTGACGTCCTAATGGCCGCAGATTCCAATGTGTGTGCCAATTGTCAAGAGTTTTTGAGCACTTTAAGGCCCCCCAAAAGCCCTGGATGACGGAAAAAAATAATTATCCTTAGAAAAACAAAAGGGCCCTGCGTCTGAGTGGCTTGGGCCCCAACTGCAGGTGAAAAACATGTAGGCCTAGTATTAAATGTATTAAAAATATACTTGAAATGCAAGTTGTTAATAATACATTTGTATTCCCAACATGCTTATTAGAAGTGCATTTAAAAAATATTTTGAATTTCATTTCAATATATTTCTAAAAAGTAAACTAGAAGTACTTTGGTAATAAATATATGCTTAATTACACTTTTAAGAAATATGCTAAACACAAGCATAGTTTTAATAAATTTCAAAAAAGTATTCTAGAAGTAGGTTGGTAATACATATATGCTTAGTTATACTTTTAACATATATTCTGAAAACGGGGAAAAAAGTATGTTTACAATGTACCAACTTAATGTATTATAAACATTTGTCAACTATTATTAACCATTTCCATAAGCATATTTAAAATTAATATGTTGTTCAGTTTTACTTATTTGTGCTTGTAAAATGCTACTTAAAAGGCTGTTGTCCGTTACATGATATGTTAATTGCAATAGAGTACTACTGGAATTCCCACAAGGATTTCAACAACATATTATTTGAAATGCATCATAAATCAGTTTTCCAAAGATGTTTAAAAAAATCCCTATATATTTACTTGTGTTTAAATTTAATCAACATGTGTAACACACGTGACGAAACCTGATTGGTTCCAAGGTCGTTGAACAGATTATGATAATGAGCTGCAGTCTCTCACCTGAAGCTGTTTACCAGATATGCTGTGCAAATGTAGCCTATGTGCCTTGAATGTTAATAGAAGACTTAAACTGTTAAATTATATAGACCAGAGCGATCGTGTCACTTTAGAACACTTGGAAGAGACCACGTGATTCATATGCATTATTTTTTTTTTGTGATTAACTTGAAACGTGAACAGTTTTGGTGAATCGTCTTTCATTGGAGGGATATAAATCGATGAGATTTCATTAAAATATCTAAATTTTTCTTTTGTGTGGCTTTCTGTGACTCCAGGTAAGATTTGTATTTAATTAACTCTACTTTTCTGTGCCAGTTGTATTTTTGATACAAAGTGTAACAGCACGTCTTTTTCAATGCAGCTACATTCAATTTGACCGATCAGATGCGGTAAGTTACTGGTAAGTTTTTAGTTGGTGTTTGCATAAAGAAAACAAAAAACTGAAATCTGAGTGCAGAGACAAGCGAAGAAGAGTGTGTTTTAGTGTTGTATTACATCTGTTATAGAGATTTTTTGAATCAGGCCTAATAGAGGGTGATTCTGTCAATCTTGGAAGGAAAATATTAGTGTACACATATATTATATGTGCCCATTCTACACTATAAAACATCAAAAATTGAGAACTTAAAAGTTTAAGGCAACAAACTTAAGCAGATTTGAGTTTTCTCAACTTATTTTTGTATAAACTGAATACAACAAGTTGAGAAAACACAAAATCATCTGCTTTGATTTGATTTTTTACAGTGCAGGTGTCTAATTTATGCTTCCTTTAAGTCATTCATGTAAAAGTTTATTTTTTAATTGTTTCCGTTTTTGGTAAAGTTGCAGGGTACCTGTTGTAGTTGCCTTTGCATACAAGCAAACTTCTCATTTCTTTAAATCTTTGCAACAGAAGTGTAGAGCATGTTAGCATAACCACAAAATACACAATCATGGGAATTATCCTAGGTTCAAATAAACCACAATTATCAATATACGACATACCTTGTAATACTCACAGTTTGCTTTTGCTTCAAATATCAATATCAGTGACATTGTGATTGAACTTTGCTGTTGTTGTTGGGCTTCTTCTACTAATCTTATGTTCACTGTAACTCTGCATAGTGACGACAGACAAGAGGATAAAAATGGACTCTCACATGTCAAGCTTGATGAGGATATAGTCAAAAGTTAAACTGAGAAGTCAACAAAATTCCAATGAATATCAATGCAAATTATAAAACACTGTATATTCAATCATGGATGCAAAACTGTTTTTCATTTGTTAATTTTATACAACTTTTTTCCCCTTTCACAGATCCTGTGATAAAGCAGCCTTCAAATACTACAGTGTCTGAATCAGTTGCAGAAAACAGAAAATGCAAGTTGTGCTCAAATAAGTGACCCTCCACTTGAAGATGAAGATGTGACATTTAAACTCTTTTGTTTCTTTGTTTGGTTCAATAAATAAAAAATCACTTCTGTACTTTGTTTTTCAGTGACTTTTTCAGAAAATTGCATTGTAATTCTTATTCATTAATGTAGAATTCTGTACTATATATATTATATATATATATATATATATATACACACAGATAAAAACAGCTTTATAATAAACCAAGTGGTGTTATGCTAATGCATTTGTAATGACCTGAAATTGTATTAGAAATGTACGTTAAGAGCACATTAAAACAATACTTCAAATATAATCTTACTGTAATAGCAGAAGTATTAAAAGTAAATTTTAAATGTATTTAAAGAAATACACTTAAATTGCATTAACTGTACTTAAATGGGTCCATAACACAATTTCAATGTATTTAATATATTGCAAATAGCTTAAAATTTAAATTAGGTACATCTTGAAATACGCTTATTATACTTCAGGTTGTTTCAAAATAATACATTTAATATGCATTTAGCATAGTATAATTTTAATATATTAAGTGTGTCCAAAAAGCACAATTTAAATATATTTAGTGCAGTAAAATACACTTTTTCAGTACACTTCTATAATGTACTTAAAGTGCTCTATTTTCGTGCACTAATTTTGTACTTAATATACTAAAAGCTCTTCTTTAGTACTTCTTAAGATAATCGTAAGAACATATTTTCTATGTCTGATGAATTTATTTAAAAGTATATGAAAGATGGGTTCAAGTGTACTACAAGTGGTAACTAAATACCTTTGTTTTAAATACAGAGATAGTATATTAAAAGCACATTTTAGTTCATATTTCATGGTGTCTCAAAATAGCACAGTTGAGTACACTTAGATGTTCTTAAGATTATCTTAAGAACTACTAAAGAAGTGCTTTTAGTACATTAAGTACAAAATAAATGCACGAAAATAGAGCACTTTAAGTACATTATGGAAGTGTACTAAGTGTACTAAAATAAAGTGTATTTTACTGCACTTTTTTTCTCCTGGGAACACTGCACGTAACCTACACAAATGGAAATAATTAAAGCGTATATACATTGAACCCACAGGACATATATTTATCTAACTGAATCGCAGCCTTTCTGAATGACACTATTTTTCAAAGGTTTTAATATATCGTGCAGCCTTACAAAATGGTCCAATAATGCTGTCAATGGATTCTCGTCTGTGGATATGCACCACTTCTGGTAAATTGCAATCAAGGATTTTTTTTTAAAAACAGAGACTACAATTTAATCAAGGAGCCCTACATTTGAGTCACATGTGATATTCGTCCTGTCTGTCTCAGTGCTGAAACTATTTATACAAAATTACATGTATACAGCTTATGCAAATTTCAAAAACACACATTAGTCCTCATTAATACAGGTTCACATGTTAATGATTCTTCATGATTTTCATCTTAAATCACATTTTGCAAAGCTCCTGTTCTCTTAAGGGAAACAGCATGAAACCACTGAAAGTGCTGCGGTTATACTGGTCATCATGTATCCTTGTATTAGGCCAAAGTGAATGGATGCACCTGATGCAGGGCCATGACCATATACAGAGATTCTGAACATGTACGCTCCTTTCAGTAGGGCTGTGAAAACACCTAAATCAAATAACAAGAGACACAGAATCAGCTGTTTTCTGTATGATTGATTAATTACCAAACACATTGTGCAATAGTTTTGAAAGATGGCTGATGATTTCAGGATACATTTACACAACAACAATGTCTGAAAAACAGAAGTTTTTTCTTTGCGTTTTTCACACAGATCGATGGAAATGACTTAATGCTGTATTCTGCTGCCAGGCCAGTAGTTGGCGATGCCACTGTGTACAGAAACACTAAACACCTACAGACTGAACATGTAATACGCATGACATCACATTTTTCACAAATTCATGTTTTTGTAGTTTACATGGAGACGATAACGGTATAGTTTCCAAAACCTTGCACTGTGAAGCCTGTTTTCAAAAGTATGTGTTTTCAGGACCCCAAAATGCTGGTTTCGTGTAAACGGCTCCTAATTCTTTTATACACATTACACAACTGCAGAGAGGTCTGAATGGAGCAGAAGGTTTTCATTACTATAAACTGAGTTTTATGACTCCATTTTATTGATAATTACCTGTAATTGGGTTGTAGGCGTTCCCTATGTTTGTGATGACGTTCCTGTAGGTTAGTGTGATTTCAGTGGAAAAAGGACCAATATATCCTTCACCAGATTCCATCAGTGAAGCTGAAAAAGCTATTTCTCTGTCTGTTATTGAAAAACATAAGCAATATTGTGATATATTACTGTATTACACTGAGAATGAATACACTGAATTTAACATCATTCAAGCACACTTTCACCTCTATTTTCCTTTCTCAACTCGACACTTGACTCAGAGTAAGATTTGAAATTTCTGTGAAGGAATAAAGATTCTGTTAAATGACATTTACACTGATTATTGTAATAGATAACACAATTTACACAGTATACACTCACCTTTACACGAACATTTTCACTATACAATGTATTGCATTGGTGTTTTACTTTGAGGATCATTGATAAAAGAGTGAATGTTTTGGTGAAGTACCTTCATTTTTCTTCTTCATCTCATCTCTCAGTTCTCTGATGTTTCCTCTCTGCTCTGTAACGGTGGCAGTCAGTTCTCTCAGTGCTGCATGGATGTCAGGGAAGCACAGATGGCAGTATTGTTGGCTGTCAGTTGAAGCTTCAGCTCTCAAAGTGTCTGTTTGAGGTGGATTCTGTCTTCCATCCTCAGAGCTGATCTGTTGACTGATCTCCTTCTCATTGAGTCCTCCATCTACCTGCTGCTTTACAACAGACATTCTTCACTGATGTTTTATTCCAAATCTTGCTCTGTAACAACCACAGCCTCTCATGTTCTTTTATAGTGTCCTGATTCACTGTCTTTTGTACTTGACTTATATTGCTTCAGATAAAAAAAGTAGTTCAAGTTAATTGTTAATCATAATTAAGAGTTGTTCCAGGCTCAGTAAATGTTTATCTCTGTTCACAACATTTGTGGTACTATGTTGATCTCAACAGAAAACAACTTTTACTCATTTTTTATTTTTATTTAGGTATTTAAAAAAAAGTTGTATATAGATCAGCGGTCGGCATCCTTGTGGGATGTGGAGGAATAATTACAGAAACACAGCTCCAGTCGTGTGAATGGATTACCTAGTTCTGGCCTGAAACTCTAGATAGCACAGGCTTTAACTCATTTGGTAGTGATTACGTCATTATCTACATTGCACAGTTGATTGGTTGCTGTTGCATCAGTGGTCAATGAGCTGCGGATCAACATTTAAACAAATACTGATAGAGTTGCCTGTTAACAGTCTGCAGCGTGTTTTCAGAAAACTCCTCACCTTCCCCAGCTCCACCTGTATAGATCTGCTACAGGGGTTAATTCAAAGTACAATGGGTATTTTTCAACCATTTTCAACAGACTTGCTAAAGCATGAAGGCCCACCCCTAAACCAAGCCCCCAGTGGATTAGAGCAAATCGGGTAAAGCGGTTGAAAAACCCACTGTGGTTTGACGTGCCCCGCTGATTGAGAAACACCCACTAGTGTTCTGCAGAGATACACACCTGCATGATATTGTGCTCATCCACTATAAATCACTGTTAGTTCAATGTCTCTCTCTTTACTCATGTGTGCTGTCGACTTTCATCAAAATTTCAATTCTGATCCAACACACTTTAAACATTGAAATGTCAATCTCAACCAAAATGATGGTTTGGATTAAAACAAAACATTGTATCAATGTCACCATGCTATCTGGTCACCACCAGCCCATCGGCTTTCAGACATAGAACCTGAAAACGCTGAACTTCGTTCACTACAAACAGTTCAAATTGTTAAATAAAGTCATTATTTTTGTTTTCTTTTTGCGCACAAAAGTTATTCTCGTCGCTTCATAACATTAAGGTTAAACCACTTTAGTCATGTTGAGTATGTCTTTAATACCGTTATGGACCTTAAAAGGTGCAATGACGTTGTTGTCTATGTGTGGATCAGAAACCCTTGGAGGTCATCAAAAATATCTTAATTTGTGTTCCGAAGATGAATGATGGTCTTACATTTTGGGGCGACATGATGGTGAGTAATTAATGACAAAATTTTCATTTTTGGGTGAGCTAACCTTATTAATATCATTAGCATATAAAATAGCAGCAATGTCCAAATCCTGTACTTGAGAATGGCAAGCAGCAAGATGAAGAATTTTAACAAGGCCAAAATCGTGGTCCTGTTGGAGGATTAGCTGAAATAATTAGTAATTCCACACGTGGGGAATCAAAGTATACATGCTAAATAATTGAACTTTAATGCTGTGTAATTATGCTAACAGGATAAAACATGTCTAGGCCTATATGTTTTATTTTGAGCAAGTAGCCTTTCAATTGTTTAGCCTAGTACTACACCGTCTCAAGTTACGCATGTAACCATGGTTCCCTGAGAACAGGGAATGAGACACTGCATCTTTACGCATTTGGGGAACGCCTCCGCAGGAACCGGTGTCAGAAATGCAATCAAATTATGCCAATCGTATTGGTTGGCGACAGCCTATGACGTCACTACTAGTGCGGCCTGAACGCACATAAGGGGCGCCTAGAGAACAAGTCGACCACTGAAGGGACTGTTCAGCAGGCAGCCCCGACGCATGGCAGGGAGATGCAGTGTCTCGTTCTCTGTTCTCAGGGAACCATGGTTACATACGTAACCTGAGACGTTCCCTTTCGAAAGGGAACTCGCACTGCATCTTAACGCATTTGGAGAACGAAATACCCACGCTGCCATGCTCAGGGGAGTGCATGCCAAAGAATGACTGACAAAATATTGTCAATTGCAATAGAAATGTCAATCACTCCTCCTACGGTTCTAACCGTGTCTACCTACAGCCAACACCCAAGCTATAAGCCTCAAAGAGGCCCCCAGAAATATCCAGAGGCCTACCAAGGCTGCTCAAAGGTTTGGAACCAACAACTTCAAACAGAAGGGGTTCCTTCAAGGGAATGTGGCCAGGGCAGGGCCGTCGCCAGAACATATAGAATGGGGGGGCATTCGGTTTCCATAGGGGGGCACACATTTTTATAATCTGAGAAACAGACGTTCGCCAAAATAATAATGTCCCGTATTTATTATTGATGAATAGACTTCTATAATGAAATAAAGTTCTATATTACCACAAAAACACAATATAGTCGATCCTAATTAGATCAAACTACACCAAAAACTAAACCCCCTTTGCATTATGGCAATAGCCTATACTTTGTAAACACGAGGCACAAAAGCTTTTCAATAGCTTGAACAACACAATAAAAACGATACATACCAAAATAGCAATAAATAGGCTAGCATATATTTAAGTGTAACAAAGACTTTTGAATGTAGTCTACTCACCATTAAAATAGTTGAAGGCGACGGGTCTCCGAGTGATAGTCATTAATAAATACGGCCTAATTATGTTTCGAGGTCCGTTTTGTGTAATAATGCGTTATATATGAATTTGTATGATCATAGGCGGAGGGTGAACGAACTCCAGTGTGAGGAGATGCGATTCCCATTTAAAAACACATTTAAACAGATTTCCTCGAAATAGCTTTAACTTACTTGTCACAGCACAACCTACATATCCCAACATAAACACGGCTGATAAATTAGCATATTATTTGTTAATAAAGTGTTTACGTTCACAAACCACTGTTAATTTGAACAGATTACGCACGCGGGATTTGGCAGAGAGTGCGCAAAATGCGCTCCCTTTATAATCACTAAAAAATCTCGCTCATCTTAGTTCATTGCGATCTCAAGAAGTTCTGTAACAATAAATTAAACTGACTGCATAATTACATAATTTACATAATTGTTATGTAACAATCTGTTGATTTCTGGAACGCAATGACCAGTCAGAGGTGTTTAAGTTAGCACTGAAAAAAAAACCCAAAAAACTGGTTTTGTGCGGTGAGTGGATTTTGAGTTGTAGACGCTGGCAAATATTCCCTCATTATAATTCGTTCCAGAAATCAACAGATTTTTTCGTGATTAGCTACAATGCTCAACGCTGCATGAACATGTTGTAAAGCATTGTCGTTCTTCAGAGCGCAAACGCGCTGGATCGTTTGCCATGTTTCGCCAATATGCTAATATTAACTGATCCTAGACCAGAATTATGTGCAGTTTTTCCCTCTAAAATCAATCAGAAGCAGCAGCAGCAGCAGGTAGGCAGTGGTTTGAGTGAGAAAATAGTCTCAAGTCCAACGGCCTTACACACACTCCGCCTAATTTCTATTTCAAATTTCTGAATATAATGTGTTATTTAAAGTTACCGTTGTAGAGATAGTTTTCCTATTAGCTAAATGCTGCTGAAGACATTTTATTATGGAATATGTAAATGGCCAGATCCACAGATAAGGTTTTTGCTCTCAATCGGAAGTTTGCTGGATGACTATATGATTAGGGGGGCACGTTGTGTCATCTGGGGGGGCACTGCCCCCTAATGCCCCCCCTTGGCGACGGGCCTGGGCCAGGGAGCCAAAAGGAGCCCCAGCCAGTCACTTCTCAGGGGAGCATAGTCTACCTCTAACGACACCAGGGAGGCCAACCTGGTCCTACTTTAGTAACCTAGTCTGGCCAGCAACCTGTCTGTTACCTAAACAGAGTCTCTAAAGCACTTGCCTCTAAAGCACTCGCCCAGAAAGAGGGACTGAAAACTGTCAGTAACCAACAGAACGGATCGCAGAGACGGGTATCCTGGGGAGCAGGACTCGGGAAACATACCATAGGAAACACGCACAGCGTGTGAGCAAATGGTTTCCTTAACACTCTGGGGTCGGCGGTCACGCCGGCGTGATCACCGCGTTTTTTTTCTAACCAGTGTGAAAGAGACTCAAAATACTCTGTTAATGTTGCACATACAATTAAGAGTTATACACCATTTTAATCTGTGGAATATCTTCTTTTAGTGTACACTCAGAGTAAAAACAAAATGTTGTGCTTTTTGTAAAATAAAGAAAACTAACATGATGCGTGATCTCTCGTCTCCCTCTGAACGAACTCCAATCTGATAGTTCTCAGAAAATGAACTGTAACTTAGTGAATACGAATGACAAAAAAATTAGACTTATGTCTAAAAAAACGTTGAAATGTCAGGTTTTAAATCGTGTAAGTCAAAAAACAAACATTCTGTGTTTATGTAATCTGTATGAAAAGAGAGCCATGTCAGAAATCCGTGATTCAGCTCATTATCCGCTAATGCGGCCACGCCCACGGAGGGAGCACTATTCAGAGGCAAATTCAGTCAATTCATGCATTCATCGTCTCAATCGTGTATTTATTGTCTTGAAAAGTGTTTTGAATAGCCATAGTTAGCGATCTCTGGCCTCTGTTAGTTCAGTTATTTCCTGGATTGCCTATTCTTCTTTAGTGCTCAGGCATTTGTGGACTAAAGGTGTACAGAGCGCCCTCCGGCTGCAAAGTATGAATTCAAAACACAGTATCCAGCACTCATAGTAATGACTATAAATCCTGAATAAATATTACTCCTCTGAATAGAAAATTGACAAACATATGAGAATCCATCAGTATTTCTCCAAATGTGCATGCTTTTAAGCTAAAAGCCTATATGAAATGCCATAGAGGTAACATAATTGTTCAGACACTTTGCATCACAGAAATACATTATATTTTAAAGAATATAATGGAATACCATTATTTTAAATTGTAGTAATATTTCACAGTATTGCTATTTTTTCTGTATGTTTGATTTACACCATGATGAGATTTGAATCATGATTACAGAGGGTTTTTTCACAGCCTACCTGTCTGAAAGAGCTCATTATTTATGCAGGTCATTAGAGCTCTTTAAGGAATTCTTTTGTCTTCTCAGGTGTAAATCACCCATTATTCATGAGGATTCACACCTCCACGCATACTGTGTTTCTTGACCAAAGATGTTTTAGAAAATTTAAATCTCTCTATTGTTTTATATGAACAAGCAGGCAGCATAATTTTTACCTCAATTTGAAGCAAAAACTCTAGTCTACAACCTCAAATACCCAGAAGTCTTGTGAACACAGATTTAATATATATTTTTTGGCTTTATTTCAGTGACTTAAGTTTTTTGTTTTTTCAATAACCACGCATAAACGTTATTCCTTCAAAAACACAAACATGTACATACATGTTCCTCACATATTATTGTAGCCTAGTTTGTGCTGAATACAGTGTAATAACACTTTTTCCATTAATATGTTTATGAACAACTGAAAAAAGCACAAATGTCAGGGCATGTCAAAACTTCTCCAAGGCCCCAAAAATCCTCAGACCCCTGAGTGTTAAAAACTGAATGCGCGCGCATCTCGCCCAAACAAACAACGCACAAGTAATGTGTGTGATTAAGTGTCAAAAACTTTAACCAATACACAATTCATTTGAACGTAAAAGAGCACAGACTGCTGATATTGAGGATGCAAAAGACAAAGCATCCTCAAACAGCACAACACTCTCGTCAGCTGCTGAAGCATACGGAATAAGCACATACAAACACTTCAGTCGAACTTCTTCTGTGCGCTTCAAGCACAAAAGATTGTCCCTCTTCCCACAGAAAGAGAGTTGAGCTTCCTCAGTGGGAAAGCTCTGTTAGAGCATGCATGTTCAGCACTTGAGAGTTCTTTACATGTTTTTGCAAAGGACGCACAAGTCATGAGTGTCATCAAGCATCAAATATCTAAGACACGGATGTACACACCGCTGAAAACGTCTTGAACAGCGTTTAGACAAAACAGTCCCTGAAGATGAAAAGAGGTCGACTTGTTCTCTAGGTGCCCCTTATGTGCGTTCGGGCAACATTAGTAGTGATGTCATAGGCTGTCGCCGGCCAATACGATTGGCACGATTTGATAGTGTTTCAGACACCGGTTCCCACGGAGGCGTTCCCCAAATGCGTTAAGACGCAGTGCGAGTTCCTGTTAGAAAGGAACTACTACTTCTAATAACACTAATTATAATAATGAGGGATCAGCATAATTGGGGGACAAAGTAATTTAAGAATTTTTTCAAGGTATTTTTTTCAAGCTATTTTTAAAAAGTTTGCTATCATGTCAGTCAAAATTGCGTTGAGAGAAAAAAAAATATCAAAACTGTAAAGAGTTTATTTTTTATTTCTGTGTAGCCTACTCACAATAAAAACTAAATATTGTTTAAAATAACTAAACTAAAAACTGCGCATTTTTTTTTTACAATCACTAGGCCACATTTCTTAATATTTAAATCACTTTTTCAACTCTTCACACAGTTCTCCTAGCCAACTTCACAGCAGTTAATTTCACATTTAAAATGCACTAAATCTACCAAAACACTTCATTCATGTCATGAATCAACTAATTCTTCCAGAACTCTAGCAAAGGTTTCACACAACACACTTTGACAATCATAAAACACAGACCTAAAAAACACTAACCTCAGGTGGCATTATACAATGTTTTCTTTTTCTGTACAGAACAAGTATGGCCCATGTTTACATTACAGTACAAATTATTCCTAAGTTTTGACATTGAAAGAACCTCTTGTGTCTGTGTTCAGTTTCATCTAATTGCTTTGAGAGTATTTGATATATTTTTTTTTAATTCAGAATATATTTCAATATAGCATTACTGTAGAAATGTAGCATACTGCTGTCTTTTTCAACTTGTAGCCTATTGTGTTAGGTTTTTAAATTATGTAAACAAACAAATTGGCCTGTACAGTACATAAAGTTTTGGTGTTTGTGTCTATATTACAAAACAATTCATGTAAACTGAAAGATGTCATCATTGAATGCATTTTGCAGCAAAACACTGATAAATGATCCTCAGTTTAGTGATCACTGTGTGAAGAGTTTGGAAAAAGTGACCTAAGTATTGAGAAATGTCTAGCGATTGTTTAAAACAACAACAACAACAAAAAACATGAAATTGTAAAATAAATTAAAAATAAATTAAAAAATAATGTGGTTTCAGCCATCTTGGTTTCCTTTAACTTCAGCGCATCACAAAAACGAACCTAAACTCAGCATGACCTACACTTGTTGCAGTTTTTTTTCTTTCATTTTGTTAGTGTTAATTATTTAAGTAAAACATATTAACTATTATTATTATTATTGCTGCTGCTGTTTAGATTTCCAAATACCTGCAGTACTCTGGCTCTCTGCCACAAGGAAAAGTGTGTATGTCTGCTCAGACACTGACGTGGCGGTAATCACTTTTCCATGTCATTTTTATAAATATGAACTTTGCCATGAATTTTAGCATAAACTCACTCAAAGATCAAATCTGTCACGATCACCAGTGAGAGTGCCCTATCAGCCACTAGAGGGCACTCCATCCCGGACTCTCATTTCCACCCATTGCATTCACTACATTACCCATAAGACACTTCCCTGGACTCATTAACCTCGTTAATTGCACTCAGCTGTTTTGTGTGTGTTCATTAGTGTCTGTCTATTTAATCTCAGTTGTTTCTGTCCTCAGTTGTGGTTTGTTGCATTGTTACATGCACTGTTTGTATCGCTGGCTTTTGTCTTTGTTTTTGTGGACTGATCATCTGGATTTGACCTCCTGCCTGCCTTGGATTTACGTTTCTGGACTCCCCAATAAATACTTATGCTGCGCTTGGATCTACCATCTTGTTCTTGTGTGCAACCGTGACAAAATCTGTGCATACGCATGTTTTATGAATGAGGGTTCACGTGAGCACTTTCTATAAATGCTTCAATTCAGTGTTGTTCAGTCCAAAGTCTGTTCAGGGTCTGATCTGAAGCTTTTACTGCAGGCCTGTTTAACAGCCTTAATGTCATTTGTGCTTCTGCACACTTTCATTATTGATTAACCACTATATAGTTTATGGTGGTTTACCAACCCTGACGTCACCTTTTATGAAGAAAAACAAATAAAAAACAATCTGACAACAAAATAAATTCAGACATTTCTGTCTAGTAGATGTCAATGTACACATTATCAAAAGTGTTGATTCTTCCACTTTCTCATAACAAGATATGTGAAGGAAAACCGCACATATAATTATTAACTCTGTGTAAGACTGGAAGCGTACACTGCTGACGTGCAAAAGTTATTTTTTAACCTCTTATTCTTAAGGTATAATGTATAAGGTCTTAAAGTGATAGTTCACCCAAAAATGACAATTCTGTCATCATTTACTCCCCCTCAAGTTATTCCAAACCTGTATAAATTTCTTTGTTCTGTTGAACACAAATGAAGATATTTGGAAGAATGTGGGTAACTGAACAGTTCTGGGGTACCACTGATTGCCATAGTATTTCTTTTTCTACTATGGAAGTCAGTGGTGCCCCAAAGTGGCCTGGTTACAAACTTTCAGAAAAATATCTTCCTTTGTGTTCAACAGAACAAAAAAAAATTATACAGGTTTGGAACAACTTGAGGGGGAGTAAATGATGACGGAATTGTCATTTTTGGGTGAACTATCACTTTAAGGTAAAAGTCTTTTTAGAACTGATAAGAAAATATAGAGTAGGGAAATTTCCATTTAAAGACCCAAGAACCAGATATGATAAATTAAGATTAGAAGTCAGAGATGTAGGCCGCTCTGCGTACATTCACATTTCCACAGCAAATTTACCTTAACACTATGTCATTATTCAGGTTGAAAGATTCTGATTGGTTAAAGGATAAGTTCACTCAAAAATGAAAATTACCCCATGATTTACTCATCCTCAAGCAGTTCTAGGTTTATAGAACTTTCTTCTTTCAGATGAACACAATCAGAGTTATATTAAATAATGTCCTGGCATTTCCAAGCTTTATAATGACAGTAAAAATGAGATTTTGAAGCATCAAAAAAGTGCATCAATCCTTCATAAAAGATATCCACACGGCTCCAGGGGGTTAATAAAGGCCTTCTGAACATCTGAAATGTTTGTGTATCTCTTTACGTGCAACTTTAATGACATCCCATTCTTAATCCATAGGGTTTAATATGGAGTTGGTCCACCCTTTGCAGCCATCTGGGTTGAGTTTACTGGAGTTCAAGGACATGAAAAGGCAGACAGCTGAAGAGTTGATTGCCTCTTTGGAAACTGATGCATCAATCCCTCCGACTCTAGAAGCCCAGATCTGACTACACCTTTGATTTAAAGCGTGATTGTTGTACTTTATACTTTGATGATGACATTTTATTTGCCTTTACATTTTTGTTTATTATAAGAATAGTAACCAATTAAAAGAAATTTAACTGATTACAAAAACTGTCTAGCGAAGCTTTGATCTACTGAAGACTTTAATCAAGAACCAGAGGAGTCTTCTGACCAAACTGTAATTTAAAATGCTTATAATTTAGGCCAGACTCCACTTACTTTATCTAACCTGAGAATAATAATAACAAGTTTAAAGATGATAAAATCAAAGTTCACACCGCAAAACAATAGCTCACATTATGATACCATAAAACAAGTTATTGTAAACTTTATCATAAGTGCATAAATAATACAATTTCCTAAAATCTAGGGCATTCTTGTATGGGAAAAGTTATAGATCAGGTTTATAATTACATTTAATGCTTTTATACATGTAATTTATTTTATTAACTTGACAAGTTTTGTGTTGAATAATAATATTGGGTATGCCCCCAGTTTCACAGACAAGGCTTAAGCTAGTCCCAGATTAAAATGCATGTTTGAGCTGTTTTAACTGAAAGTAAAAGAGTTGGCTACTCATCAACTCACACCACTCTGCTGTCGTTTGCCAATCTTCGTCTTCACGCTGCTCCATCGGACCTTCTACATAGCTGGCGGGTGAGTCTCCACTCCCTCGTTTATCTATCGTGGACAGTATTTTGGATGGTTGGTAACCCCCCCGCCATTCAATCTGACTGAAAAGGTCCCCATACTGCGCTGATCGTGCTCAATAAGCGACAAGAGTGCTATGTGGCTCTCTTGCGTTTTACTGCAAGAGAAGTTTGTTCTTCAATCACCGCTCGCAACGTCCCAGTATCTGCTCTGCTTAGAGTTTTAACTCTGGTCCTATTATTCAGCTGTGTCGCAATCATGACGCTCAACTGCGTAGCCTGAAATCACACCCCCGTCTCGACTCGACTACATGCAGGCTCTGTTAGGAGCTTGGGATTGCTCAACGTCCGCGTTATGTTCATTGTTCCTGTCGTCACTATTTCCATTTCTCATTGCGCTGCCTGTCATCCTCATCTGTTACATCTATCTGCTTTAACCGCTCGGATACTCGCTATTCTATGCTGCCATCCACCCACCGTGGAACAAATCTTACTTCATTAATTACTGTGTCCTGTGATCCATCTCTGACTGATCTACATACACGCAATGTGTGCGAGTTTCATCCCGCATTTGCGTTGTTTAACTGTCGTTCTCTAACGGATAAGGCCACTGCGCTTTCCGCGTTACTAACAGAAAAAAAAACCTTGACTCCCTGCTGCTCACTGAAACATGACAAGTTCCTAACGACTATTTCCACCTAAATCTCCTCACTCCATCTGGATACAGCTACCTGGCCAAACCTCGTTTAACATCTAGGAGGTGGTGGTCTGGCTGCTGTCTACCACAGCAATATCCCACTTAACACAATTGATCTTCATGTGACACTAACTTTTGAATATCTAGTAATATCTGGTACTTCTCCATTGCTTGTAGTTCTCCTGTATCAACCACCCAAATCAATGTCTAATTTTTTCAGTGAACTGCATGAACTGTTAACCCTTACCTCTGCCATGTCTCCTTCAGTTATATTATTTGGTGATTTCAACATACACATTGATAGTGACTGTGCAGATTCCTGTGAACTCATATCAGTGTTTAAATGTTTCAATCTCGTACAGCATGTTGATTTTCCTACACACTTAAATGATCACACACTGGATTTGGTCTGTACTGCTGGTTTACGTAATGTTTCCGTGCTTGGATCTCAAATTGGACTTTCTGATCACTTCTTCATTGAACTAAAGTGTGTAATGCCTCTTCCCCGCCTTAGGGTGAAATCCACCATAACCTACTACCATAACCACAATTCTATCAATCCATTACTGTTTTTTGAATCTGTACAAACACATCTGTCCAATATTACTTTACAAACTAGTGCCCCTGAAATCCTTGACAAATATAATACATGTACATTACATTTTTACATTTAGTCATTTAGCAGACGCTTTTCTCCAAAGCGACTTACAAATGAGAGTAGTAGAATCAATCAAATCAACATGAGAACAACAGTATGCAAGTGCTGTGTGAAGTCACAGTTTTGTCAGTAACGTGCTCGTAGCAAGGATTTTAATTTTTTTTAATATAATAAATACACAGATAGATGGAAAAAGAATAGAAATCAAAGTAAGTGCTACTATTGCTGGGTCAAGTGCTGATGAAAAAGATACGTCTTTAGCATTTTTTTGAAAATGGCTAAAGACTCAGCTGCTCGGATAGAGCGTGGTAGGTCATTCCACCAGCCAGGAACAGACCCAGAGAAGGTCAGTGAGAGCGATTTTGTGCCCCTTTGGGATGGCACCTCAAGGCGCCGTTCACTTGCAGAATGCAAGTTTCTGGAGAGCGCATATGTCTGAAGTAGCGAGTTAAGGTATGGTGGTGCAGAGTCAGCGGTCGTTCTGTAGGCAAACATCAGAGCCTTGAATTGGATACGAGCAGCTACTGGCAGCCAATGCAGACTGATGAAGAGAGGTGTGACATGCGCTCTCTTCGGTTCATTGAAGACTTGCTGCAGCATTCTGGATCAGTTGTAGAGGCTTGACAGTGCATGCTGTAAGGCCAGCCAAGAATGTAAGTTATTGGGATGAAATTTTGAAGGCCATATGGTCAGCCATCAAACACTGAACTGGACTAGATCCAAAAAGCAACAGTATGAACAAAGAGGTCTGAGACCACATTCCTACTTAAGTGGACCAAAAAAGGATTTGAGTCCTCTTTCAGAGACAGTGTGAACGTAAAGATAACTGGGTCCTTTTTCACTTGGTTCACCTCTTGGTCCACTTAAAGGGGCTGAGTTCAGTTCTTTCAAAGAGTCACACTCAAGTGTGAAAACATCTTCAAACTTCATCTGTGTCTGCTGTGAGTTTGCTTATAACGTTCATCTGGGAACACAATGTGCACCATTTCATCAGATTTGTAATGTAAATCATTTATAAACCTACACCAACACAGGAGAAAATATGCAAACTGTTCATAATGATTTCAAAATAAAAGTTTAAACCCTTGTTGGGAGTTTGCTTGTTTTGATGTCCACATATTCTTGCAAGAAATGACAGTGGCTGTTGCATTTCTATCGTAAAGAAGCGGCCAAATGTTAAAGTTTAAGTGAACATTTTAATTAAATGTCATTTGGCCAATATTAAGGGGCTACTGGGTAATTACAAAGAATATTACAGGAACATTACATACTGTACAACAAATTCAGAACCATTTATTTACTTCACTGTTGAACAAATCCAGCCGTTTGAATGAACTGAATGAATGAATGTGAACAACTTAATCATCAAGACATTTACCGCCACCTACGGGCAGTTTTAGTTTCTTTTTTAGAGTAATTTTAATTTAAAAAAATAATAATTTCATATGTCCATTTAAAAAAAAAATAAAGGTATAGTTGTTACGTTCACCGTCTCGTCCAGGTTGTTTGACTGTCACGTGTTCCTTTGTGTTTTGCTCCCGCCACTATTCACCATGGACACTGATTTCATCCCCAGCTGTTTCTAGTTAGTGTGTGTACTTAAGTTCCTCCCTGTCTTCAGTCTAGCGTCCGGTATTGTTGTATGTTACGTGTTTCTACGTGTATCCTGACTGCTTTATGTAATTAAATTACGTTATTGTTCCTACTCCTGTCTTCCTCGTCTTCTCTGGGGATACCACCGTAACAGAATACCGGACCCAAAAAACGAAAGATGGATTTCTGCGGTAAATTCACGCTAGTGGCACGGAATAACCACGATTTTTGTTTATTCACAAAGGAATTCATCAGTGTTGCACTCTCCTGCCCCTTCGACGACGAAACCCTGAAGTCGTTGTTCTGGATCGGGGCCAACTACCATCATCCCCGGGACCTCCCAGACACCTCCGGACTCAGCTGGATGGAAGCCATCATCAGGTGTCTGGAGAGCGTTCGTCCCCGATCCAGAGCACAGCCAGACCCAGAGCCCGTACTTTCCCCACGGACCGCGGAGTACTCGTGCGAGCCCCCCGCAGACGGAGAGTTACCACCGGCAGCTACAGGTCAGCCAGATCCCGAGACCCCGAGGATAGAGGCGACCAGCGCCCAGGAAGTGGAACTCCACCAGACGTCTGACCAGGGGTGTGAGCCCACGACATCTGCTGACGAGGGAGATTCGACTACGGAGAGGGAGGACTGGCTGATTGACTTCAGCGAAGAGTCAACGCCCACCCAAACCCACCCATCATCATCATCCTCGTTACTTACCAGAGACATTATTATGGACTGTGTTCTATTTACAGATTCTCCATCCACTGTTCGCTCAGCCAGTCCTCCTACACCATCGCTGCTCGATATCGTCTGCCCTGCGCCATCTCCGGGGAACCCCTGTGACGTCGAGCCGCAGGTCACACTCCCACCAGCAGCGTGTAAGCCAGAGGTTCCGGTGGCTTCGCCTCCAGCTGCCGTCCTCAACGCTCCATCTCGGCCCGTCGACCTGCCCGCTCCATCCAGGCTCCTCCCAGCTACGGTTCCGCCGGAGACCCTCCGACTGACAGCTCCTCGGGATCTCCAGCTACACCTCCGCTGATCGTCGCCTGTACATCGCCGCAGTCTCCTAGGCCAGCGACGTCGCGGGAGTTCGCCAGCTCTCCGTCTGCGCACCAGAATCCACCTGCCGAGTCTCCGTCGGTCATCCCCCAGATGCCTTCAGTCCGCCCTTCAGCACCTGGACTCCGCCCTCCTTCTACCCGGCCGTGGACTGTCGGATCTGGGGAGCTCTGGGTCTGTGCCAGCGATCATCCACCTACGCCACCAGGGGATCGTCGTCTTCCCTTCATCACTCCATCACCTTCACTCCGCCCACCTCCAGAGCCCCCTCCGGCCACCCCTGTGATGTTCCTCCACGGCGCGAGGACGCGCCTTGCCGGAGGGGGGAGCTACTGTTACGTTCACAGTCTCGTCCAGGTTGTTTGACTGTCACGTGTTCCTTTGTGTTTTGCTCCCGCCACTCATTATTCACCATGGACAAATACATAATGAGGTATTCCCGAGGTAATTTATATATTTAAAAACTGCTGAAAGCTACAGAAAAAGAAGCAAATGGATCGTTGCAATTTTACAGAAACAGTTGGACTCCTGCATGGATTTGCAGTTATCATTTTGTGTCAAATTGTTGGATTTTGAGGTAAAATCATTCCATATATATATTGTATTGTTATATATTATGTTTTTTTTTTTTTTTTGAATAGAACAACGAGACACAAACCTTTACATTCAATCCCGTTTGTGCTAGGGGGGTTTGGGTGGCATACTCCCCCGAGAAAATTTTGATTTCCTTGGTGTACATATATGCATTTTAATACGTTTTAAGGCCAACAAATTGGATAACAATAGCTTTAAAACCGTGTCAACAAATACATACATGCACAGTTTTGAGGCAGCTTTAATCGCATGTTTGGTAATTTCATGACTTCATTTACAACAGAATAACGACGGTGCAGGCCCGTTGTTTCTTTTGCGCTTTAGTTAAGATATGATAAAGTAATTATGCAGCGCGCGCCGGCGCATTTGCTCGAGCAATTCTTGGGTTCACGCTTCGAGCCAGTACGCTATAGCCTTACGGCTGATTGGAGTTTTACTGACATAGCCTGACAACATCTCATCTGACCGCAGTTCACTGTTGAAGCTACCTTTTCCGCGCTCGTTTGACTTGCGCCTGGCACTGAGGCGAAGTCGGAATGCGCGTCTGGTCTGAAAAGTGTCCTGTTTGTTGTGGTCGTAAAGAGACAGTTCTATATAAACGCAGCGTTTTACTTGGCAATGTTTTTAAAAATATTTTTATTTTTGGTATTTTTTATGCTCTGTTGGTGGTTTGTGGAGTAGCATCACCTGAGGGGGATTAGACAAATGCTGAATTAGAGATGGTAAAAGTGAGTGGGTCCAATATCATTGGTCTTAAAAACTGGGTGGGTCTTGTCCCACCCACATACAATGGTTCCGACGCCGATGATTCACAGGCAGATTTGCTTTATGTATTTCCCCGGCGTCAAATCAGGCACATACAAATGTCAGGAAACATGACTACAGGCTGCATGTCTATATTCATGGATTAGGTTTATTTGACAAGTTGTAAGAAACACTTTCGAGTCCAACCTTTAGTGTAATTCGTTTGTTTTTACTCGCGTTTTCGCGGTTTCCCCTATTAAATCTAGTCATGCAGCAGGTTCTTTTGCCACTCAGTCCAGCTGAGGCCGGGAGCGCGCTTTCAGCGGGAAAGTTACGTCGATGGCTATGATGCATATCTTCGTTGACAGAAATGTTGAAATTTAATATTTATTATACACATTTTTACAGCATTGGAAAACGTTAAGAATGTTTGTGTTTGTCCTCCTACAGAAACCATATGAAAACAAAAAAATATTTTTTTCCATTTTCATACATTTTTGAAAAAGCTCCAGGGAGCCACTAGGGTGGCGCTAAGGTGCCGCATGCGGCTCTAGAGCCGCGGGTTGCCGACGTCCAGCCTAACCCCTCTTTGTTTGGAATAATTTTATGTTACTCTGCCTTATTTGGGAAAGATGGCCTACAGTAGCCTTAAGTTATCTCATTTTCTAAAATAAACACTTGGTGGTTTTTCAAGATCTTGACTCTAGCCTATTTCTACAGTTTTTTTTCTCAATACAGTTAATTTTGAGTTAGTTTCATTTCTACAAATGGTGCAAACTCTGCTAGATTATGGATTAATTCTGTGATCGGCAGTGATCGGCAATCGGCAGATCATGATCTTGGTGATCGGTAATCGGTGATCGGCCCCAAAAATGCTGATCGGAGCATCTCTAATTATCAAACATAATAGCTTTACTGCTTTAACAAAACACTTTTCAGTAAGACTGTCACTAATGATTATTTTGGTAATCGGGTAATCAGTTGATTATTTTGACAATTAATCAAATAATTTGATTAAAATAATTGTGGTAATAAAAATAGACCAAGCAAACAATAGCCTTTAAAATGACATAAAATACATAATAATAATAATAATGAGGGGAAAATATTTGGTATTAGAAGCAAGTAGTCATATGGTTTTATAGAACAACACTTAATATAACACATAATATAAATCATAATATAACAATCAACTTTTGTACATTAGTCCTGGGACACACTAGATGATTTTCAGATCTTAACCAATTTTAAAAGTGTGGGAGAACACAGATATAATCAACAGATTTTTAGCATTACAGTCTAGATGAATCGACCGGATTTCGAGTCACACCTGTTGACTGCAGGAATGATTTCACAGTGATACGAGATCTTACTGGTACTCGCGAGATCAAACGAATAAAAACAAATCAACGTTGCCAGCAGGCTTTCCTGTCACACTTTCTGCTTTACAGTGAAAAACAAAATAGAAAAAAAAAAAAAAATACAGGTGATCTTCTTTCTCGATACTCTACTTTCATGGCATGTTCGTGGCTGGCAAGTTTCAGCTAAAGAAGCACGTGACATCCGGTATGTGACGCTTGATCATTCTCAGTGGCTGTCGAGGGCATCAAGAGTCGTAAATATCAAACATGTTTGAGATCGGCATCGCTACGTCTCCATCCGGAGCAGTAAAATAATTGTAATGACACACCACACAATAGAGGATTTTTTGGACAAAAAAAATCATTTGCTACAGGCCTCAAATCAGACCACACCCCTCTGATCATTCGAGAGTGCAAATTAAATTTAAAATGTTCAAGTGTGTGGGCAGCATTATTTGGGGTTGCTTCAACAGGTGGACATGAACAACAATCCGCGGCAACAGTGTTAAAGTAGCCCAATTCAGTAGTCCAGTCCACACTGCACGTAACCTACACGCATGGAAATAATTAAAGCGCATATACATTAAACCCACAGGACACATATTTATTTAATTGAATCACAGCCTTTCTGAACTCTCAATGACACTATTTTTCAAAGGTTTTAATATGTCGTGCAGCCTTACAAAATGATCCAATAATGCGGTTCATGGATTCTCGTCCGTGGATATGCGCCACTTCTGGTATTTTGCCAGTTACTCCACACAGGTAAATTTCAATCAAGGATTTTTTTTTAAACAGAGACTACAATTTAATCAAGAAGTCATGACAGCCCTACATTTGAGTCACATGTGAAATTCGTCCTGTCTGTCTCAGTGCTGAAACTCTTTATACAAAGTTACATGAATACAGCTTATGCAAATTTCAAACACACATTAGTGCTCATTAATACAGGTTCATATGTTAATGATTCCTCATGATTTTCATCTTAAATCATACACTGAAGGTTCAGAATTATTGGAATCACATTTTGCAAAGATTATCTTCTCTTAAGGGAAACAGTAGGAAACCACTGAAAGTGCTGTGGCTATACTGGTTATCAAATATCCTCCTGCCAGACGCAAGTCTCACATAGACAACATCTCCAACCTCCAGGATCAACACAACTCCATTCGAGGAGTTTAACGCATTCTGAGCCTGATGGGCATATGCCATAACCACACGCTGTCCATTCTTATAAATGGCTGCACCTGATGCAGTTCCGCCATGACCAAATACAGAGACTCTGAACATGTACGCTCCTTTCAGTGGGGCTCTGAAAATACCTAAATCAAATAACAAGAAATACAGAATCAGCTGTTTCTTGTATGGTTGCTCAATTACCAAACACATTGTGTAACAGTTTTGAAAGATGACAGATGATTTCGGGCTACATTTATTCAACAACAATGTCCTGTGAAAAGTTTTTTCTTTGTGTTTTTTTTTTTTTTTTCACACAGATCCGTGGATCTAATGCCGTAATCTGCTGCCAGGCCAGTAGTTGGCGATGTCACTTTGTAAAGAAACACTACACACCTATAGACTGAACATGTAATATGCATGACATTACATTTTTCACAAATTCATGTTTATGTAGTTTACATGGAGACAATAACGGTATAATTTCCAAAAACTTGCACTTTGAAGCCCGTTTTTTTAAAGTGTGTGTTTTCAGGACCCCAAAACACTGTTGTCGTGTAAACGGCTCCTAATTCTCTTTTACACATTACACAACTGCAGAGAGGTCTGAATGGAGCAGAAGGTTTTCATTACTATAGTCAAGTCAAATTTATTTATATAGCGCTTTTACAATTGGTAATTGTTTCAAAGCAGCTTTACATATTAGAAGCACAGAAAAAAAGGGAAGTGGTTAAAACTGTACAAACAAGCGTGGTAATATGTAACATATACAAGATGGTGCTACATTAAGCCAATGTCGGCTGACTTCCAGGGGTGGAAAAAACCCCCTAGGAGAAAAACCCAGCGTGCTAGCACTGGGAAAAAAGTCCTAGGAGGGAAGAAACCCCTTGGAAGATATATATATGTAAATGTATATGGAGATCAAAATCTGAATTGTACATTTTTATTATAGAGATTAAAAATCGATTATATATAAATATATGTAAGCGGATACGGGGATCATGGGCTACGTTGTAGTCAGGTCCAGACGCAGGTTCTCCATCTGACCTGGATACGGCCTGGATCCAGCACCCGGCAAACCTCAGGATAAGCAGAGAGACAGATATTAGCGGAGATGCCATTCTTATTCTGATGTACAGGTATATCTAGTGTTATAGGAAATGTTCTCGGTTCCGGCCGACCTAATTATTGCAGCGTAACAATCCTTTAACGGATTTGAAAAATGTTAATGTATTGATAATGTGTTATGTGAATGCAAGAGCATAGAGATGTGTTTTTTAGTCTAGATTTAAACTGACAGAGTGTGTCTGCTTCCCGAACAATGCTAGGAAGATTGTTCCAGAGTTTAGGTGCTAAATAGGAAAATGATCTGCCGCCTTCAGTTGATTTTGATATTCTGGGTATTATCAACTGGCCTAAATTCTGAGATCGCAATAAACGTGAAGGACTATAATGCATTAAGAGCTCACTTAGGTACTGGGGAGCTAAACCATTTAGAGCTTTATAAGTAAGTAGCAAGATTTTAAAATCTATACGATGTTTAATAGGGAGCCAATGTAATGTTGACAGAACTGGGCTAATATGGTCATACTTTCTGGTTCTAGTAAGAACTCTAGCTGCCGCATTTTGAACCAACTGTAGTTTGTTTAAAAGCCGAGCAGAACAACCACCCAGTAGAGCGTTACAATAATCTAGTCTTGAGGTCATGAATGCATGAACCAACTGTTCCGCATTTGTCATTGAGAGCATATGTCGTAATTTAGATATATTTTTTAGATGGAAGAAGGCGGTTTTACAGATACTAGAAACATGACTTTCAAATGAAAGATTGGTATCAAAGAGCACACCCAGGTTCCTAACTGAGGACGAAGGTTTAATGGAGCACCCGTCAAGTGTTAGAGAGTATTCAAGGTTTTTTCGTGAGGAAGTTTTTGGTCCAAAGATTAGGAAATCAGTTTTTTCTGAATTTAATAATAAGAAATTTCTTGTCATCCAGTTTTTAATGTCAGCTATGCATTCTGTTAGTTTTGTGAATTTGTAGGTTTCGTCAGGGCGCGAGGAAATATAGAGCTGAGTATCGTCAGCGTAGCAGTGAAAACTAACACCATGCTTCCTAATTATCTCTCCTAAGGGCAGCATGTACAGAGTGAAAAGCAACGGTCCTAATACTGAGCCTTGTGGTACCCCATATTTAACCTGTGATCAATACGACATCTCTTCATTAACTACCACAGACTGATAACGGTCAGATAAGTATGATTTAAACCATGCCAAAGCAATTCCACTAATGCCAATATAGTTTTCAAGCCTTTTTAAAAGAATGTTATGATCGATAGTGTCAAAAGCAGCACTGAGATCTAATAACACTAATAGAGAAATACAGCCACGATCGGATGATAGGAGTAGATCGTTTGTAACTCTAACGAGAGCAGTCTCAGTACTATGGTATGGTCTAAATCCTGACTGGAAATCCTCACAGATTCCATTTCTTTCTAAAAAGGAACACAGTTGTGTTGAAACTGCCTTTTCTAGTATCTTTGACAGAAAAGGTAGATTCGAGATTGGCCTGTAAACTATAAACTGAGTTTTATTTATAATTACCTGTAATTGGGTTGTAGGCGTTCCCTATGTTTGTGAAGACGTTCTTGTAGGTTACTGTGAATTCAGTGGTAAAAGGACCAATATATCCATCACCAGATTGCACCAGTGCAGCTGAAAAAGCTATTTCTCTGTCTGTGATTGAAAAACATAAGCAATATTGTGATATATTACTGTATTACACTGAGAATGAATACACTGAATTTAACATCATTCAAGCACACTTTCACCTCTATTTTCCTTTCTCAACTCCTCCACTTGACTCAGAGTAAGATTTGAAATTTCTGTGAAGGGATAAAGATTCTGTTAAATGACATTTACACTGATTATTGTAATAGATAACACAATTTACACAGTATACACACAACTTTACACTAACATTTACACTATACAATGTATTGCATTGGTGTTTTACTTTGAGGGTCATTGATAAAAGAGTGAATGTTTTGGTGAAGTACCTTCATTTTTCTTGTTCCGCTCTTCCAGGATAAACGTCTGTTGTTCCCTCAGTTGTGTCTCTAAAGCTCTGATGTATGCTTTCTGCTCTGTAACGGTGGCAGTCAGTTCTCTCAGTGCTGCATGGATGTCAGGTAAGCCCAGAAGGCAGTATTGTTGGCTGTCAGTTGAAGCTTCAGCTCTCAAAGTGTCTGCTGGATGACAAACATTCTTCACTGATGTTTCTTTCCAACTCTTGCTCTGTCATCCTCACAGCCTCTCATGTTCCTTTTATAGTTTCCTGATTTACTGTCTTTTGTACTTTATTTATATTGCTTCAGATAAAAAAGTAGTTCAGGTTAATTGTTAATCATAATTAAGAGTTGTTCCAGGTTCAGTAGATGTTTATCTCTGTTCACAACATTTATGGCACTATGTTGATCTCAACAGAAAATAACTTTTACTCAAAAGGTTTTTTTTTCTTTTTTAGTATTAAAAAAATATAGATCAGTGGTTGGCATCCTTGTGGGACGTGGAGGAATAATCACAGAAACACACCTCCGGTCGTGTGAATGGATTTACATAGTTCTGGCATGAAACTCTAGATAGCACAGGCTGATGGGTTTTTAACTCATTTGGTAGTGATTACGTCATTATCTACATTGCACAGCTGATTGGTTGCTGTTGCATCAGCGGCCAATGAGCTGTGCCTCAACATTCAAACAAATACTAGTAGTGTTAGTTGTTAGCAGTCTGCAGCTTGTTTTCAGAAAACTCCACACCTTCCCCAGCTCCACCTGTGTATATCTGCTACAGGGGTTAATTTATGTATGTTACATAAATTACTCTGCAGCAGCAGATCTATTCCAACAAAACCGAATACATTAACATTGCCATCTCTATTACCATACCTATCTCCAGAGAGTTGTCATGACATAATGTAGGATCTGCGCACTTGCACAGGTTAAAATATCACACTTTAATAGTATTTATTGAACCTAATTTAATAAAACAGGCTGTGTGACTGTGAGGAATGATTACCTCAAAATGCACTGTAGTGATTTTACTTTCACCCATCCAAGAATGCCAAGTAAAATAGGGATTGGTACTTACAGCATTTTGGATGGTGAACTTTTTGGATGGTGTGTTTATGAGTACATCAGATGACCACTTCCCGACCTCTCCAAATTCAGGGCACCAGTCAAGGTCATTTTCCTTGGCAGAATGAGGACACTCCCAACAGGAGGCTGTTCAATCATTCAGAAATAATTGAAAGTGGAGAGAGTTGGTCAGCTGATTTAGCTGAAAGATTGGTGGGATTCCTAACTTGTAGAGACTCTTTTGTATTATCAGACAAGGAAGAAACACAAGTGTAATAAAATACATTTTATTACCAAAAGATAAACAAGAATAAATAACACAACTACGAAATGAATACCAGGAATGTGTCACAATTAAGTCACCTGCACCAGATCTCCCGAACCGCCATAGGGAGCCGTCTTCGGAGTATTAGTTTACATTGGACTTCATTTGCCGCCAATCATCTCCACGCACACTCACTATAAAGCTCACACTCACACTCAGTCCTGTGCAAAGTTGATTAGCCAGGGTTGTCATTTCTGAGCGTTTATTCCTGCTTTGCTGCTGACTTGGACTTTGGTTACTTTGGATTGTGATTCTTGCTGCCTGTCCCGACCTCTGACTGTTTATTGTTTATCCCTGCCTGCCTCGACCCTTGCCTGCTACTGTTTCTGCTGTCTGCCGCCTGCCACGACCCTCTGCCTGTTTCCTGGTTTATGTCTTCTGTATTGTCTGAGTTTCTGAATAAACTGCAAATGGATAAATACTCCATTTGCAGTTTATTCAGAAACTCAGACTCTGGAGAGAATCCACCCGCCACTCTGAGTCCACGACTGGCTTTCCCTGAGAAATTTGGCAGTGAACCCACCAGATGCAAGGGCTTCTTGTTACAATGCTCCCTGTTCGTCAATCAACAACCCACATTATACTCCACTGACTCAATTAAGATCGCTTCGTCTGTTCACGGCTGATGGGAAAAGCTCTGGATTGGATCACTGCTGTCTGGAGATCTGACGGGACCAATTTTCTCTCATTCGACCACTTTATGCAGCGCTTCAGAGAGGTATTCGAACAGTATAACAGTGTTCAACAGAACAAAGAAATTTATACAAGTTTGGAACAACATGAGGGGGAGTAAATGATGACGGAATTGTCATTTTTGGGTGAACTATCACTTTAAGGTAAAAGTCTTTTTAGAACTGATAAGAAAATATAGAGTAGGGAAATTTCCATTTAAAGACCCAAGAACCAGATATGATAAATGAAGACTAGAAGTCAGAGACGCCTACAACCCAATTACAGGTAATTATCAATGAAATGGAGTCATAAAACTCAGTTTATAGTAATGAAAACCTTCCGCTCCATTCAGATCTCTCTGCAGTTGTGTAATGTGTGTAAGAGAATTAGGAGCCGTTTACACTACAACATTTTCAACTAAAAACAGTAAACTTTGAGTTTTGTGTTTTGGCCGTTCATTTACTATGGGGGTAGGATTGTAGCAAAATTTCAAATAAATAGATTAAGATCCAGAAATAAATGTATAGATATTCACAAAAAAATAATCACATCCACAAATTAATAGAATGAGATTCACAACTATATGTTAGGAGTTTCACAAAAAATAATTGAATTCACAAATAAATAAAATGAGATTTGCTAATAAAAAACACATTCATAAATATGTTTTTGTCACAAGCACAACTCTGCCTGCATTCATTTGTGAATCACCACCTGTACATTTGAGAACTGCTTTCTGTGCATTTGTGAATCTCCTCACGCATTTGTGGATTCTGAAACAATTCTAGCATCAGGACTGCAGACAAATCCACAAATAGGTCGACTCCACCCACCCACTACTCAAGCCAATCAGATAACGACCACGTGGCGCTGACCAATCACAGCACACTTTCGCTACAACCAGTCACGTTTTGCTTTACAATCGGGGCGCTCTCGTCCTGCATTGAGAGTTCTTAAACAATGTTACAGTAAAAAGAGGTTTAAAATGTATATTTCGTTAGACCATTAGACTGTGTCTCAAGCCAAGCCAAGCCATATTATATTTTATGTGCCATTTAAAAACGCTCTCTTATGGGAACAACAATGGATACAGATGCGTTACGAAGCGTCACGTTATTAAAGATTGAACAGCCTATAAGCTAGTAACTTATCTAATCGGATAACCTTGTGATAAACATGCGAGTTTGTAAAATAAATGAAACTGTTGTCACATAACAACAGCATTTCCCAGTTTATCAATCAAACATCGAGGGATAAGCAGAAAACCAGCTATTAAACAGTAACAGGCCCTTAAATAATATTTTAAACTTTAGTTAAATGTTTTAGCGTTACCATTGTTTTTAGAGAAGATAGACTTTTTAAATGTGACAGTTTATTGCATTACATAGCCTGGATTATGCATTTCCTTTAAAAGTAAAATGTCCAGCAGTCAAACACTTGATCACGAAAATGTTTCAGATGAATCAGACTTAATATATATATATATATATATTTTTTTTTTTATTGTAAAAGTTATTTAGAAAATGTTATTAAAAGTTTTTTTTTTTCTTCAGCATTGCAACCTCGTCTTTATTTGCATTATCCAAATCCATAGCTGCAGTGATGCCGAGGCTCGTAGCCTACTGGTACATCACTGAAGCTCATTCATGCTCATATTTGGTATTATACATGGTATTGTGCAAGTGTGGTATTATAGCTACTGTAAAACAGGACACCCGTTTACTGCCACTGACTCGTCGTTTCTCACCGTGCCGCTTGTAGACAGAATAGCTGCATGGACATGGACACTAATGTAATCTTTTTGTTTATAACGCCTTCTATTTGCTGCATCGCGCCACGCCGCGCCGCTCGCGTCAGGTAGATATAGCTGGGGATCTGTGTATGATCATAATTCATGCATAGCCTTTATCCCGATTCACTGATGGGAATATAAAGAATACACTTCAAAAATCATCCCCGTCCGAATGATGGCTGAAACTTTACTGATGAGTTTCATGACGTTTTATTGTACATTATCTACAATAATGTAATGTTTTTAACTCCAAATAATCACTGTAAGAGCTTATACCTTTTTCAAACAAACTGTTAAACTTTATATCAGTAAGAAAACTGATGAAGCGTAATGATGTGCACGACACGTTCTCTTGTTCATTACTGCAGTGATCAGTAACACTCAGACCATACCATACCAGACCATAAGAGAGTCCCTCTTTGTAAGACGGATAATGCAGATCTTATATATAATTACACCCACAAAAATATGTACAAAACAAATTAAAAGATCAATCACAATAAAGTCTGTTACATTTTGTAAACGGATTGTTTTTATCACGCAATCAGCTTCAGCTCAATCCGAACAAGCACTTATGGTGAAATATGGATTTCAGAGTCTGTTTCCGCCCCAGCAGTAGGTGGGTGGAGTCGACCTATTTGTGGATTTATTGGAGATCCTGATGCTAGAATTGTTTCAGAATCCACAAATGCGTGAGGAGATTCACAAATGCACAGAAAGCAGTTCTCAAATGTACAGGTGGTGATTCACAAATGAATGCAGGCAGAGTTGTGCTTGTGACATAAAAACATATTTGTGAATGTGTTTTTTATTAGCAAATCTCATTTTATTTATTTGTGAATTCAATTATTTTTTGTGAAACTCCTAACATATAGTTGTGGATCTCATTCTATTAATTTGTGGATGCGATTATTTTTACATTTATTTGTGGATCATAATCTATTTATTTGTAATTTTGCTACAATCCTACCCCCATAATTTACAGGACAGCAGCATTTTATTAAAAGTTATTTCTGTGTAAACTACAAAAATGTGAATTTGTGAAAAATGTGATGTCATGCATATTACATGTTCAATCTCTAGGCGTGTAGTGTTTATTTACTAAGTGACATCGCCACCTACTGGACTGGCAGCAGAATACAGTGTTTTAAAGTTGTTTCCATGGATCTGTGTGAACGGGGATCGTTTTGAAAATGTCATTGTCGGTACACAAAAAACGCAAAGAAAAAACGTGTCTGTTTTTAGGACATCGTTGTCGTGTAAACGTAGCCTGAAATGATTTACCGTCTTTCAAAACTATTACACAGTGTGTCTTTTAATTAATCAATCATACAGGAAATAGTTGATTCTGTGTCTGTTGTTATTTGATTTAGGTGTTTTCACAGCCCCACTGAAAGGAGCGTACATGTTCAGAGTCGATGTATTTGGTCGTAGTGGAATTGCAGCAGGTGCCTCCATTTATAAGAATTCAGAGCGTATGGTTATAGCATATGCTAATCAGCCTCAGAATGATTTAAACTCCTCAAATGGAGTTGTGTTGATCCTGGAGGTTGGAGATGTTGTCTATGTTAAACTTTGGCCTTTGGCGAAGATATTTGATAGCGAGGATAACCACAGCACTTTCAGTGGTTTCCTACTGTTTCCCTTAAGATAACAGGAGATTTGATTCCAATAGTTCTGAACCTTCAGTGTATGATTTAAGATGAAAATCATGAAGAATTGTTAACATATGAACCTGTATTAATGAGGACTGATGTGTGTTTGGAATTTGTAATAGATTATACAATTCTGAGCTTTATATACATGTAATAAAGAGTTTCAACACTGAGTCAGACAGGACCCATGAATATCACATGATTTAAAAGTAGGGCTGTCACGATTCTTCAAATAAGTACAAGTATTCTCAATTGCAATTTACCTGTGTCAAGTAATGCAGAGTTCACCCTGCACGATTTTCTGGGGGAGCATTATATCACTGCTGTGTGCACATTGCATGATGGATCAGCGATGGGGTTACACATTGCATGACTTTACAATAGGAAGAATCGTCAACACCTCTGTCTGGTCCACAAATTATGTTTTGAGCTATTGCACCAAATGGGCAACATTTCTGTCCCCAGGACATTGTATGTATAAATATGCCACTTTTAGGTATACCTGCTGTATATGGAAAATTTAAAGCAGTTTATTTCATTTGCATCTGTCTTTTATTGTATTTGTCCTTGTTTTTTCTGTGCTGATGTTATCATGCCTTCTGTAATAAAAAACATGATTTAAGGAAAACAATTCAAAATAAATGTTATTTACAAAGATGGATATGTGATATAGAGCAAGAATATGGAGAAATATTGCAACAAAATGTATATTTTTGTGCAAAAGATAAACAACTTAAGCTCATTCAAGAGCATTTATAGCAATGTCGTTTTACAAAATAATAATTAATTATAATCTTCACAAACAAATTTCTTGGTTAGTGAAGTACATACAATGTAAGTGAATGGGATCAAGGCCATAGAGTCAGTGTTGTAGGATGGTCATATTTAGGCATCAAGAGGTTGATGTTATAGCATCAGACCAATAATTACAGCCATAGAATTCTGAACTGTTTTTGGCAAGTTATACGATACTAACGATTAAAATTAAAATGACAGTCCTGAGCTAGCTAATAACAAAAGACAAATGAGATAACGTGTAGCCTACGTGTTCTTAGAATGAACGGAGACTTAGGTTGTGGGGATTGCAGGTGGAGCTCACGGATGAATTCGAGAGAGGTATGATTATTTCTCATTCATCTGCAGCTGACAAGGGCGAGCTGTCGGATGATGATGTGTTATTTCTTACCTCATCTGATCCGGCAGCGAGCGCGCTACTTGCTTCAATCCATGATGAGCAAGACGTGGCTGATGAGCTCGATGATGCTTCAGAGTGCTTTCAGCACACTTGCCCCGCATATGATGAGTTATTGGATGTTATTTCCCGTGCCACAGCGAGATTAGATCTGCCATGGAAACTCGAGAAGCACGAGCCCCCTTGCGGCCACTTTCTGTCTGGACATAACCATCCAATTTGTATGAGCCTTCCATTTCTCCCAGATCTTCAAACTGAGGTATGGAAATCTTGGGTGAAAGCCCTATTCTGCCCTCATCCATCGCACTTATGCTGATGTTGAGGGCATGTGGAAGCCAGGAGGGGCTCTGACATTTTTTACATCCGGCCCTGAAGCTGGACCTATGATGTTTTTGGCAGTTTGTTTACTTTTACATCTGCCTTTCTGTTGATTCAGCATTTAGTGGCTAGTTGTGAATGTGCTGTCTGAAACAGATAGTTTAGTGAATATTTTTCCCCCTTCCTTGAGCTTCAGAAAGCGTTATCTTTACTTGTAATTTTTAAGGTAACTAGTTTTCTGTGTCAATTACAGGTTTGAAGATTAAGGGAATAATTTCGTGCAATACTAAAAATGTAATTTATATGATCAAATGTCCCTGTGGTATGGCCTATATAGGCAAAACAAAACGGTGCTTAAAAACACGTATAGCTGAACACAGAAGTAATATACGATTGAAGGACCAAAAAAATCCCATTGCTGTTCATTTCGATTCTTTTAAACATAATTTATCGACTCTTCGTTACTTAGGCATTGAACAAATTAAAGTACCTAGAAGGGGTGGTGATATTGATAAAATCTTACTACAGAGGGAAGCTTTTTATATGTATACATTGAATACTCTTTCTCCAAAAGGTTTAAATTTGGATTTTGATTTGAAACCTTTTTTGTGAATTTGTTTTTTTTCCTAGTAATTTGATTGTATTTGTTACTAGTGTTGATTTAATCATTGGGTGATGAATATGATGATTTGAAACAGGTGTGATTGATCATGTTGATGAAATGAATTGTATCTGGTGTCATTGACTATGTTGAGAAAATGCAAAGTAATTGCCATTTTGTCACTATCTACTGTTTGCCTGACCTGACGAAGACCTCTTTGGTCGAAACGTTGTCTTTTTATTAAATTCTGAGAGCAGCAATGGCAGTGTGCAGTTCTTGTGCAACACACAAAATAAAGTAAACCCTCCTAGCAGACAATAGTCACTCAAAATTCTCAAGAACACAATAAACAAAAAAATTAAATTGCAAATTAAAGGAAATGAAATTAATGTTAAATCAATCAAATAGAAAAAAGAAAACACAACCACAATTGATCTTAACACACGAACAAGCACACATTCACTCAAGAGCGCTCACCCAAACATGCGTTCACTCATAAACGCTCATCCCAAACACACACTCACACAAACATGCGCTCACACAAACACACGCAATTAATTCGCTATAATGCGACTTGAACACACACACAATCGTGTGCACTTGAAGGAAGCCTAACAGCTTCTATGCAGCACAGCACTACGGTCAAGCCACCACACAGCAGAAACAGACAAATAATTATAAAATAGCTTTTTTATGACATAATTATTAATAACCACCATTTTACAGAAATAGTGTTTACAGAATAACGTTAAAGTGTTAAAATATTGGTAATTCTAACTTCACGCTCATAGTTTTGATTAGAATACATCATATCTGGTCGGCCGGTCGCATACGGCCTAGCCGCAGAAGTTCAAATATTTCAACACATCCGAAGCTCAAATCGGATCCGAAATTTCCGCATTTGCATATGATTGGAACTCCACGCAGCCCCCGTACTAATCTCCATTGGAAATGAATGACTTCCGGTCCAACGGCTGTCGTTTATCATGTGCAGTGGAAAGGCGGCTTAAGAGTGGTGAACGATCCACCAATTCTGCCTGGATCACGCTAAATAAACGATCCACTATTAGTCAACGCCACTACTCAAATTAATGTGGTAACTTAAATCAATACAATAACATACCCTGAAATGCATTAATGCGGTTAAACACCCTCAGGCCCACGCTCAGAGTTAAGGCTGATTTACACTTCTGCATCGGACCTACACCGGAGACTCTGCACCATAGGCTGTGCGTCTGTTTTCATTTATACTTCTTCGTCGTTGTCCGCGTCGACGTGCCTGCAGACCACTAGGAGGCAGTGTCCACGGTCATGTTGAGTATCAAGGCAAAAGCCGAAG
The DNA here is from genome assembly GCF_024489055.1 of Chanodichthys erythropterus. Taxonomy (NCBI): domain Eukaryota; kingdom Metazoa; phylum Chordata; class Actinopteri; order Cypriniformes; family Xenocyprididae; genus Chanodichthys; species Chanodichthys erythropterus. The sequence continues at coordinate 36,711,381 of NC_090228.1, read as the reverse complement.
AAGAAGCAGCTCGTCATGTACGTTGTCAGAGAAACTTATAGAAATGGCAGAGAAGCGCCAAATAGGTAAAGACTTTTGTTGCAGTTTGACTGTAGGTGTCCCCTGAAACAGAGTGTTTTTTTCATTCATATGGAAGTTGAAAGTCCTCGCTCTTCTCCGATTGCTCCACGCCAGTTTTTTGACCCGAGGGAGTGGTTCTAGCAGACCAATCAGAGCACTTGCGGTTCACGTAGAATTGACGCGTTGTCACATATTCGAAGAGGTGCACGTCAGGCTACGTCGTAGGCTATGCGTGCTACATACAACCTACACTGTAGCTACGGCGTACACTCGACGCAGAAGTATAAATCAGCCTTTAGAGAAAAATTTCAAACTTACAGGTCCATGGTGTTTACTACAAGCTCAGTGCTTAACGCACATCAAATAGCTCTTGGGACACGACGCACAGCCTGTATACCATGCCAGAGGAAAATGAAAGTAAAGGGAAATCCCCACATCTTTTAAAGGGGCCATGAACTTGACTTCCGCCCAGCTCCATCCACCCACACAGAAAGGAAAACCCACCAAAGGGGATCACCCCATCAGGAGAGCAAACCCTCACTTCAAGGTACTTTGTCTGTGTGTTCCAGATTGTTAAGGACCTTCTGCACCTACGCCAGGGCCTCATCTGAGTGTTCCAGATTTAAGACCCTTTGGTGCTCCAGGAGATCCCAACAGAGCTTCGTGTTCAAGGCTGTTGAAACAGATTCCGGCCCACCCAGGGACGCCAATTATGTAGTGATTTCACCGTCCAAGGACACTAAGTAAAATAGGGATTGGTACTCACGTCACCCAGCATAACCAGTGGAAGACATCATCTGACTCAACCATGTGGAACATAAATATCACTTTACCAAACTTCTTTCCAGAGACCTTAGGATTGTTGTATATTATCAGTATATGCTTTTCTAATTCACATTAGATGTAATATAGCTGATATTAGTAAATAACAAATAATCTTTTGTTTATTTATTTTGTGCCACCTTATTTTCAGAGAAACAGATTATTTTTCCATAAGATAATGTAACTTTTCCATAGCCACACCCAACTTAATCACTTGAATTTTATGTGTCATGCGCACTTTATTCCTTTATCATTCATGTAGCGTCTGCACAAGATCAGATAAGCCAACATTAGAATTTTTGGAATGCTTTTAGCCTCCTGAACTGTACATGTAAATCACGAATCAGCTCCGGCAAGTCTGGGACCGATTGCCCATTGGCATCTTTGTTACCTCATTGAAGCACAACAGGTGATATCCTCACCAGCTCCAGGGACTTCAAAGAGTCACCCTGGTGGGGCTAAGGGCCATGTGGTCACAGACACCAGCCAAACCCCAATACACGCCACACACACACATACAGACACACACAAATACGCATGGAGACTGTATATATATTAATCCTCAAAATATAACTATGCCAAAGTGTACCCATTGTTGTATTCAAGCTGCATGTATGTATCCCTAGTATAAAAGCTTAGGTATGACTGTAGTTGTGTTAGTTTTATTCTAAACAATAAATTCAAGTATAAACTGTATCTCACCCTTTATTTTTTTGCCAGCTGGTAGGTTTAGTCTCGTTGTAAACCTCTCTGAATGTTCTAATTAACAATGTATGTTACATTACTGTAAAATGCATTTTTCTATTTTTCATAGTACTTTGAAGAAAATGTAGTCAGATCTGACACTTCATAAACTATGCAAATTAGGTCGTAAATGGAGACAAACAAAATTGCACCCTTGCCATTGGCTGGCGCATCCAAGAAGGCGTTTTGGTTTGTTGTCCTTAAAAGACAACGACACGCGTCTCTTTGACGCAACAAGTTTTCTTTTGTCAAGCCTTCTTCATCTGTCGCCCGAAGCCTTCATAACCTAGGAGACGGACTCTTTCTTCTTTATTTTCCGGTTATCTTACTCTTAGGTTAAAACCTTGTTTAAAAATCCTGCCGAAGAGCCCTTCCTCAGGAAAAGGACCAATCGCTCCAAACCACACGCACTGAAACTCCGGCAGAAAGGCGAGTAACCATAGCACCTGAACTTATGCAGGTAACCATTTCTTTTGACATGCTTTAAGCTTGATGTGTAAGCTGCGTTTTCTTGCTGGCTCTCAAAGGTTTTAACTGTTTGTAATTTTGTCATTTCTTTGATCACCTCTGTTTTCTTGACTTTACTTTCATTTTATTCTATGTATGTTCTTTTGTTGTATTTTAGTCATATATTTGTAGTTCCTATTAAATACATTATATTCATGCACGATTGTTTCTGCTGCTCATTCAGAAAATCAAGTCACTTCTACATTTCGATTCTGCAAACTGCTTTACGCTTTAATGCTAAAATAGTAAATTATTATTCGTGGCCATCGAATAATCGATAGTTGATAAGGAAACTGATATTTTGCTGGACAAACTACACCAGTCTTTCTTTTCTTCGAAATGCAGTGGGAGCTCTTCTGGTCGAATCGCAGTGTGGGCTTTCCGTTCAGGCGCCGTGGGGGCTCTCCCTTTCTGAATTGCAGTGTGATTCTTCATGTTCTTAACCATGGAGGCTATCCTGTTCGGATCGCAGTGTGGGCCCTCCTATCTGAACAAGCGGAATGGAGGTGTCAAGGATCATATGTCCCATAAGGATCGCAGCGGACCTTTATGTCCTTATGTGATCTAAACTCCATTCGAAGGATGGTAGTTCTGCATCTTATCTATATATCGTAGGCTCCCACTTTCTGTGGCAGGGAGATTCGCTCTGAATATCAGTGGCCCGTTTCCCTTTAGGGATGAAGACCTCCTTCCCCGTCTGTTGTCATCCAGGGGCCCCATGTACTTTGACTTCATTGGCCCCCATGTTGCGGATGTTGCAGTAGGGCGTACTCCAGCCACGTACTCAAACTTCCAGTCCCAAGATACTCCTGCAGGAGTAATATTAGAAGTCACTGCCACAGCAGTGCAGTGGCAAGATGCATCCTGGTCAAACTTATACAAGTCCCATGCTGTTCACACAACAGCAACGAACACAAGCTCCTGCCGGAATTCTTTAAATGATAATACTGCTGCAGCAGAAACCTGCTCATAGCTCCACAAGGTGGACATAGTAGGGAGACGCGTTCCGTTCCAGCCCAGCTCCAGCAGGAGCCTCGTTAAATATCACTGCCGTAGCAGTGTTCATTCATGACTCTAGGCCGATCAACACAGCTTCCTTGTGTTCTGGCATAAAAACACCAACACCACTCAACATCTATCACCTCTAATGTTCATACCGCTTCAATCTTTCACTCCTTTTGGGGGGTATCATACATTAAGCATTTGGGTATCCTGTATACTTTAAATCTTTAAGCATTTTATCATTCTAAATCCAATTTGCTGTCACAAATTTATTCTGCACTTTTTGGGGGGTATATCAGAGCTCGAGTTGAAGCTGCTTCATAGAGCCCCACATCAGTGGACACTGGACAGCAAGCCAAATAAGCAAACCTAATACCCTAAAGATTATATGGGCAAACAAACTCGTTAAGTGAAGTTCCTAAATGTAATTTAGGGAGGAGTGAGCCCATCTAATCTTCCAATCAACAGCCAGAGTATATAAGCAGCTGCTTACCTCTCTTCAGTCTCAGCTGTTCCAGCATCCCTCCACCTCCCCAAACTCCACCTTCATCTCAGGTACCTTGCCCTATGTAATCATATCTTATATTTATTCAATGTGGTGGGTATATCAAAGCTCGAGTTGAAGCTGCTTCATTGAGCCCCTCCTCAGTGGACAGCAAGCCAAATTAGCTAGCCTTATACCTTAAAGATTATATGGGCAAACTAACTTGTTAAACAAGATTTATTCATTTTGTTTGTCCTTTGTGTCATGTATGACTATTGTCATCTAACATAATATATAAATTGGTAAATGTGCTGTCTTAATTATAAATAAACATCACAGTTTTTTTTGTGTGTGTGTGTGTGTGCAAATTTCTGGAATAAAAGGTTATTTTGATTGCAAAATTTGATTGATAAATATGATATATCATGAGTGCTTCAAAGCAAGCTGTTACGAGGGGTGAACTCAAAAACAAAGGAAAGCTGGATCCAAATGAAGTGAGTTTAATAAAAGTGTAAACAAAATAACAAATCCAACATGGAACCAGAGAGCAGGATGAGTGCACCAAACATAACATAGGGAACACAGATTGGGATCATGACACAAGCATTGTTGGGGAAATATTCATGAAAATATGAGGAAAAGAAAATGCCACAAAGTCTCTTTATTCTCTTATTTATTTATGTAAGATGAAGAGATACAGATCAAGGATCAGTAACAAGTTACACAATGTATTATTTAACATTCTAGATTTACTACTTTAACAAAACACTTTTCAGTTACGTGATATTCATTGGTCCTGTCTGTCTCAGTGCTGAAACTCTTTATACAAACTTACATTTATAGTCATCTCAGACTTTTATATAGTAATCTATTGCAAATTTCAAACACATATTAGACCTCATTAATACATGTTTATATGTTAATGATTCTTCATGATTTTCATCTTAAATCATATGGTGAAGGTTCAGAATTATTGGAATCAGATTCTTCAAAGCTCCTGTTATATTAAGGGAAACAGTAGATAACCACTGAAAGTGTTGAGGTTATTCAAATATCTATCAAATAACCTTGTTCCAGCCCAAAGTCTCACATAGACAACATCTCCAACCTCCAGGATCAACACGACTCCATTCGAGGAGTTTAAATCATTCTGAGGCTGATTATCATGTGCCATAACCACCTGCTGTTCATTCTTAAAAATGGCTACAGTTGCTGCAGTTGGGCCATTACCAAATACAGAGATTCTGAACATGTACGCTCCTTTCAGTGGGGCTGTGAAAATACCTAAATCAAATAACAAGAGATACAGATTCAGCTGTTTCCTGTATGATTGCTCAATTACCAAACACACTGTGTAATAGTTTTGAAAGATGACAGATAATTTAATTCTCTTATACACATTACACAACTGCAGAGAGGTCTGAATGGAGCAGAAGGTTTTCATTACTATAAACTGAGTTTATGACTCCATTTCATTGATAATTACCTGTAATTGGGTTGTAGGCGTTCCCTATGTTTGTGAAGACGTTCCTGTAGGTTAGTGTGATTTCAGTGGTAAAAGGACCAATATATCCACTGCCAGATTCCAGCAGTGATGTTGAAAAAGCTATTCCTCTGTCTGTTATTGAAAAACATAATCAATATTGTGATATATTACTGTATTACACTGAGAATGAATACACTGAATTTAACATCATTCAAGCACACTTTCACCTCTATTTTCCTTTCTCAACTCCACTTGACTCAGAGTAAGATTTGAAATTTCTGTGAAGGAATAAAGATTCTGTTAAATGATATTTACACTGATTATTGTAATAGATAACACAATTTACACAGTATACACTCAACTTTACACAAACATTTACACTATACAACGTATTACATTGGTGTTTTACTTTGAGGATCACTGATAAAAGAGTGAATGTTTTGATGAGATACCTTCATTTTTATTCTTCAGCTCTTCCAGGATAAACATCTTTTGTTCCTTCTGTTGCGTATCTAAAGCTCTGTACTTTTCTTTCTGCTCTGTAACGGTGGTGGTCAGTTCTCTGATGTTTTCTTTCTGCTCTGTAACGGTGGCGGTCAGTTCTCTCAGTGCTGCATGGATGTCAGGGATGCCCAGATCACAGTATTGTTGGCTGTCAGTTGAAGCTTCAGCTCTCAAAGTGTCTGTTTGAGGTGGATTCTGTCTTCCGTCCTCAGAGCTGATCTGTTGACTGATCTCATTCTCATTGAGTCCTCCATCTACCTGCTGCTGGACGACAAACACAAAGGTTTCCAACAGCAGCAGTATACATACTAAAGCCTTCATTCTTCACTGATGTTTGTTTCCAGCTCTTGCTCTGTCATCCTCACAGCCTCTCATGTTCCTTTATAGTGTCCTGATTTACTGTCCTTTGTACTTGATTTATATTGCTTCAGATAAATAAGTAATTCAAGTTAATTGTTAAACATCTACTGAGTCTGGAACATCCCTTTGATTATGTTTATCTCTATTCACAACATTTGTGACACTATGTTGATAACTTTGACTCATCTCTTACTTTTTATTTTTTATATAGATCAGCAGAAGCGGAGTGATAATCACAAAGATTGCTGGATCACAGAAATCTCCGGTCGTGTGAATGGATTATCGGATCTGCACGCTAGCACAGGATAAAATCTCTTTACACTTTAGTATAGCACCTAACTTAATAAAACAGTCTGTGTGACTGAGGAATGATTACCTCGAAATGTACATCCATATGCAAGTTTTGCAAGACCATATGCAAGACTTTAAGTTTACATTAGCTATATTTCTGACTTCTGATATAGATGGTCACTCCACTCTCTGGTTTCCATGTGAATATCTTAAGGAGACAAAGAAGGTCTGCACTCTAAAAGAGACTTTAATAGAAGTTCACAGGAGATAAGTCAACAAACGTTTCGGCTCTTCGCCTTCGTCAGTGTAACAATTTCATTCACTCGTAATGATTATATAGAAAATATACTCTAAATCCACAGGTGTTTACAATCATGATTAAAACAATCAAATAATTAGTTCAAACTTCAGTTTAAGTCTATAATAGGTCACAATTAAATGGCAAGAGTAAATCACATATCTGACAAGAAACTAGCAATGATACACAACGATCTCCAAGGGACCAGAATAGATCCTTCAAAAACAAAACACCAAAATAGCTCCATCAACAACAAATAGGGTACAATAACACATCAGGCAGCAAGCCATTCATAAGCATTGTACCCAAAATAAATAAATAAATGAATAAATTATAGAAAACAAGAAAGGTCATAGTCTTCATTTAAACCTACAGGAGACATAGTTTTTAAATTGAACATCCAAAAAGCTTCTCTTCTCAAAAGTTTATTATCAATGTCACCACTACGGCGAGAATTCTTCACTATTTTCGATACCTATCCTCAAATTACTTTTTTTGTATCTATTAATCCATGCATTTATTCAGTTCTACTTCTGTTGATACAGGATGTTGTTGCATGTTGAAAATAACATTTAAAGGAATTTGGTGGATTCAACATAAAATTCAGCAACAATGGTTTCATTAGTATAGAGACAATGCTTCAACATTACATGTAAACATTACTTAGTAATTTTTTTTTCTGTGTAAATTAACATGAATCCACCTCAAACAGACACTTTGAGAGCTGAAGCTTCAACTGACAGCCAACAATACTGTGATCTGGGCATCCCTGACATCCATGCAGCACTGAGAGAACTGACCGCCACCGTTACAGAGCAGAAAGAAAAGAACAGAGAACTGACCACCACCGTTACAGAGCAGAAAGAAAACATTAGAGAACTGACCGCCACCATTACAGAGCAGAAAGAAAAGAACAGAGAACTGACCGCCACCATTACAGAGCAGAAAGAAAACATCAGAGAACTGACCGCCACCATTACAGAGCAGAAAGAAAACATTAGAGAACTGACCACCACCGTTACAGAGCAGAGAGGAAAAATCAGAGAACTGACCGCCACCGTTACAGAGCAGAAAGAAAACATCAGAGAACTGACCACCACCGTTACAGAGCAGAAAGAAAACATCAGAGAACTGACCGCCACCGTTACAGAGCAGAAAGAAAACATCAGAGAACTGACCACCACCGTTACAGAGCAGAAAGAAAACATTAGAGAACTGACCGCCACCGTTACAGAGCAGAAAGAAAACATCAGAGAACTGACCGCCACCGTTACAGAGCAGAAAGAAAACATCAGAGAACTGACCACCACCGTTACAGAGCAGAAAGAAAACATCAGAGAACTGACCGCCACCGTTACAGAGCAGAAAGAAAACATCAGAGAACTGACCACCACCGTTACAGAGCAGAAAGAAAACATCAGAGAACTGACCGCCACCGTTACAGAGCAGAAAGAAAACATCAGAGAACTGACCGCCACCGTTACAGAGCAGAAAGAAAACATCAGAGAACTGACCGCCACCATTACAGAGCAGAAAGAAAACATTAGAGAACTGACCGCCACCTTTACAGAGCAGAAAGAAAACATCAGAGAACTGACCGCCACCGTTACAGAGCAGAGAGGAAAAATCAGAGAACTGACCGCCACCGTTACAGAGCAGAAAGGAAACATCAGAGAACTGACCACCACCGTTACAGAGCAGAAAGAAAAGAACAGAACTGACCGCCACCATTACAGAGCAGAAAGAAAAGAACAGAGAACTGACCGCCACCTTTACAGAGCAGAAAGAAAACATCAGAGAACTGACCGCCACCATTACAGAGCAGAAAGAAAACATCAGAGAACTGACCGCCACCGTTACAGAGCAGAGAGGAAAAATCAGAGAACTGACCGCCACCGTTACAGAGCAGAAAGGAAACATCAGAGAACTGACCACCACCGTTACAGAGCAGAAAGAAAAGAACAGAACTGACCGCCACCATTACAGAGCAGAAAGAAAAGAACAGAGAACTGACCGCCACCATTACAGAGCAGAAAGAAAAGAACAGAGAACTGACCGCCACCTTTACAGAGCAGAAAGGAAACATCAGAGAACTGACCGCCACCGTTACAGAGCAGAAAGAAAACATCAGAGAACTGACCGCCACCATTACAGAGCAGAAAGAAAAGAACAGAACTGACCGCCACCATTACAGAGCAGAAAGAAAACATCAGAGAACTGACCGCCACCATTACAGAGCAGAAAGAAAAGAACAGAACTGACCGCCACCATTACAGAGCAGAAAGAAAACATCAGAGAACTGACCGCCACCTTTACAGAGCAGAAAGAAAACATCAGAGAACTGACCGCCACCTTTACAGAGCAGAAAGAAAAGAACAGAGAACTGACCGCCACCTTTACAGAGCAGAAAGAAAACATTAGAGAACTGACCGCCACCTTTACAGAGCAGAAAGAAAAGAACAGAGAACTGACCGCCACCATTACAGAGCAGAAAGAAAACATCAGAGAACTGACCGCCACCTTTACAGAGCAGAAAGAAAACATTAGAGAACTGACCGCCACCGTTACAGAGCAGAAAGAAAAGAACAGAGAACTGACCGCCACCTTTACAGAGCAGAAAGAAAACATCAGAGAACTGACCGCCACCGTTACAGAGCAGAAAGAAAACATTAGAGAACTGACCGCCACCGTTACAGAGCAGAAAGGAAACATCAGAGAACTGACCGCCACCGTTACAGAGCAGAAAGAAAACATCAGAGAGCTGACCGCCACCGTTACAGAGCAGAAAGAAAACATTAGAGAACTGACCGCCACCATTACAGAGCAGAAAGAAAACATCAGAGAACTGACCGCCACCATTACAGAGCAGAAAGAAAACATCAGAGAACTGACCGCCACCTTTACAGAGCAGAAAGAAAACATCAGAGAACTGACCGCCACCTTTACAGAGCAGAAAGAAAAGAACAGAGAACTGACCGCCACCTTTACAGAGCAGAAAGAAAACATTAGAGAACTGACCGCCACCATTACAGAGCAGAAAGAAAAGAACAGAGAACTGACCGCCACCTTTACAGAGCAGAAAGAAAACATCAGAGAACTGACCGCCACCTTTACAGAGCAGAAAGAAAACATTAGAGAACTGACCGCCACCATTACAGAGCAGAAAGAAAAGAACAGAGAACTGACCGCCACCGTTACAGAGCAGAAAGAAAACATCAGAGAACTGACCGCCACCTTTACAGAGCAGAAAGAAAACATTAGAGAACTGACCGCCACCATTACAGAGCAGAAAGAAAAGAACAGAGAACTGACCGCCACCGTTACAGAGCAGAAAGAAAAGAACAGAGAACTGACCGCCACCATTACAGAGCAGAAAGAAAACATCAGAGAACTGACCGCCACCATTACAGAGCAGAAAGAAAACATTAGAGAACTGACCGCCACCGTTACAGAGCAGAAAGAAAAGAACAGAGAACTGACCGCCACCGTTACAGAGCAGAAAGAAAAGAACAGAGAACTGACCGCCACCGTTACAGAGCAGAAAGAAAACATTAGAGAACTGACCGCCACCATTACAGAGCAGAAAGAAAACATCAGAGAACTGACCGCCACCGTTACAGAGCAGAAAGAAAACATCAGAGAACTGACCGCCACCGTTACAGAGCAGAGAGGAAAAGAACAGAGAACTGACCGCCACCGTTACAGAGCAGAAAGAAAAGAACAGAGAACTGACCGCCACCGTTACAGAGCAGAAAGAAAACATTAGAGAACTGACCGCCACCATTACAGAGCAGAAAGAAAAGAACAGAGAACTGACCGCCACCGTTACAGAGCAGAAAGAAAAGAACAGAGAACTGACCGCCACCGTTACAGAGCAGAAAGAAAACATTAGAGAACTGACCGCCACCATTACAGAGCAGAAAGAAAACATCAGAGAACTGACCGCCACCGTTACAGAGCAGAAAGAAAACATCAGAGAACTGACCGCCACCGTTACAGAGCAGAAAGAAAACATCAGAGAACTGACCGCCACCGTTACAGAGCAGAGAGGAAAAATCAGAGAACTGACCGCCACCGTTACAGAGCAGAAAGAAAACATTAGAGAACTGACCGCCACCATTACAGAGCAGAAAGAAAAGAACAGAGAACTGACCGCCACCTTTACAGAGCAGAAAGAAAACATTAGAGAACTGACCGCCACCGTTACAGAGCAGAAAGAAAAGAACAGAGAACTGACCGCCACCATTACAGAGCAGAAAGAAAACATCAGAGAACTGACCGCCACCGTTACAGAGCAGAAAGAAAACATCAGAGAACTGACCGCCACCGTTACAGAGCAGAAAGAAATCATCAGAGAACTGACCACCACCGTTACAGAGCAGAGAGGAAAAATCAGAGAACTGACCGCCACCGTTACAGAGCAGAAAGAAAACATTAGAGAACTGACCACCACCGTTACAGAGCAGAGAGGAAAAATCAGAGAACTGACCGCCACCGTTACAGAGCAGAAAGAAAACATTAGAGAACTGACCACCACCGTTACAGAGCAGAGAGGAAAAATCAGAGAACTGACCACCACCGTTACAGAGCAGAAAGAAAACATCAGAGAACTGACCGCCACTGTTACAGAGCAGAAAGAAAACATTAGAGAACTGACCGCCACCATTACAGAGCAGAAAGAAAAGAACAGAGAACTGACCGCCACCTTTACAGAGCAGAAAGAAAAGAACAGAGAACTGACCGCCACCGTTACAGAGCAGAAAGAAAACATCAGAGAACTGACCGCCACCGTTACAGAGCAGAAAGAAAAGAACAGAGAACTGACCGCCACCTTTACAGAGCAGAAAGAAAAGAACAGAGAACTGACCGCCACCGTTACAGAGCAGAAAGAAAAGAACAGAGAACTGACCGCCACCGTTACAGAGCAGAAAGAAAACATCAGAGAACTGACCGCCACCGTTACAGAGCAGAAAGAAAACATTAGAGAACTGACCGCCACCGTTACAGAGCAGAAAGAAAACATTAGAGAACTGACCACCACCGTTACAGAGCAGAGAGGAAAAATCAGAGAACTGACCGCCACCGTTACAGAGCAGAAAGAAAACATTAGAGAACTGACCACCACCGTTACAGAGCAGAGAGGAAAAATCAGAGAACTGACCGCCACCGTTACAGAGCAGAAAGAAAACATCAGAGAACTGACCGCCACCGTTACAGAGCAGAAAGGAAACATCAGAGAACTGACCGCCACCGTTACAGAGCAGAAAGAAAACATCAGAGAACTGACCGCCACCGTTACAGAGCAGAAAGAAAACATCAGAGAACTGACCGCCACCATTACAGAGCAGAAAGAAAAGAACAGAGAACTGACCGCCACCTTTACAGAGCAGAAAGAAAACATCAGAGAACTGACCGCCACCTTTACAGAGCAGAAAGAAAACATTAGAGAACTGACCGCCACCATTACAGAGCAGAAAGAAAACAACAGAGAACTGACCGCCACCGTTACAGAGCAGAAAGAAAACATTAGAGAACTGACCACCACCGTTACAGAGCAGAGAGGAAAAATCAGAGAACTGACCGCCACCGTTACAGAGCAGAAAGAAAACATCAGAGAACTGACCGCCACCGTTACAGAGCAGAAAGGAAACATTAGAGAACTGACCACCACCATTACAGAGCAGAAAGAAAACATCAGAGAACTGACCGCCACCGTTACAGAGCAGAAAGAAAACATCAGAGAACTGACCGCCACCGTTACAGAGCAGAAAGAAAAGAACAGAGAACTGACCGCCACCTTTACAGAGCAGAAAGAAAAGAACAGAGAACTGACCGCCACCATTACAGAGCAGAAAGAAAAGAACAGAGAACTGACCGCCACCATTACAGAGCAGAAAGAAAACAACAGAGAACTGACCTCCACCGTTACAGAGCAGAAAGAAAAGAACAGAGAACTGACCGCCACCATTACAGAGCAGAAAGAAAATAACAGAGAACTGAACGCCACCTTTACAGAGCAGAAAGAAAAGAACAGAGAACTGACCGCCACCATTACAGAGCAGAAAGAAAACATTAGAGAACTGACCGCCACCGTTACAGAGCAGAAAGAAAACATCAGAGAACTGACCGCCACCATTACAGAGCAGAAAAGAAACATCAGAAAACTGACCGCCACCGTTACAGAGCAGAAAGAAAAGAACAGAGAACTGACCGCCACCTTTACAGAGCAGAAAGAAAAGAACAGAGAACTGACCGCCACCTTTACAGAGCAGAAAGAAAACATCAGAGAACTGACCGCCACCATTACAGAGCAGAAAGAAAAGAACAGAGAACTGACCGCCACCTTTACAGAGCAGAAAGAAAACATCAGAGAACTGACCGCCACCGTTACAGAGCAGAAAGAAAAGAACAGAGAACTGACCGCCACCATTACAGAGCAGAAAGAAAAGAACAGAGAACTGACCTCCACCTTTACAGAGCAGAAAGAAAACATCAGAGAACTGACCGCCACCGTTACAGAGCAGAAAGAAAACATTAGAGAACTGACCGCCACCGTTACAGAGCAGAAAGAAAAGAACAGAGAACTGACCGCCACCATTACAGAGCAGAAAGAAAACATCAGAGAACTGACCGCCACCGTTACAGAGCAGAAAGAAAACATCAGAGAACTGACCGCCACCGTTACAGAGCAGAAAGAAATCATCAGAGAACTGACCACCACCGTTACAGAGCAGAGAGGAAAAATCAGAGAACTGACCGCCACCGTTACAGAGCAGAAAGAAAACATTAGAGAACTGACCACCACCGTTACAGAGCAGAGAGGAAAAATCAGAGAACTGACCGCCACCGTTACAGAGCAGAAAGAAAACATTAGAGAACTGACCGCCACTGTTACAGAGCAGAAAGAAAACATTAGAGAACTGACCGCCACCATTACAGAGCAGAAAGAAAAGAACAGAGAACTGACCGCCACCTTTACAGAGCAGAAAGAAAAGAACAGAGAACTGACCGCCACCGTTACAGAGCAGAAAGAAAACATCAGAGAACTGACCGCCACCGTTACAGAGCAGAAAGAAAAGAACAGAGAACTGACCGCCACCTTTACAGAGCAGAAAGAAAAGAACAGAGAACTGACCGCCACCGTTACAGAGCAGAAAGAAAAGAACAGAGAACTGACCGCCACCGTTACAGAGCAGAAAGAAAAGAACAGAGAACTGACCGCCACCTTTACAGAGCAGAAAGAAAACATCAGAGAACTGACCGCCACCGTTACAGAGCAGAAAGAAAACATTAGAGAACTGACCACCACCGTTACAGAGCAGAGAGGAAAAATCAGAGAACTGACCGCCACCGTTACAGAGCAGAAAGAAAACATTAGAGAACTGACCACCACCGTTACAGAGCAGAGAGGAAAAATCAGAGAACTGACCGCCACCGTTACAGAGCAGAAAGAAAACATCAGAGAACTGACCGCCACCGTTACAGAGCAGAAAGGAAACATCAGAGAACTGACCGCCACCGTTACAGAGCAGAAAGAAAACATCAGAGAGCTGACCGCCACCATTACAGAGCAGAAAGAAAAGAACAGAGAACTGACCGCCACCTTTACAGAGCAGAAAGAAAACATCAGAGAACTGACCGCCACCTTTACAGAGCAGAAAGAAAACATTAGAGAACTGACCGCCACCATTACAGAGCAGAAAGAAAACAACAGAGAACTGACCGCCACCGTTACAGAGCAGAAAGAAAACATTAGAGAACTGACCACCACCGTTACAGAGCAGAGAGGAAAAATCAGAGAACTGACCGCCACCGTTACAGAGCAGAAAGAAAACATCAGAGAACTGACCGCCACCGTTACAGAGCAGAAAGGAAACATTAGAGAACTGACCACCACCGTTACAGAGCAGAGAGGAAAAATCAGAGAACTGACCGCCACCGTTACAGAGCAGAAAGAAAACATTAGAGAACTGACCACCACCGTTACAGAGCAGAGAGTAAAAATCAGAGAACTGACCGCCACCATTACAGAGCAGAAAGAAAACATCAGAGAACTGACCGCCACCGTTACAGAGCAGAAAGAAAACATCAGAGAGCTGACCGCCACCATTACAGAGCAGAAAGAAAAGAACAGAGAACTGACCGCCACCGTTACAGAGCAGAAAGAAAACATCAGAGAACTGACCGCCACCGTTACAGAGCAGAAAGAAAAGAACAGAGAACTGACCGCCACCGTTACAGAGCAGAAAGAAAAGAACAGAGAACTGACCGCCACCGTTACAGAGCAGAAAGAAAACATCAGAGAACTGACCGCCACCGTTACAGAGCAGAAAGGAAACATCAGAGAACTGACCGCCACCGTTACAGAGCAGAAAGGAAACATCAGAGAACTGACCGCCACCGTTACAGAGCAGAAAGAAAACATTAGAGAACTGACCGCCACCGTTACAGAGCAGAAAGGAAACATCAGAGAACTGACCACCACCGTTACAGAGCAGAAAGAAAACATTAGAGAACTGACCGCCACCGTTACAGAGCAGAAAGGAAACATCAGAGAACTGACCACCACCGTTACAGAGCAGAAAGAAAACATTAGAGAACTGACCGCCACCATTACAGAGCAGAAAGAAAAGAACAGAGAACTGACCGCCACCTTTACAGAGCAGAAAGAAAAGAACAGAGAACTGACCGCCACCGTTACAGAGCAGAAAGAAAACATCAGAGAACTGACCGCCACCATTACAGAGCAGAAAGAAAACAACAGAGAACTGACCTCCACCTTTATAGAGCAGAAAGAAAAGAACAGAGAACTGACCGCCACCGTTACAGAGCAGAAAGAAAATATCAGAGAACTGACCGCCACCATTACAGAGCAGAAAGAAAACAACAGAGAACTGACCGCCACCGTTACAGAGCAGAAAGAAAAGAACAGAGAACTGACCGCCACCATTACAGAGCAGAAAGAAAAGAACAGAGAACTGACCGCCACCATTACAGAGCAGAAAGAAAACAACAGAGAACTGACCTCCACCGTTACAGAGCAGAAAGAAAAGAACAGAGAACTGACCGCCACCATTACAGAGCAGAAAGAAAAGAACAGAGAACTGACCGCCACCATTACAGAGCAGAAAGAAAATAACAGAGAACTGAACGCCACCTTTACAGAGCAGAAAGAAAAGAACAGAGAACTGACCGCCACCATTACAGAGCAGAAAGAAAACATTAGAGAACTGACCGCCACCGTTACAGAGCAGAAAGAAAACATCAGAGAACTGACCGCCACCATTACAGAGCAGAAAAGAAACATCAGAAAACTGACCGCCACCGTTACAGAGCAGAAAGAAAAGAACAGAGAACTGACCGCCACCTTTACAGAGCAGAAAGAAAAGAACAGAGAACTGACCGCCACCTTTACAGAGCAGAAAGAAAACATCAGAGAACTGACCGCCACCATTACAGAGCAGAAAGAAAAGAACAGAGAACTGACCGCCACCTTTACAGAGCAGAAAGAAAACATCAGAGAACTGACCGCCACCGTTACAGAGCAGAAAGAAAAGAACAGAGAACTGACCGCCACCATTACAGAGCAGAAAGAAAAGAACAGAGAACTGACCTCCACCTTTACAGAGCAGAAAGAAAACATCAGAGAACTGACCGCCACCGTTACAGAGCAGAAAGAAAACATTAGAGAACTGACCGCCACCGTTACAGAGCAGAAAGAAAACATTAGAGAACTGACCGCCACCTTTACAGAGCAGAAAGAAAAGAACAGAGAACTGACCGCCACCGTTACAGAGCAGAAAGAAAACATCAGAGAACTGACCGCCACCGTTACAGAGCAGAAAGAAAAGAACAGAGAACTGACCGCCACCATTACAGAGCAGAAAGAAAACATCAGAGAACTGACCGCCACCTTTACAGAGCAGAAAGAAAACATTAGAGAACTGACCACCACCATTACAGAGCAGAAAGAAAAGAACAGAGAACTGACCGCCACCATTACAGAGCAGAAAGAAAACATCAGAGAACTGACCGCCACCTTTACAGAGCAGAAAGAAAACATCAGAGAACTGACCGCCACCATTACAGAGCAGAAAGAAAACATCAGAGAACTGACCGCCACCGTTACAGAGCAGAAAGAAAACATTAGAGAACTGACCGCCACCGTTACAGAGCAGAAAGAAAACATCAGAGAACTGACCGCCACCATTACAGAGCAGAAAGAAAACATCAGAGAACTGACCGCCACCGTTACAGAGCAGAAAGAAAACATCAGAGAACTGACCGCCACCATTACAAAGCAGAAAGAAAAGAACAGAGAACTGACCGCCACCTTTACAGAGCAGAAAGAAAACATTAGAGAACTGACCGCCACCGTTACAGAGCAGAAAGAAAACATCAGAGAACTGACCGCCACCATTACAGAGCAGAAAGAAAAGAACAGAGAACTGACCGCCACCGTTACAGAGCAGAAAGAAAACATCAGAGAACTGACCGCCACCATTACAGAGCAGAAAGAAAACAACAGAGAACTGACCGCCACCGTTACAGAGCAGAAAGAAAAGAACAGAGAACTGACCGCCACCGTTACAGAGCAGAAAGGAAACATCAGAGAACTGACCGCCACCGTTACAGAGCAGAAAGGAAACATCAGAGAACTGACCGCCACCGTTACAGAGCAGAAAGGAAACATCAGAGAACTGACCGCCACCGTTACAGAGCAGAAAGGAAACATCAGAGAACTGACCGCCACCGTTACAGAGCAGAAAGAAAACATCAGAGAACTGACCGCCACCATTACAGAGCAGAAAGAAAAGAACAGAGAACTGACCGCCACCGTTACAGAGCAGAAAGAAAACATCAGAGAACTGACCGCCACCATTACAGAGCAGAAAGAAAACAACAGAGAACTGACCGCCACCGTTACAGAGCAGAAAGAAAAGAACAGAGAACTGACCGCCACCGTTACAGAGCAGAAAGGAAACATCAGAGAACTGACCGCCACCGTTACAGAGCAGAAAGGAAACATCAGAGAACTGACCGCCACCGTTACAGAGCAGAAAGGAAACATCAGAGAACTGACCGCCACCGTTACAGAGCAGAAAGGAAACATCAGAGAACTGACCACCACCGTTACAGAGCAGAAAGAAAAGAACAGAGAACTGACCGCCACCGTTACAGAGCAGAAAGAAAACATCAGAGAACTGACCGCCACCATTACAGAGCAGAAAGAAAACAACAGAGAACTGACCTCCACCGTTACAGAGCAGAAAGAAAACATTAGAGAACTGACCGCCACCTTTACAGAGCAGAAAGAAAACATTAGAGAACTGACCGCCACCGTTACAGAGCAGAAAGAAAACATTAGAGAACTGACCGCCACCATTACAGAGCAGAAAGAAAAGAACAGAGAACTGACCGCCACCGTTACAGAGCAGAAAGAAAAGAACAGAGAACTGACCGCCACCGTTACAGAGCAGAAAGAAAACATCAGAGAACTGACCGCCACCATTACAGAGCAGAAAGAAAACATTAGAGAACTGACCGCCACCATTACAGAGCAGAAAGAAAACATTAGAGAACTGACCGCCACCATTACAGAGCAGAAAGAAAAGAACAGAGAACTGACCGCCACCGTTACAGAGCAGAAAGAAAAGAACAGAGAACTGACCGCCACCGTTACAGAGCAGAAAGAAAACATCAGAGAACTGACCGCCACCATTACAGAGCAGAAAGAAAACATCAGAGAACTGACCGCCACCGTTACAGAGCAGAAAGAAAACATCAGAGAACTGACCGCCACCGTTACAGAGCAGAAAGAAAACATTAGAGAACTGACCGCCACCATTACAGAGCAGAAAGAAAACAACAGAGAACTGACCGCCACCATTACAGAGCAGAAAGAAAACATTAGAGAACTGACCGCCACCATTACAGAGCAGAAAGAAAACAACAGAGAACTGACCGCCACCGTTACAGAGCAGAAAGAAAACATCAGAGAACTGACCGCCACCTTTACAGAGCAGAAAGAAAAGAACAGAGAACTGACCTCCACCGTTACAGAGCAGAAAGAAAAGAACAGAGAACTGACCGCCACCATTACAGAGTAGAAAGAAAACATCAGAGAACTGACCGCCACCTTTACAGAGCAGAAAGAAAAGAACAGAGAACTGACCGCCACCGTTACAGAGCAGAGAGGAAAAATCAGAGAACTGACCGCCACCGTTACAGAGCAGAAAGAAAAGAACAGAGAACTGACCGCCACCGTTACAGAGCAGAAAGAAAACATTAGAGAACTGACCGCCACCATTACAGAGCAGAAAGAAAAGAACAGAGAACTGACCGCCACCGTTACAGAGCAGAAAGAAAAGAACAGAGAACTGACCGCCACCGTTACAGAGCAGAAAGAAAACATCAGAGAACTGACCGCCACCATTACAGAGCAGAAAGAAAACATTAGAGAACTGACCGCCACCATTACAGAGCAGAAAGAAAACATTAGAGAACTGACCGCCACCATTACAGAGCAGAAAGAAAACATTAGAGAACTGACCGCCACCATTACAGAGCAGAAAGAAAAGAACAGAGAACTGACCGCCACCGTTACAGAGCAGAAAGAAAAGAACAGAGAACTGACCGCCACCGTTACAGAGCAGAAAGAAAACATCAGAGAACTGACCGCCACCATTACAGAGCAGAAAGAAAACATCAGAGAACTGACCGCCACCGTTACAGAGCAGAAAGAAAACATCAGAGAACTGACCGCCACCGTTACAGAGCAGAAAGAAAACATTAGAGAACTGACCGCCACCATTACAGAGCAGAAAGAAAACAACAGAGAACTGACCGCCACCATTACAGAGCAGAAAGAAAACATTAGAGAACTGACCGCCACCATTACAGAGCAGAAAGAAAACAACAGAGAACTGACCGCCACCGTTACAGAGCAGAAAGAAAACATCAGAGAACTGACCGCCACCTTTACAGAGCAGAAAGAAAAGAACAGAGAACTGACCTCCACCGTTACAGAGCAGAAAGAAAAGAACAGAGAACTGACCGCCACCATTACAGAGTAGAAAGAAAACATCAGAGAACTGACCGCCACCTTTACAGAGCAGAAAGAAAAGAACAGAGAACTGACCGCCACCGTTACAGAGCAGAGAGGAAAAATCAGAGAACTGACCGCCACCGTTACAGAGCAGAAAGAAAAGAACAGAGAACTGACCGCCACCGTTACAGAGCAGAAAGAAAACATTAGAGAACTGACCGCCACCATTACAGAGCAGAAAGAAAACATCAGAGAACTGACCGCCACCGTTACAGAGCAGAAAGAAAAGAACAGAGAACTGACCGCCACCATTACAGAGCAGAAAGAAAAGAACAGAGAACTGACCGCCACCTTTACAGAGCAGAAAGAAAACATCAGAGAACTGACCGCCACCATTACAGAGCAGAAAGAAAAGAACAGAGAACTGACCGCCACCGTTACAGAGCAGAAAGAAAACATCAGAGAACTGACCGCCACCGTTACAGAGCAGAAAGAAAAGAACAGAGAACTGACCGCCACCATTACAGAGCAGAAAGAAAAGAACAGAGAACTGACCGCCACCTTTACAGAGCAGAAAGAAAACATCAGAGAACTGACCGCCACCTTTACAGAGCAGAAAGAAAAGAACAGAGAACTGACCGCCACCATTACAGAGCAGAAAGAAAAGAACAGAGAACTGACCGCCACCTTTACAGAGCAGAAAGAAAACATCAGAGAACTGACCGCCACCGTTACAGAGCAGAAAGAAAAGAACAGAGAACTGACCGCCACCATTACAGAGCAGAAAGAAAAGAACAGAGAACTGACCGCCACCATTACAGAGCAGAAAGAAAAGAACAGAGAACTGACCGCCACCTTTACAGAGCAGAAAGAAAACATCAGAGAACTGACCGCCACCATTACAGAGCAGAAAGAAAAGAACAGAGAACTGACCGCCACCATTACAGAGCAGAAAGAAAAGAACAGAGAACTGACCGCCACCATTACAGAGCAGAAAGAAAAGAACAGAGAACTGAACGCCACCGTTACAGAGCAGAAAGAAAAGAACAGAGAACTGACCGCCACCGTTACAGAGCAGAAAGAAAACATCAGAGAACTGACCGCCACCGTTACAGAGCAGAAAGAAAAGAACAGAGAACTGACCGCCACCTTTACAGAGCAGAAAGAAAAGAACAGAGAACTGACCGCCACCTTTACAGAGCAGAAAGAAAAGAACAGAGAACTGACCGCCACCGTTACAGAGCAGAAAGAAAACATCAGAGAACTGACCGCCACCATTACAGAGCAGAAAGAAAAGAACAGAGAACTGACCGCCACCTTTACAGAGCAGAAAGAAAACATCAGAGAACTGACCGCCACCGTTACAGAGCAGAAAGAAAACATCAGAGAACTGACCGCCACCATTACAGAGCAGAAAGAAAACATTAGAGAACTGACCGCCACCGTTACAGAGCAGAAAGAAAACATCAGAGAACTGACCGCCACCATTACAGAGCAGAAAGAAAAGAACAGAGAACTGACCGCCACCATTACAGAGCAGAAAGAAAACATTAGAGAACTGACCGCCACCGTTACAGAGCAGAAGGAAAACATTAGAGAACTGACTGCCACCTTTACAGAGCAGAAAGAAAAGAACAGAGAACTGACCGCCACCATTACAGAGCAGAAAGAAAACATTAGAGAACTGACCGCCACCGTTACAGAGCAGAAAGAAAACATCAGAGAACTGACCGCCACCGTTACAGAGCAGAAAGAAAAGAACAGAGAACTGACCGCCACCTTTACAGAGCAGAAAGAAAAGAACAGAGAACTGACCGCCACCGTTACAGAGCAGAAAGAAAACATCAGAGAACTGACCGCCACCGTTACAGAGCAGAAAGAAAACATTAGAGAACTGACCGCCACCATTACAGAGCAGAAAGAAAACAACAGAGAACTGACCGCCACCATTACAGAGCAGAAAGAAAACATTAGAGAACTGACCGCCACCATTACAGAGCAGAAAGAAAACAACAGAGAACTGACCGCCACCGTTACAGAGCAGAAAGAAAACATCAGAGAACTGACCGCCACCTTTACAGAGCAGAAAGAAAAGAACAGAGAACTGACCGCCACCATTACAGAGCAGAAAGAAAACATCAGAGAACTGACCGCCACCGTTACAGAGCAGAAAGAAAAGAACAGAGAACTGACCGCCACCTTTACAGAGCAGAAAGAAAAGAACAGAGAACTGACCGCCACCATTACAGAGCAGAAAGAAAACATCAGAGAACTGACCGCCACCTTTACAGAGCAGAAAGAAAAGAACAGAGAACTGACCGCCACCGTTACAGAGCAGAAAGAAAAGAACAGAGAACTGACCGCCACCTTTACAGAGCAGAAAGAAAACATTAGAGAACTGACCGCCACCGTTACAGAGCAGAAAGAAAACATTAGAGAACTGACCGCTACCGTTACAGAGCAGAAAGAAAACATTAGAGAACTGACCGCCACCTTTACAGAGCAGAAAGAAAAGAACAGAGAACTGACCGCCACCGTTACAGAGCAGAAAGAAAACATCAGAGAACTGACCGCCACCGTTACAGAGCAGAAAGAAAACATTAGAGAACTGACCGCCACCATTACAGAGCAGAAAGAAAACAACAGAGAACTGACCGCCACCGTTACAGAGCAGAAAGAAAAGAACAGAGAACTGACCGCCACCGTTACAGAGCAGAAAGAAAACATTAGAGAACTGACCGCCACCATTACAGAGCAGAAAGAAAAGAACAGAGAACTGACCGCCACCGTTACAGAGCAGAAAGAAAACATCAGAGAACTGACCGCCACCATTACAGAGCAGAAAGAAAAGAACAGAGAACTGACCGCCACCGTTACAGAGCAGAAAGAAAACATCAGAGAACTGACCGCCACCGTTACAGAGCAGAAAGAAAAGAACAGAGAACTGACCGCCACCATTACAGAGCAGAAAGAAAACATCAGAGAACTGACCGCCACCGTTACAGAGCAGAAAGAAAAGAACAGAGAACTGACCGCCACCTTTACAGAGCAGAAAGAAAACATCAGAGAACTGACCGCCACCGTTACAGAGCAGAAAGAAAAGAACAGAGAACTGACCGCCACCATTACAGAGCAGAAAGAAAAGAACAGAGAACTGACCGCCACCTTTACAGAGCAGAAAGAAAACATCAGAGAACTGACCGCCACCATTACAGAGCAGAAAGAAAAGAACAGAGAACTGACCGCCACCATTACAGAGCAGAAAGAAAAGAACAGAGAACTGACCGCCACCTTTACAGAGCAGAAAGAAAACATCAGAGAACTGACCGCCACCGTTACAGAGCAGAAAGAAAAGAACAGAGAACTGACCGCCACCATTACAGAGCAGAAAGAAAAGAACAGAGAACTGACCGCCACCATTACAGAGCAGAAAGAAAAGAACAGAGAACTGACCGCCACCTTTACAGAACAGAAAGAAAACATCAGAGAACTGACCGCCACCATTACAGAGCAGAAAGAAAAGAACAGAGAACTGACCGCCACCTTTACAGAGCAGAAAGAAAACATCAGAGAACTGACCGCCACCATTACAGAGCAGAAAGAAAAGAACAGAGAACTGAACGCCACCGTTACAGAGCAGAAAGAAAAGAACAGAGAACTGACCGCCACCGTTACAGAGCAGAAAGAAAACATCAGAGAACTGACCGCCACCGTTACAGAGCAGAAAGAAAAGAACAGAGAACTGACCGCCACCTTTACAGAGCAGAAAGAAAAGAACAGAGAACTGACCGCCACCTTTACAGAGCAGAAAGAAAAGAACAGAGAACTGACCGCCACCGTTACAGAGCAGAAAGAAAACATCAGAGAACTGACCGCCACCATTACAGAGCAGAAAGAAAAGAACAGAGAACTGACCGCCACCTTTACAGAGCAGAAAGAAAACATCAGAGAACTGACCGCCACCGTTACAAAGCAGAAAGAAAACATCAGAGAACTGACCGCCACCATTACAGAGCAGAAAGAAAACATTAGAGAACTGACCGCCACCGTTACAGAGCAGAAAGAAAACATCAGAGAACTGACCGCCACCATTACAGAGCAGAAAGAAAAGAACAGAGAACTGACCGCCACCATTACAGAGCAGAAAGAAAACATTAGAGAACTGACCGCCACCGTTACAGAGCAGAAAGAAAACATTAGAGAACTGACCGCCACCTTTACAGAGCAGAAAGAAAAGAACAGAGAACTGACCGCCACCATTACAGAGCAGAAAGAAAACATTAGAGAACTGACCGCCACCGTTACAGAGCAGAAAGAAAACATCAGAGAACTGACCGCCACCGTTACAGAGCAGAAAGAAAAGAACAGAGAACTGACCGCCACCTTTACAGAGCAGAAAGAAAAGAACAGAGAACTGACCGCCACCGTTACAGAGCAGAAAGAAAACATCAGAGAACTGACCGCCACCGTTACAGAGCAGAAAGAAAACATTAGAGAACTGACCGCCACCATTACAGAGCAGAAAGAAAACAACAGAGAACTGACCGCCACCATTACAGAGCAGAAAGAAAACATTAGAGAACTGACCGCCACCATTACAGAGCAGAAAGAAAACAACAGAGAACTGACCGCCACCGTTACAGAGCAGAAAGAAAACATCAGAGAACTGACCGCCACCTTTACAGAGCAGAAAGAAAAGAACAGAGAACTGACCGCCACCATTACAGAGCAGAAAGAAAACATCAGAGAACTGACCGCCACCATTACAGAGCAGAAAGAAAAGAACAGAGAACTGACCGCCACCATTACAGAGCAGAAAGAAAACATCAGAGAACTGACCGCCACCTTTACAGAGCAGAAAGAAAAGAACAGAGAACTGACCGCCACCGTTACAGAGCAGAAAGAAAACATCAGAGAACTGACCGCCACCGTTACAGAGCAGAAAGAAAAGAACAGAGAACTGACCGCCACCATTACAGAGCAGAAAGAAAAGAACAGAGAACTGACCGCCACCATTACAGAGCAGAAAGAAAACATCAGAGAACTGACCGCCACCTTTACAGAGCAGAAAGAAAAGAACAGAGAACTGACCGCCACCGTTACAGAGCAGAAAGAAAAGAACAGAGAACTGACCGCCACCTTTACAGAGCAGAAAGAAAACATTAGAGAACTGACCGCCACCGTTACAGAGCAGAAAGAAAAGAACAGAGAACTGACCGCCACCGTTACAGAGCAGAAAGAAAACATCAGAGAACTGACCGCTACCGTTACAGAGCAGAAAGAAAAGAACAGAGAACTGACCGCCACCGTTACAGAGCAGAAAGAAAACATTAGAGAACTGACCGCTACCGTTACAGAGCAGAAAGAAAACATTAGAGAACTGACCGCCACCTTTACAGAGCAGAAAGAAAAGAACAGAGAACTGACCGCCACCGTTACAGAGCAGAAAGAAAACATCAGAGAACTGACCGCCACCGTTACAGAGCAGAAAGAAAACATTAGAGAACTGACCGCCACCATTACAGAGCAGAAAGAAAACAACAGAGAACTGACCGCCACCATTACAGAGCAGAAAGAAAACATTAGAGAACTGACCGCCACCATTACAGAGCAGAAAGAAAACAACAGAGAACTGACCGCCACCATTACAGAGCAGAAAGAAAACAACAGAGAACTGACCGCCACCGTTACAGAGCAGAAAGAAAAGAACAGAGAACTGACCGCCACCATTACAGAGCAGAAAGAAAACATCAGAGAACTGACCGCCACCATTACAGAGCAGAAAGAAAAGAACAGAGAACTGACCGCCACCATTACAGAGCAGAAAGAAAACATCAGAGAACTGACCGCCACCGTTACAGAGCAGAAAGAAAACAACAGAGAACTGACCGCCACCGTTACAGAGCAGAAAGAAAACATCAGAGAACTGACCGCCACCATTACAGAGCAGAAAGAAAACAACAGAGAACTGACCGCCACCGTTACAGAGCAGAAAGAAAAGAACAGAGAACTGACCGCCACCGTTACAGAGCAGAAAGAAAAGAACAGAGAACTGACCGCCACCATTACAGAGCAGAAAGAAAACATCAGAGAACTGACCGCCACCTTTACAGAGCAGAAAGAAAACATCAGAGAACTGACCGCCACCATTACAGAGCAGAAAGAAAAGAACAGAGAACTGACCGCCACCATTACAGAGCAGAAAGAAAACATTAGAGAACTGACCGCCACCATTACAGAGCAGAAAGAAAACATCAGAGAACTGACCGCCACCTTTACAGAGCAGAAAGAAAAGAACAGAGAACTGACCGCCACCGTTACAGAGCAGAAAGGAAACATCAGAGAACTGACCGCCACCGTTACAGAGCAGAAAGAAAACATCAGAGAACTGACCGCCACCATTACAGAGCAGAAAGAAAACATTAGAGAACTGACCGCCACCGTTACAGAGCAGAAAGAAAACATCAGAGAACTGACCGCCACCATTACAGAGCAGAAAGAAAAGAACAGAGAACTGACCGCCACCATTACAGAGCAGAAAGAAAACATTAGAGAACTGACCGCCACCGTTACAGAGCAGAAAGAAAACATTAGAGAACTGACCGCCACCTTTACAGAGCAGAAAGAAAAGAACAGAGAACTGACCGCCACCATTACAGAGCAGAAAGAAAACATTAGAGAACTGACCGCCACCGTTACAGAGCAGAAAGAAAACATCAGAGAACTGACCGCCACCGTTACAGAGCAGAAAGAAAAGAACAGAGAACTGACCGCCACCTTTACAGAGCAGAAAGAAAAGAACAGAGAACTGACCGCCACCGTTACAGAGCAGAAAGAAAACATCAGAGAACTGACCGCCACCGTTACAGAGCAGAAAGAAAACATTAGAGAACTGACCGCCACCATTACAGAGCAGAAAGAAAACAACAGAGAACTGACCGCCACCATTACAGAGCAGAAAGAAAACATTAGAGAACTGACCGCCACCATTACAGAGCAGAAAGAAAACAACAGAGAACTGACCGCCACCGTTACAGAGCAGAAAGAAAACATCAGAGAACTGACCGCCACCTTTACAGAGCAGAAAGAAAAGAACAGAGAACTGACCGCCACCATTACAGAGCAGAAAGAAAACATCAGAGAACTGACCGCCACCATTACAGAGCAGAAAGAAAAGAACAGAGAACTGACCGCCACCATTACAGAGCAGAAAGAAAACATCAGAGAACTGACCGCCACCTTTACAGAGCAGAAAGAAAAGAACAGAGAACTGACCGCCACCGTTACAGAGCAGAAAGAAAACATCAGAGAACTGACCGCCACCGTTACAGAGCAGAAAGAAAAGAACAGAGAACTGACCGCCACCATTACAGAGCAGAAAGAAAAGAACAGAGAACTGACCGCCACCATTACAGAGCAGAAAGAAAACATCAGAGAACTGACCGCCACCTTTACAGAGCAGAAAGAAAAGAACAGAGAACTGACCGCCACCGTTACAGAGCAGAAAGAAAACATTAGAGAACTGACCGCCACCGTTACAGAGCAGAAAGAAAAGAACAGAGAACTGACCGCCACCGTTACAGAGCAGAAAGAAAACATCAGAGAACTGACCGCTACCGTTACAGAGCAGAAAGAAAAGAACAGAGAACTGACCGCCACCGTTACAGAGCAGAAAGAAAACATTAGAGAACTGACCGCTACCGTTACAGAGCAGAAAGAAAACATTAGAGAACTGACCGCCACCTTTACAGAGCAGAAAGAAAAGAACAGAGAACTGACCGCCACCGTTACAGAGCAGAAAGAAAACATCAGAGAACTGACCGCCACCGTTACAGAGCAGAAAGAAAACATTAGAGAACTGACCGCCACCATTACAGAGCAGAAAGAAAACAACAGAGAACTGACCGCCACCATTACAGAGCAGAAAGAAAACATTAGAGAACTGACCGCCACCATTACAGAGCAGAAAGAAAACAACAGAGAACTGACCGCCACCATTACAGAGCAGAAAGAAAACAACAGAGAACTGACCGCCACCGTTACAGAGCAGAAAGAAAAGAACAGAGAACTGACCGCCACCATTACAGAGCAGAAAGAAAACATCAGAGAACTGACCGCCACCATTACAGAGCAGAAAGAAAAGAACAGAGAACTGACCGCCACCATTACAGAGCAGAAAGAAAACATCAGAGAACTGACCGCCACCGTTACAGAGCAGAAAGAAAACAACAGAGAACTGACCGCCACCGTTACAGAGCAGAAAGAAAACATCAGAGAACTGACCGCCACCATTACAGAGCAGAAAGAAAACAACAGAGAACTGACCGCCACCGTTACAGAGCAGAAAGAAAAGAACAGAGAACTGACCGCCACCGTTACAGAGCAGAAAGAAAAGAACAGAGAACTGACCGCCACCATTACAGAGCAGAAAGAAAACATTAGAGAACTGACCGCCACCATTACAGAGCAGAAAGAAAACATCAGAGAACTGACCGCCACCTTTACAGAGCAGAAAGAAAACATCAGAGAACTGACCGCCACCATTACAGAGCAGAAAGAAAAGAACAGAGAACTGACCGCCACCATTACAGAGCAGAAAGAAAACATCAGAGAACTGACCGCCACCTTTACAGAGCAGAAAGAAAAGAACAGAGAACTGACCGCCACCGTTACAGAGCAGAAAGAAAACATCAGAGAACTGACCGCCACCATTACAGAGCAGAGAGAAAAGAACAGAGAACTGACCGCCACCATTACAGAACAGAAAGAAAACATCAGAGAACTGACCGCCACCTTTACAGAGCAGAAAGAAAACATCAGAGAACTGACCGCCACCATTACAGAGCAGAAAGAAAAGAACAGAGAACTGACCGCCACCGTTACAGAGCAGAAAGAAAACATCAGAGAACTGACCGCCACCTTTACAGAGCAGAAAGAAAACATCAGAGAACTGACCGCCACCATTACAGAGCAGAAAGAAAAGAACAGAGAACTGACCGCCACCGTTACAGAGCAGAAAGGAAACATCAGAGAACTGACCGCCACCTTTACAGAGTAGAAAGAAAACATTAGAGAACTGACTGCCACCTTTACAGAGCAGAAAGAAAACATTAGAGAACTGACCGCCACCTTTACAGAGCAGAAAGAAAACATTAGAGAACTGACCGCCACCTTTACAGAGCAGAAAGAAAACATTAGAGAACTGACCGCCACCGTTACAGAGCAGAAAGAAAACATTAGAGAACTGACCGCCACCATTACAGAGCAGAAAGAAAAGAACAGAGAACTGACCGCCACCGTTACAGAGCAGAAAGAAAAGAACAGAGAACTGACCGCCACCGTTACAGAGCAGAAAGAAAACATCAGAGAACTGACCGCCACCATTACAGAGCAGAAAGAAAACATTAGAGAACTGACCGCCACCATTACAGAGCAGAAAGAAAACATTAGAGAACTGACCGCCACCATTACAGAGCAGAAAGAAAAGAACAGAGAACTGACCGCCACCGTTACAGAGCAGAAAGAAAAGAACAGAGAACTGACCGCCACCGTTACAGAGCAGAAAGAAAACATCAGAGAACTGACCGCCACCATTACAGAGCAGAAAGAAAACATCAGAGAACTGACCGCCACCGTTACAGAGCAGAAAGAAAACATCAGAGAACTGACCGCCACCGTTACAGAGCAGAAAGAAAACATTAGAGAACTGACCGCCACCATTACAGAGCAGAAAGAAAACAACAGAGAACTGACCGCCACCATTACAGAGCAGAAAGAAAACATTAGAGAACTGACCGCCACCATTACAGAGCAGAAAGAAAACAACAGAGAACTGACCGCCACCGTTACAGAGCAGAAAGAAAACATCAGAGAACTGACCGCCACCTTTACAGAGCAGAAAGAAAAGAACAGAGAACTGACCTCCACCGTTACAGAGCAGAAAGAAAAGAACAGAGAACTGACCGCCACCATTACAGAGTAGAAAGAAAACATCAGAGAACTGACCGCCACCTTTACAGAGCAGAAAGAAAAGAACAGAGAACTGACCGCCACCGTTACAGAGCAGAGAGGAAAAATCAGAGAACTGACCGCCACCGTTACAGAGCAGAAAGAAAAGAACAGAGAACTGACCGCCACCGTTACAGAGCAGAAAGAAAACATTAGAGAACTGACCGCCACCATTACAGAGCAGAAAGAAAAGAACAGAGAACTGACCGCCACCGTTACAGAGCAGAAAGAAAAGAACAGAGAACTGACCGCCACCGTTACAGAGCAGAAAGAAAACATCAGAGAACTGACCGCCACCATTACAGAGCAGAAAGAAAACATTAGAGAACTGACCGCCACCATTACAGAGCAGAAAGAAAACATTAGAGAACTGACCGCCACCATTACAGAGCAGAAAGAAAACATTAGAGAACTGACCGCCACCATTACAGAGCAGAAAGAAAAGAACAGAGAACTGACCGCCACCGTTACAGAGCAGAAAGAAAAGAACAGAGAACTGACCGCCACCGTTACAGAGCAGAAAGAAAACATCAGAGAACTGACCGCCACCATTACAGAGCAGAAAGAAAACATCAGAGAACTGACCGCCACCGTTACAGAGCAGAAAGAAAACATCAGAGAACTGACCGCCACCGTTACAGAGCAGAAAGAAAACATTAGAGAACTGACCGCCACCATTACAGAGCAGAAAGAAAACAACAGAGAACTGACCGCCACCATTACAGAGCAGAAAGAAAACATTAGAGAACTGACCGCCACCATTACAGAGCAGAAAGAAAACAACAGAGAACTGACCGCCACCGTTACAGAGCAGAAAGAAAACATCAGAGAACTGACCGCCACCTTTACAGAGCAGAAAGAAAAGAACAGAGAACTGACCTCCACCGTTACAGAGCAGAAAGAAAAGAACAGAGAACTGACCGCCACCATTACAGAGTAGAAAGAAAACATCAGAGAACTGACCGCCACCTTTACAGAGCAGAAAGAAAAGAACAGAGAACTGACCGCCACCGTTACAGAGCAGAGAGGAAAAATCAGAGAACTGACCGCCACCGTTACAGAGCAGAAAGAAAAGAACAGAGAACTGACCGCCACCGTTACAGAGCAGAAAGAAAACATTAGAGAACTGACCGCCACCATTACAGAGCAGAAAGAAAACATCAGAGAACTGACCGCCACCGTTACAGAGCAGAAAGAAAAGAACAGAGAACTGACCGCCACCATTACAGAGCAGAAAGAAAAGAACAGAGAACTGACCGCCACCTTTACAGAGCAGAAAGAAAACATCAGAGAACTGACCGCCACCATTACAGAGCAGAAAGAAAAGAACAGAGAACTGACCGCCACCGTTACAGAGCAGAAAGAAAACATCAGAGAACTGACCGCCACCGTTACAGAGCAGAAAGAAAAGAACAGAGAACTGACCGCCACCATTACAGAGCAGAAAGGAAAGAACAGAGAACTGACCGCCACCTTTACAGAGCAGAAAGAAAACATCAGAGAACTGACCGCCACCTTTACAGAGCAGAAAGAAAAGAACAGAGAACTGACCGCCACCATTACAGAGCAGAAAGAAAAGAACAGAGAACTGACCGCCACCTTTACAGAGCAGAAAGAAAACATCAGAGAACTGACCGCCACCGTTACAGAGCAGAAAGAAAAGAACAGAGAACTGACCGCCACCATTACAGAGCAGAAAGAAAAGAACAGAGAACTGACCGCCACCTTTACAGAACAGAAAGAAAACATCAGAGAACTGACCGCCACCATTACAGAGCAGAAAGAAAAGAACAGAGAACTGACCGCCACCTTTACAGAGCAGAAAGAAAACATCAGAGAACTGACCGCCACCATTACAGAGCAGAAAGAAAAGAACAGAGAACTGAACGCCACCGTTACAGAGCAGAAAGAAAAGAACAGAGAACTGACCGCCACCGTTACAGAGCAGAAAGAAAACATCAGAGAACTGACCGCCACCGTTACAGAGCAGAAAGAAAAGAACAGAGAACTGACCGCCACCTTTACAGAGCAGAAAGAAAAGAACAGAGAACTGACCGCCACCTTTACAGAGCAGAAAGAAAAGAACAGAGAACTGACCGCCACCGTTACAGAGCAGAAAGAAAACATCAGAGAACTGACCGCCACCATTACAGAGCAGAAAGAAAAGAACAGAGAACTGACCGCCACCATTACAGAGCAGAAAGAAAAGAACAGAGAACTGACCGCCACCATTACAGAGCAGAAAGAAAAGAACAGAGAACTGACCGCCACCATTACAGAGCAGAAAGAAAAGATCAGAGAACTGACCGCCACCTTTACAGAGCAGAAAGAAAACATCAGAGAACTGACCGCCACCGTTACAGAGCAGAAAGAAAACATCAGAGAACTGACCGCCACCATTACAGAGCAGAAAGAAAACATTAGAGAACTGACCGCCACCGTTACAGAGCAGAAAGAAAACATCAGAGAACTGACCGCCACCATTACAGAGCAGAAAGAAAAGAACAGAGAACTGACCGCCACCATTACAGAGCAGAAAGAAAACATTAGAGAACTGACCGCCACCGTTACAGAGCAGAAGGAAAACATTAGAGAACTGACCGCCACCTTTACAGAGCAGAAAGAAAAGAACAGAGAACTGACCGCCACCATTACAGAGCAGAAAGAAAACATTAGAGAACTGACCGCCACCGTTACAGAGCAGAAAGAAAACATCAGAGAACTGACCGCCACCGTTACAGAGCAGAAAGAAAAGAACAGAGAACTGACCGCCACCTTTACAGAGCAGAAAGAAAAGAACAGAGAACTGACCGCCACCGTTACAGAGCAGAAAGAAAACATCAGAGAACTGACCGCCACCGTTACAGAGCAGAAAGAAAACATTAGAGAACTGACCGCCACCATTACAGAGCAGAAAGAAAACAACAGAGAACTGACCGCCACCATTACAGAGCAGAAAGAAAACATTAGAGAACTGACCGCCACCATTACAGAGCAGAAAGAAAACAACAGAGAACTGACCGCCACCGTTACAGAGCAGAAAGAAAACATCAGAGAACTGACCGCCACCTTTACAGAGCAGAAAGAAAACATCAGAGAACTGACCGCCACCTTTACAGAGCAGAAAGAAAAGAACAGAGAACTGACCGCCACCATTACAGAGCAGAAAGAAAACATCAGAGAACTGACCGCCACCTTTACAGAGCAGAAAGAAAAGAACAGAGAACTGACCGCCACCGTTACAGAGCAGAAAGAAAACATCAGAGAACTGACCGCCACCGTTACAGAGCAGAAAGAAAAGAACAGAGAACTGACCGCCACCATTACAGAGCAGAAAGAAAAGAACAGAGAACTGACCGCCACCATTACAGAGCAGAAAGAAAACATCAGAGAACTGACCGCCACCTTTACAGAGCAGAAAGAAAAGAACAGAGAACTGACCGCCACCGTTACAGAGCAGAAAGAAAAGAACAGAGAACTGACCGCCACCTTTACAGAGCAGAAAGAAAACATTAGAGAACTGACCGCCACCGTTACAGAGCAGAAAGAAAACATTAGAGAACTGACCGCCACCGTTACAGAGCAGAAAGAAAACATTAGAGAACTGACCGCCACCTTTACAGAGCAGAAAGAAAAGAACAGAGAACTGACCGCCACCGTTACAGAGCAGAAAGAAAACATCAGAGAACTGACCGCCACCGTTACAGAGCAGAAAGAAAAGAACAGAGAACTGACC
This sequence comes from Chanodichthys erythropterus, assembly GCF_024489055.1. NCBI lineage: Eukaryota > Metazoa > Chordata > Actinopteri > Cypriniformes > Xenocyprididae > Chanodichthys > Chanodichthys erythropterus. Next base: position 36,678,031 of record NC_090228.1, on the reverse strand, counting down.
GCCACCATTACAGAGCAGAAAGAAAAGAACAGAGAACTGACCGCCACCATTACAGAGCAGAAAGAAAACATCAGAGAACTGACCGCCACCTTTACAGAGCAGAAAGAAAAGAACAGAGAACTGACCGCCACCGTTACAGAGCAGAAAGAAAAGAACAGAGAACTGACCGCCACCTTTACAGAGCAGAAAGAAAACATTAGAGAACTGACCGCCACCTTTACAGAGCAGAAAGAAAAGAACAGAGAACTGACCGCCACCGTTACAGAGCAGAAAGAAAACATCAGAGAACTGACCGCCACCGTTACAGAGCAGAAAGAAAAGAACAGAGAACTGACCGCCACCGTTACAGAGCAGAAAGAAAACATCAGAGAACTGACCGCCACCGTTACAGAGCAGAAAGAAAACAACAGAGAACTGACCGCCACCTTTACAGAGCAGAAAGAAAAGAACAGAGAACTGACCGCCACCTTTACAGAGCAGAAAGAAAACATCAGAGAACTGACCGCCACCGTTACAGAGCAGAAAGAAAACATTAGAGAACTGACCGCCACCTTTACAGAGCAGAAAGAAAAGAACAGAGAACTGACCGCCACCATTACAGAGCAGAAAGAAAACATCAGAGAACTGACCGCCACCATTACAGAGCAGAAAGAAAACAACAGAGAACTGACCGCCACCATTACAGAGCAGAAAGAAAACAACAGAGAACTGACCGCCACCGTTACAGAGCAGAAAGAAAAGAACAGAGAACTGACCGCCACCATTACAGAGCAGAAAGAAAACATCAGAGAACTGACCGCCACCATTACAGAGCAGAAAGAAAAGAACAGAGAACTGACCGCCACCATTACAGAGCAGAAAGAAAACATCAGAGAACTGACCGCCACCTTTACAGAGCAGAAAGAAAACAACAGAGAACTGACCGCCACCGTTACAGAGCAGAAAGAAAACATCAGAGAACTGACCGCCACCTTTACAGAGCAGAAAGAAAACAACAGAGAACTGACCGCCACCGTTACAGAGCAGAAAGAAAAGAACAGAGAACTGACCGCCACCGTTACAGAGCAGAAAGAAAAGAACAGAGAACTGACCGCCACCGTTACAGAGCAGAAAGAAAACATCAGAGAACTGACCGCCACCGTTACAGAGCAGAAAGAAAACAACAGAGAACTGACCGCCACCTTTACAGAGCAGAAAGAAAAGAACAGAGAACTGACCGCCACCTTTACAGAGCAGAAAGAAAAGAACAGAGAACTGACCGCCACCGTTACAGAGCAGAAAGAAAACATCAGAGAACTGACCGCCACCATTACAGAGCAGAAAGAAAAGAACAGAGAACTGACCGCCACCTTTACAGAGCAGAAAGAAAACATCAGAGAACTGACCGCCACCGTTACAGAGCAGAAAGAAAACATCAGAGAACTGACCGCCACCATTACAGAGCAGAAAGAAAACATTAGAGAACTGACCGCCACCGTTACAGAGCAGAAAGAAAACATCAGAGAACTGACCGCCACCATTACAGAGCAGAAAGAAAAGAACAGAGAACTGACCGCCACCATTACAGAGCAGAAAGAAAACATTAGAGAACTGACCGCCACCGTTACAGAGCAGAAAGAAAACATTAGAGAACTGACCGCCACCTTTACAGAGCAGAAAGAAAAGAACAGAGAACTGACCGCCACCATTACAGAGCAGAAAGAAAACATTAGAGAACTGACCGCCACCGTTACAGAGCAGAAAGAAAACATCAGAGAACTGACCGCCACCGTTACAGAGCAGAAAGAAAAGAACAGAGAACTGACCGCCACCTTTACAGAGCAGAAAGAAAAGAACAGAGAACTGACCGCCACCGTTACAGAGCAGAAAGAAAACATCAGAGAACTGACCGCCACCGTTACAGAGCAGAAAGAAAACATTAGAGAACTGACCGCCACCATTACAGAGCAGAAAGAAAACAACAGAGAACTGACCGCCACCATTACAGAGCAGAAAGAAAACATTAGAGAACTGACCGCCACCATTACAGAGCAGAAAGAAAACAACAGAGAACTGACCGCCACCGTTACAGAGCAGAAAGAAAACATCAGAGAACTGACCGCCACCTTTACAGAGCAGAAAGAAAAGAACAGAGAACTGACCGCCACCATTACAGAGCAGAAAGAAAACATCAGAGAACTGACCGCCACCATTACAGAGCAGAAAGAAAAGAACAGAGAACTGACCGCCACCATTACAGAGCAGAAAGAAAACATCAGAGAACTGACCGCCACCTTTACAGAGCAGAAAGAAAAGAACAGAGAACTGACCGCCACCGTTACAGAGCAGAAAGAAAACATCAGAGAACTGACCGCCACCGTTACAGAGCAGAAAGAAAAGAACAGAGAACTGACCGCCACCATTACAGAGCAGAAAGAAAAGAACAGAGAACTGACCGCCACCATTACAGAGCAGAAAGAAAACATCAGAGAACTGACCGCCACCTTTACAGAGCAGAAAGAAAAGAACAGAGAACTGACCGCCACCGTTACAGAGCAGAAAGAAAACATTAGAGAACTGACCGCCACCGTTACAGAGCAGAAAGAAAAGAACAGAGAACTGACCGCCACCTTTACAGAGCAGAAAGAAAACATCAGAGAACTGACCGCCACCGTTACAGAGCAGAAAGAAAAGAACAGAGAACTGACCGCCACCGTTACAGAGCAGAAAGAAAACATTAGAGAACTGACCGCTACCGTTACAGAGCAGAAAGAAAACATTAGAGAACTGACCGCCACCTTTACAGAGCAGAAAGAAAAGAACAGAGAACTGACCGCCACCGTTACAGAGCAGAAAGAAAACATCAGAGAACTGACCGCCACCGTTACAGAGCAGAAAGAAAACATTAGAGAACTGACCGCCACCATTACAGAGCAGAAAGAAAACAACAGAGAACTGACCGCCACCATTACAGAGCAGAAAGAAAACATTAGAGAACTGACCGCCACCATTACAGAGCAGAAAGAAAACAACAGAGAACTGACCGCCACCATTACAGAGCAGAAAGAAAACAACAGAGAACTGACCGCCACCGTTACAGAGCAGAAAGAAAAGAACAGAGAACTGACCGCCACCATTACAGAGCAGAAAGAAAACATCAGAGAACTGACCGCCACCATTACAGAGCAGAAAGAAAAGAACAGAGAACTGACCGCCACCATTACAGAGCAGAAAGAAAACATCAGAGAACTGACCGCCACCGTTACAGAGCAGAAAGAAAACAACAGAGAACTGACCGCCACCGTTACAGAGCAGAAAGAAAACATCAGAGAACTGACCGCCACCATTACAGAGCAGAAAGAAAACAACAGAGAACTGACCGCCACCGTTACAGAGCAGAAAGAAAAGAACAGAGAACTGACCGCCACCGTTACAGAGCAGAAAGAAAAGAACAGAGAACTGACCGCCACCATTACAGAGCAGAAAGAAAACATTAGAGAACTGACCGCCACCATTACAGAGCAGAAAGAAAACATCAGAGAACTGACCGCCACCTTTACAGAGCAGAAAGAAAACATCAGAGAACTGACCGCCACCATTACAGAGCAGAAAGAAAAGAACAGAGAACTGACCGCCACCATTACAGAGCAGAAAGAAAACATCAGAGAACTGACCGCCACCTTTACAGAGCAGAAAGAAAAGAACAGAGAACTGACCGCCACCGTTACAGAGCAGAAAGAAAACATCAGAGAACTGACCGCCACCATTACAGAGCAGAGAGAAAAGAACAGAGAACTGACCGCCACCATTACAGAACAGAAAGAAAACATCAGAGAACTGACCGCCACCTTTACAGAGCAGAAAGAAAACATCAGAGAACTGACCGCCACCATTACAGAGCAGAAAGAAAAGAACAGAGAACTGACCGCCACCGTTACAGAGCAGAAAGAAAACATCAGAGAACTGACCGCCACCTTTACAGAGCAGAAAGAAAACATCAGAGAACTGACCGCCACCATTACAGAGCAGAAAGAAAAGAACAGAGAACTGACCGCCACCGTTACAGAGCAGAAAGGAAACATCAGAGAACTGACCGCCACCTTTACAGAGTAGAAAGAAAACATTAGAGAACTGACTGCCACCTTTACAGAGCAGAAAGAAAACATTAGAGAACTGACCGCCACCTTTACAGAGCAGAAAGAAAACATTAGAGAACTGACCGCCACCTTTACAGAGCAGAAAGAAAACATTAGAGAACTGACCGCCACCGTTACAGAGCAGAAAGAAAACATTAGAGAACTGACCGCCACCATTACAGAGCAGAAAGAAAAGAACAGAGAACTGACCGCCACCGTTACAGAGCAGAAAGAAAAGAACAGAGAACTGACCGCCACCGTTACAGAGCAGAAAGAAAACATCAGAGAACTGACCGCCACCATTACAGAGCAGAAAGAAAACATTAGAGAACTGACCGCCACCATTACAGAGCAGAAAGAAAACATTAGAGAACTGACCGCCACCATTACAGAGCAGAAAGAAAAGAACAGAGAACTGACCGCCACCGTTACAGAGCAGAAAGAAAAGAACAGAGAACTGACCGCCACCGTTACAGAGCAGAAAGAAAACATCAGAGAACTGACCGCCACCATTACAGAGCAGAAAGAAAACATCAGAGAACTGACCGCCACCGTTACAGAGCAGAAAGAAAACATCAGAGAACTGACCGCCACCGTTACAGAGCAGAAAGAAAACATTAGAGAACTGACCGCCACCATTACAGAGCAGAAAGAAAACAACAGAGAACTGACCGCCACCATTACAGAGCAGAAAGAAAACATTAGAGAACTGACCGCCACCATTACAGAGCAGAAAGAAAACAACAGAGAACTGACCGCCACCGTTACAGAGCAGAAAGAAAACATCAGAGAACTGACCGCCACCTTTACAGAGCAGAAAGAAAAGAACAGAGAACTGACCTCCACCGTTACAGAGCAGAAAGAAAAGAACAGAGAACTGACCGCCACCATTACAGAGTAGAAAGAAAACATCAGAGAACTGACCGCCACCTTTACAGAGCAGAAAGAAAAGAACAGAGAACTGACCGCCACCGTTACAGAGCAGAGAGGAAAAATCAGAGAACTGACCGCCACCGTTACAGAGCAGAAAGAAAAGAACAGAGAACTGACCGCCACCGTTACAGAGCAGAAAGAAAACATTAGAGAACTGACCGCCACCATTACAGAGCAGAAAGAAAAGAACAGAGAACTGACCGCCACCGTTACAGAGCAGAAAGAAAAGAACAGAGAACTGACCGCCACCGTTACAGAGCAGAAAGAAAACATCAGAGAACTGACCGCCACCATTACAGAGCAGAAAGAAAACATTAGAGAACTGACCGCCACCATTACAGAGCAGAAAGAAAACATTAGAGAACTGACCGCCACCATTACAGAGCAGAAAGAAAACATTAGAGAACTGACCGCCACCATTACAGAGCAGAAAGAAAAGAACAGAGAACTGACCGCCACCGTTACAGAGCAGAAAGGAAACATCAGAGAACTGACCGCCACCTTTACAGAGTAGAAAGAAAACATTAGAGAACTGACTGCCACCTTTACAGAGCAGAAAGAAAACATTAGAGAACTGACCGCCACCTTTACAGAGCAGAAAGAAAACATTAGAGAACTGACCGCCACCATTACAGAGCAGAAAGAAAACATTAGAGAACTGACCGCCACCGTTACAGAGCAGAAAGAAAACATCAGAGAACTGACCGCCACCGTTACAGAGCAGAAAGAAAAGAACAGAGAACTGACCGCCACCTTTACAGAGCAGAAAGAAAAGAACAGAGAACTGACCGCCACCGTTACAGAGCAGAAAGAAAACATCAGAGAACTGACCGCCACCGTTACAGAGCAGAAAGAAAACATTAGAGAACTGACCGCCACCATTACAGAGCAGAAAGAAAACAACAGAGAACTGACCGCCACCATTACAGAGCAGAAAGAAAACATTAGAGAACTGACCGCCACCATTACAGAGCAGAAAGAAAACAACAGAGAACTGACCGCCACCGTTACAGAGCAGAAAGAAAACATCAGAGAACTGACCGCCACCTTTACAGAGCAGAAAGAAAAGAACAGAGAACTGACCGCCACCATTACAGAGCAGAAAGAAAACATCAGAGAACTGACCGCCACCATTACAGAGCAGAAAGAAAAGAACAGAGAACTGACCGCCACCATTACAGAGCAGAAAGAAAACATCAGAGAACTGACCGCCACCTTTACAGAGCAGAAAGAAAAGAACAGAGAACTGACCGCCACCGTTACAGAGCAGAAAGAAAACATCAGAGAACTGACCGCCACCGTTACAGAGCAGAAAGAAAAGAACAGAGAACTGACCGCCACCATTACAGAGCAGAAAGAAAAGAACAGAGAACTGACCGCCACCATTACAGAGCAGAAAGAAAACATCAGAGAACTGACCGCCACCTTTACAGAGCAGAAAGAAAAGAACAGAGAACTGACCGCCACCGTTACAGAGCAGAAAGAAAAGAACAGAGAACTGACCGCCACCTTTACAGAGCAGAAAGAAAACATTAGAGAACTGACCGCCACCGTTACAGAGCAGAAAGAAAAGAACAGAGAACTGACCGCCACCGTTACAGAGCAGAAAGAAAACATCAGAGAACTGACCGCTACCGTTACAGAGCAGAAAGAAAAGAACAGAGAACTGACCGCCACCGTTACAGAGCAGAAAGAAAACATTAGAGAACTGACCGCTACCGTTACAGAGCAGAAAGAAAACATTAGAGAACTGACCGCCACCTTTACAGAGCAGAAAGAAAAGAACAGAGAACTGACCGCCACCGTTACAGAGCAGAAAGAAAACATCAGAGAACTGACCGCCACCGTTACAGAGCAGAAAGAAAACATTAGAGAACTGACCGCCACCATTACAGAGCAGAAAGAAAACAACAGAGAACTGACCGCCACCATTACAGAGCAGAAAGAAAACATTAGAGAACTGACCGCCACCATTACAGAGCAGAAAGAAAACAACAGAGAACTGACCGCCACCATTACAGAGCAGAAAGAAAACAACAGAGAACTGACCGCCACCGTTACAGAGCAGAAAGAAAAGAACAGAGAACTGACCGCCACCATTACAGAGCAGAAAGAAAAGAACAGAGAACTGACCGCCACCATTACAGAGCAGAAAGAAAACATCAGAGAACTGACCGCCACCGTTACAGAGCAGAAAGAAAACAACAGAGAACTGACCGCCACCGTTACAGAGCAGAAAGAAAACATCAGAGAACTGACCGCCACCGTTACAGAGCAGAAAGAAAAGAACAGAGAACTGACCGCCACCGTTACAGAGCAGAAAGAAAAGAACAGAGAACTGACCGCCACCGTTACAGAGCAGAAAGAAAAGAACAGAGAACTGACCGCCACCATTACAGAGCAGAAAGAAAACAACAGAGAACTGACCGCCACCGTTACAGAGCAGAAAGAAAAGAACAGAGAACTGACCGCCACCGTTACAGAGCAGAAAGAAAAGAACAGAGAACTGACCGCCACCATTACAGAGCAGAAAGAAAACATTAGAGAACTGACCGCCACCATTACAGAGCAGAAAGAAAACATCAGAGAACTGACCGCCACCTTTACAGAGCAGAAAGAAAACATCAGAGAACTGACCGCCACCATTACAGAGCAGAAAGAAAAGAACAGAGAACTGACCGCCACCATTACAGAGCAGAAAGAAAACATCAGAGAACTGACCGCCACCTTTACAGAGCAGAAAGAAAAGAACAGAGAACTGACCGCCACCGTTACAGAGCAGAAAGAAAACATCAGAGAACTGACCGCCACCTTTACAGAGCAGAAAGAAAACATCAGAGAACTGACCGCCACCATTACAGAGCAGAAAGAAAAGAACAGAGAACTGACCGCCACCGTTACAGAGCAGAAAGAAAACATCAGAGAACTGACCGCCACCTTTACAGAGCAGAAAGAAAACATCAGAGAACTGACCGCCACCATTACAGAGCAGAAAGAAAAGAACAGAGAACTGACCGCCACCGTTACAGAGCAGAAAGGAAACATCAGAGAACTGACCGCCACCTTTACAGAGTAGAAAGAAAACATTAGAGAACTGACTGCCACCTTTACAGAGCAGAAAGAAAACATTAGAGAACTGACCGCCACCTTTACAGAGCAGAAAGAAAACATTAGAGAACTGACCGCCACCTTTACAGAGCAGAAAGAAAACATTAGAGAACTGACCGCCACCGTTACAGAGCAGAAAGAAAACATTAGAGAACTGACCGCCACCGTTACAGAGCAGAAAGAAAACATCAGAGAACTGACCGCCACCATTACAGAGCAGAAAGAAAAGAACAGAGAACTGACCGCCACCATTACAGAGCAGAAAGAAAACATCAGAGAACTGACCGCCACCGTTACAGAGCAGAAAGAAAACAACAGAGAACTGACCGCCACCGTTACAGAGCAGAAAGAAAACATCAGAGAACTGACCGCCACCATTACAGAGCAGAAAGAAAACAACAGAGAACTGACCGCCACCGTTACAGAGCAGAAAGAAAAGAACAGAGAACTGACCGCCACCGTTACAGAGCAGAAAGAAAAGAACAGAGAACTGACCGCCACCATTACAGAGCAGAAAGAAAACATTAGAGAACTGACCGCCACCATTACAGAGCAGAAAGAAAACATCAGAGAACTGACCGCCACCGTTACAGAGCAGAAAGAAAAGAACAGAGAACTGACCGCCACCTTTACAGAGCAGAAAGAAAAGAACAGAGAACTGACCGCCACCGTTACAGAGCAGAAAGAAAACATCAGAGAACTGACCGCCACCGTTACAGAGCAGAAAGAAAACATTAGAGAACTGACCGCCACCATTACAGAGCAGAAAGAAAACAACAGAGAACTGACCGCCACCATTACAGAGCAGAAAGAAAACATTAGAGAACTGACCGCCACCATTACAGAGCAGAAAGAAAACAACAGAGAACTGACCGCCACCATTACAGAGCAGAAAGAAAACAACAGAGAACTGACCGCCACCGTTACAGAGCAGAAAGAAAACATCAGAGAACTGACCGCCACCTTTACAGAGCAGAAAGAAAAGAACAGAGAACTGACCGCCACCATTACAGAGCAGAAAGAAAACATCAGAGAACTGACCGCCACCATTACAGAGCAGAAAGAAAAGAACAGAGAACTGACCGCCACCATTACAGAGCAGAAAGAAAACATCAGAGAACTGACCGCCACCTTTACAGAGCAGAAAGAAAAGAACAGAGAACTGACCGCCACCGTTACAGAGCAGAAAGAAAACATCAGAGAACTGACCGCCACCGTTACAGAGCAGAAAGAAAAGAACAGAGAACTGACCGCCACCATTACAGAGCAGAAAGAAAAGAACAGAGAACTGACCGCCACCATTACAGAGCAGAAAGAAAACATCAGAGAACTGACCGCCACCTTTACAGAGCAGAAAGAAAAGAACAGAGAACTGACCGCCACCGTTACAGAGCAGAAAGAAAAGAACAGAGAACTGACCGCCACCTTTACAGAGCAGAAAGAAAACATTAGAGAACTGACCGCCACCGTTACAGAGCAGAAAGAAAAGAACAGAGAACTGACCGCCACCGTTACAGAGCAGAAAGAAAACATCAGAGAACTGACCGCTACCGTTACAGAGCAGAAAGAAAAGAACAGAGAACTGACCGCCACCGTTACAGAGCAGAAAGAAAACATTAGAGAACTGACCGCTACCGTTACAGAGCAGAAAGAAAACATTAGAGAACTGACCGCCACCTTTACAGAGCAGAAAGAAAAGAACAGAGAACTGACCGCCACCGTTACAGAGCAGAAAGAAAACATCAGAGAACTGACCGCCACCGTTACAGAGCAGAAAGAAAACATTAGAGAACTGACCGCCACCATTACAGAGCAGAAAGAAAACAACAGAGAACTGACCGCCACCATTACAGAGCAGAAAGAAAACATTAGAGAACTGACCGCCACCATTACAGAGCAGAAAGAAAACAACAGAGAACTGACCGCCACCATTACAGAGCAGAAAGAAAACAACAGAGAACTGACCGCCACCGTTACAGAGCAGAAAGAAAAGAACAGAGAACTGACCGCCACCATTACAGAGCAGAAAGAAAACATCAGAGAACTGACCGCCACCATTACAGAGCAGAAAGAAAAGAACAGAGAACTGACCGCCACCATTACAGAGCAGAAAGAAAACATCAGAGAACTGACCGCCACCATTACAGAGCAGAAAGAAAAGAACAGAGAACTGACCGCCACCATTACAGAGCAGAAAGAAAACATCAGAGAACTGACCGCCACCATTACAGAGCAGAAAGAAAAGAACAGAGAACTGACCGCCACCATTACAGAGCAGAAAGAAAACAACAGAGAACTGACCGCCACCGTTACAGAGCAGAAAGAAAAGAACAGAGAACTGACCGCCACCGTTACAGAGCAGAAAGAAAACATCAGAGAACTGACCGCCACCGTTACAGAGCAGAAAGAAAACATTAGAGAACTGACCGCCACCATTACAGAGCAGAAAGAAAAGAACAGAGAACTGACCGCCACCATTACAGAGCAGAAAGAAAACATTAGAGAACTGACCGCCACCATTACAGAGCAGAAAGAAAACAACAGAGAACTGACCGCCACCATTACAGAGCAGAAAGAAAACAACAGAGAACTGACCGCCACCGTTACAGAGCAGAAAGAAAAGAACAGAGAACTGACCGCCACCATTACAGAGCAGAAAGAAAACATCAGAGAACTGACCGCCACCATTACAGAGCAGAAAGAAAAGAACAGAGAACTGACCGCCACCATTACAGAGCAGAAAGAAAAGAACAGAGAACTGACCGCCACCGTTACAGAGCAGAAAGAAAACAACAGAGAACTGACCGCCACCGTTACAGAGCAGAAAGAAAACATCAGAGAACTGACCGCCACCATTACAGAGCAGAAAGAAAACAACAGAGAACTGACCGCCACCGTTACAGAGCAGAAAGAAAAGAACAGAGAACTGACCGCCACCGTTACAGAGCAGAAAGAAAAGAACAGAGAACTGACCGCCACCATTACAGAGCAGAAAGAAAACATCAGAGAACTGACCGCCACCTTTACAGAGCAGAAAGAAAACATCAGAGAACTGACCGCCACCATTACAGAGCAGAAAGAAAAGAACAGAGAACTGACCGCCACCATTACAGAGCAGAAAGAAAACATCAGAGAACTGACCGCCACCATTACAGAGCAGAAAGAAAAGAACAGAGAACTGACCGCCACCGTTACAGAGCAGAAAGAAAACATCAGAGAACTGACCGCCACCATTACAGAGCAGAGAGAAAAGAACAGAGAACTGACCGCCACCATTACAGAACAGAAAGAAAACATCAGAGAACTGACCGCCACCTTTACAGAGCAGAAAGAAAACATCAGAGAACTGACCGCCACCATTACAGAGCAGAAAGAAAAGAACAGAGAACTGACCGCCACCGTTACAGAGCAGAAAGAAAACATCAGAGAACTGACCGCCACCTTTACAGAGCAGAAAGAAAACATCAGAGAACTGACCGCCACCATTACAGAGCAGAAAGAAAAGAACAGAGAACTGACCGCCACCGTTACAGAGCAGAAAGGAAACATCAGAGAACTGACCGCCACCTTTACAGAGTAGAAAGAAAACATTAGAGAACTGACTGCCACCTTTACAGAGCAGAAAGAAAACATTAGAGAACTGACCGCCACCTTTACAGAGCAGAAAGAAAACATTAGAGAACTGACCGCCACCTTTACAGAGCAGAAAGAAAACATTAGAGAACTGACCGCCACCGTTACAGAGCAGAAAGAAAACATTAGAGAACTGACCGCCACCGTTACAGAGCAGAAAGAAAACATTAGAGAACTGACCGCCACCTTTACAGAGCAGAAAGAAAACATTAGAGAACTGACCGCCACCTTTACAGAGCAGAAAGAAAACATTAGAGAACTGACCGCCACCTTTACAGAGCAGAAAGAAAACATTAGAGAACTGACCGCCACCTTTACAGAGCAGAAAGAAAACATTAGAGAACTGACCGCCACCATTACAGAGCAGAAAGAAAACATCAGAGAACTGACCGCCACCTTTACAGAGCAGAAAGAAAACATTAGAGAACTGACCGCCACCTTTACAGAGCAGAAAGAAAACATTAGAGAACTGACCGCCACCTTTACAGAGCAGAAAGAAAACATTAGAGAACTGACTGCCACCTTTACAGAGCAGAAAGAAAACATTAGAGAACTGACCGCCACCTTTACAGAGCAGAAAGAAAACATTAGAGAACTGACCGCCACCTTTACAGAGCAGAAAGAAAACATTAGAGAACTGACCGCCACCTTTACAGAGCAGAAAGAAAACATTAGAGAACTGACCGCCACCTTTACAGAGCAGAAAGAAAACATTAGAGAACTGACCGCCACCATTACAGAGCAGAAAGAAAACATTAGAGAACTGACCGCCACCTTTACAGAGCAGAAAGAAAACATCAGAGAACTGACCGCCACCATTACAGAGCAGAAAGAAAACATTAGAGAACTGACCGCCACCTTTACAGAGCAGAAAGAAAACATCAGAGAACTGACCGCCACCATTACAGAGCAGAAAGAAAACATCAGAGAACTGACCGCCACCTTTACAGAGCAGAAAGAAAACATTAGAGAACTGACTGCCACCTTTACAGAGCAGAAAGAAAACATTAGAGAACTGACCGCCACCTTTACAGAGCAGAAAGAAAACATTAGAGAACTGACCGCCACCTTTACAGAGCAGAAAGAAAACATTAGAGAACTGACCGCCACCTTTACAGAGCAGAAAGAAAACATTAGAGAACTGACCGCCACCTTTACAGAGCAGAAAGAAAACATTAGAGAACTGACCGCCACCTTTACAGAGCAGAAAGAAAACATTAGAGAACTGACCGCCACCTTTACAGAGCAGAAAGAAAACATTAGAGAACTGACCGCCACCTTTACAGAGCAGAAAGAAAACATTAGAGAACTGACCGCCACCATTACAGAGCAGAAAGAAAACATCAGAGAACTGAGAGATGAGATGAACAAGAAAAATGAAGGTACCTCACTAAAACATTCACTCTTTTATCAATGATCCTCAAAATCAAACACCAATGCAATACATTGTATAGTGTAAATGTTAGTGTAAAGTTGAGTGTATACTGTGTAAATTGTGTTATCTATTACAATAATCAGTGTAAATGTCATTTAACAGAATCTTTATTCCTTCACAGAAATTTCAAATCTTACTCTGAGTCAAGTGGAGTTGAGAAAGGAAAATAGAGGTGAAAGTGTGCTTGAACGATGTTAAATTCAGTGTATTCATTCTCAGTGTAATACAGTAATATATCACAATATTGCTTATGTTTTTCAATAACAGACAGAGAAATAGCTTTTTCAGCTTCACTGATGGAATCTGGCATTGAATATATTGGTTCTTTTTCCACTGAAATCACACTAACCTACAAGAACGTCTTCACAAACATAGGGAACGCCTACAACCCAATTACAGGTAATTATCAATGAAATGGAGTCATAAAACTCAGTTTATAGTAATGAAAACCTTCTGCTCCATTCAGACCTCTCTGCAGTTGTGTAATGTGTATAAGAGAATTAAATCATCTGCTGTTTTTCAGAAGTATTACACAGTATGGTTTGTAATTGAGAAATCATACAGGAAACGGCTGATTCTGTATCTCTAAATCTAGAATGTTAAATAATACCTTTCTTAAATGTAACTTGTTATTGATTCTTGTTTTTCTTGTTGATTAGTTCTGTGATCATTCCCAGTTATGTTTTGTTTGCCTATTATATGTTATTGTCACGGGTGTTTGTGTTCATGTTTTTGATTTCATGTCTTTTATTTTGTAGTTTGTTTCATGTTGCTTGTTTGTGTCATGTTTCCCTTGCTCCTCTTGTTCTCCCTTAGTCCATGTGTCATGTTCTGATTGGTTGTTCATGGTCATGTGTTTTCTGAGGTTATTCTGTCATTGGTTCTCTTGTTCCTTGTGTCACTTCCCCATTGGTTGTCCTAGTCATGTGTTCCATCAGTTCTCGTATTTATAGCCCTCATGTTCCATTGTTATCTTGTCTAGCTTTGTTTATGTAACCTGCTGTTGGTGAGTGTCAAGTCAAGTCAAGTCAAGTCAAGTCAAGTCAAGTCAAGTCAAGTCAAGTCAAGTCAAGTCAAGTCAAGTCAAGTCAAGTCAAGTCAAGTCTTCATGTTCCGGTTCACGTTAGTATTTTGGATTTTTGTCAATAAACTGCACTTGGGTTCTAAACTACGCTTGCCTCCAATGGACTCCCTATGTTATATATTGCCTCTAATATTTGAACCCCAGTGTTTCTTGTGTTCTTTGTCGAGTCTTGTTCTACATGGATGTTATGTTTGGTGCATTCATTCTGTTCTCTGGTTCCTCAGTTCTCCATGTTGGATTTGTTATTATGTTTATACTTATAATAAACTCACTGCATTTGGATCCAGCTTTCCTTTGTTTTTGGATTCACCCCTTATAACAGCCTGCTTTGAAGCACTAATGATATCATATTTATCAATCAAATTTTGCAATCGAAATAAGTCTTTTGCAAATAAATTTCTAGAATAAAACTTATGATGTTTTATTTATCTTAAATACAGCACATTTACCAGTTTATGTATTATATTAGATGACAATAGTCACATTTGACAAGGACAAACAAAATGCATAAATCATGTTTATTTTGGTCATTCCAAATTCTGATATATTTTAACTTTAAACAACATATGGACATTTTCTTTAGACGTGGAAAGGGGGATGTTGAGTGCGATGAATGGGCAATATGACCAAAATCTATAAGCTAAGCAAACCACATCAAAACAAATACTTGCCTATTAGTAAAAAGTTCCTAATTAATAAACAAGTAAACAGTTATAAAATTGGAACAAAGAAAATGACAATAAGAAATAAATACAACATATAGATAGAAACCGTGAAAGTCAGCATGAAATCAAAATGGACCCTGTTTACTTTGTAAGTACATATTACTAGTCTTGTAGTGAACAATTAATCTGTGCAAGTTAATACACAGAAAAAAATAGTTTGTTGTGGTAATCTTTAATCAAAATCTGAAAAGTTGCTTACGGTCTGGAATGGTGTTCCTTCTCTGACGTCAGTTTGACGGCTTGGGTTGAAAATGCTTAAACCACTCCTCTCCAACCATTAGTCTGCTATGAGCGAGAGATGGAGAGGAGGAGCGCTAAAGTAAAACTCTGCCCTCTATTCAATATTCCGTTTCACTTCGAAATACTTCACAACACTGGAGAAAAGACATTTGCAACTTCCGGTTCATGGGGACTTTAAGTTTAAATAGCTACTGTTTTGTTGTTGTTTGATTAACATTAACTACAGACAGCAGCGACTATATTAGGTTGCTTTCACTTTAAGACCTAGGGTGCTTCTCAATATCCCTCCTCGTTCGTTTCCTCCGTCCTCCATCCTATGACCCGGAAATTGATCGAACTCAGCCATCTTGAAGGACATCTCAATTCTCTAATTGCACTGAGGAGGTGAGGAAGCTTCCTAAGGAGTTATGAGTGAGGATACACAGGTGCTTTATTTAATTTTTTTTTAACCCTCTGGAGTCTGAGGCTGATTTGGGGCCTGGAGAAGTTTTGACATGCCCTGACATATGTGCTTTTTTCAGTTGTTCATAAACATATTAATGGAAGAAGTGTCATTAAACTATATTGATTTAGTTTTTGTAAGACACTTTTTGCCAAGAAACACAGTATGCGTGGAGGCGTGAATCACCACTGAATAATGGGCCATTCTCACCTGAGAAGACAAAAGAATTGCATAGTAATGAGCTGAAATGACTTGCATATTAATGAGGCATTTCAGTCAGGTAGGCTGTGAAAGCGTTAGGTTGTCACACTGCTTAATGCAGCTCCTTTGAGTCTCTCTGAGATCCCTGGATCTTTCCTTTCTATACGTTCAAAGCTCTATGCCCCATGCATGCTTTACACCTATATTGCTTGGGTCGAATGCATTATTCTCCTTCCTGTTGGTAATTGGATTTCGCTCCCCTAGAGCTCCAGCATTGGTAACCCATGGCCGTGTTTATTGGGAGTAGCAGGCCCTTCGTGAGGCCTTCTCTTCATTCCATCAGCATTATGTTGTGCTTCCCTTTATTTAAGGATAGATAAGCGATATGCTGAGCACATGGCTCGTGTTTGCTGTGTGAACGAGTATTCCAAGCTCGCAATATATATTCTCACAAGTGGTTGGCTCCTCTGAGTCTCCTTGTGTACATTTATCTAGATGGTGTTAGATTTTACTTTCTGTTTACCTTCATCTCTGAGCTGTTCAGATTCTCCAGGCTCTTCTGGGAATCTTCACCATTTTTGGTGCTGTTTCACAGCTCTTTGTTGTTCAAGTTTGGTTCTGCTCGTCCTGGTCGGCAGGACATTCGAGTCAGCCTGAGGTAAGATTGTTATATCTAGATTTTTTCTATTTATTATACATTTTATTCATGTGCAGAATGCAGTTGTGTCTTTATTTAGATCGTCACGTATAGATTTGTTATTTACATGTCTGCAGTGTACTTATGTTATGTAGTTTGATTCAGTACTTTGATTGCTCTTTATACCCCAACATTTTGCCACCTTGGAATTATAAGTTTCTCAGCAGTTTTAAGATACTGAGCTTCAAAGTTTTTGCACACCATACTCCTTTGTAGATAGAACCTTTTTTGTTTCCTAAAAGAAGTTCCAAAGACAACTTAAAAAAAATCACAAATGTAAATTGTCACAAAATAATAATATGTGAATAACTCAGTTTTGATAAAAATGTGAGAGAGAATCTTATTATTCCAAAGTGATGATACGTAATATATTCAAGGATGTTGCATGCATTTTTAGCAAAGATCTCAGACTGATCTTTATTCTGCAGCAAGGCTCAAACCTTGGTGCTGATGCTGCATCAGCTATAACATCATAGAGGTGCTTAGGGCCTGTTTACACCTGGTCACTTCATGCGTTTTCTCTGATTGGATAGCTATCCAATCGTGAAAAGACCAGGTCTAAATGCCCTCCGAAATGTATTCGAGACAGATATAAATCTGATCGCTCAAACCACTTCAGGAGGTGGTCTGGGACACATCACAGTCAAAACTGAACAGGTCTAAATGCATCTGGTTTTTGAAATCACAAATGTAAATTTAACTCCTCCCAAAAATACTAAAAAATCAATGTGTGAGAGAGTGTTATAGGCTAAATAACATGTTATAGCCAGAAATGACTGCATCACACATCGCCACAGATGAGCAGATGAGTATCTCTTCAGCAAGACAACAAGCAAATTGCCGCAAATCAAACTGAAAGTAATTCTCAGGTGCTCAAAATACAATCAATCTTCACAATCATCTATTTTTGCTGTGAACTGGCCAGCAGGTTGCCAACTGTGCTGAATATCCACTTTTGGTATTTCTGAATACTCACTCACTTTCCTGAAGTGTTCTGGTGGTTCAACTTTGACTGGGATGTCTACTTGAAAGCTTCTGCACATAATCACTAGTCCGTTCAGCTGTGCTGAGGGTTTGTTCTGGGACTTGGGGTTCCTCTACTAACTCTCCACTTTCAACTACTTCTTCATAAGCTGCAGCCTCCTATTTCTTTGGGGAAACCATGCTTTATATTGTCCCTTTACAGGATGAATTTATCACCCCTTTCATCTGATGCCCAGGAATTCTCTTTAATGCCAAAAGCTGAATGCAAGAAATGCTTTATAATGATGCCACTGCAGTTTCTTGCCCTGCATGTCAGGGAATGCGATGCTTGTGTGCCAATGGCACGAACACATTGGCACACAGCTGCGCCCGGGCCTGCGCAAATACACATTTCCCCCATTGAGCCTACTTGCACAGACACTGTGCAAGGTCAGGGAGGACAAGGAGCAGGTCTTGATGGTTGTGTCTCACTGGCCCACCCGGATCTGGTTTTCGGACCTGATGCATCTTGCAACTGATGCATCCCCTCCTGGGATCTCTCTGGGATCCTTTCTGGTCTGTAGAGAGCTCCCTTTGAGCTGCTTTAGTCTGTTGAGTTTAAGATCCTGTCTCTAAAGACAGCGCACCTGATCTTGCTCACTTCCTTCAAGAGGGTGGGGTACCCGCAGACATTTCCGATCAGCGAGTCCTGCCTTGAGTTCAGAACGGAAACATGCCTGCCTAAAGTTCCCACCACTCCTTTTCGGGGCCAGGTGGTAAACTTGCAAGCGCTTCCCCCAGAGGAGGCAGACCCAGCCCTTGCATTGCTGTGTCCCGCTCATACCGTGTGTCTATGTGGACCGCACATAGAGTGAGATTCTATGTGGTTCATGAAATTCTATGTGGTTCATGAAATTCAACCACTGGAACCGATTGTTTGGATAGAGTTTATGATTTATGGGGATAATAAAAAAGGAGTAGGTGGATTTTTACCATTATAGGCTGGTTGTTAACACATACTGTAAATAAACATTTGTGTTCAAACACCTTATAAAAGTGAATTTTGCATAATAGGTCCTCTTAAAGGTCACAGTGCCCAATGTTCCTATGACTGAGAACTGGAATTCATATACTCCAGATATCTGGCAAAAGAACAACCCTGACATTTGATTATAATGGTTTTGTCCATTGTAAATTTAAATTTATTTTCATTTCAAAAAGGAACAGTGTACATTAGTCAACATTTATGAATGTAAATATACACAAATTAACACAAAGGCTAGTTTTCATTGGTAGTCCCTTTACCAAAAACAACAATAATACAACCAGAAACTATAAACACTCTGTAAAATATAGTTAAACAATAAGTTATACAAAAAGACAATTATATATATATATATATATATATATATATATATATATATATATATATATATATATATATATATGTATATATATATATATATATATATATATCTATATATAAGAAGACAAAAGAGTACAGAAATTGAGTGGTAATGACAAAGTCACTGCATTCATGTTTGTCTTCGGCTACAATGCTCATCGCTGCAACCTTTGATGCAACAAGAGATCTAAATATAATTATATAAACACTTTTTACAATTAGTTAATCTTGACAGCTGTAATAGTAAAAAAGCATAGCAAGTTTTCCAGAGAGTTGCATGTTCCAAAAGACAAAAGTGCAGTAAGAAGATAAAAAATAAAGTATTGTTATGGGTTAAATAATAATAATAATAATAATAATAAATATTGCTGCAAGCAGTAGTTATTGTGGCCAAGCACAAAGAGCATGATAAACCATGCCAACATGGCTGGGAGCATCAGACCAGCTGCAACAAGCAAGTAACAACATTTTAAGATGATTTTAGGCAAATTGGCATCATGCTTAAAATATGTTGCTACACTATACAAAAACTATACAAAAATTGTCTATCGACATGAAATACAAACTTTTTTGCCGGCATGGTCTGAAGGTGATCTGACTCGAATTTGGTGAAAATTACTAAATTTTACTAGGGACTAATGGTCCCTAATAAAGGGAGCAACATCAGTGTTCACATTGTTGATTATGAAGAAGCCATTTCCTAAAATTAAACTTAAATGAGTCAAATGAAATGCATTCTCTAATTGATTGTGGTATAGAATTCCATTGATGTAATGCTCTGAATAAAAAAACAAAGGACCAAACTGAACACAATCACTTTAGCAGAGACAGGAAGGGTGGTGCCAACAGACGCAGGTCCTGGAGGTCCTGGAGGTCCAGGTGGGCCTGCTACACCTTGTGGACAAGGAAAAAATTAATTATTAAAGAAAAAAATAATATTGATAACATATGAAATATATATATATATATATATATATATATATATATATATATATATATATATATATATATATATATATATATATTTTTTTTTTTTTTTTTTAATTTTTTTTTTTTTTTTCATTAGTTGTAATCTTGGCTTTGTTCTGGTCTCTGGCTTTAAAAAAATGTTGGGGCCTTTGTGTTGAAGGAATATTTAGAGGGGATGTTTGATGTATGCTTACCAGGTTCCCCTCGAGGTCCTTGGAAGGACTCTGTATCTGAGGAGTAATGCATATATGTTATATGTTTGTACTTTAAGCCTAACTATTCACATCAAAGGAAAAAAAGTCTTAAATGTAAAAGAGGCCCCAAACCCAAGCAAAACCCCTTGAAGCAAGCGAAAGGCAGAAAGAAGGACTAAACAGTTTACAAAGGTTTGGTGCAGTTCATGTGCAGTCATAAAACACTGCTTGACAGTTGTGACATTCAGTGGTTTTACAGTAAACTAACTGTCATTTTAAGGTAAATAATAGATCATGTGCACAACAACATTACTCATCTTTTTGCTTGCAATTAGGAGAAAACTCTTGTCTAACCTCATTTCCAATGTCTAAAATGTTGATGCCACCATCACCTGGAAGGCCAAACACCAAATTACAGGTGAACCAAACCATGGTGACCATGCGATCCGATTGTAAAATGTCTTCAATACCTGATATGTGCCTATACTACCATAAATTAGGTACTCTACAAGCACAAATAAAGTTAGTAAGAAGCTTTGAATTTTCCAGTCAGAGAAAGAAGATTTATGTATGACCACACAGCACATAGCAATTTAAGAGCTCTTACTGTATACTACGGTGCCGTACCAGTTTCAATCCAAGGGTTGAGGTCTAAGGCTGGAATATCCCCACAGTTAGCGAAATTGGCAGAACTGGTGAAGCGGAAAGGGTCACTGGGAACTTTGCTGATTCCAGTGTTGTCGCAGATGATGCGGGCGAGCGACACAGAGGCCAGTGATGATTTTTGCTGGGTGGTAAATGCTCCTTTGTTCTCCCACCATAACCTGAACACACCATGCCACATAGCATTAACACCTCTCAAACACATACTAGTTTCATAAATTAAATCAGGGGTATCCAATCCTCCTCATGGAGGGCCAATGTCCTGCAGAGTAAGGTTCCAACCTGCCCCAGCGCATTTACCTGGACGTTTCCTGAAGACCTTGATTAGCAGGTTCAGGCGTGTTTAATCATGGTTGGAGGAGGATAGTGGCACTCCAGGAGAGGGACTGGATATCCCTTGACTAAATACACAAAAAATCTTTACCTGTCTCCCTCACGAATGTGCTGGAACTGTGTAGAGATAAGGCAGGCAAAAAGAGCACCAACACGACCACCGGGAACAAAAGGCTCAGCGACGCCTCCCAACCAAATGTCAATGTTCTCAGGGGTGCCATAAAGCTCAATCAGCCTGTGAGCCAATTCAGTGTTATTCATCACCACAGCCAATTCTTGCTCATTTTGAGGGGAGGACAATCCACAGAACCGACGCCATGCATTATAGCCTTATGAGGAACAACATATGGATATCCGGTAAGTCTTCTTTTAAAAACACATGGAGTGATAATGTAGAATGAAGCTGAGCTGGCCTTACATGGTTTGGTTGAAAGAGTTCCAAGATTTTTTTTTTTTTTGTGTATGTGTGTGCATGAGTCCAGAAATATGTACCTGGTATTGCATGGTCACGGCTTCTTTGCATGTTGAGGGATGCCAAGTCCAAAGCAATGTGGGCTGTAAAGGCAAATAGTCTCTCTCTAAGAGCATTTACCATCATGTGGTCCTGTGTATTCAATTTTGCCGGCCGACCAATCAATCCACGGAGCAGAGGATCGATGCCCCCTAAGCAAAAAGCAAAGCAGAAATAAACTAAGATTGAAAGAAGACAGATTTACGACTCAGTACGTATGTTGCAACAAGCCTGACAAACTCACCTTCGAAGATCACCCTCCATGGCGAGAAGAAGGTCTCAAATAGGGGCACGTTTGGAAATTGAGTATGGGTCTGGTAATTTTCATCAAGACGAAATATGATGGGTTGGATGGCTAGGTGGGCAAAACGGAAAGCTGCAGTGGCAAAGACGTTTGCAATGGTAGGGTCCACATTTTCATTGTAACCTGAATATTGTCCAAGGTGTTTATTGTAAGCATCCGGGCCCACAATTAACGGCAAGTATTCCTTAATCACCAAGATCTAAAAGAGAAAGGAGAGGTTGATCATGAATATATGTTGTACCCAGCAAGTAATTGCTTGTGTTAATGCATTTTTCATTGAGTGTCTTTACCTGATTGTAGGCACCCACA
This sequence comes from Chanodichthys erythropterus, assembly GCF_024489055.1. NCBI lineage: Eukaryota > Metazoa > Chordata > Actinopteri > Cypriniformes > Xenocyprididae > Chanodichthys > Chanodichthys erythropterus. The sequence continues at coordinate 36,655,767 of NC_090228.1, read as the reverse complement.
ATTTTTCTTGCCTCCTGATATAGAGTTTCACTACTCCAAGTTGGATTGAGTACATGGAGGGCACGAGCCAGTCTATTGTGCTCTCTCAAGAAAAGTGCGTGTAATGAGGTAAGAGCAATGTTCTCAACAACACGAACATCCCCTACACACATCAAGAGTACATTACCATTAATAGTAGGAGTATACCATACATTTTAGATGCTGCATTTACCAGTGACAACTAGGAAAATGTCTGATAATTGCATGTAAAAGCATAAAAGTTTCTCAGAATGAAAAAGTTACTGACCTGCAATGAAGCAAGGCACCTCTGTTAAACTGGTGTCATTGAGGATTTTCCCACGCGTGGCACACATGTTGCTTTTTACACTGGTAAAGGGCAGGTGCTCTCGTCCATTGTCCTGGAACTGATTGTTGACACGTAGAAGACCACCATCATTGGTCAGGTCTCGTAGTTCCAGTGCTAGCCCTTCCTCTGCCCCGTAAACCTGTCCAGCATCTAGGTAAGCTGTTAGAGCATTGATCTGTTCCCGAACTTTGGGGACCCCACCAAAGAGATAGGCAGTGTTTCCGGAACCACAGGCCGGTGATGAACGGAAGAAAGGGAGACAGGTTTCAGGACGCAGCCGTTGATCTCCTGGAGGGGCCTGTAATCAATAAGATAACGTCAAAGATGTCCATTCAAATTTAAGTTTGGAACTATTTTTCGACCATGACGTCCAAATGTTTGCAGGGAAGATTGGGACAATCTTTGACAAAATGACAATCTTTGACTGACCGGAATTGGGAAGCAGGGTTCAGAGCGCTCACAGCTCTCATCACAGTTGAGGCCACTGCTGAACGACCTAATGCTTGGTGAGGTGGGCGTAAAAGTCAGATCGTGGTCAACCCATTGCCCAAAGATGGTAAGCATGAAGGTAAAGTCACGATCACTCTCTATGTCTGCATCTGCAGTGCTTAGAATACGATTGGAAACCAGTCTGACCTGGAATCAATGATGAAGACAGAATTTAATTATTTGGTGGCCTAATTGTAGACTTCAGTAAACTATTCATAATCATCTCCATCATACCAAGGGCAGCGCTGCACCATTGTGCAATCTGTTGGGATCCCACCCCTTGGGCTGGGAGCTGCCATCCTCATAGACAGCAGGCAACCAGCGGGCAAATGGGGTGTTAGATGCACCAAGAAGTGGGTTCCTCCTGGGAATTATACATTTAGTTGTTTAGCTAGGTGAAAACTGAGTCTTTAAAAAAGACTACTGTGAATAAGGAGGGCAAGATGTACCTGTTGTTGCAGATATTTGTGGCAGTTCGGTACTTGTTTATGAGGGGTGTGGTCCTACAAGAAGGAGGCCGGGTTTGAGCCGCACAGCCTGTCAGACGTTTAATCGTGTTAAGCTCATCCAGAGTGAGCAAATCTAGGGGAAAACACATAATGACAGTTTTTAGCATGGAAAATCAGTCAGTGATGGATCTTATCTGAGCTTTGCAAGTTTTGCAACATGTCCTCATACTTGTAGCATTGATGGACCTCTTGTGTACATGATGGGCTTTCTCACTGATCAGTCTAAGCGTTTGCGCCATGTAGTCTGCGGCTCTCACAGCCTCTCGTGTCTTTCGAGCTGGCTGTTTCAGCAGACGTAGCTTGTCAGAAGGCTTGATGACATCGCTGCGCACCCTTGCTAAACTCCTAGAAGTGAGGAGATTTATAAAAAATAAATAGATCAATGACTGATGATGGCACAAAAATACTGAGCAACATTCTTACAAACTTTACTCACTCATCACGAGAATACTTGTAAGCAGCATCTACTATTTTCTTTGCTTCTTCAATTGAATCTAGAATGAAATGTCCACTGGAACTCTCTTCTTCTGTTAAAAGAGAAAATTGTATTAAATCATGAGATTGCCCTATATAGGCTAATAATGAGTAATTTTAGTGAAACGTATTTCAAACTTCTTTTTTCCCCTAAGTGAAGAATGAAAAAGAAATTCGCCATAAGTATATCAGGGACCTTATTTATAAAATTTGATGTAGATTTCATCCTAAAAGTCTACAGTACATTTTGTGTATGCAGTTTTCAGAGTTATAAAACCAGAACCTGCACAAAAAAAAAAAAATTTTTTTAAAAACTTTTTAAAACCCAGTCAGTTGAAGATCACCATATATGGAGCTTACAACGCCTAGTTTTACTATGCATAACCTCATCTGCATATCATTTCCATGCATATTCCCATCCACACCATCTTTAGCACTGTCAAAGGTAAGTATTTATTTGTGCCATATGCATTTACATTGCTAAAATTCATCCAATATCCTCATGTTTTAGAATATCATTTAAATATTCATGAAAACAAAATTGTATAAAATACAGCATAGGTGAAGCGTGTGTAAGGATGGGGAAGGCCTTGGGTCAAAAATTAACAGGGGCTTGGGCCAAAAATGTACCTGAACATATAAATTACATCTAGTAATAAAGTGAAAAAGAAACATTAAAAGAAAAGTGTCAATTGTGGCATTAAATTTAGATCTGTTCATGTTGCATCATATTTTTTTACACGTTTTACAGCTTTGCGCACTATGACCAATCACACACAACTGTGCTAAGCTTATGAACACAATGGCAAATCAGAAATGATCAAAACTGATAAAAATAGGTTTTTCTAATAACAACGTATTTTGCAGCATTGAGCACTGTAGCAAGTCACAAACATATGATGATTTCTTGAAAGCAATGGCCAATCAGACTTGTGTAAGTTAGAATCCCCTCACCTTCACAATCAAATTCTTTCATTACAATTTAACTTGTAACAAAAATTTTAGACATTATGTAGGCTAAATTAGATATTCATTGTACAGTCAGCTTAATCAATTAGCAGAACTTTGTGTGACCACAATAAATTAATATGAGTGAGTGATTATTAAAGGAGCACTTTTATGCATGCTTTCTAGGCTATAATCCATTCAGAATTTGAAGAAAACGTATGTTTTGCTGCATTAGATAAGTCATTAGGCAAGTTTTAAAGGAGGAATCGCATCTAGCCTTACCCTAGAATTGGCTCACCCTCCACCTATGCTTCTTAGATAAAAGTAGAATAAGATAAAATTTAGAATAGAGTTGATCTCATTCTTTCCTACTGGCCAAATAGTATTTTAAGTGTTTTAAACAATTAAATTTATGCAGTTTTGTCAATAAGGTGAACATATCTTTTAGGATGTTTATAGGCTATTTTTAGTGGAAACAGATAGTAGGCATACTTATTTATTGTAAAGTAGCCTATTTTAAAAAGGAAAAGTTTTCTTCAAGTTGTATCCTTCAAATACATTTCATAATGTTGAGAAGATGCCTTCGCACATGACATTAACACTGCAGCTGTGGTTGTACAGTAAGCTATGATCATTGGACCTATTCAAACTGGATAATGGACCGACAGTGTCTGGCATAATTTCGAAGTGTGCATCACTGATCATTGTTCTCACTAAAAATATTTTCTCATAACATTTTAAAGAGGAACTATGGCCCGCCTAGTACTTGCTGTTATTAAAAGAGCGTGTCACAGGAAAAGTGATCAAAAGTAGCACATCCACTACAAATAGGTCTATCTAAATTCATATAATTTTTGTCGAACTTTTGTGTAATGACTTTGTGAATTCAATGCTTATCTCTATTAACAAGTGTGTCATATTTAATATAAATGTGTAGCCTATATCAAATGTAAAACAGAGTTTAAAATCATTCTGTTTACTTCATTACTTTTCTCACTCCAGGAAAAAGAGTTCTTACGCATGGTCTACAGTTTCCGTATGTTACGCGCATATTTAAGTTTATTTTTTATAAATCCTGATATGTGCATGGAAAATTTAGTATGCATATTTCTATGCCCATTTTGTGCATACGCAATGGTTATAAATGATTTAATTGATTAACTTACCACCAATTGAAAGGGTACAACAGCACCCCACCACAAAAAGAAAGGTTGGAAGGTTCATCTCTGAAATACAAAGTGTGACCATATGGAAGATAAATTTCTCTTCATTTAAGTGAATAAAAAAAGATTTAAAAAAGAAACAATTGAAATAACTTTTTTAAAGCTGCTAAGTTAGACTAAAATGTTTTTATACTGTGGTCATTTGCAGTATAAAATAGCATTTTAATTGAACTTAGCAGTTTTTAAACAAAATAAATTTGTTTTAATATATTGGCATATTTCACATTTTAAGAGACAGGAAAAAGTAATACAGATTTTATTTGGAAAGAATCTAAAAAAATTGACAATTAAAAAAAAAACATTCTAGAGCAAGAAGTATCTATTAAACGTAACAAATAATTATTCAAAATAAATTCTTTGCATTTGCAATCAGCATAACAGAGTTTTAAAACAAAAAGTGCAATTAAATTTATATTAAAGTCATTTTAGATGTGTTGCATTTCTCACCTGGTTCTCTGGTTCTGGACTCAAGGCTCAGATTGTGTTGTACTGAGTGGATGGTGTGGATGTGCTTTTATACCGTACTTCATCTTCGCTTCGTTAAGCATCACTGAGGGAGTCTTAGGTGGGGCAACAGGTTTACTTCCTTCTTCCTTTTCACATTTACCATTTGATTTTGAAACATTTAGAGGTAAGTGTGACACTTAATTACTATGCATACAGGAATGTAAACACATCTTTAGATTACTGTATGTAGCTTCAAACTGACACAAAATATTTAGGCAAGGCAATTTTATGTCATACACAATGGTAATTCAAGGTGCTTTACATAAAGAGGAAACAAATGGTAACACTTTACTTGAAGGGGTGTGCATAAGACTGACATGACACCTTCATAATCTTGACATGACACATATCATGAATATGAAGGAGGTTTTATGCATGTTTATGACAACTGTCATTAAATGTCATTCGCTCAATTATGTCATTTTTAATGCAAAGACGACATTGTTTGAGATGTCTTTGTTACGACAACTTGACATAAACCAACACATCATAACATGTCAGTGTCTTTGTCATGACAACTTGACATTAGCAAAACATCATAACCTGTCATAAACATGACATAGCAGATTAATTATCAAACTTAAAAAAACTACTTAGCTTTATGGGTTAACATTACATTACATTATTTCGGTAACACTTCAGTATAGTGAAAACATATATACACGATTAACTATGACTTTTCCCTCAATAAACTCTTAATTTACTGCTTATTATAGTTAATTGTTAGGTTTAGGTATTGGGTAGGATTAAGAATGTAGAATAAGATCATGCAGAATAAGACATTAATATGTGCTTTATAAGTACTTATAAATAGCCAATATTTTAGCCATATGAATTCTAATAGTAATAAGCAACTAGTTAAAAGACCCTAAAATAAAGTGTTACCATTATTTTATAACAGTGTCATCTTTTTTACGAAATTTGAAATTGTCTATTATCTGACCTTCTGTTGGAGGAAACTTTAAAAAATAAACAAAAAAACAAAACAAAAAACATGAAATGAAAAATAGTCATGACGCTGTTATAAAATTATTTGTCAGAGTATTGTCACTTAATGACATTTTAATGACAAGTTCAATTTGTACCACTGTACTTGAGCTCAAGATACATATTTATGACACTATTATAATGGCCTCATGTCAAAACCAACTACATGACAGTTTAATGAAATGTTAACCCATAAAGCTAAATGATGTCAAGTTGTCATGACAAAGACACTGACAGGTTACGATGTATTGGTTTATGTCAAGTTGTCATAACTTGGACATCTCAAACAATGTCATCTTTGCATTAAAAATGACATAACTGAGCGAATGACATTTAATGACAGTTGTCATAAACATTCATAAAACCTCCTTCATATTCATGACATGTGTCATGTCATGATTATGAAGGTGTCATGTCAGTCTTATGCACACCCCTTCAAGTAAAGTGTTACCAAACAAATACATAAATACAAAAATGGAATGCATAAGAAATAAAAATAATAATAAAAACAGACTCAGCATAAGTAAATACCCCTATCTGGATGAAAGAGTCAGGGAGTTTCAGTCAGAATATTTGTAGCCACCAGGGCTAACTCAAATTTTTTTGTCCATCAGAGTGGATCTAAATGGATCTTCCTCTTGCTGGAGGGATAACTGTAAAAAATATTTATATTTGTCAGGTAGCTGTGCGTTTAAACAGACAAATCTTCCTGGACTAACTCTGTCAGAGCTCCATCCAGGAATAACTCTACTCAACTTTGTTGTCCGTCAGAGCGGATCTAAACGGATCTATCCATCAGAGCAGATTGAAAAGGATAGTTCACCAAAAAATTTAAATTCTGTATTATTTATTCACCCTCGTGTTGTCCCAAAACTGTATGCCTTTTATATAATAGAAGATATTTTGAGAAATGTCTCTTTGTTTTTTGTCTATACAATGGAGGTCAAAAGCCTCCTATGTCGTTTGGTTCCCAATGTTCTTCAAAATATCTTCTTCTGTCACACGCTCTGGCGGAAAGGATAAAAGTATGGCGAGAGACGGAGAGATCACTCAAAACTCCTCAGATCGCAATCATCGCATAATTTCGAGGAAAATTAATAGAAATGCTCAGAAATGTGATGTAAACATGATATTTTATCAATATTTTTCTAAATGTGTAAGCCTTTGGATTTAAAAGCCTTAATGGAGTTGTTTTGTGCGTTCTTGTAATCATAAATAAATGGAAGCAGATGCAACCGGATAGGTATGTGTTCATGTGAAATGTTAAAAACCAGTTTGTTTCAGCATGATTTATGTGTACTGAAAAAACGAAAAAAAAAAACATACTATAAAATTTTTTATTAGACTTTTTGGAGATATGAAGGTGTGTTAAGAGCGGGTTTTAGAGAAGTGCTGTGGGGCTATTGGCCTGACAGTGGAAATGCCAATTGATTTTGGCCTTGGTGCTCGAGGTCCAAGGCTACTGGCCTCGCTCAGCATGTTGTTACCCCTGGCTCGCACTGACCCCACAGTGGAAATGTGGCTACTGATTATGAAGTTATGAATTGTTGGTGCTCACAAGAGCTCTATGAGTAACAATATATTTAATGTTAGCCTTAAATCTCTCATCAAAATATTTTCAATCAGTTGTGTTATCGGGTCATTTGTATTTTTGTCTAATTCACTACTTTTTATTGGGTACAAATTCTGTTTTTCATTTCTATTTTTCAAAAAGTTTAATTTCATGTCATTTTATTTGCATTTTACTCTTGAAAGTAAAAGTAAATGCCTGCAGATTTTAAAAACAAACTTTTTTTTTTTGTTACACAGAAAATTTCTCATAAAGATGTTTAAAGGTACAATATGTAAAATTTTTGCAGTAAAATATCCAAAAACCACTAGGCTAGTGTTATATATTTTGTCCAGCTGATTACTAACAATATCTCTAATGTTTTCAACTACTTGTAAATCATGAGAAAATTCCCATTCTAAACAGTGACACGGGGCAGTGCAGTCGCCTGTCAATGACGCAGTTACCTTTGTTACCGCCTTTACTGACGTAGAAACCACATGACAACAGTGCCGTGGACAAATGCTGAAGTAGTGTCTAGCGTCCAGCAAACCACTAGCTTGCTTCAAGCAGTTCCTTATTTACTTCTTGCACGTTTTATGGTGGATTGTGTTACTTATTTATGGAACATAATTACTGTTTACCATCTGCCGCTGGTTCTGTCGACAAGGACAGCTCCCGTAAACTCATGACCGGAAAAGCGGAAGCGGCGCCGGCGACTGTGTCATAATAAAAGTCCCGCTGCTCGTGAGGCGTGTGTTGATCAATCGCTCCAGCTCCTCGTTCAGCTCCCGCAACACTCGGTCCTGCTCTGCTTCATACTACAGTAACGTTAATAATCGCATCCACGAACATGAGTTCTTCCAGACTCCAATCCCTATTCTTTTGCACCGTCCGTTGAGATGGAGACCACATGTCCCAAGTTTCTGCTCTAAAACTTGGCGTCATCAAACTACGCCTTTGTTTTGAATAGGCTTCTAGCGACCTCTAGCGGAAAAAAAATATCACAAATTGTACCTTTAAAGCATTTAGAGGAACTTGCTTTGTTGACTTAAGTGAAGGCAAACATAAAAAAAAAAATTCAAATGAAACATTCAAGTTCCAAGAACGTTTTTTTTTTTTTTTTGTCATGGCATATTCGTCAACTTAGTTAATTTATCATCTAAACAACTTTTGACATTGTTCAAGTTGTGCAAAAGATGAGACGTTTCTTTCGTTCAGATCAGATTTAAATAGTTTAATTTTAATAGTGCAGGCAGATAAAACAAATATTTACTCTTAAGTACACTCTATTGACTTTTTGACTAATTCTACAGAAACGTACACTTTTGGTATGACAAAATGTCTTAAAATGTATTTCTTTTTTTAACATTTAAACTTAGACAACATTATTATATTACACTTAGACTTTATGAATACACATAAATGACAGCTTAACGATTTTTTAATTTTTTTGTACATTTATTTAAAGACTGCATGTCCCCTTTTTTTGTCACTGGTGTTACCTTACTTCTCTGGCATTTTCAAATGTTTTTATGAAATATTATTTTTCAATTTTTTCAGAACATGCAGTCAGAGTTACAGAATAATAATGATAATGCAAAAAATAAGGAGATTATGTGTTATTTATTTTAATCAGGTTAGTTAAAAGTGTGATTGAATGATGATAATTCAATTGCGCAACCATGTGTTTGCTATAACAATGAAAATATTTGAAAAACAGTTATAAAAAAGTAATGATGCAATCCTTTAAATCTTAATTCTTGAGTGTAGCAGAATTCATTGGATGTAAAATTATCATCATGTCACAAATGACACATTTTATTTAATGTGACAGACAAAAAACAGTAACACCAGTGACACAATGAATCACCAGTGACGTATACATAGGACCAATGATCCTTAATTTTTCAACTATAATTAAGTAGATTGGACTAAATTTTTACATTTGGTGTACAATAAAAGACTATCATTGACACTTAGTGAAAGCAGTCAGTAAAAGATCATAAAAAAAAAACATTTTAAAACTGTCTGTAAAATATGCTGTCCGTAAAGGCGCTGCACTGAATTTAGCCATATATCCTTAATTTAGCCATTTCTAACCAAAGGAGGATTAACAATGAGAAAGAAAAGTTATAATCATGTAATCTTAGTGCTATTTTATGCAAAAGAACTAAATGAATAGCTTTAAATAAAGTTTATCTATAAATGGGTAACACCAGTGACGGTAACACCAGTGACATTTTCATAAAAAGGTAACACCAGTGACAGTAACACCAGTGACATTTTTAATGAAAAATGCATTTTACAAAATGGCTGCTGCAAGGTATCAATCCACATGTTGTCAATCATGATATATTCACTAAATCAAGTAATTTAATCCATTTGTACTCTGGTTTTTTTTTTAATTACCTAGCAATAAAGTAGGTCACACCAGTGACTTCAACTAAAAGCTTCGTATGAAATTATGATTTTCTAATTAAAATTTCTGATAACTGAAAAGAGATAGTGGACTTTCCATGGGCCTTTCTTCATTGATCTTCAGGAAATAGGAAGAAGGAAGTCAAGTGATGTCATCAGTGTGATTATTTATTTCAAAATAAGAGATTTTTGTTAAAGGTAACACCAGTGACACAACACCAGGGGACAACTACATTCATTATATATTTTATAATATTTATTCAGCAGTTGTTTTTTTTATGTCATTTACATCATACATTTGATAGTTATGCATACATTATTGTATTTGAAATGGTAGAAAAACCTCTTTCTGAGCTCAAAATAAAGTTCTTTCCCTCTGTACATGACTGTGGGGACGAGCACTTCTGTGGCGCTTGGAATTTTTATAATTAATTAAAAAACAAATATTGCCACATTGATGGCTCAAGAAGGTTTCATTGTTCAAATATCATATTGTTTCATATTAAAATATAAAAAAAAATGTAATCCTAAAGTGTTTTTCAAGTGTAATATTTCTGTAAAGTCTAGGGACAGAAAAGTGGACGTTTCTGAGAATGACCCTTTTAGTTTATGATGTTCTCAATATGAGCTCAAAGAAAGTATATAAAAGATTATTAGAGCTTAAGGGATCATATTTATCTAATGCAATTTTGTTTACTAATGATGTCATACTGTTGAATCACATTGTGACACAAATACAGACAAAAGTGACTAAACAGACTTGAAACCAGTGGTCTCAAACTGCCGGCCCGCCCTCCCCCTCTACCCGGCCCACAACTGATCTCAAAAATAAAACATAATCCGGCCCGCTAAATTATTATTATTCTCTAGTTGCTACCGGTCTGATATGCAAAGAAAAAGTCGCCGTTCTATGGGGACATTCACATATCGCGTCACATAAGCGGCCGCGCCGCATTCTCCTTCTTTCCAATGCTCTTTAGCTCCAGTGGCGTCTGTCGTTGCTATGCAACCATGAGCCGCGCTCTCAACTGCGTCGCTTCTATTATGAGCGCGCTTGCCTAAATTACAGTAAAAGCACTCGACTTTAAGTCACGAGCGCCGATTTAAACCACCGAAACGCGTCCGATGAAACTATTAAACGTTACCGATGCTCAAACAGCATCTTGGACAAATGTGTCTCAGCTGTGTGAGCACAAGCACTGCCTGTCTGTCAAGAAACAGAAGAGTGTACAAATGTATTCAGGGATTGTATTTGTTCAGTACAGTATTGTTCAGTGCAAGATTTTAATGTTATTTAAGCTAACATAAAGTAAGGGAAAATACTTCCACTATATGTTAAAAACTAATAATGTATGTAACAATGAGAGATTTTAATTTTTTGGCAAAATAAAGTTGATATATATAGCTCCAGTTTTTTGTTTATTTCTGGCCCCTCCACGCCACAAGTGTTGCTGGTTTTGTTCCTAAATTACACATTTTTTTATTCCATGTTGGATGTGAGAAGTCCCACCAGACTATTGCAATTAATAGTATTATATTAGTAGTATTATAGTAGTATATTAGTAGTATATAATTATATTACACTCTGTAACAATGAGAGAGACACTGCTGTTTACATTTAGTATGGTAAATAAGATATTTATAGTATAGGCCTAGGTATAAAAATATTTTAGTAGGCCTAATGAAATTTGAAGTAATTGAGAAATAATGCAAAGGAAAGTACATTTTCTGAAATGTTGCGCTTTCTTGCGCTTGAATGTTAATATGGCCCTCCTATGAGGTGTCAATCACAGAAACGGCCCCCGCCAATTTGAGTTTGAGACCCCTGAACTTGAAACTGACTGACTGAAATGAACTAAAACATCTGTGGTATGTGCGTGGTGCACTTCAAAATCTTATCACAGTTTCCTGCAAAATATTTCATGTTTGCAGGAATATTTTTTCATTCCTTTCTTTGAGTGACGTGATAAAGCTTTTAGGTATTTATAGTAATACTATTTTGGCAGTTTGTTTCTTTTATATTGTCCTTCTTACACTGTTAAGCATCAATGGGCAAGTCTAAGATGAGGCAGCAGATTTATTTCCTTCTTCCTTTTCACATTTATCATGTGTTGATTTTGGTTTTGTTTGTTTTTTGAGGCGAGTTGCCCAGGAATGCAAAACCAGTAGTTACAGATTTCTGTACTTAGCTGCTTAATACCAACACAAAATTTTTAAAGGGATAGTTGAAACATCATTTGTTCACCCTTGTGTCGTCCTAAAACTGTATGCTTTTCCTTTTTTCTGGAAAATAAAAAAGAAGATATTTTGAGAAATGCTCATTGTTTTTTGTCTATACAATGGAGGCCAGTAAGCTCCTATGTTGTTTGGTTCCCAAATGTTCTTCAAAATATCTTCTTTTGTGTTCAGCAGAAGAAAAAAGGTATACAGGTTTGGAACAACGTGTGAGTAAATGACAATTTTCAATTTGTGGTGAACTATCCCTTTTATAGTTTCTTGCACTGCATATTTAATAAGCTATATAAAATTATATATATTATATACAATTTTATACAGTTTTTTGTCTATATATATATATGTATACTACCGGTCAAAAGTTTGGAAACATTACTATTTTTTATGTTTTTGAAGGAAGTCTCTTATGCTCATTAAGGCTTAATTTATTTCATAATAAATACAGAAAAAAACAATAATATTGTGAAATATTATTACAACTTAAAATTATGGTGTTCTATTTTAATATACTTTAAAATATAATTTATTCCTGTGATCAAAGCTGAATTTTCAGCATCATTACTCTATTCTTCAGTGTCACATGATCCTTCAGAAATCATTCTAATATAATGATTTGATACTTAGTTGCTTAATATTTTTTTTTGGAACCTGTGATACTTTTTTCAGGATTCACTGATGAATAAAAGGTTAAAAAGAACAGCATTTATTCAAAATATAATTTTTTTCTAACAATATAAATATTTACTATCACTTTTTATCAATTTATGCTGCATAAAAGTATTAATTTCTTAAAAAAAAAAAAAAAAAAAAACTGACCCCAAACTTTTGAACGGTAGTGTATATTGTTACAAAAGATTTCTATTTTAAAAATAAAAAGTTAAAAAATGTCAGCATTTATTTATTTTTTTTTATTCATCAAAGAATCCTGAAAAAGTATCATAGGTTATAAAATAATATTAAGCAGCACAACTGTTTCCAACATTGATAAGTAATGATGCTGAAAATTCACTTTGACATCACAGGAATAAGTTTACATATATATATATATATATATATATATATATATATATATATATATATATATATATATATATATATATATATATAAAATTCAACTAAAAATTTATGCATTTTTAAGTTGGTTTGTTTTTTTATGAATATATACATAACATTCACGTTCTCTTTCGCTTATTCCTGTGCTTGAATGTTTGAATTGGCAAGGCTTAAATGAGAGTAGTAAGTATACTACACCAAATGTCAAAATGATTGATGGTGACTCCTGACCCTCCCCCACTCGGACCTCCCACGACCTTGACCTCCCATGTCTGATTTGACCTTGGGGTATCTTCCAAGGATTGATGGTGACCTTTGACAGTGCATATTTAGAATACCAATGTTAGCCTATTTATCTTGTTTATAGTCCAGGGGAACAAACTGAAGATAGTCATAAACAAACTGGAGGAAAACAAATAGGCATGACAAAGAACAATGATCAATAGATATCTGGTCACATCTGAAGGTCACGTGTGCTGGCATTCGCATTCCATATCTATGAGCAAGTGACAAAAAATAAGGTTCTAATGAGGAAAAAGCCACATCAAAATAACAAAAGAATAAGCATGGTTTATTTTGAGAATCACATTATGTTCACACACACAAAATTGGATGTATAAAAGGGAATAATTCTTTTCTTTTAAAGATGGTAATAAATAAAATTATAACACTGCATAATAACAGTTACTAAAATGTACTGAAATAGTGTATTATTATAGTTTTTAGCTAAATACATTTCAAACCAGGAAAATTACGTTTATACATTGAATGAAAAGGTTTCCAAAAATGCCAAAAAAAAAAGTTCACGTTGCCAAATTAGTTCACTTCAAAATTAAAATTTCCTGATAATTTACTCACCCCCATGTCATCCAAGATGTTCATGTCTTTCTTTCTTTAGTCGAAAAGAAATTAAGATTTGTTGATGAAAACATTCCAGGATTATTCTCCATATAGTGGACTTTAACACCTACCAGTGGGTTGAAGGTCTAAATGCAGCTTCAAAGGGCTCTACATGATCCCAGACGAGGAATTCGATCTTATCTAACAAAATTATCATTCATTTTCTAAAAATATAAATATAAATTATATACAATTTAACCAAAAATCCTTGTCTTGCACTAGCTCTGCAATGCGCATTATTTTGAGTCATACATTCTTGTTACAACTTTGTCCCCATCCCATAAACGGACATGAAAATCACATTGCTTTGATTGTGTTTTTCTGTTAAGGCTTTCATAAAAGAGTGAACTATTACAAGTACATAGTCCTCTGTATACAAAAAGAGTTTTTAGTGCAACAAGTGTTTGAAATGCGGAGCCAATCCATGTGTGCAAATGTACATGGACTTCATTGTTCCACAGTCAAAAGTCGGGAAACATGCTTTACATAAACAAATGATCGTTTTTCTTCTGCTTACAGAAAAAACAGAACTGGTGCTGTGTTCATTCCGTAAGTAGAATGTGGAATACAGCGTAAGCTTTTTGAAGAATACGGAAATGCGGTTTCCACTTGGAAGGCGATCATATAAAGCATATACATTTACATTTTTTTCAAAAACGACCGATCGTTTCGCTAGGTAAGACTCGTATTCCTGGTCTGGTATCGTTTAAAGCCCTTTGAAGCTGCACTGAAACTGTAATTTTGACCTTCAACTGTTTGGTGCCCATTGAAGTCCACTATAAGGAGAATAATCCTGGAATGTTTTTATCAAAAACCTTAATTTCTTTTCGACTGAAGAAAGAAAGACATGAACATCTTGGATGACATGGGGGTGAGTAAATTATCAGGAAAATTTTATTTGAAAGTGAGCTAGTCCTTTAAAGGGACACAAACAAAAATGAAGTGTTTTTGCTCACCCTCAAAGTGACAAATTTAACATGCTATAAAAAATGATCATTTTGTGATCATCATGATCATTTCATTTTCTGCTTTCTCTTCCTTTCACGTGCAGGAGACAGACATTATACACCATCATAAATGCCGTGAGGCCCTGCAAATTGTCACATGAACAAACAAATACACAAAGAAAATAGAATAAAAATAATATTTACTTAAATTATAGTTTTAATTTGGTAAATGATTTAGATATATCTATATCAAAGTGTCATCTAAAATTTAAGATAAGTAAAAAAAAAATAAAACTACTTTTTATGACCCTAATTTTAAAAATCTAATTTAAGACTTTTAAGGATCCGCGGGTACCCTGTCGAGAGGCACTAGCTCTTCTTTTTTTTTGGCAACTCAGTAGTTTCCACTAAAGTGATGCATTCTCGTGCCTTATGTTATAAAGTGCAACAAATGACAGACATTACATCACATTTACATTTTAAATTGTACATCAAATAGATGAATACATGAAATTATAGAATTAATTATTAAACAAATGCATTTACACAACAGCACATACATTCCTGCTAAATTTAGTTCAAATGTTAATAAAAACATGACCTATATTAAAAGCCAAGTTTACTTGAAAAGTACAGCCATGTGTGCAGAATGGCTGAAAATAAACTCAGCAGGAATGTGGCTATCCAGGTCCAGGAATGAGGAAACCCTGAAAGCTTTACTGACATGCAGACGTGGAGATATTTAATAAAGAACAAAGAAACAGTTTGATTTCAGGGAAAGAGAATGTTGCTTAAATTACAAACCATCAAATTCATTATTGATGAAGAGGTGCTGGCATTGTTTCAGGTTGCCCCTTTTAGGCAAATTTTGCAAGCCCATTCACGCTGCTCAAATGAGAAATATTTATTGAAGACACCTGACAGACAGAAAGGCATACAGGTCTGCACATTAACCTGTTAATGCCTTATATTTCCAACATATGCATTGGGGCTGACCATTTTTCCTCTTTTACCAGTGATGGGGTATATCCTTCATCACAAGTAGTCGCTGAGGGACATCTGAAAAATTCTTAAGTACATGCTAATTTGCCAAGATTGTTATCTAATTTTTCTACTGAAGAAAGAGTTTGTTATTCAGTTTTTTCTGAGGAACTTCTGAGGAAGGAGGTGGATTAGTCATTAAAATAAGAAAGAGATTTATTGTCATGTTTACGCATATGTAGCCTTTTGGGAAGAATGAAATATTAATTGTATTTCATTTTTGTATGATGAACTTCCTTTAAGTATTAAATTCCTACACAGGTCATGTTTTTGTGAGTAGGAACTATAACATGTCTGGCACTCACGCACTCCTCAAAAGAATTAGTTGCATCTAGTGCCAGACTTAAGATAATTATTGTATTTGATAATAATTATATATTATCAATAATGGAAAAAAAATCCCATAGTGTACAATAATTTCAGAATATTTTTGACACTTAAAATGATTGTCATTGTAATGGCTTCTATACTCATTGACCTCGCTGTGGAATCCTACGTTTACCGTCATGATTGTGAGGAGAATGTGAACATGATGTTACATGTCTTCCATCTAATCTCGTGTTACGTCTTCTTGGCCAATCATTGTGGAGAATGACTTTCACGAGCACAAGTTATTGTTCCTGCTGTGGCTCTAAGGTCAGGGTTGCCAACTTCTGGAAAGGAAAATAAGGGACAATCGTGGTTCTTTATAGGAAAATAAGGGACAGAATAAAGGACACTTAAAATATTTGTACTGTACCACCCCATGTATGTCATTTCATTATCTGCAGTTAAGTATATAAGTGTATAAAAGATGTATAAAATATTCTTAGACATAAACACATTTGGGTAATTTCGTGTCAAAATCAACTAAATTTCAGAAACTTTCCCTGCTCAATTTTTTTTAAATGAAGAAAGAGAAACATAAATGAAGAAGAAAGCCGAAATATTAAATGTAATGGATGTATATTTACTGAGAAATCCATTATTTTTTAGAGGGGGTCAGAATTACAGTTTTCACCTGAGATTTGGAGTCAGATTACAGGGGGGTAAAATGACTTTTAAACATCATTATTTTATTTTTACACAGAGATTGGTAGGCCTGTTAGTTAAATCTGTTGACGTTAGCAATCTGTTTCATTATATGCCAACAGTTGAAAAATGGCAAAAAGCACTTTTTTTTTTGTTTTTCGCCCAAAGTTTGCATTTCTGTAACTCATATTACAGATTTCTTAATATCCTTTTAGATTGTAATTCTTAACAAACTTTTCTTTTAATTTTTTAAGGCCCAATTTGGTTAATTTCCAGAGATGGGGATCTCAATGTACCTCCATGAGTAAAGTGATACACATTTTCAATGGCCGCACATTTTTCTGAAGAACAAATAAATTTGAAAGTAAATGTATCTAATTTTTGTTCTATCAACACAATTGAACATTCCTGTCAGTGTGCTATAAATAGTATTTTTAAAGGTGCCATAGAACGTGTTTTCAAAAGATGTAATATAAGTCTAAGGTGTCCCCTGAATGTGTCTGTGAAGTTTCAGCTCAAAATACCCCATAGATTTTTTTAAATTAATTTTTTTAACTGCCTATTTTGGGGCATCATTAACTATGCGCCGATTCAGGCTGCGTCCCCTTTAAATCCTCGCACTCCCCGCCCCCCGAGCTCTTCATTTTCTTTTGTAATCTTCATTTTAAAGGCCCTATAATATGGTTCAATCCCATAGATTCACACTGTAAAACCCAATAAATTCAGAATACTCAAAACATTTGAGAAAACTTATTACCTCAAAACATTTAAGTAAACTAACTCATTTTTTAAAAGTTGGTAGAACTTAAAATTTTTGTGACAGGTGGGGCAGGGCTGAGAGCCATGGAAGCGGATCAAGGCCAGTGTGGTGCACAGGTGTCTCTCACTAACAACCCCGTCACCAGCATCCCTTTCCCAACTCATCATAATGTTAATTACAAACAGTTAATTTACATAAACATCACATTCAGATCTTGGTTAAATGTTACATAGCAAATAACACATGCTATTATAATTATCAGAGAGATTGTCATTACATACTTGCATATATGTAATCAAACAACATATGTGGTCTTAAATGTTTTGCAGCTCATCCTCAACCTAACCACAGGCTCTACTCTTCACCACAGTGGTAACCCTACAAAACTAACATAACAGAACCCCCCTGAATCCCAACATAACACAACATTAAACATTAACTTATATCTCCATATGTTAATCTTGTGCAAAAACACACAAAATAACACTTAATTTCAACAGTTATTTATATGGTCTGATGCAAAGTATGCTGGGAATTAGAAATCTGCAGCAGTTCAACTCAATCATATTAAGTTCAGCTTACTACAATGAAATTTTGAGTTCATGCAACTTTTTTCTATTAAGTACAATGAACTTTCATTATTATTTGAGTGAAACAAACTCATTTCATTTAATTAATTTCACTGTTCGGTTTTTACAGTGCATGGCTCCATGTTTAAATTGTTGAATTTTACCCATTTTCTATATATAGCTACACCAATGGATATTGAACTTTAACCACTATTCAAAACTTAAAAAAAAAAAAAAAAAAAAAAGTCAGGAAGACAGGCCTACATACACAGAACAAAATTATAAATTTTTCATGAGCTGAACTCAAAGATCTAAGACTTTTTCTGTGTACACAAAAGGCCTATTTCTCTCAAATACTGTTCATAAATCTGTCTAAATAAGTGTTAGTGAGCACTTCTCCTTTGCCGAGATAATCCATCCACCTCACAGGTGTGGCATGTCAAGATGCTGATTAGACAGCGTGATTATTGCACAGGTGTGCCTTAGGCTGGTCACAATAAAAGGCCACTCTAAAATGTGCAGTTTTATCACACAGCATAATGCCGCAGATGTCGCAAGTTTTGAGGGAGCGTGCAATTGGCATTAATTTAGTTTATTTATGTAAAACTTCATATTATCAAAAACTTGTGCACAATTTTGAGCTTCTGGTACGATACTTGGTCATTTCCATCTGGCTACACCGACCGTGAATGGACGCTGGCGAAGCAAGCACATTTTCCCTTCTCTTCTTCCAGTCACTATTGGTATGTCTAGAAGTATTAATTTGGTTAAAGTTCATTTAAATATCAAATGATTCAAGTATACATGTGTATTGGTTACCTCATGTGAGTTTTATGTGACTTATCTGATGCAGTTTTAAAATTGGTGAAGAGTTGCTGGCAAATTTTGCAGGCCCATATAATGAGAAATATTTATTGAAGACACCTGACAGACAGAAAGGCCTACAGGTCTGCACATTAACCTGTTAATGCCTTATCTTTGCTACATATCTTCCATTGGGGCTAACCATTTTTCCTCTTTTACCAGTTATGATAGATATGCTTCTTCACAAGTAGTTGCTGAGGGACATCTGAAATTCTGAAGTACCTGCTAATTTGCCAAGATTTTTATCTCATTTTTCTGGTGAAGAAAGAGTTGACGTCATTGAGCTTGTTCATTCTTTTCCTTCCTTGTTCCCTGATGTACTCAGTTGGACAACTAATCTGAAGAATGATGTAGGTTTGGCTGGGTTAACCCTATGAAATGGGAACATCCCAAATCTGAAACTCCCCAAGTTATTTAATTCCATTAAGTGTTAAATTCCTACACGGATCATGCAATGTTATTGTGAGTAGGAACTGTTTTGTTCAAGTGGGATGCTTATCAGTTTTGTGCACTATGCTTTTGGGGAGTACTTGTATGCTGTACGCTGGTAAAGCAAGATACACATTTCCATTCTCTTTCAGTCACTATTGGTATGTCTAAAAGTATTAATTTGGTTAAAGTTACTTTAAATATCAAATGGAATATGTTCTGAGTCAAGTATACATTTGTATTGGTTACTTTATGTGAGTTTTCAGTTATTTCAATAGGTCCTTACAGCCTGCCCTACAACTGCAAAAGAAACAAAACCCACAACACCAATCAAGCAAATAGATATAGTAAACAATAAGATGAAAACGATTAATTATTGTCATGGTTTTTGATCCGTGATTAGTTAGTTAATACAATACAGCAAGTATTGTAAAATTAAGGTTAGTAGTAAGAATGTAAGTGTTTATTACACTTTATATATTTGCATCTGTAGATTTCAATTACAATACATATCTTTAAAGGCTGTTTTCTCACTTCAGTAGTACTTACATACACCAAACACTCCAGTTTTATTCTGAAGGTTTTTACAGAGGGATTTGTTCATTTAACATTTTCTTGATTTATACATTTCCTAAAAATATGGAGGCTTTACATACAGTATTTTCTGATTTATGGAGTGATAAAAAGAGATCCAAAATCCCTGTGTAAAAAACCTTAAAATCTAATATGTCAACAAAATGAAACAAGAATTTTCAACCTGGTTTTATCCAATGTTTACATTTCTGTTCTGGAAATGTATGCATATTAGCACAAAATTAGATAATGCATCATTCACATATTTAAACAACATTTCAGAAATCTTGCAATACAAAGCAATTTTCTTAATGTACTATGATAAATCAAATGGAAAGGTGATATACTACTACAAAATTAAGTCATTTATGTTCAGATCTGTAGTTTTGATGGATGTAAGCCTGGGATACATTGTAAAACTGCAGGTGTGTTTCAAATAAGGCTGCAAAACTATTCTATAGGTACATTGATTGTCTTCCCATATTCTGGATTTTCAGCAAAATGGATTTTTTCCGCAGCATTGAGTTCCTCAAAAACCATGATCTAAATGATTGAAAAAGAAAGAAAAGATTGACATGTATTACATTTCATAGATTTAAAGAAGACAGATTTTGTATTGATATTTACACGCAGCTAGTCACCTCATTATCTCCACTCCTGAGCCAGGGACCAGGGAGATAGAGGGCTTTCTGAGGACCAACCGACCAGTGGCGTCCAAGATTTCGCCCGTTCACAAAAACCACTCCTTTACTCCAATTCTGCCAACAATACAGAACAACATGATTCTAAGGCTGTGAGGAAACATGTCAGTCAAGGATAAAAGCAAATGTGAAGAAAAAATAAAACTGTAGAAATTTGCTGGATTCTCACCGGCAGCTTCAGAAAAGTATCTGTGGGCGTATCCACTACCAGGGTTCCCCTGAAAAACGCAGGGCAGGTGGGCTTCTGCCTGACAGACATCCATTTCTGTGACTGCAGTCTAATAAAAATTGAGACATTCAGTTTTGTCCTATGATTTTAAAAATGTGTGCAGAGATGGTACCAGTTCTTAAACCTCAGATAAGCCAGTTAAAATTACCCAATTTTATATAAGACTATTATGGAAGCTTATGTCAGCCATGGAATAAAATTTTTTCCATGAAATAATACTTTTTTCCCTCAATTCCAAGTTTATAGTTGATTTTTTTTCCCAGAATTGTGACAAATAAACACAATTAACTTTTTATTTTTTATTCTGTGGAGAAACAAGCTTTCATACACTATAGACACACAATACAGAAGCAAATACTCAGTATTAACCTGTTAATGAAACTGGTTTTCATATCCAAACAGTACATGGAAAACCTTTTAAGAGGTACATCTTCCAGAGTTATATCTCCACTAATCCCTGCATGGATGAAAACAATAATGATGTTGTTATGGTCATTACACACCATATCATATCTATTACGGTATTGTGACATACAGCTATATTAGTTTTAATTAAACAAATCTTCCCACACCTTTCTGCTGGTTGTCCATGGCTGAACCATAGTTCACTCGCCCCAAGTTCTCAACAAGCAAACTCAAGGTCCTCTTACTCTGAAAAAAAAAAAGAAAGAAAAAAAAGAAATCAGGGATGCACAATAATTCATCATAAAATGTAATTAGCTTAAGATTATATGAATACATTCTAGGGAAAAGATTGTTGTAAGTCAAAGAAGAAAAATGAGCTCAAAGTGCTACTACTAATAATTATTAATATTATGCTAGCAACTTTTATAGGCCATTTATGTTGTATCACAACCTTTTTAATATACCAAGAGTGCATCATATTTACCTTACTGTGAGATATTTTAACTGTTTGAGTTTTGCAGTCCAAAACTCCGATCAGCTCTCTGTCAATAAACACCTTCAAAAGAGATTAGAATGAAATAGATTTCAATTCTCCCCTTGATTTGATTTGTTTAGCCGCGTTTCCACCGAAATTACCCGGAACAATTGCACCAGGAACTTTTCTCCCAGGAACTTTTTGTCCCCCCCAGAGCTGTTGCCTTCTGCGTTTCCACGCGGTCTAAAGTACCGTGAAGATTAGGCTAATTTGTCCAGTGACGTAGTACTGCGCACAACTGTTTCTTCCTGTCAGTGACGGACCGTAATCATTCTTGTGCGACAGAAAAAGCAGTATGGAGGAGATTCAAGGAATGCTGCTTCTGCTCATGGTGTATTGTTTACTAAAGAAATATGAACCAAACGGCAGAAAACAGATGAGCACTGATAGTAAAGCGTATACAGCTCGTAATTCTCAATATAAAATGAGACAACGTGTCTTATCACCAATTGCCGACATCGACCGTGAGATGGGTTGGACGAACGCGCGCCATCGGGCAGAAAGAACAAGATTGGTAAGAAAACAATCAATCAAAATTATCCAGAGTTGTGAAGAATGTTATTATGGAATTTACTGCTGCGTGGAGTTGACCAATCAAATGCGGCGTGAATCCAACCAATCAGCATGTTCAGCGCCTAGTCCCACCCCCGAAAGTTCCTGAACTTTGAAAAAGTACCACCTCGCCATCAGGGACTTTTCTGAGGGGGAAATTTTACCCGGAACTTTTTTTAGATCCTAGTTCCTGGTTCCTGCGGTGGAAACACACCGAGTATCAACCCAAAGTCCCTAGTTCCTGGGTAAAGTTCCTGCGGTGGAAACGGGGCTTTTGTTATTGTTATCCATTATAACCTTTATAAAATGGAGGCCAAATAGATAGGAAAAGATCTTACTAGAGCTCTGTCATGAACATGTTTCCTTGAGTTGAGTTCTCCACCTGAATGAATGTCAGTCTGATAGAGTGTATACCCATAGGACTGACCATTGCTGTGGTTTGCGGGAAGGTTCTCCATGCTGATAGGATCATCGGCTCGGAAATGCTATTGGACAAATGGTGTATAGTCATTTTGAGAACATTTCATACCAAATGTTTTCTTTTTTTTTCCTATAACATGAAACAGCATTCGCAAACCCCTTTTTATTTCATAATGTAACATATTTTCTAGTAAAACAAGGTATTTAATAATAAAACAATGTAAACTGGGCCAGTTTTGATGAAATGGAAGCTCAAATGTTCAAACGTGCATGTTTGCATGGGAAAACCAAAGCTTCTGTTTACATTATTTGATGAGTTCTGCGTAGTTACAGTACACTGATCAATGTTTATATGTTAATAATAGCCTACCTTCTATCTGTTTATCATATAGAGTGATTGTTTGTTATATATAGTGTTATATATACACTATATTGCCAAAAGTATTGGGACAACCCTCCAAATCATTGAATTCAGGTGTTCCAATCACTTCCATGGTCACAGGTGTATAAAATCAAGCATCTAGACATGCAGACTGCTTCTACAAACATTTGTGAAAGAATGGGTCGCTCTCTGGAGCTCAGTGAATTCAAGCATGGTACGTGATAGGTTGTGCAATAAGGCCATTCGTGAAATTTCCTCACTACTAAATATTCTAAGGTTCACTGTCAGGGGTATCATAAAGTGGAAGCAATTAGGAACAACAGCAACTCAGCCACGAAGTAGTAGGGCATGTAAAATCACAGAGCAGGTCAGCGCATGCTGAAAGAAGTCGCCAACTTTCTGCAGAGTCAATAGCTACACATCTCCAAACTTTATGTGGCCTTCAGATTAGCTCAAGAACAGTGCGTAGAGAGCTTCATGGAATGGGTTTTCATGGCCAAGCAGCTGCATCCAAGCCTTACATCACCAAGTGCAATGCAAAGCATCTGATGCAGTGGTGTAAAGCACACCGCCACTGGACTCTAGAGCATCGGAGACGTGTTCTCTGGAGTGACAAATCACGCTTCTCTGACTGGCAATCCGATGGATGAGTCTGGGTTTGGTGGTTGACAGGAGAACAGTACTTTCCTGACTGCATCGTGCCAAATGTTTTGTTTGGTGGAAGGGGGATTATGGTGTGGGGTGTTTTTCAGGGGTTGGGCTTGACCCTTAGTTCCAGTGAAAGGAACTCTTAATGCTTCAGTATACCAAGACATTTTGGACAATTTCATGCTCCCAACTTTGTGGGAACAGTTTGGGGATGGCCTCTTCCTGTTCCAACATAAACACCAGTGCACAAAGCAAGGTCCATAAAGACATGGATGAGCAAGTTTGGTGTGGAGGAACTTGACTGGCCTGCACAGAGTCCTGACCTCAACCTGATAGAACACCTTTGGGATGAATTAGAGCGGAGACTGTGAGCCAGGCCTTCTCGCCAACATCACTGCCTGACCTAACAAATGCCCTTATAGAAGAATGGTCAAAAATACTGGTGTTTGTGAAGATATCACAAACACCAGTATTATAAATTTATATTTGCTAATATGGAATTGCAATCTGCATTTTAGGGCTGGGCGATATATCGCATGCAATTGTCACGTGCATTTTGTCAGTAAAGCCGGTTCCCTGATTACCGCTAAATCGCCATCACCTGACAAGCTACGCAATATCACATTCATTATCGAAGGCGATTCATCTGCGATAATGAACGCGATATTGCGTAGCTTGTCAGTGATCTACGGCTCTGTCTATTAAATGGCGCTCCATTTGAAAGCAGGTGATGGCGATTTAGCGGTAATCAGGGAACCGGCTTTACTGACGAAATGTCAATCGCATGCGATATATCGCCCAGCCCTACTGCATTTATAACAATGTTTATTTTATTTTTTATTCTCTCTCTCTCTTTCAGATATCTTGCCACTGGAGACCCCTTCCGGACCATCGCCAGCAACAACAACATCTACTTTGACCCGCCCTCAAACGCTGTAGCTGAGTCGTCATTGTGTCAAGAAGATGCTGTTTTCTGCTCAGCAAAAGCATATTTTCTTTGTAAACACTCCCAAAGGATGAGGATGTGAAGAGTCAGTGGTTAAACTTACCACAGCGATACAACAGCAGAATAACATTTTGATTGCTTCTCAAATCTCTGTGAGGTCTAAATTGGATTTACAAAATGCCATTAAAGATAGGACAATAGCCACTTTATTTGGACTAACTTGCTCCTCAGAATCACAACCAGTAAGTATGATTAATTATTCATTTATATATTTTCTACTATTTTCTACAAAAATCAGTTTTGGGCCACTATTACCTAAACTTACTTGTGTCCATTAATGCAGATTGTCTGTCATTCTTACTACTCCGATTAATGATAAAGGATGGAGCAAGATTTGCTTCATAAACCTTTATGTTACATCAGTCATTCACGTTAGTGCTTAGCTAATGTTGGCACTATTATTAATACAGTTAACGATAAATTACCCACATGTGCACCACAATAAATTAGAAATGTACACATCGGGGAGGGATTTAGAGAGACTGAAGCATCAAATGAGTTGTTTGAGAATCAGTGTATATTATGAGAAAATGAAAGCATTTTTTGACCTGGTATAGGAGACCTCCAAACAAAAACCTTTAAAATAGCATAAAAGGGGCACTTTAAAGGAAAGTAAAGAAGTAAAAGAAAGGATGTTATATGGTAGGATACAATGGTCTTACTGTTTCTGCACACTGAAGAGTGTCCCATAGAGAAATGTAATGAGAAACAACCACCGGCTCATAAGCTCTTCTGCTCTGCTCAGCTGGTGGCTCTGGTAGTGGCTTCTCTGTCATTGATAGAGACAAACAGACATAAAGAGACTAGCACAGAAGGACGGAGAGATTCAGCTCCATAGATACACTTTTAAAATGGCAGATTCTATAATCAGGGACCACAGTGTAGAAACGTACTGTTGTAGGTGCTCAGCAGGTTCCTCAAGAGATGATACTTGGTTGTATAATCACCGCTCTCTGTCAATGGAGCATCATAATCTAAAAGAGACAGAGGCGATGATTTTAAGTGCCAATTGCTATAAAAACACATGTACACAAAAGTATAGTACAGACAGAAATATTCTGAAATATTATTAAAATTTAAAATAACCGTTTTCTATCTGAATATGTTTTAAAATGCATTTTATCTGATTGGCTGCTCAAGAAACATTTCTAATTATTATCAACACTGAAAAGAGTTGCGCTGCTTGATATGTACATTATAATAGGGTGACCAGATTTCTCATGGTGGAATACGGGACGAGTGCGCAATATGACCATGATATAAGAAATTTTATTTCACTATATTATATATATATATATATATACACTGCCCTCCAAGAGTTTGAAAACACCCCTGGAAAAGTCTGGTTTTGGACGATATCAGCATAAATCCTTATAATTTTTTGGTGCAAATACATTACAGTAACTTGACATTATCCAGCAATAATAATTTTCATGTGTTCATTTCATTTCATTACATAATAATGGCAGTATATACACATGTCAAAGTCAGACATGCCCCTTTGCCAGCTGTGATGCCTGGTTACTGGTTTAAACTTGGCCCAGGTTTGTAAAAGATTTTTGGGTCAGCACACCTTAATAGCTTCAACAATTGATTGCCAATTAAGTTTAGAATACAATTAAATAATTAGAACCCAGTTTAGGTCAGATAGCTGCTAATGCTGGATATTTTGATGAATCAAAAATTTAAGTTTTTTTCTATGTATAAACTGTTTATGTAATAAAATGTGTTTTTATAATTTGTGTTGTCTCTTACCTGTGCAAAATTATCACAAATTAAAAAGGATTCATGCCAATATTGTCCAAAACCCCACTTTTCTAGGGCGTTTCCAAACTTTTGGAGGGCAGTGTAGATATAAATATTTGTTATATATTGTTATATAAAAAGAAATTTACAAACAAGTTACAAACAATACAACAAATACGACAGAGATTAAACTTGTTTTTTCACATTTGAATATACTGACAAATATTTAATTAGGCTACTGTCCCTTTAAGACCGAATCCATGGATGTAATATAGGCTACTGACACATTTCCTGTTTTTACCCACCTGTTTACGTCCACTTAACCGACTGTATTTACGTGAGATACTCCACACGATGGACATTTTGAAAAACTATGTGTGCATTTGACCATTCGGGCGCGAGGAGAACTGATCGCGCGAAAGAGAGAGAGAGTGCGTGAGAGAGAGGCTTCTGGTCTGTGTTATTCAGCGTGATTCCGCCTATCCCGCCTTCACTAATCGATAACGAATTGTGATTGAATGGTAACTTTGTTCTATGACGAATTGATTAGGCTGTTCTTGTGTGACAGAACTCCATCACCCAGTTGAAAGATGAAATACGGGACAAAACATTATTTTTTTCTTAATAAGTCGGGACACTAAAAATAGAGCTGAAATACGGGACTGTCCCGGGAAAAACGGGACGTCTGGTCACCCTAATTATAATCATAACGTGTACATTGTCTCAGAAGCCATGAATATTAAAACTACAGAACCGTAGCTGGTCGTCTGTGGTCGGTAGGTCCCATCGTTATTTGCGCCATTCATGAATCCAAAGTTGGTTCCTCCATGAAACATGTAAAAATTGATGGAGATGCCACGATCCAAAAGCTGTCGCACTATGGAGATCATTTCTGTCATAACAGAAGAAATACAGAAAAAATATGTGTCAAAGCAGAATTTATCAGACGGTAAAGAATATACTGACAAGGAAAAATGGATCATGCAATGCAAATTGATTGTTTTTCATAAACATATACATATTTATGTATTATGTCATGCAAAAAGTACGTTTAGATACAGATTTAAAGGCAGTGCCTATCATAGGTGGTTTGTTCTTTCTGCCTTTGTAGACCGTATGTGTCCATGTCCACTCTGATGAGGCAGATCCTTTACCTTGAGCAGCAAAAACATGATGAAGTCCTCCCCAGACATCAAACCACCCAGGCCAAAACTCCATCACCATCAGCGGCTTATTTGGCTGCAGCACAGAAAATGCTCTCACAGACATGTTCAGATCTCTTTTGAGCTGCCTATGTGTTTATCAAATATCAGTATAGTATAGGAGGTTTTACTTATGAAATATAATACAACTGAATACAATTAGCAAATAAGGAAAAATGTGAAAACACTCTAAAATCTTTACTGACCTGCAGTGTTGCTAAATGCTGTAGACCATCATTTGACAGATTCTGCATGTTCACTGTTTGCAAGACTTTTAGAAAAAGTGAGAACAATTCAATTTAATCTCTGAGAGAAGAGCTTTACTTACCTACCGTTCAAAGTTTGGGGTAAGTAAGACTTTTTAAAAACAAAAAAATAAAGTAATTAATAAGCAAGGACACATTAAATTGATTTGAACTTTTACATTGTTACAAAAAAAAATCTATTTCAAAGAAATGCTGGTCTTTTCAACTTTACATTGATGAAATATATCCCAAAATCTAATACGGATTTCCACAAAAATATTAAGCAGCACAACTGTTTAGATAGTAATAAGAATGTTTCTTGAGCACCAAATCAGCATATTAGAATGATTTCTATGGGAGGGTTGCCAGGTTTTCACAACAAAACCTGCCTAATTGCTCCTCAAAACTAGCACAATCTTATTTCAGGGGAGGTCCCACAGTAAAAATCGCGTTCCGGGGGGGTAAAATCTGTGTTTTTGGCAGGGCTCCCTTCACTCAAAAAAATGAATTGTTGGATTTACTTAAAGTGTCAAGTGGTTCCACGCAACAATATTGAGTAATTTGTACAAAAAACTATTTAGTTGAATGAACAAAAGAAATTCAAGTAAAGCTGACAAAATGTCTTTTACATAATATTTATATGTGCAGTTTACTTAATAATGTTATGTTAATTACGTAAGGTGAACACATTTTTTTTTTGAATAATCATTTAAATAAAAAGGATACAACACATCAGAAAGCAGCCCCTCACCCCAAAATGCACTCGAAAAATAACTCATTGAACAAACTCAAATGAATTGAGAGCAGGAATTTCATCCTATAAACATGCGTATTTGAGTGCGCACAGCCTAAACAAAGGCGACACTCTTCTGCATGATGGTAACCACAAAATTCAAAAACATTACAGAAACTACTCTAAATGTCCAACATAACTGAACATTAAACACTAACATAAACTAACAACATCTTTCCCTTTACTGAAAAACACATAAAATAACACTTTAATCCCTAAAATTACTCTCCTAATGTAGTCCCTTGCAAAGCATGCTGGGAACTACAGATCCACTGCACAGTTAGTTATGTCAACAATAATGTGTGCGTTTCACACAGCAATGTTAAGTTGACTGAACAAACACTTACTAAGTAAAGCTGACAATACTCAATTTTAGTAGAAACAACGCAGTTAAATTACGTTCATGTAGTTACATGAGTTTTTTAAGTAATGTGAACAAGGGTGGTTTGAGTGAAACTAACAACAGTGAATGTTCATTTTTTTGAGTGTTGGTAAAATTAGCATTCCAGGGGCTAAATATCACATTATTTGGGTTCGATTCAACCCGCGGACATGAAAACAACCCGCAGCAACAGTGTAAAAGTAGCCCAATTCCGTGGGAAAACCGCACACTTGGCAAACACTGCACTGAAGACTGGAGTAATGATACTGAAAAAATACTTTTAATTTTAAAATACATTAAAATAGAAAACATTTAATTTGATAATATTTTTGATCAAATAAATGCAGCCTTAGTGAGCATAAGAGACTTCTGTCAAGAACTTTAAAAATCTCTCTGACCCCAAACTATTGAACGGTAGAGTAAACATAATGAAATGATTGCATATGCGCAAAATACTATCATAACATTGTAACGTCTCGGTTACGTATGTAACCCTCGTTCCCTGAAGGAGGGAACGGAGACGTACGTCAGTAGTGACCGACGAATTGGGATATCACTAGAGCCCCTATCAGCTTCGAGAGAACTAAAACAAGCCAATGGAATTGGCGTGCGATATTTGCATAATGCGCACCTCCCCTAACAGGTGGATATAAAAAGGGGGGCAGATGCAATCGCACTCTGTTTTTCGCTGAGGAGACAACCGGTGTCCGCACTGCAGCGAGGGTACAGAAACTGTGGCGACGGGACGTACGTCTCCATTCCCTCCTTCAGGGAACGAGGGTTACATACGTAACAGAGACGTTCCCTTTCAGTCGGTCACGTGCGACGTACGTCAGTAGTGACCGACGAATTGGGATCCCAACTAAAACGCCACAGTTACGAAACCCCTTCCAGTGCCCAGCGCAGGCTCTAGCCGCCCGTCGCACCAAGGGGACGGAGAAGGGGGCGAGCTTACGCCGGGAAGTCTACTGCTGTTCCGATATACCCACTAAGTAAACTAGACTACACTGGGGAAGCGAACCCGTAAGGAACGCTGCGGAAACCACTACCTACCCAGAGGGGAAGGAATTTACATGGAAAACATATGGACTGGCCTGCAGGGCAGAACGCATATGGAGTCCCTGGGATGGCTCCACCTGAGTAGGGGGAGACTCATCTGACAGGAGAAAGCAGAAGCTCTGCTAAGGGAAAGACACGGGCTCACCGTAGGGAGTAACCGTGGACAATACACATATGGAATCACTCACGTAGAGGGATTGCAACATATGGAACCCAACCAACAGACAACATCGAAGATGGATGTTGGTCTGGCATCAGACACTCCGCAATGCCCGAGCCGAAGGTGGAGGTGGAGGAACTCGACAGGGTTCACTGAACGGGGAACACGACTGGAGTCAACAGATGCACATATCCGGCCCAGGGGGCGGGAGTGGCATTGCAAGCCGACACGAGCACAGGTTCAACGCGTCTACCGGCTGGTGGAAGCGAGTACACGGGAAGAACCAGCTTACACTTAAGCTAAAAACCCTAGCAAACGTGTTGGGTGTCGCCCAGCCCACAGCTCTACAATCTGTCAGTGAGGCGCCATGAGCCAGCGCCCAGGAAGAGGCCACTCCTCAGGTGGAGTGGGCTCTCAACCTGAACGGGCAAGGCACGCCCTGGGAACATAAGCCAGGGCGATGGCATCCACTAACCAGTGGGCCATCCTCTGCTTGGAGACAGCCTTTCCCTTCTGCTGGTCTCCGTAACAGACAAAGAGCTGATCTGAGGTCCTAAGCTTCAAGTTCTATCCACGTAAACACGCAGGGCGCGAACTGGACAGAGCGAAGCCAGGGCTGGGTCTGCCTCCTCCGAAGGCAGCGCTTGCAGGTTCACTACCTGATCTCTGAAGGTAGTGGTAGGAACCTTGGGCACATATCCAGGCCGGGGTCTCAGGAAGACGTGAGAATCCCCAGGCCCAAATTCCAGGCACGATTCGTCGACCGAAAATGCGTGCAGGTCCCCTACCCTCTTAACATGAGGCCAATGCAACCAGGAGGACGGTCTAAGAGACAGTACTTTTAACTCGACTAATTGCAAAGGCTCAAGGGATGACGCCGAAGTTAGCTAAGAACTAAGGTGAGATCCCTAGAGGGTAAGGAGGGTGGGCGGGCAAGTGGCGGCTGCCGTAAGAGCTCGTAGGCTGCACGGTTAAGCACACCTGAGTGGCCTGAAGTGACCTCAGATGCTTCTGACTCCATAGCAAGAGATGGCAGGCGAGTTGCGATATGCGACGGGAGCGTAGACCAGCCTGATGGTTGATGTACGCAACGGCCGCAGTGCTTGTCCGAGCGGACCAGTACGTGCTTGTCTGACAGCAGCTCCTTGAAGCGGCCCAGTGCTGCTAGCAACTCGAGGCAATTGATATTCCAATGCAGTCGAGGCCCCGTCCAAGACCCGAAACCGCATGCCCGTTGTACATGGCCCCCCATCCGGTGGTAGAGGCATCTGTGTGGACCACAGCGTCCAAGGGGCACTCCCGCCCGCAGGAACAAAGGGTCCGACCACCGGATGAGGGTAGGGCGGCAGCTCCGTGTCACGAGGACACTGAGCGTGCTGCGCTGCCACGGCCATCTCGGGACCCAGTCGCGGAGCTGGTGTTGAAGCGGCCTCATATGGAGCAACCTGAGCGGCGTGAACGCGGCTGCAGATACCACATGCCCCAGGAGCCTCTGAAGTCTTTCAGTGGGGCCGCCGTCCTGCGCTTGAGCGAACTCAGGCAGTTCAACACCGACTGGACGCGCTCCTCAGAGAGGCGCACAATCCGGGCGACCGAGTCTAGCTCGAGACTGAGAAAAGAGATCCTCTGCCCGGGGGCGAGTTTGCTCTTGTCCCAGCTGACCCAAAGACCCAACAGGCTGAGGTGAGCTAAACCATCTCCCTGTGTACGCACAACTGCTTCGCGAGCTGGCCAGGAACAACCAGTCGTCGAGGCAGTCGAGAATGCGGACGCCCTGTTCCTTGAGGGGAACAATGGCCACCTCCGCAACCGTGTAAGGCGTGGAGCGACAGGGCCAGCCCGAAGGGTAGGAGTTTGTACTGACATGCTCGACCAGAGCGCAGAATCGAGACATGAAAGTATGCATCCTTCAGGTCGAATGCTGCAAACCAAACCCCGGGACGGACGCACTCGAAAATGCGCTTCTGCATGAGCACCTTAAACGGCAGCCTGAAGGTACCGGTTCAAGACGCGCAGATCCAGGATTGGCCGTAGCCCACCGCCCTTTAGGGTACAATGAAGTAGGGCTGAACCTGACTTCAAATCGGCTGGAGGGACCGGCTCGATTGTATCCCTCGCCAGGAGGACAGCAATCTCCACTCGGAGAACAGGTGCAATGTCCAACGACACCTAAGTGAAGTGGACACCCCTGGACGCCGGAGGACACCGGGCGAACTGAATCGCATAGCCGAGTCTGATAGTACGAATGAGCCCGCGGAACGGGCTGGGGGCACTAACCAGGCCTCCAGACACCGAGCCAGCAGAACCAAACGCACCACAGACGTACCGGGGGTGGGGCAGCGAACCAGAGTACAGGGACCCGACTCGGGCGGCATGGTAGCGGCCCAGAGTGTGATCAGACTCTGCGAGGTAGCAGTGCGTATGGGAGACGGCACACGGGGCGCGGCCTGCACCAACACACTGACACCTGCTGACGAGGTGAGAGGGGGCTGGGAGTAGCAACGCGGGGCGCTGCACACCGCCAGCCACACTCTTGGGACGTAGAGGATCGGAAAACAGTTCTTAGTGGGTACCGCTGGACTCCGGAGAGCCAGCGGCGGAACAGACCAATTCTCCACCCGGCCCTCCTCCGGGGGAGGGAGCGATGCGAGCATCATCCCCCGAAAGAACCGTTTACGTCAGCTCCAAGTCGCCATATCTCCAGGACCGTCTCCCGCTAGTCAGGTGACTGCAGGTTGAGCGGGCTGGGTTCAAGGCCAGTTTGTGAGATGAGCGCATCGAGAAAGCACACTTTGACGACGGCACATCCCAGCAAGACTCGCCAGGGGTGTTTCTGGACCACCATGGTGGACATTGTCTGGCCAGGGGCCTGCGCTATGATTTGCATCCTGCGTAGCTCAACCCCGACTCAGAACTACCCACATGCACTGAGTGCTTTGACCTACCGCAGACTTGCCAGGGGCCAAGACTCATGCAGGGCAGAGGTGGTGTGCCCGTAGCACTGCCACCCCACCCTAGGGGGTAGTGAGAGAGAAAAAAAACTTGTAGTGCAGATTATGACCCTCTTGGCATTCCATATAAACGCCAAAAAAGGCCACAAACTGCCAAGTTTTTTTTTTTTTTTTTTCATGCACATCCGGGCTAAGCCAGGGGGCGGGGCAAGGCGAGTACGCATCGCACGACACCCTCAGGGGCCCGGGAAAGCATGGTTGCCAAGTCTGAATCCGATTCAGCATGAGCACGCCACAACCGTGGGACGCTCAGCCTCATCTTCATGTTCAGAGCCCAACAATACTCTCTCCAATGTAGCAGTCGACATCTGATCCTCTGCTGGAGCCCTGACTAAGATGTTAGGTCCTCCATATTTATTTTAAGGAGGACCAGCAACACATGCAGAAGCTACCAGCCATGTTGGACAGTGAACGTGGCCGCCCAACTGGACGACACACGGCACCCTGGGCACCGACGTGGCCATGTATCTAAACATGATCCACCCACGAACATAGTCACAACATGTTTGCGATGCACTAGAGGAGTGGGGGGCCCACGGAGAATGACTCGGCGGGTATTGCCCCACTGTGATCCTCTGGTCACCCAGGCTTATTAACCAAAGTAGCACTTTTCTGATTCAGAAAAATAACTAGATCGGGGAATAAGTGAGGGGACTCCACCTCATTAAAGGCAGCCGAGTCTCGACCGTGCATCTAGAGCGCCAGACAGCGCGCAGGGTTGCCGTGGCAACGCGCGCTGTCAGCCGGCAATTCGACGGCACACGGCGCGCTGAGCGCTCAAGCCCTTACGAGAAAGGCGAGCAAACAATGCGCCAATGTGGACATATTTTCATAAGAAAACATGACCACCCACAAACACAGTCTCAGCACGCTAAGCAGACATGAGAGAAAGTGATCGTGGCCGTCAGAGAGGATAGGAAACGACCGCCTCCAGAAACGCACAGACAGAATGACATCTTGAAAAAGACGCAGTGTCTGTCTGTGAAGCTCTTTTAGAAGGGGAAACTTCAGCTCTTTTGTGTCGAGACACACAGGGAGCGTCACGACGTGTTTAGAAAAACACAGGAGGAACCAGACCAAATCGCAGACCAACCAGTGGAATTACAGCGGAACGCTGGGAAAACAGTAGATGTTTCCACCCGGCTCACTCCAACTCGCGACCTCGCTGCAGGCGTCGTCACACCAACACAAGCGCCGAAACTTCTTCAGAGGCTTGAAGTTCTAACAGCCGCAGG
This sequence comes from Chanodichthys erythropterus, assembly GCF_024489055.1. NCBI lineage: Eukaryota > Metazoa > Chordata > Actinopteri > Cypriniformes > Xenocyprididae > Chanodichthys > Chanodichthys erythropterus. Next base: position 36,621,221 of record NC_090228.1, on the reverse strand, counting down.
ACACCAGGTAGGCTCCGAAGCGAAAGACAGAGTGCGATTGCATTTGCCCCCCTTTTTATATCCACCTGTTAGGGGAGGTGCGCATTATGCAAATATTGCACGCCAATTCCATTGGCTTGTTTTAGTTCTCTCGAAGCTGATAGGGGCTCTCTAGCGATATCCCAATTCGTCGGTCACTACTGACGTACGTCGAACGTGACCGACTGAAAGGGAACTGTAATTAACAATACCGAAAATATGAATATCACATTATAAACAAGCAGTGGGAACACTAAATAAATGAATGGATATATAAGTGTTACCTCCATCCACCCCTCCATTTTTTAACTCTTTGTGGTTGTCTGATGTCAGAAGAAGCTCTGAGATTCCTCGGGACAGTAATGCCTGTTGATTTTGAGAACAAACTGTATGTATAAAAGAAACGGATTACCATATTTCAGAGTAAAAGATATTGATTTCATTTCATTCCATACCTCTTTGATGAACGACATGTATTGCTTATCCTTCGCATATGAACCATATTCATTATCTAATTGAACAGCAATAATAGGGCCTCCATTCTTAAACTGCAGGGAGAGCAATGGAGGCAGTTTCAGTATAATAATTTACAATTATAATTTATTCAATCATTTTCATCAAATAAAAACAGGTAAAAAAAAAAAAAAAAGTCACCTGGAGGGGCGTGATTCTCGGAATCAGATTATCAAAGTATGAGTTCACAGCACTTGTGAAACCAGAGTAGGTCGTTCTCACTTTCATTTTCTTATCTTGCAGCAGCCAACTAATTAAGATAAGGTAAAAAACAAAAAAACACATATATATATATATTATATATATATCTAATGCAAGACTAAAGCAAACAACAAAAGATGCACAGACATTCACCACAAAAAATAAAAATAAATCATTTTCATAACACAGTTGATGCACTAACCTTGGTAAGCCACCCAAATCACACTCGGCACATATATATGGTCCTGGACGCAGAATCACCCAGAGGCCTAATTCCCCTGCGAGACGAATGTACGCCCTTCAAACAAACAAAAGAGTTAAAGGTGCAGTATGTAGGATTTTTAGTATGTAGAAGCTTATTCAAAACAAAAGGCGTATGCTGCATTCCAATTCGCCTACTTATACTACTCCCTAAAAGTATGTACTCTTTCTGTGAACAAAAAGTACTTACTTTTGAGTGTGTAGCAAAAGAGTAGACAAGCTTTGGGACATACTAACACGTCATACAATCGCGTCTTTTCTCTCTGTCGCATCCTGTCACTGTAAACTGGCCTGTCAATCATCTTACATCCTCCACATTTCATTTAGCTAATTTCCTACCGTATCGGAGAGAAATGCAGTACGTTGATCTGCAGTCGCGAGTCTTTCATGTGGAGAACTCTCCTCTTATTAATGCATAATGATGCATTTAAAAGTTAATGGCCATTCGGATCTTTATAAAAGTCCACATTGGTATTTGCAGATGAAAAATAACACATAACATTAAATAAATATTTTCTATCAGGTTGAACTGATTATTAGTCACTCAAACCTCTCAGCGTCGATCGTGTATATCCGCCATGTTTTGTAGTTTTTTTTAACACTTTTTACTCGTGTTTGTAGTTCTGAACTGAATCCTTGTCCAATGCGCAATGGGTTGTGGGCAATATTCCCTCTAAGCTGCGCGCGTGAAATAATAGACCTTTTTCACACTTCCGGGTTTTTGGCTTCCGGAATGAGCCACGCAGTGTAAAAGTTTTTCCGGTTACAGTGATAGATAGCCTCGATCAGAACCAGTTCGGGAATCAAAGTCGTTTTACGAATTAAATGTCATGAAAATGTTTGAACGGTCTTGGTGAATTATTGGTGAGACTACAGAGCTCTCATTAAGAGCTAAATTTAATAAATAATTCGAAGTGATGGCGGTTAAACTGGTTATATTCTTCGTGTATGTTTGGCGCGGCTGTGCATTATCGCGCTCCATGTGCTGTAAAGACAGTGTCTGCGTCTATGTGACATTAGTAATATTCAGTACTATTTAGGGTTGATAGTATGCACATATCAGGATGTATAGAGTGTTTTTAGCGACGTGCTGGGGAAAATCGACTGGCAGATCCCTTATCACACAAGCCTGATCCTCTGATTCATGAAGCAGGACTGCTCGTACCATGATATTTCTGGATATAAACACTTAAGTCATCTCTCACTCATTTTCCTGTCATCATTATCTTAAAGTGTGTATTATGCACAGTATTGTTGTGCTGTTGCAACATGCAAAGACTGATAGTTGTGTACAGTGTGGTGTTGGAAATTGTCTTAGTTTAATCATCTTAATCGATCAGGATTAATTATAACATGCTTGAATGTGGGATGTGATGCCATATGAGATTAACATATTAAACGTATTAAACTCACGACAATATATGTATCTCACGACTTTATATCCCACATTAAAGTATATTGGGAGTTAATTTTTTTTTAAATTAATAAATTATATAAATAATGTTCGTCGTACGTAATACGATCTGGGAAATTGCTGAATGAGTAGCTGCATAGCCTTTACTGTAGCTTACGGCTTGTAATAAATCCACCTGCCGGTAAATTCGATCAACGGTCTGAGTGGCTGTATGCTACAAACAAGTAGAAAATAATTTCTTTGTAGATTATACAAAAGCTATTTGGAAAACAGACAAAACAGAAAAGGTAAGAAGCGATATTTGAGAAAAGAGCATTATCAATCTAATAGCCGTAGACGCTTAGCAGAACTAACTTTACCCTGCGTCACGTGATTTCCGATTCTTGCGGAAAAGGTTATCGCCGCGCAGAGAACAGACATGAAAATGATTGTAGTAGTTTAAATGAGAAATAATTGCAGTGCTCTGGACAACCGCTATAGAGTTATAGATATCCTATAGAGTTGGAACCGGTGAATGCGGTTTACAGGTTTCATAGAAAGAGAACGATTGAGCGCGTGTGAGCTGGCTGGCCCTGAGCCAAAACAGTCGCGGTAAGAACACTGTCATGTTTGCGGACTAAATACCTCAATACGAGAGGCAACGCGAAACGAAAAGAAATGTGAAATAAAACGTCATGTTTTAATGAAAAGTGGTGGAAATAACGGATGATGGGCACAGAATGCTAACAAAACTCTGAGACATTTACAAACTCAAAATACATCAGTGATATACCTCCATTTAAATAGATTTTTGTGTGTGGTGGTGGTGTGGGTTTCAGGGATGTTTAGATAACTATAAAAGTGTTAACGTTCACTTTTCTTAAAAATATTTAGCTATCAGATCTGTTTAAATGCTTCAGTTTGTTTTCACTATATAATATATTAAAACAAATGGAAGCATTTAAACTGATATAATACTGTATTTCAGTTTAAATACTTAAATATAATATAATATAATATAATATAATATAATATAATATAATATAATATAATATAATATAATATTATAATGTAAGCCTATTAAAAAATTCATCTCACAAGGGGATTGTTTAGGGCTCCTTACCACGAAAAATCTTAACCTCCTGATATATAAAATCTGGGAAATTCATAAGCAATAAAAATGTAATTTTGATGGTTTAACACTGTTTCTAATAATTGACTGTACAAAAATACATTATGGTTGTCACAAACCATCATCGTAACTGCTCATATTATATTATTATAAAGAATTGAACTTATTGAAATTATTTTTAATAGAATTTTTTGGTAAAGACTGGTACAGTTAATACAGCAATGTGAAAAAATCTCAAGTAACCTAAAATGTGCTCAATTTAGTGACTGAACTGCTTGTTTTCAAAAATATTATTTAATAAATCACTAAGTTACATCAAGGGTCAAATAAAATAGAAACGGCACATTAAAGTTAAATGTTACAGTTGCATGATAAAACCATTTTTTTTGTGTGTGTGTGTGTTTACATTGATTGTACAGGTCTGATATAAAGTATGTTTTTGCTCAGGTGGCCAAAATGTGCGCTCAACAGAGAAAAGTTTTGCTCAGCGAGAAAAAAAATTAGAGGGAACATTGGTTGTGGGCAATATTAGCCTTTATAGTGTGCACGGATCCACACTTCGAAAATCTACCGGAAATAGTAGACCATCCGGGGACTTTTGGCATACTCTTTTCAACATACTATGCTTTGGGACACACTTATTTTAATCTCACATACTATTTAGCTTGATGATGCCAAGTTTGAGTGCGGAATCTTGGGACATTTGGTCTTCACCTCAACGGAAGGTGCAAAAGAATAGGGAGTGGACTCGGGAAGAAATCATGTTCATGGATACGATTATTAACGTTACTGTAGTATGAATCAGAGCAGGAGCAGTGTTGTGGGAGCTGAATGAGGAGATGGAGCGATTGCGCAACACACACAATTTTCTCACTATTTACAAATAGTTGGAAACATTTGGGATATTGTAAGTACTCAAGTGAACAAAATATATAGCCTAGTGGTTTTTGGATATTTTACAGCAAAAATCTTACATATTGCATCTTTAATTTGATGAGTACAGTGGTGAAAATGGAACATACCATGAAATGTTTATTGCTGAGCCTGAGGCAAGTATCACTGTGGCTCATACATGGCAGTGAGGGTTTTCAAACCCATGAAAAAAGGACTGAATGCAAGATTAAATTTAGAAGCCATGTATGAAGATCAAAATATCAGAGACTGATTTGGTACAGTAACCACACAGAACACAGGTAACCATCCTAATATTTTCTTCTTATTTTTATAGTTCTTATAGGTCACACTTTATAGTAGGTGACTTCAACTTTTACATACATCAAAACAAAAATTGTTAGGTGCAAAAACAAAAACATTTACTGGTAGTGAGGTGGGATATGGGTATTGTTAGGGTTTAAGGGTGGGTTAAGGTGTCAACAGTGTAATTATAGATATTAATTACAGAAATTAATTACAGCTGTAATTACATGCAGGTATTAAATATAAGCACAATGTAAAAACATGCATGTGCACAATAAGTGCATTGTACCAAATTATTAATTTAAATGTAGGCGCACAGTAGTTAAAGATACTTAATATAAATAAAGTAGGACCCCACCACCACCACCACCAAAATAATTAAATAAATAAAAATAGAAACATCACTTACTCCATATCCAGCTGTTCCTGAAACAGAAAAACTCCTCTTTCTGGTTCATGCAGATTCCATGGCACATACCTGACAGACAGAATAAATATGACTCTTCAAGAAGATTTTGAGAGGGAAAAAACTGTGAGCCCCTGTCATGTTCTTACGTGGTGAGAGTATTGAGACCACAGGCCTTCAGTTTCAGCAGCCGGTCTCTCCAGTATGCCCTTGGGACCCGAAAGTAATGAATGGAGCCTCCCAGGATGAGAAATGGTGCTCCCTCTAAAGTGAAGTGGGTCGAATCTGCCCTCAGTCCCTTTTTTGCTGACATTCTCTGGAAGAGATGAGATTAAAAATTACAGAGTAGTTTATATAAAATACAGTATCTATGTTTAAACAACAATGTTTTGGTGTAGTTTGTGTTGTTACTGCATTTTGCCTATGTAGTGTCCCTATCAACATTTTTTTTGTTATGGTCTCTTTTCCAAAAAGTACATTCTGCTGTAAAGTTTGGCCTATCTGTGAAAATAAGTGTGCTTAATTGTGCTGAATGTATACTTCAAATCTTAAAAGTATGTTTTTATAAACTGTTTTTGCAGATAATCCAATATTAATGAAATATAAAAGGCCACTTAAGTACAGTTTTAAAAGTGCAATTAAGTCAAATTTAAATTGTTTTTTGTTTTATTGTTTTTAGAATCTTTTGTCATGCTTTAAAGAAGTACACTTATTTTTAAATGTTGACTAACATACTAAAGCGTGTGTAAAGTACTTGATTAAAATTTTAAATGTAGTGTGTTATTTGATATTACATTTAAAGTTAATATATTTTAAATGGTCTAAACAGGAATTTCATCATTTCAAGTGTAATTACAGCTGCAAGCAGCATTTACCGTGGTTCAAGCACTTTAAGCACATTAAAGGTATTATATTTTATTTAGCAAGCATGTAAACACTTAGATCATAGATGGAAAAGACCATTTACAGCCAATAGAGGCAATTCAGTAGGGAAAAATACAGTTTTTGACAGTTATAGCGCCACCTATCACCTATTTTGGGTGTCCTCAGTGTGTGCCCATACATATGCGTGTTAATTTTGGTGAAAATATCTCATTTCGTTTTAAAGTTATATATACTTATATATAAAAGAGCATAAAAAATGACCCAAGAACATCTTTGATTGGATTTTTTGGCACTTCCTATCAAAATTTTGACATTTGGGTTAAAAACCTTTAGTTAATCAACTTTAGGTTCTGTGTTTCCTACTCTGTTTTCGTCTCAGTTGGACTAACGGTTTCGAAGATATTCACAAAAGTTTTTAAAGCGCTAAATCACAATGTAGGCGAAACCTTGCAAGTCTGGTATCGATGGGCTTTGTAAGGTTTCAGGAGTCCCATGAAAAAAAAATTAACCACACCCAGAGTTACATATATTTTCAGCCAAAATCATTAAAAACATATATTTATGGTCTGATCTCCATATCATCCACATCTTAATTTTGTGAAGTTCTGAGTTTTTGTTTTGATTTATAGGTTTTTGGGAATATTTAGCCACACCCATTTTCTAAATGACCCTGTTATTGGAACCCTAAGTTTTTTTGTTTTTTTTTGATAATTATTGATCTAGAGAGTCCATAGAATTGTCCTACACTGGTTTTGTTCCGATTGGGTGATAAACCTAGGACTAGTTTGCAAAAGTAGGTTTTTCAAAAAACCCAAAATACCCGATATACAAAATAATTGGGTCCAATTATTACAAATATATACTTATACAAATCTTGTCCACCTTGAGCCAAGGATTCCATCGATATAAGACACTTGAGCCTGGGCCTAATGGTTCAGGAGTTATATGTCATTTCATACTTTTGACCGCTGTAGTGCCCCCGTCAGGCTGAAGGGGCGAGCCTTGGTGATGTTGTAGGCGGTATGAGTACTACCAGCCCTCACAGTTTCAAGTTTCTATGACTTACGGTTTGGTCTGCCCGATCACTTTTAGGGGAGAATGCTGATCCTTGAAAAATGTAACAATTACAATAGGGTTTATGTGCTTGAACCCCTAAATATATTTAAATACACGACACGCAAGTTTCAAAAGAAATGCATATTTTTAAATGTATATTTTAGTTTACCATTAATTTTTGTCAGTATATTTGACAGTTTCACTATATTTCAAAGACAACAGAAATAATAATGAAATTACATGTAAAGATGTGAGCACTCTTAACTTTAATATAATTTTATATAGAGTTTAATATAAATTTCAACAATACATTTTAATTTAATTGTAAATGACATACAATTAAGAGTCTTAAACAGTATTTAATTAATGCTTAAGTATATTATTTCCCTAATAAGTACTCTTTTAAAATCTTTTCTTTTAACAATGATAGTAGTAGTAATGTTATAGAGCAATTTAAATCAAATGGCTCTAATTAAAAATAACATACACTACAGATAACAACACAAACGTACAAATTACATATTAGCGTAACTATGAGTCTTACCTTACATAAAAGAGAATCATACAACGCAATTCCACTGGTTGTTATTTAGAGAGGAACACTCATCAAAGCTGTGGCCACTGTACCAGCTGCTAGAGCAAAGGGAAATCAGTGAAGCAATGTCCAGAATACAGTGACACAAAGAGAACAATCCATGCTTTGTTTTGATGGGCAAACATAGCTTCAATGTGGAAGGTTCTTTATTTGTCACATGTACGGTGTTCATATTAGGACTTCCGCACACCTCAGTCATACAACGAAAAGGCGTCATGCCTCAGACTAAAAGGCTTCAGTCATCGGACAAAACGGCATCGCGCCTCAAACTGAAAGGCTTCAGGTCTCAGGAAAAACGACGTCAGGTGTCAGGTTTCGTACAATTAGGCATCGAACTAAACAGCCTCAGACCAAAAGGCTTCAGACGAAAAGGCATCGGATGAAATGGACTCAGACTAAAAGGCATCAGACTTAAAGGCATCTTTTTTTTTTCTTTTTTTTATAGCCTAACTTTCTATTGGCTTTTATCCCATCATATGTCGTCATTCAGTCGTCTTTTTCTTTACTGTTACTATTCCCAAATTAATGTAAGGTGTGTATGCGTGGATGTTAATTATGTAGAATCTATCTGTTGATGGTATTCATGTAGGCTATTTATGTAATAGGCCTTTTTCACAAGAATCGGAAATCACGTGACGCAGGGTAAAGTTAGTTCCGCTATGCGTCTACGGCTATTAGATTGATATGCTCTTTTCGCAAATATCGCTTCTTACCTTTTCTGTTTTGTCTGTTTTCCAAGTCGCTTTTGTATAATCTACAAATAAATTATTTTCTACTGGTTTGTAGCTTGTACGGCCACTGTCAATGAATGTGTGAATTTACCGGCAGGTGGATTATATTACCAGCTGTCATACAGTAAAGGCTACGCAGCTACTCATTCAGCAATTTCCCCGATCGTATTACGTACGACGAACATCATTTATATAATTTATTAAAAAAAAAAAAAAAACTCCCAGTATATACTTTAATGGGGGATATAAAATCGACATACATAATATTGTCGTGAGTTTAATATGTTTTAAATATATATAGCATGTAATCTCATATGGCATCATCCCACATTCAAGCATGTTATAACTAATCCTGATCGATTAAAATGATTAAACTAAGACAATTAATTTCCAACACAACATTGTACAACTATCAGTCTTTGCATTAATGTTGCAACAGCACAATAATACTGTGCATAATACACACTTTATGATGATGACGACAGGAAAATGAGTGAGAGACTGAAGTGTTTAAATCAGACTGTAAGGTTTATATCCAGAAATATCAGGGTGCGAGTGGTCCTGTTTCATGAATCAGAGGATCTTGCGTGATAAGGGAGCTTCCAGCTGATCATTTCCCCAGCACGTCGCTAAAAGCACTCTATACATCCCAAAGTGCATACTATCCACCCTAAATAGCACTGAATATTACACATAGACTACTATTTAGGATGAATAGTATGCACGTTGAGACCGGGTGTGTCTCATACGTTCTGAAAAGTGAAGCCACGGGCTCTTTGATCGCCCCCTGGAGGCTGGATGCAGTACAGGTCATAAACCCCGCCCTCTCAATGCAGTCGAATGAGACTTCAGTGAAAACTTAAAAATAAATTCTGCTTCAAATAAAACTTTATGAAAAATGGTTTTGGTCATTTAAGGTAGTTGTTATCACACTGATATATATTCAATTGTTCGTTTTTGTGATGATTTAGATTTTAGCTAGCAATTTGATGCTATAAAAACGGGGCGTGTCGTCATGATTCGAACTTGATTGACAGCTCAGCTTGTCTGAGGACTGTCGGAGCTTCGAGGGGAGATTGAAGATGTATTAACTAACTGTTAATTTTCGATTTCTTTGTTATTTAACACCAACAAAATGAGTTGTTCAGCAGTAAACTGTACTAACCGACCTACAGGATCTGACGGATCACTGAACCTTTTTCTGTAACATTAAATATGGGTGTTATAAGCTAATTAATAAATGTTATTAGTTAAGATAACACACCTAATGTTAACAATGTCGGGAAAAAGCAGGTGATCGTTATCTGGCAGTTACTTATTATTTTTATGGGTATAAAATAATAATTAGCAGGACAAAACTAATGATAGCTTACTCTAATTACAGCAATCGATCTCCTGTAACATTAGTTGAACTTGATTTAAAATGGCAGGACCGTTTCTGACGATTTAGAGTTGTTTCTAGTGGCATATTATATTGATTTTATCTACTGAATTTGCTGTTTTAAAAGTATTATTGCTCTAGAAATAGAATAGCCTATTATTTTATAGGTAGAATTTTAAATTGTATATAATTTTTATAGTCTATTTAAAATACATGAATGATGACGCAGTCGTCTGGGCGGAAGTTTGATATCGCGACTCCGCCTCCGGCTCCACTGACGGTTCCTTCTGCGCATGCCCAGGCTCCAAACTTACGTATTGCGTAACATGTCAGCGCCCATTCGGTCGGCCATTTTGGCTTCAGTTCATTACAATGGAAGGAAGCGACGTTGCGTCGTCCATCTTTTTTTACAGTCTATGGTTGAGACGCAGGCACCGTCTGTACAGCACATGGAGCGCGATAATGCACAGCCGCGCCAAACATACACGAAGAATAACCAGTTTACCACCATCACTTCAAATTATTTATTAAATTTAGCTCTTAATGAGAGCTCCGTAGTCTCACCAATAATTCAACAAGAACGTTCAAACATTTTCATGACATTTAATTCGTAAAACGACTTTGATTCCCGAGCTGGTTCTGATCGAGGCTATCTATCACTGTAACCGGAAAAGCTTTTACACTGCGTGGATCGTTCCGAAAGCCAAAAACCGTGAAATTGGCCTATCCCTTGGCGAATAAGAAAAGACAAGAACAGAAAAGAACATGCCGATTTTCACATTGGTCTGCAGAAAAACAGCAACGTGCTGAATGAAAATGTAAATGGGACTCTTCCAACCAGATAGTGGTATTCTGTTTTTATTGTTATTTTTTATGCATTCCATTTTAATTTTTATGTTTTTGTTTCCTTTTTATGTAAAGCACTTTGAATTGTGTGTGAAATGTGCTAAATAAATAAAATTGCCTTGCCTTGCCTTGCCTAATCGACTCTCTGACAGTAGGTGGCGCTGGAACAGCAGAAATAAAACCATTTCCTTGGTAACCTCTGTACACAAGCAGCTGTAGCCTACTTAAAACAACGCATTCAAATAGTTCGAAATATTTTTTTTACCTCTCTTATAAAAATGAACCATGGGTTTACTACAAATAAAACAAAATGGTTATTGTAGTTAACCATGGTAACCACAAATTAACCATGGTTTTTCATATATTATAGTTTAAGGTATTTGTAGTAAAATTATTATTATACAAATAGCCTATCAATCCAACAAAAAAACAAACAAAAAAAATCATAGTTAACACACTTTTAATCCATGGTTAATTTTCGTATGTGTTCACGATAGTTTGCAATGCAAGCTAGTGTTATTTTGCTAACTTATATAGCCTACATGCAAATAAAACTAGTGAATAATACAAATTTACAAAATAATCTCAGTGGGGTATGTTTTATATAGGTTAGTGACCGTAACATTTAACAGAAAACTGCGTGCACGTGACATCACATTGAGGTGGGGCAAGCCTTTCAGTCTGAGGCGCGATGCCATTTTGTCTGATGACTGAAAGCCTTTTAGTCTGAGGCATGACTCCTTTTCGTTATATGACTGAGGTGTGAGAAAGTCCTAATATGGACACCGTACACAAGCATACATGTAAAATGCTTTTCCTCTAGGTTATCTCACACAATGCAACAATACTAACTAGAAGTTAAAAACAAATAAACCAATATATATATATATATATATATATATATATATCCTTTCTTACATCCATTTCAGGAATGACCAGATCTTCCTTTCAACTAACCAAACCCAGTATCTCATCCTTATGGTTTTCCCATAGACTGTAAAAAAATATGGACGACGCGACGCCGCTTCCTTCCATTATATTGAACTGAAGCCAAAATGGGCCGTTGAATGGGCGCTGACACGTTACGCAATACGTCAAAAAAAAAAGAAGTTTGGAGCCTGGGCATGCGCAGAAGGAATCGTCAGTTGAGCCGGAGGCGGAGTCGCGGTATCAAACTTCCACCCAGACGACTGCGTCATCATTCATGTATTTTAAATAGACTATAAAAATTATATACAATTTAAAGTTCTACCTATAAAATAATAGGCTATTCTGTTTCTAGAGCAATAACATTTTTTGAAACAGCAAATTCAGTAGATAAAACAATATAATATGCCACTAGAAACAACTCTAAATCGTCAGAAACGGTCCTGCCATTTTAAATCAAGTTCAACTAACGTTACAGGAGATCGACTGCTGTAATTAGAGTAAGCTATCATTAGTTTTGTCCTGCTAATTATTATTTTATACCCATAAAAATAACAAGTAACTGCCAGATAACGATCACCTGCTTTTCCCCGACATGGTTAACATTAGGTGTGTTATCTTAACTAATAACATTTATTAATTAGCTTATAACGCCCACATTTGATGTTACAGAAAAAGGTTCAGTGATCCGTCAGATCCTGTAGGTCGGTTAGTACAGTTTACTGCTGAACAACTCATTTTGTTGGTGTTAAATAACAAAGAAATCGAAAATTAATAGTTAGTTAATACATCTTCAATCTCCCCTCGAAGCTCCGACAGTCCTCAGACAAGCTGTCAATCAACTTCGAATCATGACGACACGCCCCGTTTTTATAGCATCAAATTGCTAGCTAAAATCTAAATCATCACAAAAACGAACAATTGAATATATATCAGCGTGATAACAACTACCTTAAATGACCAAAACAATCTTTCAGAAAGTTTTATTTGAAACAGAATTTATTTTTAAGTTTTCACTGAAGTCTCATTCGACTGCAGTGAGAGGGCGGTGTTTATGACCTGTACTGCATCCAGCCTCCAGGGGGCGATCAAAGAGCCCGCAGCTTCACTTTTCAGAACGTATGAGACACACCCGGGTTTTCCTCACCTGTACTAATATTGCTAACCTCAAATCATGAATAAAATATATTTAAATCATTATCTAAGAAAGCATTGCCAATATATAGTCTGCTTTTGTGGTGATTTGTAGTGGAAGATTAAATATAAGCATATACATATTATTACACATGAGATTCCAAGGTATAATGGTTTTGTAAAAGAAAAGTTTTTTTTTTTTTTTTTTTTTATCCACCAAGATGTTCCCAAATTCAGCAAAACAAAAACTAATTGTAAACACACTGTAAATAACTGAAAACGCCCTGCTCTGAAACAGAAAGAAAACTGATTTGATTGGTCTTAGTTTGCTAAAATAGGCAGAATAATCTCAAAAAAACTAAGTAAATATGCATGTCTATGCTTGTCCTATGCTGGTCCATGCTGGTATTAAGCTGGTCCAGGACCAGCATGGACCAGTATACCAGCTCCTAAACCTACCTTAACCAGCATATGCTGTTTTTTTCAGCAGGGCTGTACCCCTCTCCCACCTCATCTGTGTTGTTGAGCGACATCAACTGACACTACTAACGTTATATAAAATGAAATATCAAAATCACAAAAACCACAATATAGTTAAAGTCTTAACAACAGTGTAGGTTAAAAAAACACAATTTGAGCAGAAATATAAAAGGGTTGTCAGTCAAATAATGCACAGCACAGTATTGCTTCTTAATAAATGATGCCACCTCTAAAACAATTTCAGACATTAGACTATAAAACTATAGACTATTTTGAATTTCATAACATAGCGTGACTGCAGGAGTTAGGAGGGCTGTGACATAACACTGTGGCCACACTACAATATGGAACCTGAGTGTGGCACAGTTGAGTTCAGGAGAAGTGATAGAGGTATTAGCAGTGATATTAGAGTTGATATTTGCTTGGTAATATTTTATCAATCCAATTGTGATTCATCACGATCCATTGTGAAAATGACATTACTAAGCAAATTTCTTGCTAGCTTTATGTAACCCTCTACACGATATAGTAACAGGGTAACAGGTAATTAGTTATCCTCAACAGTATTTGGACCAGTAACAGAAGATACTAGATCTTTAAGAGCCAGTGGTTTGACATCAATAAAGACAGAAACAATAATTTGCGTTATTGCGATCACTCTTTGTTTAACAACTGGAACAATAACAAACAGTGTAACAATTTAGTTCAGAGAATGTACATAAAGAAATAAGAAAATAATAAAGCCGGCATAAGTTTCCCTTAAAACAAAAGAAATAAAACCCAGTTCCAAAAATAGTCTTATTGCTCGTTGGGGCCCTTTTTTTCTTTGGTTGAATCAGTGTCGTGACAGTATCAGTATGCCAGTGCTCGTGGATCCTACCATACAATCCGTGAGGGAGGGAAAGTGAGACTGTGCATAGACTTATGCTCGTGGGTCCGTGGCTCGCCACCCAGCGTACGCTGGGAATCTTTCAGGGGTTCAGGGTACGAACATCCAATCCCAATCCAACCGGAAGGCTTCAACTCCAGGTCGAGCGTGACTCCCGATCCATGTGCATCACTGAAATGAATCTGGCAAAAAAAACCGTTGAGTCAATGAGTGGGTCTCTCTAAATTGGCTGTCTGATCAGCGGCAGCCGTCTGCCGATCGCGCTCTCCTATGGATGGCAATTTATTCAGAATTCAGCTAGGCAATGAACAGCCATGCAGTCTTTCAGTCAGGAAGTAGCTAACAGGAAGTCAAGGCGGAGCTCGATAGCCTGAAGCCTTGGAGCTCAGTGATTCGTCAGCTCCTCACAAAAAGGAGCATGGGAATTGTAGTGCGAACAATCTTTCCAGGGGGGAAGTCGCTCTTTTTCTATTTTTTTTTTTTTTGCATTTGATCACTTATTGTAGATGATGTTTTTTTTCTCTTTTTTTTTTTTTCTCCAATACCTAGAAAATGTACTTTGATCAATTAACTTAAAACATTTATCTCCAGACTCGATTAACTTTAAGAAAGGGATTATTATGCCAAGACTTCGTTTTAAGACCTGGTTACACTCTCCCCTCCTGAACTCATGTACGTCCCTGTACATGGAAGAGCTCAAATGTGCTTTATCTGAGGGGGGTATGGGAGGAAAGGTGCAGAGACTACTTGATCTTCATTCAAAACATCGGATAACACAGTGGTCAACCCATGGAAAAATGATTTAACAACTGTGACCAATGGGTTTCCGAGTTCAGGATAATCCAGTCGCCTTGACGGTTGACGTTCCCTTCCAGATTTCCTGACAGGAGCATCTGTGACTGCCATTCTCTCTGCTTCCTCTCTGGATTTAGTTCCATCTATTTCCGGTTTCTCTCCTTCCACAGACTTCTCAGTCTTTGTTCTGTCTACATCCTCCTCATGCTCTGACATGTCGGGAGACACCAACTGCTGTTCATTACAGATGTCATTGACAGCGTCAAGTATGGTCTCTTTCTCCACAGGATGCACTTCAGGTAAGTGAGTATCAGGCAGGTTACTTTTAATGGGGTCTGTTTCAGGTACTTGGTCGATTGGGGCGACGCTTTCAGTAAGTAAGTGTTCTGTATTACTGCAGTGGTTGGCAGGTCTACTGGACCTCAGGGGACTGACTGGGGCATCGGTAGACATATCCGATGGACTAGACAGTTCAGGGGAGCAATCTATTTTCTGGGCATTTACTGGGCTCTCGACAGAACAGGGACCTGGGGATACAGTATACTGCCTATGTCGTTCATTAGACAAAGATTCTCTGGGCTGTACTAGACCTTCGTGGACTGTGGGGATGAACACATTTGAGACCTCACTGAACCAATGGACTGGGATGGATTCATCCTCTTCCTCCTCTGAAGGATCAGCATCCAGAACAGGATTTGCACGAGTTGCTATTCTGCGCTTTGCAGGTTGTTTAGCAGACTTGCTGCTTCCCTCCATAGGTAGGAATCCACATGGGAGGAGTAAGTCCCTGTGCAGAGTTCTTAATGGACCCTCACTGACTTCGGGCTTGACAGTATAGACAGGTAGGGTACCTGCCCTGTTCACTACTATGTGAACGGTAGACTCCCACTTGTCTGAGATCTTATGTTTCCCCCGGATGCGGACGTTCCGAACTAGCACTCGGTCTCCAGGCTCCAAGTCTGAGGCGATCACTCGTCTGTCGAACCGCGTTTTGTTCTTGCGTGCGGTCTTTGCAGCATTACTCATGGCTAACTTGTAGCTCTCCTCAAGCCGTGATTTAAGATTCTGCACATATTCGGAGTGTGACGTGTGTTGCTTGCCATGCAGCGGTAGTCCAAATGCCAGATCGACTGGTAGGCGGGGCTGGCGCCCGAACATCAGCTCATAAGGTGTGAACCCCGTCACATCGTTTTTAGTACAGTTGTAGGCATGGACGAGGGGTCTGACAAAATCATGCCAATGGGACTTTTCCTGGTTCTGAAGGGTGCCAAGCATATTGAGTAAGGTACGATTAAATCTTTCCACAGGGTTGCCCCTGGGATGGTAGGGTGTTGTCCTCACCTTCTGAATGCCGGCCACTCGACAGAGTTCCTTTATCATGCGGGATTCAAAATCTGGTCCCTGGTCACTGTGTTGTTTTTCTGGCATTCCATAGTGCACCATAAAGTTCTCCCACAAACACTTTGCCACTGTACGTGCCTTTTGGTTGGACGTGGGAATGGCCACAGCAAATTTCGTAAAGTGATCCGTGATCACAAGAATGTCTTTAACTCCACTTCTATCAGGTTCAAGGGAAAGGAAATCCATACATAGGAGTTCAAGGGGTCTTGTGGTCTTGATATTTACTAGGGGTGCAGCTTTCTCTGGAAGTGCTTTCCTCCGCACACACCTGCCACAAGTCCTCACCTTTCTCTCCACATCTACAGCCATCCTTGGCCAATAGAACCTGGTCCGAATAAGGTCTAATGTACGGTCAACTCCCATATGACCCATATGGTCATGGAGGCTAGTCAAAACTGCACCACGAAGCTCAGCTGGGAGGACAAGCTGGTACGTTGTTTTGGGACCTTCTTGGCGTCGTCTGTATAAGACATTATTCACAAGTTCAAAGCGACTTAATTCTCTTAAAAAGAAAGGAAGATCAGGAAGTTCATTTCGCAAGGTAGGGGATGGTGTGTCACCTGTCTCTATTTGGGAAATGACGTGTTTTATACACTGGTCGGCCCTTTGTCTATCCACTAGTTCTGCTTCAGACAGGTGAGGGATGGCGGGAAGTTCACCAGACTCGTCCGCTTGTTGATAGCACTGGGGCACCGCATCTGCAGAGACGGCAAGGCATTCCACTAAAACAACGTTTCCAGTGTTACTGTCATCAACCTGGGTGCTGTAAATAAGTTGTCTTTCACAGATTGCTTGTATAACTTCCTCATTAACAGCATTGGAGTTATCTGGGTCAGAGAGATGGTCTTTGGTGAACTGGAAAATGCGTTCCCTCTCTTTCTGTGACTTTGGGTCATCCTCCAAGGCTCCGTGTGGCCTGCGCGACAGACCATCAGCATCACCGTTCTGTTTCCCAGGTCGGTAGAGAAGCTTGAACGAGAATGTGGACAGTGCTGCCAGCCATCTGTAGCTCGTCGCATCCAGTTTAGCTGAGGTCAATATGTAAGTTAGCGGATTACTGTCAGTTACAACAGTGAACTGATTACCATACAGATAATCTGCAAACTTTTCGGTGACTGACCACTTCAACGCTAAGAATTCCAATTTATGCGCCGGGTAGCGACTTTCACTCCGTGATAACCCTCTGCTCGCATATCCAATCGCTCTCAACTGGCCCTCCTGTTCCTGGTATAAAACTGCACCAAGTCCAGTGGTGCTGGCGTCAGTGTGCAGTACATAAGGTTTCTGAGGATCTGCAAAACCTAGCACAGGGGCGGTGGTAAGTTTTTCGATTACAGTCTCGAATGCTCGTTGGCAAGCAGGGGTCCATCGCTCCCCAAAAGGCTCTTTTGGGTCTCTGTATCCTGATCTTTTGGTCACTTTAGCTCTCTTTTGAGAAGGTGGGTAGCCAGAGGTTAGCTCATGGAGGGGCTCCACAATATTGGAGTAACCTTTAACAAACCTCCTATAGTACCCAGCGAACCCGAGGAAAGATCTTAATTCTCGCAGCCTCTCAGGGACGGGCCAAGTCTTGAGAGCAGCAGTTTTTTCTGGGTCAGTTTGCACTCCACTTCTAGATACCACATGACCAAGGTATCGGACTGATGTCTGAAAGAAGACACACTTTTCTGGGGAGAGTTTGAGGCCAAATTCTTTGAGACGGGATAGCACCTTCATCAACCTCTCCTCGTGTTCTTCAAGGGTTTTGGAGAATATGATCAGGTCGTCTAGAAAAACCAACACTTCTTTCAAGTGCATGTCCCCCATGCATTTCTCCATTAGCCTTTGGAACGTACTAGGTGCGTTAGTCACTCCTTGAGGCATCCGATTAAACTCCCAGAAGCCGAGTGGGCACACGAAAGCTGTTTTTGGCTTATCTGCCTCTTCAACCTCTATCTGGTAGAAGCCAGATTTTAAATCGAGGACAGAAAACCACTGAGAACCATTAAGTGCACAGAATGTGTCCTCTAGCTTTGGGAGAGAATACGCATCCTTTATGGTCTGGAGGTTCAACCGTCTATAGTCTATGCACAGGCGAACTTGGCCATTTTTCTTCCTCACAACCACGATTGGTGATGAAAATGGAGACTCAGAATCTCTGATGACTCCTGCATCAAGGAGCTCCTTGATGTGGTTTCGAACGGCCTCAATATCCTGAGGGTGGATTGGTCGTGCGCGCTGTTTGAAAGGAGTGTCGTCTGAGAGTTTTATATGATGTGTCACTTTGTCTGTTCGGCCAAAATCTGCATCATGTTTTGCAAACACGTCATGCATGTTATTTAGCTTCTCTGTGATGCGTTCTTTCCACACAGGCGGGATAGGGGACTCACCAAAGTTAAAGCTCAGAGTGGACTTTTGGGAGGGCTCTGCCTCCGCCGTCTTTTTGGATGGTTCAACTGACTCTGCATTGTGCTGCTTTAACAAGATGGTCTGGTAGGTATGCATTTGGGCTATTGTGCTCTTTGGGGAAATTACAACATCATGATCAGACTCATTACAAATTATGACTGGTAACTTATAGGGTCGCCGGAGGGGAAGATCAACCAGGCTGGTCTTTACAAGCAAGCCACCCGGCAAGGAGGGTAAGTTTGGATGTTCGATCAGAACAGATTTCTTGTTCTGGAATCCATTAACAGAGGAAACTCCCTCAAGTACGACAGTTTTGCCAGCTGGAACGATTTGAGCACTCTTTCCCAGTAATTTCACAACACCTTGGGACTCAGGATTAGTTGTTTGGTTGTGTCTAACTTCAAGTACCTTAAGGACTGCTCGATAGCCGTATGGGATAGGCTGATGTTTAACCCCAGATTCGGAACAGATGTTGTAAAGGACATCAAGGGTGTTGGTGCCTATAAGCACAAGGGGTTCTGTAATGGTGTTAAGATTTGGGACCACTAATGCAAGTGTATTTACTTCAATTGGTGCTCCAACAAACTCTTTCGGGAAAGTTACAACTAGTTCGATGTACCCCAGGTAGGGGACAGACTGTCCTGCTGCCCCTTCTACCTCTAAGAGGTCATGGAGCGGTTTAATCTCCTGTCCTGAGAGATGTCGTTCATAAAATGACTGTGGAATAGTTGTTACTTGTGAACCTGTGTCGAGCAAGCAGGTAACTTCTTGATCTTTTATATTCACAAAAGCCGTACTTTTCGTACCGATGAGTCCATTAGGAAACTTGAATGGGGGCTACTGTCTGATTGTTCAATGCTGGTGCATGCTTGTGAGTTGACTATGAGGTTTAAAGCTGAGGGACATTGATTTGTCTCAGCCCCTGTCTGTCCCACCACAGGAGCCGTTAGTCGTTTAACTGTGTGCTGGGGTTAACTTGCATTTCCCACTCACTCAATCTCTTCTCCAACTGTTTTCGTTTTTCAGCCACCAAAGCAGGATTGGGAGCTTCGGCACATGTGGAGGAGATATGCCCATCCTCTCCACACTTAAAGCAGTACCAAGGCCGGGGTTTGTTCATCTGCTTTGTTCTTATCTGGGTTTGCATGGTTGCATTCGTTTTGTCTGGTGTTCGGCTCTGGGGTTTCTGTGCGATTCCTTTTCTATCTTTCTTTTTCTCTGTCATGAAAGAGGTCAGCTGGCTCTGCAGGGTGGCAACCTGCTTCACAAGGTCTTCAATGGCACTGGGGCAAACCTGTGGCTTCTCCTTTGGGTCTGCGCATGCACATGCACATGCACATGCACTCTGAGACTGAACTTGGACTCGTTTTGTGGCACCTATATGTTTCCTCATGCGGCTGGCTTTAGCTTGCTGCCTGTCTTCCTCTGTGCGCAACACCAGCAGGAGCTCTGCAAATGAAGGCGGGTGGCTTCTCGCCTGTTCAAGCTGCAGAGTGGAGAGCAGAACACTGTCCCAACACCCTCTACAGAACTGCTTTAGAAGGTGTCTGTCAACTTCTCCTGGTGAAACCCCGCCCCTTTTTACTACAAAGTTTAATGCTACCTGCAACCGATGCAGGTAAACGGAAGCACTCTCCCCTGGATTCTGGAACGTGTTTAAGAAACGTGCAAAAAGTTCTTCCCCATCCTCAACCACGCCAAAAGCCGAATCAAGTAGCTGCAGGAAAGCTACAGGGGGTGAATTGGGCCGTAATCCTTTGACCACGTCAGCTGCAGGTGGAAGCAAGCTCTCTACAATCTTTCTGGTGATCTGAAGGGGAAGTATGTTAGGATCATTTAGCAGCAGTTCAATATGGGAGCGCCAGGTGTCATAATCGGTCTCGTTATTGGGCCTGGGAGTCTTTCCAGAGAAGGAGCGGAGCCTTAGTTGGGGCTGAAAACAAGGGCTGATTGCTTCGCTCCTTACAATGTGTTCAACCACAACCTTTTGAACTTCTGGTGGATTCATGTCATTTACTGAAAGTGAAGGGGCTGTACCCACACTGTTGGTTGGGATGGTGCCAGGGGAGGAAGGCCATCATTACTGTGAGCGGTGTCTGAGGATAAGACAGGGGGTGCTGTTCAGCGGGGGTAGTGGTCAGTTGGATCTCAGTGGGGGTTTCAGCATGGGTAAGGAGAACTTCCCCTGCTACAGGGCTCATTGCTTCAATATCTTTACTAATCTGGGACATCACCCCCTTAAGCACACATCCGTACTCAACACCGCTAACTTTGGCTAAGGCCTTAAGTTCTGACAGGTAAGTTTTGGTAATATTACCACTTACTTCAGCTTGGTACGCACTGCTCAAAGCTCTGATGTTATAAACAACAGAGGGGTCATCTTTCAAGGCATATTTGTACGGCAATATTCCACTTAGTGTTCCTAGAGCTGTGCCGTACGTATACTCAACGATCAGGTTTTGGTAAAACTCAGATTCGTCCTCATCGACTAAAATGGTTCTTTTGATAGACCCATATTCTTTAAGGAAGTCAATAACCTGTTCATCTTGGTCTCCTGCTTGTGTTAGCCCACTTACAATAACTGCGTTTGGGATTTTAACACCACACCTCTGTACAAAGTCCATATCGGACACGTGTTCAATATTGATATTCAAACCAACTGTCTCCTGGCTGGCTCGCCACGAGTGTAACCCTCTACACGATATAGTAACAGGGTAACAGGTAATTAGTTATCCTCAACAGTATTTGGACCAGTAACAGAAGATACTAGATCTTTAAGAGCCAGTGGTTTGACATCAATAAAGACAGAAACAATAATTTGCGTTATTGCGATCACTCTTTGTTTAACAACTGGAACAATAACAAACAGTGTAACAATTTAGTTCAGAGAATGTACATAAAGAAATAAGAAAATAATAAAGCCGGCATAAGTTTCCCTTAAAACAAAAGAAATAAAACCCAGTTCCAAAAATAGTCTTATTGCTCGTTGGGGCCCTTTTTTTCTTTGGTTGAATCAGTGTCGTGACAGTATCAGTATGCCAGTGCTCGTGGATCCTACCATACAATCCGTGAGGGAGGGAAAGTGAGACTGTGCATAGACTTATGCTCGTGGGTCCGTGGCTCGCCACCCAGCGTACGCTGGGAATCTTTCAGGGGTTCAGGGTACGAACATCCAATCCCAATCCAACCGGAAGGCTTCAACTCCAGGTCGAGCGTGACTCCCGATCCATGTGCATCACTGAAATGAATCTGGCAAAAAAAACCGTTGAGTCAATGAGTGGGTCTCTCTAAATTGGCTGTCTGATCAGCGGCAGCCGTCTGCCGATCGCGCTCTCCTATGGATGGCAATTTATTCAGAATTCAGCTAGACAATGAACAGCCATGCAGTCTTTCAGTCAGGAAGTAGCTAACAGGAAGTCAAGGCGGAGCTCGATAGCCTGAAGCCTTGGAGCTCAGTGATTCGTCAGCTCCTCACAAAAAGGAGCATGGGAATTGTAGTGCGAACAATCTTTCCAGGGGGGAAGTCGCTCTTTTTCTATTTTTTTTTTTTTTGCATTTGATCACTTATTGTAGATGATGTTTTTTTTCTCTTTTTTTTTTTTTCTCCAATACCTAGAAAATGTACTTTGATCAATTAACTTAAAACATTTATCTCCAGACTCGATTAACTTTAAGAAAGGGATTATTATGCCAAGACTTCGTTTTAAGACCTGGTTACATTTAGCTGCTTGCCTAAACGACTCTTGACAAGGCAAAGTGTGCAAGAATTTAGCCTCATTCATGAAGAGTCCATCCAGAAACCTCCAGAAGATATAGAGGTGGAGACTGAAAAGAGAGATTGTGAGATATCTTCTGCTGAGATGGAAATATTTGAAGCAAAATTACAGCCGCTTTTCTCAAACACAGTGGCTGAACCACTGATGATTCAGGTTGCACCACTACATTCTGCTACGGTTGAAGAGGAGCGTCCACCTGAAAGGCGAGGGACAAGAAAGAGTAAGAAGGAGAGGAGAGAGAATACCAAAACTACATCACCTTCAACTATACAGAATGATTGGATGGAGACATGCAACATGCAGGTCACCCATCCAGAAAATTAACGGCTGGAAGACCACATAAGGAAGAGAAGAGAAAAAATGACCATCCAGATCAATCAACTCCACCACCAGCAAAAGTAAAACTGGCTTGTATAGAAACATCTAATACACAAGTCAGTCATGAACAAACTAAAAAAGGTAGAAGAGGATTCAGACCCTGATACAATGGATGAGATACTGACAGTGGCTAAAGAAAAGATAAAGAAGGAGAGAAAGATTGAATATCAGGATGAAATTCCACCACCTGCAACAAGAAAACTGGCCTGGAAAGAGACGAGTAACACAAGTCACACACCCGGAAGAAAGAAGACCAATAGGAAAAGAAAATGAGCAGGAAGAGACTCAGCAGGCAAAACATACTCCATCAACTGCAAAGGAAAAATGTGTTTAGACAGGGAGCGATATAAAGGGGGCAAGCAGCCGGCTGTCCCATGTGAAAAAAACTGAACCAGAGTTTTTTCACATTTATACAATGTCAGAGCTGAAAACCTATAAAAGAAAATGAAGAAAAAATTTAACACATTAACACTTGTGCCACCGGCCTCGCCCCGTTCTCAACATCTCGTTCTGCAAATACAGTATTCTGTATTTTGAAAATGCACAAAATACATGTGAAATTGGCCATTCAGTGAAGTATGACTATTATGTAGGTGGCGCTATCGAGCCATTTTGCTACACCTAATTCTGAAACCCATATCAATTTTCACCACTTCTGACACGTATGCAAAGTTTTGTGAGTTTTCAAGCATGTTAAGGCCCTCATTTCGGAGAAGAAGAATAATTGGCAGAGCAATTACAATATGGTCCTCACACCATCGGTGCTCGGGCCCTAATAAAGTGTTAAGTTTTTCAGGTAGGTCCTTACATAAGTAAAAAAATGGAATAAAGTAATCAAAGGTAAAACAAAACAATGCATAGTCTTCACTGTATAAATTAAATACACACTGGTATATATTAAAAGTTATTCAGTAAACATTGAGTGATTTTCTCTGTCTTTTGTTGTTTGATTAACATTAATGACATAGACAGCATCAGTACTTTCCTGTCACTTTATTAAAGGCAGGGTATAGGTTGGTTGCAGGTTTTGTTATGCTGGTTGAAAGTTTCTTCACGTCCTGATAACAATCACTAAGTTAAGTGGCCTAAATGTATTTACAGTGGGTACGGAAAGTATTCAGACCCCCTTAAATTTTTCACTCTTTGTTATATTGCAGCCATTTGCTAAAATCATTTAAGTTCATTTTTTTCCTCATTAATGTACACACAGCACCCCATATTGACAGAAAAACACAGAATTGTTGACATTTTTGCAGATTTATTAAAAAAGAAAAACTGAAATGATGTGTGTCTCAGTGATGTGTCGGGTCCCCGCTATGATAACAGTGACTTTATCAAATGTTTACAGAGCAAGCGGGAACCCAGTGTGCCTGCAGCTTTCTCTATTTCTGTTTTATTACGTTATAGAAAGCCTAAGGCCTTTTCAAACCGTTTGGCAAACCCATTTAATCTGCTACCTATTACACATCAAACTGTAGAGACAGAAAGTAAGACTGTTAAGTTAGCACTTCTAAACATCCGCTCACTTAAAAATAAATCACTTCTAGTCAATGACTTAATAACCACAAACAACCTAGATTTTATGCTTCTAAATGAAACATGGCTTGAAGACAGCTGCAGTGCAACAATCCTGAATGAAACAGCCCCTCCTAACTTTACTTTTATGAGTGTCTGCAGAGCTGTTAGGAGAGGTGGAGGTGTAGCTGCTCTATTTAAAGATGTCTATCAATGCAAGCAAGTGTCATTTGGTGATTACTTGTCTTTCGAATACTTGGGTATTGTATTAAAAGGTGCTCCTCGCATTCTACTTATAGTTATCTACAGGCCTCCAAAATACTCTCCAGCCTTTGTGGAGGACTTTACAGAACTGTTATCAGCAATTTCCTCAGAGTTTGACTGTTTTGCTATTACTGGGGACTTTAACATCCACATAGAAAATGCAGAATCCAATATGGCAAAAGAAATCATAACTGTTTTGAATACTTTTGATCTGACTCAGCATGTACATGGACCTACACACAATCGTGGACACACTCTAGATTTAATTATCAGTAAGGGTCTAAACATTTCATCCATTGTCATTAAGGATGTAGCGCTATCTGATCATTTCTGTATTTTCTTTGAAATATTGATCTGTCCGACTGTTGAAGCTAGACTGTCTCGGTCAAAAAGCGATGCTTAAATGAGAACACTAGTACACTGTTTATGAAGGCTATATCTTTAACACCAAGCATATCTGCAGACTCTGTTGATTTTCTCCTTGATTCTTTTAACTCAAAAGTACAGAATAT
Source organism: Chanodichthys erythropterus (assembly GCF_024489055.1). NCBI lineage: Eukaryota > Metazoa > Chordata > Actinopteri > Cypriniformes > Xenocyprididae > Chanodichthys > Chanodichthys erythropterus. The sequence goes on along the minus strand of NC_090228.1, from coordinate 36,596,147 downwards.
TATTGATAACATTGCTCCTGTGAAAGTCAGGAAGAAAAGTGGCAGACAAAAAGCACCATGGAGAAACTCAACAGCAGTGCAAAATATGAAAAGACAATGCAGAAAAGCTGAGCGCATGTGGCGAAAGACAAAACTTGAAATCCATTATAACATCTATAAAGATATTCTTCATGCTTTCAATGTGGAATTAGGCAAAGCTAGACAGACCTTCTTCTCAAATATTATAAACAGAAACTTAAACAACACCCGCACTCTTTTTGCTACAGTAGAGAGACTAACAAACCCCCCAAGTCAGATTCCCAGTGAAATGCTCTCAGACAGCAAATGCTGTGAGTTTGCTTCCTTCTTCTCTGAGAAAATTAATAATATCAGAAAGGCGATCAGCACATCTTTGAGCTGCACTGGGGTAAAACAGATCAGATCACAACCTCAGAAAGTAGCTATTATGTCTGATTTCGAAGCAATTGATGGTAAAATTTTGGAAGAAACAGTACAGCACCTTAAAACATCAACCTGCGCCCTTGACACACTTCACACATCTTTTTTCAAAAGAGTGTTAAACTGTTTAGAAGCAGATCTCCTAGAAGTGGTAAATGCCTCACTTCTCTCTGGGACTTTTCCAAAATCCCTGAAAACTGCAGTTGTTAAGCCCCTCCTGAAAAAGAGCAATCTGGATAACACCATATTGAGCAACTACAGGCCAATCTCAAATCTTCCTTTCATAGGCAAGATCATTGAAAAAGTTGTTCCCTTTCATGGGAACATCGACGCTGCGTAGTCGCTTTGGGAACGCCTCTGCGTGATTACGTCTTGAAGCACTTGTGTAATCGAACCAATAGTGTAACGGGACGTCAGAGCGGGTGACGTCACGGACCAGGAAACTATAAAGCACCCCTGAGAACAAAGAACGCTAGCTTCTGCGTCTTCTGCAAGCGCTCTGTGTATTGTGTGTCTTATTTGGTGTTGTCTGTCCGTTATACAGTTCGAAAATATCTCTTAGTCCGAGGGCAAGAGTATTTTCAGTCCACCAAGCACTTATATATATATATATATATATATATATTGAAAGACACGTTTATAAAAGGAAATATGGCGGCAGGACAAACAGGCAAGCAGCAGTTCATTCAGTGTGCTTCTCCCTGCCCTCGCTTCATCACGGGCGGGGATACACACGAGTTATGTGTAGCCTGTTTGGGAGTGGAGCATGCCCAGGCAGCTCTTGAGGGAGCTGTCTGTGTGCATTGTGAAAAGTTAACGCTCCGTACACTCCGTTCACGCCGGGCGTTCTTCGAGAAAGATAAAGAGGGCGCCGCGGCGAGTGTTCCCCAGGGATCGGGTCCCGCTGCTGCTGAGGCACAGCGGCGGCTGCATTCCTGGGGTTCACAGATGGATCTGGTGGAGGGGTTAGAGACGGGCCCAGCCCTATCTCGGCCCTCACCCGCCAGACCCAGTGTCTCTCCTTTGGTTGCGGAAGCACACGCTGCGGTTTCTTCCCCCAGAGGAGAGGCACCAGCGCTTCACCTGTCTAGCTCTGAGGAGTTGGATGTGGTGAGCGTTGAAGCTGGAGAGGAGGACTCGCCATCCTCATCTCCAGCATATGAGGAGCTGCTGGAGGTTGTGACTAGGGCAGTGGCAAAACTTAACCCTCTGGAGTCTGAGGCTGATTTGGGGCCTGGAGAAGTTTTCACATGCCCTGACATTTGTGCTTTTTTCAGTTGTTCATAAACATATTAATGGAAAAAGTGTCATTACACTGTATTCAGCACAAACTAGGCTACAATAATATGTGAGGAACATGTATGTACATGTTTGTGTTTTTGAAGGAATAACATTTATGCGTGGTTGTTGAAAAAACAAAAAACTTAAGTCACTGAAATAAGGCCAAAAAAAGTATAATAAATCTGTGTTCATAAGACTTTAGGGTATTGGAGGTTGTAGACTAGAGTTTTTGCTTCAAAATTATGTAAAAATTATGCTGCCTACTCCTTCATATAAAACAATATATTGATTTAGTTTTTGTAAGACACTTTTTGCCAAGAAACACAGTATGCGAGGAGGCGTGAATCACCACTGAAAATGGGCCATTCTCACCTGAGAAGACAAAAGAATTGGATAGTAATGAGCTGAAATGACTTGCATATTAATGAGGCATTTCAGTCAGGTAGGCTGTGAAAAAAACCTTCTGTGATGTCTCAAGCTCATTATGATATATGAAACATACAGAAAAATATTATTACAATGTAAAGTAATGGTTTTATATTATACATTAAAATATAATGTATTTCTGTGATGCAAAGAGTCTGAATATAGGCTTTTAGTTTAAAAGCATGCACATTTGGAGAAATATTGGATTCTCATATGCTTGTCAATTTTCTATACAGAGGAGTTATATTTATTTAATATTCACTGTCATTACAATGAGCGCTGGTGTTTTCAATTCATCCTTGAAGTCAGAGGGCGCTATGTGCATTTTTAGTCCACAAATTCATCTAAAAGAAGAAGCGGCTATTCCATGAATGGAGTTTCCAATTCATACAGCAGCAGGAGGGCGCTAAAGAAACAAAAACTCATCTAAACTTCATCTGTAGAAGACAAGTAAACAGGAAGTAACTGCATGTCTTCTAGAGATCGCTAACCATGACTTTTACATCCAGATAAACACTTTTCAAGACAATAAATACACGATTGAGATAATGAATGCATGTATTGACTGAATTTGCGTCTGAATAGCACTGACTCCGTGGGCGTGGCCGCATTAGCGGATAATGAGCTGAATCACGGACTTCTGACATGGCTCTCTTTTCAGACAGATTACATAAACACAGAAGGTTTGTTTTCGATTTGACTTACATGATTTAAAACCTGACATCTTAACGTTTTTTTAGACATAAGTGTAATTTTTTTGTCATTAGTATTCACTAAGTTACAGTTCATTTTCTGAGAACTATCAGATTGGAGTTCGTTCGGAGGGAGATGAGAGATCACGCATCATGTTAGTTTTCTTTATTTTACAAAAAGCACAACATTCTGTTTTTACTCTGAGTGTACACAAATGAAAGAAGATATTCCACAGATTAAAATGGTGTATAACTCTTAATTGTATGTGCAACATTGACGGAGTATTTTGAGTCTCTTTCACACTGATAAGAAAAAAACCACGGTGGTATTGCCGGCGATACCGTCAGACCTCAGAGTGTTAATATCGAATGGCCAGCAGAAAAAAGCGAAGCGCGTCACAAAAGCAAACTGGATGAGCGCTTTCTCCCTGCCCGTTCACAGCCTCAGCATCGGGGATTACCATTCTTTCCCGACCTCCACACCGAGGTGACGAGGTCGTGGAAAAAGCCAGCACAATATCGTGTATATAACCCTCAAACATCTATATATTCCAATATATTGGGGCTTAAACAACATGGCTATGGGACGATGCCTCGGGTCGAAGAGACGCTCGCGAGCTATCTCTCGCCCGAGTCTGCGTCGTCCCTAAAATCCCCGACGCTGCCCACCAGACCACTAAGAACAACATCAGCTCTGGTGGGCAAAGCATATGCCTCAGCAGGTCAGGCCGCAGCGTGTTTACACACAATGTCTGTCCTTCAAGCATATCAGGCTGACCTGCTGGGGGAGATTGATGAGAGCGGTGAGGCTAGCTTTGATGTGATTCAGGAACTTCGTAAAGCCACTGATCTATCTCTCCGTGCCACCAAGGAGACGGCAAAAACAATCGGTCGCTCTATGGCAGCCCTGGTGGCAACGGAGAGGCATTTATGGCCTGGTGGGCAAAGCATATGCCTCAGCAGGTCAGGCCGCAGCGTGTTTACACACAATGTCTGTCCTTCAAGCATATCAGGCTGACCTGCTGGGGGAGATTGATGAGAGCGGTGAGGCTAGCTTTGATGTGATTCAGGAACTTCGTAAAGCCACTGATCTATCTCTCCGTGCCACCAAGGAGACGGCAAAAACAATCGGTCGCTCTATGGCAGCCCTGGTGGCAACGGAGAGGCATTTATGGCTAAACTTATCAGACATCAGAGAAAGAGATAAGAGCGTCTTATTGGATGCGCCGCTGTCTCCCCTGGGCCTCTTCGGCGACTCTGTCACTTCGGTCGTCGAGAGGTTCCAGGAGGCAAAAAAGCAGTCAGCGGCCTTCCAGAAGTTCCTCCCTCGCCGCTCTCTCCCGTCCGAGGCTGCTGAGCGGGAGCAGCCTCGGGCGTCTAGCAGCTCCTCATCCGCGCAGAGAGCGCAACAAAAACAGAGTGTTGCTGCCCGTGCTCCCCCGCAAAGAGCTTGGGGACCGGGACGGGCAACACAGTCGAAGCCTTCCCGGGGTAGAACAGATCTGAGGACTGTTATTATCGCCAGGAAGGCTTCGAAGAAGTCCTGACGCCAGTGGCCCAGGACTTCCGAGGGTAGCCCCCTCCGGAGAGGGTCCTGTATTAAAATCTATAAAATTAAGTTCTGCCAACCCTGCCACCCCGTGTGCTTCAGGGCGCAGCGGTCCCCACCGACCCTCTGAGGGGGGTCGGCCAGCGCTTGTTTCGGCTGCTCCCTGCCGGTACACCGCTTCAGGGCACCGAGCCAAGTGCTCAAAAAACACCAGAGGCCAGTCTCGAGAGGCTGGTTCCCTTAGTGAAATTTCTGGAGGAATGGAAACGTCTTCCCAACATTTCTCAATGGGTACTGCGTATGATAGAAAAGGGTTACAAAATACAATTCGGGTTTCGCCCGCCCCGGTTCAATGGGGTCCTCCCTACAGTGGTGGGCCCCCAGCAGTCTCTGGTTATGGAACAAGAAGTTACGACACTTTTGCAAAAAGGAGCTATAGAAAGGGTTCCTCCTCCCAGCAAACAGTCAGGGTTTTACAGCCGTTACTTCATCGTTCCGAAGAAGGACGGAGGGTTGCGTCCCATAATAGATTTACGTATGTTAAATCGCTCAGTACAAAAAATCAAGTTCAAGATGCTAACACTCAAACAGATCACCACTCAGATCAGGTCCGAGGACTGGTTTGTGACAATAGATCTGAAAGACGCTTACTTTCATGTGTCAATCCATCCTTCACATTGGAAGTACCTCAGGTTTGCTTTCGGGGGCGAAGCTTACCAATACAAGGTTCTTCCCTTTGGCCTATCCCTTTCACCCCGCACCTTCACGAAGTGCGTGGATGCAGCCCTGGCTCCTCTGAGACTCCAGGGCATCCGCATACTGAATTATATCGACGATTGGTTGATTTTAGCTCAATCAGAGCAACAGGCAGTTCTACATCGAGATGTAGTTCTGTCACACATGAGAAGGTTAGGGTTGAGACTCAATGCCAAGAAGAGTGTGCTTCTACCAGCTCAGACTACCAACTATCTAGGGGTAGTTTGGGATTCTACTACGATGCAGGCACGTCTGTCTCCTGCTCGGGTGAATTCCATTCTCTCAACCGTGAAAGGGGTGAAATTAGGCCAGTCACTCACTGTAAAACAGTTTCAGAGACTGTTGGGTCTGATGGAAGCGGCGTCCAACGTGATACCTTTTGGTCTGCTGCACATGAGACCCTTACAGTGGCTCAGGACCAGGGGGTTTTCTCCGAGGGGAAATCCTCTCCGCATGATCAAAGTCACGCGGCGATGCCTTCGTGCTTTATCCATGTGGAAGAAGCCCTGGTTCCTGTCCCAGGATCCTGTGTTGGGAGCTTCTTGTCGTTGCGTAATGCTAACGACGGACGCATCTCTCACAGGCTGGGGGGCGATCATGAGTGGTCGCTCAGCTCAGGGTCTTTGGGAGGACCATCATCGTTCTTGGCACATAAATCGGCTGGAAATGATGGCGGTATTTCGAGCACTCAAATACTTCCTCCCAGACCTGAGGGGCCACCATGTGTTGGTCCGTACAGACAACATGTCAGTGGTCTCATATATCAACCATCAGGGGGGTCTGAGGTCTTGTCAGTTGTACAAATTAGTCCTTCGGATCCTCCTGTGGTCCCAGGGGAAGCTCCTCTCCCTGAGAGCAGCTTACATCCCGGGGCATCAAAATGTGGGGGCAGACATCCTGTCGAGGCAGGGGCCAAGGCCCGGGGAATGGAGACTTCACCCCGAGGCGGTGGAGTTGATATGGAAAGAATTCGGTCGCGCAGAAGTCGACTTATTTGCCTCGAAAGAGACGTCTCACTGCCCGCTGTGGTACTCACTAACTCATCCATCCCCCCTGGGGTTGGATGCCATGGTACAGACGTGGCCGAGGCTGCGTCTGTACGCCTTTCCCCCGATTGCTCTGCTCCCCGGAGTTCTGGAGAGGGTTCGGCTGGACGGGGCCCGTCTCATATTGGTAGCCCCGTTCTGGCCAACCCGAGTATGGTTCACGGACCTAGTGTCCCTTCTAGACGGCTCCCCCATGGAGATTCCAATCAGGCAGGACCTTCTGTCTCAAGCGGGCGGCACAATAATTCATCCCCGCCCAGAGTTATGGAAACTGTGGGCTTGGCCTCTGAGGGGGCCGAGCTCATAGAATCTGGTCTCCCAACTGAGGTTGTGGAGACCATACTCCACTCCAGAGCTCCGTCCACGAGAAAACTATATTCATACAAGTGGAAGCTGTTCACTACTTGGTGTAGCCAGTCTCAAGTGGACCCGTTCCACTCTTCTATCAGTCACATACTGCAATTTCTCCAAGAAAAATTCTCGGATGGCCTAACTCCTTCTACATTAAAGGTCTATATAGCAGCAATCTCCGCTTATCACTCTCCTTTGGAGGGTGTTTCTGTGGGAAGAAACCCACTAGTCATACGTTTTCTCCGTGGCACCCAGAGGCTGAGGCCGGCTGTACGTACAAAAACTCCATCCTGGGACTTAGCTATTGTACTCGAAGGGCTGTCTGCGGCTCCCTTTGAACCTTTGGAGGAAGTACATGAGAGATTCCTCACGCTAAAAACCGTATTTTTGCTGGCTATTACATCTCTTAAAAGAATTGGAGACCTTCAGGCACTTTCAGTTGCTCCTTCATGCTTAGACTTTGCGCCTGGAATGGTCAAAGCTTTCTTGCATCCTAGACCTGGGTATATACCCAAGGTCCCTACTCATGTCCCAGGGCCTATTGTACTGCAGGCCTTTTATCCTCCACCTTTCACGAATGAGGATCAGGAAAAACTAAATCTGCTCTGCCCAGTGAGGGCTTTAGACACCTATGTCCACAGAGCTGCCCTGTGGCGAAAAACAGAACAGCTGTTTATATGTTACGGGTCCCCTAACAAGGGAGGTCCTGCGTCTAAGCAGAGAATGAGCAAGTGGGTGGTCGAGGCCATCTCTCTTGCTTATAAGTCATCCGGACAGCCCTCGCCTTTGGCCGTCCGGGCACACTCTACCAGGGGTATGGCTGCCTCAAAGGCTCTGATTTCGGGGTTTCCCCTCAATGATATCTGCGATGCTGCTGGGTGGTCATCTCATCATACCTTCGTTAGATTCTACAACCTTGACTTGGGCTCCACTCCAGGGTCCTCAGTACTGTCATCCTAAAAGGTGATTCAGACAGGCATTTGGTCTTATGGCCTAGTTGGGATAGCGTTCCCAAAGCGACTACGCAGCGTCGATGTTCCCATGAAAGGGAACGTCTCGGGTTACGTTTGTAACCCTGGTTCCCTGAATAAGGGAACGAGACGCTGCGTAGCTTAGCCATACTCCCTGCACGCCTGTGAGCGCTTGCTTCATCCGTATCAGAAGCTAGCGTTCTTTGTTCTAAGGGGTGCTTTATAGTTTCCTGGTCCGTGACGTCACCCGCTCTGACGTCCCGTTACACTATTGGTTCGATTACACAAGTGCTTCAAGACGTAATCACGCAGAGGCGTTCCCAAAGCGACTACGCAGCGTCTCGTTCCCTTATTCAGGGAACCAGGGTTACAAACGTAACCCGAGACGTTTTCAATCAGCTGAACAAGTTCTTAAGCTTGAATGGATACTTTGATAACTTTCAATCTGGTTTCCGACCGCATCACAGCACAGAGACAGCACTCATAAAGATAATAAATGACATTCGCCTTAACACAGATACAGGTAAATTAACAGTGCTGGTTCTAATTGACCTCAGTGCTGCGTTTGACACTGTCGATCACAACATTCTTCTTGACAGGCTGGAAAACTGGGTTGGGCTTTCTGGGATGGTCCTAAAATGGTTCAGGTCATACTTAGAAGGGAGAGGTTATTATGTGAGTATCGGTGACCATAAGTCTGAGTGGACATCCATGATATGCGGAGTGCCTCAAGGTTCAATACTCGCACCCCTCCTGTTCAACCTATATATGCTGCCACTGAGCCAAATAATGAGAAAGAACCAAATTGCATATCACAGCTATGCAGATGACACCCAGATTTACCTAGCCCTATCACCTAACGACTACAGCCCCATTGACTCCCTGTGCCAGTGCATTGATGAAATTAAAAATTGGATGTGTCTAAACTTCCTTCAGTTAAACAAAGACAAAACTGAAGTCATTGCATTTGGAAACAAAGATGAAGTTTTCAAAGTGAATATGTACCTTCACTCTAAGGGTCAAACAACTAAAAATCAAGTCAGGAATCTTGGTGTGAACTTGGAGTCAGACCTGAGTTTCAGTAGCCATGTAAAGACAATAACTAAATCAGCGTATTATCATCTCAAAAATATTGCAAGAATTAGATGCTTTGTCTCCAGTCAAGACTTAGAGAAACTTGTTCATGCTTTCATCACCAGCCGGGTGGATTATTGTAATGGGCTCCTCACTGGTCTTCCCAAAAAGACCATAAGACAGCTGCAGCTCATACAGAACGCTGCTTCTAGGATTCTGAGCAGAACCCGAAAACATGAACACATCACACCAGTCCTCAGGTCCTTGCACTGGCTTCCAGTTGCATTTAGAATTGATTTTAAAGTACTGTTACTTGTTTATAAATCACTCAATGGCCTAGGACCCCAATACATTGCAGATATGCTCATAGAATATAAACCTAACAGATCACTCAGATCATCAGGATCAGGTCATTTAGAAATACCCAGGGTTCACTCAAAGCAAGGAGAGTCTGCTTTTAGCTGTTATGCCAGCCGCAGCTGGAACCAGCTTCCAGAAGAGATCAGGTGTGCTCCAACAGTAGCCACATTCAAATCCAGACTCAAAACACATCTTTTTATCTATGCATTTGCTGATTGAGCACTGTGCTATGTCCGAACTGTTTGCACTTTATTGTATACGTATTATCTTTTTATTCTTTTAATTCCTTTTCCTGTTTTTATTTCATTTTTAATGTATTTTATATCTTTTATGTATCATCTTGTTATTCTGACTTTTAATGCATTATTGCTGTCTGGTTGAAAGAGCTGGGAGAATTAGGAAGAAATTGATTAGGTTAAAATTTGGTAAATTTGACAAACCATGGGGAAATTTAAGCTGTGGTGCATGGTTAAGATATCTCTGGATTACAGTCAGGACACTTTCCAAAGGGGGAAATTTGAACTGCGTTCCATAGGTAAGATGTCTCCGGAAGGGGGATTAGGGCTGTGTGGTGCTTTTTAAGGTGTCTTGGCAAATGGGGAGATTGAAACTATGTTTATCAGTTTGAAGTGCCTTAACAGGTAGCAGTCCTGTTGGATGAGGAAGATTCATTCTGATCTGCTCTGATGAATAGATCCGTTTAGATCCAACTCTGATGGACGACAACAACAAAAAACTCCCTGAGACTTCCTAGCTCTTCCATCCAGATAGCAAAATTCTCTGTTTTTACTGTTATTTCTATTCCTTATGTTCTATTTTTATTATTCTTTTTTATGTAAAGCACTTTGAATTACCATTGTGTATGAAATGTGCTATACAAATAAAATTGCCTTGAAATATCACATGGTCCTAAGTATTCAGACACTTTGCTGTGACACTCATATATTTAACTCAGGTGCTGTCCATTTCTTCTGATCATCTTGAGATGGTTCTACACCTTCATTTGAGTCCAGCTGTGTTTGATTATACTGATTGGACTTGATTAGGAAAGCCACACACTTGTCTATAAGACCTTACAGCTCACAGTGCATGTCAGAGCAAATGAGAATCATGAGGTCAAAGGAACTGCCTGAAGAGCTCAGAGACAGAATTGTGGCAAGGCACAGATCTGGCCAAGGTTACAAAATCATTTCTGCTACACTTAAGGTTCCTAAGAGCACAGTGGCCTCCATAATCCTTAAATGGAAGACATTTGGGACGACCAGAACCCTTCCTAGAGCTGGCTGTCTGGCCAAACTGAGCTATCGGGGAGAAGAGCCTTGGTGAGAGAGGTAAAGAAAAACCCAAAGATTACTGTGGCTGAGCTCCAGATATGCAGTCAGGAGATGGGAGAAAGTTGTAGAAAGTCAACCATCACTGCAGCCCTCCACCAGTCGGGGCTTTATGGCAGAATGGCCCGACGGAAGCCTCTCCTCAGTGCAAGACACATGAAAGCCCGCATGGAGTTTGCTAAAAAAGTGAGAAATAAGATTCTCTGGTCTGAGGAGACCAAGATAGAACTTTTTGGCCTAAATTCTAAGTGGTATGTGTGGAGAAAACCAGGCACTGCTTATCACCTGTCCAATACAGTCCCAACAGTGAAGCATGGTGGTCCATGCTGTGGGGGTGTTTTTCAGCTTAAACCCAATTGAGCATCTCCGGAGAGACCTAAAAATGTCTGTCCACCAACGTTTACCATCAAACCTGACAGAAATGAAGCTCTAGCGCAAGTTCTGCTGGGAAGACTCAAATGTTACGTCACTTATCAATTCAGATCTAACCAATCATTATCTAACACTTGGAGTATAAAAGATCAGCACTTACGCTTGTCTGAGTTCGCAGATGCTGACGGAAACTTTCAGTTAACGGAGCGTCAGTCGCAAACCAATTTGCTATGTCTTCTAACAGATATACCGTGTGCGATTATTCAGATTCCGAGGAGGATTTCGTTCCACCATCTCCTCTTCCCCTGCGTCGTAGTACGCGCATTCAGTGCCGCGACACCTCATGGGTTCAGTGGCCCTCGGACAAAATAATCAACACTCTCGAGGCTGTCGGAATCCCGGTCAGCCAAGGATTATCCAGAGAAGACTTGCTTCTCATGGCCCAAAATACCCTAGGCAGTCCACCTATCACGGCCGACACCGCTGCTTCAACTTCAGCGCCGTCAGGCCACACCAATCAAGTCGGAAAGAAGAGGGCCGCCAAGTCGTCTTCTCCACATTCAGCCAAAAGATCCTCGCAGTCTGCACGGATAACATCTCCTCCGACCGTTTCCGGACCTGTGGATATTAATTCGCAGCTCATTCAGGTTGTTCAAAGCCTTTCTGACACCGTTAAAGGCTTAGAATCAAAGGTTTCGAAATTTGAAAATTCCTTTGCGTCCTCTAACCTTTCAGCAAATTCTTTTCCAAGCGCTCTAGCAACTCCAACGGATTTTCCTCCACCTGCCGGATTAAACTTTTCATCGTGTGTGCCTTCGACCTCTTCTGCCTTGCCAGCTTCTCTTACGATCCAGACGCCATTCCAACATGCTTCGGCCGTGCCCGCTACGCCAAACTTCAGTCTCTCCACGGCTGTTCCAGCTCAAGAGTTTGGTAGGAGTTTTGTTTCACCTGCTGCAGTAACGGTGTCACCCCAAATAAGAGCTAACATCATCCAAGGTAAGAACATAAACCTGGCAACCTTATTGCTTCCTTCACCTGCAGCTGACAGACAAATGGTTGACTGTGGTGACGTGGCAGTCTTTCTCAAAACGTCCGATCCCAGATTACAACGAAATCTCTCATTTGGCGAATTCGTTATTGCTTTCAGCATCTACCGAGACATTCTGTGCCAAGTGTTCCCAGATCGAAGGGAAGAGCTCGATCTTTACCTGACCATGATGGCGGATTTTAATCAAAGATATGGAGGAACTCTATTTTACGAATATCACAAATCTTTTTCTGCCAAATCCGCTTCTTACATTTGCCTGTACAACACAAAACTGAACTGGTCAGTTACCGACACCGAACTGCTCGTCCGTCATTTTGGCGGTCAAAAGATCTTAGCATGCACTATATGTAGCGCTCACGGACACTCGGCTTCATTCTGCCCTAAAGCATTCGCTACTAAAGACCCGGCCGCTGTCCATAGTGCTGAAAACGTAAGCGCTCCTCTCGACCGTAAAGGTCGCCCTATTGTGGAGTTTAACGGCATTAGCCTATGTAATAATTTCAATGAGTCTGTGTGTTCCTTTTCTCAATGTAAATTTGCTCATATTTGTAGCTTTTGCAAGGATCCACACCCGAAATCAGTCTGCCCTCGCCGGTACAGGCCAGCAACCCGAGGGAAGACCCAAATTCAGAAAAAATTCTGAACAGACACCCATCAACACCTATTAATATTCCAGTCCTCTCTAGCTACCTCTCTTCTCACCCCGATCCAACTTTCGTTGATTACTTAATCACCGGTCTGTCTCAAGGGTTTCGGGTGGGCATCCTTTCCCATCTTACATCTTCTTTTGTGACAAAAAAACCTTCGATCCGCTTTATCAGAGCCTGATGTGGTTTCAGCTCTGTTAGAGAAGGAAGTAAATAAAGGTTACGTTATTGGCCCTTTTGCTTCTCCTCCCTTTTCTCCTTTTCGGATCAATTCTATCGGCGTTGCTACTCGTAAATATTCTGGTAAAAAACGTCTCATCTTCGACATGTCTTCTCCTCATTCTATTCATACCGCAAGTGTTAACGAACTAATCCCTTTAGCTCCGTTTTCTCTGCATTATGCTTCAGTCGACCATGCCATTCATTTAATCAAGATAGCCGGTCAAGGCGCTTGGCTGGCTAAAGCCGACATTACTGATGCTTTCAAGACTATGCCCATTCACCCTCCGACTGGCCATTATTCGGCGTTAGATGGGAATCAAAATTTTACTTTGCAGTGAGGCTCACGTTCGGGTGTAGAAGTAGTCCCCATATTTTTAATTCTCTTTCTGAAGCCCTGTGTTGGATCCTGCTAAACGCCTGTAAACTTCCATTCGTTTTACATTTGCTCGACGATTTTCTGCTGATCGATTTTCCTTCTTCCCAATCTTCAATTCTCGACACGCTTAAGCAAGTTTTTAGTGATATCGGCGTTCCCCTTTCAGAGGAAAAAAACCATGGGCCCCTCAACTTCGCTAGAATTTCTCGGCATCTTACTCGATACTGTCAACATGCAAGCCTCTCTTCCAAACGAGAAGCTTTTACGAATTAGGGAGTTTCTGGAAACTTTTTCTTCGTTACCTTCCGTATCTAAGCGCGACATGCTTTCTCTGCTCGGTCACTTAAATTTCGCCATGAGTATTATTCCTCAAGGCAGGACATTTATTTCTCGGCTGTTAACTCTCGCGCACTCCGTGCCAAAATTAAGCGACCCAATTCAGGTAGACGAAGGGTGTTTGTCTGATCTCAGCTTTTGGTCTCGCTTAATAAATCATTGGAACGGTATTTCCTTTTTCTATAATGATGTTCCTGAATCATCCATAGATTTGCAATTGTTCACTGACGCTGCCCCCTCTATCGGTTTCGGGGGGTTTTTTAAAGGGCAATGGTTCGCCGAGGAATGGCCAAAAGCATTTCCCAAGCCTGAATCAGGTTCCGTCTCTTCCGCTCTTCATGAAATCTACCCTTTGGCGGTAGCCAGCGTTCTCTGGGGCTCCGAGTGGTCTCGCAAACGTATTATGATGTTTTGCGATAACGAAGCCACGGTCGCTATCATCAACAAAGGTAGATCTTCCTCTCTGTTGATCATGCCAGTTCTAAGACGTTTAATTTGGCAATCCGTCGTTCATAATTTTATTATTTTGGCCGCGCACATTCCTGGTCACCGTAATATCATTGCTGACTCTCTTTCTCGCTTTCGTTTCCAGGCTTTCAGACGGCTCTGCCCTTCAGCCAATCAGGATCCAACACCATGCCCTCCACTAGCAAGGATCATATTAAATTAGACCAATTGCTCAAATCGGCTAGTCACTATATCTCCAAAGGCGTGGCTCCTTCCACACTTAAAGCTTATACTTCAGCATGGTCTTCATTTCTTATGTTTTGTTTTTCCCTTCAGATTTCTTTATTTCCCATTCTAATATCGACCGTCTGTGCTTTTCTAGTTCACAATTTTGAAAATCGCAAACTTAAAATTTCTTCCATCCGTAGGTCGCTCGCAGGCATTCAATTTTATGCAAGATATTTTAATCCTAATTACCCAAGTCTTTTCTCCGTGCCATCCATTCGCTTATTACTCAAAGGGATGGCTAACTCGTCCAGCAAACCTCCAGATCACCGCCTTCCAATTACTTTGTCTATTTTACAAAGATTAATTCTTTCCATCCGCAATGGTCTCTTTTCCCCTTATATTAACATTTTGCTGGAAGCAGTGTTTCTATCAGCCTTCTACGGTTTCATGCGCCCAGGGGAATTTACTTCAGATTCTAAACATTTCAATCCTGCCCTTGGTCTGTCTTTTTCTGATTTAGGTTTTTCACCCAATTTCTTTACTCTTTTTCTGAAGCATTCTAAGAATGATTCTCAAGGATCTGGTGTCACTCCAACCTTTTCTAAACTTAATAACAGCTTCTGTCCTTTCAATTCCATGATCAAATATCTCAAAGTCCGGCCTAAAACTCTCGATCATTTTCCCCTTTTCCTCTTACCTGATGGAGCACCCCTCACTAAAGCTTGGTTCAGGACTCATTTAGCTACCACCATAGAAAGCTGCAGCCTTTCCCCCTCGCTATATACTGGTCACTCTTTAGGATCGGGGCTGCCACCACAGCAGCCCAACGAGGAGTTTCATCTTCAGCCATCAAGCTCCTGGGCAGATGGTCCTCCTCTGCATTCGAATCCTATATTAGACCAGATTCTAAAACCATCCTCGAAGCTCAACAAGCTCTCTCAAGTCAAGTTTAAGGTAAAATCATGCAAATACTGGTGGTGGTGTTTTCGTATTTCATTTAATCATTTCCAGCTTCTATAGCTGTTCAATTTTGGGGGCTCGTGCGGCCTCATCTCTGTGTGGCCTATCGTGGCCGTGTGACCCATTGCGGCTTTGTCTCTGCGTGGCCGATCGTGGCCTTGTCTCCGTGTGGCCTATCGTGGCTGCGTGGCCGATCACGGCCTTGTCTCTGTGTGGCCTATCGTGGCTGTGTGGCCGATCGCGGCCTCGTCTCTGTGTGGCCTATCGTGGCTGTGCGGCCGATCGCGGCCTTGTCTCTATGTGCCTATCGTGGCGTGTGGCCGATCGCGGCCTTGTCTCTGTGTGGCCTATCGTGGCTGTGTGGCCGATCGCGGCCTTGTCTCTGTGTGGCCTATCGTGGCTGTGTGGCCGATCGCGGCCTTGTCTCTGTGTGGCCCATCGTGGCCGTGTGGCCGATCGCGGCCTTGTCTCTGTGTAGCCTATCGTGGCTGCGTGGCCGACTGCGGCCTCCTCTCCGTGTTGCTTGTTTTCCTTGTCGCTCTCTTCCTTTTTACGTTTTAATATGTTTTTCTCTGTTTCAGGAACTGCAAGATTCTTCTCGGGTGGGTATTCATTCCCCTCACAGTTTTGAGGGGAAGTGGGCTCCGTCCCGGCAGTCACGTCTCACCACCATTTTTGGGGGTTGGCTACGCCCCTGCCTTCAGCTTCAGGCAGGATACGCAACGTCTGCAACCCTCAGTATCGTGAGCTACGGACGGGGCCTACGCCAAAGATCATAAACTTTCTATATATTCTGCTTACCGTTCGGTAATAAATATCAGTGTTACGTCATTTTGCCTCCTGAGTCTTTCTGGTAGAAATGAAGCTCTAGCGCAAGTTCTGCTGGGAAGACTCAAATGTTACGTCACTTATCAATTCAGATCTAACCAATCATTATCTAACACTTGGAGTATAAAAGATCAGCACTTACGCTTGTCTGAGTTCGCAGATGCTGACGGAAACTTTCACCTCCATCCTCCCCACCACCACCAGGATGGTCCCTGTCCATACTCCTCGGGGGTTGGCTACGCCCCTGCCTTCAGCTTCAGGCAGGATACGCAACGTCTGCAACCCTCAGTATCGTGAGCTACGGACGGGGCCTACGCCAAAGATCATAAACTTTCTATATATTCTGCTTACCGTTCGGTAATAAATATCAGTGTTACGTCATTTTGCCTCCTGAGTCTTTCTGGTAGAACTGGAGAGGATCGGCAAGGAGGAATGGCAGAGGATCCCCAAATCCAGGTGTGAAAAACTTAAGGGTGTTTCTACTAAATACTGAACAAAGGGTCTAAATACTTAGGACCATGTGATATTTCAGTTTTTCTTTTTTAATAAATCTGCAAAAATGTCAACAATTCTGTGTTTTTCTGTCAACATGGGGTGCTGTGTGTACATTAATGAGGAAAAATGAACTTAAATGATTTTAGCAAACGGCTGAAATATAACAAAGAGTGAAAAATTTAAGGGGATCTAAATACTTTCCGTACCCACTGAATATGTATATATCATCTGAAAGGCGTAGGACCATAAAATGTGCGGTCTGAATGCAACGATACAATGTCCTACCTGCCTGTCAACGTATGTATTAACAGAGCGTCTGTTAAAGAAGAGATTTTATGACATGATAGTATGTACCAAAGCTTGTCTATCCTTTTGTTATACACTCAAAAGTATGTACTTTTTCTTCACAAAAAGAGTACATACATTTAGGGTGTAGTATAAGTTGGCAAACTGGGACACAGCACGTCACTCAAGACATAAACCAAGGGCCTGTCTAAATAGCCACACTTTTGTGGTTTAATTAAATTAAGTTAAATTAGATATTACATATACTTGGTAGTAAAACAAAGTGTTGCACATTTTATTGGTGCAAAGATGAGTATGTGTATTTTGTACACATACTTATCACTTATCCCTCTGGGGTCTGAGGCTGGTTTGGGATCCTGGAGTAGTTTTGACATGCCCTGACATTTGTTGCATATCAACATATTCATACCAAAAGTGTCATTACACTGTATTCAGCACAAACTAGGCTACAATAATATGTGAGCAACAAGAATGTATATGTTTGTATTTTTGAGTGAATTATGTATATGCGTGGTTTCAGACAAAGCAAAAAAAAAAAAAAATTAAGTCACTGAAATAAGGCCTCATTTTTATATTTTTATACTATATTTGAAGAGTTTCGTTGCAAAACGAGATAAATCCGTTTTTAACATTTTTGTCAAAACATGTTTATTATTATGTTATCATGTTATTATTTTGTTTTATGGTGCTACTTAGCTGTATTTTTTAAGTTATGAAGGTTTAAATCAAAACAAACCAACTGCAGTTGAATTGATATTAATTGGAATGCACAACCAAAAAACAAGATTTTTGAAAAATTAAAAAAATGGATTTATCTAATTTTGCAACGAAACTCTTCATTTGTAATCTAACATATAAAGAATAACATATAAACTTTAATATATATACTTTATGTATTGGGGCTTTTAAACTGCTTGAGTGGGCTGGCTTCCTCTTGTTAAAGAGATTTGTTTGCGGAAGCCACCACTCTGCTGAGCTCCTCTCCTCACGCTGAGAGAGTACAAGGCGATATGCGATATTGATGCTATGATGCTATTCTCTGTGTGGCTGGACTTTAACCAGCATCAGTTTAAATGTTATCCCCCCACCCCCCTTTTTTAACCCCCCGGAGCCGTGTGGAGTACACATTTATGATGGATGTGGATGGAAGCACTTTCTTCAGCCCTTACTCATTAATCCTGCTCACTGCAATTATTTAGTATTGTTGTTTTAACTTTAGTTTTGATTTAGTTGAATAAAACTTTTGTGGACATTCATGTGAGTTTTTGATTCTGGTCCCTGCTTGTAAATCAATGTCAATTTAACAATGCAAACACAGCTTCATGCTAATAAAGGGTTATTTTGAAAATATCCTTTCTGAGTGTTGATCAATACTTGTTTTGTTTGCTGGCTGAACAGATTAATTGATTATTATATTAATTAAGCTACATCAAGTTAATTCTATTAGCTGGTCCAAATATTTATAACTATTTATAACAAGTTATAATTAATTATTGATATTTCCCTTTTAAGCTAATTTGCTACATTCACCAAATAAAGAGAAAAAAAAAATTCAGGAAGAGTGTGTGCACCCATTTCAATGGACAAATTCTATTTTTCATATAAAAGGTTCAAATATGCCTGTACACGTTTGTTTCTTTTTTGCACCCTTTCCCTAATTATTTATCACTAATTTGAAGATAATGAGGTTTTCTAGCTTGGTCAACAAAATATAACATTTATGAACGTAATATATTCTTGTATTTATTTTAGTTATTTTATTTAATATAAAATTGATGTTGACATCAAGACAGACAAATCTGACGGAAATAACATAATACATTCAAAATCAAAAAAAATGAAAGACTCCAGCAATTGAGATAAAACGTAGAAGAGTTCAATCAGGATTAACACAAGCGTAAACGCAATGTTCATGGATCCAACATTTTGATAATACCATGCAATGTAATACTATGATTAAATGAATTTTTTTTTTTTATTATTTACAGATCATTCTCATTGATTCATTTCTTTTCCTCTCTGCATTTGTTCATTGCCCACCAAAAACATGTTCCAGTTTTGACAGACCAGCTTTCAGATAACTCAGAGCATCTTTATTTGCTTCCTCAGCTTCAGCGGTTCTCTTCATTTCCTCCAGCTCTCGTGCCCAGTTTACTTTCCTAGCCTCATTCAGTCTGGGGATGAAGAAGTCGAGATGATGAAGTGTGAACGCGGAGTCTGGCTTTAATGCGATCTGAGACAGATGCTTGATGGTCCTGTAAGCATTGAACAGAAGAGTTGACTTTTGGTCCTCAAGCTCCTGCAGATCTTTGCCAAGATGTTCCATTACAACTAAATGTGTCTTAGTTTGTTGTAGGGCTTTTTCATATTTCTGTCTTACATCTTCATATTGCATCACAATGTTCAAGTTTCTGATTATATATTTCTTGTTTTCTCTGACATGTTTGCTGTGGTGGCACATCCCTGTGCAGACGGTGCAGTAGCCTTTTTTCATGACTTCACATTTGCTGGGATTAGAAGCCCACCAGCAGTCAAACTCATGGCAGTTTTCCTCACAGACAGTACAGGTTGTCGCCTTCCTGCTCTTCCATGACATGCTTTCAATGGGAATCTTTTCTTTGACTGTTTTTTTTACTCTAATACTAAAGTTTGCATGTCTGTCAACCTTATCTTTGTTTTGTCTTATTGCCTCCTGGATCTGAATTTTTTCAGACATCTTTGATTCTTTCTCTTGAATTCGCAGCCGTAAGTTGCTAATAAACGCTTCAAATTGAACGCGCTCTATCAGGACATTTGAAGTCAACTCTAAACTTTTCCTGTTCCTTTCATCCAGTGACTGAAGAAATTGCTTCATCTCTTCCATGCTGTTTTCCCAAGCGACACTTTGAGCACGAAGGTAACGTTTCTCATTGTGGTGGGCTTCAGCCTGCCGGTTGTTAAATAAGAAATGAACTGGCTTGTTATTGTGGTCTCGTCTGCAGGGGATTTTAGCTATATTAATGGCACCAAGGACGTTATTGGGTTCCAGACCATCAGAGTGTGTTATTAAAAACACAATGTTGTTCACAATGTCTTTCCCAAACAAAGACAGAACTGAACTGATAATGTAATGCTGCCTGTCTGAGAGACGATTCTTAGAAGCTTGAATAACAAAACAAATGGCATCAATCTCACGAACTCCATCATTGCTCTGAAACAGAGCAGATAAATTTTCAGCAACTTCTAAATCTTTTTCCAGTCCTCTAGTGTCTCCGTAGCCTGGAGTATCAATGATGGTGAGAGACATGAGACTCTTTAATGGACAGAACTCGTACATGGTGATTTCAGAGGTTTGTGATTCTGATTGGTCTCTGGCTTCTTCTTCTGTGATTTCATACCATATTTCATCCTCAAACTTCACCCCCAGCAAGTAGTTGACCATGGTGTTAATGAGAGTCGTCTTTCCAGCGCCAGTTTCTCCCACCAGCAGAACAATTTTGTTTTGTTTACTTTTGTCTTTTATCCCAAAAGTCCATTTTCTGACTTTTCCATAATCATCAAGCACGGTTCTTTCTGTGACTAGACGAAATCGTTTTGGCGGGCCACGGTGAATCAAATAGGATGTGCGTGGTGAAGGACTCAACTTTCTGTAAAATATGGAAGTAAATCTTTTTCAGAATATTCATGTAGCAAGAATTTTAGATTAGTAGTGGCCATAAATATACATACATATATTTTGTTAAATACATTTGCAAGATGAACATACAGAACAATATTTTAGGAATATTTTTATGTCAGATAAGCCCAAAACCTACTTCAGTTTTGATATGAAACATATGCAAAAACTGTGTGTAACTAGATGGACTACAATAGTCTATGCAGACACAAAATTTGTGCATGGATATCTTCGCTCTTAAAAGAGATGTTTTAAAACTGACTCAAACTTTTGGGACAACACTTGTGTTCATTTTAAACACATTCATTGTGTTAATGATTTTAACACAGTAAATGTGTCAGGAAGGTTAACCAGAGGTGTAGGCAAGACCAGACCCTCCAAGACTGAGACTAAGGGTACATTTACAGGACAACATGATGAAAAAGGAAAAGTTTTTCCTTTGAGTTTTTTCGTGTACAGATGACACCATTGTCAAAACGATTCCCTTTCACAAAAATCTGTGAAACGACTAAAAACGCTGTATTCCAGAGTCCTGCACGGGTCCTGTTGATAAACCTGCACCTGCCCCGCACCACAGTTTTTAACAACACACCCGACCCGAAATCCGACATAAACACTCATTTTAGCTCGTACCCGACCGACATGAAAACCCGACCCACACCCGCATTAAATCTCCTACATGAGGTAGACAAAAATAATTTTATCATGTAGCCTATCCTAACACAAACAATAATACCAACAGTAGGCATTATATGTCACTGCATTTAATTAAACATTGCAATAAACAACACAAATAAAATAACAGAACAAAAAATGTTTGAGTAGGCCTATTTAACTTTAAGTAGGCTAAGTAATTTAGCAGATTCACCCGGCATTTAAACATAGTTGTCTCTTCTGAAACTCAGCAGTGTTTACCTGAGCGCTGGTCCTCTTTGTATGAGCGCAAAAAATATTCTAAAACTTTTATTCAAATTGTGAATAGCCTATTAAATACATAAAGCGAGCAAAGTGCAGTCCCTATAATATAATCACTATAGCTTTCAATCAGATGCAGCGCGATTGGCTACAATGCTCAGCGCTGCAAATCCTGCTGTAATTAAAAGCCTTTAACGGTCTTCAGACAGAGTGTGAAGACAAATAAGCATGGGACCATTTAAAAGCAGCTGTCAATGCACAGAATTGAGTTGGAATAGTCTTGGCCATTGGACCCGCAGTCCGCGCATCTGACCCGCACCTGCACCGCACCCGACACGTAAATATTATTCCACCCGTTACATAAAAATTTGCAGGCCAAAACAATATATATATATATATATATATATATATATATATATATATTTATTTATATATATATTTGTTTGGTTACATTAACCTTCATTTTTGGAATCAAAAGTTGAGGTTATCCGCTTACTTACTCATAACCTGCTTTCTGGAATACCCCCTGGTTTCACAGACAGGGCTTAGATTAAGCCAGGATTAGGCCATTTCAGTAGCTTTTATAAATGTGCTTTAGAAAAAAAACATTATTGGTGTGAATCTTGAAACAAACAAACAAACAAAAAAAACAATGGCACTGACATATTTTTAATATATTTTAAGATCTGTCAGAGCAAGTTGCTTTCAGTTAAAACAGCTCAAACATGCATTTTAGTCCGGTCAGGGGCGTAGCCAACATTTCAGAAGTGTGGGGGACAGAAAAGTTGGGTGTAATACCAGTTTTTATTTTTTTTGATCTCATCTCTTCCTTTTAATTTGAAATGAATTTGCTTTTAATAAGAAATTAACCGCTAAACAATAACCAATATCTACCCCCTGTAATTTAATTATTTGTTTATGTATTACAAACAGTCCTCATGAATTTTATACAATGTAAAAATAAATTATCACAGAATAAGGCAGAAAATACAGTACCTATAAAAAAGTTACATTACATTGTTTAATGTTTTAGAAAGATGTTTCTTCTGCTCACCAAGGCTGGATTTATTTATTAAAAAAATCAGTAAAACAGTATATTGTGAAATATTATTACACTTTAAAAGAATTGTTTTCTATGTGAAAATATTGTAAAATGTACAATATATGTGTGTCAGAGTTGAATTTTCATCAGTGTCACAAATATACTGATTTGCTACTCAAGAAACATTTCTGAAAGTTGTGCTGCTTCATATTTTTGTGAAAACCATTATACAATTCAAACATTTGTTGTAAGATTAAAAAAAGAAAGAAATTAAAACTTTCATTCATCAAGGATGCATTTAATTTATCAAAAGTGACAGTGAAGACATTTATAATGTTACAAAATATTTAAATAAATGTTAATAAATCAATGTAATTAATGCTGTTCATTGAACTTTCTATTCACCAAAGAATCCAGAAAAATTAAATGTATCATGTTTTCCACAACAATTTTAAGCAACTGTTTTTAGCATTGATAATTATAATGAATATGTCTTGAGCAGCAAATTATCACATTAGAATGATTTCTGAAGGATCATGTGACACTGAAGACTGAAGTAATGATGCTGAAAATACAGCTTTGATCACAGGAATAAATTACATTTTAAAATACATTCACATATGAAAATAGCCATTTTAATTTGTAATAATATTTCACAATTAATATTACTGTTTTTACTGTATTTTTGATTAAATATATGTGGCCTTGGCAAGCATAAGAGACTTATTTGTTTTTTTCTTTAAAAAACATTAAAAAAGTTGTCAATTAGATTCTCAATTCATATACTTTATAATCAATAATATCAATAAATACCTTGAGATGATACCAAGTTTCTGCATTTTATTCAGCTGCTGCTAGAGTGAATAGCTGAATTACTTCTATGAAACCATTTTGGACTTTCTGCGAGAGAGCGCCCTCTGGCTTCCGGTATGAATTAAACATATATTAAGTGTGAGCGCTCCATAACATTTAGGTGGCCTCAATTTAGAAAAGAATAAAATGACAGGTCATGCATAAAATATCTTGTCTCTTTGAATTTAAATCAAGATTTATTCATATTGACCTCTACGTGAACACACTTGCCATTAAAAAAAAGTGCGGGAGACAAATTTACATTTTATTGAAAGTGGGGGGGACACATACTTTTTATTAAAAAAGTATGTTTTGTTAAAAGTGCGGGGGAAACATAACACCCATGAGTCTGGGACTAGCTTATGCCTTTTCTGTGAAACCGAGGGTATGGGTGTTCTTGGCTTCACAGATTGTGTTGATGCTGTGAACATATACACAGGTTGTGTTAATTTAAAACTACACATAACTTTGTAAAACAACTTAACTCTTCTAATACAGTTTTATTTAATGCTGACATAAAATGTGTAAACTATAGTCACATAATGGGTCTCATTCATGAAACATTCGTAAATAAACGAGTAAATATGTGAGTGATTTGCGCGTGAAGAGACCTTCCCGAAAACTCTTCTCCTGATTCACAAATACTTCGTAAACGTCAGAAGTGATAGTGAAATGTGTGTGTGTTAATGAATTCCAATCAGTCGTAAATGGGACGCGCGTGCACGTTCATTCTCAATTACCATAAATCCCGAACATTAAATCCAACTGACAACTATATATGGGCATCATATTATGACACCAAATGAAGGATTTTGGCCATTTTATAGGAAACAATTTCCATAACAATTACGGGGCCACTACTTTACCAGGCCCTATTGAAGTCAATTAATTATTTGATTAAAGTGCTCCGTTTGCAGATGCTATTACTGGCTCTCACAATAAATGTAAAAAGAAAAAACGTATGTGATTACAATATATAACATTTTTTCAAAATGCTATGTAAATACCTCATTAAGGTGAATTAAAATGCAGCCTTATTAATGAGCAAAACGTTCGGATGTTAAACCATAGAATGTTAAACGCACTATTTACGCGTGGCTGGGAGCAGGTGTAGATTTCTTTCGTACCAACTAACATTTGGAAAATACGAACATTTTAATGAATCCAAAAATTTACGCCAGTACCACTTTACATACGATTTACACAAAAATTCCTTCTGCTCGTGTTTCATGACTGAGACCCAATGTGTGTAATTTTTCTACACATTTCTTTTGAGAGTGTAAGGGGCTATAACTGACAAAAATAATAATAATTTTCACCCTTCCGGTCATTACCATGCTGCAAGTAGCCATGGTATAGCCATTTATTATCCCTTAAATCATTTATGTAGAAAGCACATACATTTAAACTCACCTGGAATTCATGGTAATCACTGGACTGAATGTGTCAACCTCACAGTAGACCTTCACTGTCAGTCTTCAGTCTGCTTACAGGAAAACAATTCATTACTTTATTTGTACAACACTGTATTTAAAAAAACAAAAGCAACAAACTATAACTTAAACTTGTTTATTTAGCAAGATTAAATGGCTGAAGTCCCTCTGAATGAGTCTAATTTAGTATCTTAACTGTATAAAATTAAAGGAACAACACTGTTCATGTGCATATGTTGTCATAGATGTGTACCTCATCTAGTCATTTATTCGTAGTGTTAAATGGACTAAATGTATTATGAAGAAAAATTCCATACTTAAGATCTATATTTAAGTGTTTTCCATTACATGCAAGTGGCAGGATTGTTAATGGATTATTTTTTATTTGTTATGATTATTTAAAGCATTCATTTTTTTTTTGTGAGTATTAAAGTTGTTTTTAGTGACAGTCAAGAATGATGTTGGATGATTTTGAAGTTGGAGGAGAAAATGAGAGTTTTTCACCCTACCGCGGTACATACGCTTACATCATGCATGACCTTTACAATGTGATGACGTAGTGCATGTAGCATTGGAGAGCTAGTGCAAGACGAGCATTTTTGGTTAAAAAGTATATAATTTATATATATACTGTATATAAACTGACCGACTACTGCCCTTTGAAGCTGCACTGAAACTGACATTTTGACCTTCAACCCGTTGAACCCCAGTGAAGTCCACTATATGGAGAAAAATCCTGGAATGTTTTTCTTAAAAACATTCCTTTCTTTTCAACTGAAGAAAGAAAGAAAAACATCTTGGATGTCATGGGGGTGAGTAAATTATCAGGAAACATTAATTCTGAAGTGAACTAATCCTTTGAAGAGGTTAAGAAGTTATTTTACATAATCAAAAATGATTCACACTATTGAAGACAGAAACCTTCCCTTTTAACCTGAATAGGTGATTAAACAAGTAACAGAAAAGTACTTCCCCAAGGGGAAGCACTTAGGGAAGTTTGCAAGTGCGTGTCTAAAAGTGGAGTGGAACGCAGCCCCAAAGTACTTAAAAGCAAGGTATACTCTACAAGGTATCTGCAGGATATTTATTATTTAAAAAAAAAAAAAATTAAAACACATGTAAAAAACAAAGTCAAATATAAGCACCCTAAAATGAAATCAAGAGTACCCTCAGTTGATACTGTAAAATATAATATAATTGACGAAACATTAATATAGTAACATCAATAATCCATAGAATTTTTGAATTTGCGCTCTGGAGAACGTGAAATGTTCCTATTTACAGCATGTTTTTGCAGCTGTGAGAAATATAGCCAATCACAGACCTGTTTGTTGATCTCTTGAACACAATGGCCAATCATAAGTGTTTAAGTTAGAATCTAGTCACCGCTCAAACGCTGGAGTTTTTGTTGAGTTATGATTTCTGCTCGCTCTCGCGAATCCTCTCATTAACAAAGAAAGACACGCGATTCATTATACAGTGTGTGTCAGACAACTTTATTGATTTTAATGGAACGTTGTGAGATCCAAGCATTTATCAGCTGCTCTTTGTTCAGTGTTCACAACAATTCAGCCTTTTCAATGTAAAAGTCTTCGCTACTGACTTACACTCATAAGCCTTTGCCGCCATCTAATGGCGTAATAATGTAACTTCTGTTGCTGTTCACGGCCAGGGACTATTTTTCCCGGTGGAAGGAAGGCTTTTAGTGAAAGTTTACCTTATGAGAGTTGCTTTGATACATAATTTTGGCTTTAATATTTGTATTGTGAGGTAACTGTTTTATAAAAGCAATAAAGGTACTTAAGGCTAGAGCTGTATCGTAAATAAGTCACGACTAAAGGGGTTGCAACACCCTTCAGCTGTGACTTATTCACGATACAGCACAGCCTCGAGTACCTTACTGCTTACAAATAGAATTGTTGTTTTTCTTGCTGCCAAGAGGACCAATGGCCAATTACACACTGCAAAGTTTTAGAAGTGACATCTACACATAAATGCAGGATTTACTCTTGAAATTGCAATTGACTTAAGCCCTGAGTATACTTTGTTTTTTTTTTTTTGTTTTTTTTTTAGCATATACACACAGTTGAATGCACAGTCTTCCAAAGTATACTGACTCATATGTGTAGAAAAGCATTCAATGCATGTGCAGTTCTGAGCAATCTCTCGCCACGAGTTACAACCCATGTAAATATATTTGTATTCCTTAATGCTAGAGTTGTACAAATGAGGATACTTTCTAACTGCTTTGCACAATCTGTTGTCTATGTAGGCCTCCTGTGTTGCTGTAGCTTGCCTGCATTCCTGTCTGTTCTATTTATGCAGTTTTTCTTTGACTACCATGTGAATCGATGTCCCCATGGCATGGTTGCCACCTTTTGGTTAAATTAATTACTGCGACCTGCACGTAAAAAGTGAACTATAATTTGGGCTTTAATAATAACTAGCCCAGGACAAAAATATGGCATGTCAAGATGCGTGCTATGTAAATGCCGACTGATAGATTACTGGCAAAAAATATCTAATTATATAGTATTATATTATATTATATTATATTATATAGTATAATTAAATATCTGAATAATATCCTATTATTTGTAAAAGTAATGACTTGATGTTGAGTTTTTGAATGATGTTTTTTATTATGATGCATAAATCTCAAATTTTAACAATGAATAATATACAGACAGTGATGCATGCGCAACAGCAACAATGTGCATAGTTCTCATCTACTGTCTTAACATAATATAACGTATTCTTCTTAATCGTAAAATGGTTAGTTTCTATTCATATACTGTATAAGGCTGTATGCTTATAATATAGGTCTGTTTGACACATTTTGTATCATATTATGTCTCTATCGCCTAAGGGGTCCTTGCCCTGAAAAACGTAGAAGACCCCTGCTTAAAAGTATACTTTCATACACTGTCTACAAAGTGGGCTCATTTAGTCTCAAGTAGTATTGAAATAGTACACTTAAAAGTATACTACTAGAACACTGAAATTAGTATACTTATTACACAAAGTATACTTACAAATATACTAAAAATTTACTTAAGAATACTTATTAAAATTAACTTGATTTATTTTTTGGAAGGGTTATGAATACAGTCAAGCCTGAGGAGTTTCAGGCATGCCACGAAACACCCTTCGGCCGTGACTTTATTCACAATAGACCTTAGGGTAGTGTTTAATTTTCGATATATAGTAGTCAACATTTGAAGTGGATCAAAACCTTTCATCAAAGTTGTCCTAAAACCTTCCTCTAAGGACAACTTAGTTCTTAGGACAACTTTGATGATTTTTTTTTTATCCATTTCAAATGTTGACTACTATATATACATGTACATATTTACATTTAGATGTACTATACAAATGTAATACACAAATAATTTTTACTTCTTTTTTATGCCTAACATATGGTTATTGTTCTATTTTGTCTCTGCCTAAATGCAAGGAAACAAATAATTCCTAAATCAAACACCAAAAATACATGACTTAAACAGGTTCAAGAATAAATTCAAGAAGGTCTTAAAATACCATCCTTACTTATATACTGTTTACTTTGTAATCTACTGTTTAATGGAGACAACAATCTACTTACATGTCCCGCAAGAAGAATTGGTCCAATACAATCAGAAATGTTGCATACTGCCAACAGTATAATGAAGCACTGAGGAGAGTTACTTCTCTCTTATTTGGACTGAACTGTTCGAAAGCCTTTTTTATGCAATTGCCACTTCCTGTTTTTTTAAAAGCCAGATGCAAAGGCCCCAGAGGTGTAAAGTATTTGAGTAAATGTAATGCTACTCCACTTAAGTATCTTTTTGTCTATTTTGTTGTTGTACTGAAAGATACAACTTTTACTCTCTACTTGACTACATTTTTGAGCAAGTAAATGTACTTTTTACTCCACTACATTTATTATAAGTAATGCAATTACACATTACATTTTGCATGGCACCTAACTTTTTCTGCAGCAGCTTATTTCTGATATAAAAGACTGTACTATATCTTGTGCGTTTTGCCTTTACTCACAACAAGGCTACTTTACGTGAATGTGAGTGCATTAGCAGGTAGTTGCTGAATGGCAGGTTTAAATAGTTTAAATTGACTATTTAATTTTACTTAGTGTTATTTTATTTGTCTGCTATATTGAAACAATCTTTTTGAAGGATATTGGTTTACTTATGTCTTTTTTTGTGCACTTGAGCTTAACTGAGACTTGAGAGTTTGTAGACATTTAAGAGGATGTTGTGCCAACCTTGATATTGCAGTTTTTAGGTGTTCAGTTTTATTTTGATTTTAGAAAATAAACATGATTTCTCATCTTAAGATGTTGAGGACTAGTGCATCTTTGAACCTACATTCAGAATAAGTAAAAACTCAAGTACTGTTAAAATCAGACTTTCACTGAAGTCATATTGGAATTGGTTACTTGTAACTTTTAATGGAGTAATGTTCATTTTAATGTATCGGTACTTTTACTCAAGTATAGTTTTCATGTACTCTTTACATGAGTACTCTAGGCCAGAGAATGTAAAAGCCATTAAGTTGATTTGTTAATTGCCATTTTCCCCCTGAGTTTTTTTTTTTTTTTTTTTTACTTTGTATTTCATTGTTAATAAAATATTTTGTGACACAAATTTGGGCCTTATCCAATGAACAGTGTACTAGGACAGCAATCAAAATAGCAGTCAGGCAAATAAAAATAAAATTAGTCAAACTGTACCTTTGGGCAAAATCATATATAAAAAGTCACATCAAGTCAAGTGGTTTTATTGTCATTTCCTTTCTGTATGCAGCGGAAGAAATCAAACAGTTTCCCTGAAAAACCACAGTACCCCCAACCCCCCCAAAAAAGTATAACATATACTTTTTTTTTTTTTTACATAGTTTAACATACCCATATGTATTATAAGACTTGTTATTGAAGGGGGTAGCTTTATAATGCTGTGCCTCGGTCATGTTTTCTTACATTTTCGTTTGACATGCTGAAGTGACAGTTAGTGATGTGTCAATTGAACTGAGGCTTAGGGGCTTGTGTCGAGCATAAATTGGCGTGCCAGATGAAGCCTCGATTTGAGGCTTGTGTTGGTAACGTAGAAATCACATGACAAACGAAGCCTCACTTTCTGTCCAATCATGTGTGCGATTCACAATTTGCTGAGGAGGCCTTTTACTCCTCAGACTTTTATGCTACTTTTTGGGAAATACCAACTTCATGTTACTGTACACATCAATTGATCAATGTCTATGATCCAATCTTCCTGTTGTAGGCGTATCGGTCTCTGTATCTCTTGCTGGTTGTTGCTTATGCTGTTGTCTTCTTCTAGCACTCTTCCTCTTCTTTACTGAAGTCTTCGTCTGGCTCACCTCCTCTCGAGGTTGCAACATGCTCTCTTCATCCCTGTGGTTAACCTTTGTGGTTGGTTACAATCATCAAACTCAAAAACCTAACTTTCACAACTATTGCTTTGTCATCTTATCTTATAACATATAAGGGAAGTATTGCAGTTACTTAATTTCATAATCATTCAATAATTCAAGCATATATGGCCTTAACTTAAAAGCAAGCAAATAACTACATTGAAAGGTAAATAGCAATATCAATATAAATTTCCAAAATACCCCCTTCTTGCAATTTTCTGGTTCATATATATCCCTTAACATTTCATTTTGGGGCAAATTTTTTTGTACTCTGCTTAACAATGGTAAGGTACTGTAAAATATTTTACCGCAATAGCGATGCATCAGTTATTTCATGCTGGCATGCTCCTATGTGCTCTCCCTTTGGATATATCTTTTGGATATCTGTCCATGTGAGGACAAATAAAGGTACGGCCTCTCCCAACTCTCACACTTTACAGTCTCCAATGGATACGATTTGGGTCTATAGCAAGACCTTGGCCGCCACCTTCTTTCTGGGTTCCTGGGGCTCTGCCTCTTCCACATATTTCATGCAATGCCTCTATGAGATAAAATACACATTTTACTTTTAAAATGCTTAGAATTTCCTTAGAGTACCTTACATGCAAAGCACATGCAAAAACTTGGATTTTATCCATTCAACCCCTCATATAGTATTTGATAATACACACTATAAGTCATTTCACAATTTACTACTTCTCTTTTTTCACGTTGAGTGCCATGTTAGTCGGAGTGATCATTTATTGTACACCTTTAAACCCTAGGATTATTCAGGTAGGGTACGGTTAGTCAAATCTACAACAAATCTAGACTAAACCATAAGATACTCACCTTCAGGTTGAAGTCCTTCAGGAATGACGTAGAAGACTACCTTGTGGTTGTTCTTTATCGAGCTACAGTTTGTACTTATAAGTAAAGTCTCACTGAAGGCAGTCATAACAATAAAATATCTCTTTTAATGGTTACAATACAAAGCAGTGAATGCAAAATAAAACAAAATAAAACTTTAATCAGCTTAAGCTAAAAAGCTCTATAACCTAGCTTTACCCAGCAATATTAGAGATGCTGTTAAGCACCCCTCGTTAGGGTATCAGGTGTCCTTCTACGCTTAATGCAGCAGCATTTGAGGAGGCCCTTTACTCCTCAGACATTTATACTAATTTTTGGGACTTTCCAACTTCATATTACTCATCAACTGATCAATGCCTATGATCCAATCTTACTGTTGAAGGCATATCAGTCTCTGTATCTCTTGCTTACTAAGCCCGAAGTCCTTCCTCTTACGCTGTTGTCTTTTTCTAGCACTTTTCCTCTTCTTCACTGAAGTCTTCGTCTGGCTCACCTCCGCTTTAGGTTGCAACATGCTCCCTTCGTCCCTGTGGTTAACTTTTCTGGTTGGTTACAAACATCAAACTCAAAAACATAATTTTCACAACTGTTGCTTAGTCATCTTATCTTATAACAAACAAAGGAACTATTGCAGTTAATTAATTTCATAATCATTCAAGCATTCAAGCATACATGGCCTTAACTTAAAAGCAAGCAAATAACAACATTGAAATAGGTAAATAGCAATATGTGTGCACTAATATTTTCAGTTCCATTCATTTGCATGTTGTCCCAAGGACACACCCTCAAGGGGATATCATGAAAATTCATATAAGTGCCAACCAGTAGAACCAAATATATCAGGAACGAAATACGAAATACGTATGTGAGGCCAATGCATTTGCAATGAGGCTAAACACTGCATTCTTTAGAGGTCATCAGTGCGCCTCTTCAGATAGGTTTACCTGCACAACTCTCACTAGCTGGCCTCTGTTACACGTGCAACAAAATAATGCTTCACGGAAAATAAAGCGCAGATGATGAACGAGCGACAAGGCAAGGAAGCATAAAAAATTAACGTACAGTCAGTGTTGCCAAGTCCACAGTTTTCCCACAGAATTGGGATACTTTTACAGTGTTGCTGTGGCTTGTTTTTCATGTCCGTGTGTTGAAGCGACCCCAAATAACATGATATTTAGCCCCTGGAATGTGACTTTAAACTGGAGATCCCCGCCAAAAACGCTGAGTTTACCCCCTGGAACGCAATTTTTACTTTGGGACCATGGGCTAGTTTTGAGTAGCAATTGGGCAGGTTTTGTTGTGAAAACCTGGCAACCCTGCATACAGTACACAAGAGTAAATACAAACAAGAGTTTGTTGTTAGTTGCCAACAGCACAGCAGCTCCAGACAATCATGACTCTCAAACCCAGTGTTACTCACATGTGAAGCGGAATCAAAGCAGCCTCCACGTCTGTTTTCAGGCTTTCCCGCTTAGCTCTCTCCAGTGCTGGAAAGCTTTCCTAATATTAATGTGGGTCCTAAAGCACTTGCCTAGTCATAACCCTTCATTCCAGTGATATTCTTTTGAGCTTTTCTCTTTGGTAATGTGTCTCATCAGTCTTTCTTCAAATCTCCCTTTTGCTTGTTCTCTGTCCTTCATCGTCATACGCCCCTTAATGCTGATTGGTCAGACTAACTTCCAAGCAGCGTTTTTCAAATATCACTTACTGCACCTTTAATCCTATTGCTCCATAAACTTTCTTTTTTTTCTCATGCAATTCTCACGCTTTCAATGAAGATATTTATTGGATCTCTTAAGCTGAGTTCAGACTGCACGATTTTAGCCCCGATTTTGGCTCGCCGACAGGTTTTGAGAAATCGCCGACAAATGCCCGAAATCACAAGCAAATCGGTGCTCGTTCACGCGAGTGACAATCACGCAGTGTGAATGAGCAAAGACGTGATCTGAGAGAATCACCGACGAGTCGCCGACACCCGTGAGATATTTGGCATGCTAAATATCTGGACCTGACGGCGATTCAAATTCCTGCTGTGTGAAAAGTGTTCTGACTGAAAACTACATCGGCGATGACTGACAGCCAATGAGAGAGCAAGATACAGAGCAGCGGGGAGTTCGGGGAGGAGTTATAGACCACAATATCAGCAAGCATGGCTTCGTACACATAAACATTACAATTCTATCAAACAGAAACAAAACACAAACATTTGCTTGACCATCCGCAACAGCAGCACATTAAAAAGTTATTTATTTACCTCCAACTCTCGTTGCAGAACACACAATCCACAGTCTCCCCAACCATTTCCTCCTCCATATTTTTCTTTTCTTGTTTTCGCTGCAAATCAGCACACAGGCAATTCGTATTTCAAGCTTCTTGTGGACTACTATTTTTAATAATAATCCCACCGTGTGTCTCAATCAGCTCCCTAGTTCAGTAGTCAGGGCACTGATCAGGGTATCAGCCACATTCACTTTCATTATGTACTGATTCACTACCTAGGGAGCTGATTGAGATGCAGGGCCAGTCTCACGTGAGAACTCCGGTCTTGCACACATGATATCGTGTTGTTTCCTTGTCAGGTCTCGCGTGTGTTTGGTTGTGAAACGTAGTTTGCGTGCCAGACAGAATTGTCGGTGATTCTTCCTATTGTAAAGTCATGCAGTGTGAAACCTTCTGTCGCCGATCCATTGTGCAGTTTGAACACAGCAGCGACTGAATGCTGGCCAAGATAGTCATGCAGTGTGAAAAGAACAGTGACCCGACTACTTTGAAAATCGTGCAGTCTGAACTCGGCATTACACAGACAAGCCATGCGCACACAGACTCTCCTGCTCGCTATATCCCGCCTCTCCCGCTACTAATGCACTATACATATAAATCATCTAAAACACACTGAATAATCATACTACTAAAACTAAATGTGATATTGGGATTTAAATTATGTACACAGTAAACCCTAATAAGTTGAGGCTACTCAAATTATTATTATTTTTTTTTTTGATGAAAGTGATTCCATCGGTTCAATTGAGTAATGGGGAAATTTACAACTCAATTTAATTAAGTTGACCTAATGTGGTCTTTTCATTGAGATAATTTACTCACCCCCATGTCATCCAAGATGTTGATGTCTTTCTTTCTTCAGTTAAAAAGGAATTAAGGTTTTTGATGAAAACATTCCAGGATTATTCTCCTTATAGTGGACTTCAATGGGCACCAAACGGTTGAAGGTCAAAATTACAGTTTCAGTGCAGCTTCAAAGGGCTTTAAATGATACCAGACGAGGAATAAGGATCTTATCTAGAGAAATGATTGGTCATTTTCTAAACAAATACGATTTTATATGCTTTATAAACACAAATGATTGCCTTGCGAGTGCTTCAGTCTTCCATTTTTTCTTAAAGCTTACGCTGTATGTCCAACGCCTTCCCAATTATACATATGGAAAAAACGGAACTGGCGCCGCGTTTGTTCTGTAACTACATTTTGCTTAGTTGCTTTTAAAAGCTTGTAATTTTAGAGTGATTTGCAAGGTAAACCATATTAAAGTATGTGTTCTGAGTTTGTCACACCGCAGAAAAATGTTAACCACCCAGCCAAATTTGAATGATTAAAAAAAAAAATCACCAAGTAAATGAGAAGTTATCAAAATCGTGAAAAAAATAAGCAATATTCTCTGCTTTAAAACGCTGGGGGCGTGTCCGCTGTTGGCACTGAAACCACACCCACTAGCGAGAGCTGCCATCTCAACTAAACAGGCATGCATACACTGCGATTTTTGTGCAATTTTGAGCCGAATTCTGACTCGTGTGACTCTTTTGAGATGATTTTCAGCTTTGTCATGTGTCGTTTGTTGTGCAGTGTTCATGCAGTGTATATGAGGAAACGAGAGGTGATAAACCTCTCCCGACAGGCAAGTGGATGGTCGGATGAATTTCTGGCAGCATTTCAGAAATTTTGGTTGCCCCTTCTGAGGATATCAGACAGTTGAAGCAGTTGTTTTTTCCCTCACTGCGCCTGCGCAAAAATAGAAATTAAACCATTTCAGAGGGAGCTACAGATCTAAGTTCTGTAGCTATCAAACTAGCTGCAATTTAGCAAACTATTGCTTACCTCCAGCTCGTGTTGCGTAATGGATAAACCATAGGCTATTATACCCATGTATTCCAAGCCACCTACGTGTAGGCATAACCGGAACCTCTTGTATTAATTTACTTGATCATTAATTTACTTGTTTCGCTTTTTACTTTTTATTTACTCATGTAGTCTATTTACTATTTACTTAATTTTATTATTAATGTAAATGCGGAAATGTGAACTGTTGTCCATCATTTGGCAATTGGTGATTGTGGCGACCAGGGCGGGCGAGAGCCGTGAGGGAACGGCGCGAGGCCGGTGGCGCGAGTGTCAATGAGCTTCACCTGGGAGGCGCACCGGCCTTGAGTCCCTCACGGAGGAGCTCTGGGAGCATAAAACCATGAACCATGAAGGCGAGTCAGTGTACTATAGGGGAATGCGGGGCACAAACTAACGCTGGGTTAGTTGTAACACACATGGTTTAAATACTTCCACACATGCCAGCATGAAGAAACTTAGCATATTTACTAGTTGCCATATTGACAATATATAGAGAAACAAATGTGCCAAAATTCAGAAATCTTTGGAAGATATCACTGAACATTTACTTAACAATAGCAAAAGTAAATTTATTACTTAAGCTCATTTTTCATCTATATTTTTTGTGTTTATTTAAAATTTGACAAACCTGATATTATTTTAATCTCCAATCTGTTGTTTAGCAGTTTGGGTAGTTCTTTAATGCTTCACTAACTGTTAGAAGACACTAACCAGATTTAAAGTCCAGTTGCACAGATAGGGTTCATTGTAACACTGCGTTAACTATACTATTCTATACAGTTATGATATAACTGGCATAATTAAATTTTATGAATTTATGTTGATAAACTATGGGAAAAAAGGTGAATAAAGAGGAAGAACCTGAACATCCAGAAAATATTATTTCAAGAAATGTTCAGCATTTGTACTGTCTCGACAATTTGTCTCCTCTTCTGTGAGAGCTGTGAGTGGAGGGAGTGTTTTTGTTCAGCTCTGTGTTTTTCTGAATGTTTGAATTTGTCTCTTCATCTGTTTGCCTGTATTTTTTTGACCAGTGCTGTGTAGTTTTTTTTCAGCATGCTGTTCATTGTCAAACTACACAGTTATTTAAATTTGAACTTGAAACGGCGTGTCTTTAGTAAATCCTGACGGTAGTTTTTTAAAGCCAAAAGAGGGTTTGCGCTGGCACAAGCTGTTGGTAAATCTGGCCCTTAATCTTTTAGAAGTGGCCTGCTGCGTCAGCAATTTTGCAACGTCAAAAAATTTAAATTACTGCCTTGTGCTATATTGACCAATCAGTGCAGTTGTCAAGGCAGAATTTCAAACATGACCAATCATATTAAATAGAGACAAAGCAGACAATTTTATGTTTATAAGACTTAAATTCTTAATTTGAATGATTTTTTGCTGCCAAATGAGTACATTAAACACACCTGTTTAAGATTTGATGCTTAAGTTAAGATTGATTGACTTGAACTTGATTTCTTTATTAATAACATTGGGGTTTACAGTGTATAACTTTACCCTTTCAAAAGGAGAAAAAGCTTGATACATAACACCATGAGACAATAAAGAATAAATTACATATAGCATAGACAGAACAAGAGTAACCCAAATTAAAGATAAACAGGGTGTAAATCTTTTACATTTACCCAAAATTTACTTTAAACAACAACAGCAAACTTTCAGCATGCTCTTCTCCATCTTCTGCCACCAAAACAGGTTTGAACTCAAAACATTCATCAATCAACACATCTGTACAAAATAACCACAGCAATTTTATACAATTGAATCTATTAATATTACACTGTTATAGTAAAGTTTACTAGTTGAAAATCAGACTTATTACTTTTATTATTGCTGTTGGTTTGGTACCAGTCTGTGAGAAGAGATGGGGAAAAAATAAAAATAAATTTGAGGCAGTGATGTAAAGCAAAAGGAACTGCACAAAAAACATACATGCAAGCCCACAATTTATTTTTGAATGAACTCAATTCATGACAATTGAGAAGTCAAACCAGTAAAATTTAATACACCCAGTTTTGTGTGCTATACTTTAGACAAAGTGACAAATTGTGTGCAGTTTTGTTTGCATCTGTTTGAAGCTTAATCTATGATCACTGTGCACGCAGGATGTGTTCAGTGTAAACAGGATATCTGTTCATTTCTGTGGTTGGGTAATTTTCTGTTGCATTTAGTTTCTCTTTTACACTCTCTCACGTTTTTGCACTTAAGCTTCTTGATAACGTGTATCAGGTTTATTTATAAGTTAGACAGTATTGACTTTCATCTATTCTGTCAATCATCTGTGAAATAAAATTAAAAAATCCTTTTATATTCAATATTTTTTTAAACTTTGCACAATACATATTTGCACAATAAAGAACACCTCACTTTAATACTTGAATAAATGAAAATGCATTTAAGTTAATACTTCATACATCTTAATCACCTTTAGCCCCTGATTGTCTGTATTTGTCAATGTTTACTATGTACTGTACTAAGTTAAAATCATATTTATTACATTTATCATTTATCATGTCATCACATTGGAATTATAAGATTCAATTTGACATAATATATGAGTTATTCACATATTCTGTGACAACGTATTTACATTATGTGATGTTTCCTTTTTTATTTTGTGTATATTTTGGGACTTTTTTTTCTATCTACAAAGTCAAACTCTAACTTGGTTCTATAAGGTTCTATTTGTGAACCAATCAGCACTTTGAATGCACACACACGGACCAATCAGGTTCAGCTTTTCTCCATGACAGCTCAATCCTGTGGACTTGTGCTGAGCTGTATGTACTATGTAGCTATAAAGCTCTATTCTATGGCACACTGGATTAAAGTGTATAAACTATGACATTAAGTCTAATTTGTCAAAGTGTGAACTAAGTGTTATATTCTTGCACTAGAATATTGTATATGACAATTTAGTTCAAACTTTGACCTGAGGATGGCAGTAATACACTTAGCAGTGTCTACACT
Organism: Chanodichthys erythropterus; assembly: GCF_024489055.1. Taxonomy (NCBI): domain Eukaryota; kingdom Metazoa; phylum Chordata; class Actinopteri; order Cypriniformes; family Xenocyprididae; genus Chanodichthys; species Chanodichthys erythropterus. Next base: position 36,558,318 of record NC_090228.1, on the reverse strand, counting down.
GCTGGAATTTCTAATAGAGAAGAAGCGAGCTAGTTTAAGATGAGCATTTATGGTTAAAATGTATAAATTTATGTATAATTTTTGTTGTTGTTGTTTTTTTTTAAATGAGTGAGGGTTTCTCTAGATAAGACTCTTATTCCTAGTCTGGAATCATGTGGAACGCTTTGAAGCAGCACTGAAACTGTAATTTTGATCTTCAACCGTTTGGAGGCCACTGAAGTCCACTATATGGAGAAAAATCCTGGAATATTTTCATCAAAAACCTTTATTTCTTTTAGACTTACGAAAGAAAGACATGAACATCTTGGATGACATGGTTGTGAGTAAATTATCAGGAAATTTTAATTTGAAAATGAACTAATCCTTTAATAAGGTGATTTACTGGAGCAGCTCCACTAAAGATTGAGGCTTAAATTAAACCAACCTGGAGGCAGGTTTAATTTCAGATTAACATTGTGTTTTAAAGAAGACTGGATGTATACAGTCAACTCGTGTTCACTGCTGGTCAGAATTATGGTCAGAATGTTTTCATCTGTTTTTATGGACCCTTGAACTTTGCAAATGCTCACAGCCATATTTAGCCATCAGCTCATGTTATGTAAAAATACCTCCGATACCAAAGACCGATACCATCACATCACGTAAAACATCACCAAAACGCTTGTCATCTTATCTCCTGTGCATTTCAATTAAAGATTTTTAGAGTGCAGACCTCTTTGGTGTTCTTAATTTGAAATATAGGTCCTGGCACCTAATTAGCCTGGAGAGCGCGGTGAACACTTTAATGTGGAATAACACAAAATAGATATAATTTTATAGCTTAGAAACTCAGCTTTTTCATGCATCTAACCATTTTAATCCATTCTTAAGGAGTGCTGAGTAGTCCCTATAAACCGGAGTGTACCGCCCACTAGCGCCACCTAGCAACGGAAAAATTAATAATCATATTTTTCAGAACAACTGCCTTGATCAACAGAAAATAGGTGTCATTTGAAAGCTTTAAAGTTTGAACTTTACAATGCATGTAGTCAATTGACCCTTCGCAGGGAGTTTGATTAACAAGTGATCTAACCAATCAGAATGCCGAATCCACCATTTTGTCTGACAAAGCACTCAGGAGTTAGAATTAGTTAGAATTGAGTTAGATTAACCTTGGTGGACTTAAACTTGAAAAATGGTGTGAATTGACATCTTTCCACGTTTGAAACAACATTCCTTCTCATGTTTATTCATGTTTATTTGATGCTATAAATCAGGGGTCTTCAACTAAAATTGCTAAATGAACTCTCCTCACCAGCCGAGGTCCAGACAATTATGAACTGCACGTAAAAACAAAAATTGACGGCTTTCGCCAGACTGAAGAAATTAGTGTAAATATTTGTTTTTATTGAACAAAATATAATGTTATCATATTGAATAATGTCTCTTCATATGTATAAGCATAAATAATCCTTCACAAATCGATCTCATTTTAATGCTGTTCTGTTACTGTCCTTACAGTTGCTTTGGTACAAAATATCTAAATTTATCCAGTAACAATGTCTGACAAAAATATGAAGGGAACAGTGCATCTCTAAATCTGCACAACATGCATTCATTTCAACTTTAACAACTTAAAAGGAAAACCCAAGTCTCTTTACTTCTAAACTGAGATTAACAATCACAATCAATGAACACAACCCTCTTTGGTTTAATTAAATCAGATCTCATATCACATTTTATCTTCATTCTCATGTATTGTCTGTACTTTACTAAATGTAATGTTGAACACTCAAGTCAAGTTGTGACTGCACATCCTGTGCTAACATTTCAACTCTTCTTGTGGCTGTTGCAACAGAAAGGGGTTTGTTTAATTTTCTCTCTCAGTTCATGTCATTCTTTTCCATCAAAATGTTTCGCATGCAGCATCCATGCACTCCTTTACTATTTCCCCATCTGTAAAGGGCTTGTTATGCTTTCCTAAAATCCACTGTATTTTCAATTAACACTAATATGCTTGTTGGGTGGTGAGTGAGTGAGAGAGGACCCGTGTGGATCGCTCATACTGGGCTTTTAGTTAATTTATTTTTCGCACCCTTACTGAGGGTAAGTTTCTTCCAAGTGTCTGTTTAGTTTCGTAATGGCGTTTAATGTTCCCACTTTGGACAGCCGCCACAGACACCGAGCAAATGAGGCACACAGGCCTCGTACATTTTGATGAAGGAAGAATAAATACGTATTTTTCCACACATTCGTCTCGAAAAACTCGTTTTTCAGCGTCAACTTTCGTAATTTTTGATAATGCCAATTTTTTTTAGTCATCGAAAGTTGTATCGATGTGCACCGCTCTCTGCTCTCTTCACTGTCTGACTGTTCGCGCCGGCGCCGTACTCGAAAACTGTGTCGATGTAGGATCCAAATAGCGCTACTGAGCTGACCTTTTATGTGCCTGATATAAATTGGATTTTATAATAATGTTAAATTGCGTTTGCTATTTATTTATTTAATTGTGTCAAAAGGAATAAAATGAATAAAATGTAAAACAGCTATATTCAGCTTGAAGTATCCATTCGTTTGTAAACTTTTAATATTCTGTGTCTTAAGTACAATAAAACATGAGCCAATAGATCCTTACTAAAATTCTTAACAGAAAAGATACGATTAGAGTTAGTACTTAATATTTCTGTATACGGCAAAATCATTCACAAAATCATACACAAAGGGATGTGCATGCTTAAGTTTGCTCAGTGTGTTTCTATTTGAAACATTTTCATATTATTTAACTTTTATTTCTATCTTTTAAATTTGTCTGGTTTTATTTTATTTATGTATTTGTCTCATTATTGTTTAGTCAATGTACCCCCCTGACTGTAATTGTAATTGTAATTGTAAAAAACAAAAAAAACAAAAAAAAAACCAATAAGATGTATTACAAATCAATGAAATTGGGGTGGGCGGGGCAATCGTCCAGGCTGCACCCTAGGGTACTAGAAACAACACAGCACCTCAGATAGTGCCAAAGCCCCACTCTACTCACGTAGGTAACTTAATGTCAAAAGAAATGTGTTAACAAATTACACCACTAGTAACTAGAAATTATGCACCTGTCACAGTTATGCTTTGTTTATCATTGTTTTATGGACTTTTAGTTTGTATTCATACGTCACATGTCTTCCTTTGTTCTGTTTTCCTGCCACCTTTTAGTTGTCATAGTAATTAATTTAATCATCACAGGTGTTCATCATTAGTTCCCTCATTAACCTTGTATTTAAGTTCCTGCCTTTTCACCCTTTAGTTGTCTGGTATTGTTTGTGTTAATGCTTGTTTGAACCTGCTTTGTAGCACACTGTTACGTTGTTGGATTACTTTTAAGCCTTGTTAAAAAAACCTTGTTGGATTTCTACATTAATCTTTGTCTTCCTGGGAGTGTATGTAACCGCACCCAAACTACTCACTTATGAAATAAATACAAATTGAAAATAAAACAGTAAATATTAAGCAAAATTGTCTGTCATTATGAAATGTATGAAATCCTGTAGTGTAAACTTGGAATAACAAATCATAGAGAGGCCACCTGACATTAGCTGATTTCCCACTACACCACAGTTTATCTCGTATGGCCATGTATTTCTGGCGTAACTTTTTAACTCAGTACTGCAAGGCGCTGGCAGTTCAGTTATATCTTCTCTCTCATTTTGCGGAAAACTGAAGGAAGACTTTTGTATTTTTTGTAGGTGGTTGATGGTTGTTGCTTTATATAGTCTTTCTTCCAAATTTGTTGAAGTGCTCTAATTTCCTCATCTGTCCATATCAACCCTCTTCCAGCCGAAGCCATGTGATTAGTACAAAGGTATGTTACGACCAACTAATGAAAATATGCAAACGGAAAAATCAAGTGAATGAGCCCAGCGCGGTTTGTGTTCAGATCGCATGTTTTTAGCAAACCGTACCATAAGAATAAGCGAAAATGGTTTAAATGTAAGTAAGAAATGGGAACACGGGGGCACTGCAATGCAACTACAAAGGCCACTTTCACAATCAAAGGGGCAGGGACTGTGCCCTGTGCCAGCCACTACACTGCACCACTATCTGGGATAGCATTCAGTTGCTGCTGTGTGCACATTGCTTGATGGATCTGGACAGGGACAGAGAGTTACACATTGCATGACTTTACAACAGGAAGAATCGCCGACAACTCTGTCTGGTCCACAAGCTATGTTTCACAACCAAACACCCGCGAGAAGTGATAAGGAAATAACACAGGATTGTTATCAGCTCTGATGAAACATCAAATGGGTGCTCCTGCCAAAGTTTGACTAAACTTTCCTCCATTTCATGGGTCCAAATAGACAGAGAAGAATCCTTTTTCAGAACCAAAGCCATGCTTGCTGATATTTTGGTCTTTAACTCCTCCCTGAACTACCCGCTGCCCCGTATCTTGCGCTCTCATTGGCTGTAGGTCATCGCAAATGTTATTTTCAGTCAGAACACATTTCACACAGCAGGATTTTGAATCGCAGACATGTCCAGATATTTAGTGCACCAAACATCTCATGGGTGTCGCATTGTTGATTCTCTCAGATTGCGTCTTTGATGATGCAAACTGTGTGATTGTCACTCGCGTGAACGAGCACCATTTGTCTCCGATTTCGGCATCATTAAATCTGTCAGCAAGTGAAAATTAGGGCTAAAATAATGCAGTGTGAACTCTGAATAAGATGTATGGATAAACAAGAGGTGTTATTAATGATTTTATCAACATTAAATTTGATTTATTTCCCATTACCTTTTTTTCTTGGTGCAGGTGTAACGTTTTCTCCTAGTGCATTTTTTTTTTTTTTTTTTTTTTGGCAGTGGCAGAATGAAAAAAACAAAAAAAAACAACTGTTCTCAAATTTCAATGCCTCTTGTGTGATGTAGCAAATGGACTCAATACAACTTATGGTAGTTTAGTTGAACCCATGTGACTATTACAAGTTAAGTTATTGGATAGCAGTGTCATTTTAAATAGTCAATTCAAAAATGTAATGTATGTTTGAAATCAGAAAGCAAGTAAATGATGGCAGTTTTAATTTTTTTAACCATTCCTTTTGTGAAGACTTACTTGTGAATCCTTTTTCCAGGAATTTCAGCTTCTGAATTGATGTCAGCCGTCTGTGTACCAGGACTTTGCTACTGTCCCTTCTCCCTCAAATCCAATATTAAATACATTTATTTATTTATTAAATTTGCAAGTCGGAAACCCATGTTGTTTATTAATTTAGCTGTAAACTTGTTTATGAATTTTCAACTGTGTAATTCAAATATTTCACCAATCCATAAACTATTTAACAAAATGCACAGGAATAGAGCTACTATGTAAAAGAGGAAATTAAACAAAATAACTGAAAATTTTATCTATTTTCTCAAACTTGCAGAAATCAACTGAGATTGGGATTTTGAGATTATGTTAGGTGATTGTCAAAAAAATGTTCCTTGTGGTTGAAGGTACTGTAAGCTACATAAATTTCCTCACTGAATGAAATGATGTTCTGCAGCTTAGCAATTTAACTGCCAAAGTACACATGATTGTTTTTGCCTATTTCAGTTTGAGAGTGTATTATTTTTTATTTATTTATATATCTGCAGCTTCTTTGCATTTGAGAGAATCTTGTTACTATTTGACTCAGTGGGCATGTTGGTTTCCTCAGAAGTCTTTTCAGTTTGTTCAGGTGATTTTTGTACCTGAAAGTGCTAAAGCTGTGAAGTATACCATGCACCATTTTTTGCATCATCTGCAAGATATTACAAGGCAGTGTGCATTATAGGACAAGAATTGTTGCCCATACAGTTGATAAAGTGAGTGACAAATAGAGGCAGTATGTCAATGGAGTAATCACTGTAATCTATCAAATTGTTGATGCACAGGATGAAAATTCCAACAAAAATAAGTTTTTTACACCTCTGTGTTGAGATCTTTCATCATAACAGGTCTGGTATACAATAAAAATGGTCTGAACTCTGTTGCCTTTCAATTTCCCTCAATGCCCTTGGTTTCCATGCAAATTCCATGGGCACACTTCTCTGAGGATTCACCAAAAAAAACAAAAAAAAAAACATCACACATAACAGAGTAACAAAGACAATGATAAAAAAATAAAAATAAAAAAAACCTCAGCAGTCAGCTTATTTTCTTAATTTCCTTCATAATGTCTCAGGAACTAATGGTGACCATATTTCTTCAAAATGTTCTCCCTTTCCTCTAACAATATAAGTGAGTCTTTCCAATACAATACATGATGCCATCTCCTTCACCCACATATGATTTGAGGGTACATCCATTTTCTTCCAGTACAAAGATATTAACCGTCTGGCCTGCAGGAGTCCAAAGTCAATCAGTTTTATTTGTCTGGAGCTAAAAACACAGTTCTCTGGATATATACACAACACGCATATTTTTGCCTCAACAGGTATTTTTACTCCAGCAATCTTTGACAGAGTCTGCATGACTGACTTCCAATACTGATGTAATTTTGGACAATCCCATACACAGTGAAAAAGAGTACCCTTTCCATCTAAACATTTACTACAGCTATCTGGGATATTAGGTGACCGACAGTTCAGTTTGACCAGAGTTATGTAGGTTCTCATCAACCATTTATATTGGAGGAGTTTCATCCTGGTACTAATTGACTGTTTTTGGGCTTTTAAACATGCAGCTTCCCAGTCTGCCACCTTTATCTCCTCTTGAATGTCAGATCTCCATGCATCCAGCTTATCAGTGGTGGATTCCTCATCATGTGTTAGTAAAGCTGCATAAAATAAAGAAATATGACCTCTCGTTTCAAGATTTTGCAATATAATATTCTCTAGGTTTGACAGTGTTGGTTCAGATTCAATCTGTTTATATTTCGACATAATAAAATGCTTAATTTGTAAGTGTTTATAGAAATGTTTCTTTGGAATGTTATATGTTTGGCATAACTGCTCAAATGTAAGGAGGTTGCCATCCTTATAAAGGTCTGCCAGCTTCTGTACACCTTTATCTGCCCAGATTTTGAAACCCCCATCAGCTCTTCCTGCCTTAAAACCTGTGTTGCCCCAAATAGGCGAAAAAGGAGAGATGGGAGGAATACCTCCCATATACTGATGAGCCCTATACCAAATATCAATTGTGTTTTTTAAAAAGGGTTTTTTTTTTGTCATTTTCCCCAATTTTTTGGGGCATGCAGAATATAAATACAGATTCAAGTTAAGTTTTGTTTCTAATTGTTCAATTTTTATCCATGCTGGGGGTGTCTCAGTTGCAAAGTAGAATATGGCTGAACGCAGCTGTGCAGACCAGTAATATAATTTAAAATAAGGGAGTTGTAACCCCCCTCTCTCATATGGCAGGTACAGCAGGCGGAGCCTTAGTCTAGATTTTTTATTATTCCAAATGAATCTATTAAGGACAGTGTTTAATTCATCAAAAAATTGTTTTGAGAGAGGCAAAGGGAGTGCCTGAAACATATAAAAATTTTGGTAATATGCTCATTTTGATCATGTTTATTCTGCCAATCATTGACACGGGCATTACTGCCCATTTATCTAAAGACTCCTTTACTTCACTAATCAAAGGATCATAATTCATTGGTACAATGGTTTTAATGTCTGGGGTAATTTTAACACCAAGATACACAAATCCCTCTTTTGCATTGATAAACGGGGTCTGTATGACTGGATTTAGCCTCTCGTCCCTATTCAAAAATAGAATAGAGGATTTAGAATCATTTATTTCATAACCAGAAAATCGACCAAATAGCTCTATTTGTTGCATCAAGTTTGGGACACTGATGGACAGCCTTGTCAGATCAGATCATCAGCATATAGGGCGAATCTATGCTCTTGATCTCCTAACTGGATGCCAAATATATCAGTTCGTTTTTTTTTCTTATCGTCATTGCCAAGGGTTCCATACCCAAAATAAATAACATTGGAGATAACGGGCATCCCTGGCGAGTGGAAAGTTCCAATGTGAAAGGTTTAGACACTATGTTGTTTGTCAAGACACTGGCTTTAGGATCTGTATACAAAAGTTTAACCCATTTGAGAAAGTTAAATCCAAATCCATACATCAGAAAAACGTTAAACAAATATGACCACTCTATTCTGTCAAAGGCCTGACGGGCATCAAGTGATAATAAAGCCGTATCTTTAGCATCAAATTTCTCATGAATTACATTCAAAACTCTTCTTATATTATGAAACCCTTGACGTTTTGGTACAAAGCCATTTTGATCGTTATGAACTAGATGTGAGATAAAGGGGTCTAATCTTTTTTCTAAAACTTTATAAAGTATTTTAGTGTCAACCCCCATCAGACTTATTCGTCTGAATGATGAGCATTCTGCAGGAGGTTTACCTGGTTTTAATATCAAAGTGATCATAGCCTGTCTTAGAGTGGGTGGGAGAACCTTTTTTCTTTGAAAGTTTTGTAGAATTCAATCGTAAATCCGTCTAACCTAGGAGCTTTACCACTGTTGATGCTTTGTATGGCCTGTGATATCTCTTCAATACTTAAATTTCTGTCCAGCTCTTGTTGTGTGTCTTCTGTGAGTGTCTGAAACTGAAGTTGGTCCAAGAATAGGTCTTGTTCTTCTGAGGTATGGCAACAATCAGATTTATACAAATTTTCATAAAATTGTCTAAAACTATTGTTAATTTCAGATGGGTCTACTGTTACCTTACCCGAGGGGGTCTTTATGTTATTAATTGCTCTTTCACTCTGTGTTTTCTTTATTGTCCATGCCAAGAGCTTTCCAGTTTTCTCACCTTGGTCCTAGTAAGATTGCTTTAACCACATTAAACTTTTTGCTGCTGCATCAGAAGACAATTTATTATATTCAGTTCTCAAACGCAACAAGTCACTTTGTTTTATTGGGTCATCACTAGCAAGCAATAGCAAGTCTAATTCCAAAGATTTAATTTGCTTATCCAAGACTTCCATTTGTTTTTGTTGTTGTTTATTCTTCGTACTCGTATAGCTAAGAATTTCACCTCGAATATATGCTTTAAATCCTTCCCATCTCATTGCGGCACAAGTTTGATCTGTATTCAACTCAAAGTAATTATCTATTTTCTCCCCTATAAATTTAACAAAGTTTGAATTCTGTAGCCATCTTGCTTGAAACCGCCAACGGAACTGTTTGTGGGTAAAGTTGTCCATGTAAACATTCAGTGAGATAGCTGCATGATCACTGATCACTATGCTATCATACTGACATTGTTTGATCCTTGATAAAAGTTCCCTTGAGACAAGAAAGTAATCTATACGTGAGCGGGATTTTTGTATACCTGAGTGACAGGAAAATTCTATTTTATCAGGATTTAGTTCCCTCCACATTTCCACCAAGTTCATATCCAATATATATTGATTTATTAAATGTCTAGTTTGGGCTTTATAGATATCTGAGCCTGTTGAACGATCTATACTTGGATTCAAGGTACAGTTAAAGTCTCCTCCAATTATATAGAGTCCTTGCAGAGTGGATACGGTAAGAAATAGATTTCATTTGGGCCATACACACTCACTAAGTTCAAAGTGATTGAGAGAATGTTACCCTGGACGATTACGTATCTACCAGCCGGGTCTTTTTTTATTTGTAGCATTTGGAATGGTATGCTCCTATGAATCAAAATAACTACGCCTCTTGCATAGTTATTGTATGATGAGTGTATCACCTGACCAGGCCATTTGTTTTTTTACAAATTTTAATTCACAATCTGTAAGATGCGTTTCTTGAAGAAAAATTATTTTTGATTTGAGTTGCTTAATCCTGTTGATAACCTGTTTTAGTTTAATTCTTTTCCTGAGTCCTCTGACATTTCAACTTGTGATTTTTATAACAGACATTATGAATATTCACTTGTTCCATACTTTGTTGGTTTTTTCAGACATATTAAAATAGCAATACGTTGTGCCGAGTTAGTATGAAATACAGAGAAATTTTGAATTAAAAAAAGCAAATAACTAAATAAAAAAAGAAATTCCTGAAAATTACACATAACACTTAAAATCCCCCCGCCCCTTCCCTTACTCAGATTAGTAAATGGGGGTTTGTGCTAATCCACTAATAAGGGGAGTAGCTAAGCTATAAAACCCAACTTCAAAAAGCAGCAGTGGTGTCGGTAAACCATGCATACACCAAACTAAGAAATAAACACAGCAAACCCATATGAACATGTTAACAGTCCCTCAATGAAATTATTCAACAGCAATGTCTTTTATCTGCTCATATTGTCTCCTTTTCAAGAATAAAAATTTAACCAAAGTATGTAGTATTAATGTGTTTAGAAAAAGGGAGAAAAAAAATATACACACATATACACATATATATACATATGCATACATACACATGTGCCTATAGTGGCGTTATAAAAGTATTGTAGAAAATACCTTAAAGTGCAGTTATTATTTGTCAGTATGAACAGCTGATTTTCTAGTTCGGGAACCGAATCGCTCACCATCATAGTTAGTCCTGTCCAGCGTGTCTGTGGAGAAAATCCCCAGCCTCCTTTGGGGATGAAAACAGCTGTAGCTTCCCATTGTGGAGGATCCTCATCTTACATGAGTTTGAGCTTCTCATGTTTTTCCTTCCACATGTCTGTCATGGCAAATGTGTCCATGTGGTATGCTTTGCCCTGAGAGGTGATATTGTGCTGCCTCACCTTCAGTGACAGGTATGCATTTATAACCTTGACAAATATAACAGCATTATAAATACAGATTATGAATAAAGCTGTTGAAAGTCTTATTTTTCAAAAATCAATGAAATGAGTACCTCACTCTCCAACTCCTTCCCAGGGCCAATCTGCAGATCTTTGAAAAAATAATTTGTAGGGTCCCACTCTGGATAGCAGTACATAACTGTCGTTTCCATCCCAGGCACGTTTGATATCTACAGAGGATGACCAAAAACAGCATTGCACTAATTGCCACACAAATATGGATTCAGACCAATATTAATCTGTTATAAGATCTGACTTTACATCAACACTTACAGCTATGCGCTGCATCTGTGGTATGAGTCGGTACTTCTGTCACCATTGTAGTGGTGTGGGACACAGGAGAGTAAGGAGGCATTTTCATTGAAGAGAGGGGAGAGGATCTGGTAGCTGGTGAATGCTTTGGTCCAATAGACAGGTCAATTGGTGAGGATGGAGGTGATGGTGGGGGCTTTTCATGTGACATAGTGATGGTGAGATCAACAGGTGTGACAGAAGGGCATGGTCCAGTTTCTTTATGTGGTCTTTTACATTGTGGTGGAGTTATTCTATGGGGTATCCGGGGTGTGTCTTCTTTGAATTGTTTGAGATGGTCAGTGTTGATTTTGGGAAAAAAAATTCCCCATTTCATCCCTTAAATCTGCACTTTTTTCTTGTAAATGGACAATTTCATAAGGTCCCAACCAGCTGCGTTCAAGCTTGCCCCCTTTCCTCTGCTGGGCCCTTATGTTTTTTCGCAGGACCTTCTGGCCTACAAAAAATGGAGCCTGATTTGCCACCCTCTGTCTCCTGTCCTGTTTCGTTTTTACATTTTTTTTTTACAATGCTGTCCATTTTCTCCTTCAGAGAAATGGCATTTGATATAGTGTCCTCTGCTAACACAGATTCCACAGTGCTGTTGACCTTTTCAGAAACATTTAAGATTAAAATTATTAAATTAAATGATACATGATATTTATATGAAACAATGTAAAGGATAGCATACCTCATACGTCTCTGGAACCTCACAAGGATATCGGGCCTCCATGCCAAACATTATGAAAAATTGGGAGTACCTAGTCAAGTCAAAATTTATTTATATAGCGCTTTTACAATTGGTAATTGTTTCAAAGCAACTGTACATATTAGAAGCACAGAAAAAAGGGAAGTGGTTAAAAATAAGCTGTACAAACAAGCGTGGTAATATGTAACATATACAAGATGGTGCTACATTAAGCCAATGTCGGCTGACTCCCAGGGGTGGAAAAAACCCACTAGAAGAAAAACCCAGCGTGCTAGCACTGGGAAAAAAGTCCTAGGAGAGAAAAAACCCCTTGGAAGATATATGTATAATATATGTAAATGGATATGGAGATCAAAATCTGAATTATACATTTTTACTATAGAGATTAAAAATAGATTATATATAAATATATGTAAGCGGATACGGGGATTAAAAATCTCAATTATAGATGCAGCCAGAATTGGATCTTTAGGCCCATTGTCTCCTGGGCTACGTTGTAGTCAGGTCCAGACGCAGGTTCTCCATCTGACCTGGATACGGCCTGGATCCAGCACCCGGCAAACCTCAGGATAAGCAGAGAGACAGATATTAGCGTAGATGCCATTCTTATTCTGATGTACAGGTATATCTAGTGTTATAGGAAATGTTCTCGGTTCCGGCCAACCTAATTATTGCAGCGTAACAATCCTTTAACGGATTTGAAAAATGATAATGTATTGATAATGTGTTATGTGTATGCAAGAGCAAAGAGATGTGTTTTTTAGTCTATATTTAAACTGACAGAGTGTGTCTGCTTCCCGAACAATGCTAGGAAGATTAAGGTGCTAAATAGGAAAAGGATCTGCCGCCTTCAGTTGATTTTGATATTCTGGGTATTATCAACTGGCCTAAATTCTGAGATCGCAATAGACGTGAAGGACTATAATGCATTAAGAGCTCACTTAGGTACTGGGGAGCTAAACCATTTAGAGCTTTATAAGTAAGTAGCAAGATTTTAAAATCTATACGATGTTTAACAGGAAGCCAATGCAGTGATGACAGAACTGGGCTAATATGGTCATACTTTCTGGTTCTAGTAAGAACTCTAGCTGACGCATTTTGGACCAACTGTAGTCTGTTTAAAAGCCGAGCAGAACAACCACCCAGTAGAGCGTTACAATAATCTAGTCTTGAGGTCATGAATGCATGAACCAACTGTTCCACATTTGTCATTGAGGGCATATGTCGTAATTTAGATATATTTTTTAGATGGAAGAAGGCGATTTTACAGATACTAGAAACATGACTTTCAAATGAAAGATACCTAGTAGTCAGTTGCGTCTTGGTTCTAAGACCAAACATTACTGCATCTAGGTACTCATCCCATTTTTCAGGTCTCGTATCCACAAGCTTGCACATGTCACAGATCCCTTGTCTTCCTGGACTCCATATCCCATGATCCTCCTGTTTCCACACCTGCACTCACTTCCCTCGTCTGCTCCTCATCAGCACTCATCACCTGCACCTGGACTCTATTGTCAGCACTCCCCATATATTGCACTCACTCCCTGCACTCCTTGTCCGTTCTCTGTAGTGTTTAGTGTATGTTTGGTGTTCCTGCCCTTGTTTATATTAAAGTCTTTATACTTTGTGGAAATCCGTATCTGCCTCGTCTCTCTACACCAACATCCTTAACAGAAGAACGGACCATTACCGCTGGATATCCACAAAGGATAAGATGGGAATTTTCCTCATCCCCGAGGCTCCAACTCCTTCTCAGCCTCTCGCAACTACATCTGCGGCCGACCGGCTCATCGGGCTCTTCCAGGTTGGCCGTTCACTGGAGAGGTATGTGGAGGAGTTTGTAGAGCTTGCTTTCCTGACTAACTGGTCAGATGCACTTTTGAACGCCCTGTTTCTGGATGGACTGGACGATGACACTATCCGTTTGGATGAACCTGAAAATTCCTTTTCCTTGAGCGAAACCATTAATCTAATTTTGTATTTAAACGGATCTAATTTCTTTGTCGATGAGGTTCAGGATAAGTGTCAATCCCGTCCAGTCCCTCCAGAAACAGAGGTGGCCAGGCCAGTTGGTCAGACTCCTTCTTCCTCCACATATCCCTCCAGTGAGCTGACTTCCTGGACCACACGGAACCCACACTCCTCCACTGGGTCCCGTAAGCGGAGGAGGAGGAAGCAAGCCGCCCCGGTCTCTCCAGAGCCCGCTCCAAGATCTCCAGAGTCCGCTCCAGTCCCCACCGAGCCAGCTCCAGTGCCTGTGGGGATCTTAATTGTATTTGAGGGAATGAACGAGCCCTCAGCTCCAGCCGCCGCCTACGAGCCCTCAGCTCCAGCCGCCGCCTACGAGCCCTCAGCTCCAGCCGCCGCCTACGAGCCCTCAGCTCCAGCCGCCGCCTACGAGCCCTCAGCTCCAGCCGCCGCCTACGAGCCCTCAGCTCCAGCCGCCGCCTACGAGCCCTCAGCTCCAGCCGCCGCCTACGAGCCCTCAGCTCCAGCCGCCGCCTACGAGCCCTCAGCTCCAGCCGCCGCCTACGAGCCCTCAGCTCCAGTCGCCGCCTACGAGCCCTCAGCTCCAGTCGCCGCCTACGAGCCCTCAGCTCCAGTCGCCGCCTACGAGCCCTCAGCTCCAGTCGCCGCCTACGAGCCCTCAGCTCCAGTCGCCGCCTACGAGCCCTCAGCTCCAGTCGCCGCCGCCGAGCCTGCCGCTCCAGCCGCCGCCGAGCCTGCCGCTCCAGCCGCCGCCGAGCCTGCCGCTCCAGCCGCCGCTCCAGCCGCCGCCGAGCCCAGTTCTCCAGTCTCCGCCGCCGAGCCCAGTTCTCCAGTCTCCGCCGCCGAGCAAAGTCCTCCAGTCTCCGCCGCCGAGCAAAGTCCTCCAGTCTCCGCCGCCGAGCAAAGTCCTCCAGTCTCCGCCGCCGAGCAAAGTCCTCCAGTCTCCGCCGCCGAGCAAAGTCCTCCAGTCTCCGCCGCCGAGCAAAGTCCTCCAGTCTCCGCCGCCGAGCAAAGTCCTCCAGTCTCCGCCGCCGAGCAAAGTCCTCCAGTCTCCGCCGCCGAGCAAAGTCCTCCAGTCTCCGCCGCCGAGCAAAGTCCTCCAGTCTCCGCCGCCGAGCAAAGTCCTCCAGTCTCCGCCGCCGAGCAAAGTCCTCCAGTCTCCGCCGCCGAGCAAAGTCCTCCAGTCTCCGCCGCCGAGCAAAGTCCTCCAGTCTCCGCCGCCGAGCAAAGTCCTCCAGTCTCCGCCGCCGAGCAAAGTCCTCCAGTCTCCGCCGCCGAGCAAAGTCCTCCAGTCTCCGCCGCCGAGCAAAGTCCTCCAGTCTCCGCCGCCGAGCAAAGTCCTCCAGTCTCCGCCGCCGAGCAAAGTCCTCCAGTCTCCGCCGCCGAGCAAAGTCCTCCAGTCTCCGCCGCCGAGCAAAGTCCTCCAGTCTCCGCCGCCGAGCAAAGTCCTCCAGTCTCCGCCGCCGAGCAAAGTCCTCCAGTCTCCGCCGCCGAGCAAAGTCCTCCAGTCTCCGCCGCCGAGCAAAGTCCTCCAGTCTCCGCCGCCGAGCAAAGTCCTCCAGTCTCCGCCGCCGAGCAAAGTCCTCCAGTCTCCGCCGCCGAGCAAAGTCCTCCAGTCTCCGCCGCCGAGCAAAGTCCTCCAGTCTCCGCCGCCGAGCAAAGTCCTCCAGTCTCCGCCGCCGAGCAAAGTCCTCCAGTCTCCGCCGCCGAGCAAAGTCCTCCAGTCTCCGCCGCCGAGCAAAGTCCTCCAGTCTCCGCCGCCGAGCAAAGTCCTCCAGTCTCCGCCGCCGAGCAAAGTCCTCCAGTCTCCGCCGCCGAGCAAAGTCCTCCAGTCTCCGCCGCCGAGCAAAGTCCTCCAGTCTCCGCCGCCGAGCAAAGTCCTCCAGTCTCCGCCGCCGAGCAAAGTCCTCCAGTCTCCGCCGCCGAGCAAAGTTCTCCAGTCTCCGCCGCCATACCAGCTCCAGTATCCGCCGCCAAACCAGCTCCATGCTCCTCCACCCACACATTGACTTTATTCCTTGGACTCCTCAATATGATCCTAAACCTCTCCAAGTATTTTTGGGGGGGGGCCCAATTACCCGTGGGTGGGGGACATGTGGGCGCCACACATGTGGGTGGGCCTCTGACATGGCCTGCCAAGGCTCCTGACCCGCCGTGGCCTGCCAAGGCTCCTGACCCGCCGTGGCCTGCCAAGGCTCCTGACCCGCCATGGATCATGGATCCGCCCTGGAGACCTCCACTCCAGTCCACTCATCCCCCGGCACCTGCATGAGGTCTCCAGGGCGCCCGCCCCCCCTCCCGGTTATTCTATTTACGGCGCGAGGACGCGCCTACCGGGAGGGGGAGGTACTGTCACAGATCCCTTGTCTTCCTGGACTCCATATCCCATGATCCTCCTGTTTCCACACCTGCACTCACTTCCCTCGTCTGCTCCTCATCAGCACTCATCACCTGCACCTGGACTCTATTGTCAGCACTCCCCATATATTGCACTCACTCCCTGCACTCCTTGTCCGTTCTCTGTAGTGTTTAGTGTATGTTTGGTGTTCCTGCCCTTGTTTATATTAAAGTCTTTATACTTTGTGGAAATCCGTATCTGCCTCGTCTCTCTACACCAACATCCTTAACAGCACAAGGCTCTAGAGTCATAATCAATGTTGAAAGTTATGAGTAACCCATTACAAACACCAATATTTCTTTGAATATTGCACTCCCAAAAGCAACCTATAAATGGTTCACCTCTGAATGGTTCCATTAAGTTTCTCCACAAGCCCGTTCGTCTGTGGATGGTACGGTGCACAGAGGCTTCTCTCCACATTGAGGAATGCACAGAGTTCCTCATTGATCTGTTTGCAAAACACATTAAAATGAATCTACAAAGAATCAAATGTTGCAGAATCTAACAAATCCTTTGCTCACATGAAGTCTCATGCATACTGTATTTGATTCATTCAAACTACAAACCTGGTTCACAAACTCAGTGCCTTGGTCAGTGAGTATCCTCTTTGGTGCCCAAAACCTGTAGAAAAAGTTAATAATGCAGCGCGAGACAACTGCTGCAGATTTATTAGGAATTGCATAGGCCTCGGACCATTTGGTGTAATAGTCAACAAGGACACAAATGTACTCATTTCCCTGGTTGGTCCTCGAGACTTTCCCCACTAAATCCATGCCCAGTAATTCCAGAGGCTTGTCCACCTTAATTAAAATAGCACAACAAATACATACAATTCTGTGAACTCATGAATTACCCATCTCAAAACTCATGCACATTTGTGGACAAGCATACATACACATATTGGGATGTACTTGGGCTCCTGCTTGATGGACAGTCTGCTATATTGACACTGGGCACACTGCAAAACCTGATGTTCAGAAATAATCACATGAATAATACATTCAAAAACAATCCATTTGAATGTTTCACAGCAATGTTCAAGAAGAATGATTTAATGTTTACCCATTTGTCAATGTCCACTCCCATTCCAGGCCAGTAGAACCTAGCTGAAATGGCAAGCTTTGTTTTTTCCGTTCCACAGTGGGCTCCGTAGGAGCTAGCATGAAACTCTGAGAATACTTGGTTGGCCTCCTTTTGTCTAACAACCACTTTTCTTCTCAAAACCATACCATTTCTTGTGGAGATGTGGTAAAGTTTGCCATCTATTGAAATAGCTTTATTAGTAGAATCTAAACAACCTGCAAGAATGTTCCGAAGGCCCAGTGAAATTTAAACTGAAATTGGACAACAGGTTATTTTTAATGTTGTAGTTAAGAATGTTATATTGCACCCTTGCATCTTGCATGTGAAAAATATTAAAGAAGGCAATAATGACAACATATAATTGTATCCATATATATTTATTCATTTTTATTTTATATAAGGAACAAAATATAACATAGTATCTGTTTCCCTTGTGACAATAATTTGAGGAACTCAAATTTTATCATGTGTAGGCTACTTTGGAAGCAGTGAACATTGTTAATACATTTTGTATACTGTTGTTGTATATCATAAACATGTCATCTCTGTATTTTTGCGATAATAATAATGCTAAACAATAAAAATGCAGTAATATGAGGCATCAAGTTTGGACATATATGTTACTGTTATATGTTATATGTTACTGCATTTAAGCTAATTTGTGCAACAGGCACAATTCAACTGAATAAATTCAGGCATAATAAACTAAATTCATGCTTAATACATAAACTATGAATAAGTTCAAGATTAAATCAATTCACAGAAATAAAACTGGACTGAATCATTTTATTATGCTACAGTGCAAGACATTTAAACGTAGCGCCAATATTTTTGTCCTCCTTCGCTTTCCGTCCATCCAGCGGTGTTTCATGGCGCATGCGCAGTCAACAGGGGGAACACACATTCCAAAGGGAACAGAATCGACTGCAACACCAGTTCTCCAGGTCGTCAGTCTTTGCCTCTAGGTAGGATATTCGCTTCATGGCGTTGCTACCCACATGGAAAAAACCTATATAAACATATATGTTTCAAAATAGGTTTTGATATAGGTTTTTAATATATGTGACATATATAAAATTGGCCGTTTTCCTATATTATATGTACATATATGTACACAAATATATACACATATATGTACACATATATGCACACATACATAATATTCACATATATGTACATATAATATAGGAAAATGGCCAATTTTATATATGTCACATATATTAAAAACCTATATCAAAACCTATATTGAAACACATATGTTTATATAGGTTTTTTCCATGTGGGACCAATTTCACATGTTCACACATACATAAGTTCTTGCATAACTTTTTTCATTAATTCTTAGTTTTTGCCTTGATAATAGAAAATATGAGCTAGGCATCATGTATGACAGTCAAAAATGAGATATGAGCTACAAAATGACCAGATCCTGCCATTAGCTATATAGAATACATATCTTTTATGTATAGGGCTTATATGTGGATATGAAGAAGCAATACAGGAGACCTATATTTGCTGTATATGCACATATATGCACCTCAATTTTGCCTATATGTGGCATATATACGCATATATGCAGCATATATGCAGTATATATACGGCATATATGCAGCATATGTGCGGCATATATGCAGCATATATGTGCATATATATTATCATATATGTGCATATATGCAGCATATATGCGCATATACACTGCATATAGGTTTCATATATGCGCATATATCCACATATAGGTTCTTTCCATGTGGGTAAGGTCGACCGTGCTCTTTTCTAGGAGTTCCTCCACCGACATGATTCTATTCTCAGCTTCCTCCAGTCGAGTAACATTAGTGGCTACATTTTGCTTCACCTCCGTCATGTTTTTCTCCAAAGCAGCGATGGACTTACTAATTTCACCCATACGATTATCTATGCTGTCCAGCTTGATTCCAAATCCACTGAACTCCGAGTGCAATGAGCGAAGTTCAGCTAACACCGTGGTAAGATCACACATGCTATCTGTGCTAGCAGTCCCCACGTTGTCTTGACCTGCTGCCGAAATGTCAGTTTTAGCTGGTTTTTGGGAACCGCGTTTTTGTGTGAAAATATCACAATCCTTGAGAGTAGCAGATTTTGACATCTTATGATTCAGTCTACGCTTCAAAGGCTGGGTTTTTGGAATTTTTGATGCAGCTTACATGGAGCATTCACTTTAAGCTGCCATCTTGGTTCACGGCTCCATAGCGCCCCCCCAGAACGTAGATTTTAATTTGAAATGGTAATAATGGCCAACAACCTTGACTTTCTGTGTGGGAAGGCACAGTTCCTTAACAATGTCTTTGAGTATTTTGGAAGATATAAACTATGCTGATGTAGTTGAGTAGCAAATTCAATGCCATGCGTGTTTTTGTGTTTAATAGCCCAGGATGCCAAACTGATTGTGAAGTTTGATGTTCACAAAACAAACCTTGTGGTTTCTCCCACTGTATATTAAACAGTTCAGTGCACATTGTGTTCTTTTTAGGTTTTCTGAACTGTTTCCATACCAGGGACCCCAAGAGCATGATCAGCTCAGCGAGGAGTTCCTTGAATATCAATTGATAGACATCCCCAAGACCCAGCCACTTTCGACACTAAAGTTTTGGGGGGAATATGTCATCAATGAAGAATAGGGTAAGAGATATTCTACACCCTTTGACATCTACTTAATCAAATTAATGAATGCTAATAAAAAATTAAAGAGATTTATTTTTGGTTTATGTTTTTTTAAAGGTGACCAGTTTGAGCAGATTTGGTAGGCTGTCTAAGATTTTCAAACTGGTTTTAGTTCTTCCTAACTCAAATGCAGATGCAGAGAGAGTGTTCTCCATGATGGGTTTGAACAAAACCAAAACTAGAAACAGTTTGGCTCTGGATGGGACTTTATCATCCATCATGACAGTGAAAATGGCTGGCCTTGAGCCCCCTGCCCCTGTCATCAAGGCATCGAAACTTGTAACAAACACTTAAAACACAAAACACCAATCATAAGCTCTCTCTTATGAGCTCTCTCTGAAGAATGAAACAATAAAACATTTTTTATTCTAACGTCCAGATATCACACCACTACAGAATAACTTTCACGGTTGAGGACAACTGGGATGTCATGGGTTTCCACTGCAAATATTCTTGGCATTGGTTTGTCAACCCTTTTTCATTGGTGAGCATCACTGCACAATTAGATAACTGTGGCGAGCAGGGCGGGCGAGAGCTGTGAGGGAACGGTGCGAGGCCAGTGACACGAGAGATAACGAGCTTCACCTGCGAGGCGCACCGGCCTTGAGTCTCTCACGGAGGAGCGATGACAGTGAAGGATGAGAGAGGACCAGGCCTGGACTTTATGTTATGTTTTATTATGTTTGTGTTACTTTCATTTTGTATTTGTTTATTTTGAATTAAAATTATGTTTAGCGTTCGCGGGTTCCCGCCTCCTTCTTCCTTATCTACGAAGTTTGTTACAATCACATTTTAAATAATCACTCTAGTATAGGCAATTTTAAAACTGTGGCTATGTTTGTTCAAGTGTGAAACACAACACTTAGAGGTGATTACATGTGCCATGTCTGTAATGTAGCCCTCGAAGTTCACCCGTCAGTAGTTATCACTAGAGTAAACAGTAACAGAAAACCCAACAGGATAATGGGATCATTGAAACCATGACCCCAATAGTCACAGTCTGTCTGCTTATACTAACAGCTATGAAAGAGTGACTTCTAGAGAAGAAAGCACATGTTAGTGGAATGATATTTGTTTTGTTTTTTAAATTCAAAACTGTATCAAACCAGTAAAGTGTAAATGCTTTGTTTTGGAACAATAATTATGTGTGAAAATTGACTGAAATTAATTTGAAAAGAGGAGAATGAATGTTAACTAAAGAATGTCAACTAAAGAGTGTTACCTGCTTTCACTATGAAATTTTAAATCATGCTGTGCTGATCATCATTATTTCGATCACATTTTGTTTTACAGTATTTACATGCAGATTACTTGCTGTGAAGTACAACATAAACACATTTATGAATATTTCAGTTAATTATTGTCCTTTGTGCCTGCTTTACCACCCCTCTTAACCACCTGATCTCCACCTGATTCCCGTTTCATTCTGGGAAACAGTATCAGCAGTTACTCTTATTACATCTTACTTACATCGGCTCATCTCAGAAGAGTGAACTCAACTACAGAGTGTGGTAAACCAACTGAAGAGAAGATTTATTTTCCGGTAAAACAACAAATTATATACTTACACACACTATCTGACTACCTTTATACAAATGCCTATCCTCTGTAATGGTTGGTAGGGCACTTTTGTAAGTGTCTTTGGAAAAGAGGATCTTGCTAAATGCTTTAAATGTTAATGATGTGGATCAATGTAAACTTGAGCTGTTTGTTATATAGGATAATTTCAGTTTTCAAGGTCTAATAAAGTTAGTTGCTATTGTTGCTATTATATAGTTATTATTATTCATAGGTTTTTCAACAATGTGAAACAATGTATATTAATAACTATAATGAAAATATAATATTTTAATAAATAAACTGAAAAGTTTGTTTATCTAGAAAATGTATTTTATAATTATATATAATCTCGATTTACTATGATTTTGTACAGGTGAATTTCAGATTCAGAAACAAGAATGTCTCAAACTGTCGTACCCATGACATCTTCAACGCTCGTCATCCAGTTTCAACCACCAACACAAACAACAGCAACTGGAACTGGGACAAATGCTCCTGTGCCTGTTTATGAACAACAGCCAGCTGGAGTTTCACCTTTTCATGGACTTCAGGCATTTCTGAAAGGCCAACCAAAAGCCCTTGGGGTGAGAAATTGATTATAAACCCAAATAATTGTATAATTTGTATGTGTGTATGTCAGTGTGAGGAATGGAAAGTACATGAATAAATTCTTAAAAAAAAAAAAAAAAAAAGGAGTGGTACACTTGAACAAAGCATACACATTTGTTTATTGAAGAATGTGATTCAATGCCTTGAGACAATGCAGTAAATATAGCAATATAAGGTAAGATTTATCATTTACAGGGTAAGATAGTAAAACATTATAGTGTTTCAGTCACAGAGAAGAATGTTATAGGAGTTGCAAACTAACAAAAAGTCAAGTAATGGACAAATTTTGCTCATTCATAAATCAGTATGTGATTTCATGCAATGAGAGTACCTGGATATTTTGTAGTGCAAGCATAGGTCCAAAATTACAGCTACTGTAAATATACATTGTACATTTTATAATGTTCCCCAAAATTTGATGCTGTTTTACTTCCTTTATAAAAGACTCTTGTCCTTCACAGACTGTCCAGATAATGATTGGCCTGTTGACTCTCCTGTTGGGAATTGTGTCTACAATTTATGCAGAATCCATCTCTGTCTTTAGTGGGATTCCTTACTGGGGATCTCTCATCGTAAGAAACAATAATACAATTAAGTGTTGTGTCTTTTATAACACAAGTTATATATTCCAGCGAAAGTCTTGATTTGTGTCTTTCTCTCTGCTCTCAGTACATTTCCGCAGGCTCACTCTGCATTGCTGCAGAAAACAAACTGAATTCACCCTCCAATTTGTGTTTGGTATGTACACAACACTTGTTATTTTAGGACTTGAAGCACCGGAATTACTTGAAACCTATCGTGTTAGTACTGATTTTTATTCTTCCTTATTTTTCTTCTATAAAAGTGTATGGGCATCAGTGACTGTAATTTGTAGAGAACCCAAACTTGTCAGTAACTGAAGGATTGGTAAAGTCGAAAATTAATATGAATTTTTTTTGGTGGATGTCAAAACTTATATGATTTGGCTACATAAAAAAAGTCCACTAGCAGCCAATACATTTTTTCGGTTACTAATAAAGTCAAATCTGATTGGCGTACACATCGATGTACATCAGAGCCAATCCTCCCTATAAGCAAACTACGCAAGTTGTGTAGGGGCCCCAAACTACCAGGGGGCCCCCTTAATCATCACTATATAAAATAAAAATGATGGTAATTTACTCATAATGTGAATATAATAGTGTTGTCAAAAGTACTGACTTCGGTACCTATCGGTACTGAAATTTTAAAAACGTGACGCTTTGAGCGCTGTTGAGCGGATTCATAAACATCTCTGATTGGCCATTGTGTTGACGCGCTCATCGGATATGCCTGTGATTGGCTACAATGATCAACGCGTGGGAGCGTTTGAAAGCACACGGAAGTGTTTGAATTTGAAAGCGTTTTGAAAGTGGGAGCGCGAGCGATTGAAAGCAGGCGTCTAACAGTGGACTGATCCGCGATAGACGCCTGCTTTCAAACGCTCCCGTGTGTATCTGTGTAAGCGCTTAGTGAAAAGATTAATTGATGACTATTTACAAAGTTTTTACAGCGTTGATCATTGAAGCCAATCACAGACATATCCGATGAGCCGTGAAAACAACGGCCAATCAGAGATGTTTACGAATCCACTCAACAGCGCTCAAAGCGTCACGTTTTTAGAATTTCAGTACCGACTAGGTACCGAAGTCGGTACTTTTGACAACACTAGAATATAACATGCAAATATACACCGATCAGGCATAACATTATGACCATCTTCCTAATATTGTGTTGGTCCCCCTTTTACCCTAACAGCCCTGTCCCGTAGTGGCATGGACTCCACAAAGGCGGCCTCACAGAGGGCAGAATACTTAATATCACTGTCTAACTTGAGCCCAGATGAGAGGCTTCAGCAGAATGACTATAGTGAGAGGAGGCCAGTCATACTCAGATCCAAGAACAGATTATTATGGCGGCCTACATTGGGCCTTGATGTTACTGTCTAACTTGAGCCCATGTGAGCAGTAACCTCAGAAGAACGACTCTCAGAGCGAGAGTAGGCCAACCATACTCAACTTCAAAGACCTTTACCAAGGCAGCCCTATAGAGGGCCGAACACTCAATGTTCCTGTCTAACAGAAGCTCAAGTGAGCGGGGCTTCAGCAGGAAGACTTTCTATAATGAGAGGAGGCCAAACACACCTAATTTCAAAGACTGCTTACCAAGGCGGCCTCATAGAAGGCTCAAATAAGCTAAGGCCTCAAAAGAAAAAAAATTCCCTAGCTAGAAGGCCAACCATACTCAGAATGACAGCCAGTTTACCAAGGTGACCTAAAGAGGGCCAAAATTGGTGTTGCTGACTAGCTGGAGCTCAAGTGAGCAAAGGCCTCAGCAGAATGACTCTCTATAGTGAGAGGAGGCCAACTGGCTGAACATAAAAACAGATTATCAAGGTGACCACACAAAGGGCCAAACAGACTGGAGATCAGTTGAGAGGCCTCAGTAAAACTCTAAAATGAGAGGAGGCCAAACACACTCAACCAAAAAGACAGTCTTTCAATGTGGGGGGTTTAGATGAGTGGAGGTCTAAGCAGAACGATCCTCAGATCGGGATGAGGCCAAACTATACTCAATCTTAAAAACAACTCACCACAGCGGCCGACACACTTAATGTCACTGTCTGAATAGAGCCTAAGAGAGTGGAGGCCTCAATGGAACAATTCTCAGATAAAGAGGAGGCCAAACCACACTCAAGGCTAAAAGACAGCTGACCACAGTGGGCCTCAGAGGACTGACACTCTTGATGTCAGTGTCTTAGCTGGAGCTCAGGAGAGCGGAGGGCTAAACAAACAACTCTCTAGAATAAGAGGTGGCCAACTACACTCAACCTTGTAAAACAGCTCATCACAACATGAGGCCAACACACATTTGGTTTCACCGTCTACCTGGAGCTAAGGTGAGCTTACGCGTCAACCGTGTTTGGAGGCCCAGCATACTCAACCTCAGAGACAGTTTACCAAGGCAGCTTCAAAAAGGGCCACCGAACTGTACCACTCAATTTAAAAAATCATAATTTCTCAGAGTTACATCAATTAAATTAAATCAGTACCAGAGCTAGCAAAACGTAGCTACTTCATTTGAATCACATGCTTCAGACACCATCACGCTGGAGGTGTTCCCCAAAGTGTATTCGGATGCAGTGCGAGTTCTCATTCGAAAGGGAAATTTGGTTTTAATTTTACTTAATTGTACTTATTGCCAATTCAATATGTTTTAACAGGTTTTTCTATACATATTTATATAGGCCTACATTTTTCATAACTTGCAGTTTGATTCCTTGATGTTTTAATTCCATTAGTTATAGAAAACTGGCAGTGGACCTTGTATAAACCATTGTAATTATTACTTAAAATTAATTATTATTCTAGTGGTTAATAAACAGACCTGCATGCGTCTTGTGGAAGAACACTGTAGCCAAAGCTACTTTTCTCCGTGTATGTCTATGGCGAGTCACGCAGTTACTGTGATACTCTGCGGCGAGTCCTACCAATCCGGTCTGAAATAGTCTGAATATAAACACTTATTATAAGTGTACCATAATGATTCAGGGTAAGACATATTGTACATTCTCATTATATCATTTTTGTACATTTTGAACACAAGAAAAGCTATGGACAGCAGCTATAAGTTTATGGAAATTTTGTTTTTTTTAATAATGCACTGACAGGGGCCCCTTCACAAAGTTTTACTTAGGGCCTCCAGAAGTGTAGGTTCAGCACTGATGTACATAGTGTGAAAATGAGCATGTGTACCAAATTTTGTGGAACTAAATATATGTGTAACCTTTTGAGCTGATATTGTATTTATTAATATGTTAACATTAATATTAATAATAATACTGTTTAAGCCCAATGGTTCAAACAAATACATCATTTAAAAAGGTTAGAACGCTACACATATTATACAATAAATAATAAAAATGAAAAGGACCTTAAGATAAATACTTCTGGACATAGAACATTTTGAGCTGCAAATGATAACACCATAATCACTTGAAATTGACCTGACATCCTATGGCATGCTTTTTTTATCTAAATTTCAATGTTTAAAACGAGTTCACATACACACCATATATTTTATGATCGCATATCTTACGACAGTTAAAAAGAAGAGGGAGGATTTCGATTTGTCCCTTTTGACACCAGCATATTTGCTGTAACCTAAACTATCAGTGAAGATTGACTGGACTTTGCTGTAAAAACTACATTTCAGTTGTATCCATTAATCATCCACATGAGTTATTGGTGCTTGGACCCTGATAATTGATGCTTGTGGGTATATATTATTTATTTATGTCAAGCAGTGTATTTTTATCACTCTCCATATACCTTTCCATCTAACAAGCTAAAGATCTTGTTAATTTATTAATCAATTTTATGTTGTTGTTGTTTTTCTATCTACAGGTAAAAGGTTCACTTGGAATGAACATTTTCAGTACTATAACTGCAGGCATTTCCTTCATCATAATTTCAATGGATTTGGGTCTAGGGCCATTGAACGTGTACAATTGGTGCAGTGATTATTCTTGTTATTATTTTGATGAAAAGTATAAGGTATGTCACCAACTTTTATATTCACATTTATTTATTAATTACTGTAAGATCACTGTGTGATCAGAACACTTGACAAAAGTCAAGCCATAATCTGCACTCATCTGTCCAGTCTTTTTCCAACATTTTCAGAAGTAGTTTATAGATCTCTTACTATTACTGTTCATTTACAATGCAATCATTGACATTATACATTAATTCTAAACTCAATTCAGTACAAATATGTTGTATTACAATATGATCCTCAAGGATGGTCCATTCTGATCTTCTGAACGGCCAATGTACCAGTGTGAGGGCTAATTATCAATTATTTTGTCATTATTATTTTTGCTCTCTCTCAGACTCTCTTCTGGGGAATCAGTAGTGTATCATTGATATTCGCAGTTCTTGAGTTTATCATCTCCATCTATCTGTCAGCATTTGCCTGTAAAGCCACCTCCTGCTGCTGTTGTACTCCACAGGTGAGTGATGGGTAAAGTCAGGGGTTCTTAAATGTTTTTGTCAGCTGAGCTCCTCAGATATGCAAGACAAATATATTTTTCGTATTTTTTTTACTCTCAAATGTTCAAAACCTCAAGCTTTAGCCATGTTAAATTCTAAAGGTTTAAACTTATGTCCACAAAAATGTTGGAAATTATGTGAAAGTAAATAAAGTGAACTTAGCACACATTGCATTATCAAACGTTAAACTCGCAGCACTTGCAGAGATGAAGTTGGTGAGAAGAAGCATTTACTGTGAACCGAGACACTTTAAAAATGTGGTATTATAAGCTGCACACGTGTACATGATCACAGTACAGCTTTTCACTCTGAAACATGCAACTACTAATGCAATGGAGTCAGTTTTTCCCTACTTAAAAACATTGTTCAAATATTTTATTTCAAGACATTTATAAGATTTCTGTCCTTAAAGCACCCTTTATTTTAGAACCCTTTCTTACACATCACTTTTTTAAAACATATTAGAGCTGTAATAGAGATTTGAGCCATTGATATGCAGAGATTGATGAAGCATCTGTGAATTACCCGCATCTGTGCGTCTCTCAACCGTGTTCAACGTCTCTACTAATAGCTAAACTCCAAGTTTAACTGCTTCAAAAACAGCAACATTACCATCTACTGAGAAATGTCATGTGGTTTTTTAGTTGTGACATTATTTTAAGAAGCCCAAATGATTGCATAAGGTTTCACACCACGACATTTCTGTCTTTTGCTTTTTTTCCTTCTATATTTGAAGTACATTGGTGTCTATAAAGCTGTAATAGTGAAACTGTCTGCCAGTGTCATTGCACATATAAATGCTTCTTGTGAATTTTTCCAAAGGTGGCGTTTGGTCCACAAGTTTTACCTCAACAGCACTGTTGTTTTGGGCACAATCACTTCCATAATTTTAACAACCCAGAGGTAAGAGAAGCTTGTAACGCCAGTTTAAGAAACTTTGAGTAAAAAAAAAAAAAAAAAGTAATCTGTAATCAAGGAAGCTGATCATATAGTTTTTTTTTCTTGTAGATATCTGTGGTCAGCAACCCTGCCATGCATCACCTTCCTGCAGAAATTCCTCCACAATACAGTGAATATAAGTAAATATTAATACAGAGTCAACAAAGTTGAGTTCCTGCAGTTGTATGAAATGCTTTTGTGGGTTTTCCCAGTGATTTCCTGTCCATTATCTTTCATTAAAAAAGAACATAACAGCAAAGGAAAAAATCCTTTGATCAGATAATAATGATTAAGACACAAATGTGTAAACAATAACTATTCAAGACATGATTTTTTTCTTTAGTAAAGTCAAGAAATTTGCCTGATCATTAATGAAACTGGATTACTTGTTTTGCACAACTAATTAATACAGTATAATCTGTAAAATAAAAGTATACTGAATAAAAAATGGCTTATTCTTGTCTCTTTTGTTTTTTGATCTCTCAATTCTGGGTTGCGAATAGCAAAAAATCATATTAGACATTTTATAAACATTTGTCACTATTTGCATTTGAATCTAATTTATATCTAATATAACATGGTTTCTTTACCCAGACATTACAGTTTTTCCTTTTAGACAAAATCTCACATTATTTGTTTATATTGTTCTATGCATTTTAAACAGCAGCGTATGAACAGGACTTTTATTTTGGTGTTGTGACGTGACGTCATAAAGACGCGCCGCGATCCTGCAGCTGTTGTGATTCGGCTGAAGAAAGGTTTGTGTTTAAAGCGTTTAAAGGTATATAAACCGTCCATTCAACTTTAACGTTTTACAAACGATGCTGAATTAATAATTTATTATTGAATGTAACATATTATTTTATTTGCGTTGTTTTTGTGAGTAACGCGCATCCACACACGAGTAACAGTGGCGTTTCGTTTCTCTCTCTTCTTTTTTATATCGTGAATGAGTTTATCATAAACGTGTTTAACGAAGACTTAAACCAATAGAAAATGTTTTCATTAAAGTGTAGTATATGTGATCTACAAAGCATTACATGCCAAATATAAAACACAAATACCTGCATTTTAACTTTCATTATAAATTGTGTTATTTTATTAATTTGTAGTGTTGGTCTTGAGAGTATTTGTTTAATCAGGTGAATTTAAGTCCATTATACTCTCACTCTGATTCTCTTACTAGTGTACTGAATTAGATCTGATTGAGACACACGTTTATTTTTCTATCTGATAATTATTTTCATCTTAAACAGGACAGAAAGATACAGAAGTACTCCCGCTGAAGCGACTGAGATCAGTGTGACACTATTGTAAAGATGGCGTTTATTCAAGAGGAGATCGAAGACATAAAGGTTGAAGAAACAGTGATGCATGAAAATACTGAGGAACAAACAGGTTGGTTTCATTCTCAAAGCTGAACTTGGTTACTGACATTCTTCCAAATATCTTCCTTTGTGTTCAGCAGAACAAAGACATTCATACAGGTTCGGAACAACTTGAGGGTCAGTAAATGACAGACATCACATGACCTGACAAATACTAATGCTGCCTTCAAGTGAACCTGAGAAGATCCTACCTTCATGTTGGTCATTCATTATTACAACTAGGGTTGGGAACCGAGAACCGGTTCTCATCCGGAACTGGTAGTGTTTTTTGAAAAGGACTGGAACCATTCACAGAAAAGCCCTCACACTACTCATATACATCAGATATCATTGCAGAGCGAGGTACACAAAGCTGCACGATTAATCTTTAAAAGATTGCATTCTCGATTTCATCACCCACATGATCTAATTCCTAAATGACGATTCGCCCGTGTATATTAAACCTTTGACAAAAATAAAATTGCGACATTCAAATCTGCGTTTGCGCTGCCGCTAATAGAAAGAGCAGTGTCGTTTGTAGATATAAACAGCTTCACAAACAATCTTTTCAAACGCACAGTATCATTATTTGTTTATGACAAATATTCCAATTATAACAGAAGAATACAAAAGTTTATTATTCAGATAGAAACATTGATGTCACCGATTAAAATATAATAAATTGCCTTCTAAAAGTGACTGGACTTCAAATAACAACTTTATCAATTGCACTGTTACGCCACTAGGTGGCAACAAATTACTGTTAAAAATGTGTCTATCACTGAATCATTCTTTCAGAAACAAATGAAGTCTTTATGAATCCAACTCACAAAAATATTGTTTCAGCTGTCTGGATCTTACATGTGTGTTCAAGCATCTTATCTAATTTGTGGTAACACTTTACAATAAGGTTCATTTATGAACTAACCATGAGTAATACATTTGTTAATGTATTTGTTAATCTTTGTTAATGTTAGTTAATAAAAATACAGCCATTCATAGTTTGTTCATGTTACTTCACAGTGCATTAACTAATGTTAACTCATACAACTCTTGATTTTAATTATGTATTAGTAAATGTTGAAATTAACATTAACAAAAATTAATAAATGCTGTAGAAATGCAGTTCATTATTAGTTCATGATAATGTAGGCCTTGTTAACTAATGAACCTTATTATAAAGTGTTAGCGAATATGAGATTAGCAGTCTGTTAAATTAATTTTACAAGATTAATAAACACAAAAAAGACTGTTTGCACTGTTCGAGTATTTTGCATTTTTCCCTTACTACTATTTATTTATTCGTTATTTAATTATTTTAATGGAACCGGAATCGTTAGGCAGAACCGGAAAATTTCTTACGATTCCCAACCCTACCCTCCAGAGCAGGTTTGGACACACTTGGTATAGGAGCTAGCATAACATGTTGTTGGTTTTGATGCATTACATACCTAAATGTTTTGGGGCCAGATTTACTTACAGCTTGCATCAGTGCAAACCCTCTTTTGGCGTTAAAAACTACTGTTTGAATTTAATAAAGACACACAGTGCAAAATTAGCACTGAAAAGGCGTGGACTGAGTTGTTTTGTGATTGACCTTATTGCCTATGCATTTGTAGGAGTTTCCCTTTCAGACACAAAACATATGGGAGGAGAGTGTTTACAAAAAATCATGCAGCACTAATGATTTACTAATGTTTGTGCTAGTCAATTTACTGGTATTTGTACCATTATTTAATGCCCCAAAAACCACATCTTAACCCATTTTGTGACATGGCTGCAATTTTTGCTGCTAGGAGGAGACGCCGCAGAGAACAGAGAGTGTGTGGTAGAAATGAGAATATTAATTTCCACTCATATTAATTTCTTTGGAATGCAAGAGGAAGATGTTATCCGAACATATCGCTTGCCAAACCAATGTGTTTGTAATATTACATGTAACAAGTTGTGACTGTGTCTACCTGCACCTGACAAGCATCAGCTCTGCTTATTTGCGACCCAACTTTAATTTGCGCTGCTCTTGGAAGATTGCTTTGGTCATTATGTAAATGATTTGACTGCGTCCATGTTTTTTAATTTGTGTGTCAACAGTAGGTCACACGCAAAACTTGTCTCATGCTAATTTGCCCCAGTTAGTAAATCTGGCCATTGATGTCTGTTGTATTGTGCCATTAAATTGGGAAAAACTTTTATTTGTTTTTTCACTTTAGCCCTAATGGTAATGAAAGAGGAGACAGAAGAACTCAATGAAACTGAAGAGAAAGATCAACATGAGAATCTTCATGATTTCATAACTGGAGAAAAACCTTTTAGTTGTTCGCAGACTGAAAAGACCTCCACACGAAAAAAATCTCTCAAGAGTTTCAATCAACAAAGAAACCTTAAAGACCACACGGGGGATAAGCGTTTCACCTGCCAACAGTGTGGAAAAAGTTTTGCTCAACATGTAAACCTTACAATCCACATGAGAATTCATACTGGAGAAAAGCCTTACACATGCCAACAGTGTGGAAAGAGTTTCAATCAACATGGAAACCTTACAGTTCACATGAGATTGCACACTGGAGAGAGTCCCTTCACCTGCCAACAGTGTGGACAAAGTTTCAAACATAAAGTAAGTCTTAACATGCACATGAGAATTCACACCGGAGAAAAGTCTTACTCATGCCATCAGTGTGGTGAGAGTTTTGCTAAACGTGTAAACCTTAAAGTCCACATGAGAATTCACACTGGAGAGAGTCCGTTCACCTGCCAACACTGTGGCAAAAGTTTCAGCAAAAAAGGAGACCTTAATTGCCACCTGAGAATTCACACTGGGGAGAAGCCTTACACCTGTCAAGAGTGTGGGAAAAGTTTCACTCATAAAGGAAGCCTTGACTGGCACATGACTGTTCACACTGGAGAAAAGCCTTTCACATGCCCTCAGTGTCGAAAACGTTTTGCTCAACATGGAATCCTTAAAGCCCATATGATGATTCACACTGGGGAGAGACCTTTTACCTGCCCACAGTGTGGAAAAAGTTTCCATCATAAAGGAAGTCTTGAGAGTCATATACGAATTCACACTGGAGAGAAACCTTACACATGCCAACAGTGTGGAAAAAGTTTCAATCAAAGTGGAACCCTTAGAGTCCACATGAGAATTCACACTGGGGAGACCCCTTTTACCTGCCAACAGTGTGGACAAAGTTTCAATCGTAAAGAAAGGCTTAAAAGGCACATGAGAATTCATACTGGAGAAAAGCCTTACACCTTCCAACAGTGTTTAGA
Organism: Chanodichthys erythropterus; assembly: GCF_024489055.1. NCBI lineage: Eukaryota > Metazoa > Chordata > Actinopteri > Cypriniformes > Xenocyprididae > Chanodichthys > Chanodichthys erythropterus. Next base: position 36,525,603 of record NC_090228.1, on the reverse strand, counting down.
GTCCATATGAGAATTCACATTGAATAGAACACCTACACATGCCCTCAGTTTTTACATTAACGGTAATGAGCATGAGAACGACTGTTCATCTGTCTTTTTATACAGATGACATGCTCCAAAAAAAGTTAACGGAGGCTGAAATGGCAGAAAGCACACCCTGTTTGTTTTCTTTATTTTACAAAAACAATGTTTTGTTCTAATTGTATGTGGACACAAATAAAAGTAAATCCTTTCAAATGATGTATTGCTTATTGCTTACTTAACCTGGACAAAAGCCAATAGCCTTCATCCGAGAAGGGGAAACGAAGCAGGCTAACCCTCTACCCTCAGATTCTAGCCCATTAAACGCAGTCAGGAACTGGGAAATGCGAGTCGCCTTAGACCAGAGACTCACTTTCCCAATAGCGATTGCTGTGATCAATCTGCGCCCAGACCTAGTGCTGTGGTCGATCTCCTGCCATTGTGTATTAATTGTTGAGCTAACGGTTCCTTGGGAAGATGCCATCGGTGAAGCATAGGAAAGGAAAAAGCTGTGCTATGCCACCTTGGCAGCTGAGGCAGAGGAAAGGGGCTGGAGCGTGAAGGTGTGTCCAGTGGAAGTTGGCTGCAGGGGCTTTGTTTCCAATTCTACTTCAAAGCTTCTGAAGGAAATGGGCATCAGAGAGCAGGCCGAGAGGAAGACCATCAAAGAACTTGCCACAGTTGCTGAAAGGAGCAGTCAACTGGCTGTGGTTGAGAAGAAAGGAGACAGCGTGGGGAATAAAATGACCACTCCATCCCTTTGCGACACACCAATGTCTGACCAGCCTGTGGTGGGCCAGGCTGGGCGGAGGGTGTCTTGTGGTAAACGGCCAAAACAACTGAAGAAGCCAAGGTGCACAACTGAAGATGTATTTTATAGGAGGAAACATCACTAAGGGGTCACCAACGAACCCCCCAGCCAAGATGATGCCTCAAAACCCTCTCAAGGCAAGTATCAGACTGAATCAGTTGGGACTGCAACATCTAGTCCTTATTTGAATATAAAACTATCAGTCTGTCAGTGCACTACAAATTAACTGGTTTTATGCCTTTATTTTAACCCATATAAACAGACAAGGACTAAGAGATTTCTTATCCTGTAATGCAGGCCAAAAAACACAGCAGTGTAAGGGTTAAACTGTAAACCATGAAGAGTGTAATGGTGCGTTCACACCAGATGCGAATGAAGCGTTAAGCTTGAGTGATTTACATGTTAAGTCAATGCAAAGATGCGATAGACATCCTGCGGCGCGAATGACTCGATTTGTGCGATTGACGCGGCGCAAATTGAACGTTTTAGGTGTTTGATGTGTGTAACGCGTGACTTGCGCAAGTTGAAAAATCTGAACTTTGGCGAAATTCGCGCCGCATTAACCAATCAGGAGTTTGCTCTAGTAGTGACGTGATTACGACGTAGTGAGCAGAGGCAGAAATCCGAAACAACAATGGAGGACAAAATCATTGTCGCTGTACGATACATCTTTATACTTTAATAGAAACAGGAATAAAAAGGATCTTGCTTGGAAGAAAGTAAGTGAGGAGGTCAGACAATCTGAGTAAAGAGCGTTTTTTTACAACTTACCAATTTGAGCTATATATATAAATATTGAGACTACAAGGTAGCTAAAGCCGGTAAATTGAGCTTATTCGCCGTTATTTTACAACTATTTTCCTGCTGACGAGTTGATGTGTTTATTCAGAGGAAGTGTGCAGAAACGAGACTGGAGCTGCTGGCAGAAGCCCCTTTCGTGATGCAAATTCGCATCTGTTGTGAAGTGAATTTCACGTGTGAATGAAGCGAGTAAACTTAAAATGTTCAATCATCCAACTACACGTGAATAGCATGTTTTATTTGCGCAAAGTCGTGTCTGGTGTGAATGCCCCATAATTCAGAAACACACATGGAGGCAGAGTGAGACCTAAGGATTAGTTGTAAGCTGATTACTAGTCAGTTAAGAGCCAGAAAATGTAACATTTATGTAAGCAATAAGGTACTCAAGGCTGTGCTGTATCGTGAATAAGTCACGGCTGAAGGGCATTGTTAGGCTCGACACGAAGTGGAGTAACCCCTTCAGCAGTGACTTATTCACAATACAGCACAGCCTCGAGTACCTTACTGCTTTTAGAAAACGTTTACCACACAATACAATTATTAAAGCCAAAAAATGTGTATCAATGCAACTTTCATGAAGTAAAAAAGCGAAAGGCCTTCCTTCTGCCTGAAAAAATAGTGCCTGACTGTGAACAGCAACAGAAGTTACATTATTACACCATTAGATGGCGGCAAAGACTGTCTTTATGAGTGTGTCAGACAAAAGTGAAGACTTTTATATTGAAAAGACTGAATTGTTGTGAACACGGAACAAGACGCAGCTGACAAATGTTTTGACTAGCGCTGTCAGTCACGGGAAAACCCCTTAACTGTTAAAAGGGCAAGATAATACATCGGACATTTAAACATTTTTTTTTGTTATTATGAACATAAGACTGATCTGAAGGAAAATGCTAAATCTGAATGCAGGTAATACACTCGCTCACTTGATCTCTTTCTCATAACACTCTTCTACATAATACAGTAAGCTTCAATGAACAATATCAATTGAGAACAAACAGTTTGCGTTGCTAAGAGTGGTTGCTAAGGGTGTTGTGTAGTGATACCCAGAACCATTGGGTGAAGCGATCATAGCTGTGTTTTATCGTGATTAAAACATAGCTATTGACCAATCAGAATCAAGGACAGGAACTAACCGTTTTATAAACAAAAATAAAGTCAAAATTATGACAACGTTATTTTTGATCATGTCTAAATATATATCCAAATGCAATACCTGATAAAAGGATTATGTATGAACAATTTCAGTACAACAGCACCACATAAAAGCACTCACCTCGTCTCCCCAGGTTGTCCAGTCTAGTTAAGACATTGTGAACTACTTACCTATGATCTCCAGCGTCTGTATCTCCTTGTGTCTCCTAGTCCTTTGTGTGTGAGTTCCCCACACTTACCTTTCAGCAAGGTGTGTGCTTCAGCCATCCATGATTCCCCACATCTGTAAGAAAAAGGACATTTCAGTTATTATCCATTTCCAGTCATTGTAAACATTCTTTGTACCATTGACTCATCAGTTTTTGTGCCATATTGCTCTGTACTGCAAAACAAAGAACCTGTTACAGCATTTCTCTGTTACATGACAGGCTCATGTCTCTGCAACATTTCAGCTGTACATTAAGTATAAATGGTTAATAGATTAATAAACACAGTGAATGCAATGTATGTTTATGCTGAAATATAACTAAATAATTGTATTGTGTCGTGATGTGTTTTGAGCTGGTTTGTGTGATTCTGTTTCATGCTTCAGAATCTATTAAAGGAACATTTTGTATTTAAAGAAGTACATTTTATTTTTACATGAGTACATGGCTCATTCCTGGTATGCGGTAACAATTTGGCTTCAAACGTGTTGGGAAAAAGGGTACATGATTTTCATGTTTTTAGCATTCTACCAAAACAGTGACATGTTTAACTATTAGGAATACATATTGGTCAAGCTCAGGGACTCAAAAAATAATAATCATGGGTAGATTGTTCAGACACTAGCTATGAAAATATTCCACCCTGTTAGGGACATATACAGAGTTATCACAACATGTTAATAATGTAAATGTTAAACAGTAATGAGCTTTTCATGGATGGTATATGTCACGTAAGGCAGGAACACACCAAGCTCAGTGTGTTCCGCACCGTCTACTGAAGTTGGTCCTCGTTGGCTATTTTCCGGCTGATTCAACATGTTGAATCGGCGTCAGAGCTTGTCGGTCCGTCGGGCCATCTGATCATTCTGATTGGCTGTTCAGATACTGCCACCTGCTGGTTCAGAAAGGCATTTCATCTTACGCAGGCGCAGAACGGTGTGTCAGGGCAACTTTGGACACAGATGCTGCCGACGTAAACCAACCTCGCAGTCTGCTTTCGTCGCTATTGGTTCGTCGTGTCAGCTTGGTGTGTTCCTGTCTTAATGCCATCTCAGTATTTTTTATTTATGAAACAAAACAAAACAAAACAGTTATTGATGAATAGAATATGTCTTGATTATTAAGAACAGGTACTTTTTGTGCCCATTTTTGCCAATAGGGTGGTAAATAATAGAAATATTTTGCTCAAAAACATATATATGCTGTTAATGCTCCTCACCTCACAAAATAAGACAAAAGTATGCCAAACATTTAACGTTGCTGTCAAATTATTATTTAAAATGACTAACAGGGTGGAACGGAGTATAACAGGGTGGAACACCAGTGTTAACAGATTGTAAGAGTGGATGAGCTTTCCATCATTGTCCTGCATGGTGTCCCATCTGTAATGTGTGGAACTGCATCTATATAATATTGTTTCAAAACAATAAAAAAAAAATCCAGATTTTTTTATTTTAATATTTCCCCGCTCACCATAGTGGGTGGGTCTTTTTTTTTTTAACCTCCAACCAATGACTTGGGAGCTTAAGGGTTCTGAACCGTATCTTATATATATATAATTTGCTATATACACAAAATACTATTTATTCTATTAGAATTTCCACCCTGTTTCACATTCCACCCTGTTACGTCTGTAAACCTAACGGTGGAAAATTGAGCTAAGTTAGCCACAGCTCTTTGAGTAATCAACATTTAGCTAGCTAACCTTCTACAGATAAACAGAACTTTTATTACTATGTCAGATTTGTTTTTACATTTTTACACATTCTCCATAATATAGCCTAACAGGGTGGAACTTTAAAGGGTGGGACAAGCAGCATAACATTTCAAAAAAAAAAAAAAAAGGACTGAGAGTTGAAGCTTATCTCAGTTTGTACAGTTGAATTCCAGCAGGAAAAAGAAATGTCACTTCTTGAAAATGGTCTCAATGAAATTGCAGTCGGTTTTGGAAGGAGAAACATTACATACTAACAGGGTGGAAGATGACTTCAGGGACACGGTAATTGAGGAAAATTGTAAAAAAAAAAAAAAAAATTAAATGAAAAATAACTATATTTTCACATGATTTATAGCTATGATTAGAGGCAGTTTAGCCTTGTCTATAACATAATTTAAAAATATTTTGAGGATCTTCTTTATTCTTTGTGGAAATTGATTGCTTTGTACTGAATATATGGTAAAATTGAATGCATACATCAAGAAAAAGGTGTGTAAAATACAAAATAGTATTTATAATGTATATTATCTTGGTTCTGATAAACAAGACCTAAATATACAATTTAAGCCATTTCTTAAAAATATGTGTCTCATTTTAGAGAAAATATGAGTAAATAAATCATTGAGACAGTAAACATCACTGTATAACAGGAATGACCCACATAGTAGTTAAACACACCTAATAAAACGTTTTGCAATATAGTGTTAAAACTATTGTATAAAACACACATTTGAATTGTAATACAAAAATATATGATGTTTGAGAGTGTATAGAGACCCTAAAAAGCTTTTTTCTATGGCTAATGGCTATATTAGTATATTTTATACTACTATATACATTTATACATTTGTACATTACTATATTAATGGCTAAATTTTTATCATTTATCATTAATCAGTTTATGGCTTTAAAATAAAAAATAAAAAAAGTGACCCAAATAATGTCAGTATTTGTTGAAGGATTGAATAATATAAATAAATCTCATCAATCATAATGTTTAGACATTTTATACCTATTTTCAGGAATTTTTAGACTCAAATGTCCACTTTTTTAAAATGAGAAAAACACTACCTTTTATGTGTTTCAATACTGACACAAGAATAAACTCTGCTTTATGAACTTGTATACTTTAAAAAAAATATTTGTCACTATTTGCATTTTAACCTAATTTGTATCTGGTATAAAATGTTTTTATTTATTTCTTTTTTTAATTTCCAGCCAAATATTACAGGTTTTCTCTTTAGACAAAATCTCACTCTAGTAGTTTCCTAATATTTTCAGCACATAATTGGACAACATACATTTAAATTAGTTTTTCACCAATACATTAAACTCTTAATTTCTGTCAACACTTGTATTCGTATATATTGTTCAATGTACATTTCTATACAGACAGCAGCGTGTGAACAGGACTCTTATTTTGGTGTAGTGATGTGACGTCATAAAGACGCGTCGCGCTCCTGCATCTGTTGTGATTCGGCTGAAAAAAGGTTTGTTCAAACTATATAAACCGTTCATTTAACTTTTACAAGCGATGCAGAATTAATTGTTAATATATATTAATATGTTACATTCAATAATAAACACACACATAAAGCATTTTATATATATATATATATATATATATATATATATATATATATATATATATATATATATATATATAAAATGCTTTATCTGAAATGTATGTTATCTGTGTGAGTAAAGCGCATCCACACACGAGTAACACAACAGCTGTCTCATTTCTCTCTCTTTATCGTGAATCAGTTCATCATAAACATGAATTCAGTCACTGGCAGATATTGATGTAGAAACAGCTTTTTAAACTCCGAGTCAATGGACTATATGCACGGAGCGTTCTTTAGAACTTCCGCATTAATATAAGCCAGCTCGAAAACTTCCGGTGAGATGTCATTTGCTGGTGTGTTGAGCATCAGTAGTATAATACTTAGTTTATAATCAGAATATAGTCACTTAAATAGTCAGGCATAGCATTAATTTAGTTATTCAAACGTAAGACAGCTTCGAAAATAAATAAATAAAGACGTACCTCAATGTTCCTCCTCGGCTAAATTCAATTAGACCATTAGTTTTCACACTTTTATGTGAAAAAAAGCTTCAAAAATTAAATATTTATTGTGCACTTTAGTTAGATTAATTGAATAAAATGTGTGTTTTCACAAGTGTGCTGAAATCATTGATCTTGCGCTGCTCTGACTGACAGCTGCTGTGATTACAAAGGGAGAGCGCGGTGCTCTCTTTCTGTGTAATTAATTCACAATAAAAGTTATTGTTTTTCATAAGATTTTGTGAGTATTTCATACTTCACATTGACAAAATGTTTTTTCAAACCTAGTTATTTTATAATGTTTAATATTTAGTCAAAAACGAAGTGAAAAACGTTTAGAGGAAATGGCTGATATGTGCGCAAATAAATACTACTTTGCCGCCACCTGCTGGTTAAAGTGCTAATTACTGTCTTTTATTTTTAAATAAGTGTTATTATCAAATGTTAAATTTCCTACATTTTTAAACGTTCGGTTTTACAATGGGGACAATCTCAGAAGGATGAACAAATTATGTTTGTGGTCATCGCATTAAAAATAACATTTAAAGTCCTGGGGAAAAAATGTGTGTGTGTGTGTGTCTCTAATTACAGACACGCATTTTTAAACAGTCCCAATAGCTTCGTCTTTATTGCAATCAATAAAACTGGTTTATTGGCAAATTAGGTAAATGTAATAACTGCATTAAAATATAAATACAACATTAAAAGTCAACCATAGATGGTTTTGTGTCGATGTACAACGACTACAGAATGAACAGCTAACAGTTCACCGGAAGTGCCCGAGCTGGCTTAACGACAACCAGGAAGTAACCCGTGCATATAGTCCATTGAATCAAATGATTCACAAAATGATTTGCTGGCGTCATGTGCTCGTCAGAACAGTTTTAATGCAACTGGAACACAATCGTGTTTAATGAAAACTACCAGTAGAAAAACTGACTTATTAAATGTGATCTACAAATTATTAAATACCAAATATAAGTCATAAATACCTAAATGTGAACTTTCATTGTTATTTTATTAATTTGTAGTGCTAGTCTTCAGTGTTTTTGTCATTAAAGTCCATTAACTCTCACTCTGACTCTCTCACCAGTGCACTGAACTACTTAACCAGAGCTGATTGAGACACACCCAGAGATTTAGTTTTTTACTTTTTTCTTTCTATTAATTATTATTTGTCTTAAACGCAGAAAAACTCCTGGTGAAGTGAATGAGAGCCACATGACACTATTATAAAGATGGTGTTAAATGATATAAATAGTATTAAAGAGGAGAGTGAAGACCTGAGGATTGAAGAAACATTAAGAGTGAAACAAGAAGAAACTGAGGAACAAACAAAGATGGCGTTTATTAAAGAGGAGAATGAAGACCTGAGGATTGAAGAAACATTCAGTGTGAAACAAGAAACTGAGGAACAAACAGGTTGGTTTCATTCTCAAAGCTGAACTCAGTCATTTGATCCTCATTAAAATCTCCAGGGGCCTCATGTATAAAACTTTCTGTAGATTTCACTCTAAAAGTGTGCGTACACATAAATGCCAGATTTTCCGTATGCACAAAAGTTTTTAGATTCATAAAACAATGCTTATGCAAGAACTTGAGCAAAATTCCCTTCAAACCCAGTCATCTGTAGATTGTGTGTACATGAATCTCTGCCTCGTCTCCTCCCCGAAATAACCATATGTGACCCTGGACCACAAAACCAGTCATAAGGGTCAGTTTTTTGAAATTGAGATTTATACTTCATCTGAAAGTTGAATAAATTAAGGGATAGAACAATATTTGGCAGAGATACAACTATTTGAAAATCTGGATGAGGGCGCCAAAAAAACATAATATTGAGAAAATCGCCTTTAAAGTTGTCCAAATGAAGTTCTTAACAATGCATATAAAAAACTAGTGTAGCAATCAAGCGAGAGCGAAGCATTGAGGCCATAGTGATACCTTGTGGTGTGCCAGAAATACAAGAAGTGTTGAATACTGACTTGATACTGGAATGAATGATTTGGATGGGCAGTATGGCCAAAATCTTATATCATGGGTTAGGGCTACTCTTCATTCCGGACATGGCTGTAGAACATTGTCTGGTCTAGATTTGTAATGTCCTGCACTGGCAAACATGAACAGCAACATCTTCAGCAGATCTGATAACAGGGACTCTAAAATGGAAAGGCTTGTTATTTCCCATTATTAATTATTTGATTGAATGGGCTTGCGTTTGATTGAGATTTGAACACGGAATGGATCGAACCAGAGCACATATAGGCTACAGTGAAGTGTGCACAATGTGACAAACGCTTAAAATACTACACATATTACTAAGATCCAAAATAAAACTAGGCATCGTTTACAGTAGAATTTCTAAACAAACATTCTAAAACACTTAATGTGAAAAACACTTAATGGCTTAATAAATAGTGATATTAACAGACCAAACTCACTAAACATCATAATAATAAAGTATACTATGTTCAAAAAATGTTTAATAATACATTAAGCCTTGTCCTCCCATAGAAAACCGTTTTTAAGAAAAATTCACTAAACGTCACACTAATAAAGTATACTATTTACAAAAAAAATCAGATGATCCCTGAACATGATCTCAACGTTTTTTAAGATCACTGTTATCAAATCAAGGGCTTAACGAGTTATTAAATGCTTTGAGATCATATTCAGGGCTCATCAGATTTTTTTGTAAATAGCATACCATAGTATTTTTTTCCTACTATGGAAGTCAATAAGGAATTATATCTGCATGATTACAAACATTCTTCCAAATATCTGACTTTCTGTACAGCAGAACAAACAAATTTATACAAGTTTAGAACAACTTAAGGGGAGTAAATGATGATAGAATTGTATTTCTTGGGTGAACTATCCCTTTACTCTCTTTAATTCCTATGTTAACAATAAGGGTGTCCTAACTTGTCACCCATGGGTTTTCCATTTTGGCCTAATTTTAAATAATGCCATGGTGTGATATGCCATGTGTTGTTATTCATCCGAGGTTTTATTTTTAAAATTTTAATATTTGATTAAGACCAGATGATTTTTTTATGCCCTGATACAGAAAACCATAGAATTCAATAGGATGTCATAACTTTTTTTTTTACATTACTGTAGGTTAGTGGCCATCCAGAGCAGGTTTGGACACCTCTGGTACAGGATCTAGCATAACATGTTATTGGTTTTGTTGCATTACATACCTAAATGTTTTGGGGCCAGATTTACGAATGGCTTGCACCAACGCAAACCCTCTTTTGGTGTTAAAAAAACTACCGTTGGAATTTAATAAAGAGAGACAGTGCAAAAGTGAGTTGTTTTTATATATATATTATATATATATTTTTTATTTTTTATTTATTTTTATTTTATATGTGTGTGTGTGTGTGTGTGTGTATGTGTTTGTCAGATTACATGTAACAAGTTGTGACTGTGTCCACCTGCACCTGACAAGCATCAGCTCTGCTTATTTGCGACCCAACGCTAATTTGTGCTGCTCTTGGAAGATTGCTTTGGTCATTATGTAAATGATTTGAGTGCATCCGTGTTCTTTAATTTGTGTGTCAACAGTAGATCACAGGCAAAACTTGCCACTCCCATCTGCGCATTTGAGGAAATGTGCTGTATTTAGTAAATATGCCAATTTGCCCTGTTTAGTAAATCTGGCCCTTGATGTCTGTTGTATTGTGTCATTAAATGGGAAAAACTTTTATTTGTTTTTTTCTCTTTAGCCCCAATGGTAATGAAAGAGGACAAAGAAGTACTCAGTGAAACCGAAGAGAAAGATCAATATGAGAATCTTCAAGATTTCATAATTAGAGAAAAACCTTTTCGGTGTTTGCAGACTGAAAAGACTTCCACACAAAAAAAAGCTCAAAAGAGTTGTAATCAACAAAGAAACCTTAAAGACCACACAGGAAAGAATCCCTTTACCTGCCAACAGTGTGGACAAAGTTTCAGTCATAAAGAAAGTCTTAACAGGCACATGAAAATTCACACCAGAGAAAAGCCTTACACATGTCAACAGTGTGGGCAGAGTTTTGTTCAACGTGTAAACCTTAAAGTCCACATGAGAATACACACTGGAGAGAGTCCCTTCACCTGCCAACACTGTGGAAAAAGTTTCAATCATAAACCAAATCTTAACAGGCACATGAGAATTCACACTGGAGAAAAGCCGTACACCTGTCAAGAGTGTGGGGAGAGTTTTGCTCAATGTGTAAACCTTAAAACCCACATGACAATTCACAGTGGGGAAAACCCTTTCACCTGCCAACAGTGTGGAAAAAGTTTCACTCGTAAAGAAAATCTTGACAGGCATATACGAATTCACACTGGAGAGAAGCCTTACAGATGCCAACAGTGTGGAAAAAGTTTCCATCAACATGGAAACCTTAAAGTCCACATTAGAATTCACACTGAAAAGAGTCCATTCACCTGTCAACAGTGTGGACAAAGTTTCAATCATAAAGTAAGTCTTGACAGGCACATGAGAATTCATACTGGAGAAAAGCCTTACACGTGCCCACTGTGTGGAAAAGGTTTCAATCATAAAGAAAGTATTGACAGGCATATGCCATCAGTGTGGGGAGAGTTTTGCTCATCATGAAAAGCTAAAAGTTCACATTAAAATATACAATGGAGAGAGTCCCTTCACCTGCCAACACTGTTTCAATCATATAAGTTTCAATCATAAAGCAAGCCTTAAAAGGCACATGAATTCATACTGGAGAAAAGCCGTTCACATGCCAACAATGTGGTGAGAGTTTTGCCCATGATGAAAAGCTAAAAGTTCACATTAAAATATACAATGGAGAGAGTCCCTTCACCTGTCTACACTGTGGAAAAAGTTTCAATCATAAAGCAAGTCTTAATGGGCACATGAGAATTCACACCTGAGAGAAGCCTTACACCTGTCAAGAGTATGGGAAAAGATTCACACAGAAAGGAAGCCTTAACTGGCACAAGGCTATTCACACTGGAGAAAAGCCTCACACATGCCCTCAGTGTGGAAAAAGTTTCCATCAGTGTGGAACCCTTACAGTCCACATGAGAATTCACACTAGAAGAGTCCCTTCACCTGCCAACAGTGTGGACAGTATTTCAATCGTAAGGAAAGCCTCAACAGGCACATGAGTATTCATACTGGAGAAAAGCCTTTCACATGCCAACAAAGTGTGGAAGAAGTTTCACTCAAACAGGAAACTTTAACAGGTACACGAGCATTGCCACTAGATAAAAGCCTTACATCTGCCAACAGTGTTTAGAGAGTTTTGCTCAACGTGGAAACCTTGAAGCCCACATGAAAATTCACACTGAGGAGAGCCCTTTTACCTGCCAACACTGGAAAAAGTTTATTGGGGATATATCAGTGCATCTCTAACATTAATGGCAATGAGCTCACACAAGAATGACTCTCTTTTCATACAGATAACATAAACAGAATATTTGTTTGTTTTGAATTAGATAATTTGAAATTTGACTCTTAAGTGTTTCTATAAATATAATGGTCATGTCTGTGTGACAAATAGTTTTTTTTTTCTTCATTTTTGTGACATGCAATTGTATGTGGACACAAATAAAAGATTCTTTACAGTTTCAAATGATGTATGACAAAAATGACGAGTATTTTAAGTAAAAAAATGCCTAAAGGTTAAAGTCTAAAGTATATGCCTATTCCTGCATTTTGTTCTTCTTTGGATTTAACTACACAGCATACACAACAGAATGACGAACGTCCAAAACAAAATGAGTTATGTTAAAGCTGTAACTTTTTTTTGGTTAAAATGATACAAAGTTTTTGTGCAAGTACATAACCAGCCAGTAATCAAAACTATCTCTTTACCTTAATCTGATTCACAACAGTAAGCTTGTAATAAAGTTTTCTAATTTGATTGGTACTGTAAGGTATCGGCAGGAAATTTGAGCGTGCAGCCATGCATCTTTGCATCGTTATGTCATATGCTAAAAAGTTGTGAAATTTGGCACACTGATAGAGGCCAGTCTCAACTGTGTCCATAGCCAATTTGGAGTCTCTAACTCAATCCCTCTAGCGCCACCACCTGTCCAAACTTTCTAATAAGTATGCTAATAACTTTTGAACCGTAAGGGCTAGAAACAAAAACATTTCCACTTATTCCTTGGCTTGACGATTCGAATGCACCCTATGATGTAATTTTCCGTCATGAAAATTTTCCTGCCATTTTGATTTTTTTAAAACTCCTCCTAGGCCATTACTCTGATTTTCACAAAAATTGAACCAGACCATCAAGACCATGCCAACAAAAAGTTATCAAAAGCTTTTTTGATAGAACCATCCATTCTCGAAAACTGCCCAAATGAATTCAACAAAATGTTCGCCAAATCAGATTTGAGGCTATATCTCCACAAAGCTTTATCGTATTTAGACCAAACTTGGTACATGTCATCACAAGCATGTGAGTTTTGACACAGTGCCACCTTCTGGCCAGGAGATACAAAAAATGGCTATTTTTGCTTATAACTTCTGATGGGTTTGTCCAAAAAATTATAAATTTTGTCTCGTTAGATTCGGGGCATCATGCCAAGTCAAATGATATCCAATTTTCTCATATCGACCATTTTTAATTTTGTGCTAAAATGCTGTATTTTATGAATGCATAAGCGTATTGTTATGAAACTCGGCATGGGTCATCAGCACAATGCCCTGAAGGAGCCTGAGAAGTTTCGGACCAGTGCCACCTAGTGGACAATTTTTTTCCCCATATGTTTATAACTTACCATAACCATATGTGGTTGACTTGTTTTTATGGGAGTCACATCCTTAGACTTCAGAAGCCTTGCCGAGTCCAACGATACCAAACATGCTAGGTTTTGACTTAAGGTTTGTGTCTTTTTGTCTTCAATATCTTTGAAACCGTTAGTCCGATCCAGATGAAACCAGCATAGAAAACACTGAACCTAAGCTATTTAACTAAATGTCAAAAAAAAATTTAACTAAATGGCAAAAAAATCAAAAAGTCATCCAAGGGTCATTTTTTATGCTCTCAAACACATAATTGTCTATAACTCCAAAATGAAATGAGATATTTTCACCAAATTTGAGAAGCAGATGTATGGACTCACTCTGAGGACACTTGGTGGGATTGGTGGGATTGTGCCTCTTGGTGGCACTATAATAAAAAAAAAAACATGAAACTGCCATTAATAACAATACAGTATTATGATATAAAATGCTTAATTTTATGAATACATTGTTGTTCCATTACAAATCCAGAATGTGTCATCAGCACCATGTTCTGAAGTCTCTAATAGATTGTGATAGATAGCTTTCTGAAGGTTTTAATAGATGTTGTGTGTGTAATGCTGAGAACATTGATGCCAATTTTGTCAAAGTCTGGCTAAACCGACCGTCTCCTAGTCAGAATTTGCTGATTTTCTATTGGAGATAAAGTCCTTGTTGTTGGTGATTTTAATATCCATGTATATAATGATAAAGACGCATTGGGATTGGCATTTACAGACATTCTAAACTCTATTTGTGTTAGAAAACACGTGTCAGGACCCACTCATTGTCATAATCATACTTTAGATCTAATATTGTCACATGGAATCAATATTGATGCCATTGAAATTCTGCAGCAGGGCGATGACATCTCAGATCATTATTTAGTCTTGTGTATACTACATTTAGCCAAGGCAGCAAAGCCGCCTCCCTGCCTTCAGTTTCATCGCCTTAGCATACTTAGAGATAGCTCAGAAGAACTCTATGTTGCAAAAGAAACTATTGACTCTCTTTTTTCAGCACATTAGACTTCCACTGTGCTTAAAGAAGATTAGGGAAACTAATCCAACACCATGGTACAACAAACACACTCTGGCTCTTAAGAGAGCTGCCAGAAAAATGGAGTGCAGCTAGAAGTTTTTCGCATTTCGTGGAGAGAGAGAATGATTGAGTATAGAAAGGCCTTAAAAACTGCTAGATCTGCTTACATCTCAAATCTTTTAGAAGGAAATAAACACAACTCTAGGTATTTATTTGATACCATGGCTAAATTAACGAGAAATAAAGCTTCAACTTCTGATGTTTCCAAACAGCACAGCAGTAATGACTTTATGAACTTCTTTACTTGCAAGATTGACAATATTAGAGAGAAAATTATAACCATGCAGCCGTCTACAACAGTATCACATCAGACAGTGCATTGTTAGTGTCCCTGAAGAAAAATTCAATTCATTTGTTTCCTTAGGACAGTGTGATGGAATTTTTGAACTAATTAATAATGAACTAACATTTCTTTTCTTTACAGGCCTAATAATAATCTAACTTTGAAATAGAGAAATAGTCACTAGGACTGAGTGTTGTGATTCAGAAAAAATTCTGCTGTGCTGGCTAGACAGCATCCCTTTTGGGGATAAAAAATAGTCTTTGAGAGGTTGTTTTAACCTATTGAGTAATCTGAATTATTAACCCAGTGATATTTTTTGATGATCCTGTGATTCAGTTGTTCTAATCTAAATTTACTCCGGCAGTAAGCGGGACAGAGGAACTGAGATGTTTTTCTTAAATCTAAACCAATCATATTGAGACTGATGATAATAAGTAATAGATCATGCCATACTGACTGCGAAGTGTACCTGAAATCCTATAAAACCTGCTGTATTCCTTTGTTCGGAGAGAGATTCTCTGGAATGATGAGAACTCTCCTGGCCGTGATTAAAGCATATTCTGAGGCATAGACTGGAGTCTGTCTGGTTTTTAGGCTGCAGCAAAGTCAGGTGCGTAGAAAATATCTACCACAACAGAAAGAATTATCTAAATTGTTAAATCAATCAAAATCATATGTTAGACCCTATACTGACTAAGCTATTAAAAGAGATGCTTCCAGAGGTCATAGATCTTCTTCTTAACCCTTAAATGCATACCTCGGGTCGTTATCGACCCGGGACGTCATCTACTACCCTCCTGCTCATTCATTTTTTTAAGTCAGACCTCCATGTTCTTAGTATTCCTCAATCTATTTATTATCAACAATATAACAAGGAAAAAAATCCAAAAATGTAAAATAATATCTGTTTTCTAATTAATATATTGTAAAAAGTGTTTTATTCCTCAAGGTGGCAATGTTTGACAAACGATGATGTGAGGCGTCAATCAAATTTACCTCAGACATCAAACAAATTGTCATGGCTCAGCGATTTACAGCTGAGCAAGTCTGCGATCAAATATTATCCTCGCTTGATGATGGATCTGACGACGAAGCTGTCAGGGAACAAATTATTGACGATGATGACAGTGAAGAAAACAATAGTTTCAGTATCGTAACAGATAACTCAGATACTGAATATGAGCCAGACACTACCGGGGAAATTAGCTCTGAAGACGACAGCGATTATGACGGGGAAACAGCTAATCAAAGCGAACCTGCCCAAGTTCCCACAGATGAGACAGAGTCCTACACAAGCAAAAATGGACTTGTTTGGTTATCAGCTGATCCTCCTTCGAGCAGGACAAGAGGATGCAACATTTGTCACACCACAGAAGGGCCTTGTGGCAAGGCAAAACTGATTCTGACTGAAAGTGATGCACTCTCATGTTTCCTTGATGATGATATTCTGCACAAGGTGATTCAAAATACTAACCAGTATGCAAGAATGTATATGGTGTCTAAAGGCAGAGATCCTAGCACATGGAAACAAGTTGATGAAACTGAGATGAAGGCCGTGATAGGAGTCCTCTATCTGCTTGGGGTCTATCGCTCTCAGTCTCTGCGATCTCTCTGGTCCAGCGGTCACAGCGGGAGGCCAATATTCAAAGCTGCATTCAGCATCAATAGGTTTGAACAGATCATATCATTTATGAGATTTGATGACCGTGACACACGTCAGGTGAGAAAGATCAATGACAAATTTGCTCCATTTCGATCACTCTGGAATGCCTTCAATGAAAATTGCAGGAAAAACTACAACGTTGGTCCGTATGTGACAATTGACGAGCAGTTTATCCCTTTCAGAGGACGTTGTAGCTTCCGTCAGTACATGCACCTGTTTCTGATAAAACATAAAACTGTTTCTGATGTGTGATGTTGCAACGGCATACACTTTCAATGGTCTACCATACACTGGCCGCGAAGGCGAGTGAGTGTACTACAGAGAGTGTAGTAAAGAAATTGGTAGAGCCAATTCTGAACTCTGGAGTAAATGTCACAACTGATAACTGGTTTAAAAGTGCAAAACTCGCTGCTGATTTACTCTGCAAACACATTACCTTGCTGGGAACAATGCGCAAAAACAAACCAGAAATTCTGCCTGAATTTCATGCCTGTAAGAGGAGACCTGTGGGATCAAGCCTGTTTGGTTTTTGCCAAAAGCAAGCCATGGTGTCCTATGTGCCAAAAAGAAACAAGGCCGTTGTAATTTTATCCAGTATGCATGACAAAAAAGAGATTGATGAGGTGTCTGGGAAGCCTGTGATGATCCTAGATTATAACAAGACGAAGGGTGCTGTGGACCGCGTGGACCAACTGTGCCACACCTACAGTGTACAGAGGAGAACAAAGCGTTGGCCCTTGGCATATTTCTACAATTGCCTCAACCTTGCTGCTATTAATGCACAAGTTGTTTTCGTCGCAAAGTTCCCAGGTTGGGAAGCTGCGAGTCCTCACAGACGTCACATTTTCCTCGAGAACCTTGGCCTTCAGCTACTGAGACCATGGATGCAAGAAAGAGCAACCCGCGCAACCCAGAGTGCCCTGAAACGCTGTGGTTTTGTGAAACAGAACCCCACCGAGGAGGAACAACAAACAGGTGCCAGAAAGCGCAGAAGGTGTCACATCTGTCCATCATCACTCGATCGCAAAACAGTGGACCGCTGCTGTGAGTGTGGCCAGCCATGTTGCAATGACCACAAGAGAGTCACTGTCATTTGTGACTATTGTTGTGACTCATTGAGCCCATAAATTTCAACAAATTCGAATAGGCCTACAGAGAAAGGTAGACAAAAATATTCATGCAAAATAGTGTAATTATTTGTGAAAAAAATTTGTTGATTGTGTAAATGAAAATGTTTTATATTTTATTTTATGTTCTTATTGTTTATTTTACTAATTTATAGTGCTTTGCAGCAGTTTTATAATTCTTATCTGACAAAACAGGCTGCGCGTTTGCAGCATTTCCATAGAGTTCCATATTTAGAGATTATTTTTATTAATATTACTGAAGAGAGTAGACTGAAATTTTAAAGTGCTTTGACACCGATTCAGAGTTTTCTTCAATGCGCAATTAGTTTTGTTTCTTCCACAACTTCTGAAAGTGATATTCGTTATATAAATGAAGAGTTTCAAAAAAACTTTTTTCAAAAATCTTGTTTTTTGGTTGTGCATTCCAATTAATATCAATTCAACTGCAGTTGGTTTGTTTTGATTTAAACCTTCATAACTTAAAAAATACAGCTAAGTAGCACCATAAAACAAAACAATAACATGATAACATAATAATAAACATGTTTTGACAAAAATGTTAAAAACGGAGTTATCTTGTTTTGCAACGAAACTCTTCAAATGCTAATATTGTTTTAGCCATGAAAATTGTGCATGATAAAATGATGTTAATAACGAAAATATCAAATATTTTAATGATTTTTCTATTGTTATGGAGAAATGATTAACAAATGAAATACAGTGCTTTGATAATTTCTGTCTGCATTATTAATTTTTGCTTTGTGTATGTTATGCATCTGTTTGATAACAAATAAAATGTCAAAATATAAAATATGCTTTATCATTTTGTAATTAATTGTTAAAAAAATTATTGTGACAGTTTTATACTAATGGGGCCATATAGAGATACAACTGTGTTCGATATATACAAGGGGTCGCTAACGACCCGAATGTGTAATAATGATTGGCGAAACACTCATGCATTTAAGGGTTAATATTGTTAATTCAACTTTATCACTAGGATACGTACCAAAAAAAATTAAGCTGGCTATTATTAAACCTTTTATTAAAAAAACACAACTTGATCCTAGAGAATTAGTCAATTACAGGCCGATCTCAAATCTACATTTTCTGTCAAAAATACTAGAAAAGGCAGTATCATCACAACTATGTTCCTTTTTAGAAAGAAATAGTATCTGTGAGGATTTCCAGTCAGGATTTAGACCGTACCATAGTACTGAGACTGATCCCATCAGAGTTACTAATGATTTGCTCTTATCATCAGATCGTGGTTGTATCTCTCTTATTAGTGTTACTGGATCTTAGTGCTGCATTTGACACTATCGACCACAATATTCTTTTAAATAGACTCGAAAACTATGTTGGCATTAGTGGAATTGCACTGTCATGGTTCAAATCATACTTATCTGACCGTCATCAGTTTGTAGTAGTAAACGAAGAGATGTCATATCGATCACAAGTTCAATATGGAGTACTGCAAGGCTCAGTACTAGGACCGTTGCTTTTCACTCTGTACATGCTACCCTTGGGAGATATCATTAGGAAGCATGGCGTTAGTTTTCACTGTTACGCTGATGATACTCAGCTCTATATTTCTTTGCGCCCTGACGAAACTTACCAATTCACAAAATTAACAGAATGCATAGCTGATATAAAAAATAGGATGACGCTGGTGAAGCTGCTTTGAGACAATATGTATTGTGAAAAGCGCTATATAAATGAAGATGACTTGACTCAATTTGGACTGTTTCACCTTTTAGACAGAATTTCACATATTACTTTGTTATTGGTAGTTACTCTCAGTATATCAATGTACAACATGTACTGTATATTTCTTTTATCAATGTATTCTGATCATAAATTTCTATCCAATTAATTTTTTATGCACTATACAGGACTTTTATTTTGGTCTGGTGGTGTGATTTCACAAGGCTGCGCCGTGCTCCAGTGTCTGATTTGGCTAAAGAAAGTGGTTTGTGTTTTAAGCATTTAAAGTGTTTACATTTAGTACAAAGCATTCAGTCTATTTTATAGATTTACATGCAGTGTAAAATTAATTGGTAACACTAACAATGTGTTCTCATTTGTTAACATTAATTTATTAACAAATATGAACTAATAATGAGCAATATATTTGTAACTTTTTTTTTAATCTTTGTTAATGTTCTTTGAAACAAAGAAAAAGTTGAAAAAGTGAATGCCAATAATTGTTGAAAGATTGTAATGAAAATAAGTCTAATCAATCGTAATGTTTGACATTTTATACCTATTTTCAGGAATTTTTAGACTCGAATGTCCACTTTTTTAAAATGAGAAAAACACTACCTTTTATGCGTTTCAATACTGACACAAGAATAAACTCTGCTTTTAAGAACTTGTGCACTTAAAAAAACATCACTATTTGCATTTTAATCTAATTTGTATCTGATGTAAAATGTTTTTTTTTTGTTTTTTTTTCAGCCAGATATTACAGGTTTTCTCTTTAGACAAAATCTCACTCTAGTAGTTTCCTAAAATTTTCAGCACATAATTGGACAACATACATTTAAATTAGTTTTTCAGCAATACATTAAACTCTGAATTTCTGTCAGCTCTTTTATTATTCATACATATTGTTCAATGTAAATTTCTATACATTTTAAACAGCAGCGTGTGAACAGGACTCTTATTTTGGTGTGGTAATGTGACGTCATAAAGACGCGCCGCGCTCCTGCATCTGTTGTGATTCGGCTGAAGAAAGGTTTGTGTTCAAAGTGTATAAACCGCTCATTTAAGTTTTACAAGCGAAGCCGAATTAATTGTTTGTTATTGAATGTAACATTAATGCTTTATCTAAAGTGTATGTTGTTTGAGTAAAGCGCATCCACACACGAGTAACACAACAGTTGTCTCATTTCTCTCTTTATCGTGAATCAGTTCATCATAAACATGAATTCAGTCACTGGCAATGGCAATCTGATCTACAAGTAATTAGATAACAAATATAAGTCATAAATACCTAATTGTGAACTTTCATTATGTTATTTTATTAATTTGTAGTGCTAGTCTTGAGTGTTTTTGTCATTAAAGTCCATTAACTCTCATTCTGACTCTCTCACCAGTGCGCTGAACAACTGAACTAGAGCTGATTGAGACACACCCAGAGATTTAGTTTTTTTTTCTTTCTAATATTTGTTTTTTTTTATCTTAAGCGCAGGAGAAACTCCTGAAGAAGCGACTGAGATCCATGTGACACTATTATAAAGATAGAATTTATTAAAGATATGAAGATTGAAGAAGTTTTCAGTTTAAAACAAGAAGAAACTGAGGAACAAAGAAAGATGGCGTTTATTAAAGAGGAGAGTGAAGACCTGAGGATTGAAGAAACATTCAGTGTGAAACAAGAAGAAACTGAGGAACAAACAAAGATTGAGTTTATTAAAGATATGAGGATAGAAGAAGTTTTCAGTTTAAAACAAGAAGAAACTGAGGAACAAACAAAGATGCCGTTTATTAAAGAGGAGAGTGAAGACCTGAGGATTGAAGAAACATTCAGTATGAAACATGAAGAAACTGAGGAACAAACAAAGATTGAGTTTATTAAAGATATGAGGATTGAAGAAGTTTTCAGTTTAAAACAAGAAGAAGGTGAGGAACAAACAAAGATGCCATTTATTAAAGATATGAAGATTGAAGAAGCTTTCAGTTTAAAACAAGAAGAAACTGAGGAACAAACAAAGATGCCGTTTATTAAAGAGGAGAGTGAAGACCTGAGGATTGAAGAAACATTCAGTGTGAAACAAGAAGAAACTGAGGAACAAACAAAGATTGAGTTTATTAAAGATATGAGGATAGAAGAAGTTTTCAGTTTAAAACAAGAAGAAACTGAGGAACAAACAAAGATGCCGTTTATTAAAGAGGAGAGTGAAGACCTGAGGATTGAAGAAACATTCAGTATGAAACATGAAGAAACTGAGGAACAAACAAAGATTGAGTTTATTAAAGATATGAGGATTGAAGAAGTTTTCAGTTTAAAACAAGAAGAAGGTGAGGAACAAACAAAGATGCCATTTATTAAAGATATGAAGATTGAAGAAGCTTTCAGTTTAAAACAAGAAGAAACTGAGGAACAAAGAAAGATGGCGTTTATTAAAGAGGAGAGTGAAGACCTGAGGATTGAAGAAACATTCAGTGTGAAACAAGAAACTGAGGAACAAACAGGTTGGTTTCATTCTCAAAGCTAAACTCAGTAATTTGATCCTTTGATCCTTATGATCATTTGTTATTATGGCATGTGACACATTAAATTAAGTCTTGTCTGACAACTGAATATGCTGGAGATTGTTTATGGATGAGAGCAGATGATTTTTCTTAACCCTCCCGAACAACTTGTGGGGATGTAGGTGCTGTTTGATCATTTTTTTTTAGGTTTTATTAGGCATTTTGAGATTCAAGACTCAACTAATCTCTGCAATTCTCCAGCTGTGATCCTTGGAGAGCCTTTGGCCACTCAAACTTTCCTCCTTACTTCACATTAGGATGATTTAGACACACGTCCTCTTCCAGGCAGATTTGTAACATCTTTAGTTGATTGGAACTTCTTAATTATTGCCCTGATAGTGGAAATGGGGATTTTCAATCCTTTAGCTATTTTCTTACAGCCACTTTCTATTTTGTGAAGCTCAACAATCTTTTGCTGCACATCAGAACTATATTCTTTGGTTTTACTCATTGTGATGAATGATTAAGGGAATTTGGCCTTTGTGTTTCCTCATGTTTATACACCTGTGGAACAGTTATGGCTGGACAATTTCATGTTCATGATCACCCTGGTGTCCTAAAACAATGTAAATATCAATGGGAATATACTTCAGAGATATTTTACTCATAAAAAAATCAAGGGGTGCTGATAATTGTGGCCAACGTGTTTTGGAGAAAAACATTTATTTTATAAATGTTTGACTGTGTATATATGAGCAATATCACACGAGTAGCCGTGTGATATGGCTGTATATCAGCACGGTTGTGATTTGGCCGCAGGTAATCGCAGCGTGCTGGATATACAGGCATAATGAGTGTGATATTGCGTTTATACAACAGTTCGACGGCACGAGTGTGTAAATAAATAAGAACAACGGAATGTCTTTAAAACCCTCTTTTGTGCAGCACTACTTCCTTCCGCCACGGATTCAAATCTCAAGTTGACAGTTGGACCAAGCCTCCGTTACTAATTCTAAAACGTCACTTCAGAACTAGTAATGAAGGAACGCTGAGTTGCTTCATTGAAACACATTGAATTTTGTACAGTATTAGAGAGAGAGAGAGAGAGATTGCCTGAGTAGGCTATTACCTGTGTCTGATATATTGCATAACATTCATTCTTCAAGTCGATGTCCATAATATCATATCCATTATAAAAGTGAGTTTGAATGTCCGCTGAGGACAGCGATCTTGTATTTGTCCATATTTGTTCATAATTTTCCATAACATCACAGCGCTAAAACAACTTCCTTTGCAAAAGTTCCTTTCAATTTAAAAGTCTCTTGTGACTGACTGACTCATTCACCTGTAAAGTGTTGCTGCCATCTAATGGCATATTAATGTAACTTTCACTCGATCCATTTTACGCACAAATGGACATATTTATATAAAATATTTATTGAACAACAAATAAACACAATTGTACAGTTTAGTCAAACATAAAGCATTAGCGTGCCCATGACGGTTGTCAAGTGTGCCGTGGATAATTACCAAATGCCAAAAAGTAAAGTAAAATAAATGCTACACCTCGTATCTATATTTACAAATGTTTATTTTATTTAAAAAAAAAAATGATATAGGTCACCCTTTATGCATGTATGTGGGTTTTACAAATATTTAATGAATGAAAAGGATTTAAAGAGTCTGTGCCAAAACCTCTTAACTCCATTGGATCCTCAAACTGAGGTATGTATTTAAATGGAGCAAGAAGAGGAAGCGGGAGAAGAGTCTTCGTCTGATATGTCCCGTCTAAGTTAGTTGTAGCCAATATGCTATACTACATAAAGGATAAGGTAATTATTATCAAATTAAACAGCACAATTCGACTTGCTCTGGAACAAATAATAGATTAATAAGACCAAAGATTGCCCCTTTAACTCAAATTGAATTATGTCTCATGTTTAACCACTATAAGAATCAGCGTCAAATCCCTGAAGCACTGGCCAAGATGAAGCTGTTCTGTGCGTCAACAGTAGATCACACGCAAAACTTGCCACTCCCATCTGTGCATTTGGGGAAATTTGCCTCAGTTAGTAAATCTGGCCCTTGATGTCTGTTGTATTGTGCCATTAAATTGGGAAAAACTTTTATTTGTTTTTTTTTTTTTTCACTTTAGCCCTAATGGCACTGAAAGAGGAGACAGAAGAACTTAATGAAACTGAAGAGAAAGATCAAGATCATGATTTCATAAATGGAGAAAAACCTTTTCGGAGTTCGCAGACTGAAAATACTTCCACACGAAAAAAAACTCAAAAGAGTTTTAATCAACAAAGAAACCTTAGAGACCGCACAGGAAAGAAGCGTTTCACATGCCAACACTGTGGAAAAAGTTTTTCTCAACATGGAAACCTTAAAGTTCACATGAGAATTCACACTGGAGAAAAGCCTTACACATGCCAACAGTGTGGGGAGAGTTTTTCTCAACGTGTAAACCTCAAAACCCATATGATGATTCACAGTGGAGAGAGCCCTTTCACCTGCCAACAGTGTGGAAAAAGTTTCACTCGTAAAGAAAAACTTGACAAGCATATGCGAATTCACACTGGAGAGAAGCCTTACAGATGCCAACAGTGTGGAAAAAGTTTCAATCAACATTACAACCTCACAGTCCACATGAGAGTTCATACTAAAATGAGTCCATTCACCTGCCAACAGTGTGGACAAAGTTTCAATCATAAAGTAAGTCTTAACAGGCACATGAGAATTCATACTGGAGAAAAGCTTTACCCATGCCCTCAGTGTGGAAAAAGTTTCCATCAGAGTGGAACCCTTAGAGTCCACATGAGAATTCATACTGGAGAAAAGCCTTATGCATGCCAACAGTGTGGAAGAAGTTTCCATCAACATGGAAACCTTACAGTCCACATGAGAGTTCACACTAGAAAGAGTCCCTTCACCTGCCAACAGTGTGGACATTTTTTCAATCGTAAGGAAAGCCTCAACAGGCACATGAGTATTCATACTGGAGAAAAGCCTTTCACATGACAACAAAGTGTGAAAGAAGTTTCACTCAAACATTAAACCTTAACAGGTACATGAGCATTGCCACTAGATAAAAGCCTTACATCTGCCAACAGTCTTTAGAGAGTTTTGCTCAACATGGAAACCTTGAAGCCCACATGAAAATTCACACTGAGGAGAGCCCTTTTACCTGCCAACACTGGAAAAAGTTTCAGCAGAAATGGACATCATAGGTTGTACTCACACTATACACTCTGAACTGTGCCTGAGCATGTTTGACCCCCAAAGCCTGGTTTGTTTGATTAGTGTGATTGCTCTATACTGGGCACGGTTCGCTGAACTGTCCCTGACCCGCTTGGAAGAGGTGGGCCAGAGCATGGTTCAGTTGGACTCAAGTGTGGTACACATGCAATGTGAAGCACAGAAGAGCTACTACTCTTGTGTGCGTTACTGTCATCATTATGTTGGTAAACATCTTTACATTTACTACTTGGATAGTACACTTTTTAGTTACTTTAACTAATTCAAGTGTATTATAGGTTTATAACTGGTCTGGTTCTCACTTTATTGATGAACAGGAATTGTAGTTTGCAATTCTGAATGTTTTTAAAGGTGCCATAGAATTGAAAATTGAATTTACCTCGGCATTAGGGCTGACCGATATATCGCATGCGATTGTCACGCGCATTTCGTCAGTAAAGCCGGTTCCCTGATTGCCGCAGATGAATCGCCTTCGATAATGAACGCGATATTGCGTGGCTTGTCAGTGATCTACAGCTCTGTCTATTAAATGCCGCTCCATTTGAAAGCAAGGCAATCAGGGAACCGGCTTTACTGACGAAATGCGCATGACAATCGCATGCGATATATCAGTCAGCCCTACTCGGCATAGTTGAATAACAAAAGTTCAGTACATGGGAATGACATACAGTGAGTCTCAAACACCATTGTTTACTCCTTATGTAAATTTGATTTGTTTAAAAGACCTCCAAAGAACAGGCGAATCTCAACATAACACCGACTGTTACGTAACAGTCGGGATCATTAATATGTACTCCCCCAATATTTGCATATGCCAGCCCATGTTCAAGGCATTAGACAAGGGCAAGCAGTATTAACGTCTGGATCTGTGCACAGCTGAATCATCAGACTAGGTAAGCAAGCAAGGACAACAGCGAAAAATGGCAGATGGAGCAATAATAACTGACATGATCCATGATATCATATCATATGATATTTTTAGTGATATTTGTAAATTGTCTTCCTAAATGTTTCGTTAGCATGTTGCTAATGTACTGTTAAATGTGGTTAAAAATACCATCGTTTATTACTGTATTCACGGAGACGAGCCGTCGCCGTTTTAATTTTTAAACACTTGCAGTCTGTATAATGCATAAACACAAATTCATTCTTTATAAATCTCTCCAACAGTGTAGCATTAGCCGTTAGCCACGGAGCACTATCAAACTCATTCAGAATCAAATGTAAACATCCAAATAAATACTGTACTTACATGATCTGATGCATGCAGCATGCATGACGAACATTTTGTGAAGATCCATTTTGAGGGTTATATTAGCTGTGTGAACTTTGTTTATGCAATGTATAGAGAGTCGAGAGCTCGGGGGCGGGGAGCGCCAGGATTTAAAGGGGACGCACGCTGAATCGGCGTATATTTAATGATGCCCCAAATTGGCAGTTACAAAAATTTATTTAAAAAAAATCTATGGGGTATTTTGAGATGAAACTTCACAGACACATTCAGTGGACACCTTAGACTTATATTACATCTTGTGAAAAAGCATTCTAGGGCACCTTTAATTCAAATAATTACTATTAATATTGAACATCAAACTGGTTTCTTAGCATTTTCTTTAAACAAAGCACAAATTCAGTGCATTTTCCTGCCCTTTTTTGATTGACAGGATATATTCGACCGATAGCGATCGTTGGATACTGATTATTGGTGATATATCAGTGCATCTCTAACATTAATGGTAATGAGCTCACACAAGAATGACTGTACAGCTCTCTCTTTTCATACAGATAACATAAACAGAGAATATTTGTTTTGAATTAGATCATTTAAAATCTGACTCTTAAATGTTTATAGATATAATGGTCATGTCTGTGTGACAAATAGGTTTTTTTTCTTCATTTTTGTAACATGCAATTGTATGTGGACACAAATAAAAGTGATTCTTTACAGTTTCATCAATACAAATGATGTATTGCTTTTATCTGTATGACAAAAATGACAAGAGTATTTTAAGTAAATAAATGCCTAAAGGTTAAAGTCTAAAGTATGCTTGTTCCTGCATTTTGTTCTTTAGATTTAACTACACAGCATACACAACAGAATGACGAACCTCCAAAACAAAATGAGTTATGATACAAAGATTTTGTGCAAGTACATAACCAGCCAGTGTTCAAATCTATCTCTTTACCTTAATCCGATTCACAACTATAAGCTTGTAGTAAAGTTTTCTAATTTGATTGGTACTGAAAGGTGTCTGCAGGAAATTCGAGCGTGCAACCATGCATCTTTGCATCGTTATGTCATATGCTAAAAAGTTGTGAAATTTGGCACACTGATAGAGGCCAGTCTCAACTGTGTCCATAGCCAATTTGGAGTCTCTAACTCAATCCCTTTAGCGCCGCCACCTGTCCAAAATTTCACTCGTTTATTTTCCTGCCATTTTGATTTTTCAGATTTTTCAAACTCCTCCTAGGCCATTACTTCGATTTTCACGAAAATTGAACCAGCATCGAGACCATGCCGACAAAAAGTTATCAAAGGCTTTTTGATAGAACCATCCGTTCACGAAAAACTGCCCAAATGAATTCGACAAAAAGTTTGCCAAATCAGATTTGAGGCTATATCTCCACAAAGTTTTATCATATTTAGACCAAACTTGGTACATTTCATCACAAGCATGACCAAAGGCAACATGCAGTTTCGACACAGCACCACCTACTGGCCCGGAGATACAAAAAATGGCTATTTTTGCTTATAACTTCTGATGGGTTTGTCCAAAAAATCTCGTTAGATTCGGATGATATCCAATTTTCCCATATCGGCCATTTTTAATTTTGTGCTAAAATGCTGTATTTTATGAATGCATAAGCGTATTGTTATGAAACTCGGTATGAGTCATCAGCACAATGCCCTGAAGGAGCCTGAGAAGTTTCGGACCAGTCCCACCTAGTGGACAATTTTTTTCCCCCCATATGCTTATAACTTTTGATGCGGTTGACTTGTTTTCACGGGAGTCACATCCTCAGACTTCTGAATCCTAGCCGAGTCCAACGATACCAAACATGCTAGGTTTTGACTTAAGGTTTGTGTCTTCAGTATCTTCGAAACCGTTAGTCCGATCAAGATGAAACCAGCATAGGAAACACTGAACCTAAGCTGTTTAACTAAATGTCAAAATTTTGATAGGAAGTGGCAAAAAAATCAAAAAGTCATCTATGGGTCATTTTTTATGCTCTCAAACATATAATTGTCTATAACTTCAAAATGAAATGAGATATTTTCACGAAATTTGAGAGACGTATGAACTCACTCTGAGGACACTTAAAAAATTGGTGGGATTGTGCCTCTTGATGGCACTATAATAAAAATATATATATATATATATATGAAACTGCCATTAATAACAATACAGTATTATGATATAAAATGCTTTATTATATGAATGAATTGCTGTTCCATTACAAATCCAGTATGTGTCATCAGCACCATGCTCTGAAGTTTGTGAAATGGTTTTGAGACGACAATGGTTTTAATAGATTGCGTATGTAATGCTGAGAACATTTATGCCAATTTTGTCAAAGTCTGGCTAAACCGACCATCTGCTAGCTGCCTCACGTCACAGAAGTCAGAATTTGCTGATTTTTTATCGGAGTTAGTACTAGCTGCGGATAAAGTCCTTGTTGTTGGTGATTTTAATATCCATGTATATAATGATAAAGACGCATTGGGATTGGCATTTCTAAACATTCTAAACTCTATTGGTGTTAGACAACACGTGTCAGGACCCACTCATTGTCGTAATCATACTTTAGGTCTAATATTGTCACATAGAATCGATATTGATGCCATTGAAATTCTGCAGCAGGGCGATGACATCTCAGATTATTATTTAGTCTTGTGTATACTACATTTAGGCAAGGCAGCAAAGCCGCCTACTTGCCTTAAATATGGTAGAACCATCACTTCTACCACTAAAGATTGCTTTATAAATAATCTTCCTGATCAGTTTTATCACCTTACCTTATCATACCAGATAGCTCTGAAGAACTCTGTTGCAACTGAAACTATTGACTCTTTTTTTCAGCACATTAGACTCAGTTGCTCCTCTGCGCTTAAAGAAATTAAGGAAAGTAATCCAACGCCGTGGTACAACGAGCACACTCTGGCTCTTAAGAGAGCTGCCAGAAAAATGGAGTGCAGCTAGAAGTTTTTCAAATTTCGTGGAGAGAGAGAATGATTGAGTATAGAAAGGCCTTAAAAACTGCTAGATCTGCTTACATCTCAAATCTTTTAGAAGAAAATAAACACAACTCTAGGTATTTATTTGATACAGTGGCTAAATTAACGAGAAATAGAGCTTCAACTTCTGATGTTTCCAAACAGCACAGCAGTAATGACTTTATGAACTTCTTTACTTGCAAGATTGACAATATTAGAGAAAAAATTATAGCCATAAAGCCATCTACTACAGTATCACGTCAGATAGTGCACTGTAGTGTCCCTGAGGAAAAATTCAATTCATTTGTTGCATTAGGACAGAAAGAATTGTCTAAATTGTTAAATCATCAAAATCAACAACATGTATGTTAGACCCTATACCGACTAAGCTATTAAAAGAGATGCTTCCAGAGGTCATAGATCTTCTTCTTAATATTGTTAATTCATCTTTATCACTAGGATACGTACCAAAAAATTTTAAGCTGGCTATTAAACCTCTTATTAAAAAAACACAACTTGATCCTAGAGAATTAGTCAATTACAGGCCAATCTCGAATCTACATTTTCTGTCAAAAATACTAGAAAAGGCAGTATCCTCACAACTATTTTCCTTTTTAGAAAGAAATAGTATCTGTGAGGATTTCCAGTCAGGATTTAGACCGTACCATAGTACTGAGACTGCTTTCATTAGAGTTACTAATGATTTGCTCTTATCATCAGATCGTGGTTGTATCTCTCTTATTAGTGTTACTGGATCTTAGTGCTGCATTTGACACTATCGACCACAATATTCTTTTAAATAGACTCGAAAACTATGTTGGCATTAGTGGAATTGCATTGGCATGGTTCAAATCATACTTATCTGACCGTTATCAGTTTGTAGTAGTAAACGAAGAGATGTCATATTGATCACAAGTTCAATATGGAGTACCGCAAGGCTCAGTACTAGGACCGTTGCTTTTCACTCTGTACATGCGACCCTTGGGAGATATCATTAGGAAGCATGGCGTTAGTTTTCACTGTTACGCTGATGATACTCAGCTCTATATTTTTTTGCGCCCTGACGAAACTTACCAATTCACAAAATTAACAGAATGCATAGCTGATATAAAAAATTGGATGACACTGGTGAAGCTGCTTTGAGACAATATGTATTGTGAAAAGCGCTATATAAATGAAGATGACTTGACTCAATTTGGACTGTTTCACCTTTTAGACAGAATTTCACATATTACTTTGTTATTGGTAGTTACTCTCAGTATATCAATGTACAACATGTACTGTATATTTCTTTTATCAATGTATTCTGATCATAAATTTCTATCCAATTAATTTTTTATGCACTATACAGGACTTTTATTTTGGTCTGGTGGTGTGATTTCACAAGGCTGCGCCGTGCTCCAGTGTCTGATTTGGCTAAAGAAAGTGGTTTGTGTTTTAAGCATTTAAAGTGTTTACATTCAGTACAAAGCATTGTTTATTTTATAGATTTACATGCAGTGTAAAAATAATTGGTAACACTAACAGTGTGTTCTCATTTGTTAACATTAATTTATTAACAAATATGAACTAATAATGAGCAATATATTTGTAACTTTTTTTTATCTTTGTTAATGTTCTTTGTAAATATCTTTGTAAAATTCAGCTGTTTATTGTTTGTTCATGTTAGTTCACAGTGCATTAACTGATGTTAACAAATACAACTCTTAATTTTAATGCTGTAAAAGTCAGTTAATTATTAGTTCATGTTATCTAATGTAGTTGACTAATGTTGACTAATATGTGTCTTGAGCTGGCTTGAGTGATTCTGTGTCATGGTTCAGAATCTGTTAAAGGAACATTTTGACCATATAAACAATAAGTACATTTTATTTTTACATACCTAACATAAACGTTTTGTAATATAGTATTAAAATCATATTTGTTATATGTTTGAGAGTGTATAGAGACAACTCTTAAACAAAAGCTTTTTTAAATTTTTTTAATCAATCAGTTTATGGCTTTAAAATTGAAAAAATGAATGCCAATAATTGTTGAAAGATTGTAATGTAAATAAGTCTAATAAATCGTAATGTTTGACATTTTATACCTATTTTCAGGAATTTTTAGACTTGAATGTCCACTTTTTTTAAAATGAGAAAACCACTACCTTTTATGCGTTTCAATACCGAGACAAGAATAAACTCTGCTTTTAAGAACTTGTGTACTTAAAAAAAAATAATCACTATAGTCACTATTTGCATTTTAATTTAATTTGTATCTGGTTTTTTTTTTTTTTTTTTTTTTTTTCAGTCAAATATTATAGGTTTTCTCTTTAGACAAAATCTCATTCTAGTAGTTTCCTAATATTTTCAGCACATAATTGGACAACATATATTTAAATTAGTTTTTCACCAATACATTAAACTCTGAATTTCTGTCCACTCTTTTATTATTCATACATATTGTTCAATGTAAATTTCTATACATTTTAAACAGCAGCGTGTGAACAGGACTCTTATTTTGGTGTGATGATGTGACGTCATAAAGACGCGCCGCGCTCCTGCATCTGTTGTGATTCGGCTGAAGAAAGGTTTGTGTTCAAAGTGTATAAACCGTTCAGTTAACTTTTACAAGCGAAGCCGAATTAATTGTTTATTATTGAATGTAACATTAATGCTTTATCTAAAGTGTATGTTGTTTGAGTAAAGCGCATCCACACACGAGTAACACAACAGTTGTCTCATTTCTCTCTCTTTATCGTGAATCAGTTCATCATAAACATGAATTCAGTCACTGGCAATGGCAATGTGATCTACAAGTAATTAGATACCAAATATAAGTCATAAATACCTAATTGTGAACTTTCATTTTATTTTATTAATTTGTAGTGCTAGTCTTGAGTGTTTTTGTCATTAAAGTCCATTAACTCTCATTCTGACTCTCTCACCAGTGCGCTGAACAACTGAACTAGAGCTGATTGAGACACACCCAGAGATTTAGTTTTTTTTTTCTATTAATTATTTTTTATCTTAAGCGCAGGAGAAACTCCTGAAGATGCGACTGAGATCCATGTGACACTATTATAAAGATGCCATTTATTAAAGATATGAAGATTGAAGAAGTTTTCAGTTTAAAACAAGAAGAAACTGAGGAACAAACAAAGATGGCGTTTATTAAAGAGGAGAGTGAAGACCTGAGGATTGAAGAAACATTCAGTGTGAAACAAGAAGAAACTGAGGAACAAACAAAGATTGAGTTTATTAAAGATATGAGGATTGAAGAAGTTTTCAGTTTAAAACAAGAAGAAGCTGAGGAACAAACAAAGATGGTGTTTATTAAAGAGGAGCGTGCAGACCTGAGGATTGAAGAAACATTCAGTGTGAAACAAGAAGAAACTGAGGAACAAACAGGTTGGTTTTATTCTCAAAGCTGAACTCAGTCATTTGATCCTTATGATCATTTGTTATTATGGTATGTGACACATTAAATTAAGTCTTGTCTGACAACTGAATATGCTGGAGATTGTTTCTGGATGAGAGCAGATGATTTTTCTTAACCCCCCTGAACAACTTGTGGGGATGTAGGTGCTGTTTGATCATTTTTTTTTTTAGGTTTTATTAGGCTTTTTGAGATTCAAGACTCAACTAATCTCTGCAATTCTCCAGCTGTGATCCTTGGAGAGTCTTTGGCCACTCAAACTTTCCTCCTCACTTCACATTAGGATGATTGTGGCTGTGTTTTGGAGAAAAACATTTATTTCATAATGTGTTTTCCCCCCCACATTCAATTCTTTTCCTTCAATGAAAGGTTCGATTTTTGTTAATTTTATGAATTAAAGATCAAACGTATAAACAATGCAGATTTATTTTTACAGTCACCTTTGTGAATCATATTTACCAAGGGTGCCAATAATTCTGACCACTGTGTGTGTAATATATATATATATACATATATGAGCAATATCACACGAGTAGCCGTGCGATATGCCTGTACAGGTGCTGGTTATATAATTAGAATATCATCAAAAAGTTGATTTATTTCACTAATTCCATTCAAAAAGTGAAAATTGTATATTATATTCAGTCATTACACACACACTGATATATTTCAAATGTTTATTTCTTTTAATTTTGATGATTATAATTCACAACTAAGGAAAATCCCAAATTCAGTATCTCAGAAAATTAGAATATTGTGAAAAGGTTCAATATTGAAGACACCTGGTGCCACACTCTAATTTACAAGCTAATTAACTCAAAACACCTGCAAAGGCCTTTAAATGGTCTCTCAGTCTAGTTCTGTAGGTTACACAATCATGGGGAAGACTGCTGACTTGACAGTTGTCCAAAAGATGACCATTGACACCTTGCACAAGGAGGGCAAGACACAAAAGGTCATTGCAAAAGTGGCTGGCTGTTCACAGAGCTCTGTGCCCAAGCACATTAATAGAGAGGCGAAGGGAAGGAAAAGATGTGGTAGAAAAAAGTGTACAAGCAATAGGTATAACCGTACCCTGGAGAGGATTGTGAAACAAAACCCATTCAAAAATGTGGGGGAGATTCACAAAGAGTGGACTGCAGCTGGAGTCAGTGCTTCAAGAACCACTACAGGGGGTAGTCGTGGCCTAATGGATAGAGAGTTGGACTTGTAACCCAAAGGTCATGGGTTCGCGTCTCAGGTCTGGCAAGGATTGTCAGTGAGGGGAGTGAATATCCAGCGCTCTCCCCACCCTCAATACCACGACTGAGGTGAGACCCTTGAGCAAGGCGCCGTAACCCCAACTGCACCCCGGCGCCGCAGCAATGGCTACCCACTGCTCCCGGTGTGTGTTCACGGTGTGTGTGTGTGCACTGCTGTGTGTGTGCACTTGTATGGGTTAAATGCAGAGCACAAATTCTGAGTATGGGTCACCATACTTGGCCACGTCACTTCACTTTCACTTTTTTACACACAGACGTATGCAAGACATGCGTTTCAGCTGTCGCATTCCTTGTGTCAAGCCACTCTTGAACAGACAGCGTCAGAAGTGGCTAAAGACAAAAAGGACTGGACTGCTGCTGAGTGGTCCAAAGTTATGTTCTCTGATGAAAGTAAATTTTGCATTTCCTTTGGAAATCAGGGTCCCAGAGTCTGGAGGAAGAGAGGAGAGGCACACAATCCACGTTGCTTGAGGTCCAGTGTAAAGTTTCTACAGTGATGGTTTGGGGTGCCATGTCATCTGCTGGTGTTGGTCCACTATGTTTTCTGAGGTCAACGCAGCCGTATACCAGGAAGTTTTAGAGCACTTCATGCTTCCTGCTGCTGACCAACTTTATGGAGATACAGATTTCGTTTTCCAACAGGACTTGGCACCTGCACACAGTGCCAAAGCTACCAGTATCTGGTTTAAAGACCATGGTATCCCTGTTCTTAATTGGCCAGCAAACTCGCCTGACCTTAAGCCCATAGAAAATCTATGGGGTATTGTGAAGAGGAAGATGCGATATGCCAGACCCAACAATGCAGAAGAGCTGAAGGCCACTATCAGAGCAACCTGGGCTCTCATAACACCTGAGCAGTGCCACAGACTGATCGACTCCATGCCACGCCACATTGCTGCAGTAATTCAGGCAAAAGGAGCCCCAACTAAGTATTGAGTGCTGTACATGCTCATACTTTTCATGTTCATACTTTTCAGTTGGCCAAGATTTCTAAAAATCCCTTCTTTGTATTGGTCTTAAGTAATATTCTAATTTTCTGAGATACTGAATTTGGGATTTTCTTTAGTTGTCAGTTATAATCATCAAAATTAAAAGAAATAAACATTTGAAATATATCAGTCTGTGTGTAATGAATGAATATAATATACAAGTTTCACTTTTTGAATGGAATTGGTGAAATAAATCAACTTTTTGATGATATTCTAATTATATGACCAGCCACCTGTGTTCTTGTACTTACGACATTGTGAGGACCAGCGTGAGTTTTTAACCAACAGAGTGAGGACATTTTGGACGGTCCTCACTTTGTCCCCTGTTAAATCACCTCTAAATACCTTCTAGAAGCTTCTCACAGAAAGTAGTTGACAAATGGCCAAGAAAAAGTACTTTTTTTGGAAAACATAATTTTTTAAGAAAAAAATACATATATTTATGCGGTTTGAAAACTGCAGTTTCAGAAAATAGTAGTGGTCACTCATTTTGTCAATGACTTCACATATTTTTTTCACGTTTTCACTCAACAGTACTGTAAATGTGTCCTATGGTGTGACATTTAAAAAGTATTAAGAAATTATATTAAATAACATAATTAAAAAAAAGCCACGTTACGTCAACTACCCATCTACAGAAATGTCAAATGTTAGCATGCATGGTGACTCTACCTGTTGCATGCCGAGGCTAATAATGTAAAGTAAATATAATCTGGAATGGTGAGATCATGCATTTCATATGGTATGGTAAAGTTGAGTGGCACAAATGCATGGTCATAGCTAGGTTATACTAAGTATAAATCATAGTACTGTTGCCAGATGCCATTTTATACGTAACATCTGTATGTATTACATATAATTTTCTTAAATGCTTTTTATACATTTTTCTTGCCTTCCATGGTTATATAAAAGCCTTGCAGTGTTACTGGTTACTTTAAAGTTAAAAAAAATATGATTAAAATATGATTTTCCAAGTGGTAAGCTAAGTGAGATATTTCATGTACATATGTTTACAGAGTTTCTTTAAACAGAGTTAGCTTCACAGTTTAACAGCACAAACAGCCATTGCTATTGAGTTTTTTCTTTTTCTTCTGAAGACCAAAAGTAGACAGTCATGAGTAAAAATGCATTGTAACTCACGTTAAGTAGGTACCGATAATTCAAAATTATAGACCAGTTGCTAGGTTGGATACAATAGGAACTCCGGCACTATCTGACAGAGAAGGTGCCTATTTGACAGGCAGAGGTTTTTATTCATTTGAATAAGACTCCACGAGTGGAGGTAATTGTAAGTAAGTAGTAAAGAAGCATAAACTATTAAAGCAACAGACTCTCTGGAAGCACAATTTATCAGTCAAGCATGACCAAACAACACAACCTTATGCACACACGCCCATTAGCGCAAAACCACAGTATTTTTCTTGCTATGAATATTAGGACCATATTGCTGTTCAAAGAGAGCTAAAACAAGTAGGTCTGAGCCAATGGGCCTCATGGCCGGGAGCTGTCATTGCTGTAACCCTATCCCATGGTGGCCAGGGGCGACTCCAAAAGACAGTTGGAAAACAGGATTCCTATGTAGCTTTCGGCCTCGTTTGTATTGCTTAAAGCCTGGCTCCAAAGAGTTTCTTTATCTAAAAATTGCTATGACCCATATGACAAGGCTGGGCTGGTCCTATTTTTAACCGCACTGGTTTTTCTACATCAGTGTTACGGCCCATGGCTCAAACGGACCACAACAAAGAGGGGGAGACCACACCAGCATAAAAGTTAGACATCTTTTATTGCTTACAAAACTTAGATAATAATTAAATATGTACAAAATATAGGTTAGCTGAATGGGTCACCGCACAGCAGGCACTGGTGTCCCTGGAAGAGGGGAGAGAGGCAGATAGTTACTGTCAGAGACACCGGGCCCAGGTGCCCCTGATTGCAGGCCCGCCCACACTGACGACCAAGGGGACGTCACAGTCAGCAATAAAGAGTAGAAGCCTAAATCTATGATTGACAGGCTCCGGAGCACTGGAGGCTCATAGGCTTCCCGCCTTTTTGCCCTTTTAAAGGGATACTTCACTTTAAAATGAAAATTGTGTCATCCTTTACTCACCCTCAAGTTGTTTCAAACCTGTATGCATGTATTTCTTCTGCTGAACACAAAGGAAGATATTTTGAAGAATGTCAGTAACCAAACAGTTAACTAGAACCATTGACTTCCATAGTAGGAAAAAAAAAATACAGTAGGTTACAAAAAGGTTAAATAGTTTTTTACTGTAACCTTTTTGGCTTTTGCAGTTGGGTCACTGTATTTTCACAGTATGCAAGAGCTGAATATACAGACATTCAATATTATACAATATTCAGTACAATACTATACTTGCAGTGCATACAGTAATTTATTCACCTTACTAATGTTAGTAGTCATTTACTATACTTTTTTACATAATTGCAAATTTTGTTATACTTTTTTTCTGTAACTGCATGCTTTGGTTTCTGTGTTCTCCATTTTTGATGTAGTGTCTAATGAATGATCTGCCGTGTTTATAATATTGACTGATGTGTGTATGATCTGAGAGCATTGTTTGATTTTGAGCACAGATAAAATGGTTTTGAGGCATTTGTTTGATTTTGCCATAAGAGTCAGAGGTTCTCTGAAAATGTGGTATCGATTCATGATTCAGATCGCCAAAGTCACGTGATTTCAGCAGTTTGGCGGTTTGACACGCGATCCGACTCATGAATCGATACAATGATTCATAACGCTTCAAAGCTTCAGGAAGCAGTGTTTTGAAATCGGCCATCTGTTATTTAGTTGTTTTTTTTTGCACACAAAAACTATTCTCGTCGCTTCATAAAATGATTGTAAAACCACTGTAGTGAGATGGACTTTGTAACAACGTCTTTAGTACCTTTTATGGATCTTGAGAGAGGAAATGACATTGCTGGCTATGGAGGCCTTTCTGAGCCATCGGATTTCAACAGAAATATCTTAATTTGTGTTCTGAAGATGAACGAAGGTCTTACAGGTGTTGAACGACATGAGGGTAAGTAATTAATGACAGAATTTTCATTTTTGGGTGAACTAACCCTTTAACCAATTAGTGTTCAGGCACCTGCACCGCGCCCCTCTGACCCTCACTCTCTGACTGCGACATCCACGATTTAACATTGACAGATTTGAAAGGAAACATGGACAGATTTGAAAGAAGACTTACAACTGTAAGGAATCGCCACCGAAAGTGTGAAGAGAAATTTGAAAATGCTCGGGTAAGTTTTTTTTTTTCTTCTTTGCGCATAATATGATTTTAAGGTTGCTTTGTACAGTTTAATGAAACTGACTGGGCCCTGTTTAGTACTCGTTTAGTCCTCTTTTAGACCTCCGTGAACTTGGCCCCTCATCATGCTCAAATTCATATAAAAATATGTCAATCGCCACCGTCCACGCTTTTCCTCCTCTGAGGCGCGCGCACGTGTCTGTGTCGCACGGCAATACACACTGCATGCAAAAAAGAATCATCAATATCTCAAAAAAGAAAACAGCACAAACGACATATTTTTATATAAATTTTCGTTTAAAGGGGGGCCAGCTTCACTCAGCTCTGGTGCAGAGTCTACAGACCTGCTCTGTGAATTAACCTGTATGTTCCAGACCTTTGATTGACAAATTATATATATATATATATGCACTACAGGCCAAAAGTTTGGACACATTACTATTTGTAATGTTTTTGAAAGAACTGTTTCCAACTTAGATAATGAATCATCACACTCAAAAAAATAACTCTTTGAACGAACATAAAAAAATCATGGAAAGGATTTCCACATGATTAAGTTGCTTTATTTCAGCATTATGCAATTCTATTATTCCAATTTAATGTACTTACGTTGGGTCAACTTAATTTATTAAGGTTGATTCAACTTATTTACTATGATTGTGCACAGCTTAATTTAATAGTGTCAGCCCAACTAATTTACAATGTTTTGGAAAATAAATAAAAAGCAATAAATAAATAAAAAATTGTTTTCATATACATTGATTTTTACAATTAATTCTTCTTGTTTAATTTTGGGATGTATATAACTTTTTTGATGTTTTGTGTTAGAAAAGTCTTTCCATTTTCTCATCTTCCTAAAAACTGCTTAAAATGACACTTTATTTCAACATTTAGACTCTTAGTTCAGCCCCTTTGCAAAGCATGATGGGAAGTGAAAATCCTGTTTGATCAATCACATTTAAACCAGAAACCTGATACAATGGTGTTGAATCAAAATAAATTGTTTAAATAAACAATTTACAGCATCAAAAAATCTTTTTTTGAGTGCATATTACAATGATTTCTAAAGGATCATGTGATAGACTGGAGTAATGATCCTGAAAATTCAGCTTTGCATCACAGAAATAGATAATTTAAAGTATAATAAATTCAAAGCCAATTATTTTAAATTGTAATAATATATCACAATATTACATTTTTTCCCCCTGTATTTTTTATCAAATAAATGCAGGCTTGATGAGCAGAAGAAACTTCTTTCAAAAACATCCCAAATAGTAATGTGTCCAAACTTTTGGCCTGTAGTGTATAATTTTTTTATTTTATTTTTTTTTTTTATTTGGACCTTGGTGAAATTTAATTCAGGACCCCTGCTCTAATGTATCTGTATCTAATTGATAATTGTCCTTGTTTTCCCTCTTTTGGCCTGCTGTGAAGGCCAAAAAGGACCACTGCAAAGAGAGTCGTGGTGATGAACCTGGAAGCCCCCCATCA
Organism: Chanodichthys erythropterus; assembly: GCF_024489055.1. Taxonomy (NCBI): domain Eukaryota; kingdom Metazoa; phylum Chordata; class Actinopteri; order Cypriniformes; family Xenocyprididae; genus Chanodichthys; species Chanodichthys erythropterus. Next base: position 36,485,773 of record NC_090228.1, on the reverse strand, counting down.
ACACCACCACCATCCAGAGAAGACGAGGTGCTCAGAGAGGAGCTTCTGTCATCCAGTGGGTCTGATGCAGATCCACTGGATGAGGACTACAAACCATCTCCATCGCCATCATCCAGTGAAGATGAGTTGCTTGCACTAGAGTCCCAGTCATCCTGCCACAATACTCCAGAGAAGCACCACAGTCATACATCATCCAGTGAAACAAAGTCAAAAGGAAAAGGAGGGAAGTTTAAAGATGATAAAAAGATTACTGTTAAAAGAAGCATAACAAAGGATGGTGCCAGAGTCTGGGACAAAGTCCATTACTGTGTATTCTGTGAAAAGGCTCAATTGAAGATAGCTAGACATCTACAAAGAAAACATAGTATGGAACGCGATGTCGCCTATGCTTTTAGTTTCCCAGTTGGCTCAAAACAAAGGAAGATTCTGATAGAAGGCCTTCGTAATAAGGGTGACTGGCAACACAATCGCATGGTCTTCAAGGAAGGAAATGGTGAGATTGTAGTATGGAAACGGCCCTCTAAGAAGGCAGACATAGAGAGCTACCTACCATGTCAACACTGTTATGCAATGTTCAAGAGGACTGAACTCTGGAGACATGAGAAGTCATGTAGAGAACGGAAAGAGGAAAGACAGAAAGGCAAAAGAGTGCAAAAATTTTCCTTACATCTACTTCCACTCAAATCAGGCCAAGGAGTACAAAAGATCATCCACTCTATGCAACAAGATCATGTAACCTCTCACATCAGAAGTGATGAGATGATTTGTGCGTATGGAGATGCATTATTTGCAAAAAAGGGCCGTGAAGAATCTCAGCACAGATACATTGCACAAAAGCTGAGAGAACTAGGACGGTTTATGTTGGCTGCCAAGGAGATTGATAGGCATGCCAAAACTCTTAAAGACATTTGTGATCCAGCAAATTTTAAACTGGCAATTGAAGCAGCCAGACACGTGTCAAACTATGATGTAAACAAGAACGAATATGGAAAGCCATCTACAGCTGTTAAAATTGGGTTTTCACTCAAAGGGGCCACTGAAGCCTGGATAGGCCACTGCTTGATGGACTCTGATGACAAAACTGAGAAGGCGGCAAAAAAGTTCAAGGAGTTGCTGGAGAGCTCATGGTCCATTCATGTGCCGACTAATGCTCATAGCTCATTGGAGCAACGGCGGTGGGGCAAAGAAGACACTGTACCTCTGACAGAGGATGTTATCACTCTCCAGAACTACCTGAGGAAAGTTGAGGATGAGGCAAAGGCAGCGTTAACAGAGCTTGTGAGTACTACAGCATACAGGAAGTTAAGTGAGAGCCTTCTTGCACAAATAATTGTGTTCAATAAGAAGCGTGAAGGAGAAGCATCACGTTTAACCCTTGAGACATATCTAAAAGCAGACACCGGTCCTGTTAATAAGGACATTTATGAGACTCTATCGCCTGTGGAAAAACAAATGAGCCACAGACTGACACGTTTGGTGACACGCGGAAAGAGAGGCAGAAAGGTGCCCATCCTTCTTCTTGAGCACACAAAAGCTTCGCTTGACTTCCTGGTTGAAAAACGGAGGGAAGTTGGCATACTTGAGGAGAACCCCTTTCTGTTTGCCAGGCTTAGCACAACAACCAATCTCAGTGGGTGTGACTGCCTCAGAAGATATGCAGAAGAGAGCAAGACCAAAAACCCAGAACTGCTGAGATCAACAAGGTTGAGGAAACACGTTGCTACCTTATGTCAGCTTCTCAACCTCAGCAATCAGGAACTTGAGCAAGTTGCTCGTTTTATGGGACATGATATCCGAGTCCACTGCGAGTATTATCGACAGACAGATAAAACATTCCAAGTCGCCAAGATCGGCAAACTTCTGTTTGCGATGGAGCAAGGAGCAGAGTCACTGAAAGGGAAGAGTCTGCAAACGCTGGACTCTGTTATCAGTGGTAATTAAATTATTTTTATTTTGTTTTTTATTTAACAGGGACAATACACTAGGCATTGTTACACATAGACAACCAATGCCGTGTACATAGGGCGTCCCTGGTTAAGCTTTTACATAAATTTAAAAACAAACACAATCATCACAAGAAACAAAACATTGAAATTAAATGTTAAATGAAACATTATATTATTATTATACAATTTTAAAGTTCTCTCTTCTAGTTACACTGTCTTCTATCTGTCTTTCTTTCTGTCTGTCTTCATCTCTCCTTCTGACTTTCTGTCTCTTTATTTATCTGCATATTTTTGACTTTCTTTTAATATCACTGTAAAAGTACGTTGAGCAATTTCCTACTGTGAATATTTTCATAGGCAAAAGACACACAGCCACCCCAACTAAAGATCTGAAAGGTGTCAAAAAGAGAAGGACGTCAGATGCAGGAATTCAACAGGAAGCTCATGAAGGTATGTTCTAAAAATCACACAAGTAGTCATATTAGGAACGCAATGCTCTTGTATTTAAATTGAAACTTTGAATCTTGTGGAAAATATAAGCCTGATGCGTGACGTTTACAATGTATTACGATTTGTTGATTTTGTGTATGGTCAGCCTAAATGTGACAAAAAGGGGTTTAACTTTAATCTTTTTTGAGAGAAAAATACATTTTGAGAAAACAGAATTTAAATTCATAATGTTTCATATAAATCTATGGATGCTAACCGACCAAAAAAGCTTTTCTATACATGTATTTGCATTTCAGAAAAACTTATGTTGTGAATGATCGTCTGTATGTTTCTAATGTATGCTTCATCAGATGGACGGCAGCTGTCCACCACAAGCTCATCAGCTCAAAGGAAAAAGAAGACTGTCACAACACAAAGACAAGATGATGATGATGACTCTGCAGGATGGTCACTTGGGAAGAGACAATGTCAAACTGCAAGAACAAGACATGCAGATGATGGTAATGCTGATGAGGATGATGGGAGTGATAACATCAGTCAAGGCATTGAAGACACAGGTAACACTCTCAGTGTGACTTTAATCTTAAATTTAAAAATTGTACACATAGGCCCGCAGTTGTCTATAAGCCACACACAGAGTCACAGTTCAACCTTGCCGTGATAAACCTTTTGGAGCTCCCCAAAGAGCTACAGATAGTGCAGCAGATAAATTAATTTTTTCACTAAAATACTTCAGTTGGTGAAACAAGCATGAAATTTGGCATAAATCATCTCCATAAGCCAACTTTTGAAAATGACTGGGTGTCCACTCAAAATGTGAAGTTTTTTTTTTTTTTTCTCTATCATTGGTTTTGTGTGTGTCTGATTATTAGTTTATGCATTTGCTTTACCTTAAGTCTGTAAAGCCAGAGTCAACAAGCAAAGGTGAAAGGATTAGAGCAGGGATTCCCAAAGTGTGGTATGCGCACCCCCAGGGGTACGCGAGCTGCCACCAGGGGGTGCGCGAGAGGAAAAATGTAATGGCGGTCTGTTTTTTTAAGTGGGACTTTTTCATACAATAAAAAACATGAAGATGAACATTTCCTTTGTAATCGCTTTTAATTTAAATAAAAAACTATAATTTATTAGTTTTGGATAGAAACATAAAAGAAGAAAAAAATATGCCCCCCCCCCGGGCGATGCTACTCCACAAACCACCAACAGAGCATATAAAATACCAAAAATAAAAATCTTTTTTTAAAACATCGCCAATTAAAACGCTGCGTTTATATAGAACTGTCTCTTTACGACCACAACAAACGGGACACTTTTCAGACGCGCATTCCGACTTTGCCTCAGCCACAGGTGCAAGTCAAACGAGCGCGGAAAAGGTACAGGTGACGACGAGAGAGCTTCAGTTGAACAACAGTGAACTGCGGTCAGATGAGATGTTGTCAGGTTGGAGTGGTGCAAATATCTAAGCTATCTAATACTTCAAATCTCAAGGTTAAATCAGAAGATTTTTTTGTAAAAATGTTTAGCTGCCAAAAATAGTATATAGCTCTACTGTGGTTTTTAACAAATAGTCCAAAAAAAAAAACTTCAAAACATCCCCCCCTCTGTTTTTTTCACAAATCGCACCCTGATATATTATAAATATGTTTAACTGGCTGAAATCAGGGAAACTGTCAAGTGGGACGTCTTATGATAAAGTTGTTAGTCATGAAGGAGGAGAGGGACCAAGAGAGAGTGAGGATTTGGAGGCAACAGAGACAGAGAGAATAGACTAGCTTATTGCTGCAATGTTTCTTTTACGCGGCTGAAAATAACCGTGCTTTCTGTTACTGAGCCTGTGACTGTCACTCGTCCTCTTAAAAGTGGAAGCTTGTGTGTAGCTTTGTTGCATAATATTGAAACTTTGTTGATGTTGTTATTGTCATGCCTGTTCTGATTAAACATGAGTCTTTATATGGCGATAAAACAAAGCTTTGTTGCATTTTTTTTTTTTTTTTTTTTTTTTGAAGTGGGGAATGGGGGTGCGCCAACCCGGTTGGGACATAGAAGGTGGTGTGTAGGAAAAAAAGTTTAGGAACCGCTGGATTAGAGTTTAATATTTCATAGAGCAGACTATAAACAAAGATGGACTCCAATATGGCCCCCACAAACCTTGAAAATGTTTCAGGATTCTGTAGGCACAGAAAAAAATGTAAAATAGTTTTTCTTTGAATGACTGTCTGAATCTATCAGGCTACACCTGTCTATGCACAATTCAGGTGGTGGTTTATTACATGTATAATTATATGTATAAAGAGTGAATGTCACTGCACAACAGGGTACTCTTTGACTTCACTGCTGTAACTCAGCCTGGGCTTCAGTGTCAGCTGATCTTTACTAATGCTGCACCGAGCTTTACTTTCTGTACAATAATAGACTAGTTGTAGTTTTAGTTTAGTGTCCCAAATGCTGGGACAGATCACACGGGACTTCAGTGGCACTGGATGAATGATCGGGCGAGGTGGAGGATAACCAAACTTAGTTGTATCCCATACATCAATTGGACTATTTTTTGTGGACACACAGATTTTTTGACAGAGAGGGTTTTAGTAAACACTTGGACCAAATGTCATGCTTGTTTCACTAAATGCGCCCATGGAGCTGCAGCCTCTCCGCCCGTAGGTACCAGGGAGGAGACAACCATGTCAACACTCAATTTTAAAACCAATTTTAAATTTTTTTTTACAGCTAATGGCAAATAGTCAAAATTCTGCATGTAAAATTGTCGAAACAATGTAAAGTTTAAAAATGAATACATGCCCAAAACATAAAGTTTGTTACACCCATAAAAAACCTGTCTTGTCCTAGCTTATTATGCTCTTATGTATTATTGGCCTTGTTAAATGGCATCTACATTATCACTGTTTTAACATGACTGTGTTCTTTAACAGATGAAAAGGATCAAAAAGGGCGTGCTAAGTGGCTAAAGCAATTCCCTAAGAAGAGCCAGCAGAAGACTGCAGTTATAAGACAATGCAGTGATGTTGGTAAGATGTATTACATGAATTTCTGTTAAATATACAGTACTGTGCAAAAGTCTTAGGCATGTTAAAGCAGAACTAAGTAACTTTTTTTACCTAAATAAATAGTTTTCTAAGTCCTTACGATGGTTAATTGACTTGTAGTGGTGTGTTTGAGGCGAGCACTAACCCCCTCTGGCACGTCTACGCCAGAATACAGCACTTGCAACTTGAGCTGCACCGACCCGAAACAATCTTGCCTCATGTTCACGTTCACGTGAGAGTGACAAAATGCTTTACGGTAATTCAAAAACAATGTATATATTATGTCTTTATAAGACAATTTTGAAAATTACCCACCTCCATCGAGTGTACTGTATTTGCAAATTACCCACCTCCTCTTTCTTGTACTGTATTTGCAAAACTACTGCGCTGGCGAGTGTTGTAGTCGTAGTCCAGAGCTGCGCTTGGAGTATTTATGACAGTGTCATTCACTGAAGGAAACTGTAGGGGGAGCTTCGCGAATCTTGCTTAGTTCTGCTTTAATATCCTAACCCCAAAAAAAATGTTTTTGCTGTAGTGTGACAGTAGGAAATATCAGTTTAATTGTAATTAATTGTAATAATCCAGTGAGATTTGTCTATGAACAAGGAGTCTGACAACAGCCAGTCTGATCTGATCTCACCATCATCGAGTCCGTCTGTGATTACATGAAGAAACTGAGACAGACTAAATCCAGAAGAACTGCGGGAACGTCTCCGAGACGCTTGAAGAAACCTTCCTGCAAAGCTACAGTACTGTGAAAAGCACTGGCACTTGTGTTAAAATGCTGTAAAGTGAGAATGCTTTCAAAAATAAAATCACAAATTGAATTTATTTATGATTTAACTTCTATTAACTAATTCAAATCAATATATGGTGTAACGACCCTTTGCGTTTAAAACGGCTTTTGTCCAGGTACACTTGCGCATAGTTTTTCAGGTAGCTTTGCAGGAAGGTTTCTTCAAGCATCTTGGAGACGTTCCCGCAGTTCTTCTGGATTTAGTCTGTCTCAGTTTCTTCATGTAATCACAGACGGACTCGATGATGGTGAGATCAGATCATACCGGCTGTTTTCCTTGTGCATACACACATTTCACTGGATTATTACAATTAATGGCAAAAAGAATGTTTGGAAATGTGAACTGATATTTCCTACTGACACACTACAGCAAAAGATATAAATAATTGACTTTTTTGGGGTTAGGATATTAACATGCCTAAGACTTTTGCACAGTACTGTATATGTTTCCTGTGAACAATGTAAGTGGGACTTGGCGGCACGGTGGCTGAGTGGTTGGGGCTCTAGCCTCACAGCTAGAAGGTCCAGGGTTTGATTCCCAGACATGCAGGCCTTTCTGTGTGGAGTTTGCTTGTTCTCCCCGTGTCTGCGTAGGTTTCCTCTGGGTACTCTGGTTTCCCCTACCACTAAAAACATGTTGAATAGGCCAGGATGTTTGAGAGTGCGCATGGAGTACGACGGATGGAAATTAGCTCAAGGCTACAATCTGGTGTGGCTTGTTCATTAACATGCACTGTCCCTACCAAATAAACCAATAAACTTAAACAGGTGATTCTGACCATTAGCTAGGGGTGGGCGATATGGCAAAAAATCACATCACAATTTTTTTTCAGGAAAATCACGATTCACGATTTTATCACGATTCTTTTTTATGTTGGTTTTACTATTTTGTGACTGAGCATTACAGCCAAAATAATGTCCATATTTTAAAAACAAAGCCTTGGGTACAAAATATAAAATAAAAAAATAATGGCAGACAAGGGCGAAGATACATTTTCTTTGTTATTAAATATTAAGATCAAAGATACACATACACAACTTAATATACAAATTAAATAAACAGTGCTTTATGTTTTCAGCTACAGTAGGTGTATTTAACAGTAGCATTGAAGAAAGTAATTAAATGAACAAATATGAAAATAAAACAAAACAGACTTCACTGTATAAATTATACATTGATACTTATTAAAGCTACTATTAAAGTTATCAGTCAAGAGCAGTGAGTGATTTTCTCTTTGCATTTTGTTGTTTTATTAACATTAAAGGGATAGTTCTCCTAAAAATTCAAATTGTCATAATTTACTCTCTCAAGTTGTTTTAAACTCGAATAAGTTTCTTTCTTCTGTTGAAAATAAAAGTTATTTGGAAGAATGTGGGTAACCAAACAGTTGATGTACACCTTAACCGTACTGCACAAGTCACTGTGACTTTTAATTGAAATAGTGAAATTTATATTGCATAACAATTTCTGTGACAAGGTAATTCATTAATTAGTGTTACTGGCGTAACATTAATTAGTGTAACTGGCGTAAATTAAGCCGTAAAAAAATCCCCTGACAGACATTTAAGCTTTCTCAAATGAAGTCAGTTTTGTTATATGGACTTGAATATATTTACAGGTTACATATTTGGCATTTCATTAAACATCTGTAGTTGTGAAATACTACATTTAAATTCAAACAATGATAACAGTAATTGCATGAGAGTAGACTGAATTGTGTTCGGTAAAAATCACCCTGTATGTCCGCTATGACACCACCAGCTGTTCAAGCTTCGACTGTAGCATCTAAACGTGAATGTCAACAGTTATGGTGGGTTATTTGCAGAGAGGTCAGTCACTAGTCATCAAACACACTCGACAGCTCTCGCCTCTGGATCAAGAACAGCAAAAATGTATCTCAGACCTGTGTCTTATACCTAATTTTTAACCTTTTAGTCAAAATGTGACGAAATAGGTATTTTTGTCATCACGGCTGTCCTTCAGAGTCAAAATGTGACAAAAAGGTTTTTACAAATTACTACTTTTACAACTAACTTTTATAGGTCAAAAAGAATGTTACCTTAAAAAAAAAAAAAAAAAAAAAAAAAAAAAATCAGGTATAGGGCCTCCAAGCAGAAAAAAGGACTTTGTGATAAAGTAAACAATTTTTTAATTGACATTATTCTCTTACTGGTCAATAGTCGGTCGTCCTTCTTGTCCCCAAGAAAAAAATTCCAGCACGTGACCACATGTATTGTTCATATCCCATGTCTTGATGTTGTTATGTATGTGGTTTGCCTTAACCTGATTGTAATTTCGCATCTCTTCTTTTGTAAGGCGCATTAAGTTGCCTTGTGTACGAAATGCGCGGTATAAATAAACATGCCTTGCCTACTAGTATTAGTTAATCAAGGCAGGGTTCAGAAGGTTATACAACTTCAATAAGGTCTCAATTTATTATCAACTCAACTTCTAATAAACACCTTTTGGTTTTTGTTTCATAGATGCTCCAGAAAGGGTAGTCAAGAACCGAAGTAAGAGACCCTGGAATGACCAGGAGAGGACGGCAGTCAAACGACGCCTTGCCAAGAAAATCGCCCTTAAAATGGTTCCAGGAAAGCAGGACTGCCTGATGTGCATTGCCAAAGAGTCTCCAGTCCTAAGCGCACGGACGTGGAAAGACGTGAAATATTTTGTATACAATGAAATTCTTAAAGTTAAAAGAAAGCTTGTATTATGAATGAATTGACTTTGAGTTTCCTCCCTTTGTTGTATTTCCCGTGTTTTAAAGGGTGAATTGTCTGTTAGTTTGTTAATTTGTTAGCACTCTAACAACTTAATAAATAAACCAGCATTTATTATTATTGTTCATGTTTGCCATATTTGTGTTTAATACCGTGGAACAGGAATGATTTTCTGAAGAAAAAAACTCAATATATTATAAAAGGTGTGCTCAACCTTAAAAGTTCTTAATCATATTTCATATTACAACCAATGCCCATTTTCCTTGACCAGCAACTTAACAGTTAGTTTAGACTTTTGCTTTATGCTTAACTGAGAAAAAAAGTCACACAGAATTTAAAGGTGCCCTAGAATCAAAAATTTAATTTATATTGGCATAGTTAAATAACAAGAGTTCAGTACATGGAAAAGACATACATTGAGTTTCAAACCCCATTGCTTCCTCCTTCTTATATAAATCTCATTTGTTTAAAAGACCTCAGAAGAACAGGTGAATCTCAACATAACACCGATTAATAGTCGGGATCATTAATATGTATGACCCCAATATTTGCATATGCCAGCTCATGTTCAAGGCATTAGACAAGTAAAGGCAGTATTAACATCTGGATCTGTGCACAGACAAGGTAAGCCAGCAAGAACAACAGCGAAAAATGGCAGATGGAGCAATAATAACTGACATAATCCATGATATCATGATATATTTAGTGATATTTGTAAATTGTCTTTCTAAATGTTTCATTAGCATGTTGCTAATATACTGTTAAATGTGGTTAAAGTTACCATTGTTTCTTACTGTATTTACGGAGACAAGAGCCGTCGCTATTTTCATTTTAAACACTTGCAGTCTGTATAATTCATAAACACAACTTCATTCTTTATAAATCTCTCCAACAGTGTAGCATTAGCCGTTAGCCATGGAGCACAGCCTCAAACTCATACAGAATCAAACGTAAACATCAAAATAAATACTTTACTCACATAATTCGAAGCATGCATACAGCATGCATGACAAACATCTTGTAAAGATCCATTTGAGGGTTATATTAGCTGTGTGAACTTTGTAAATGCGCTGTAATATAGTCAAGAGCTCGTGTGGCAGGGAGCATGCCATTTAAAGGGGTGGCGCTGCCAAAATCAGTGTATAGTTAATGATGCCCCAAAATAGGCAGTTAAAAAAAATAATAAAAAAAAATCTATGGGGTATTTTGAGCTGAAACTTCACATACACATTCAGGAGACACTTTAGACTTATATTACATCTTGTGAAAAAGCATTCTTGGGCACCTTTAATAATACTAGGCTTAATTGTTTCCATAATGTCTTAAAGGGATACTTCACTTTAAAATGAAAATTCTGTCATTTACTCTCCCTCAAGTTGTTTCAAACCTGTATGCATGTATTTCTTCTGCTGAACACAAAGGAAGATATTTTGAAGAATGTCAGTAACCAAACAGTTAACTGGAACCATTGACTTCCATAGTAGGGAAAAAAAAAATACTATGGAAGTCAATGGTTCCAGTTAACTGTTTGGTTACTGACATTCTTCAAAATATCTTCCTTTGTGTTCAGCAGAAGAAATACATCCATACAGGTTTGAAACAACTTTAAAATGAAAATTCTGTCATCCTTTACTCACCCTCAAGTTAAGTATCCCTTTAAGAAAGTCAATAAAACCGGAAATAAAACAAACACTTCTCCCTGATGAAATAACCAATTTGCACTTTTATTCAATAACGTTTTCAATAAAAAACACTGTCCTGTTAATGGTGACAATCTCATTGTGCATTTGTCATAACAGATTTACATTATTAAATATTCAGTAATGGAAACAGCATCTTAGTTTACCTATTAATCATTAAAGGTGCCCTCGAATGAAAAATTGAATTTATCTTGGCATAGTCAAATAACAAGAGTTCAGTACAGTACATGGAAAAGACATACAGTGAGTCTCAAACTCCATTGTTTCCTCCTTCTTATATAAATCTCATTTGTTTAAAAGACCTCCGAAGACCAGGCAAATCTCAACATAACACAGAATGTTACATAACAGTCGGGGTGTACGCCCTAATATTTGCATATGCCAGCCCATGTTCCCAACATTATGAAAGGCATTACACAAGGGCAGCCAGTATTAACGTCTGGATGTGCACAGCTGAATCATCAGACTAGGTAAGCAAGCAAGAACAATAGCGAAAAATGAAAGATGGAGCGATAATAACTAACATGATCCATGATATCATGATATTTTTAGTGATATTTGTAAACTGTCTTTCTAAATGTTTCGTTAGCATGTTGCTAATGTACTGTTAAATGTGGTTAAAGTTACCATTGTTTCTTACTGTATTCACGGAGACGAGAGCTGTCGCTATTTTCATTATTAAACACTTGCAGTCTGTATAATTCATAAACACAACTTCATTCTTTATAAATCTCTCCAACAGTGTGTAATGTTAGCTTTAGCCACGGAGCACCATCAAACTCATTCAGAATCAAATGTAAACAACATAACAGTATACAATACTCACATAATCCTACGCATACATGCTGCATGCATGACGAACACTTTGTAAAGATCTATTTGAGGGTTATATTAGCTGTGTAAACTTTGTTAAGGCACTGTTTAAGGCAAGCGCAAGCTCCGTGGGCGTGGAGCACGAGAATTAAAGGGCCAGTAGCCCTGAATCGGCTCATTTATAATGATGCCCCAAAATAGGCAGTTAAAAAAATGAATTAAAAAAAATCTATGGGGTATTTTGAGCTGAAACTTCACAGAAACATTCAGGAGACACCTTAGACTTATATTACATCTTTTTTTAAAAAGTTCTAGGGCACCTTTAAAAACCCAAGTGCCCGCCGGTCCTCAGTCCGATAGTGAAAAACTTTTATGTAAATCTTGGTGTTTTCCATAATCCAAAAGAGTGTATTGGATAAGGGCACCATCTTGTGGCCAGAAATAGTTTTTGTGCATTTCTATGTTAATCAGAACTGGTGGTCCTCACTTTGTGGGCATACTCACGCGGTCCTCACTTAGTAGCAATTACAAGAGTGTATCTGTGTATGTGTATCTGCTCTTGGTAGATTGCTTTGGTCTTTATGGAAATGATTCTACTGTGTCTGTGTTCTTTAATTTATGCGTCAACAGTAGATCACATGCAAAACTTGCCATTCCCATCTGTGCATTTGGGGAAATTTGCCTCAGTTAGTAAATCTGGCCCTTGATGTCTGTTATATTGTGCCATTAAATTGGGAAAAACTTTTATTTATTTTTTTTTTTTTCACTTTAGCCCTAATGGCAATGAAAGTGGAGACAGAAGAACTTAATGAAATTGAAGAGAAAGATCAAGATCATGATTTCATAACTGGAGAAAAACATTTTCGGTGTTCGCAGACTGAAAAGACTTCCACACGAAAAAAACCTCAAAAGAGTTTTAATCAACAAAGAAACCTTAGAGACCGCACAGGAAAGAAGCGTTTCACATGCCAACACTGTGGAAAAAGTTTTTCTCAACGTGGAAACCTCAAAACCCATATGATGATTCACAGTGGAGAGAGCCCTTTCACCTGCCAACAGTGTGGAAAAAGTTTCACCCGTAAAGAAAGACTTGACGGGCATATGCGAATTCACACTGGAGAAAAGCCTTACAGATGCCAACAGTGTGGAAAAAGTTTCAATCAACAATACAACCTCACAGTCCACATGAGAGTTCACACTAAAATGAGTCCATTCACCTGCCAACAGTGTGGACAAATTTTCAATCATAAAGTTAGTCTTAACAGGCACATGAGAATTCATACTGGAGAAAAGCTTTACCCATGCCCACTGTGTGGAAAAGGTTTTAATCGTAAAGAAAAACTTGACAGGCATATACGAATTCACACTGGAGAGAAGCCTTACACATGCCAACATTGTGGAAAAAGTTTCCATCAACATGGAAACCTTACAGTCCACATGAGAGTTCACACTAAAATGAGTCCTTTCACCTGCCAACAGTGTGGACAGAGTTACAATCATAAAGCAGGTCTTAACAGGCACATGAGAATTCACACCTGAGAAAAGCCTCACAGATGCCATCAGTGTGGAAAAAGTTTCCATCAGAGTGGAACCTTATGCTGCGTTCACACCAGATGCGACTTGCATGAATAAAACACGCTATTCGCGCATAGATAGACGCTTGGACATATTGAGTTTACTCGCTTCATTCGCGCATGAAAATCCCTTCACAACAGACGCGAATTTGCGTCATGAGAGGGGCTCTCCCGCTCCTTTATGTGTCCCAGACTCTCCCACTGCTTTCTGCACACTTCCTCTGAATAAACACAACTTGTCCATGGGGAAATAATTGTAAATTACAGCGAATAAGCTCAATTGGTCGTCTTTAGTTAGCTTGTAGTCTTAATATGTATATATAGCTCAAATTGAGTAAAGTCCATTTTTTACATCTTATCAGATTGTCCGACCTCCTCACTCACTTTCTTTCAAACACGATCCTTTTTATTTCTGTTTCTATAAACAAATTTCTGCCTCAGCTCGCTACGTCACATCACTACTAGAGCAAGCTCGTGAAGTTCAGATTTTTCAACTTGCGTATTTCACGCGTCAAACGCCAGAATCGCTGGCACACTGAAGCCTTATGCATGCCAACAGTGTGGAAGAAGTTTCCATCAACATGGAAACCTTACAGTTTACATGAGAATTCACACTAGAAGAGTCCCTTCAACTGCCAACAATGTGGACAGTTTTTCAATCGTAAGGAAAGCCTGAACAGGCACATGAGTATTCATACTGGAGAAAAGCCTTTCACATGCCAACAAAGTGGAAGAAGTTTCACTCAAATAGGAAACTTTAACAGGTACACCAGAATTGACACCAGATAAAAGCCTTACATCTGCCAACAGTGTTTAGAGAGTTTTGCTCAACATGGAAACCTTGAACCCCACATGAAAATTCACAGGTGTCGCTGTTGAGCCCTTTGGAGGTGTCGTGGGCCTATCAACGAAACACCAAGGAAGGAGGGTGCCCACCTGATGACCCCAGTAAAGTGATTACCCCTACTCCCCACTCAAGATGTCAACAAAGTGTCAATTATTCTAAGGGATTGTACTGTCAAGTCCTATACACTCAACTTTACCTTAATCCAATTTACAACGGTACGCTTCTAATAAAGTTTTCTAATTTGATTGGTACTGAAAGGTATCTGCAGGAAATTTGAGCGTGCAGCCATGCATCTTTGCATCATTATGTCATATGCTAAAAAGTTGTGAAATTTGGCACACTGATAGAGGCCAGTCTCAACTGTGTCCATAGCAAATTTGGAGTCTCTAACTCAATCCCTCCAGCGCCACCACCTGTCCAAAGTTTCACTCATGTTTATTTTCCTGCCATTTTGATTTTTCTGATTTTTCAAACTCCTCCTAGGCCGTTACTCCGATTTTCACAAAAATTGAACCAGAGCATTGCGACCATGCCGACAAAAAGTTATCAAAACTTTTTTGATAGAAACATCAGTTCTCGAAAACTGCCCAAATAAAAAAATGACAAAAAGTTTGCCAAATCAGATTTGAGTAGGTGGCAGATCAGTGCCACCTACTGGGCTGGAGATACAAAAAAAATTATATTTTTGCTTATAACTTGTGATGGGTTTGTCCAAAAATTCATAAATCTGGTCTCGTTAGATTCGGGGCATCATGCCAAGTTAAATAATATCCAATTTTCTCATATCGGCCATTTTTAATTTTGTGCTAAAATGCTGTATTTTATGAATGCATAAGCGTATTGTTATGAAACTCGGTATGGGTCATCAGCACAATGCCCTGAAGGAGCCTGAGAAGTTTCGGACCAGTGCCACCTAGTGGACAATTTTTTCCCCCATATGCTTATAACTTTTGATGTGGTTGACTTGACACATCTAATTTTTCTGTATTATGCAGACCAGAGAAGTAATTTGGCAATATCACTTTATGAAACTAATAAATAAATAAGCTTTTGTGCAAATACACATTCAAACATGCAAACCTATAGACTAAACATGTAAATAAATGGCAAGAAAGCATTGGAGGTGTTCAGTTTTTCACTGGGAAGGGTGTCATTTAAGCAGCCCCTAAGTTTTAATTAACAATTTTTACAACAGAAGTGATTCAATCAAAAACCAACTTAAGCTCGATAATAATTTTCCTGTTGTCACTGTGAAGCTGTATTGAGACAATGTATTGTGAAAAACGCTGAAGAAATGAAGATGAAGAATGAAGATGAAAAATGAAGATGACTTGACTCAATTTGGACTGTTTTGTCTTTTAGACAGAATTTCACATATTACTTTGTTATTGGTAGTTACTTTCAGTATATCAATGTACAACATGTACTGTATATTTCTTTTATCAATGTGTTCTGATCATAAATTTCTATCCAATTAAATATCTATGAACTATACAGGACTTTTATTTTGGTCTGGTGGTGTGATGTCATAAGGCTGCACCATGCTCCAGTGTCTGATTTGGCTAAAGAAAGTGGTTTGTGTTTTAAGCATTTAAAGTGTTCACATTTAGTACAAAGCATTCAGTCTATTTTATAGATTTACATGCAGTGTAAAATTAATTGGTTCCACTTTACAGAGACTTTAATGGCTATAATTTTTTAATCAATCAGTTTATGGCTTTAAAATTGAAAAAGTGAATTCCAATAATTGTTGAAAGATTACAGAGATATAATGTAAATAAGTCTCATTAATCATAATGTTCAGACATTTTTTACCTATTTTCAGGATTTTTTAGACTTGAATGTCCACTTTTTTTAAAAGAGAAAAACACTTTTATGCGTTTCAATACTGACACAAGAATAAACTGCTTTTAAGAACTCGTGCACTTAAAAAAATCATCACTATAGTCACTATTTGCATTTTAATCTAATTTGTATCTGATGTAAAATGTTTTTTTTTTTTTTTTCAGCCAGATATTACAGGTTTTCTCTTTAGACAAAATCTCACTCTAGTAGTTTCCTAATATTTTCAACACATAATTGGACAACATACATTTAAATTAGTTTTTCAGCAATACATTAAACTCTGAATTTCTGTCAACTCTTTTATTATTCATATATATTGTTCAATGTAAAATTCTATACATTTTAGACAGCAGCGTGTGAACAGGACTCTTATTTTGTTGTTGTGGTGTGACGTCATAAAGACGCGCCGCGCTCCTGCATCTGTTGTGATTCGACTGAAGAAAGGTTTGTGTTCAAAGCATTTAAAGTGTAGAAACAGTTCGTTCACTTTAAAGTTTTAATAGCGATGCAGAATTAATTGTTTATTATTGAATGCAACATATTAATGCTTTATCAAAAATGTATGTTGTGTGAGTAAAGCGCATCCACACACGAGTAACACAACAGTTGTCTCACTTCTCTCTCTTTATCGTGAATCAGTTCATCATAAACATGAATTCAGTCACTGGCAGATGGTGATTGAGAAACAGCTTTTTTTAAACTCCGAGTCAATTGAATCAAATAATTCACAAAATGATTCGCTGGCACCACGTGCTAGTCGCAACAAACATGTTTAATGAAAACGTAAACCAATATAAATGTTTGCATGGAAGTGAAGACTATTACATCTGATCAACAAGTAATTAGAAAAACCAAATATAAGTCATAAATACTTGAACTTTCATTTTAAAGCTGCAGTAGGGAGTTTTTAGAAAACATTGACTTAGCCTGAAAATTTGAACAAGCACAACTCACAGGTCACTCCCCCTTGCTCTCTGCTGCGCTACAGCCCTCCCTCCACAGCTCCTTCTACAGTTATGGCACATTCACTGGTACAGACGAAACATCAACAATATGACTTACATTGACTATGGCCTGCACATACTTTGACTACAAACTTGGTCCTCTTTCTTTTGGGCTTTTTTTATCATCTTCATCTGTCTTTTTCCATTTACCCGTCTTTATTTTGTGAGCAGGTGCCATTCGAGGAATTGGCAGTTTGGATTGTTTGTCCGTCATAAGCAAAGCTGCAGCACACCGCTAGTCTTGAATTTGAACACCTGTACGCACTCCGCATGAGAAGGGTGTGATCAGCGCGCAACTCGATAGACACTGCTAAGACACTCCTCCTGGCTCTGATTGGTTGTTTCTTACCGGGAGCGGTGTATTTCTGCAAATGGCAATAGGACCACTGGGAGGAGCCAGAGGAGCTTGATTTTTTTTCACAGATTATCTGTCCCATATTCTACTGTCAGGACATAATGACAGGTTTAACAAATATGTAAAAAATACATTTTTACAAAAGTTACCTACTGCAGCTTTAAGCTATTTTATTTTTATTCATATGTAGTGCTAATTTTGAGTGTTTTTGTCATTAAAGTACATTAACTCTGACTGACTCCCTCCCAAGTGTGCTGAACTAGAGCTGATTGAGACGCACCCAAAGAATTAGTTTATTTTTTTCTTTCTATTAATTATTTTTTATCTTAATTGCAGAAAAACTCCTGAAGAAGCGACTGAGATCCACGTGACACTATTATAAAGATGGCGTTTATTAAAGAGGAGAGTGAAGACCTGAAAATTGAAGAAACATTCAGAATTAAACAAGAAGAAACTGAGGAACAAACAAAGATAGAGTTTATTAAAGAGGAGATTGAAGACGTGACGATTGAAGAAACATTCACAGTGAAACATGAAGAAACTGACGAACAAACAGGTTGGTTTCATTCTCAGTCATTTGATACTTATTAAATTGTCCAGCTCTACAGAAATGATTTATATTTTTTAAGAATGTCATACGAGTGTCATAATTAAAGTGGTTTTATGACCAGACAAATACTAATGCTGCCTTTGAGTGATCCTGAGAAGATCCTACCTCCATGTTGGTCATTCATTATTATTACGTCATGCCATCTGCATTTGTTCTTCATTTAAAGGTGCCCTAGAATCAGAATTTGAATTTTCCTCGGCATAGTTGAATAACAAGAGTTCAGTACATGGAAAAGACATACATTGAGTTTCAAACCCCATTGTTTCCTCCTTCTTATGTAAATCTCATTTGTTTAAAAGACTTCCGGAAAACACTCAGATCTCAACATAACACCAACTGTTACGTAACAGTCGGGATCATTAATATGTACGCCCCCAATATTTGCATAATGCCAGCCCATTCGACACATTAGACAAGTAAAGGCAGTATTAACGTCTGGATCTGTGCACAGACAAGGTAAGCAAGCAAGAACAACAGCAAAAAATGTCAGATGGAGCAATAATAACTGACATGATCCATGATAGCATGATATTTTTACTGATATTTGTAAATTGTCTCTCTAAATGTTTCATTAGCATGTTGCTAATATACTGTTAAATGTTGTTAAAGTTACCATCGTTTCTTACTGTATTCACGGAGACAAGAGCCGTCGCTATTTTCATTATAAAAAACACTTGCAGTCTGTATAATGCATAAACACAACTTCATTCTTTATAAATCTCTCCAACAGTGTGTAATGTTAGCTTTAGCCCATTAGCCACAGAGCATAGCCTCAAACTAACACAGAATCAAACTTAACCATCTAAATAAATACGTTACTCACATAATTTGAAGCATGCATGCAGCATGCATGACGAACATCTTGTAAAGATCCATTTGAGAGTTATATTAGCTGTGTGAACTGTGTTTATGCGATGTATATATAGTCGAGAGCTCGTGTGGCAGAGGAAGCGCATCTCTTAAAGGGGCCATGCTGAAAAAATCAGTGCATAGTTAATGATGCCCCAAAATAGGCAGTTAAAAAAATTAATTTAAAAAAATCTATGTGGTATTTTGAGCTGAAACTTCACAGACACATTCAGGAGACACCTAGGCCTTATATTACATCTTGTAAAAAAACAATCTAGGGAACCTTTAAAGGGCTTTGATGAGCACATAAATCCACCAGGGGGCACTAATTTTATAACAAACTGCAAATTATTAGATCATACAAACTGTGGGAGTTTCTTCTCCTGGGGCCTGATTTTAAAAAGTTGCATACGCACAAATTGGGCATATCTGGAATTATAAAAAATGAACTAGGCGTAACCCGTATGGACAGCCTAGACCGTGCGCACACAACTCTTTTACTGGAGTGAGCGGAGTAACGAAGTAAACAGCACGTTTGAGCTTCCTCAAGAACCAACAAGGTTCATTCTAGTGAGTCTGGGGTGTGTCTTCAGTCTGAGGTGTAGTCCTTGGGTTGCCTGCAATTTCTCTGAACATTGCAGGCTCTGATCTTGGGCTGAATTTGCTGAGAAGATTGGTGTCTTTTTTTCCACTTTTGAATGATCTATTTTACTGTAGAATAATGGACTTCAAACTGTTTTGAAATGGCCTTGTATCCCTTCACAGATTGATGGGCAGCAACAATTGCTTCTCTAAAATCATTGCTGATGTCTTTCACTGGTATTGTGTTAACACACACCTGAAGTCTCCAGACACTCCACTGCCAGAACTTCTGATTTTCTAGAGTTGATAACACTTGCTGATGATCAGTTAATCAAAGGCATTTGATAAGCAGTAATGAACCAAAAATGAAAGATCTTTCATCATTTACTCGCTCTCAAGTTGTTCCAAACCTGTATAAATTTGTTTGTGATTGTAGAAAATTGGTCATCAATATTTACAGCAGATTCTCACGATTAAAATGAGTCGAATCTGATGCGACACATAAAACCACACAGGTGCACAGATGCTAACTAAAAACTAAAATCTAACTATCACTTTGCATTTCCTCTTAATAAGCTTAATAAATAACTTGCATAAAACATGCATAGATTGTAGAAAATGGCACATCATTACTTTCAGTGGATTCTCCTGATTGAGTCCAAGATAAACAAAATGTGTCTGTTACGGGTTACTCCACGTGAAAGAACGATTTTAAATATGCCCATTAGGGGGTGCCAATGGATGATGAACCAATAAACTACATCTGTTCCAAATGCTGTAACTTTTGATTTTGATTTTTTTTTTTTTTTTTTTTTATGGGAAATTTGATCCAGATACAGCTCACATATAGAGGAACATCAAAAGTTATCCTCCTACCTTATTTCCTTTTCATGTTATTGCATGTCAAATATGAAATATATGTAAACATTTCCCTTGAGCAAGCTTTTATTTTTTGCCTTTATTAGCAGTTTCTCAGCATAATGTCCAAACTTAATTGTTTTAATTTAAAAATGCTAAAAGTTCTTTCAAACGATACCAACCTTTTGAATCTCCTTGCTAGAGATTTGAAGTTATGAGTCATTTCTGTGCATGTCACTCAGAAAACAAAACAAAACAAAAAAATTAAAAATACCTACCTTTGTTCTAAATGCTGTAACTTTTGATTTCTTCATGTGAAGAAATCATTTCTTCACGAAATGTGATCCAGATGCAGCTCATATATAGAGGAACATCACAAAATGAACTGCTACCATATTTCCTTAATGAGATATTCCCTTTTTTCTGTTCCACATCTTTGGTGTTATTTGCAGTTTCTCAGCATGAGATTGTCCAAATTATTTAAAAAAAAAATTATTTCAAAATTGAAAATTTCCTTTCAAATGGTACCAACCTTTTGACTCTCCTTGCTATATCTTTACCTTTTTGTATCACACACACACACAAAAAAAAAAAAAAAAAAAAAACTCTGAAAATACCCTCAGGGCGTAAGGGGTTTAATAAATACTGACACGTTGTGATATGTCATGTGGTGTCCTTCATTTGAGGTTTTATTTTCAAGATTTTAAGATCTGCCTAGGACCAGATTTTTTTTTTTTTTTTATGCCCTGATACAGAAAACCATGGAATTCAATATAATGTCCTAACTTTTTTAATTGACTGTAGGTTAGTGGCCATCCAGAGCAGGTTTGGACACCGCTAGTATAGGAACTAGCATAACATGTTGGTTTTGATGCATTACATACCTAAATGTTTTGGGGCCAGATTTACTAACAGCTTGCACCAGCACAAACCCTCTTTTGGCGTAAAAAAAAACTACTGTTGGAATTTAAAGTCCCTGTAAAGTCATTTTAAAATGTATGTTCTGAGTTTGCCACACCACAGAAAAATGTGTTATTAACCACCCAGGCAAATTTGAATGATTAAAAAAAAAAAAATCTAAAAAGGAAATTAAATAAGTTATCAAAATCGTGAAAAAATAAGCAGTTGTCTCTGCTCTCAAACGCTGGGGGCGTGTCCACTGTCGGCGCTGAAACCACACCCACTAACGAGAGCTGCCGTCTCAACTGACTTGTCTAATGTGTCAAACATAGTGATGCATATAAACAAAAGAATCATGTTAGAGGATTGCAAAATTTAGTAGAGTTACTGTGGACTACCAACTAATTATAACATAAGCATACAAGACAACTTAGACTCATTGGTGGGCACGTAACGTTACTGCTGACTGTTGTCACAGATGTCGGCGCCGTAAGACAGGAGGATGAAGGCCAGGATGTGAGAGACTCGGTCCGGCCCCATTTTATGGGTTGTCGTGGGATGGGAGTATGAAGGCCAATGCGGGAGATAGTGAATGGGGCTGAACAGACTAATAACAGTGGATTATCAGTGAATCCCAGTTGTCTCTAATGACAGTTTGTAAAACTATCCGGTGTAAAATGATCACTGCAGAGACTAAATTAATCCACCACGTCTTTATGTCATTGTGTTTAGGAAATTTAAATAAGGAGACTGGGCTGCTTTGTATATTATCGCAACCAGGTATAACAATATGCATTGCTAGCTAGCAAAATTTAGGCAATATAACTAACATTAATAACAGTAACTCGAGATAGAGTGGTGCAAGCCGCTGTAGCGTTAGGGGCGGCACTATGCTTGGTGGCATCGATATAGTGTTGGAGTGGGGCCATGCTCGTAGGCTCCAGTGCGTTATCGAGCCCCCGTTTTAGCTCCGCCCAAAAATGTTGAAAAACTGTTTTAACGCTTTAACTTCACAATTCAGTACTACATAGTTCACAGTCTTTGTAATCTGTTTCAGCAGTACATTTGCAACATTTGTGTGTTTAGAAACAGTTCTCAAAATTGACTTTACAGGGACTTTAATAGTAAGTAAATAGAGAGTATTTGAATAAATCCCGCAACGTGATTTACTAATGTTTGTGCTAGTCAATTTACTGGTATGTGCATCATTATTTAACACCCCTAAAAGAAAAGCACATCTTAACCCACTTTGTGACATGGCTGCAACATTTGCTGCTAGGAGGAGACACCGCAGAGAACAGAGAGCGTGTGGTAGAAATGAGAATATTTTCCACTCGTATTAATTTCTTTGGAATGCAAACTGTGTCATATTACATGTAACAAGTTGTGACTGTGTCCACCTGCACCTGACAAGCATCAGCTCTGCTTATTTGCGACCCAACGCTAATTTGCGCTGCTCTTGGAAGATTGCTTTGGTCATTATGTAAATGATTTGACTGCATCTGTGTTCTTTAATTTGTGCATCAACAGTAGATCACACGCAAAACTTGCCACTCCCATCTATGCATTTGGGGAAATGCGCTCTGCTGCCAAACTGCAGCATTTAGTAATTCTGGCCCTTGATGTCTGTTGTATTGTGCCATTAAATTGGGAAAAACCTTTGTTTTGTTTTTTCACCTTAGCCCTAATGGTAATGAAAGAGGAGACAGAAGAACTTAATGAAATTGAAGAGAAAGATCAACATGAGAATCTTCATGATTTCATAAATGGAGAAAAACCTTTTCGGTGTTCGCAGACTGAAAAGGCTTCCACACAGAAAAAAGCTCAAAAGAGTTTCAGTCAACCAAGAAACCTTAAAGACCGCACAGGAAAGAGTTCTTTCACCTGCCAACTCTGTGGAAAAAATTACAATCATAAAACAAGTCTTAACAGGCACATGAAAACTCACACTGGAGAAAAGCCTTACATATGCCAGCAGTGTGGGGAGAGTTTTGCTCAACGTGAAAACCTTAAATTCCACATGAGAATTCATAGTGGAGAGAGTCCCTTCACCTGCCTAGACTGTGGAAAAGGTTTCAACAAAAAAGGACACCTTAATCGCCACACAAAAATTCACACTGGGGAGAAGCCTTACACCTGCCAACAGTGTGGAAAAAGTTTCACTTATAAAGGAAGCCTTAACTGGCACATGACTATTCACACTGGAGAAAAGCCTTACGCATGCCCTCAGTGTGGAAAAAGTTTCTATCAACATGGAAACCTTAAAGTCCACATGAGAATTCACAGTGGGGAGAACCCTTTTACCTGCCAACCATGTGGAAAAAGTTTTAATCGTAAAGAAAGTCTAGACAGGCATATACGAATTCACACTGGAGAGAAGCCTTACAGATGCCAACATTGTGGAAAAAGTTTCCATCAACTTGGAAACCTTACAGTCCACATGAGAGTTCACACTAAAATGAGTCCATTCCCCTGCCAACAGTGTGGACAAGGTTTCAATCATAAAATAAGTCTTAACAGGCACATGAGAAATCATACTGGAGAAAAGCCTTATCAATGCCATCAGTGTGGGGAGAGTTTTGCTCATCATGTAAAGCTTAAAATTCACATGAGAATTCACCCTGGAAAGAAGCCTTACACATGCCATCAGTGTGGTGAGAGTTTTGCTCATCATGTAAACCTTAAAGTCCACATGAAAATACACAATGGAGAGAGTCCCTTCACCTGCCAACACTGTGGAAAAAGTTTCAATCATAAGACAAATCTTAAAAGGCACATGAGAATTCACACCGGAGAGAAGCCTTACTCATGCCAACAGTGTGGGAAAAGATTCACACATAAAGGAAGCCTTAACTGGCACATGGCTATTCACTCCGAAGAAAAGTCTCACACATGCCCTCAGTGTGGAAAAAGTTTCCATCAACATGGAAACCTTAAAGCTCATATGCTGATTCACACTGGGGAGACCCCTTTTACCTGCCAACAGTGTGGAAGAAGTTTCAATCGTAAAGAAAGTCTTGACAGGCATATACGAATTCACACTGGAGAGAAGCCTTACACATGCCAACAGTGTGGAAAAGGTTTCCATCAGCGTGGAACCCTTACAGTCCACATGAGAGTTCACACAGGGGAGACCCCTTTTACCTGCCAACAGTGTGGACAGTTTTTCAACCGTAAAGGAAGCCTCAACAGGCACATGAGAATTCATACTGGAGAAAAGCCTTTCACACACCAACAAAGTGTGGAAGAAGTTTCACTCAAACAGGAAACTTTAACAGGTACACAAGAATTCCCACCAGATAAAAGCCTTACATCTGCCAACAGTGTTTAGAGAGTTTTGCTCAACATGGAAACCTTGAACCCCACATGAAAATTCACACTGAGGAGAGCCCTTTTACCTGCCAACACTGGAAAAAGTTTCAGCAGAAATGGACATCATAGGTTGTACTCACACTATACACTCTGAACTGTGCCTGAGCATGTTTGACCCACAAAGCCTGGTTTGTTTGATTAGTGTGATTGCTTTATACCGGGCACGGTTCGCTGAACTGTCCCTGACCCGCTTGGAAGAGGTGGGCCAGAGCATGTTTCAGTTGGGCTCAAGGGTGGTACACATGCAATGTGAAGCACAGAAGAGCTACTACTCTTGTGTGCGTTACTGTCATCATGTTGGTAAACATCTTTATACTACTTGGTTTTTAAACTATTGACCGATAGTGTGAAAATGTGCTTTTATTGATGGATACCGATTATTGGGTGATATATCAGTGCATCTCTATTATTAATGGTAATGAGCTCACACAAGAATGACTGTACATCTGTCTTTTTATACAGAGAATATTTGTTTGTTTTGAATTAGATCATTTAAAATTAGATACTTAAATGTTTCTATAGATATATTGGTCATGTCTGTTTTTTGTTTTGTTTTGTTTTTTCTTCATTTTTGTGACATGGAATTGTATGTGGACACAAATAAAAGTGATTCTTTACAGTTTCAAATGATGTATTGCCTTTATCTGTATGACTAAAATGACAAGAGTATTTTAAGTCCCAAAGGTTAAAGTCTCTAGTATCCGCTTATTCCTGCATTTTGTTCTTCTTTGGATTTAACTACACAGCATACACAACAGAAGATCTATTTTTTTTAACAAGTACATAACCAGCCAGTGTTCAAAACTATCTCTTTATCTTAGTATGATTCAAAACAGTAAGCTTGTAATAATGTTTTATTATTATTGTTTGTTAAAAGAGTCACAAATCACAATATATATATTCAGATTTTTTTTTTCACCATTTAATGAAAAAAGTGACAGTGACGGGTTGAAACCATTCCTCTGATGTTGGGCGATATATATTCTGTTGTAGCAATCTTGAGACACTGATCAAAATGCACACTAGACATTCTGTTTCTGTCTTGGTTCTTGTTGATGTTCATTATATAAAACAATAACTCACAGATGTAAGTGGATGGGAACATTGAAAGAAGGAACATTGCAATAATTCTGTTTAAATTTCTTTTAATTTGTTACTTTTCTTTTATAATAAACAAAAATGTAAAGGCAAATAAAACTTGATCATTAAAGTATAAAATACGGTAATCACTCTTGAGTCAAAGGTGTAGTCAGCTCTAGGCTTCCCATCTTCAGCTTAGGGTTTCTTGTCCTCAGCTCGGGGGTACTAACGTATCAGTATCCGAAGAGGCAATCAACTCATCCGTCTTTTATAACTGAGTTGTTTATCACAGACGTTGGGTTATCTTCTTGATTGACGTACGTTGTAACTTTCCCAAAGTTTCCAGACCATTCTCAAGGCCTCACAGGTGCAAGCTGTCTGGCTTTTGTGTCCTTGAACTCCAGTAAACTCCATTTAAAAGACGTAAAAAAAGTAACCAATTAAAAGATGTCATTATAAGGTTCTAGAAGTAGAACCACAGTTCTCTGTGTCCTTGAGCACACACACATAGAACCACACACACTTCTGTGTGCTGCAGTCCAGTTCTGCTCCTCCTTCTCATAGACAGGCACACACACATATCTAACAATAACTGTACATCTCTGGCCATACAATACAATACATTTCTTAGAAACAAACAAATATAAATAAAAATTATATTGTAGGCCATGCCTAATATTTAATACATTGGTCAAATGTGTAGCAACAGACATCCAAAATCTTAACAAGGAGGCAGGGTAATTGCATTTTCTTGATATAATACAACAATGGAAAGTGCAGCTTTCTCCCTTGAAGATCATGCTCAAAAAGCATCAACAGCTTCATACATGTCAGGAATAATGTGGTTCTTGCCATATAAAAAAAATGCACGTATGCCATTTCTGTGTTGTCATTTAAAAACCTCATAAATTTCTCTGCCTTTTGGCTTTGGAGGTTCATTTTGAAGTTCATACTCTCTCTTGCACACAAGCTTTGCTCAGCCATCAGACATCATTGTGTCATGCCAAAGATCATGCCGTTGGGTAATGTAAATGTAAAGGGTAATGTTGCAGACCAGAACTCACGTGAATACAGTTTACCAGCCTCATCACAGTATCCATTAAGTCTTTAATTTTTCCAGATAATTTAGCGCACAACTCTGATTTATGTATTATGCAGTGAAATGCTACAAGTTTTGGGTTGACAGCAGTCAGGCCTCAGTAATGTCCAAGCATTGACAGAGCCCAGTCAATGACAACTGACACAACTTTTCTTGAATCCAATCCATTCTCTTTAAAGAATTGCATCAGTTCGTTAAAAATGATTTATCCATTTGCGCATCCCTGCGTTGGCAAACAAAGCAGCTCTTCGCAGAAAACATTCCAGTAAAATTCTTATTTTGGTCATACTTCCAAAACTACAATCTCATTCTACAAACTACTAACAACATTTCTTTCAAATGTCAAAAATATTGTTATTTAGAGCATTTATTTGCAGAAAATGACAACTGCTCAAAATAACAATTAAGAAATAAAAAGATGCCATGTTTTCAAACATTGAATAATGCAAATTGTGATGTCAATTGTGATTGAATAATGCAAAATTTTTAACAACACAATTCCAATGTTTTAATTCAGAAAGAGTTAAGAGATTAATATTTGGTGGAATAACACTGATAACCAATCACAGGGAACCAATCAGTCAGTCACATTATTGCTGTGCGACTTTATGCCACTCCTGGCAAAACAAATTCAAGCAGCTTGGCTTTATTTAACAGCTTCTGACCCTCTTGCTTAAATTGCAGAGGTTTTAGTTGGGTTCTTGTCTGGAGATTGTGATGGCCATGACATGGTCTTGATCTGGTGGTCTTCAATCCACACCTTGGTTGACTTGGCTGTGTGAATTGTCAGCATTATTATTATTATTAACACTTTTATAATGAATATTGTGTAAAAGCACAGGATAACAATTTTAGCTGCACAGCAACTCTAGAAGAAAATGGTATCATTGTCCAGCTTAAGTAAGTTCAGAATTGAATCATTCCATTGTAAAAAAAAAACAACAACAACAACAACAAAAAAAAAACAGATCTGGAGAAAACAGTGATGTCAGAGCTTTCACCAGAGCTTTGAAAGTGAAGCCTTCCATAGAAATAACATTTCACCTCACAAGATACAGGGAACATATGACAAGAGACTCTAGATCTGGGACACTGGGTCTGTGAGGTACCAGACATTTTTACAGCCTCAATGAGTGTTACTGGCCATGAATGGAACAAACTAAACTCATAGTTTCATTTTCAAAGCTAAACTCAGCCATTTGATCCTTATTAAAATGTCCAGCTCTACAGAAATGAAAGATATTGTTTTGAAAATGTCATATGAGTGTCCAAAATAAAGTGGTTTTATTTGACATGGAGCAGGTTGCCTCATGTGGACAGACACATTGAGATCACATGACCAGACAAAAGATGTGTTCAACTTTAAGCTGTGCCACGCAGACTGATCTGTTCATGACATCAAAGTACCGCAAGAGTGATTAGAGAGCAGATGGTTCCAAATGCTTTGTAAACACGCTCACTGTATTTTGATGTCATAGACATGCAGGAAAAAAAGACCAAAAACAGGAAAAAAATTAAAAATGAAAAGGTACACTATCATTACTAGCACACGTATCAAAATAGCTTTATTAACAATGTTTCAGTCTCATGACCTTCATCTCGCACATACAAAAAACAAAATATTTAAACAAAATCTCAATTAAAATCTACAAATGACCGATCACTGCGAAGATCCAATGGAAAATGGAAGAAGTTAATTAACTGTGGTGTCAGACAACTGAGGATATTCATCACACTCAACCAAAACAAAGGTAGAGAGCAAAAGCTATAGAGGTTTCACAATCTGGCATTGCTCTTTAAAGGGTTAGTTCACCCAAAAATGAAAATAATGTCATGTATTACTCACCCTCATGTTGTTCTACACCCGTAAGTCCTTCGTTCATCTTCGGAGCACAAATTAAGGTATTGTTGATTAAATACAATGGCTCAGGGAAGCCTCTATAGACAGCAATGAACTTCTCAAGATCCACAAAGGTACTCAAAACATATTTAAAACAGTTCATGTGAGTACAGTGATACAAAATACTTTAATATTATAAAGCGACGAGAGAACTTTTTGTGCGCCAAAATAACAAATTTTCAAAAATATCTAGAGATGGCTGATTTCAAAACACTGCTTTGAATGTTTTGTTTCAAATTAGTGATTTAGAGCAAAAAAAGTCACGTGATTTCAGCAGTTTGGCATTTTGACACTCGATCCAAATCACTGATTCGAAACAAAAGATTCGAAGCAGTGTTTTGAAATTGGCCATCACTAGATATCATTAAAAGTATTCTTGTTGCTTTATATTAAGGTAGAACTAATGAAACTCACATGAACCGTTTTAAATATGTTTTGAGTACCTTTCTGGATTTTTAGAAGTTCAGTGGCATTGCTGTCTATAGAGGTCTCATTGAGCCATCGGATTTAATCAAAATATCTTAATTTTTATTCCGAAGATGACGAGGGTTTTACGGTTGTAGAACAACATGAGGGTGAGTAATAATTATTTTCATTTTTGGGTGAACTAGCCCTTTAATTCAAATAACTGCTTCTCCGTGTCAACTGAAAGGTCTTTTCTTCTGCAAATGAAGAGATCTCTGACCCAAGCAAATGAACTCATAAATCCTCACAGAAATAAGAGTTTAATTGTCCAACTTATTGAAGGACAGATGGGGCACTGTCTTGCAAAGTTTAGCTGCAAACACACCTGTCAGCATGTAAAAGTCGTGTAAGGTGTACAAGGACTTGAAGGAGTCGAAATTATAAATCCTCGATCACTTTTAGTCAGCTTTGACTAAAATACCGGCTTTTTGACAAAACGGATTTTGAGTTCAGAACGTGCTATAGTCTATGTGGAGAATAATGCACACGCACAGCAGTCAGTTATTTATTTATTTATTTATTTTAAAATGGCGTTTATCGTTTTTGCAAATGAACTTTTCAGGTTCATACAGGATACATGTACTCCTCACTATAGCTACTTCCTAGTTTTACATTTACTTGAAGTGCAGTTAGGTCTGTTATTGGGTTATTGTCATCCTCTGCTCCACCGTGGCATTATTGAATTGACCAACTGTGAATTCCTGCTAAGCAACTGACGTCAGTTTGAAAATAAGTAATGTATCTCACCTCGCTATAATGTGAAAAAATGTTTTTATATGTTTTATGTTTGTGTAATAAGGAGGGAAGAAATCACATTTCAGAACAATTAGAATATTTTAATTAATATCTTGATTTAGCCTATCCACGGCCCCCTTGCAATACCGCTACGGCCCACCGGGGGGCCGCGGCCCACAGTTTGGGAAGCACTGATCTAGCATATATGTTGTTGGTTATTGCACTAAATATCTTAATGTTTTGTTGTCTGTTGCTTTGTGCAATTACACTGGGGTTAACTTTTATGTGGGCTTGCTTTTTTCACCTTAGACCTAATGACGCAGAATGAGGAGAAGGAAGCATCTTTTAAATGCTCACAGACTGGAAAGAGTTTCAGTCAAAAAAGAAACCTTGAAGTCCACATGAGAATTCACACTGGAGAGAAGCCTAACAGATCCCCTCAGTGTGGAAAGAGTTTCAATCAAGATGAAAGCCTTAAATTCCAAACGAGAGTTAAAACTGGAAAGAGTCCCTTCACCTGCCAACAGTGTGGAAACAGTTTCACTCATAAAGGAAGCCTTAACAGGCACTTGAGGATTCACACTGGAGAGAAGCCTTACACATGCCCTCAGTGTGGAAAGAGTTTCAGTCAACATAAAAACCTTAAAGCCCACATGAGTATTCATCCTGGAGAAAAGCCTTTCACATGCCCTCCGTGTGGAAAGACTTTTGATCAATATAGAAACTTTAAAGTACACATGAGAGTTCACACTGGAGAGAAGCATTACACCTGCCAACAATGTGGAAAACGTTTCAACAGAAAAGGAAACCTTAATTTCCACATGAGAATTCACACTGGAGAGAGCCTTTTCATCTGCCAACACTGTGGAATAAGTTTCACTCAAAAAGGAAGCCTTAACAGGCACATGAGAATTCATACTGGAGAAAAGCCTTATATATGCCATCAGTGTGGAAGAAGTTTCAACAGAAAAGGAAACCTTAATTTCCACATGAAAGTTCACACTGGAGAGAGCCCTTTCACCTGCCAACAGTGTGGAAAAGGTTTCACTCAGAAAGGAAGCCTTAACAGGCACATGAGAATTCACACCAGAGAAAAGCCTTACGCATGCCAACAGTGTGGAGCGAGTTTTGCTCATCATGGTAGCCTTAAAGTCCACATGAGAATACATACTGGAGAGAAGCCTTACACATGCATTCAGTGTGAAAAGAGTTTCGACCAACATGGAAACCTTAAGGCCCACATGAGAGTTCACACTGGAGAGAAGCCTTACAAATGCCTTCAGTGTGGAAAGAGTTTCACTCAAAAAGGACAACTTGAAGTGCACAAGAGGAATCACTTGAGAGAGAATTTTTAAATGTCATCAGTGTGGAATGAGTTTTGCAGGCAGAAATACCTTAGGACTCATGTTATAACAGGGAAGGGAAGGAAAGCCTTTCTTGTGCAATCACTGTAAAGACTTCCAGATACAAAGGTACCATCTTGAGCACCATCGTCTTGTGTTGAGTTGCTTCATAGCTGAATCACATCTTGCAACATTAACACTGGTATCTGAACTGAATAAAATCAACAATGAACTGAATAACTACATTGCTTTCTTTTGTAGAACTGTTTAGTTCTGAATTGACCTTGTTTCAAATTGATGAATGTCACACTGTTATTGATCTAAAATGACTTGAGCTAAATAATGACACCGTTGTCTTTTAGGGTGTACTCACACTAGGCATTCTGAACCGTGCCCAAGGACATTTGACCCCCAAAGCCTGGTTTGTTTGCTCCGTACCGTGCTCGGGTGAGGTTCGTTTAATTCATTCAGTTCATTCCTATGGAAGTTGAGAATCATGCTCGCGAGGTGCATTGTGGAATTGTGAAGCTCGACTTCCATAGGATTTAATTGAAAATGCTCGCTCTGCTCCGCCCACCCCACGCCAGTGAACACCTACCGTTACAGTATAATCTGAATTGTCTCCATAGCTAAGTCGCCACCTCTCCTGCCTCTCTTATGCACTTCACAAGATCACCATTACCCCAAATTTTAAACTCTAGTTCTAGGACATTTCCCACAACCCATTACCCAGACTTAGCTGGAATTAGCTGTTTGTCATTAGCTATGGCTCTATATAAGCAACCTCTGTTCACTCATTAGTTGCAAGGTCTTGTTTGCTACTGCAATAATTCTGAGTGTTCCTGTATTTTGTTTCTCTGCCTGTTCCAGTTTGGACCTTTTTGCCTTTCTTTAGACCTCTGCCTGTTTGGATTGCTAATCTACTGTTTGCCTGTTGCCAACCCCAGCCTGTTTGACTACAAACTGATCGTTGTGTTTGCCCATCTTTGTTTGACTATTGCCTGCTCTGTTTTTTGACGATGTTTTGAATCTACTGACTCCAGCAGCTCAGCACTAAAATGTAGCTCAAACGATAATGGTGTTATCCCACCATCAGCAGTTGCCCGGTTGACATCTCTACAAAGGAACTCATCAGATTTCTAATTGTTTACATTGATGACATCTTAGTATTTCACTTAGTTTTGAGGAATGCATCGAGCATGTCCAAGTGATCCTCAAATGACTCATAAATCTTCAACTGTACGCAAAGGCTGAGAAATTTGAGTTTCAACTGGAAAAGCCATCTTTGAGGAATAACGTCACTAGTTGGAGGGACTGATCATCACAACCTTGTGGTCAGCCAAAAGCCTCAACTTAGCTAGGTGATTGCTCTTTTTCAGTAAATTATTTTTTTTATTTTTTATTACCTACAGCCTGGTCAAAGAACTGATGCTCTCTCTCGCATTCATGATTCTCTTGATTTAAACTCTGTAATGCACTCTCAAGAGCAGAATCGTCCACCCTTGGTGAAAGTAGGCCCCTTGACAGAGCAAATTATGGAGGAGATTGAGCAGGCACTGCTTCACAATCCAGCTCTAGCTTATTGCCCTCCTGGCAAGATTTATGTACCTCCTACTCTCTGAGTGTGAGTACTTCAATGAGGGACCATCTACACAGGGTGTCTGCGGATCCTTAAAAAGTCGTCATATGTCTTGAATATGTTTCAGTGAAAAACATGTTTCAATAAAACTGTCTTAAATACATGTTTATTTTCAGTCTTTGCTTTCTGAAATCTTAAAGCTATGTCAGTGTGTTGTGTCAGGACTGCACCCAATACAGTTCTCATGGAAGCAGACTTTCTTTACATATCGTTAGCCTCATAGCATAATTGCCTAAGTCATTTTTTGGCTAAATTGTGATATCTGCCTTTGAATATATATGATCTGGGCAATTATGCTATGAGGCTAACAATATGTTACGGCCCTGTGCTGGAGTGCTTTTGAGAGCCACCAGAGGGCACTCCCCCGTACATTGCCATTTTCATCTCGGACTTCTTTACCCATAACCCACTGCCCAGACTAATTAGCCATGATTGTCTATAGCTGTTTCTTGTTACCTCATCAATCTCACCCTTTTTAAACCCTGGGTTCTGTCTCATTCTTTGTTCAGTCTTGCTAGTGTTTATACTGCTTCCCTGGCATTGGTTTTTCCCAGTTTTCTAAGTTTCATCGTTCGTTTTCCTTTGTTGTTTGCCTATGTTCTAGATTTCAGCTCAGTGTTTGACCATTTTCCTGTTTTTGGTCTTGATTGTGGATTACTACTAATAAATACTGCATTTGGATCCTCAACCTTTTTGTAAAAATTTAGTAAATCCAGAAGTATCTATCTTAAGGTGTTTTATTAATTAACCTAATTATTAAAGTAATTATATAAAATATGTTGTAAAAGCACTACAAATCTACTGCTTATAAGCCTTTTTTGTTAATCAAAATCAGTCTGTCCAGCCATCCACAATTCCCCACTTCTGTAAGAAAGGACATTTCAGTTATCATCCATCTCCAGTCATAGTAAAGTTTCATTGTACATCTACTCACCTGTTTCCTGCCATATTGCTCTGTGCTGCAAAATAAAGAACCTGTTACTGCATTTCTCTGTTCCATGACAGGTACCTATCTCTGCACCATTTCAGCTGAAAATTAAGTATAAATGGTTGATAGATTAATAAACACAGTGAACGCAATGTATGTTTATGCTGAAATATAAGTGAATAAGGTTGTTGTGATGTGTTTTGAGCTGGTTTGCGTGATTCTGTTTCATGCTAAATAATGTCTATTATGAGAACATTTTGTTTTAAACAATAAGTACATTTTATTTTTACCTAAATACATAGTAGTTAAACACACCTAATATAAACGTTTTGTAATATAGTGCTAAAACTACTGTATAAAACAAGACATTTGAATTGTAATACAAAATATAAAAATACATGTTTTGAAAGTGTATAGAGACTTAGCTTCAAACAGAAGCTCTTTTCTACGGCTTATAGCTATATATATATATATATATATATATATATATATATATATATATATATATATATATATATATATATATATAAAATCATCAATCAGTTTATGGCTTTACAATTTAAAAAGTGACCCAAATAATGTCAATAACTGTTGAAAGATTATGAAGGTATAATGAAAATAAATTTTATCAATCATAATGTTCAGACATTTTATACCTATTTTCAGAAATTTGTAGACTTAAATGAACTTTCTATGCCCACTTTTAAAATGAGAAAAAACACTAACTTGTATGCGTTTCAGTACTGACAAATAAACCCTGCTTCATGAACTTGTACACTTTAAAAAAAATAATAATAATAATTTGTGTCTATTTTAATCTAATTTATATCTGGTCTAAAATGGTTTCTTCACACCAACATTACAGGTTTTATTTTTACACAAAATCTCACTCTAGTAGTTTATTTTCAGCACATAACTGGACAATATACATTTAGTTTTTCACCACTACATACTGAATTTCTGTCAACTCTCATTATTTATATATATTGTTTTATGTAAATTTACATTTTAGACAGCAGCATCTGAACAGGACTCTTATTTTGATGTTGTGGTGTGACGTCATAAAGACGCGCCGCGCTCCTGCATCTGTTGTGATTCGGCTGAAGAAAGGTTTGTGTTGTGTATAAACCGTTCATTTAACTTTTACAAGCGATTCAGAATTAATTGTTTATTATTGAATGTAACATATTAATGTTTTTTCTAAAATGTATGTTGTGTGAGTAAAGCGCATCCACACACGAGTAACACAACAGTTGTTTCTCACTCTCTCTCTCTCTCTCTCTCTCTCTCTCTCTCTCTCTCTCTCTCTCT
This sequence comes from Chanodichthys erythropterus, assembly GCF_024489055.1. NCBI lineage: Eukaryota > Metazoa > Chordata > Actinopteri > Cypriniformes > Xenocyprididae > Chanodichthys > Chanodichthys erythropterus. Next base: position 36,451,010 of record NC_090228.1, on the reverse strand, counting down.
CTCTCTCTCTTTATTGTGAATCAGTTCCTCATAAACATGAATTCAGTCACTGGCAGATAGTGATGGAAGTGAAATTTCATTCTAATGGCAATGAAAATGACCTATTAGTTGCCATATATGACATTACTGACCCTAAACATGCAAGCTTGATAAAAATGCTCATTTTAGAAGAAAATTTCAGATGGCATCTGAAGTTTTCAAATCATTAAATACTAAATATAATAAGTACCTAAATGTGAGCTTTCATTATAAATTGTGTTATTTTATTAATTTATAGTTTTGAGTGTTTTTGTCTAATCAGGTCATTAAAGTCCACTCACTCTCTCTCACCAGTGCACTGAACTAGAGCTGATTGAGACACACACACAGATTTATTTATTTTTTTTTTTTATCTGTTAATTATTCTCATTTTAAACAGGACAGGGTGTGATACCGAAATACTGGTGAAGTGACAAGATCCACGTGACACCCTATTGTAAAGATGGCATTTATTAAAGAGGAGATTGAAGATGTGAAGATTGTGTTTATTAAAGAGGAGAGTGAAGATGTGAAGATTGAAGAAACATTCAGAGTGAAACAAGAAGAAACTGAGGAACAAACAGGTTTGTTTCATTCTCAAGAGCTGAGAATTTGGTCATTATTAAAATGTCCAGTTCTACAGAAATGAAAGATATTTCTGAAGAATGTCATATGAGTGTCCTAATTAAAGTGGTTTTATTTTACATAGAGTGGGTTAACGCATGTGTACATGTTGAAATCACATGACCAGACAAATACTAATGCTGCCTTCAAGTGAACCTGAGAAGATCCTACCTCCATGTTGGTCATTCATTATTATTACGTCATGCATTAAATTAAGAAAAAATGCTAATACAATAAATTTAATACAATAAATACAATGCTAATACAATAAATGCTAACAATACATTTCTATAAATTAATTATTTGAATATATATATATATATATATATATATATATACAGCTATGGAAAAAATTAAGAGACCACTTAGCATTGATTTCTGAACTTGGAGTGGTCTCTTAATTTTTTCCATAGCTGTATATATATATAAAGGCAAAATCTTGAAATGTGAGTGATTATCTTTACATTTGGTAGAGTTACTGCCGCTGTCTGCATTTGTTCTTCATTTAACAGGCTTTGATGAGCAAATAAAACCACCAGTGGGCACTAATTTTACATCAAACTGTTTTAATGTTTGTGACAAACTGTTCAAATCAAAGACTCAAACTGTGGACTAAAAAATAATTTATTGTGACTTTCACATTTTCTATCAAGCTCAACTGTGAATGTAGCATCAGTGGCGGCTGGGGGGCACTAAAAAATAGAATTAGAGATGCAGAATGGGCTAATTGTTAAATAATGTGATGTAATGTATCATTACTGCTTATCTAAAACATGGGAAATTCAGTATTTAAAGCATGCCATAGGGCTGGGTGATATGGCCCAAAAATCATATCCCAATTTTTGGCCTGAATGGCGATGTATAATATTGTACATTTTTCTATTTGAAAAAAATAATAATAAAATAAAATAAAATCTGTATTTAATTTTTTTTTTTTTTTTTTTAGTTTCACATCCTGCCCAATATTTTCCTTCAAACAATGTTCATATTGAAGGCTATGAAAACAAACATGAATGTAACCTTGTAGTCTATATTATATTATGCACAAAAAAAAAATTAAAATCACATTAGGCCTACATTCTAAGATTGTGATACTAAAATCTAAAAACAAAATGCTTTTTAAAGCAGAAGTTACATTCACTAAACTAAAACTGAAAATAAAAAAAAAGCACAGATTAATTATTAGTCTATTTTGATTACCCTACAATAGTCACGTCACAGTTACTGCTATCATAAAAATACACTTAGTTGTAGGTTCGCAATTCTACATATGGCACATTTATGTTCGCAAACAAAACAAATAATCAACAACAAATATTTTAGCTAAATGTATATTTTAGTCAGAATCATTGCACTCCTATTCAATTGAACTCCGTCTGTTTGGCACGCATGCGCATGGTGGCGCTCGTTCGCGGACGTTTGTGTTTCCACTCCTGTCTCCTGGACAGCAAAATGGAAATATTTTCTCGACTTTCCAACATTTACAGATGGAGAAAATGTCTGTGAAATTTAAGGTATGCACCAAGGAAATTATTGGATGTCACTTTAGCTTAAAGATTATAAATCGAGACGTTTCCACCAGTCGCTGCACAAGTTAAGGTTACGTATGATGAAGAAAGCACGTTAGTGCTAGCCCTCCCGGAACCAATAGAGAATGCATTGCAGTGCCTGCAGTACGAAAAAAAAGTTTTTTGAATGGAAATCTATGGGAGCACTCTAGGCAATTCTCGGCCAGAGTGAAATCACCCAAAAAGAAGCAGTACTCCACAGAACGTGACTCAATGCTGATTGGACTATAGCCTATATCCAGAGGCAGAACAAAACAGCTTTCTCACTTTGGTGGAGCGTTGCCCTATTGCCCTAATGAAGAAACCACCCCTGTGTAGCATCATATGTTGATCTTGGATGCCTGTTTCTCCTTCTGTGGCCTGATGTATACAAGTTGCGAATGCACAAAACAGGCATATTAGGAATTATTATTAAAAAAATGAACGAACGGACACTGGACTTTTACTGGAGCGAGCGAAGTAATGAAGTAGGACAGAATTATTTTAAATCTGATAGACACATTTAGATTAAATATGCTCCTCAAATCACATGAAATCAGTATCCAGAAGTCACAAGATTTTGATATGAATTTAAATAGAAATATTTGTTGTAGATGTGCTTCTTCTGAACACTTTTTCTGTTGCATGCCGTGTTTAATGTTTTAACTAGCGAGGTTTGCTTGGCGCATAATATTTGCGCTTTAAATTGTGTTTACAATAGCAGAACTCATGTTCTGAGAAAACATTTTCATGTGAATAATTATCAGTTATGCGCTCTTGAATCTAAACAGATGGCTTAGCAACATAGATGATATAATGACAGACACTGAAGAACTTGCTCAGTGATCGAACTGTCCGTTGGCCGGTTTGAATAAGAAGTTCACACAGTACTGTACAACCTCTGCTGCATGCAGGTGTGCCGTCATTCACAGACAGACAGTAGCCTAATAACCATTTTTGTGGTCTTTCAAATATTATGAAAAATACCAATGTATTTGAAGGATAGAAACATGCGAGAACCAATAAGGTTCATTCTCAGCACTTTGGAGCTTCTGCAATACCAATTAGGTTCATTCTTGTGTGTTACGCAGCATGTTTGAGCTTCAGAAACAATTGATGAGGTTCGTTCTTGTATGTCAAGCATGTACAGTTGAGCTGTTTGTTCGCTGATTAATGTTAATATGCAATTTTAAAAGCCTAAATTCAGTATGTTCATCATAAAGTGATTGTTTCTCTTCTGACTAAATCGCTCAATTCATATGGATTGGTCTGACCATTTACAAACAGTTTCAGTTGCTTTGGATTATTTTTCAGCAGGTGTATTTGGGCAAGTAGGAAAGTGGCCCACAGTTTGGACACCTCTGGTTTAGAATTTAGCATGCATGTTGTTGGTTTTGATGCATTGCATACCTAAATGTTTTGATGTCTGTTGTATTGTGCCATTAAATTGGGGATAAATTTTTTTTTTTTTTTTTTTTTTTTTTTTTTTCTCACTTTAGCCCTAATGGTAATGAAAAAGGAGGAAGAAGAACTCAATGACATTGAAGAGAAAGATCAATATGAGAATTTTCACAATTTCATAACTGGAGAAAAAACTTTTGGATGTTTGCAGACTGAAAAGACAACCACACGAAAAAAAGCTCAAAAGAGTTTCAATCAACAAGGACATTTTAAAGAGTACACAGAAGAAAAGCCTTTCACCTGCCAACAGTGTGGAAAACGTTTTGCTCAACATGGAAACCTTAAAGTTCACATGCGATTGCACACTGGAGAGAACTCTTACACATGCCCTCAGTGTGGAAAGAGATTTGCTCAACATGGAAACTTTAAAGTCCACATGAGGATTCACACTGGGGAGACCCCTTTCACCTGCCAACACTGTGGAAAAAGTTTCACTCGTAAAGTAAGTCTTGACAGGCACATAAGAATTCACACTGGAGAAAAAGCTTACACATGCCCTCAGTGTGGAATAAGTTTCAATCTAAAAGGAAATTTTACCACGCACATGAGAATTCATGTTGGAGAAAAGCCTTACGCATGCCAACAGTGTGGAGACCGTTTTGCTCAACATGTAAACCTTAAAGTCCACATGAGAATACACACTGGAGAAAAGCCTTACACATGCCATCAGTGTGGAGAGAGTTTTGCTCAACATGTAAACCTTAAAGTCCATATGAGAATACACACTGGAGATAATCCCTTCACCTGCCAACACTGTGGAAAATGTTTCAACAAAAAAGCACAACTTAATTGCCACATGAGAATTCATACTGGGGAGAAGCCTTACACCTGCCAGCAGTGTGGAAAACGTTTCACCCATAAGGGAAGCCTTAACTGGCACATGACTGTTCACACTGGAGAAAAGCCTTTTACATGCCCTCAGTGTGGAAAGAGTTTTGCTCAACATGGAAACCTTAAAGCCCACATGATAACTCACAGTGGGGAGAGCCCTTTTACCTGTCCACAATGTGGAAAACGTTTCAATCATAAAGGAAGCCTTAACAGGCACATGAGAATTCATACTGGAGAAAAGCCTTATGCATGCCAACAGTGTGGAAAAAGTTTCCATCAACATGGAAACCTTACAGTCCACATGAGAATTCATACTAAAAAGAGTCCCTTCACCTGCCAACAGTGTGGACAAAGTTTCAACCGTAAAGGAAGCCTTAACAGGCACATTAGAATTCATACTGTAGAAAAGCCACAAAGTGTGGAAGAAGTTTTACTCAAAAAGGAAACTTTAACAGGCACATGAGAATTGACACCAGATAAAAGCCGTAAACCTTCCAACAGTGTTTAGAGAGTTTTACTTAACCATCCATTTAAGGCCACATGAGAATTCACACCGAATAGAACCCACACACTTGCCCTCAGCCGTTATAAATCTTTGGAGCATCAGGGTGATTATTAACTGTTCGTCTGAAAGAAGAAAGTCATACACCTAGGATGGCTTTTAAGGTGAACTTTAAAAGGAATAGTTCACCCCAAATGGAAGTTCTGTAATCATTTTCTCATCCTCAAGTTGTTCCAAACTTTCTTTGTTATGCTGAAAACATATTATAGATATATCATAGATATTTTGAAGAAGGATGTACAAACAGTTGTAGGGTAGCATTGACTTCCATAGTATGGAAACAAAATTCTATATAAATCAATAGTACTCCACAACTGTTTGTACATCCTTGAACATTCTTCAAAATATCTTCCTTTGTGTTCAGCAGAATAAAGAAATTTATAGAGGTTTGGAACAACTTCAGGGTGAGTAAATGATGACAGAAGTTTATTTTTTGGGTGAACTAACTGGCACATGAGTATTCACACTTGAGAAAAGCCTTACACACAAGAAAGAGCGCCTTCACTTGATAACAGTGTGGAAATGTTTCAAAACCCCCTGTGATTAAAATCACGTTATCAGTGTTGTTTTCGTCTGTGGTGTTTTTAATATGCTTTAAGACAAACCATGTGCAATTTCATAAGTTGACACCATTGCAAAAATGGTGTTTAAACTCGTTTGAACTTGCCAGTGATTCTTACATCACAAACTACCTTTTTTACCAGTCGTGTCAAATTGCATTGACTAAGTTTGATACTTACATGTCTCCCATTTGAATTAAACTGTACTGATGCAATTTGTTGGCTCCTGTTGATCTTTGCTAATGTTTTCTTGATGAAATAGAACCAGATGGAGTCAAAGGATTTTTGGTGGATGGAAAGACAAGGCTAAAGCCTGGCACAAACTTAAGGGTCCTTAGAAGACTTCTAGTTCAGCATCATCTTCACATCAGAATTTCTCAAAAAGTGGAAAAACCACATGATCTTGTGATCAGTTTGAAGATGTCACGCCTAATAAGAATTTATTCCTTTGGAGGGAAAATTTACGATCCTTTGTCTTCTAGGAGGTATTTGCATATGTAATTTGATTGGGTGTTAAAGAGAAGAATGTCTAGGTTACTATTGTAACTAGGGTTGGGTATTGTTAAAAAAATTTTGATACCGAGATGATACCGATACCTGAACGATACCTTTTTTCGATACCAATTTTATAAAATCTGTTTTAACAAGATTACATTACCTCAAAAAAATCTTTGGTTTTATATTTTAAATTTGTTGATTTTTTTTTTTTTTTTTTTTTTAAGACTCAAAGACTCTCCTGAACCACTGCAGGGAATTTTCCCAACACAATAAATCAGTGCAAATAGTTTTAATAAAGTTTAGTTTTCAATGCAAAAATTCAGTATGTGAGGCTCACTGCAGATCTTTTTAAATCACTCCACAATTGTTGTTCTTCTTCAAAAAATTAATTATTATTAACAAGATCAAAAAGCGGAAGTAAGAGTGACGCACATTCGTTGTGTCTTAACGTGAAATGAGAGTTCTGTGTCTTTATTAAAATCATCACATTAATGATTCATCTCTCATCCACCACGCAGTTAATTAGAATGTTATTTTTTTATTACTTGGCCCGACCCGTGGATTATCCACAGTATGGCAGTATCAGGAGGATGCTGATACCCCTTTTCCAGCAGAATTGTTCGCGTTCTCGAGCCTGTGCTTGTGCAGGCGAGCTAGAGCCCGTCACGAACCGGTCGCGTGTTTCCATAGACTTGAGGGACGAACGCTGATGTAAAGCTGCTGTGTGTTGTACCTGTCCATAGCTAGTCTAAAAAACATTGCGCATTCCGCTGTTTCTGCAGGCAGTGCGACACTTCTGTTTTCTGTTAACAGTGTCTGTAGTGAACCGGCTGCTCACATAAACAGCCGTTTCTCACCAGTCCATTCGGAGATAAACTGAAAACGAAACGTTGATTCACTCGCCCTCTCGCACATAGGGTCTCTCTCGCGCGCATAGTTTTATATATTTAGATATAAATAACAATGTAGTGCAACGTTACTTGCTCATCAACGAGACAGCAAAAGCATTTCTCTGCCCCCTCTCCCCAGCTCACCTAAAAAGTATTGAGTTCGGTACCCAGCCCTAATTGTAATCCCCGTTCCCTGAAGGAGGGAGACGTAATGGGAGCCCAATCACTTCCAAGTCGTACAAAATGAGCCAATGAGAATTGGCCAGTGAGATTTACATGTTGAGTCAGGACCAGCATACTCACTTCATTCATATTTTTACTGAGGAGCAGAGACAAGGAACCCGGCCATTCAGCCCTGGTTCAGGGCTATAGCAAGGGGACATAACATCTCTGTTCCCTCCTTCAGGGAACGGGGGTTACAATAGTAACCTGTACATTTCCATTCAGTTAGTCATGTTCAATGCTACATCGGTACTGTCATAATGAAGTCCCTATGGAAAATGCCATAGCAACTGAACCATGTTATGAGTGTTGGAGATTCAGAGGCTGGCAAGCGCTTCTAAAAAATGTTATAACTTACCCAGCATCTGAAGTACGCCAGAGAGAAGTCCTCCATACCAAAGGGGATGACGCTACGGAGACCACATCCTGCCCATGTAGAAGAAGACATATGGACAGACCCATTGGGCTGTACTACATAAGGAGGATCGCTGAGGTAGGTCCTACTTAACCAGGAAGGAACTGCTACTGGCACAGAGATAGGGCAGAGCAGATCCATCAAGGAAAAGACAAGGGTTTACCATCAGGGAAACTGCTGTGGACAATACACATATATATGGGATTATCTGCAGGGAGTCACATCATATAGCCAACAAGCCCAGTACAAGGGCTAACTGACTGGGTATTCACACGAGTACTGGGCGAGATGTACTGCAAGATGTTGGAGGAACTCCACAGGGTTTGCCATCTGGGGAACTGATCTGAGGAGCAGAATAAGCGCTCACATCCCCTCCTTGGAGAAAAATGGCGCAGCAAGCGAGGACCCATGGCTATCTACTTGTCGACAACACAGTGGGACCACTCCGAGTTTACATTTCTAAGCTTTTTGATTGGTTCTCTACAACGTGTAACACCATATTTGGAGAGCAGAGACGTTTCAGGGGATACCAGGAAATGCTCATAAGTGACGAGAGGAGTTGAGAAGTTCATTTCCAGCGCATTTTCCAGTAAAACCATGTCAAATTTAATAGCCATTTAAATACCTTTACTCAATTATCTGGACTACGAAACTTTGGGAGATTATTTTTGTTCTTTGAAATTAGCTTTAAAAAAAACTCGATTTTTTCATTGTTTTTCCACATTATCAGCCCATATCTTAAAATAGAACGTTGCGACTTCCGACTCATTTCGCCAGAGCGGGTCACAAATTATATTTCTATATTTGTAAAGATGTGCATCAGAGGGATAACAAAATATTAAATAACAACAATAAAATATGGTAAATATTATAGGTTGTTTTATAGGTGTAGAGTCGAATTGACACAGTGGTTTAAATTGTTTTATTAACAAAGTTTGTTTGTAACATTTAGAATGTATATAATAGGTGGCTTGGGCAACCACGGCAGGTTAGGCGGCTTGGGTAGCCGCAGCAAGACAGAGTCCATAGATGACCACGGCGGGTCAGAGTCCATTAATGGCCATAATAAGTTGCAGTCCAAAGGTGGCCGGGCACGGTCCCCACCCACAAGCTCCCCACCCTTAGGTATACTGCCACCCCCCCCAAAAAAAGTTCTTGGGGATTTCAACGGGGTCCGTAGCAGGTTCGTGGGCAAGGAGTTCTGGTGGCGCCGGCAGGGCAAGACGCTTGAGTGGCGCTGGCAGAGCAAGGAACTTGGGCGGCGCTGGCAGAGCAAGAAGCTTGAGCGGTGCTAGCAGAGCACGACACTTGGGCGGAGCAGGAGAGACCTCTGGAGTGGTCTCTGGACCCACAGCGGGCTCTTGAAAGGCTTCTGAGCCTGGAAGAACGGAAGAAGCCTTCTTCCTCCTCCTCCGAGGATGGTTCACAGGTTGGAGTGGGTTCTGGAGCGGGCTGGCGGAGGCTTAGGGATACCAGCCACTCAGGCTGAACTCAGCGGTGGATCAGCCACACTGGAATGCAACCCTCTCAACTCCCTGACTGATCTAGAGACGAGACGTGACTCTGGGCGATCAGCGGAGACGTGACATTGCTCTGGGCGATCAGCGAAGACATGGTCTGGTGTGGTTGTTGTGGTAACCCATCTTGTGAGTGTTGTCTTAGTGGCCGCCATTACGTGATTCAGTGTGGTGTCGCATTTTTCCACGACACCCACAGTAAAAGTTGAACCAACTGTGAGCAGGGCAAAGTTTAGGAATTCCACGAACGACTCTCGGGGTCCATTGATAAGTAAATAGTCCTTTAGTGGTTCATTTAATCCATAACCAAAGAAGTCAATAAGGGCACAGTCTGGCAGATCAGATAAACAAGCAAAATCCAGAAACTTCTGAATATGTACCTCGAGGGTACAATTACCTTGACGCAGGATGATGAGACACCATGCTGTGTCCATGCTGAGGCTGGAAATGCTCGTGGAAGCTGCTGGATCTTAGTGTGGCGAAGTCTTCTGTAACGAAGCAGAACTCAGGCAGGGGATCCAAATTAGAGCCCGACCGATATATCGGCCGGCCAATATTATCGGCCGATATGAGCTAATTGCATTTAAATCAGCATCGGCGTTTATAACGGCCGATGAAACATGAGAAACAGAGTCTCATGCTTCACACATGTTATGAGTGTTGCATAGTTTGCCCACCAGAGGGAGCTCTGCAACTCCCCAGTTGACAAAAGCGCCAGAAATCCACTACAGAAGAAAGCTATCAGTGGCCCCCACCCTATGATGGGCCCCGTCGCAGATTCACCTATTTAGGCTAGACTACTTTATAGCCTTTGCTTTTTTTTTTTTTTTAGAACTGAACTCAATTGACTAAAGGTAAAAATAAAGCATCCAACTGAAGCCCAAAAATGCAAACAGAAGATCACAGAAACTAGTGCTAAATTACCACAAAAGGGGGAAAATTCACTGTTGTTTCCATTGCCGTTTGTAAGGTAGCCAAGACAACAGCAAGCTTTGATGCGCTGTGCTACTATTAGCGGATGTGTGCCGAGACAAATAAATATGTTCGGTCATTGCTGAGACATTATTATTGTTATTAATATTATTATATATTGCCCAAATGTATTTACCCCATCGCCAGCTCTCATAATGGTCAGCTACCGGAATGTCTTAAGTTCTTTTCCAAATGTAGCCTAGCCAATAAGTCTAGTTATTTCTTTATTATTTTACTGTAACTACATGAATTTAGTTTAGCCCTATACATCATTTGATGCACCGATCGAAATTACTGAAAATTTGCGGCCGAAACAGCAATTTACGTGCTTGTGTAGAAGGGAACCTTATATACACGCCTATACGCAAATTTGTGTCTAACTTAGAATTTAGACCAGCTAAAATATATTGTTAGACCAAAAATATCAATTAATTAAGTAATAAAGAAATTTAATAAAAACAGAAAGACATCTATTGCGTCAGCCTTATTCAAAGGCCGTGCAAAAACATGAGTTCGTTTGTTACACAATCCATTCCACACCCGACGTTCTTGGTTTATCCTTATTTATTAAATATAGGCAATTGGTTGATGAAACATTGATTGAAATTAAGATACAATTTCTACAAAACAAAATTCACTTTAAAGAAAGACTTACTATGAAACAAAACTTAATGAAGTGGTCAAACATGTCTAACCCGCTGCACATGTCTCTTGACTATTCACTTTTCATAATCAACATTGGTGACATCTTACAAAAAATATATTAGGCAATAGCCCAATATTTAAATATATATGAAACTAAATTGGCTACATTTTTATCCCTCTGGCCGACGAAAGCGCCAACACGTTCTGATTTTCTCCTCATGACAGCTGAAACAACTTAAAACAGGCCTTCCGTCATTTTTGGCGATAGCCTACAGATTAGTGCAAGACTACAAATGGTCTACTTTTTTCTCTCTGCGAGAATCTTTCTGAACCATCTCAAACATTAATTTAAACTTGGCGAATAACTGTACCTAATAGAAAGAAACATCTCCATTTGATAATAATGTGTAGGTCTGTGTTAAATAAGAGGCGATCTATCCGCTGGAATGTGTTGTTTCTAAAATCGTGGCCAGTGCTCGTTGCTGCTGTTATCCATTCTCTTGGTGCTCCTTTGGTTTTAATGAATAAATTATCCTAAATATTTATTCCTGCCGGTATTTTAGTCTACGATATCAAAATCACTAAACATTATATAGGCCTATCATATAGGCTATAGCTAGGATATTATTCGATAATAACATCAAATGAATCAATGCAATGATAATTCACCACATGATTCACTGTTAAATCAGTTTTTGTAAACTGTGGGGCAGATGGACGCAGGTGCACAACAAATTTTAACACATGACATCACTGCTTGTGGGAGGGGCCCCATCTCATTCTTTGCGGGGGGGCCTCACAGACTTGCGGTACGCCATGATTGTAGACTTAGTTCATATACTGTATATAAAAACAGTGTGGTAGTTCTAGCTAACGGTCCTATCATTATCACTTCTAAATATTCTGTACACAGACTGTTAAAACCAGCTTCAACTGGAAGTAAGTAAAACTGTTAAATGTTTAAAACCAGACTGTTTTTTGATCATTAAAAATATATATACTTTTGATGTGCAATTGTTTAGTCATTGAGACTGTAATCTAAGACTTTTTTTAACATAATCCCTTCTGGAAAATGGTTTATACAGCCCACATACATAGAACAGGCAGATATTTTGCTATTGAATGTTGTGTAAGTGTAGTTTACAGGAAATGGGTCTAATATCCAGTTTATTTTCAAAATCAAAATATCGGCTTATAAATCGGCTCTTTTCGAGTTAATATCGGCATTGTTTTGTTGTGTAAAGGAGGAGGGCCACTGCCACAAGACCTATCTGACACAGCGAAATTGGTACAAGATATTTTAGGGAAGGATTCTCCTACTCTAGTCGCTATTCCAGGCATTCATCAAAGCAGTTCGGAAGCAGGTAATATAATGCAGATGAACGCTATAACCTAAATTACTTTTACATATAAACTGCATTTTGGCGTGACAAAGTTTCAAGTCTCTAGGCCTTACGGTTTGGGCTGCACAATCATTTTTGGGGAGAATAATAATAATAATAAAAATTACAATTACAATATGTTTTCAGCACTTCATGCTTGAACCCCTAATAATAATACTTTTCAGCCTACCTACTCCAAACTGGGAAGATGTTCGAGTGACAAGCCCCACTCCCAGCCATACAGCCCCAAGGTAGTGATATCTATTAGATTATTATTCAGTTGTACAATTATGTGTAGCCATATGTACACACACACACGCACGCAAATATATATTGCATGTGTGTGAGTGTGTGTGGTAGTAGTAGTGGTAGTGGCAACTGGTTTGTTTTGTTTTCAGACGTTCGTCTGAGGAGAAAGGATTGGAAACCACCAAGGCTACATCAGGGCTGGCTGAGCTTCAACGAGAAGCATTTAGGGAATGGAAGTTTTTGCGGTTAACAAATTGATCTTCATATTGGTGAGGGGCTTGAATTCGCACGTGTGTTCCATCTATTACTCCGCAGATGCATGGGAATCCAGCGACTGCAAAAAAACACTCCGCTATTGCGTCCTCCTCGTCTTTGGATGGAAATTTTACGTATTTGTCAATTTGGCGACACAGAGCTAAGGCCACTCGATGTACAGTTTTGCAGACAGTAGATTTGTGCACTTTAAAGACGTTGGCAATGACAGACTGAAAAGTACCGCAAGCAAAAAAACGCAACTTGAGGCAGTGCTGGAGCTGCGTAACTCCGCTGGGTTTGGTGCTCAATGTCATGTTCTAGTGTCGCGGTGAGACGAAGGATTGACTGGCGGTCAAACCGATATTCTTTCAATAACTGTATATCATTCATCGTCTCCAAGGGATTATTGCGATCATTAAAAACACGCCTTGGTATTTCCTCCTCTTCAATTAACACTAAATCAGCCATCATATTTTGAGTGTCAGTTGATTTAAGGGAACTGTTTTGGTCCCTTAAATTTATTAAGGTGAAATGGACGCTAAGGACTTTGTAGCAACGCTTAAGGAAACACTTAGATAATTAAGGGGAAAAACTTAACAGCCTTAAGTTCCTTAAGAAAACCCTTCGATTTTTTTTTTCTTGCAACCCAAGTTTCATTAATGGTACCCTTAACCTTATATTTAAGCAATTTCTTATCTTAAGGAGTTTCATGCAACTGGGCACAGATTATTTTAAACCACTAAACTTCTTTATAATTTGTATTTTGTGGTTTTCACTATTTTGCATTTTTTACTAATTCTGAAAGGATCCAGTCAGCCAGGGCCGGCCCGAGGCATAAGCGAACTAAGCGGCTGCTTGGGGCCCCCTGGCCAATAGGGGGCCCCCCAATCGTGTTTTTTTTTTTTTTTTTTTACAATTAAATAACTTAAACAAGTGATATAGATGAATGAATGAATAAATATTAATTCGAGACAAGAAAATTCTGATTTGTCGACAACTGCTGCTGTGTCTGCTAGCGCTTGAGTCATGCGCAATTGTGCATAGACACCTCGCGTGCATTGACAATTCGCGCCGGCGCGCAAGTGCACGTCACTGTAATAAATGTTATAAATGATAAGCCATGTCACAAAAAAGGATGTATCCCTCTGGTGCCAAAAAAAGAAAGAAGAAAAAGCAAGATAAAGGTATGTTTACATAATTATTTACAGCAGCAGCAGCACAAATTGTGCTCATGTCACTTGAGGTAGCAGCTAGTCATGACTCATGATCTTATATAAGCCATCACCAGAGCTAACGTTAAATCGCATTATTAATATACATTTATCTATGTGTATTTCACGTAACATGTTTTTCACTTTAAAATAATGGTGCAGACCACTAGTAGTTAATTTCAACATCGTCATAAAATGCATCGCTAATTAATCAAGTACCTAGTCATTTTCTTCAAGAACTACTAGTGATCAGGACCATTATTTTAAAGTGAAAAACATGTTTTTCACTTTAAAATAATGATTTGTGATCAGTAGTAGTTCCTGCATAGTGACTAGCTAACACTTGAGTAATTAATGATGCATTTTATGATTATATTCAAAGTAAAAATTATGACTGATTACATCTCAGACACATGATAATGTTCTTTACAATTTGTCCATTAGTTAATAGTTATTAATGATGGTAATATCATTAGGTAATTACTGATTAGTTAATAAGGAACTATCTTCTAAATTTGATATTACTTACTGATTAGTTAAACTTGATTCTATAGTAGTTAATAGTAGTAGCTGAAGTGTTAATGTAGATCTACTCATTAGTACTGCATTACTTCCTGCATAGATGTTTGTCTATTTTGGTTTTATTTAAAAGATTGCACATTTAATGCACATTTGCATTTGCTAATTATTTATTTCATGTTTTGTGACAGTTTGTATACAGTTTAAGAATAAAGTATTTTAAGTATAGATTTTTTTTATTATTTATTTTGTATTAATACATAACCTCACTGTATTCATTTATAATGTAACATTATAGTGTGACATTTGTGTCAATAATCTTCAACCACAGGTGACTTCACGTGGTGGGAGGGGGGCCCCAAATCAAATGCTGCTTAGGGCCCCCAAGAGGCTCGGGCCGGCACTGCAGTCAGCTGAAGGTGGCTAGTATAGTGGTCTTTTCACATCTCCATGTGGTTCTGTTTGGTATCACATTTTATCATCTCAGTTTTTGCTATTGCACCGTATACATACTTTTTTTGGACATTATTTTTAACGTTTTTCTCCACTAACAAGGCATTTTGTTTTTTGCTTTTGGACTTTAAATACTGACCTGATCTCCAGTTTTGAAGTACTATTGTTTTATCTGAAGAAGGACAAAAATCTAGCAAGTGCTGTTGTGTACGATCCACTGAAATTTAAGGAGGATTTTATTAATGATTAATTAATTTCTTAAGAGGAATTTTTAAATGCTGATTAAACAATTGAGACTCAAATTCTAAAAGTTTTTTTGTCCACATTCTTACATCCTCTTGAATTAAAACTGTTAGTCAATTTGTCAATAAGTACTTTTATAAAAAATGAGAGCCGTCATCTTATATTCTTATTTAAATAAAGTCTGTTTTTCTACCCAAATGTGCAAAAATTATACTCGCCATGATAAGTTTGGTCTCATCTGTGATTATATTTTGGATGCAATGTGTTTTTTGTGTCATGTTTGTATTTCTCACAGGACTTTGAACAGAATTACTGCAAACAAACTGTTGCAGCTGTTTTAGAATACTAATAAATTCTTCTACTGAAGAGATATTAAGCAATTTCTTTGACATGTAAAGCAGGAGGATTTTCCATGAAGCAAGATTAACTTAAGCCGGGTACACACTACCGGGTGCATTATATGAGTTATGACTGTATGAGTTTTTACAGTCTTTTACAACTGTTGCTTGTCAGACTGTATAAACATGATCCCAGCTCTAAGCCATGCCATAATGCCATATAAGCTATAACGAAGGATCTCAGTTGTCATTCAAGTCAGACTTTAAGACAATTAAGACACGCAAACAGACTCATCCAAAGTTTCACAACATCAAGCCGTGACACATTTGGTGACTGTGAGCATATACATATATTAAGCTAATCCATTTGTTTATGTTTTTTTTATTATTATTATTGCACATTTTAAAAATAATATCCAAATGGCACAGTGTTTCTGGTATGTTAGCCAAGATTCTTAAAAAAAAAAAAAAATCCACAAAGTCTTCATAACATTGTCATAAAATAATGTCATGCTGACCAAAGGACAACTAAAAGAAACCTGTCTGGAACTAGATAAAAATATTACAGTATATAGCAGTAAAAGATCATTACCATTAAAGGGTTAGTTCACAGAAAAATGAAAATTCTATCCTCATTTACTCAACTTAATGTTCCAGATCTGTAAAACTTTCATTCATTTTCAAAGCACAAATGAGGATATTTTTAAATGAAATCTGAGAGGATTTCTGTCCTTCCATTGACACTTTTACGCTTCAAAAGGTTCATAAAGAGATTGTAAATCTAATCCATATGAATTGAGCAGTTTAGTCCAAATTTTCTGAAGGGACACAATCACTTTATATGATGAACAGGTTGAAATTAGGCCCAATCAAAATATCTAAAGATTCTTAAATCCAGATGCGTTTACTAGATAACTAAAAGAACAACAACAACAAAAACAACTTTAAATCAAACATAGTGTCAATGTTGTGAATAGAAATAAACATCTACTGAATCTGGAACATGCCTTTGATTATGATTAACTTGAACTATTTATTTATCTGAAGCAATATAAATCATGTACAAAAGACAGTAAATCAGGACACTATAAAAGGAACATGAAAGGCTGTGAGGATGACAGAGCAAGAGCTGGAAACAAACATCAGTGAAGAATGAAGGCTTTAGTATGTATACTGCTGCTGTTGGAAACCTTTGTGTTTGTGGTCCAGCAGCAGGTAGATGGAGGACTTAATGAGAATGAGATCAGTCAACAGATCAGCTCTGAGGACGGAAGACAGAATCCACCTCAAACAGACACTTTGAGAGCTGAAGCTTCAACAACAGCAGACAACAATACTGTGATCTGGGCATCCCTGACATCCATGCAGCACTGAGAGAACTGACCGCCACCGTTACAGAGCAGAAAGAAAACATCAGAGAACTGACCGCCACCGTTACAGAGCAGAAAGAAAAGAACAGAGAACTGACCGCCACCGTTACAGAGCAGAAAGAAAACATCAGAGAACTGACCGCCACCATTACAGAGCAGAAAGAAAACATTAGAGAACTGACCGCCACCGTTACAGAGCAGAAAGAAAACATCAGAGAACTGACCGCCACCGTTACAGAGCAGAAAGGAAACATCACAGAACTGACCGCCACCGTTACAGAGCAGAAAGGAAACATCACAGAACTGACCGCCACCGTTACAGAGCAGAAAGAAAAGAACAGAGAACTGACCGCCACCGTTACAGAGCAGAAAGAAAACATCAGAGAACTGACCGCCACCGTTACAGAGCAGAAAGGAAACATCACAGAACTGACCGCCACCGTTACAGAGCAGAAAGAAAAGAACAGAGAACTGACCGCCACCGTTACAGAGCAGAAAGAAAACATCAGAGAACTGACCGCCACCGTTACAGAGCAGAAAGAAAAGAACAGAGAACTGACCGCCACCGTTACAGAGCAGAAAGAAAAGAACAGAGAACTGACCGCCACCATTACAGAGCAGAAAGAAAAGAACAGAGAACTGACCACCACCGTTACAGAGCAGAAAGAAAACATCAGAGAACTGACCGCCACCGTTACAGAGCAGAAAGGAAACATCACAGAACTGACCGCCACCGTTACAGAGCAGAAAGAAAAGAACAGAGAACTGACCACCACCGTTACAGAGCAGAAAGAAAACATCAGAGAACTGACCGCCACCGTTACAGAGCAGAAAGAAAAGAACAGAGAACTGACCGCCACCGTTACAGAGCAGAAAGAAAACATCAGAGAACTGACCGCCACCGTTACAGAGCAGAAAGGAAACATCACAGAACTGACCGCCACCGTTACAGAGCAGAAAGTAAACATCAGAGCTTTAGAGACGCAACTGAAGGAACAACAGATGTTTATCCTGGAAGAGCTGAAGAAGAAAACTGATGTTATTTCACCAAAACATTGACTCTTTTATCAATGATCCTCAAAGTAAAACACCAATTCAATACATTGTATAGTGTAAATGTTAGTGTAAAGTTGAGTGTATACTGTGTAAATTGTGTTATCTATTACAATAATCAGTGTAAATGTCATTTAACAGAATCTTTATTCCTTCACAGAAATTTCAAATCTTACTCTGAGTCAAGTGGAGTTGAGAAAGGAAAATAGAGGTGAAAGTGTGCTTGAATGATGTTAAATTCAGTGTATTCATTCTCAGTGTAATACAGTAATATATCACAATATTGCTTATGTTTTTCAATAACAGACAGAGAAATAGCTTTTTCAGCTTCAATGATGGAATCTGGCAGTGGACATGTTGGTCCTTTTACCACTGAAATCACACTAACCTACAGGAACGTCTTCACAAACATAGGGAACGCCTACAACCCAATTACAGGTAATTATCAATGAAATGGAGTCATAAAACTCAGGCCCAGTCTACACATACACGGGTATTTTCATGAACAGTTTTTCCGCCTTCGTTTAAAAAATAAAAAATAAAAAAATCATTCTTACATATTCGGGTCTTTATCGACCCGGATCTATGTCTAACATGGAAGGATCTCTACCTGTCGTGATAATATAAAACTCCTCTGATATTAGAGTAAGAATTACAGAAGAATAAAATAAATCATATTTTGTTACCTTTTGGAGCTTGAAAGGGCTCGGTTTGAGCAGATGTTTTATGCCATCATCAGTGTCCTCGTCAGAGCTCAATTTCCCAGTAAATTCAGCAAATAATGAGCTAGTTTTATGTTTGAGGTCATGAATATGAGCCCATTCGCGATCTCAAATGTATTCTCAAAACTATATAATTTTCAACATCTTCAAAATCAATATTTTTGATTGCTAACTGCTTCACCAGATCAATCCAGTTACAGTCATATTTGATTGCGTTCAGTACTTGCTCTGCAGTAAATCGCTGAGCCATTTCATGTTTCTCTTATTATTTCGTTTTCTGTCTAAATGAGTCGTCACTTCAGCATTGTGTATCAGACATTGCCACCTTGTGGAATAAAGGTGAATTGCACTGATTCTGTCATCTAAGATTCAATTATTGTTGTGCAGAAAAAATATATGTACACTCATACACACCTCGGGTCGTTTGCGACCCTATGCAATTTTTACAAAAAATGAATACAAAAATAGGCATTCTTTTATAATTTTATGATTTTTTTATTGTTATATTCTGTATAACGAATTGATTGAGGAATACCAAGAAGGTTGATGACTGACTTTAAAAAATGAACGAGGAGGAGGGTAGTGAATGAGGTATGCATTTAAGGGTTAACTATGCACCGATATATATAGGTTGCGGCCCCATTAATTCTCATGCTCCCCCACCCCCGGAGCTCGCGCTTGCCTTGAACAGCATAAACACAATTTACACAGCTAATATAACCCTCAAAATGGATCTTTACAAGATGTTCATCATGCATGCTGTTTGCATAAATTGGATCATGTAAGTATAGTATTTATTTGGATGTATTACCCTATCCCCATTCATCTTCTTCAGACCATCTCCTCCTCAATTGTACCTGCACTCACTCACATCATTAATTCTTCTCTTCACACTGGAACATTTCCCACAGCTTTTAAGCAGGCTAGGATTACTCCACTGTTTAAAAAAACACACTCTAAATCCAGCACTTTTAGAAAACAACAGACTGGTATCCCTTCTTCATTTCATTGCAAAGACACTTGAGAGAGTTGTGTTCAACCAACTGTCTACTTATCTCACACAGAACAACCTCCTTGGCAACCACCAGTCTGGCTTCAAGGGCCACTCTACTGAGACTTGCATGAGCAACTTCAAAATCATCAGTACTCATCTTGCTGGATCTATCTGCTGCTTTTGACATAGTTAACTACCAGATCCTCCTGTCAACCCTCATGTCAAAGGGCATCTTAGGAACTGCACTCCAGTAGTTTAAGTCTTCCCTCTCAGGTAGGTCCTTCAAGGTATCTTGAAGAGGTGAGGTGTCTAAGTCACATCATCTTGCTACTGGGGTACCTCAGGGCTCCGTGCTTGGACCACTTCTCTTCTCCATGTACATGTAATCACTAGGATCTGTCATTCAGGATCATGGTTTCTCCTATCATTGTTATGCTGATGACACACAACTCTACCTCTCATTCCAACCAGATGATCCGACGGTTGCTGGTCGCATCACAGCCTGCCTGACAGCCATTTCTGCCTGGATGAAGGACCACCACCTTCAACTCAACCTTGCAAAAACAGAACTGCTTGTGGTCGGTGCTAACCCAACACTTCATCACAACCTTTCAGTTCAACTTGGGTCGTCAACCATTACTGCTTCCAGGGCAGCCAGGAACCTTGGAGTGGTGATGGATGATTGTTTAAGCTTCACAGATCATGTCACATGTCACACCTCTCTTCATCAGTTTGCATCGGCTGCCAATAGCTGCTCGCATCCAATTAAAAGCTCTGATGTTTGCCTACAGAACGACCGCTGGCTCTGCACCGCTATACCTAAACTCACTACTTCAGACTTATGCGCCCTCCAGAAGCTTGCGTTCTGCAAGTGAACGGTGCTTTGTGGTGCCATCACAAAAGGGTACAAAATCACTCTCACAAACTTTCTCTGGGTCTGTTCCTGGCTGGTGGAATGACCTACCATGCTTTGGAGTCGCTTTGGAGAAAAGCGTCTGCTAAATGTCTAAATATAAATGTAAGCTGTAGGGAGAGGGTGCCAATTACTTTTGTACTTAATGTTTATCCCTGATTTTAGTTAGTAAGGCAGCCGAGGAAAGCTTGAGTTATTTCTTTTCTTTTAATTGAATAGGTTATTTAGTACTCCCCTATTAGTAAGCTGTTGTTGTTGTTGTTTTTGTCAGGCCCTTTCCCTTTCAAGACATTTAAACTTTTTACATTTTTTTCCAACTCATGCAGTTGTGTTAGCTCTACAGAACCCCACGGTTTTACAATGTAAAGACAATGGTAAAGACAATGTCTAGACCAAGACATCAATCCGCTTTAGCTGTGTATGTCAGTCTGCATCAGGTCAGTAACTAGTTTGCATGTCTGTTTTTATATGTAGAGTTGCACATCAAATTAATGAAAATATAAATCTGTAGTAGACTTAAGTTCGTAGTGGGGGAAGGAAGAGGTCAGGGACGGCGAACAACTGCTGACTGAGTCTTTATTGAATATCAAAACGGTTCAACAGAAATAACAGAAATAAACAATCCACAAAGGGCTTCACTCCAGGTTCGGCATACGCTATCCACAAGGGCTTCTCTCCAAGTTTGGTTTACACCATCCACAAGGGCTTCACTCCTTGAACCTCGACTCGACTCAGTCAACAGTTCCCCTCTCTCTCACACACTCCTGCTTCTCACGGCATTTTATCCTGTCTCCGTGCCAATCACTGGAATGAGAAACAGGTGTTCGTGATTTGTATTCAACCCACTCACTTACCAAGCGTCTCCCGGTATTCTCTCCGGTTGCAGACCTCCCTGAACCACGCCCCCCTCGCCACAAAATCCTTTAGTTTAAACATGCTCATGTGAAAAGCCTTTTTATAGTTCTGTTGTTTGTTTTATGTTTGAAAATAGACATGACTTTCTTTTCCTCAGTGAAATTCCTCCATAACTTGTAATGTTTTAAAACATAATTTCAAGGCAATAAATACTAGATTTAGTCAATTCTATGTGTGGGTCCTCTGCACAGTCTGATATTAGTCAGTACTGAATTGAGTCTCTCTTTGTGCATTAGAGTAATCAGTCTTGTATTTATAGAAAAGTGTTCTTGAGTTATGTAGTCAATCATTTTGTCCCTTAAAACTCATCATTGATCACCAAAATGAGACATTAAAAAAAAATGCTATGGTTTCTCAAAGCAGTAAGTTTTCAACAATTATTGGTTAACTATAACAAATAATTGTGTCTGATTTGTCTCAGTCGTTACACGTGTGTAGTTTCTGTGACACTAGTGGCAGTAATTTAAAAAAATAAAGCAACCCTGCAAACAGCCCTTCCACACGCGCCTTCAGCCTCACTCAACTCAAACATCACAATCACAACTCGTATGGGGACTGGTGAAATCATGTCTCAACAGGTAGAAGTGTACTATAAAAGACAATAAAAGGTCCAACATGCACCAATCAGGCATAACATTATGAGCACTGATAGGTGAACTGAATAACACTGATTATCTCTTCATCACAGCATCTCTTAGTGGGTGGGATATATTAGGCATCAAGTGAACAATTTGAACAATTTTGACTAATTCTTCCTTGGTGCTCTATTACTCACTTCTTAGCATGGGACAGATACATATTTTGCTGCTAAAAGAAAGGTGGAACAACAATCAAATGACTAGACGTATAGAACTCCCACTAAAAGTTTTGAAAACTCTGCCTACTTTGCTCTGGCCAGTGTAGTGCAACTTGCTTTGTATCTGAAGGGCTGCACTGAACCAAACAGCGAGAGCAGCACATTCCGCGTCCTGTGTTGAAAGAGCCACAACTCCACAATTCAGTACTACATAGTTCACAGTCTTTGTAATGTGTTTCAGCAATACATTTGAAACATTTATAATGTATTTAGAAACAATTTTCTGAATTGACTTTAAAGTGTGAGATTTTAACCTGCACTAGTGTACATATCCAACAATCCATTCACACGATAGGAGGTGCACATTTCTGTGATTATCCTTCCGCATCCCATAAGGATGACAACCGCTGATCTTATATAAATATTTATATTATGATTGTAGGATCATCCATGAATGAAGCCCACCAAATGAACACAACACTCCAAAGATCACAGAGATTCCCCACTAAACCATTAGTGTGCTAAACAAACAAACTGCTGAAGGAGACTGCTCTCCCATGCCTGCTGAATCTCAAACCAGTGTTTGTATTAACAGAGCTGATCAATAAAGTTGACTCTCCTTTGTTCCACAAATTTTATGACCAGCTGGCTAATCAACACCTTTTGACCGTAATGCATAAATCCACTAGCCTGACTACGTCAGACTTCCTACTAAACACTTGATTTTAGCATTTACTTTTCCTTTCGAGTGCCATGGGCAAAGCATGGGCACAACAGTTTAGTTTACTTGAAATATGTCAGTGCTGTGAACTCAAAAGTAAAAGAAAGTTTTAAATTCTCATAACAGTTAATTTAACTGAACTAATTTGTTTAATTTAAGTTTGTCCTACTCAAACAAATTAAGTATTTTGAGCATTAGGGTTTACAGTGTGGCCTTCTCAGCTGCCATAGTTGCAAATCATGCGTCATCAGAACAGGGTGTTCAGCGCACCACCGTTTCTGTTTAAAAAACATTTTGCAACGTTTTGTCGGGTCTGAACGCAGCCCAGTTCTAACGCAGTTCAGCGCAGCAGAATAATAGTCCTTTGCTGAGATGGATTCTTAACGCATTTATTGCAACTACATTTAATCTCTTTATCATCAAACAGCCAGACTAACGAATGGCATGAATGAAACCGAGGCAGAGCCTAGACAAGGCTTTTTTCTGTGTGTCATAATGCTGTTATCCCACAAAATTGTTTTTTCATTGTTTCATTTTTGGGTGTACTATCCCTTTAAATCAGTATCAACCAACTGCATGAAGTTGCTTTCAGATGTAGCTACTTACAGTAATACATTTACACAGCAATTACAACTGTATAATATAACGAGTTTCATATTTTAAACAACATTTTAATACAGAAATATAAAATGACACAATGAAATGATACTTGGATTATGAAAGTAATATTGCCACTAGGTAGCAGTAAGTCATTGTGTTAAGGAAGGAGTCATTTATTCATTCGTTGATTCGTTCAAATCGCTGATTCATTCAGGAGTAAAATCAAGTGTCTGTCTATATTAATTGGTCACTGAATCATTGTCTATATTAATGGGTTGTTCAAAGACTCTGTTGTCTTACTGTGAATCAGTCGCACAACGGTTCTGTGACTTTATTTGCTTTGGAAGTTTAGTTGGCAGAGAAAATAACCATTCTGTATGCCATCAGTCAGCCGGCCAATACTTAATATTAATTACATAATCTCAGCATATTGCCTAAAACAAAAGTTATGACATCTGTATATGGTGACTTAAATTGATACTGGTCGGGGCTTCAGTATCTCTGTGCTGTCCCGTGATAATTTCTGTAATTATATCAATAATTACACTGTTGACTTTCTCTTACACCTTAATACACCCTTAAACCTACCCATACCACCAAAACTGTCCCTAACCTTACCATAACCCAATAAAAGCAAAAATGTTGTGGAATATAATATGCGCACAATAAGTACATTGTACTTATTTTATGCAAGTACATAGTGGTTGCAGTCACACTAAAATAATCTGAAATTGACAGTATGAAAGACAATAGCATAACAAAGTTTCTATGACTGAATGCAATACTGCACAATTTCAGCACCACTGGAAATGAACAGCGATTGATCAAACAGAAAGCACAGACATGTGAAGAAGTTTACATTATATCCTGAAACACTGACTGACATCAAAAACAGGTGACAAGCGTTAACCGCACATCAGTTGTCTATATGTAATCTCTATTTCCAGGTAGCAACTCGGCCCTTGGGATATGCAGGATAGTATGAACAACTAAACAGACCTTTGAAATAAAGAATAAATAAATGTCTTATTTTATTTATTTTTTTCACAGTAAATGCATCATTGGCTCGACGTGCTTGACAGAATATGTGCTCGTCAGGACTAATTGATAATTAGTCAGGATTTAAAATAATAATAATAAATAATAGATGAATGGTCTTTTTATTCACAGTTAATAAAAATGATACAAATCATTCTGCTGTTGTGTTCTTTCATTCTGAGTTGAAAATGCTTTAGTTTACAGTATAACCATTTTTAAAGTTCTGTTATTAAAAGAAGCTTGTTTTATTGATGTTTCATAGACATTCTTGTTGTTCTTTCAAAATTTTATCACATATGTGTCAGCAGATAGACGAGGGACACAGAGGTAAGTGATACAATCAACAGCAGGTTTATTGAACAATGATGAAGATAACACAGCAGTGATAGCAGTCCAGGTAAGCAGGCAGGGAGAGGGAATGTCTTGCTGTGGCTTATCTGTGTGTGATGCAGTCTTTGTGTTTTCCCAAGAGATCCAGTGGGGCAGAGGAGCGTGGAGACGATGGAGAACAGGAGCTGAGGAGAACTAGGATGGTTAGCAGGAACAACAGGTAAGTTTAATGCAGATAAGTCAGTCAGGGAACACAACATGGTAAGGTTGAGTCCAGACAGTGAGTGAACATGTTCAGTGCAGTTGCTGATTGCTGATAGGTGAATAACATTAGTAATCAGGTGACTGTGATCTGGTGATGGTGGGGACCGTTGACTCCCTGACAATATGACTTCTTAACTACCCAACTTCTTAAAAACCCATTTTCTCTCTCTCTGTCTCTCTGTCTCTCTCTCTCTCTCTCTTTTTTTTTTTTTACATTTTAGTTGAATAATATGAATAATTTTAATATTCTAGTCCAAAAAATAAACCTGAAGTAAAATATTAAATATTTACAAAAAAGAAAAGTCCAATTTTAAACAATTCAATAAATATGTTGAGACGAGATTCTAATCCATCTATGGTCATGAAGAGAACGAAAGGTTCATGGCTGCAGACTCCTCCCCAAACCAGAGACAGTAAAAAGTGAATCCGTTTTATAGACGCAGCTCTTTATTTAAAGTCTGAGAAACCACCACTAAACCTAAACAAAACCTAGTGAGACTATCAAACTTGTCCATTATACAGGCAAAA
Organism: Chanodichthys erythropterus; assembly: GCF_024489055.1. Classification (NCBI taxonomy): domain Eukaryota; kingdom Metazoa; phylum Chordata; class Actinopteri; order Cypriniformes; family Xenocyprididae; genus Chanodichthys; species Chanodichthys erythropterus. Next base: position 36,425,354 of record NC_090228.1, on the reverse strand, counting down.
TGAGTAAGAGAAAGTGTGAACGTGATGAACATGGTAAGTGCATTTTAATAATTAGATTTATATTATTAACTTTGATAAAATCATGAATAATAAAAAAACATGAATAAATAAATTAAAATTGATAAAATGCTGCATGTTGTGATAATTATAGGCATATAAACTCATAATGTATATTATGGTCAATGCACGTTGATATATACCCAGCTAACCAAAATACGTGATTGTTACGTAACTGCAACGTAATTTGGTGACCAAACTTTCAACGTGGCAACCGGAAAAGTGAAAGGTGCCTATACGTCGCCACAACGTAACTTTGTGACGTTGCTAGTTAGTAACTGCGACGTCGTGGCAACGTTGTGTATCAATAGTTGTGTGTTGGTCATCAGTTGGTAATTCTTATATTTATTTATTTTTCTATGGGCGGACATGCAGTAGTTTAACCTAATTTATGTCCTCATTTGCCCAAACTAATGTAAAGGCTATTCCAACAGCTGTGAACGATGAATGCAGACTCGAAATGAATTCAATTAATTTATTTTTAAAAACACACAGAACATGAACAAAACTCCAAATAAAAATAATAAAATACACTCAAATTATAAATAAAAACATATAGCCTACAGCGAAACCTAAAATAAAAGCATTAAAGACGTTTTGCTCTCAGTATCATTAAAAACATATGCTATGCTAACGTAACATTTTGCTAACATATATTTCAGACGATCAAGGAAATCACAGAGGTAAAAATATTAACAAAAGTACTTAAAGTAGACTGTGGGTAATGTTACTTAACCAATCTGACGCAGTTGTTGAACTTTATTGCTATAAAACTGACGAGAAACACAGAGAAATGTCGACGCTGTCCTCTCCAGCAGCTTGAATGTTTTCCCGGTTGCCATGGCAACTCTAACAGCCACCTGCACTAACGTAAACATAACAATAAAAAAGGTTTTGCGTCTTTCCAAAGTTAACTTTATACATTTTTATAAAAGCCATTTATTCATTGTCACCTCGGAAAAATAAATTCTTCTCTCAAAAAAAATTAACTTTACACTCTTATCAACATACTGTGGGCACGCGCGCACTACATTTGTGGAGGCGCGCGCTGTATGTCACGTCACTATATATAAAAAGCAGTCATCCATACTCTGATTTGGTGAAAAGAAACATTTTTTTTCTTAAGGGACATTTCAGTCTTGTGTCTGACATTTAATTACACGTTTTATATTGCAAATTCTGGTAATAATAACATATAAAGAATGTGTAAATGATGGTAATGAAATTACGAGCACATGACGTTGCTGTTACGTTGCCAGTAAGTCATGGAATGACCATTATATTACGAATAGAGGACGTATCTGGAACATCCTTGGTTATCTTGTAACGTTAGGAGAACGTACTGACGACGTTGTGATATGGTAATTTGATGGTAATAATATTACGGGCATACAACGTTGTAGTTACGTTACTAGTAAGTCATGGAATTACCAATATATTACGAATAGAGGACGTATCTGGAACGTTCTTGGTAATCTTATAACGTTAGGGGAACGTACTGACAACGTTGTGAGATGGTAATCTGAAGGTAATGAAATTACTGGCATGCGACGTCGTAGTTACGTTGTCAGTTAGTAAGTCATGACATTACCAAAAAGTACGAATACATTACGTAACTGTTACGTCGTGTGTTAGCTGGGTATATATATATATATATATATATATATATATATATATATATATTTAAGAAAATTATTTAAGAAATTCAAATAATAAAAACCGTTTTGTGGCTCTTTAATGTGTCGTGACCATGGTCGTGACAGATTGCTGTAGTGCCTCAGCTCAACAGGCTTGTAAACCGATTCATAAAATCTCTTACTACGAGTCCATTTATAGCATCAAATAAACATCAATGAACATGAGAATCAATGTTGTTTCAAACGCGGAAAGATGTCTATATACACAATTTTTCAAGTTTAACCCCACCAAGGTTAATCTTCTAACTCCTGACTGCTTTGTCGGACAAAATGGCAGATTACTTTTAGGCCCCGTCCACACAGAGACGCGTTTCAGTGAAACCGCACAAATTTTTTATCGGATAGGCGTTTCGTCCACACGGATCCGGCGTTTTCGAAAGGTGAAACCGGTATTTTTTGAAACCGGGTCCCAGAGTGGAAAAATTTGAAAACGCCAGCTTGGCATTGTCGTGTGGACGGGGCAATCCGTATATTTTCTGAAACGATGATGTCATCACCCCACGTGTCGACCCTAGTCAGACGCGCTAACAGCACAAAACAGCACCAACAACAGCAATAGCCGACTCTACATGCTTGTGTTCTTGCTGCAGAAGCTACTGAACCAAAATAAAGTGTTATTTCTAAGCTTTGCTAAAGTTTGTATTCAGTGCGCAAGGTTTATGCGCATGCTCCAAGTCTTCTTCGCTGCTTTAAGTGCATTTCTGCGGCAATTACAGCGCCACATAATGGTCTGGCATGTATACTACATCGTTTTGAGTCATTTCAGTGGTTTTGTGTGGACGCAGATATTTTTTGAGACGAGGGAAAAAAAGATTGGTTTAGGGTAAGCTCCGGCTTCGTGTGGACGTAGCCTTAGTCATTATTTGGGTAGCACACATATTCTGAATATCTTCGGAAGAATTCAAATGAGCCATTTTAATCTAGATTAATCTACATTAATTCGAAGATTACAGTGAGATTAATCTAGATAAAAAAAAAAATCAATCTATGCCCACCACTGATATATATATATATATATATATATATATATATATATATATATATATATATATATATATATTATTGTTTGATCTCTTTAGCAGGTTGGGAAATACTGAGTAAAGTGAGAAAATTAGATTGCAGAGTGAAGAAAATAAAACCATTTTAAAATGAAACAGAAACACTGATTCTTATCGAGTTGAACTATACAGGCCTTTATCTGAACAACTACTAATAAAACAGACACATATAAGGAAAAATCCAAAGTCCAAATTCAGTCCATTCAGAGTGACCATAAATACTAATGCAACATATCATAAAATGTGTTTTGGAGTCAGTAATTAACATTTCCAAAATTATTAGCCATCCAGATGAATAGATATCTGTACATTTGTAAACAAACTGTTGGTAAAATTATGTAAATAATGAAATAGAACTTCATGCAACTATTTGTCTTTTATCTACAGATGACAAATCAAATTTAATTTATACCAAATGGCTATGGGGAACACGACACCCCGTAGATTTCAATATTTCAAGTGGCATAAATAAGAATTTACTTAAAAAAGAAAAATGGGAAATCAAAAAGGAAACAACAAAAAAACCAAGTATCCAACTTGCATAAGTCAGTGTTGATTTACTGGACATCATAAACATCATTGACACATTTGACAATCCAAAAAGCACCAGTGTAGAGGGCAAATATGCGAATCTTCAAAAATATTTTTTAAGTTTGGAAGACAAACCAGGACACAGAATTCCCAAGGCAGGAGTCTATGCAGAAGCAGGAGTGGGTCGTGCTGTAGCTGAAGTGAGTGTATTGAAGGCAGATGCCAAGGGCCCAAACGCTTCGGCTGGTGCTGAAGCGAGTGCAACTGGAGCTGGAGTGATGGCTCATGCTGAAGTTGGAAGCGTTTCAGCAAAAGCTGGCCCAGTTGCTGCTAAACTGGGACTTGGAGTTGACATGGGTGCATCTATTGGTCTGGGTGGACTGGACTGGTAAATTCCTGGGAACTGGAATCTTGATTGGTCCAAAAACCAGTGTTTCTTTCTTGGGTTCAGAAGTGTCATGTTCAGTCATGTAGTCATGCAGATAATCAATGATATTTAATGCCTGTGGACCATGAGGAAGATAACAAAAATATATATATTTTAAAATTGTTTTAAAAAGCAAATTTGTAGAAAATTGAATGCTGTGATTAATGTTGAACTGAATCAGACCTTATTCAGTGTTATATTTTATTATTGTATTGTATTCTCTTTTCCTCAGTACTGTCATTCCCTTTGTAATGAGATTAGAAACATTTTTATGTAAAAAATCATTTTCTAAATAAATAAATCCCAACAATAAAGTCAATAAAAACCTTTGAAAATATACATTTACAATTCTGCTAAATGTGGTTTTTATTTGTTGAGTTAAGTTCATGAGTCCACTGCAATATGCAACTAATATTATTCCTATACAATCTTTCCATTATATTATAAATGGCATGTGGAAATACTGGTTTAATTCAGCTAGCATTCCTATGTATAACACTAGTTGACCAAACATGATCAGCAGAACTGACAGTCGGAGGGGAATATTGTCTTGAGATTGGACAGTGGTACAGCATCAGTGAGGCAGTTTGAGAAGAAACCATGTTTCAACACAACATCCTATTCTTTGTTCTCTCAACATCTTCAGCGACTGAAGACTGTGAAATCATTGGTGCACATGTAACATTTACATTTGCCCGTTAAAACATCACATTGGCATACAACATTGCTCCCATGGCAGCAACTAGTATTAGAACCTTATTTAAGGCCCTAAAGCTGTTAGGAAAGTGTTAGGAAAGGCCCTAAAACATCAGTGCCCAAGAGGGACCTCACACCAGTCCAGGACAGTGCAGATCCCTTTGAGCAGAGCTGGAAAAATTGACTCGGATAAGTCAATGCCTACATCGAATCACCCAATCAGGCTGTAATTGCTTGTAGCAATTCATGTGGTTATAAACTATGTTTGAGGCAATAAAAAGGAGCATAACCTCACTTAACATCCAGAAGGCAACAGAAGAGAGCACTTATTTTTGTCTCTTACTGAAGTCTATAAGCGTGCCAGTTTTCTTTTTTTCTTCGATGATGCTTTGCAGTGGCTCCTGTCTGCATAATTATCTGCAATGTTCTGCAAAATCAGAGCTTCTATCTTCTTTGGAAGGTGCCATGAAAATCTTTGTAGGCTTCGATGTCACAAGGCTTGAGCTCTGCAATTGCTGCAGTATCCACAATGGTCTTTCTGTCCATGCCTCATCTTAATGGCTTGCTCTGGGAGAAATACTGACAAAAAAACAGAGAGTAAACCACTGTTTTATAAATCAATGGAAGTCTGCTACAAGGAAATTGTAAATTAGCTCCTCTAGACAACAAAATGACTACCTCCCATTGTAAAAGTAACCTGACAATTCACTTGATATACGTTATTTAAATAAAATATTTGAAAATGCTAAAATATCAAAATAATAAAATACCTTGAGTATGTCGATGACTCCTTTGGCCCTGTTGTGGTTGATAATCATCTTTGACTTCTTGTCTTTTCTGTTGCTGATTTCAGCTTCCCTATGTTGTGTGCTCATTCGTGGAAAGTTTTATTTTCCCTTGGGACAGTAAGAGACCAGTGCATGTTTCTCAGTTAAAGCATCCCAGACAGCAACATAGTGCGGCCCATATCTGGATCACACATGTGGCTTACACGCAGACCAGATTTGGGCCAGATCTGGGCCGACATTATGTTGCTATCAGGGAAAGATTGTGGAAACGCTCCCTCCCTCTTGTTGAGAGCAGCTCAGGCCAAAAACTCTGTCTGTTTTCTTTCTTTCTTTCTTTCTTTCTTTCTTTCTTTCTTTCTTTCTTTCTTTCTTTCTTTCTTTCTTTCTTTCTTTCCTGACCGTTATGATTTTTCTCTTCAGTAGTTCTTTTCTATTGCAGGGGTCGACAAACTTTTTGACATGATTTTTTTCTTCACAATTACCATGCCATATCAACATCAACATTTAATATTAAATTGAATGAAATCACAGTATAATTATATTACAATATAATTGTTCAGTAAATTTAAACTGTTCATACACAACATGCATAACAGCAATATTTTAATTTTTGAGGACACATAGCAGCAAAGAAGCATTGAACATTAAATTAGTAATTTAATTTTAAAGGATTAGTCCACTTATATGAACATTTCCTGATAATTTACTCACCCCCATGTCATCCAAGATGTTCATGTCTTTTTTTTCTTCAGTCGAAAAGAAATTAAGATTTTTTGGTGAAAACATTCCAGGATTTTTCTCCGTATAGTGGACTTCAATGGTCTCCAAATGGTTTCAGTGCAGCTTCAAAGAGCTTTAGGCTACGTCCACACAAAGCCGGAGCTTACCCTAAACCAATCTTTTTTTTTCCTCGTCTCAAAAAATATCTGCATCCACACGAAACCACTCAAAACGATGTACTATACATGCCAGACCATTATGTGGCGCTGTAATTCTGCCGCAGAAATGCACTTAAAGCAGCGAAGAAGACTTGGAGCATGTGCATAAACCTTGCGCGGCGAATACAAACTTTAGCAAAGCTTAGATATAACACTTTATTTTGGTTCAGTAGCTTCTGCAGCACAAACGCAAGCATGTAGAGTCTGCTATTGCTGTTGTTGGTGCTGTTTTGTGCTGTTAGCGCGTCTGACTAGGGTCGACACGTGGGGTGATAACATCATCGTTTCAGAAAATATATGGTTAGGCTGTCCACATGACAACGCCAAGCCGGCGTTTTCAAATTTTTCCACTCTGGGACCCGGTTTCAAAAAATACCGTTTTCACCTTTCGAAAACGCCGGATCCGTGTGGACGAAATGCCTATCCGCTAAAAAATTTGTGCGGTTTCACAGAAATGCATCTCCGTGTGGACAGGGCCTTAAACGATACCAGATGAGGAATAAGGGTCTTATATAGCGAAACAATCTGTCATTTTCTAAAGAAAGACATGGACATCTTGGATGACAAAGGGGTGAGTAAATAATCAGGACATTTTAATTTGAAAGTGGACTAATCCTTTAGGATTGACACCTTGCACTTTTGTAGACTCCAGGTAGGTTGCAGTTCTGGAAAATGGTGGAGCTGGAGACTAAAGGGTTCCTGATGGTTTCACACTTAATTCTTCACCTTGATTCTTAATTCTTTTACAGTTTACATGTCTTTTCTTCTCCAGCTGATGTTAGCCAATCACAGCAGTAGGTGTTCACACTGAAGTCTTACAGCAGACACACCCTTTAAAACCAAATAAGAGGGCTAAAATCAGGTTAGGAAAAATGTCTTTTATTTCTAAATAATTAAACAAATTTATGATCCAAATATCATACTAACATTATAAGTGCACCTTAGGAAACATTATAAAATAATATAAAATGCACTTCATGACCCCTTTAAATAGACATGAATCAGGTGCTGTCACTCTAAATATGTGAGAGGGAACTTACTCAGCCCACCACCCGCCAAGCACCAAGCACGCAGTCATCACCTGTTTTTTCCCCCACTAATCTGTTTCACACTCCAGTACTGTAGGTGGCAGCAATGCACCTTTAAGTTGGATGCCAGCTGCTCTAGCCGTGGCTGCCAAGTAAGGAGAAGAAGAAGTGGAAGAGTATGAAGAAACCAACAGCAAAGACATTAGATAGAAGCATAGAAACAAACAAAATGCATAACGCGGCCACGGGTTTAGCCAGAGGGACTGCAGTGTGTTGAGACCTCCATTTCTATATGAGTATTCAAGTTAATCTAGAATAATATGCTTTTAACACAACATCTAGTCAACATCAGTACTATTGCTATAATTTGGATGGTTTAGTATCATGAGCCACAATTAAAGTCTTGTGACACTCATGCCAGGCGTTATTGTTGTTGTTGTCGAGTTTCCGCGTGCCGATTGCTTTGGGCCGGACCTAGTTAAAGTCCAGGGCTATTTTTTAGTCCCAGTCCGTCCCTGCTATTATGACTATTATGGCCTGCTTTACCACCCTTCCTAGCCACCTGAGCTCCAACTACTTCCCCTTTCATTCTGGGAAACATTATCAGCATTACTCACCCTCATTATCTTACTTGCGTCGGCTCATCTCTGAAGAGTGATCTCAACTACAGAGCAAAGTGCAGTAAACCAACTGAAGAGAAGATTTTTTTCCGGTAAAGCACTTACACTGACTATCTGACTACCTTTATACTGATGCCAATCTTTGCATTATGTCTGCATTTATTTATATCATTTATTAATTAATGGATTTCCTTTATTTGGTAGTGATCTATAATTGCTGGTTGGGCACTTTTAGAAGTGCTTTGAAAAGAGCATCTGCTAAATGACTTAAATCTGGGGATCCCGATCACATCCTGGAGTCTCCCAGCACTGCACATTTTGCATGTCTTCTTTGTCTGACACACCTATTTCAGGTCTCGGAGTTTCGACTAATGAGCTGATGATCTGAATTAGGTGTTTAATTAAGGAGACATGGAAAACATGCAGTTTTGGGGAGACTCCAAGAATGTGTTTGGGAACCCTTGCCTAAATGATATCGATCACTTTAAACATGAGCTGTTTGTTATATACTACATTCTCTAATTTCACAGACTAATTCTAGTTGATGATAATAATTTAACCAATGAAAATAACTACTATCGACATAATTACATGCAAAAGTGTTTCAACAACATGTTCGTAATAGCCTAATAATAAATATTGTAGCTAACGACGGTTTCCGATGGCAAAGTAGTTTAATTCCAATTACATGAATTTAGGTTAGAATGCCAATTGATTTTTGACCATTCTTTCTCTGATAGTAGCTTCGGTTTGGTCATGCCAGGGTTTCCCATCTACATTTAGCTAGAGTTGCTACAATAATTAGAGGTAAAGCTCACCTTATTTAGTTTGGTCGAGAAACATTCTGTTGTCCTAAATGGAAATTCCCCTTTTTAGCCCTTACAGTCTTGGCACTAGTTCAAGTGTACTTAGAGTTAGCCGGAACTTTTGTGTTGTCGGTATCTCAGGAAAAGCATCTGAAGTTCTTTTTGCCTTACAATATAATGAATATATAATATTTTAATAAATAAACTGGAAAGTTTGTTTATAGAAAATGTATGTAAAATCTAATATCATATCTAGTCTTGATTTACTATGTTTTTGTACAGGTCAATATCAGATCCAGAAAGAAGAATGTCTCAAACTGTCGTACCCGTGAACTCTTCGACGCTTGTCATCCAGTTTCAACCACCAACACAAACAACAGCAGCTGGAACTGGGACAAATGCTCCTGTGCCTGTTTATGTACAGGAGGTGGCGGGAGTTTCACCTCTTCATGGACAGATACTTCTAAAAGGCCATCCAAAAGCCCTTGGGGTGAGAAATTGTTGAGAAACCCAAATAATAGATTTTTATTTGTGTATGTCAGTGTGAGGTAAGGAAAGTACATGACTAAATTCTAATAAGGTCATGTGCACCACACATGAACAAAGCAAACACATTTTTTTTATTATTGAACAGTGTGGTTTATTGCCTTGTGACACTGCCGGGAAGACAGCAATATAAGATAAAGTTAATCATTTACAGAGTAAAATCATAAAAATGAATAGTGTAGTAAAGTAGTGAAGTAATGGATAGATTTTGCTCATCTGCGAATCAGTATTCATGAGAGTAGGTAGATATCTTTGTTATACAAGCATAAGCCCATAACTAAAGCTGTTTTGAATGTATATTGTTCCTCAAAGTGTAATATTGTTTTTCTTACTTTATAAAAGACTCTCTTGTCCTTCACAGACTGTCCAGATAATGATTGGTCTGTTCACTCTCCTGCTGGGAATCATGTCTACAGTTCATGGATCCAGCTTTGCCATTTTTGGTATTCCTTGGTATACTCTCATCGTAAGAAACAACTATACAATTAAGTGTTGTGTCTTTTTATACAACAGTTCTTTCTGGTTCTCGAATCTTACTGCCTGAAAGCCATGCGATATACTAGTGATAACAGCACTCCTACCTCTTCACCGTTTATAACTATTTTTTTTTTTCAAATACTATATTTGTACAAGGAACTGTAGTTTTAAAAGTTTTTTTTAGGCGAGAAGAGAGTTGTTTTGACTTGAAAAATGAGACTCATATTTAATCATAGCGCCTATTTTACAATTTGTTTAGACGTTTTCAGTGATGCAAGCTCCAGGCTGTCAGCGGCCGTTCAGTGCTCGTGTACCCGCTGAGAACAGCTTCATCTCGGCCAGTGCTTCGGGGATTTGCCGCTGGCTCTTATAGTGGTTAAACATGAGATATAATTAATTTTGGTTACATAAAATGGCCCGGGCAATCTTTGGCCTTATTAATCTATTACTTGTACCTGAGCAAATCGAATTGGGCTATTTTAAATTTAATAATTTAATATTAAGGCTATATTTAATTTGCATCCTGAAGAGCACTGCTTTTGTAAGTTTGACTGAATTGTACAATTGTGTTTATTTTGTATTGACATTTATAATGGCTTTTGTTGTTAAAGGATTAGTTCACTTTCAAATAAAAATTAGCCCAAGCTTTACTCACCCTCAAGCCATCCTAGGTGTATATGACTTTCTTCTTTCTGATGAACATATGATGAAAATGAAGTGAAGTGATGCATTTGTTTAAAAAAAAAAAAAATTATATTTAACAAGTTATGAAGTAAAATGACTTGCTTCCACCAGACCGCCTTCCCTATTAAAGTTGCAAAAAAAGTGTAAACTGGAGTCGCATCAGTGAAGCTTTTATCGTAAGTTGAATAGAGAAGGTGTAGGATGTAGTTTTCCGCTTTCTTCGTTCATTGAATATGGAAGGTGGTCTGGCAGAAGCTAGATATTTTACTTAATAACTTGTTTTAAATATGGATATATATATATATTTTTTTACATAAACCCATCGCTTTGCTTCAGAAGGCCTTTATTAAGCCCCCAGAGCATACATTTATGATGGATGGATGAGGATGGAAGCACTTTCTTCAGCTCATACTCATTGATCCCTATCACTGCCATTATAAATCTCAGATGCGTCAGGACATTTATTAATATTTTTCTGATTATGTTCATCAGAAAGGAGAAAGTCATATACACCTAGGATGGTTTGAGTGTGAGTAAAGCTTGGGTTAATTTTTATTTGAAAGTGACCTAATCTTTTAATTTAAATATTGTTGTTGAATAAATATTATTTTATATAAATATGTTGTTTTTGCTATTGAGAAAGGATCCATTAGTGTGTGATATGGATTGAGTGAAAGTTAGATTAATCAGTTATATTAGTTACAGTCGCAAGAGACTTTTAAATTGAAAGGGACTTTAGTAAACAAATGATGTTGTTTTAGTGCTGTTAAAGGTACAATATGTAATATTTTTGCAGTAAAATATCCAAAAACCACTTGACCATGGAAAGACCAAATAAGCTTTAATATATTACATGTTTCAATAGACAAGGGAACAACTGTTTTGATATATTTATAGACAGAAAACTAATTATTGTTATATAGCTCAACATGTTTAGTCTTATTGTTTAAATCTAATACATCAAGTCTGGGACATCATCACTGTTACTTACAACAGTCATTGTTTTTTTTTTTTTTTTTTTTCTTTTCAAAATGACATTTGAGTTCATGATTTTAATGTTGTTTTTTTGTGGCAGACTAAAGACTAATGACAGACTGTTGATCTTTGAATAAAAATATGTTTGGTTCAGGTTTGAAATTCATTATCTTTTATTATAGTCTACGCAGTCATAGAAGCTCGTCACCCCAGACCGCAGACCCCTTTTTTTGCAAAAGACCTCTGAACAACAGGCAAAACCGTTTGCGTTTTTTTATTTATTTATTTATTTATTTTTTATTAATTACTTACCCTGTAACTACAAGAAATAAGAGGGTAACCAATACTTTACATATTGTTCCCCTATACTTACACATACTTACTGTATAGTTACACTATAATTATTGAAAGTTATGCTGTGAATTCCTTGTAATTACGCGGTACTTTCTGGGCTGTAATCTAAAGCGTTACCAACACTTGCAGTCTGTATAATTCATAAACACAACTTCATTCTTTATAAATCTCTCCTACATTGTGTAATGTTAGCTTTAGCCCATTAGCTGCAGCATACTATCAAACTCATTCAGAATCAAATGTAAACATCCAAATAAATACTATACTTACATGATCTGATATTCTGCATGACGAACACTTTGTAAAGATCCATTTTGAGGGTTATATTAGCTGTGTGAACTTTGTTTATGCAATGTATTATAGAGTTGCAAGCTCGGTGGCGGGGAGCGCGAGCATTTAAAGGGGCCGCTCGCTGAATCTGCGCATATTTAATTATGCCCCAAAATAGGCAGTTAAAAAATTTAATAATAAAAAATATATGGGGTAAACTTCTGTAGCGTCTGGACCAATCAGGCACACAAAATTATTCAATATATTTCAACATTTTACCTATGAACTCACTTTATCAAAGTTCTGTGAACCCACCCCCCTAAAACTGCAACCAGAATCCCAAATGTAGCTAGCACACAGGCCGAACTAGGTGTCCTGTTACAGATATATGGTACTTTTATGATCAGAAAGAATGCTGTAGAGACTAGTGACTTTCTGAGAGGGACAAATAAACTCTCTTAATCCTATGTATTCTCTATATAACCACTTGGGAAATGTATAAACATGTATCCAATTTTCCCATCTCATGACTTTCCTATTATAGGCTTTATTCTATTTATTAATTCTCTCTTTTGAACTATTTTGGTATTAATGTTCCATAGTTGCAAATGTATAGATAACTGAAATCACACCAGTAGCATGTTTGGTATCTACGGACTCCAAATTTCGTTTCCTATTTGGAAATTTGTGTTACGTGTTACTAACTCTGTGACACATTAGTATTATAAGAATCTAGAAGGTTCTTTTCTCATTCATCCAATCCAGTGTCTTATGCTAATATCTTGCTACAGAACAAAGACTTATTGGCTCAGACACCTTAAGAGGGTGTGACATCTTCACCCCTTATATTCACTGATCACAAGATCAACTCTCTCTTCCTCCTCTTCTTCTCTTTTACTAACAAATGCTGACGTCAAGATGATGCTGTAAGAAGCTAGATGCTTCTAAGGAACCCCAGGCTTGTGCCAGGCCTCGGCCTAGACCTTCCATTCACCAAAGATCCTCTGAATCCAACTGGTTCTCTTTCATCAAGACAATATCAGCAAAGATTCAATGGGAGCCTCCACAAATTGCATCAAGACAGTTTTAATTCAACTTGGAGAGACATGCAAGTATCAAACTTAGTCTCATTATCGGATACATTGAGTATCCTTACCCCTTTTAAAGAAGTGCCTGTTAAAACTAAACTGATGGTTTGCTCAAGGCTGTTGATCTGCTGAATGTCCAACAATGCTGTAACTTCCTGCTTTCCTGTACTCTGCTTTAGCTCTCTCTCTCTCTCTCTCTCTCTCTCTCTCTCTCTCTCTCTCTTGGTAAACTGTATGCATGTATGTGTGTGAATGTTAGAGTAGTTTAAGTGTTTAGTCAGGTTAATAAAGTCTTGTTCATGTCTGTGTTTTGCGCTCATATGCTGGAGTCCCTATTCATGTCGATCCCAACTACATGCTTTTAGTAGTACTGTACAATAAGATTGTTATTTCCCATACCCTGGAAATGAACATTTCTTAGAATTAATAAACAATAAACACTGTGTGTTCATTGGACAATGGGTTAATTGATTGTAATATTAATTTATTAACTGATCCAAATATTAATAATTAATTATAACTAGTTATGATTAATTATTCATATGTATTTTGAGATAATTTGCTACACTTCACAGACACATTCAGAGGATACCTTAGACTTATATTACATCTTGTGAAAAAAGGTTCTAGGGCACCTTTAAAGACACTCCGTTGTTGGTCTTATTTATTTACACACTTGTGCTGTCGAACTGTTGTATAAATGCAATATCACACTCTTAGCCATGCGATATGCCTGTATATCAGCACAATGAGATTACATATGGCCGAATCACAGCCATGCTAATATATAGCTGTATATCATGGCTACAAGTGTGATACGAGTGTAATGTTACTTATAACACAAGTTACATATTCCAGCCAAAGTCTTGATTTGGTTCTTTCTCTCTGCTCTCAGTACATTTCCGCAGGATCACTCTGCATTGCTGCAGAAAACAAACTGCATTCACCCTCCGGTTTGTGTTTGGTATGTACACAACACTTATTTTTTTAGGGTTTAAACACCCGAGGCACTGTAACGTCTCGGTTACATAGGTAACCCTCGTTCCCTGAAGGAGGGAACGGAGACGTACGTCGGACAGACCGACGAATAGGAATCTCGCTAGAGAGGCCAATCTACTTCGAGTGTAACTAAACGAGCCAATGCACATTGGCATGCAATCATATGCATCAGCTGCTTGCCTCGCAGCGCGGGTATATAATGAGCAGCAGGTGCGTTGCATCTTCAGGTTTTCGCTGAGGAGCCGAACCGAGCAGGCGGCAGCATCAGCAGGACAACGCCTGTGGCGACGGGACGTACGTCTCCGTTCCCTCCTTCAGGGAACGAGGGTTACCTATGTAACCGAAACGTTCCCATTCAGTCGGTCACGTTCGACGTATGTCGGACAGACCGACGAATAGGAATCCCTACCAAAGCGCCACAGGAGCTGCCCCCACCTGAACCCCCTTGTCTAAGGACGGTGGGACCAGGCTCACACAGAGAGGGTCGATCACTGTTGTTCCCAAAACCCACTCAGTGCGACAATTGGATAACGCTGGGAAAGCGTAGCCTTACATGCAATAAGGAACGCTGCGGAAGCCATATCCTTCCCCGAAGGAGTTATATGGATAAGTACATATGGACTAACCTTGTAGGTTGTAAAACATATGGAAGAACTGGGGTGACTCCACTCGATGAGAGATGGGTTCTCCCAGAGGGAAAGACACGGGCTTCGTTTAGGAGCAGCCGTGGAAAAAGCCATATGGGATCCCCGTAGGGTCACACATATGGAACCCAGCCTAAATCCGGTTCTCAAAGATACAACGGAGTATAGGCCTGGCGCCAGACGCTCCGCCACGTCGGCTGCCGAAGGGTAACCGGAGGACTCAACAGGGTCTGCCCGCAGGGACTCTCTGGAGAATAGAATGCGCATGTAGCGCAGCAAACCGACACTAAGCCGGGGCCTCTCCGTGCCTCTGACCTGAGGCGAAAACACGGGAGGAGACCGGCTCGACACGAAGGCTATAGTATCTAGCGAACGTGTTAGGTGTCGCCCAGCCCGCAGCTCTACAAATGTCTGTTAGCGAGGCGCCACGAGCCAGCGCCCAGGAGGATGCCACACCTCTCGTGGAGTGGGCATGCAACCTGAGCGGGCAGGGCACGCCCTGAGCTTGGTAAGCCAGGGCGATGGCATCCACTATCCAGTGGGCCATCCTCTGCTTGGAGACAGCCTTTCCCTTCTGCTGGCCTCCGTAACAGACAAAGAGCTGGTCTGAGGTCCTGAAGCTTCGAGTTCTGTCTAAGTACAGTCGCAAGGCGCGAACTGGACAGAGCAAAGCCAGGGCTGGGTCTGCCTCCTCCGAGGGCAGCGCTTGCAGGCTCACTACCTGGTCCCTGAAGGGAGTGGTAGGAACCTTGGGCACGTAGCCAGGCCGGGGTCTCAGTACCACGTGGCTGTCACCCGGCCCGAACTCTAGGCACGATTCGTCGACCGAAAATGACTGCAGGTCCCCTACCCTCTTGATGGAGGCCAATGCCACCAGCAGCAAAGTCTTCATAGAGAGAATCTTTAAGTCTGCTGACAGCAAAGGCTCAAAGGGAGCAATCTGGAGTGCTCTGAGCAAGACCTGCTCCTCGTCCTCCCTGACTTTGCACAGGGTCTGTGCAAGTAGGCTCACTGGGGGAAACGCATATTTGCGCAGGCCCCGGGTCCAGCTGTGAGCCAGTGCATCTGTCCCGAGTGTTCCCTCGGTCAGAGAGTAAAACAACTGGCAGTGGGGAGGTTTCTGGTGAGGCAAACAGGTCTACCTGAGCCTCTCCGAACTCTCTCCAGATCAGCTGAACCACCTGGGGGTGGAGTCGCCACTCTCCGGGCAGCGCAGCTTGTGATAGCTCGTCGGCCACACGGTTGAGCACACCGGGGACATGAATGGCGCGAAGCGACCTCAGATGCTTCCGACTCCACAGGAGGAGATGGCGGGCGAGTTGCGACATGCGACGGGAGCGTAGACCACCTTGGCGGTTGATGTACGCAACGGTCGCAGTGTTGTCCGTACGGACCAGTACATGCTTGTCGCGAAGCAGGCCTTTGAGGCGGCTCAGCGCAAAGCGTACTGCCAGCAACTGGAGGCAATTGATGTGCCAATGCAGATGGGGTCCCGTCCAAACCCCTGACACTGCATGCCCGTTGTACGTGGCACCCCAGCCGGTGGCAGAAGCATCTGTGAACACCACAGCATGCCGGGACACCTGTTCTAGGGGCACTCCTGCCCGAAGAAACAAGGGGTCCGACCACGGGCTGAAGGTACGGTGGCACTCCTGAGTGATTGGCACCCGGAACGTGCCGCGTTGCCGCGCCCATCTCGGGACTCGGCCGTGAAGCCAGTGCTGAAGCGGTCTCATATGAAGCAGACCGAGCGGTGTTACAGCCGCTGCAGCCGCCATATGCCCCAGGAGCCTCTGAAAAAACTTCAGTGGGACCGCTGTCCTGCCATTGAACGTATTCAGGCAGTTCAACACCGACCGAGCACGTTCCTCTGTGAGGCGTGCTACCCGTTCGACCGAATCCAACTCCATACCGAGAAAAGAGATCCTCTGCACTGGGGCGAGTTTGCTCTTCTCCCAGTTGACCTGAAGCCCCAACTGGCTGAGGTGCCTGAGCACTAAGTCCCTGTGTTCGCACAACTGATCCCGAGACTGTGCTAGAATGAGCCAGTCGTCCAGGTAGTTGAGAATGCGAACGCCCTGTTCTCTCATGGGAACAAGGGCTCCCTCCACGACTTTCGTGAAGACGCGGGGAGACAGGGCCAGCCCGAAGGGTAAGACTCTGTACTGATATGCTCGACCTTCGAACGCGAATCTCAGGAATGGCCTGTGTCGCGGAAGAATTGAAACATGAAAGTACGCGTCCTTCAGGTCGATCGCTGCAAACCAATCTTGGGGACGGATGCACTCGAAAATGCGTTTCTGCGTAAGCATTTTGAACGTTAGATTGTGAAGGCTCCGATTCAAAACTCGCAGGTCCAAGATCGGTCGTAACCCGCCGCTTTTCTTGGGTACAATGAAGTAGGGGCTGTAGAACCCTGACCTCAAATCGGCTGGAGGGACCGGCTCTATCGCGTCCTTCGCCAGTAGGACTGCGATCTCCGCACGCAGAACAGGGGCATCGGCATCTTTCACTGAAGTGAAGAGGACGCCCCTGAACTTGGGGGGACTCCGGGCGAACTGAATCGCATAGCCGAGCCTGATGGTCCGGAGGAGCCAGCGAGACGGACTGGGGAGCGCTAGCCAGGCTCCCAGAGACCGCACCAGCGGCACCAAGGGGACCACCGGCGTACCCGCCGCGGGGCAGCGAGGTGGAACGCAGGGACGCGGCCCGGGAGGCTCTCTGTGTGAGGCGGCCCGAAGCGGGGTCACAGCGTGCTGTGCAACACTTACCTGCTTCCAGGGGTGGACAGAGGGAGCAGTCGAGGATTTGCT
Organism: Chanodichthys erythropterus; assembly: GCF_024489055.1. Lineage (NCBI taxonomy): Eukaryota > Metazoa > Chordata > Actinopteri > Cypriniformes > Xenocyprididae > Chanodichthys > Chanodichthys erythropterus. Next base: position 36,407,858 of record NC_090228.1, on the reverse strand, counting down.
TACCTGCTGCTCGCTGCTGTCCGCTGGCGACATAAGAGGTGGATGAGAGTGGTGAGGTTCTAGCCCTCCCACTGCTCTCCGAGCCCTCTTCGGACCCGGAGATAAAGGAAACTGCTCTTTTATTGAAAATTTGGGTACAGCAGCTGACCGCCTCGGCAGGATGTGACTGATGGCCTCAGACTGCCTTTGTACAGCCGAGAACTGTTGGGCAAAGTTCTCGACCGCGTCGCCGAAAAGGCCGGTCTGGGACACGGGGGAATTAAGAAACCTGACCTTGTCGGTATCCCTCATGTCCGCAAGACACAGCCAGAGATGGCGTTCCTGGACCACCATAGTGGACATCGCACGACCCACTGACCGCGCCGTAACCTTCGTCGCTCGAAGCGCGAGGTCCGTCGCGGCACGAAGTTCCTGGAGAACTTGTGGATCATGACCACCCTCGTGCAGGTCCCTCAGTGCCTTGGCCTGATGGACCTGCAACAACGCCATAGCGTGTAAGGCAGAGGCAGCTTCCCCACAGGCCTGATAAGCCTTGCCGGTAAGATCCGACGAGTACTTACAGGCCCGGGAAGGGAGAGACGGCTCCCCCCGCCAGGTGGAGTTAGGGCACAGTTGCATAGCAACGGCCCGTTCCACAGGGGGTATGCGCGTGTAACCCTTCGCTGCCCCGCCATCAAGGGTGGTGAGGGAGGAGGACCCACCGACACGGTTTCGGGCAGTAAAAGGTGCCGTCCACGTGCCTGTGAGCTCCTCATGCACCTCCGGGAAGAAGGGCACTGGGGTGGGGGGCTGAGAACCAGCCCTGGCCACCCCGAGATACCAGTCATCCAACCTCGAGGGTTCGGGACACGGTGGAGGATTCCACACGAGCCCGACCCTGTTGGCGGCCCGGGAAAGCATAGCCATCATTTCCCCGAAGGAGGCAACTGCTCCGACTCATCCTCCCCAGAAGTTTCAGGCTCACCCTCCGATGCAGCGATCGACATCCGGTCGTCTGGGGGAGCTCCGAAGGAAACGGATGGTACACACCTCTGGGGTGGTCCACCACGTTCCGTGGGCAGCTCTACTGGCTGCGGAGCGCACGAGGGGGGAGGGTTCCTAGGGGGTTGGTTCCCCGAAGGAAGCGCGCTCACCGTTATCCTCAAGTCACCAGCCCCGCCGCTCGCAGCAACCCTCTGAGGAGGATTGGAGCGAGGCGTCGGGACCGGGACTCCACCCCTTTGCAGAAAGTGGAGTCTCGACCGCAACTCTGCGATGGTCATCATCCCACAATGGGTACATGACTCATCCACAAACGGTGCCTCAGCGTGCCTTAAGCCCAAGCACGCGATACAGCGCTGGTGACCATCCCGAGGCGCCAGGTAACGACCGCATCCAGAAACACACAAGTAGAACGACATCTTTAAAAAGACGCAAACTACTCGTGTTAGCTCTTTCAAGGACTGACTCTTTTAGGTGCTGAAGCACGCAGGGGAATAGCCGCTGCAGCACAGACAGGGAATGTGCAGCCTGTCGTGTGCACTCTCCTTGAAGGCGCTCCTCTTACCAGCTGTAACAACAGCTTTTTAGTGCTCTAGGCGCACCGTTTCACCAGCCGTGAGAACGGCCTTCACGCTGATTACAGCTTGCTCAATCAAACAAAAGGCAAAAACAAAAGGAGAATCGGCCCCGCTGCTGCGCTGTCTGCCTGCACCTCGCAACAAAGAGACGTCTTGAAGAGAGACTCGTTCACCACACTCGCTTTCAGTAGCTGTCTTCATGGAAGGTTTGGCTCCGAAGCGAAAAGCTGAAGATGCAACGCACCTGCTGCTCATTATATACCCGCGCTGCGAGGTAAGCAGCTGATGCATATGATTGCATGCCAATGTGCATTGGCTCGTTTAGTTACACTCGAAGTAGATTGGTCTCTCTAGCGAGATTCCTATTCGTCGGTCTGTCCGACGTACGTCGAACGTGACCGACTGAATGGGAACCCATGTGTGTTTGTACTCATTTCCTGTACAGAATATTTTAACATATTTTGTGTATTTGTCTGTACGTGTGCTGTGCAAAAAGCGAGGAAGAGAACTTGGTTCATTATCGCACACTATTCACTATGAGAAGCTGTTCTGTGCACACATGTGTGTGTGTTTGTTTGCTGCACAGAAAACAGTATGTGAGTTTTTTGAGATCAAATGGTTTAAAACCACATTAAAATGCGCACACAGGAACCAATAAGCCAAATTGAAATGCATGTTTTTTATTGAATCACCGGTTCTGGTAAATTTGGAATGGCTATATTTTCATTCTAAAATGAAACCGGTTCTCTATACCCATCCCTACAAACCAGAAATCATGTCTATGACTAAACTTCAAAATAAAAGATATGAAACAAAACCTAAAACAAACCATAACAGTGATTTTGCTGGCAAAAAGTTAGACGATATAAGTGAATTAAACAGTGTGGTAATGTTAATTTTTCTCAAATTGATCTTTATTTCCTAAACACAACAACCAAACTTAATGGAACTTATAAATGTACTCGGTTACGTACGTAACCTCGGTTCCCCGAGATACGGGAACGAGTACTGCATATGAGGAAAAGCTCCTTTTTCCCTCCTCGCTGAAGCCTTTTTCAATAGTGCAGTGTAACTGCACGTCTATTGGTTCAAAGGAATGAAACTCTTTGATCCAATGACGGCACGGTGTAGTCGTTTGAGCCTATGACAAAACAGCGTACCAACGAGCCCGCCAAAACGGGCGTGGCTTATAGCCATATAAGCAGGTGTTTCACCATAGAACTCGGTTTATTTCGACTGAAGCAACGACACTGAGCCGCAGTGTCGTGGCACTGCATAAAACGCAGTACTCGTTCCTGTATTTCAGGGAACCGAGGTTACGTATGTAACCGAGTACGTTCCCTTTCGATACTTTCACTCATGGTGCATATGTGGAATGAATACAATCACGCCGTGCCATGGCAGGCAATGAGAGGAACTCGGGCGTCTAGGGGCCCAGCGGATACGTGAAGGGCCAAGGGCCGTCGAACCCTTATGTTACACTGGAGAGGGAAGAATTCCGACAGAGGTGCGGCGATGGGGCTCGACACGAGGCCGTTGTGTCACACTGAGAGAACCCGAGCATGCAAGGTCGGGATATCCAAGTTGTAGAATCTGACAAAAGTGGATGGCGAGGACCAGCCGGCCGCCTCACAGATGTCTTTGAGTGAAACACCACTAGAACACGCCCATGAAGAGGCCATACCTCTAGTGGAGTGTTCTCTTACTCTTATGGGGCAATCCAGGCCCATAGAGGAGTAACATAGAGCGATTGCGTCAACTATCCAACAAGAGAGGCGTCTGAGAGATGGTGTGTAGCATGTTCCCGGGGAGGCTTACCGGCTCCCAGCAAGGAACCAGAGGTGTAGAGCCCACAGTTCTGGCTGTGGGTGCCAGATTGTCCTGTTCGCCTGAGAGAGGAGATCCCGTCTCAGGGGAATTGGCCAAGGGGCTTTCGTGGAAAGCCTGAACAGCTCCGAAGACCAGATTTTGGTTCTCCAGAGTGGGGCCACCAGGAGGACTCTGTGCCCGTCTTCCCTGATTCGCCTGATGACATAAGGGATCATCGCAATCAGGGGAAAGCCTTAAAGGAGGAGCCTGGGCCAGTCGTGGGCCAGCGCATCCATCTCCTTTGAGAAGTAAGTTGGGCAGTGAGAGTTGTCTGCTGAGGCGAAGAGGTCGACCTCTGCCCTCCCGAAGATCACCCAGATCTTTTGAACTGTCTGGGGATGGAGCATCCACTCATCCTAGGGGACATTGCTCCGAGATAGCATGTTTGCTCCCAGGTTCAATTTTCCAGGTATGTGCGTCGCCCTTAGCGACCGCAGCCTGGGCACTGCCTACTCAAGGAGGCGCTTCGTCAGGGCGCATAAGTGGCTGGACGGCAGGCCTCCTTGACGATTTATGTAAGACACCACCGTCATGCTGTCCAACTGGACCAAGACATGGTGTCCTTCCAGGAACGTTTGGAACGAGAAGAGGGCACTCTGGTGAGACTGCAGCCCTCATATGGACTGAGTCGAAAACTGCACCCAGGAACGTGATGCGTTGGCTGGGGAGCAGTGAGCTCTTGAAAAAATAGCTGTAAAATAGCCAGGCACTGAAGGTGGCTGAGGACCATGGATCTGTAGCGTTCTAGCTCGGTACGAGACTGGGCCAATATGAGCCAGTCATCCAGAATCCAACTCGGATTCCCATCTGTCTCAGAGGGAGAAGCGCCGAGTCCATGCACTTCGTAAACGTGCAGGCAGCTAGGGACAGCCCGAAGAGAAGGACCATGTATTGATAAGCTACACCTTTGAAAGTGAATCTCAAGAATCGCCTGTGATGGGGGGGTATCTAGATCCAGCGAAAAGAACCAGTCCCCGGGACGTATCTGTGCGAGGATCTGTTTCAACGTTAACATTCTGAACTTCCATCTCATGAGGGAGTGGTTCAGAAGTCTGAGGTCTAAGATGGGTCTGAGACCGCCATCTTTCTGAAGTAACAGCTGTAGAACCCCGACTCGCTCTCTGCAGGGGGAACGATTTCTATGGCTCCCTTCTTTACAGAGACATCACTTCTGCACGGAGGACATGAGCGTTGTCCGGTTTGACTGAAGTGGGAACCACGCCGCTGAAGTACAGGGGTCTTCGGACCGTTGTACAGGGTCTTTAAACTGACGTGAATGGAAGAAGAAATCTGCTCTCTTTTTGACAATTTAAAAACTTTATTGTGTTCGCCATGAGAACGGCGTTTTGCGTGGGCGCAGCCACTGTGGACCCAGGACGCATAACAACACTTTGGTCCCCAACACCCGGAACTGAACGAGGTGGCTGGGGAACTGTGCGCAAGAGCTTTTGGGGTGCTTTTGGCCGCGGCAAGACCTTGCCCCATCCTCTTTCTTCCCGTCAGATCAGGAAGACGCCAGAGGCGTCGGGTCCAGCACTATTCTGGGCCGTGGACCCTGGTGTCTCGGGAGCGTGGAGCGTCTAGCTGGTCATGCCCGCTGTCGCTCCTTAGGTGGCACTGCTTGCAATGCGGAAGGGGCAGGTTTGCTCTGGTGCTGGGTCGGCGCAGACTTGGGCCGACTTGCAGTAGAAGAAGCGCTGGAGTGCTTGGGCAGGAAATGTGGCATGGCTTGGGACGATTTCTGCGCGGCGGTGCAGTTCTCAGTAAACCCCTCCACAGCTGGTCCGAAGAGACCGGAAGGCGAGACTGGAGCATCCAGGAAGGCCATCTTGTCCGCTTCCTTGATCTCCATTAGGTTGAGCCAGAGATGTCGCTCTAACACAACGAGGTTTGCCATGGATCTCCCGATGGCTTGAGCCGTGGTTTTTGTAGCACACAGGGCCAGGTTGGTGGTGCTGCGTAGATCGCGGAAAGCTGGTGCGTCAATCCCACACTCATCCAGGGAATGGAGGAGTTTGGCCTGGAACACCTGGAGAATGGCCATGGTGTGAAGCGCCAATGAAGCTTGCCCAGCTGAAGAGTATGCTCGGCTGGTAATGGCGGAGCTCGTACGACAGAGCTTGGAAGGGCCCTCTTTCTTTTCCAGCCCACAGCCGTGGGAGGACAGAGGTGAGCAGCCACGGCTTCGTCCAGCAGCGGCATCTGCTCGTAACCCTTCTCACATGAGCCGTCAACCGAGGTGAACCGAAGTTCGCAGGTGGGCTGAGTAAGGAGCGCGCCATGACTTCGTCAGCTCCACGTGGACCTCGGGGAAGAAGGGGGCAGATCGCTGTCGGGGGGTCTGGCGGCATCCCGGCAGATACCACTCGTCCAGCCTGCTGCGAGTCGGCTCTTCAGGTGGGGCCCAATCCAAGTCGAGCTCCTCGACGGCCTTTGAGAGCACGCAGAATAATTTGTCGTCCATCCCAGGCCTAGATTCGATGGGCTTCAATGACAGCAGGGGGGCGGGCGGGGTCCTCATCGCCGACCCATTCCTCCATCTCAGATGGCACAGGTGACATGGAGTCATCGAGCGGCACGTCCTCAGATACGCCAAAAGAGATGAGGTCACTCACTTCCACCGAGAGACGCAGGCGGGTGCTGGGCCGGCGTGAGCTCTCTCAGATCCGAGTGCTGAGCCCCTCTACCCCGCTGTCTCTTCCTAGCCAGCTCGTGGGAGGAAAAAGACGGGAGGGCGTGAGGAGCGGGACCACTTTCTTTGAAGAGAGCGATCCGCAAGCGCAGAGAGGCGAGACTCATGCACTTGCAGTGCAGGCATGAAGTCTCGGTGGGCGCGGCTTCTGCGTGGGGCTTGCCCAGACATCTGATGCACTCACCTTGGCCGTTGTCGTCCTGCAGAGGGTCTCTGCAGGTGCCACAACTGCGCTATTGAAAAAGGCTTCAGCGAGGAGGAAAAAAGGAGCTTTTCCCCATACGCAGTATGAGTGAAAGTATCGAAAGGGAACCCGGTTTCACAGACAGGGCTTAAAGTAAGCCAAGTTTAGGCCTTAGTTAATCCCTTAAACCCAAAGTTATTATCAAATTACTAAGCAACCTCTGACAACAATGACACATAATATGTATCATTTTAAAGCTTTTAAAGGATTAGTCCACTTTTAAATAAGCTTTTGCTGATAATTTACTCATCCCCATGTCATCCAAGATTTTCATGTCTTTCTTTCTTCAGTCGAAAAGAAATTAAGGTTTTTGATGAAAACATTCCAGGATTTTTCTCCTTATAGTGGACTTCAGTGGCCTCCAGATGGTTGAAGGTCAAAATGACAGTTTCAGTGCAGCTTCAAAGGGCTTTAAATGATACCAGATGAGGAATAAGGGTCTTATCTAGTGAAATGAGTGGCCATTTAAAAAAAAAAAAAATACAACTATATGCTTTATAACCACAAAATATTGCCTTGAACATCCTTCAAAATTCTTAAAAACGCTTACGCTGTATGTCCTACGCCTTCCCTATTCGACTTACGGAAAAAAACAAAACTGCCACCGCATTCGTTCCATAAGTACAATAGGAAAGGACATACAGCATAAGCGTTTTGAAGAATGTGGAAAGCGGAAGTACGTTCAAGGCAATGTTACTTCACGTGAAAGTATGATTTTAAAAATGCCCATCAGGGGCACTAAACAAAACCTTGGTTCCAAAGGCTGTAACTTTTTATTTCTTTATGTGATCACCACAAAATTTGAACATGTAAAAAGTTTTCTTTCAAATGATACCAAACTTTTGACTCTCCTTGCTAGAGATAGAGGACTACCTTGGAGGACTATGGATATTTTTAAATATACAGTGAATGTGTTCGTCTGAACGAAGATAGTCAGTCATATAAACCTAGGATGACTTGAGGGTGAATAAATCATGGGGTAATTTTCTTTTTTTGGTGAACTATCCCTTTAGCATGGTAACTGAAGGATTGGTGAAGTTGAATATGAATATGAAAATATGAAAAATGAATATGAATCTTATAATATGATTCAGCTACATTAAAAAAAAATAAATAAATAAAATTTCAGTGACTAATGACATCAAATTTGAATGGCCTACCTAAATGTTTAACACATGTCCACATATACCCCATATATTTTATATGATTTTTTTTTATCTTACAACAGTAAAAAAGGATTTCAAAAATTTGTGTTAAATTTTTCACTTCCTCATAAACTGGCTCTAAAAATCAATAAGAATAGTGGAAGTTGCTGCAGTAGGAGAAGCCACTGTATATAATAATATTCATATATTATAAATCAGCGAAACGCAGTCATGCAAGACAGTTCTGGCAGGTAATTATACCAAACCACTTTGACGACAGACTTTGCTTAGACATGTCAGAATGATCAAAAAAGAATTTCATATGCTGTGCAATGAGATCATTCCAATGGTTAGTCCAATTTTACTGTGTCATTGCAAAGTCACATGACGTTTTTTGATGCGCATTGAGGAATTTATTTTGTAAATGTGTTTCCATTGTAGTTTATTTCGTATTGGATAAAAAATGTATCCGAATCAACTGGTGCATACGGTTTTTATGTGCATCTTGGCATTTCCATTCAGGATTTTTTTAAGCAATATCCCAAAATGCAGATAAAAATAAGTGGAAACATAGCTAGTGAAAATTGACTGGACTTTTACATGAAAACCACATTATTTCTTAAATGATACATTTCAGTTTAAATGATCCATTAATCATCCACATAAGCCATTGGTGCTTGGACCCTGATAATTGATGTGGGTATATTTTATTTATTTATTTATTTATTTATTTATGTAAAGCAGTGTATTTTCATTACAATCCATATACCTTTTACATCTGTGTTAACATGGTAAAGTTATTATTACTTTAACCTATTTTGTTGTTGTTGTTTTTCTACCTACAGGTGAAAGGTTCTCTGGGAATGAACATTATTAGTACTATAACTGCAGGCCTTTCCTTTATCGTAATTTCAATAGATTTTCTCCAAGGGCCAATGAACACTTACTGCAGAGATGATTATTCTTGTTATGATATTGAAGCAAAGTATAAGGTATGTCACCAACTTCTATATTCAAATGTATTTATTAATTACAGTAAGATCACTGTGTGGTCAGAACACTTGACAAAAGTCAAGCCATAATCTGCACCCATCTGTCCAGTCTTTTTCCAACATTTTCAGAAGTAGTTTATAGATCTCTTACTATTACTGATCATTTACAATGCAATCATTGACATTATACATTAATATAAATATGTTGTATTACTATATGAACCTCAAGGATATTAGATTCGGAAATGCTGATTGTACCAGTGTGAGTGCTAATTATCAATTATTTTGTCATTATTGTTTTTGCTCTCTCTCAGACTCTCTTCTTTGGAATCAGTAGTGTATCACTGATATTCGCCACCCTTGAGTTTTTCATCTCCATCTATCTGTCAGCATTTGCCTGTAAAGCCACCTGCTGCTGTTCTACTCCACAGGTGAGTGATGCGTCAAGTTTTTCAGTTATTTACTGAAAAATAACTAAAATACAGAAATTATTTTAATAAATCCAAATTAAAGCATAAGGTTTCACACCAGGACATTTCAGAAGGATTTCTGTCTTTTGCTTTTTTCAAACAGTAAGTAAGGAAGCTTATCATATATCTTTTTTCTTGCAGATATCGGGGGTCAGCAACAATTCAATGCATCACCTTTCTGCTGAAAATCCTCCACAATACAGTGAATTAAAGAATGAATGTTAAGTTAAAGTGGGACACACATGAGTTCCCCAATGATTTCCTGTCCATTATCTCTAATGTCCTTATATTAAAAAGAGCATGAAAGCAAAGGACAAATCACTTGATCAGTTAATAAGATTTTTTTAGTCACAAATGTATAAACACTAAAGGTGTAACCAGGGCTTGAAAAAGTTACTATCCACTCTGCATTTTCAATAGCCACAATTTGGGAAATTTCTTTTGTATATAAACAAAGTTGACTTTGGCTTGCTAAAATTACTTGATTTTGAGTAATTTTACTAATTTTATCTAGATTTAAAACCTTTTCAAACTTTCAAATGCAGATAGATCACCCAAATCAAGACTAGTCCTACATGGTATGTATGGGTGTGCAAGGGATGGGTTATATGACAATAATATGATAGATTTTATCATCTATATTATTTTATAAGTTATTTTTTTTAGGCTATATAAAAAGAACAAAGACGCAAATTAAAAATAAGACATATTTAAGCATTTAAAGCTTAAGCCCAAGCATCCTATACTTGAGAGTGTGAATGCATGTATGAATACGTGTACTGGTATTGAATACATGTACCGTTACACCTCTAGTAAACAATAACTATTGAAGACTAGATACTATTTCATAATAGTAATAGCCACTCGACTGCATTGATACTTTAGTGGATCCCAAATACAAGGACAGGTAAGTTCAGTATGAATGCTATGATAAAACTTTATTATTCTTTATGTAACCCTGAGTAAACTTGGGTTAATAAAACCTGTCAATGATTAAAAATCTGTGAACATTTTAACTGGACACATACAAATGTGTTCATTACTGTTGTTATTTTTTAGAGTGTGAACCTATATTTATAATGTATGCAAACATGGTGGAGCAAAACCATTTTTTCTGATTGGCTGTAAAAGTTTTAGTCCCACCTTCCATACAGGAAAGTGCACTCTTATTGGTGAGTAAAGATTCATTAGGGCAAAAGAGAAGATAAATCAGTGAAGAAGAGCGGTCACAGAAGTTTTTTCCTACAGTGATTACTTATTCATAAAGTTGCTACTTATGCTGGGTGTTTTCGACAAGAATTTACTCTATGAGTGTTATGCTAAGTATCATGTGAGATGACATTGTTTAAGCCATTTTTTATTTTATATGTTGATTTATCAAACAGGATTTTTTAAGTGCACATCATCTATGTATTTTCAGTTCACACATTGGATTTGGCCTACCCAAATTGAAAAGCTTCCCATACCCACATAGAGTGCTCTAAATTTTTGTGTCATTGTACAGAAAAGCCTTTTAAATGTACATAAACCACTGCTGACAGTGATAAAAAAAATTATAGTATGTTGTCTGTGCTGTAATTAACCCAAAAAAGAGGTGTGCTTTTATTTAATTTTTTGTTATAAATTCTTCCTTGAAAGTGTATTAAGTCAGGCAGACACTTTTATATGTTAAAAGCAATGTTTTAAAATCGATACGTGTCTGTATGTAGTTTGTGAAGAACCAGAGAAATATGCTGACGAGACGTTGTATAGGTCAATACGCGTGTGGCTGAGTTTTGAATATATTGCAGTTCCTTAATAGAATTATCAGGAAGACCAGAATAAAGGGAATTGCAGTAATTAAGCCTTGACGTAATAAAGGCATGGATAAATCTTTCTGCATCAGGCAAGGATAGAGAAGGTCGAAATCTGGAAATATTTCTGAGATGTAAATGCACTGCTTTCAAGACAATATAAGGTTAAAACAATGTAAGGTTAAAACATACAATATATTGAATTATATGATTATAACTTTATTATACATTTCTTTTGCTCTTTCTGCTGAATGTAGAATTTAAAATTTTAATAGTTTTAATTATCATTACATTATTAATCAATGTCACTGGTAAAACGTTTCAAAGCGGTTTCAAAATCTGTACACATATCAGTTAAAAAGTGCTTGTGCACAATGCAAACAAGAACATTTAACAATATAAAAACCAATAAAAATGCCTAATAAAACCATAATCATAAGCAGTTTGTTCTCTTTATGAGAAGAGCTCTTTCAATCAGACAGTTAAAATCAATTTGATAATGAAAATTCAAAAGGAACTCACATGTGTCAAAATCCAGCTGTCAGACATTGATTTCAAAAAGTGTACATAATAAAAGGTATGTGAGTGCATCCAAGAGCATGAAATAAAGTCGAAGATAGTGATAGCATGCTCAATTGCTGAAAGAGAATTAAATCAACCAAAGTCAATGGCAAGTGCCCAACTACACAAACACTGATCACCATAATGGTGACTTCAAACAGACTTCAACAACCAATGTACGATTTTTTTAAAATATTATCTTATAATAGGGATATATTGAAGTGTCAGGCTTGATTTCCTGGTTCCGTGGCCGGCTTTACCACCCCTCCTAATCACCAGAGCTCCACCTACTTCCATTTCATTCTGGGAAAGAGTATCAACAATTATGACAACAATTATTGACGTAGAATTTGCCTTATCTTATCTCTGTTCAGTTCACTTGAAGAGTAACCTAAAAAGAGAGCAAAGTGCAAAAGATTAGATTTTTTTTTTTTTTTAGTAAAACAATATTTACTTTTGCACTGTTAAAAGTTTAAAATGTAAATTAAATTAAAATGTATGGTAACTGGGAAGGGACATGTTCAGTTTACTTTTTTGTTTTTGTTTTGTCGTGGCCGTGACATAGTAAGTCATGGGAATGTCACAGTACGCTGAGGCCATGACATAACTCGTGGGAACATTCCTGAGATAATATGGGGGAATGCCCAAGCGTGACCGGTATCTGAACAACTGTAAAATCGCAGCAAACGTATTGGCCGGTGACAGCCTATGATGTTTCATTCAGGGTTTTGGTGTGTCCTTAATTCTTAAATTTGGTTTGATCAAATTTAAGGCCATAAAAAGTATTAAATGGTATATCAAATGTAATTATTTTAAGAGGTCTTAAATTTGGCTACGCAACATTAGTGGTTTACATCACTTAAAAGTGAAATTTCTGTCATTTAGCCTATTACTCACTCTCATGTACATCATCTTTGAAACACAAATGAAGATCATCACACATTATGTTCTTATTTGATTTTTCCACCTTGAAGAAAATTGATGCTTTTGTTCATTTTCAAACTTCTTTGAAGTTACATTATGATATACTGTTATACTAGTTGAATAAATACTACAGACAATGCTATTACTATACAAATTGTCAAAAACGTGTCACATACAACTCTTTTAGTTATTAAAATGTATCAATTGCTTTCTTACTGTGAGCACCTAACAGCTAACAGTATTTTATTATCTTACATTGACTAATATCGACTTCGATATTACCATGAATTATCACATTATAGTAAAAGATTATCAGAAGGTAAAAGCAAGGGTGTAATTGAAACTCACTCCCTCTCTTAATAAGGCAGAAAGTAGCTACTGATACATCCAGTATTTACATGCCTGTTTCCAAACCAGCATGCAGATTACTTGCTATTAAGTACAACATAAACACATTTATGAGTCCTTCAGTTAATTATTGTCTTTGGTGGTTTTATTATCTTATGAAATGGCTAGTTTAACCACCCCTCCTAACCACCTGAGCTCCACCTGTTCATTCTGGGAAACTGTTTCAGCAGTCACTCTGACATCTTACTTACATCGGCTCATCTCAGAAGAGTGAACTCAACTACAGAGTGCGGTAAACCAACTGAAGAAAAGATTTATTCTGGTAAAACAACAAATTATATACTTACACAGACTATCTGACTACCTTTATACAAATGTCTATCCTCTATAATGGTTGGTAGGGCACTTTTATAAGTGTCTTTGGGAAATAGGATCTGCTAAATGCCTTAAAGGGTTACTTCAGGATTCAGCATAAAGCTTTGTATTAGTAGAATACCACTAGTATTTTCGAATTACCGTGCTTTCCCCCTTCATATCAGCCTGAGATGAGAGATTTATGCATTTTTATTCTGTAAAAAAGCCTCCGATGACGCAAAAATCGTCATTTTGCATCATCGGAGGCTTTTTTGGCCAGAGGCTTAAAACTACAGCCAGTAATAGCAGGTAGTTCCGCATTTTTTCACCACGCCCATACATATGCGCGTTTGAGGTTACTCACGGACATAGATCAAAGATTTTATCAAAAGTGGGTGTCAATTATATTTTTAAGCTTACAGTAATTAACTTTATTTTGTCTGCACTACATCAGTGGTTCATCTCGCAAATTTATCGGTCTCTGCAGTCATCTCAACCAATACAGCAACAGGCTTTTGTGGTAACGTTAGCATAAATAGATAAATTTAGACTAACTCAGTTTTACAGAACAGTGGCTTTACTTTGATAACTGTCAACTTATATGCAACTTCTATGTAATTGTGTATCTAACGTTACTGTGCTAAGTTTGCAGTTTTACTGCTACCTACAACACTACATATAGGCTACTGTGTTATCAGTCTAGTATCAGCGAGTCTTACCTCTAGGCGAATACGCTTAGTACCAGATGCCCAGGCTGTTCGTCCTCTGGGAAAGTGAATATAGATGGTATCGCGGTGTCCTTCAGAATGGTTCTCTTCATTGCAAAGATAATTGGTTCGTAGTCCTCGTGCTTGAAATGGAGACTACATATTCTGCGTTTTTTTAGGTTTTCTATATCGGTGTCATCTCCAAACTTTGGGTGTTTGATGGCCCGCAGCCACTGTTTACATCGCTCCAAATCTTTAACTTAATCGGAAAATGATGGAAACTTACTTGTCCTTTCCTGGTTTTGGGTGTACATCCAGGTACAAAGCAATTTAGCACCATTTCGCTGTAAATGTATGAACTAACTCACGATTTATAGAATTAATATGTAATAAAGCAAGCCTAGTTGTTTGAATTTTCCTGGTAATGCCGCCTGTAACCGATAAGCCTCGCAAGGGCAGCAAAACAAGTGCATTCTGGGAGTTGTTGTCTTTCATCCACATTAGTCAAAAATACATTTTCTGCCTTTTCTCAGTCAAGCTCCAAATTCAAAAATAATTTCACATTTCTACTACATAAATGACCAATTTTAAATACACATTCATCTTTCCAGGGGTGAAGTACCCCTTTAAATGTTAATGATGTGGATCAATTTAAACATGAGCTGTTTGTTATATAGGATAATCTCTGTTTTCAAGCTCTAATAGAGTTATTCTAGTTGATGACAATAATTGAATGGTAATAACTACTATTGACATAAGCTCATTCATAGGTTTTTCAACAACGTGAAGACCACATTTATAATAATAAAAATCATGAATATATAATATTTTAATAAATAAATGGGAAAGTTTGTTTATATAAATCTATTTTATAATCATATCCTGTCTCAGTGTCTCTATTTAATATGATTTTGTGCAGGTCAGTTTCAGATTCAGAAACAAGAATGTCTCAAACTGTCGTACCCGTGAACTCTTCGACGCTTGTCATCCAGTTTCAACCACCAACACAAACAACAGCAGCTGGAACTGGGACAAATGCTCCTGTGCCTGTTTATGTACAACAGCCAGCAGGAGTTTCACCTCTTCATGGACTTCAGGCATTCCTGAAAGGCCAACCAAAAGCCCTTGGGGTGAGAAATTGATCATACACACATAAAAATCATACAATTATGTGGGTTTATGTCAGTGTGAGGTAAGGAAAGTACATGAATGAATTCCAAAATATGAGTGGTACACACATGAACAAAGCATTCACATTGTTATTATTAATATTATTTTTATTATTGAAGAATGTGATTCAATGCCTTGGTGACAATGCAGGAAATACAGAAATATAAGATAAGGTTTATCATGTACAGAGTAAAATCATAAAAAAAAAAATGATAGTGTATCACTGTCACAGTCACAGAGAAGAATGTTTTAGGAATTGCAAACTATCAAAAAATGTAAAGTAATGGACAAATTTTGCTCATTCATAAATCCGTATGTGATTTCATGAAATGAGAGTACCTGGATATTTTTGGAGTACATGCATAAGTCCATTTTTACTACAGCTGCTAAAAAGTGTATGTTGTACATTTCATAATGTTCCCCAAAACTTTTTATCGGAGTGTCTATTTACACTAAGTGCAAATAGCGTCCCTTGTTGGTGAATGCTATTTACACTAGCTCCGCCCACCAATGTCTGTTTTGACTGACAGGCTGTAAGGCTTGCAGCTCTGGCATTTAACGTGTCCGAGGCGGGTTCGAATCTGCCTTTGGCCGAGCTCGTATTTATTTTCAATAAAAATTAAAATAATGTTCTAAAGGTGGAAATAAACTGCAATAGAGTGTTTAATAATATTAAAAGTGTTTATAGGGTAGGGTTAGGGGGAAGGTGTAGGGAGGGTTTTATTCTCCCAATAAGGCAGCATACATTTAATAATTTTAATAAATATAATCATTTACACTCTGATATTATTGCATCCTGTTAAATGTACAAAAATACTGAAGTGCAAACATAATATCTGCCAATATAAAGTATAGATATCATCTAATTACTATTTACTCTTTTTGCAAAGAACTGATCATTTTACAGCGCATCCGTAAAGGATTCACAGCTCTTCAGTTTTTCCACATTTTGTTATGTTACATCCTTATTCCAAAAGGGATTAAATTCTTTATTTTCCTCAAAATTCTACAAATAATACCTCATAATGACAACGTGAAAGAAGTGAAACCTTTGCAAATTTATTACAAATAAAAATAAATAAATAAAAAAATCACAAAAATCGCCATATCAAATATGGCAGCGCTCTGTTGGTTTCTGCCGTATCAACAGAGGGAAACAAAGAATTTTTGATGATAAAACAATAAGAAGAAAAGCGAAAATGCCACCAAAGAAAGCTACAAGTTATCCTCAGATGGAGGATGACATGGATGATAAAAGAAAAGGACAAAACAATCAATGAACTCGAGAAGCGGATTGATAATTTGGAACAATATACGCGCATGGAAGATATCATCATAACAGGCTTGAGTGTTAAACCTCGTTCCTACGCAAAAGCTGTTGCGGAAGGTAGGATTCTGTTCCCTTTGGAATGTGTGTTCCCCCTGCTGACTGCGCATGCGCCATGAAACACCGCTGGATGGACGGAAAGCAAAGGAGGACAAAAATATTGGCGCTACGTTTAAATGTCTTGCACTGTAGCATAATAAAATGATTCAGTCCAGTTTTATTTCTGTGAATTAAATTAATCTTGGACTTGTTCATAGTTTATGTATTATGCCTGAATTTATAAAGTTGAATTGTTCCCACACAAATTAGCTTATGTCCAAACTTTATGCCTCATATTACCGTTTAGCATTATTGCAAATTTCATTGTTCCCTTTAGAATCTGTGTTCCCCTTTTCACAAGCAAGGGAACCCAAAAGGTTCAAAAACTATTTTTCCCCTCGAAGGTGGTATTTTTTTTTAAGCAATTTTTATTTTTTTTTTTATCTTTATTCCTTTTCCAATTTAAAATGCACTACAGATTTTAATGCCATGTTTATTAAGGCTTTGGTTAGTACAGAAGCTTCCATTGCAGGCCTATTTGAACCACAAGGAGTTCACAGGTGATTTTAAATGGCAAATTTTATAAAAGAAAAGAGTTTACCCAAAGTGAAAATTGAGAAAAAAACCCTCCAAAAACAAAGGCTTCATAACTGAGTCATTTATTGCAAGAAACACATTTGTATTCTTACTCTGTAGATGGATTGCCCACACATTTTAAGTGGAACCACCGCCCGCAGTAGTCACAAGCAATCTGTCAACATAAGAAACAAACAGTTTTAAAGCAATGGTCCATTCATATTACTTGACTTGCACTACAAACCAAAAATGCTCTTACCCAAAGAACTTCAGAGTCTTCAAATGTTTCAGTCTCTCCTCCAGTGTCTTCAAATGTTTCTGCCTCTCCACAAAAGTGGCACAGTTCACTTAGGTCATCTATGGAGGTACAACACTAGTGAAGGTGCACACCAAAAAGCACATCAATGGTATTCATAAGTAGCCATACCAGATTGGTGTAGCAGTGTTAAAGCAATCTCCATTCTGGACCGTGTTATGTCTTGTGGCTCACTGGAGAAGTTTATTGTAGAATTTTGCAGAATGTGTTCTGCAAACTGAAGTTATAAGACAAATTAACTTTAAAGTATTGTACCATTTCAATGGACATTTAATATTTTTATATAATGCTATCACACATTCAAAGCAAACACGCCACATGAAATAGTGTCCCTCTGAAGTGGGTGAGGCAGGCTTTCACAAACCCAGTGTGAAACTGAGACACCTTTTGCCATCATCAGGGCTCTACAAACAAGAGTTTTCTTTCAAGCATACATGTTTCACAATAACACTATCTGATTGTGTTGCATGAAAAATACCTTGTTGCCTCCAAACACTTTTTCTTCTTGATTGATTGATTTCATAAGTGCCCTTTGAAATTACAAATTAATTTTGTTAAGAATGTTATATTGCACCCTTGCATTTTGCATGTGAAAAATATTAAAGAAGGCCATAATGACAACATATAATTGTATCCATATATATTTATTCATTTTTATTTTATATAAGGAACAAAATATAACATAGTATCTGTTTCCCTTGTGACAATAATTTGAGGAACTCAAATTTTATCATGTGTAGGCTACTTTGGAAACAGTTAACATTGCACTGATTCTTGAGACATGGGACAAAACATGTCCAGCAAATGTAACTGCTATTAGGTTTAAAGATGAAAATATTTTAAATTGTAAATGTTATGAGGGATTAATAATAGAATGTATTTAACACAATTATCCCCTTCAATTTAATTTTATCATTATTATAACAAATCTATGACACTTATTGTCTTCTCACTACATCTAAAACAGTGTGTCCACAGAGAAGGGTTCAATCATTCATATGCAATAAAATGGATAAAAATGTTTTTTTATGATGAAAAAGCTTGTTTTATCAAAAGTAACACTTAATAATATATCATGTCAGAGCAAAGTTTTTTTTTTTCAATGACACATGCATGTTTTATAAGATTTCAAAGTTGTGTCCCCATTTTGTCAACACCGTCAGACATTTATTAAAATGTAATAAAATAAGGGAATATCAGGGGCAGCTGTCACTCTGAAGGACCCCTTTACCACATTCCACATCTGTAGAGTGCATCACTGTCAGACAGGCTCTGGTAAGTTTTATAGTTTTAGAGTATTTTAAATCTTAATGTTAATATTTCCTGTGTCACAACCATGATGTGTCAACACCCTCTTCCAATTTCTGAGGAAATTATTTGAAATTTTTAGATCATTTTATTCTCCTGAAGTAGGTTCTATTAGCATCTAGCATCAACAGAGAAAACAAAATGGCTACTCCATGAAATCCATTTGTTTTGTGAAAGAAATGCCTTGTGTGTCAACACCGTCAGATGTCAACACCGTCAGATTTTCTGTCTGACGGTGGTGACAGGCAAATGACGGAGTTGACACTCAACATAATCTCATCATATTTTTGTGGTTTTCAAGTCATTTTTAATTATATTAAATATAAAATAGTGTTTATTCTAATATTCTAATAAAAATATTGTTTATTATTATTATTATTATAATGTATGAATACTAAATATGTGACCTGACAGCATATTACTTTTGTGGATTGATAGTCATCACTTTCTAGCAGAGCTAGGGATGAAGGAACATAAAGCTAAGGGAACACAGGGAACATAATAAGGAACATTGCATAGCATAGGCAAATATGATAAAGATATTCTTGTGCTCTTTTTGTGTGTTTTAGTCCAGCATGGCTAGACATCTCTCATTGGAAGAGCGTAGACGAAGGGACAGAGAGTATCAGAAAAAGCGAAGAGAGAAAATCAGTGTACAGCCAGAATTAAAGGAGGAATTTTTAAGAAAGGAGAGACAAAGGTGGAAACAGAGAGTTGAGGAAGGAAAACTTAAGCAAATCAAGGATTTGAGTAAGAGAGAACAGAGGAAAAAGAGAAAGAAATGGAAGCATAGTCAGCGAGAATCAAGAGCGCGAAGACAGATAGACACTCAACCATTGGAAACACCTCCGGATAGTCCATCAAATGACTTCAATGAGACACCACAGACAAGCAGGCAGGCTGCTGCAGGGAAAAGAGAGAGGGTCAAAACAAGGCAGAGACATTCTAGAGAAATGAAAACACTAAAGACCAAACTCAGCAAGGCCCAAAAAGAGAAAAGTAAATTAAAAAAGCAGTTAAGGCGCATAAAACAGAAGACAACACAGGAGAGCACGCTGAGTGAATCGCCAAGAACCACCACAGAGGGAATGATGTGCAGGAGAAATAACAGCTCCCCTTCAGTAAAGAAAACTCTCCTGTTCCACAATGTTCTAATTAAAGAATTCAGTGAAGGAAAACAGAGTGCAGAGCCACTTCAGAGATCTTATGTAAAATCTAAGAACCTTCACTTGTCAGGCATGATTCTTAAAAAATACCGTCTGCTATACAAAATGAGGCAATTCGGTCTGACATACAAAACATTGAGGCAAAAGAAATCCAAAGTCAGAAGACCCAGTTACCTGCAAACAATCACACAAACAGTCCAAAACTTCTTTTGTAATTGTGCACGTATGACCACTGACAAACAAGACACAATTACTCGAAATAAGAAAAAACATCAAAGAATGGTCCTCTCAGACACAATGATTAACCTCCACAAAGAGTTCACCAAACAACACCCACACATTAGTCTGAGTTATTCATCTTTCTGCACTCTTCGCCCTTTCTATGTCACAGCACCCAAGCCATCTGATCGAAAGACCTGTCAGTGCCAATACCATGAAAATGCAAAGATGATGCTTGAGGTCTTGAGAGAACATGGGGTTACTCAGAGTAGCAAGCTCGATGATAGTTTTGAGCTTGTTTGTTGCTCTCCTCCAAGTGAATCATGTCTCCTGCGTGTTTGTACTCGCTGTCTTCACAAAAGCACACCTATTACAGCACAACAAGAGCTGATCAATGTTGAGTGGCAGCAGTGGGAACGGGTAAAGGACCAAGTGGCAGGCGAATCTCACCACAACACTAAACTTGTGACGCATACTGGCACCATAGCAGAACTCATACGGCTGTATGAAGACCTGTTGCGCAATGAGACAACAACACATGTGTGTTTGGTTAAAAATCAGTCCAGAGAGTACAGGAAGATGATAGACAACTGTGATGAAAAGAGTGTAATCGTGCATGTTGACTTCGCAGAAGCATGGAAATGCAAATATAGCTCTGAGGTACAGTCATGCCATTTTGGTCAGAACCTCCCCAACTCAATCTACACACTGGCATGTACTACACAAAAGATGAAAAGGCTGGGTTTTGCACTGTGTCTGAATCCAAGCGTCAGGGATGCTGCTTCCATTTGGGCATACATGGATCCTGTCCTCAAAACAATAAGACAAAAGTTTCCTGGTGCTCATACCATCCATTTTTGGTCTGATGGCCCAAGCAAACAATATAAAAACAAGAAGAATTTCTCTCTTTTATGTGATGTCCCTTCAAGATTCGGTTTCCAAAGAGCGACTTGGAACTTCTTTGCCACTTCACACGGCAAGGGAGCACCAGATGGCATTGGAGGGACAGTCAAAAGAACTGCAGATTGTCTCCTTCTGCAAGGGAACAATGTTACAAGTGGGACAATATTCTATGACATGGTGGGAAAAAGTCTTCCCAACATCCAACTCTTCTATGTCAAAGATGAAGAAATGACATGCTATGATGAGCTCATTCAACCCATGAAATCTGTGCCTGGAACACGAAAAGTTCATCAAGTTATTCCTGAGGGGAAGAAGATCTTTTGCAGATCATTGTCCTGCTTTTGCTGTGAACCGAAGATTTGTCAGTGTTTCACTCCAGCCATGTTTGATCTCAATGAGCATGAAAAGGTGATGAATTCGAAAAGGCATTCTGAGAACACAGGTGGTAGCAGTGCTTCTGCTCAACAGAAGGAAAAAGGACCTGTTGCCATGCTAATGGAGGAAATGGAGCAGGACAATGATGAAGTTCCTAAGGGAGTTCACACAAAGATAGTGGAAGATCATATTAACAGTGGAGACTGGCTTGCTGTGATATATGACAAGAACTGGTGGTTGGCAAGAGTCATCACTATGGATACACATCACCAAGATGTTGAGGTGGAATTCTTCCATCCTAATGGTCCAAGCACTCAGTTTCATCCAAAACGAGGAGCAAAGGATGTGTGCTTCATTCCAGTCCAAAATATCTTGGTGAAGCTGACTGAACCATCGTCTCCGAGGCGTGCAAGCAGCACTAGAGATATTTTTCACCTCTCACCTGAGGTGATGGACTATATAGAGAGGGAGCACATTCAGTTTCTGATGTTTCAGTAGTCAACAAATACAAATAAAAGCAGCAAAGTGTATGAAACAATGGAAAAAAAAAATTTTTTTTCATCCACTTGTTCAATAGTTTAATATTAATTTGATAGCAGACACACTGGATAAAACATGCATTCTGATCAAATGTGTTCTGATCATTTTTGGATCATTTGTTAAGATGTTATATGTTAAGATGTTTAAATGCGAATATTAAGTTTCTGGTAAAATTGAGATTAGATCAAGTGTAAATGGTAGAACTAATTGTTTTATTTGTTCAAATAACTGTTAAAACTTACTATACTATTGTTACCATAGCAGATGAACAGCAGACATACTGTTCTGAGATGCGAGAAAATAGATAATTTGTGTTCCAATGATATATAAAAAAAGAATCTTGAATCTTGTGAATCTTGAATAAAAGCTATATAAATTATAACATGCTCACTGTTTGTTGTGTTTGTTTTAATACAGTAATTGATTGATCCAATGTATTTGATTGTAAAATTGACTACAAATTCAAATTTTCGTCACCACCGTCAGATGTGTCAACTCCGTCAGGTCTATGTCACCTCCGTCAGATGACTATCTTGAGGATATTTCATTATGATATTTTATATTTGTTGATGAATTGTTGGTCATATGTGAAAATGTAATCTGTCTGCTAACATGAAAATGTGTTTTGAAATGTTAAAAACATCTTGATTGCTGTTAAAGATAAAGTTAAAGTTATATTACACAGTCCGATTTAAGAAACACAAACGGAAATCCTTATAATAAATATATTTATACATATTAAATGTATTTTTTTTGTGTGGCCTCTGTTTGCTTGGTAAAAAAATAGTGTTTACTATACTTCTTATATGTCTTGCATAATGTGAGTGGAAATTAATTTGTGTTTTTGGTGTCTGACGGTGTTGACACAATATAAGTGTTGGCAAGGTAAAAAGCACATTTTATTAAAAAAGAGAAAACTTAGGAGGTTGTATCAAAGCAAAGCTCAGTAGCTTAGTACATGTAAGATACATAAATGTAGTTTTATTTGTCTGAGTATAAGGTTTTATTTTTTCAATATTTCACCCTGTTTTGTCCCGCTTCTCAAGAATCACTGATTGTTAATACATTTTGTATACTGTTGTTGTATATCATAAACATGTCATCTCTGTATTTTTGCTATAATAATAATGCTAAAAAATAAAAATGCAGTAATATGAGGCATCAAGTTTGGACATAAGCTAATTTGTGTTGGCACAATTCAACTGAATAAATTCAGGCATAATAAACTAAATACAGGCATAATACATAAACTATGAACAAGTTCAAGATTAATTTAATTCACAGAAATAAAACTGGACAGTGAGAATCATTTTATTATGCTACAGTGCAAGACATTTAAACGTAGCGCCAATATTTTTGTCCTCCTTCGCTTTCCGTTCATCCAGCGGTGTTTCATGGCGCATGCGCAGTCAGCAGGGGGCACACATTCCAAAGGGAACAGAATCGACTGCAACACCGGAACAAGTCAAAGTAATAATGGTAAGGGAGCGTAAAGAACTTGAACAATTCAAATGAAGTTATTGTATTTACAACTGAGAGCGCTACCCTCTTCTGATGTTGTGTATACAGACTGAATATGGACTAGTTATGGAGGGAGCGATTGTAATTTGAGTAATGAAGGGAAAAATGTATGGACATGCGCTGGAAGACATGTGGGAACTATGGACATATCTGGTTGTGATTTTTTTAAAGGATGGATTATCCCCCCCAATTCACAATGGACAATAGATTGAGGACTGTGTTCTGTGTTATGTTTGATAGTGGACATGATAAAGTTGGAAGGTCTGTTGGAGAACTTTGGAGGAGGTATTTATTTATGTTGAACTTTATGAGTATGTTAACTGTGGCATCCTGTGTGGTGGGGTGGACTGGTGTAGTCAAGAGAATTAAGAATATTATTTTGGTAATTTCATCATTGTGTGTGTGTGTGAGAGCTTGTGCTTGAGGAAAAGATTAATCTCAAGATAAATGATTCCCAGTGAGGATGAATTTATGGATGAACTTAGAGACTTTGATGGAGAAGTATGGTGTCCTGAATCTTATAATATAACTGAACAGTATGAACATATAAATTTAAATACATATGACTCTATAGACTACAGGGTTAATGAGTTCGGAAGTGACATCGATCCGGATAATTTTTTTTATAATAGCACAAAACTCAATTGTGAATACTACACTGATGAGCAATTCAAGTGTGTAAAAATGAAGAGTGCTTTCTCAATAATACACTTTAATAGCAGGAGTTTGTACAAAAACTATAGTAGTATTAAAGAATATCTGAGCCAGTTCAACAAATTTAGCGTTATTGCAGTTTCTGAGACATGGTTAGATGCTGAGAAGGGCTGTGATGTAGAAATGGAAGGATATGAGTTGTTTACATTAAATAGGGCTAGTAAAAAGGGTGGGGGAGTTGCACTGTATGTAGACAGCAAATTGAGATCTACTTTGATAAATAAGTCTACCACCATCGATGGTGTCCTGGAGTATCTATCAGTTGAAATTGTAGTTGAAGATTCAAAAAATGTAATTGTCAGTTGCCTGTATAGAGCCCCTGGATCGTGTCTGGACATATTTAATCAAAAAGTAGATACACTGTTTAATCATATAAATAAGGTGCATGTTGTGTGTGGTGACTTCAATATTAATCTTCTAAACCCCAATCATAGCCAGAAAACTGCTGATTTTATTACAACTATGTATAGCAATAATCTCCTTCCACTTATCCTTAAACCAACTAGAATTACAGTTAACACAGCTACCTTAATAGATAATATATTCACAAATCTACTGGAAAATCAAATTACAGCTGGAATTCTTATTAATGATATTAGTGATCATCTTCCTGTTTTTAGTATTTTTCATGAACTCCTACAAAAGGATGATAAACTCACTATAGATACTCATGCATTAAAAAGACATAGAACACCGGAAGCCATCGCTGCCCTCAAAGAGGACTTGTGTGAGCAGTCGTGGGATGAGGTCTATGCAACAGAAGACCCTGTTCAGGCTTATGATGCCTTTTTGTCTATACTAATTAAATTATATGACAAGCACTGTCCACTTAAAAAGTCCCCTACCAAACATAAAAACAGGCCAGATAAGCCATGGATTACTAAGGGCATAGCGAATGCATGTAAAAAGAAAAATTATCTCTATAGACTATATATGAAATATCGGACCAAAGAAACAGAATATAGATATAAAACGTATAAAAATAAATTGATAAATATAATTAGATTAAACAGGAAGAACTATTATCATAACAAATTGGAACAGTACCAGAGTAATATCCAAGAGATTTGGAAAGTATTGAATACTATAATCAAGAATGGGCCTAAAAAAGCAGAATTTCCTAACTACTATGTTAAAGATATTTATAATTAAATTAAGACTCAGGAAATTACAAATGCTTTTAACAATTTCTTCGTAAGTGTAGGACCTACTTTGTCTAATCAAATTATTGAACCAAAAGATACAAATGGAATTAATGAACAACTTATAAAACCAAATCTAAATTCTTTATTTATAAATAGTGTAGATGAAAATGAAATAATTGGAATTGTAGAAAAATTCAAAAATAAAAGATCAACTGACTGTTCCAGTTTAGACATGTGGCTAGTAAAAGATATCAGAAATTGTATAGTTACACAACTCACATACATCTGTAATCAGTCCTTTCTAACTGGTATCTTTCCTCATAAAATGAAAATTGCAAAAGTAATACCCATTTTCAAAAGTGGAGACAAACACCAGTTCACAAATTATAGACCCATCTCATTACTCTCACAGTTTTCAAAATTTTTAGAAAAATTGTTTGTGGTCAGGCTTGACAAATTTATAGGAAAAAAATAAATTGCTAAATCGTCAACAATATGGATTTAGGTCTAATAGGTCTACTTCGATGGCGGTCATGGAACTGGTGGAGAAAATAACAACAGCAATAGAAAACAAGCAATATACAGTGGGGGTATTTATAGATCTCAGTAAGGCCTTTGACACCATAGACCATGCATTGCTATTGAAAAAAATGGAAAGATATGGTGTCAGAGGAACTGCTTTTGCATGGTTGAAAAGTTATTTAAGTGAATGGCTACAATATGTACAAATGAACAATGTAAACTCTGGGAAAAAAATAATTACACACGGAGTCCCACAAGGCTCGGTATTGGGACCCAATTTATTTATAATGTACATAAATGATGTCTGTGAGGTTCTACAAAATCTAGATTGTATTCTGTTTGCTGACGATACCAGCCTCTACTGCTCAGGAACAGATCTAGAGCAACTCCTGAATACTGTTGAAAATGAGCTAAGGATATCAAAAAAATGGTTTGATATAAACAAACTATCAATGAATTTAACCCTCATGTTGTGTTCGGGTCAATTTGACCCGAACACCAATTTTCTTTTTCCCGAAAATACTAGTTAATGTTATCGCTTTGGACTGAAACTTAGTGACTTTGTTCCCAAAGGGTATAACTAAATCTCAATATTTTTTTGGACATTTTCTTAATTTTTTGTGGGGGTTTTGTTACCTTGTTACACTCGTGGTGTTCCCGGTCAAAAATGACCGGCCCATAAAAAATAGCTTATAAATCACTCATTATACCATATTTTCACCCAATCTTGGATTCAATCTTTTTGTCAACTTGTTCTCTTTCAATTAGGACTGGTTTTATATTTCTGTTTGCATCTGATTAATCGTGGGCCTCATTTATCTGAGAGTAGGCATCTCATTTTTGAGTAAATTTTTTAAAATTTTTGAATAATTTTGGAAATATTAAATAAAATCTGAAGAAAATTGGTATTGTTGATCACACTAGTCTACTCTAATGTTTCACCAGGAATTTTGTTTTGAAACTTTTGTTTTGTAAAAAATATGGCACATAGTCACACTTGTGGTGTTCCCGGTCAAAAATGACCGGCCTATAAAAAATAGCTTATAAATCACTCATTATACCATATTTTCACCCAATCTTGGATTCAATCTTTTTGTCAACTTGTTCTCTTTCAATTAGGACTGGTTTTATATTTCTGTTTGCATCTGATTAATCATGGGCCTCATTTATCTGAGAGTAGGCATCTCATTTTTTGAGTAAAAAACAAATAATTTGTGGGTAAATTTGGAAATATTAAAAAAAAATATGAAAAAAATGGCTACTGTTGATCACACTAGTCTACTCTAATGTTTCACCAGGAATTTTGTTTTGAAACTTTTGTTTTGTAAAAAATATGGCACATAGTCACACTTGTGGTGTTCCCGGTCAAAAATGACCGGCCTATAAAAAATAGCTTATAAATCACTCATTATACCATATTTTCACCCAATCTTGGATTCAATCTTTTTATCAGCTTGTTCTCTTTCAATTAGGACTGGTTTTATATTTCTGTTTGCATCTGATTAATCATGGGCCTCATTTATCTGAGAGTAGGCATGGTCAAAAATGGTCACAATGGCCGACCATTGAAAGTGAATGGGAGAGACTGAAAATAACAGAACAATTTAGTTTTCAGGAGCATGTTCATTATTTTCATGTACATATATGAGCATATGTGCTTGCAAACATCGAGCCCTTGGACCTGTGCATGTATCGATACATTTATACACACGCTACCCAGACACACACACGTTAAAACATACAAACTTTTTTGAGTATTACACACATTCTTTTCCACAGAGAGAAATTTGATCCTACCCTAACCTGCATCTAATATACATTTATCCATCTGACATTACCACACACACACACACACACACACACACACACACACAAACACAAACTGGCCGGGACTGCAGTGACCCGGCTTCAAAAGAAAAAGGATTTGCTTTATAATTAAAATTTCCTGATAATTCACTCACCCCATGTCTTTCTTTCTTCAGTTGAAAGGAAAATAAGGTTGAGGAAAACTTTGCAGGATTTTCTCCATATTGTGGACTTCACTGGAGTACAACGGGTAACTTCTTCATGAGTTTGACAACACATGTGCTGCAAAAGTTCACAACGCAACCAAATACAAAAACACGCTGCAAAAGTTCACAACGCAACCAAATACAGAAATGCGCTGCAAAAATTCACAACGCAACCAAATACAAAAACATGCTGCATAAGTTCACAACGCAACCAAACACAGAAACGCGCTGCAAAAGTTCACAACGCAACCAAATACAAAAACATGCTGCAAAAGTTCACAACGCAACCAAACACAGAAATGCGCTGCAAAAATTCACAACGCAACCAAATACAAAAACATGCTGCATAAGTTCACAACGCAACCAAATACAGAAACGCGCTGCATAAGTTCACAACGCAACCAAATACAGAAACGCGCTGCAAAAGTTCACAACGCAACCAAATACAAAAACGCGCTGCAAAAGTTCACAACGCAACCAAATACAGAAACGCGCTGCAAAAGTTCACAACGCAACCAAATGCAGAAACGCGCTGCAAAAGTTCACAACGCAACCAAACACAGAAACGTGCTGCAAAAGTTCACAACGCAACCAAATACAAAAACGCGCTGCAAAAGTTCACAAACGCAACCAAATACAGAAAACGCGCTGAAAAAGTTCACAACGCAACCAAACACA
This sequence comes from Chanodichthys erythropterus, assembly GCF_024489055.1. NCBI lineage: Eukaryota > Metazoa > Chordata > Actinopteri > Cypriniformes > Xenocyprididae > Chanodichthys > Chanodichthys erythropterus. The sequence goes on along the minus strand of NC_090228.1, from coordinate 36,379,669 downwards.
GAAAACGCGCTGCAAAAGTTCACAACGCAACCAAACACAGAAACGCGCTGCAAAAGTTCACAACGCAACCAAATACAAAAAACGCGCTGCAAAATTTCACAACGCAACCAAATACAACTACGCGCTGCAAAAGTTCACAACGCAACCAAATACAAAAACGCGCTGCAAAAGTTCACAACGCAACCAAATACAAAAACGCGCTGCAAAAATTCACAACGCAACCAAATGCAAAAAACGCGCTGCAAAAGTTCACAACGCAACCAAACACAAAAAACGCGCTGCAAAAATTCACAACGCAACCAAATACAAAAACGCGCTGCAAAAATTCACAACGCAACCAAATACAAAAAACGCGCTGCAAAAGTTCACAACGCAACCAAATACAAAAACGAGCTGCAAAGTTTACATGCACAGGTCAAGGGCTCGATGTTTGCAAGCACATATGCTCATATGTGTACATGAAAATAATGAACATGCTCCTGAAAACTAAATTGTTCTGTTATTTTCAATCTCTCCCATTCACTTTCAATGGTCGGCCATTGTGACCATTTTGACCATGCCTACTCTCAGATAAATGAGGCCCACGATTAATCAGATGCAAACAGGATATAAAACCAGTCCTAATTGAAAGAGAACAAGTTGACAAAAAGATTGAATCCAAGATTGGGTAAAAATGTTATAATGAGTGATTTATAAGCTATTTTTTATAGGCCGGTCATTTTTGACCGGGAACACCACAAGTGTGACTATGTGCCATATTTTTTACAAAACAAAAGTTTCAAAACAAAATTCCTGGTGAAACATTAGAGTAGACTAGTGTGATCAACAGTAGCCATTTTTTTCATATTTTTTTTTTTAATATTTCCAAATTTACTCATAAATTATTTGTTTTTTACTCAAAAAATGAAATGCCTACTCTCAGATAAATGAGGCCCATGATTAATCAGATGCAAACAGAAATATAAAACCAGTCCTAATTGAAAGAGAACAAGTTGACAAAAAGATTGAATCCAAGATTGGGTGAAAATATGGTATAATGAGTGATTTATAAGCTATTTTTTATAGGCCGGTCATTTTTGACCGGGAACACCACAAGTGTGACTATGTGCCATATTTTTTTACAAAACAAAAGTTTCAAAACAAAATTCCTGGTGAAACATTAGAGTAGACTAGTGTGATCAACAATACCAATTTTCTTCAGATTTTATTTAATATTTCCAAAATTATTCAAAAATTTAAAAAAATTACTAAAAAAAATGAAATGCCTACTCTCAAATAAATGAGGCCTATGATTATTCAGATCCAAATCAAAATATAAAACCAGTCCTAATTGAAAGAGAACTTGTTGACAAAAAGATTGAATCCAAGATTGGGTGAAAATATGGTATAATGAGTGATTTATATGCTTTTTTTTATGGGCCGGTCATTTTTGACCGGGAACATCACATGTGTTATAGGGTTTTGAACACAACCTGAGGGTTAAATAAAACGAAATATATATTATATTTGGCAATAGGACAATTAAAAAAAGTTAAAATTAAAATAAATGATATTGAAATTGAAAGGGTAATTGCCAATAAATTCTTGGGTATTTATATTGATGAATATTTGAATTGGAAAATGCATATAAATTTCATAAAGATGAAAATTGCTAAAACTCTTGCTATAATGTGTAAAATAAAAAAACTTTGTAAATCAACATTCATTATTATTACAATAGTACAATTCTCTCATTCTGCCATACCTTAGTTATTGTGTAGAAATATGGGGGAATAATTACAAGTGAAATATTAATCCAATCTATTTACTCCAAAAGAAGGCAATTAGAATTGTAAATCAGGAAAAATATTCTGCACCAACAAATCTTTTATTTATAAAATTAAATACCTTGAAAATTCATGACCTTGTTGACTTAAATACTGCAGTTGTGATTTACAAGGCATATAACCATCAGCTCCCTCACAGTCTCCAGGAGATGTTCAAGCTCAGAGAGAGTCAGTATAACCTCAGAGGAATAGGTATTATTCAAAAAAACAATGTGAGAACAAATAAAAAAAGTAAATGTATTACTGTTAGAGGGGTAAATTTGTGGAATAATCTAGATGATAAATTAAAAGGGTGTTATACAGTAAAAGTATTTAAAAAAAAGTACAATTCTAGTGTCATTAATATATAAGGGATTAGAATTATAAAATAAATAAATAAATGATTAATTAATAGGATTATTATTATTACAAAGGTGTGAACTAATGGGAAGATGATTAACCTTATTTAATTATGCTTTAACTTCAGTTTTTGGTAATGTTAAGTATTGTATGTATGACTTTGTTTTCTTCTTGATATATTGTTCTATGGTAAGAGGGCTAGGCATAATAAGTTCAGACTTCAGCCTAGACCCTTTTGGTCCTTGTCCTTGTCTTTGAAATGTCGAAGGATTATATAATTTAATTTTAAATGCTTTTTTTTTTTTTTTTCTCTCTCTTTGGATGGATGACCGAATAAACTAATAACTAACATGTACATAAGTATTCACAGCCTTTGCTCAATACTAATTACAGCCTTGAGTCTTTTTTAGTATGATTCTACAAGCTTGGCACACCTATTTTGGGGCAGTTTCTCCCATTCTGCTTTCCATTTCTTTCTTCTGCCTCTCAAGCTCCATCAGGTTGGATGGGGAGTGTCGGTGCACAGCCATTTTCAGATCTCTCCAGAGATATTCAATCAATCTCAAGGACATTCACAGAGTTATTCCATAGCCACTCCTTTGTTATCTTGGCTGTGTGCCTGTGTTGTCCTGTTGGAAGATGAACCTTCGCCACAGTCTGAGGTCCAGAGCGCTCTGGAGCAGGTTTTAATCAAGGATATCTCTGTACTTTGCTGCATTCATCTTTCCCTCGATCCTGACTAGTCTCCCAGTTCCTGTTGCTGAAAAACATCTCCACAGAATGATGCTGCCACCACCACGCTTCACTGTAGGGATGGGATTGGTCAGGTGATGAGAGGTGCCTGGTTTCCTCCAGACATGACACTTGCTATTCAGGCCAAAGAGTTCAATCTTTGTTTCATCAGACCAGAGAATTTTGTTTCTCATGGTCTGAGAGTCCTTCATGTGCCTTTTACTCATGAGTGGCTTCCGTCTGGCCACTCTACAATACAGGCCTGATTGGTGGAGTGCTGCAGAGATGGTTGTTCTTCTGGAAGGTTTTCCTCTCTCCACTTCTGGAAGGTTCTCCTCTCCTTCCCCAGATCTGTGCCTCGATACAATCCTGTCTCGGCGGTCTACAGACAATTCCTTGGACTTCATGGCTTGGTTTGTGCTCCGACATGCACTGTTACCTGTGGGACCTTTTATAGACAGGTGTGTGCCTTTCCAAATCATGTCCAATCAACTGAATTTACCACAGGTGGACTCCAATCAAGTTGTAGAAACATCTCGAGCATGATCAGTGGAAACAGGATGCACCTGAGCTCAATTTTGAGTGTCATGGCAAAGGCTGTGAATACTTACGTACACATGATTTTTTTTTTTGTGTATTATTTTTCATAAATTTGCAAAGATTTCAAACAAACTTCTTTCATGGTGTCATTATGGGGTATTGTTTGTAGAATTTTAAGGAAAATAATGACTTTAATCACTTTTTGCTGTAACATAACAAAATGTGGAAAAGTGAAGCGCTGTGAATACTTTCCGGATGCACTGTACATGGTGTAAATAGAATCCATAGCTATTTTCACTTAGTACAAATAGCCACTGCCAAATTTTATATTGTTTTAGTTCCTTTATAAAAGACTCTTGTCCTTCACAGACTGTCCAGATAATGATTGGTATGTTGACTTTCCTGTTGGGAATCGTGTCTACAGTTTATGCAGCATCCATCTTTGTCTATAGTGGTATTCCTTACTGGGGATCTCTCATCGTAAGAAACAATTATACAATTCAGTGTTGTGTCTTTTCTAACACAAGTTACATATTCCAGCAGAAGTCTTGATTTGTGTCTTTCTCTCTGCTCTCAGTACATTATCGCAGGCTCACTCTCCATTGCTGCAGAAAACAAACTGAATTCACCCTACAGTTTTTGTTTGGTATGTACACAACACTTGGTATTTTTAGGCCTTTTAGAGGTACTTGAAACCTATTGTGTTTGTAGTGATTTCTTCTTCCTTATTTTTCTGCCATAAAAGTGTATGAGCATCAGTGTCCGTAATTTGTAGAGAACCCAAACTTGTCAGTGTCATGATCCTGGTGGTGTGCCTTGTGTTTGTATTGACTTGTGTTGAAGTGTGTTCTCGGTTCCCATTTGTTTCTGTGTTCAGTTCCTGTTTTCCTTGTTGTCTTGCTTGCCTTGTTTGTTACCATAGTTACCCTGATTAGTTCATGATTGTTTGCTATTTGTCTGGTGTTGTGTGCACACATTTGTTTTAGTTTCTGTTGTTTGGATTATTTTTATCTAATCTATTTTCAATTCAATTCAATGTTTTTTTGTCTACCTACAGGTGAAAGGTTCACTTGGAATGAACATTTTCAGCACTATAATTGCAGGCACTTCCATCATCATAATTTCACTGGATTTTGCTATAGGGCCATTGAACGATTACTGCGACTATTATTATGACTGTTATGATATTGATAGAAAGTATAAGGTATGTCACCAACTTTTATATTCATATTTAGTCATTACAGTAAGATCACTGTGTGGTCAGAACACTTAACAATCTGCACTCATCTGTCCAGTCTTTTTCCCAACATTTCAGATATAGTTATAGATCTCTTACTATTACTGATCATTTACAATGTAAGAAATACAATTGTAGATTCTGAACTACTGATTGTACCAGTGTGAGTGCTAATTATCAATTATTTTGTCATTATTATTTGTGCTAATGTTGAATTCTCTCTCAGACTCTCTTCTTTGGAATCAGTGGTGTATCATTGATATTCGCCTTCCTTCAGTTTATCATCTCCATCTGTCTGTCAGCATTTGCCTGTAAAGTCGCCTGCTGTTGTTCTCCACAGGTGAGTGATGGGTCAAGTCAGAGGTTCCCAAACTTTTTATGTCAGCTGAACTCAGATATGCACATATAATGGATTTGTTTTTTTAAGGGTGTTCACACATTGAATTACCAAACATTAAACTCGCAGTACTTGCACAGCATTTACTGTGAACTGAGACACTTTAAAAACATGGTATTATAAGCTGCACACATGTGCATGATCACAGTAGTTGCATGTTTCAGAGCGAAAAGCTGTACTAATTCAATGGAGTCAATTTATCCCTACTCAACTCTGCGCTAGACTGCACTATGGGGAACCGTCACTCGTGACAGGTGTTCGAAATGCCAAGAATCACACAACTCCAATCCTATTGGCCGGTGACAGCCAATGACGTCGAACGGCGCGAACCGTGGCGTATAAAGGGAGCGCTTGAGGAAGCTTCTTTTCGGGACTGTTTTGTTCGTGCCATTGTTTCACAAACTCCGGTAGGAAATTACTCCTTTTATATCTGCAAACGTCCAGGAGGATGTGTTCATCCCATGCGGCAACCTCCCCCTTTCTCTCATGAAGCCAATACGGAAGTAACTTAAACTGCGATTCATCGACTGGCTGCTAGGGACAGGCTCCAAAAGAGAGCAGAATCTCATAGAGTCCCATGTTAAATTGGCCAAGTTTATAGCAGAAAAAAACATGTTTACAAGTTGGTACAAATTGTGGTTTTGGTCTATACTGCTATTTTTGCCCTTCATGACAACTCTGAGGGGGGTGAATTTTTTTTATAACTTATCCGTTTAAATTATATTAAGCCTTAAAAGTTCTGCATAATTAAGGGCGTGGTCACTTGAGTGACAGGTAGAGTGCGCAGCTGTCACTTTACCTCAGCTGCCGCTGAATTTGGCATCTCAGCCGTTTTTGTGCTTTTTTTCTCGATTATTTTATACAATTATAAAATATGGCTTGCTGCATAATATTCGAGACTGATGTGTGTCTGTGTAGATGTGAATGCATGCGGAAGAGACAGAACACACGTTGTTGGATCGTGGCATTGGCTGAAAGTTTTGATTGCGAGATTTAACGTTACTACAATGACAAAACCAGGAGGATATACAACTCTGACAGCACTGCTTGGATATTATAACTAAAACTGCTGCACTATTTTGAAAAAAAATATACTTTGGACACAGGCTCATTTGTTTGTTAGATACGATCGCTGCTCAGATTGCATCCTTTCTTGAAGAACGATGACAGAGAGCAGATCATTCAGAAGAAATGTGAAATGTTTTTTTTTTTTTGTTTTGCAATGGACATTTATATATTTTTCCCAAGTGCCACAGATTGGATTCATCTCGCGATCTCTATTATAAAGGTATGAAGTCCCATTTGATGTTCCATGTTGTTATTTGCACACCCAACACAAATTACTGGTGTTGGAGCATCTATATCTTAAAAAAACACCGTAAATTGACAGTAAACCTTTAGAACTTTCTGATGTTAAAACTTATCTTTATTAATAATTTAGATAGTATCTAGATAGATAGCTCCTTTGCTTGCTAACGTGGTCACGTCGAGCTAGGCGGGCGTGGTTTCAGCAACCAATCACATCAGCTCAAACCACCTCCCCGCCTCTTTGCCCATTTTCAGTTATCCGGGAATGACGTGCGGTGACACGCAGCTAAGATGGCCGCGTCCTCATTTTCGCTTCAAAACTGCTGTTCAGAACTCTATGGGTGACGTCACGGACGCTACGTCCATATTTTTTTTACAGTCTATGGTTCATCCATGTTCCAGGGGTTTGACACTTTATTTACACGTTTCTGGCATTTTCTGTCTGAAGGAGCAAATGCACAGACAATGCTTGAGGGCGGCGTCTATGTGTGTTTGTCTATTCACTGTAAGCATCAGTTCAATCAGTGTTGTAAACAATGTCACGTATATACCTCAGAAAAGCCATTCGTTGGCCATAAACTTATAGTCAGCAGCAAGAAAAATAAAACAAACTATTTAAGACAAAACGAAATGGAGTAGAAACTTTATGTATAATTATGTAAGCATAAGTATTATAATATATAGTAAAATTGACAAACTGGGTGTGTGTAATCAAACGCATAGTTTTCATTTTGCTCTGGAGACTGAACTCGACCTCTGCTGCCACACTGGAGCACACTCACCACCTACTGGACAGGGGTGGGAATTATAGTTACAAGCAACATCAGCCTCAGTAATCTGTCAAAATGACGGACAGGCTGCAGATTTTTTCCATCACTGCTAAAAAAAAATTCCATCAATGACGGAAAATTTTCGGTTAACGCGACCTTTGAGATTATATATTATATAAACACCACATTACAGCCGGTGACACTCCACGACCGCAATGGCGCGGTTGTCATGCTGACCGTCACAGCCCTAAAGATCCTTTCACACAGGATGTGGTATGCGCTGCGCTATGAAACCCATTTGTTTCAATGGCTTGTGCGCACGCCGCGGTCAAAGTTCAAAATAGTTAAACTTTTGCCGCTGCGCTCTGTGACGATTACGCGCAACCAATAGAGGGTATGCACGTGACGTCACCGTCGACCGTTATGACTGCGGTTACGCCCACTGAGTGGCAGCATTGGTTTTCAGCGTGAATGCCGCGAAAAACACACAAAACGCATCCAAAACGGGAAAGAGCTTTGTGATTGACTGTGCAAACAGCTTTGACACAAAACCAGAGGTATATATGTAAAGACTGCTGAAAGCTAAAAAAAAGAAGCAAATGGATCACTGCAATTCACAGAAACAGCTGAACTCAGAGAAACATGTATTTGCAGTTATCATTTTGTGTCAAAATGTTGGATTTTGAGGTAAAATCATACCGTATATATTGTATTGTTATATATTATGTTGACAACTCATCAATTAAATATTTACCATCTTATATTCTGCATAATTGGGTGTTTTTAAATTAACAAAAACTATACTATAAAACTATATGTTTTAGGGCTGGACAATATGCCGATAATATTAATATAAGTATTTACTCGGATTTAAACCTATCTATATTGTAGTTATATATTGCTTTATGTATTCCCCCGGCGTCAAATCAGCCACATATAAATGTCAGAAAACACGACTCCTGGCTGCATGTCAATATCTATGGATTAGGTTTATTTGACAAGCTGTTAGAAATACTTCCAAATCTAACCTTTAGTGTAATCATTTGTTTTACTCGCATTTTCGCAGTTTCCCCTATTAAATCCAGTCATGCAACAGATTCTTTTGCCACTCAGTCCAGCTGAGGGAGCGCGTTCCGGCGGGAAAGTGACGTCGATGCATACCCTCTATAGCAACGGGGCATCCAAACAATCGGAAAGCAAAATGGATGAACAGCTATTTACAGTTTATTAAGTAATTTAGCACTTTTCTTATTACTTGAATATCGGATACGTATCGGCTGAGGTATCAGTATCGGAAGCGAAAAGGCGGATCGGTGCATCCCTAGTTTCTATGTGACTTATCACCATGGATAGGTCATGATGCCACTAGCTGACGCCGCGTGTACGGGTTGTAGGCCTTCGCAGGCCTCCTATGTGTCACGCTGGAGTTTGGCTTTGTACTACTTTCGCTTAGAGAGTAAAAGGTGCTTTTACTGAGTACATCCCTGAAGTGGCTTGCCTCTTGAGGTGAGCTCTTGTGCTAAAAGCAACTTTTGGTCTGGTTTTATGCATTTGCTGCCTTGAGCTTTGTTTCCTTTAGCTCTAGTCAAGTTAGCCTGTCTGTTACTCGGTTCTATTTTGCTCCTAGAACTTTAGTGGCCGCTAGCTGATGCTGTCTGCGACGGGTAGGCTTTAAGGGCCTCCTTTGTAAGCATGCTGGCTTTTTCCCTGTCAGTTTTTATTTACTTTACAGTAAAGGGTCTTATGTCGCTGGCTGGCCAGGGCTCGGGCTGGCTAATGACCTTCCTTTGTAGTCGGTCTGTCTAGCCTGAACCTCAATAACACTGCCACGAGCTGATGCCATGTGTCTGCTGAGGTTATAGGCCCACGGGGCCTTCTTTAGCGCGTGTTGGCGTACGTTGTACTCCTCTTGCTTAAAGAGTGAAAGGGTGCTTTTACCCTGCTCATCCTACAGTATGGTCTGTCTGTTAGGTTGAGCTTCGTACTTCCCTCTGGGTTGAACACGTAATTATGCTTAGCTCCCTAAGCTGGTGATTGGATGAAGACTTCTATGAAGTTGCCCGCTGAGACCGGCCCTTAGGCTGGTTTTTGCTCCCTTTACCGGGGTTTTTCTAGTGCACAGCCTCCTCAGTGCTTTATCAGCCACTGAGTAGATCCTAGGATGAGTGGATTATACTCCCCTCAATACGAGGGTTTATAGCGCTTAGCTGAGTTCTGCTCTCCGGGATGCCCATCTCTTAATGGCCGCTAGCTGACGCCGCGTGTAACAGATAGGCCCTCGGGGCCTCCTTTGGGAACATGCTGGCATGTACCTTTTGCAATTCTTTTACATTCTTTTTGAAGACAGTAAAATGAATTTTATGTCGCTGGCTGGCCAGGGCACTGGCTGACTCATTAACCTCCTCTGTAGTCGGTGTTCTGCCTGGAGCTTGATAACACTGCCACGAGCTGATGCCACGTGTCTGCTGAGGTTATAGGCCCATGGGGCCTTCTTTAGCACGTGATGGCGTACGTTGTACTCCTCTTGCTTAAAGAGTAGAAGGCTGCTTTTACCGAGTACACTGCTTGTCGGTTTGTGTTGGACGGGCTGTTTTGTGGGCACTCACAGCTTCCTAATTACTTGGTTGGTCATATGCTTAGCATGCTATGTTTTCAGTCGAATGGCCTTATGGGCCATCCTGAATACCACCCTGTGTGTTAGGTTCATGTTGTGATATTCATTGTAAGAACTCTTAGATATGTTGTAGGCCCCTTCTGGTCGGCCTCCATGATTATGTCCCTACAGTACGGTCTGTCTGTTAGGTTGAGCTTCGTACTTCCCCCTGGGTTGACTGCATAATTGTGTTTAGCTCCCTAAGCTGGTCATTGGTTGTAGACTTCTGTGAAGTCTCCTGTTCAGACTGGCCCCAGGGTGGTTTGTGCTCCCCTGTATCAGGGTGCTCTAGCGCACAGCCTCTTCAGCGCTTTATCAGAAGTTGAGTAGATCCTAAGATGAGTGGTCTTACTCCCCTCAGTACGAGGGTTTATAGCGCTCAGCTGAGTTCCGCTCTCCAGGATGCCCATCTTTGCATGTGGGTTTGAGTTGCTCACTGCCCTTTCACAGTCGCTCTTACCTGCTCTCCTCTTTTGGAGTTCACGCATTGGAGATTCTGTATGTCAGACAAGGTTGGCCCAGACTATGTTTGGCTTTCGCTAAATTAGTACAGCCTCCTTGGTGGCGTTAGGGGTGAATTTATCCCCAGAGTGACTGGCCGGGATTCCTTCTGGTTCCCTGGCCACATTCCCTTTAAGTGACCACTTCCTACGGGTTGTTGGTCCCAGATGCCTTGAGCAGCCTTGGCAGGCCTTTTACGAAAGGCCTCTTTTAGGCTCAGCTTGGGCAGCTGGCCGTAGGGAATGCTGTCACTGACAGCCTTGGAGAGTTGCTCCCGGTTTTTCCCTGGAACTACCGGACGTTTGTCCAGACTTTTTGGGCATGCACTCTCCTCCAGCATGGTATATCGTTCCCCATAGCGCAGAGTTGAAGTTTCCTTTCGAAAGGGAACGTCTCAGGTTACACATGTAACCATAGTTCCCTGAGAACAGGGAATGAGACTCTGCACTTCCCTGCCATGCTTCGGGGTGCCTGCGGAACAGTCCCTCAAAGACGAGAAGGTGTTGACTGCTTCCTCAGGCGCTCCCTTTATGCGCCACAGTTCACGTCGTTCGACGTCATAGGCTGTCGCCGGCCAATAGGATTGGAGTTGTGTGGTTCTTGGCATTTCGAACACCTGTCATGAGTGACGGTTCCCCATAGCGCAGTCTAGCGCAGAGTCTTGTTCCCTTTTCTCAGGGAACCATGGTTACATGCATAACCTGAGACATTTCAAGATATTTGTCAGGTTTTTGTCCTTAAAGCACCTTTTCTTGCAACTACTTTCTTACACATCCCTTATTCTAAAACATAATTTTAGAGCTAGTAATGGAGGTTTGAGCCACTGATATACAGAGATTGATGAAGCGTCTGTGAATTACCCGAGTCTGTGCGTCTCTCAACCGTGTTCAAAGTCTCTACTAATAGCAAAACTCCAAGTTTAACTGCTTCAAAAACAGCAACATTACCATCTACTGAGAAATGTCATGTGGTTTTTTAGTTGTGACATTATTTTAAGAAGCCCAATTGAAAGCATAAGGTTTCACACCACGACATTTCAGAAGAATTTCTGTCATTTGTTTTTGTTTTTCTACTACACTGATGTCTATAAAGATGTAAAACTGAAACTGTCTGCCAGTGTTGTTGCCCATATTAATGCTTTTGTGCATTTTTCCAAAGGTTCCGTTTGTTCCACAAGTTATAACTCAACACCACTGCTGTTTTGGGCAAAATCACTTCCATGATCATAACAATTCCGAGGTAAGAGAAGCTTGTAAGCCCAGTTAAATTAGACTTTGTGTAAAATAGTACTCAAAAAAAGGCTGATCATGTAGTTTTTTCCCCTGCAGATATCTGTGGTCAGCAATCCTTCAATGCATCACCTTCGTGCCGAAGTTCCTCCTCAATACACTGAATTTAAATAATGAATATTAAAACAGAGTTTTTTTGATTAATAAAGTATAATCTTTAAGAATAAAGTATACAGAATACAAAAAATGACATGTCTTTTCTTTGTTTTTCTTTTTTTTACCTTTCACAAGTCACTTAAGAACAAATTCTTATTCACAGCAACAGCCTGGCAGGAGAATATCAAGCTCCTGGAGGACATAAAGACATATATCTCATTAAAATTTCATTAAAACAACGGTGATGGAACTGTGTTTCATTCACTCTTCAAAATAGCCTTCCTTTATTCTTTAAACATAATAAACAGATATAAATATAGATATTTTACAATCTTAAATTATCTGGGCTGATCAAGGTATTTTTAATAGATCTATATTGGCTCTATTAAGCCTGATCCTTTAATTTACATCAGCCATTGTGCAAGCGTTTTAAACGTAGAGCACGAATTGTGGCAGGAGTACTTGGATAAATGTCTGCAGTGTGGAATTATTTTCAATTGAAATATGAAGGCAGTACAACAGCCACATCTGCAATGTGAGCATTTTGAGAGGTGGAAGCAACAGAGCTGCGTTCAACAATACCAGTTTGATAACAGTACCTCAAAACAAAAAACTTGAGAGTTCACAACCTTCCATCTACATTGACAGCAAGACAGTGGACACTAATGGACAGTAATATTATTAATACATTTAAATAATAACATCTTCAATAATAGCAAAAAAAAAAAAACCTGCAGAATTAAGATACGATTATATTAGCTTATATTATTGTCTAAAGCAGGATGAGGCGGAAGAGCGACAACAGTGAAGGACAAGAGAGGATCAGGCCTGGATTTTATGTTATGTTTTGTTTATGGGTGTGCGGCAGTCGTCCACGAGGCAGTCTACTTTTTATGTACTTTTCAGAAATATACTTAAAATTACACTTACGTATACTTGACTTACTGACAGAAAAGTCTTAGAATACTTAATTATATTTTTAAGTATATCTGGACCAAAAGATTGAGTGCAAGTACAGGCCAAATATACTAAGTATACTTGGCTTTTAGTTGTGTCTACTCTTTTGATTGAGTAGCCTATTAAATGTACTTTTTTCCACATAGTTTTACATACTGTCTAATAAACTTACATTGTTTGAAATTTTTTCCTCCCATGTGGCACAGATCGGATATGAGTCACGACCGTGTAAGCAGGAAAAAAGCGCATGGATTCCGATTTTCACAGATCGGATTCAGGCCTCACTCATATGTGGTAATAAATCCGATATGATTCGGATACGTGCATTTGCGTCTGCCATGTAAGCGGTCAAATCGGATATTCCCCAGTAAATGCGCGTCATACGTAATTGAAAACGGGACGGAGGCGAATGACGTCAACTCAGGTGGACACGAACTGCGATCACATGACACTAATGGCGCGATGGAAGATGAAAGCATGACACAGTGGAGTAATGCGGAGGTTTCTTGTCTTTTAAGCCTTTGGGGCGAAGACACTGTACAGGGAAAAATGCAGGGTTGTTATAGGAACAAATCTGTGTTTGAAGATATTGCAGGCGAGATGCTGAGACGTGGATTTAAGCGCTCGTGGCTTCAGTGCCTACGAAAGATCAAAAGCCTAAAATCCAAGTACAAAACGGTGAAAGACCACAATAACAAAAGTGGCAATGGCCGTATTACTTTTCCATTTTATGATCAAATGGACGCCATATTAGGGGACAAGCTGAGCTGCCAACCACCTGAAATACTGGATAGTTTCAGAGAAGATGATGTCGCATCGTCATTGGACTTTGAAGAGCCGGAGAACATTAACGTTACAGGTAAGGATATACTTCTTTTTTTTTCTTCTTATATATTAGCAAAAGTAATTTCAGCAATCGTCAGATTAGAAAAGTTTATGTATTATTTTAGGATACAGCATTCGATACAAGGGTGTAATGATATGAGTGGCTACCTAGCTATAATCATTACAAAGAATGATACCTAACATGACTTTCTAATTTGATGAATGCTACAATAGTGTAGATAATATGCAATAGGCTAGTACTTCAGTTGTCTATAATATATTACATTGTTTATCATACACTGACTTAACTGTTAGTAATACAACTAAGTCATTTCTAATATCTTTAGTTCATATCAGTCAACATTTGTCCTTAAACAGATGATCCCCCTGACATGCCACAGACCGCCTTGAGTGAGAGCAGTGGTTCATCCAACACTTCATTCAGTGTGAGCACCACAGAAATCTCTACAAGGGCCTCAACACCAACACCTGGCTCAAACCAACAGGAGCGTAATTTAACAGGTAGGATTAATAGTCATTTGTAATGTTTAGTTACAATGGTTATAAATAGGTCATTTCATCCTTTCAAGGTGTAAATTACGTCCTTTTTCCCAAAAATAAATATTAGAGCAAGACGGTTAGAATTATATTGGTGCACACTCATAGTGCAGTAAATCATATAGTACTCAATAAACAAATGGCTCATTATGTAAAATCTTTTTACAGGTGCACCTGCCACACGTAGGAAGCGAAAAAATAAGATCGAATCCACAATGGATATTTTTGCAAAGAACATCAAACAAGCCCTCAGCCAGGCAGATGATAGTGAGCTACAGCTGAAACTTCAGGCAGCCCAGCATGCCCACGAATTAAAGATGATGACAATGTTTACACAGTTTCTTGCAGGAAAACAACCATACCAGCCACACCCTCACCCAGGCCATGCCACCGGATCAAGCTATTACCCAGATCAGGTTAACCCACCTAGGTTTGGTCAAGATTATTCCCACCCTGGTCCCTTTACCCAGGATCACACACACACACGCCCAAGCTTCTCCCAAAATGATGGCCACCCCTGTCCCCCCTTTTACCAGGATTATGTCTCTGCTGGTCCCCTTCACTATTCCTACCCTCCATTATTTTCAACCGATCGTACACCTGTCCTTCCTCCTGATACCCCAACTCCAAAAACCTTCACTAGCCTTCAACCTCCACCCTCTCAACAGGGCCGCATCAGCTCTAAGCCAGTCAGTTCACCCCAGCCAACTCAAAACATTCCCGAGTTACAATTTTCATCACCCCCACCATTAGAGGATGACTAGTCATTGTCTCATGTTTTTTTAGTGTTTTCAGGGTTACATTGTTTTGTATTACATGTTTGTGATGTTCAGTCACATTTAAGTACAGTGTAAAAAAAAAATGCCTGTTTTTGAAAGGCTGGATTGGATATTTATGTTCAGAATATATTTTTTTATATATACACTGGGAAATGTTATATGTTTGAATACAATTAAAATAAATACAATTACAGCATTAGGAATGTTGTCTTATCTTTTAT
This sequence comes from Chanodichthys erythropterus, assembly GCF_024489055.1. Classification (NCBI taxonomy): domain Eukaryota; kingdom Metazoa; phylum Chordata; class Actinopteri; order Cypriniformes; family Xenocyprididae; genus Chanodichthys; species Chanodichthys erythropterus. The sequence continues at coordinate 36,364,641 of NC_090228.1, read as the reverse complement.
TACATTGTTTATAATTATTATTCAGCAAAATATTGGGTCAGTGCCTCACGGATTCGTAGTGGCTGGGTGTCTGCTGCACTGCTCGACGGGTCAACAGCCTCTGCTGGTACATCAGGAGGTCCAGCTGCACTAGAATCTTCACTGTAGGCCTCATTGTGTTTTCCACAGATGTTATGCAGCGTGCAGCATGTGGTGATAATTGTGGGGACCAGTGATATGTCCACATCTAGACGTTTTGCCAGGCACCTCCACCGACCTTTTAATCTTCCGAAAGCACACTCCACCGTCATTCTAGCCCCGCTTAGTCTTTTGTTAAAATGTCGCTGGTCTTCAGTCAGATTTCCAGTCTCTGGGTACCCCTTCATTAGCCAGGACCTAAGTGGGTAAGCTGGATCCCCCAACAGCATGATGGGCACTTGTGTGCCCTGGATCTCCTCAGTGGTCTTTGGTCATGAAAAAAACAAATTACTGCTCTTACTGAAGAGAAATTCTGTGATAATGACATTACTAAGCAAATCAAAGGTTTTCAGTTAAATAATTGCACATCAATATGTATATGTAATCACAACTTTATTAGCATGATTAATGCATATGATTGCATAAAGCTGAGAAAGGTATTTATGGTATGTTAGGTATGTACATATGTGGAACTCTCTATACTATAAATATTAGTCCTTACCAGTATTTGTGGTCCACAACTGCTTGTAAGATCACTGAATGCCACCCCTTCCGATTGAAATAATCTGAGTGGTTCTCAGGTGGAGCGATGATCGGGATATGACTCCCGTCAATAGCACCGGCACACTGAGGGAAGCCCCAGCGATTCTTGAATCCAAGAAGGATGGTTTGGAGCTCCTCACTTTCTGGCAGCTTGATGTACTCGCGCATCATTTCATCTCGAACGGCATGTGAAAATTCCCAAACTATTAGGCATACTGATGCGTCACTTGTGCCAAACAGATGTGCCAGTGTTCTATAACCAGCTCCTGTCGCAAGCCACCATAATCCAACTCCAACGCGCTTCTGCACTGAGATTGCCTGGCGAAAAGTGGTGTCCTCGTGAGAAAGCCTCGGCGACAACCGCTCACACAACATATCAAAGGTTTCTTGTTTCATACGGAAATTGCTGACCCACTGTTCCTGGCCCCAGGTTCCAACAACTCGATCCCACCAATCTTGAGTCCTTTGCCACATCCACACATCCCTCTGAACCGATGTTGCAGCGATAATCACAAAATTTTCCCAGGCTGCAACAACGGCTCTCCTCTTTTTTCTCCGCCTTGCGAGAGCATTCAGAGCAATGTTTTGCTGACCTTTAAGGATAGTGCTGAAAGCAAAACATTGAATAATCATTTCATCTGCATCCACTGCATATCACGCCATTTAATTCCTTTTCCGGTTCAGAACGTCTTGGGCTGTTTCGCCAGTGTGTAGTGTAAATGCACATATCGGATACGGGTCGCTTTTAAAAAATGATATAAGCAGGTCGTCAAAAAAATCGGATTTAGTCACTAAATCGGAATTGTGCATTAAGACTTGCAGTGTAAATGCGGCCATAGTGGCCAGACATTGACCCACATTGGACATTCTGAATGAATTTAATGGTGAGATCACTGACTGGAAGCAGGGAACTTTTTTTTTTTCCTCCAGTGCATAGAAACCGCAAACACCTTGGAATGCCAGGTATGTGTTCACTTACATCTTTGAACAGGATTTATTTCCAGGTATAACTGTGTACTCAAAATGTGCTTTTGGCTCTTATTTATATTATTAACTATATTTTAAATAAACTACAAAATAAACTATTTTGTCCTCACATTATTTATTCCACTATCACAAAGCTGACTGAAAGACTCATTATGTGGCTCATTATGTGGGTCTTTTGTCTCCTCAGGTGTGAATTACAGCATTATTCAGAATCATTCATGCCTCCATGCATACTGTCTTTCTAAACAAAAAGTGTCTTACAAAATTTAAGTCACTATATTATTTTATGTGAATGAGCAGGCAGGATGATTTTCACATAAAAACTTTCCGTTTTGTGTTGGTGCCATGGATGGCAAGCATGTTCAAATCAGAGCCCCTCCAAACGCCGGTAGTGACTTTTTCAATTACAAAGGCACACATTCTGTTGTATTAATGGCGGCATGCGATGCACACTACCGTTTTACTATGGTGGACATTGGAGCATATGGCCGTGAAAGCGATTGTGGCATCTTCAAAGAAAGCGAGTTTGGCTCGAAAGTCCTTGATGGAACCCTGGGCATGCCACCTCCAGCTGCCCTGCCAGGTACAGACATTTTGAGCCCCTACGCCCTTGTTGGAGATGCAGCTTTCCCACTACACGTGAATCTGATGCGACCTTATCCTGGTAAGTTTTGCTAAAACATTTTGAAATATGAACTTAGTAATGACATGAATGTATGTGATGTTTTAAATGAAAAACTCTGATACTAATGCCATTTTGTTTATTTTCTACAGGATCTAGCCTCACCCTGGAACAGCAGGTGTACAGTTACCACCACTGCCGAGCAAGAAGAATAATTGAGAATGCTTTTGGCATATTGACGTCTCGGTGGAGGGTCTTTGGACATCCAATGGATTGCAGTGTAACAAATACTGTACACATTGTGAAGGCCTGTGTGGCTTTGCACAATTTCTTGGCACACAAAGATGCTGCAAATCCCTGCAACTCCAGGTACATTCCCTTAAACTACACAGACAGCACCAACACAAATGGAGATGTAATTCTGGGGGAGTGGAGGCGGATTGTGGATGGCGACAACAGCCTTCAAGATTCAAGGCACCTCTCTGCTGCTCGAGCAAAACGAGCTGCACTTCTGACGAGGAAGAACCTGGCAACCTTCTTTCAAACACCCCAAGGCTCTCTGCCATGGCAGGACAGAGTAGTCAGAAGAGGACAGCTCAATGTTGAAGGACAGTAATCCAACATAATATGCCAAACAGATTAGACTATGAGACAAGACATAAGTAGCACGATGCAGACTGCTCAGTGCCTGAAATATTGTCTTTTCACTATCTGTATTATTTTTCCTTATTTACTAGTTTTTGTTTTTTGTGCATAAATGGTTGCAATCATTTTGTACATATGAAAACCCTGTAATAAATCCGAGATGAAAACAGTTCTTTGTGGAAGTGTGCTTTTATTATTGTATAAAGATCAAAGTATGCATATTTATGCAGTAGTCAACCTATTCAAAGCTCATTACAACATGAGACCAGTAATACATTTGCTAGATGTTTATTGCTCAGTGCCTAAAATATTGTCTTTATTTACTAGTTGAAACTTTTCCTTTTATATACACACAATGTATATAATCAGTGCCTAAAATATTGTCTTTACTACCTTTGTTTTATTTTGCTTTAAAGCTGGTAAATATTACAGTATTTTTATATACATACACAATTGCCATCATCCTGTGCATATGAACACCATGTAACAAATGAGACAAACGCAGTTCTTTTTTTGTAAGTGTGCTTGTTTGATTGTGCAAATATCAAATCTGAAAAAATAGTTTACAAATAATTTAAAGTATGCAAATAATTATACACTAAACAAATACAACTTTTATAAAACTATGTACATAAACCAGAGCTTTCTGTAGTGCAAAGGTATAAAGTTATGTGCATTCTGAACAGATATACATAGTCTACATATATCCATGTAAACAGTCACCTTTAAGCAAATTGGTTACATAAAACTATGTAAACAAACCGTCTTGCTTAAGGTGTCATATGTGCATATGTTCTGCATAGTACAAACCTAAGTAGACAAGAAAAAATACAGGTACAGTGCATTTTTAACATGAGTCACAGTTCTCCAGCTGCCACTTGAACAAGACTTAAGAAATTTCCAAACACGCGTGGGCCTTGCTTCTCATGGACAGTTTGCTCAGCCTCTTCCCCACCATCTTGCCAAAGCACATATCTTCATCCTCAAGTTCCTTGTCCTCGTCGTACTTCTGCAATCTCGCCATTATGGCTTCTTGCACAGGAGTTAACTGCTCTCTTTTCCTCTTCTTCGAGCCAAGAGGGGACGGCGACGGCGCAGATGTGCATGCTGATGAAGACATGCAGAGTGAAGAGTCTGATGAGGAAGATGATGGTGAGGACGGAAGGGCAACCGGTTCAACAGGGTCAACGGGGTCTGGGTTGATGCATTCCAAGTTGATCGTCGACAGAGACCCAGGTTCACTGGAGCACTCGATCTGAAACAATGTAAAAATAAAAAGTCAGAAAATCTATGTATGCTAGCAGGTTAGCTGAAGAGGTAACAAACGCATCAAACGCCAATGTTAACAAACGTAGCATCGAATGCCAATGTTAAAGTTTGGCTTACCTCTTTGGTGAAGTTTGTGTCTGTTTCTCTGTGTTTAACAAAAGAAGACAAGCCAGCCAAGCATAACAACAATCTGCGGGATGGGCTTGATTCCACCTGGATCACCGCTCCTTCCTTTCAGTTTTCTTGCTGCTTTCATGTATCTGTCCCGAAGATTCTTCCATCGCTGTCGGCAAAACGCTTCATCCTTCCCAATATTTTTGCTTATCTCCCTCCATGAATTTGCCGCCCGAAAGACGTCTTTGTACTCTTTTAGACATGAGTTGTACAAATGTGGGTATTTTCTGATCTCTTCGCACAAACGCTCGTCGAGTTCGCCGTCCATTGTCGTGTTTTTCTCTATATTTTTTAAAGCGTGTTGTTTTTAAATCTGTCTTTTCACGCTCTTCTTTGACGCCTGAAAACTGTGCTCAACACTGTGCGTATTGCTACCTAGTGGACTCTTCTGTACTGCTGGCGCATGCGCTGTTGCACGCGGATGGTCCGCGCGGTCTCGAAATTTGGCCTGTGCGCGGACGGGGTGTGCGGCTGAAGTATACCCGGGGTTTTAGAATTACTCATTCTGACAAAAATTTTGTTCATCACTTCACTCCTAGCACATATGCTATATGTGAATGGTTAGATGGATGCCCATCACTACAAAAGCTTTTCTGCTTATAATAAAAATTTGCGATGTTTTCACAGTGGTTGCAGGAAGACAGACACTGATGAAGTAAATAAATCCAAAAAAAATGGTTTTAATGATTATTCCAACAGGCAGACAATAAGATGCAACACACATTTAACATAACGGTGAACGAACAAGGAGTGACTGAACAGGAGGGACTTTTATATATGCACAATTATACAGCTGAACAGAATGAACTAATGATGACGGTTACCATGGAGACAGATGAGTGGTGGGAAACTGAACAAAGGAATGTGACAAATGAAAACAAATAAGCAGTAATAACTACAATGTCTTTTTGAATTAGTTCTGAATTATGGATCAAAGCAGGTTCATAATATTAACGTCTTTACTGATGCTGCATCCTCTTAATTTTACATCCCAGACACAGAATACAAACACTCATCTCTCAATTCAAACCTGCAATAATTCATAAGTTTAACTGTCCCAGGAATTTATATAGGCCCGTGTTGAAAATATTTAGGCCAATTTACGGAGCTCCGCACTGAAATGTGGGGGGAAAAACTCCTCCTAGAGCTTTAATGAGATCAACATCATATTTGGTAGGTCTAATCTAAAGGCCTTAAAATCTGGAGTTTTCGCTGAAGGGTGTGTCCGTGGCACCCTGACAAATTTTGATGTTTCGCCATGAAACAGGAAGTTGTTGTAACTCTGGCATACAATGTTCAATCTACCTCAAACTTAACATGTTTTATTAGAGTCCTGGCCTGAAGACATCTACATGGCAATATTCAATTACAGTCATAGGCCACCTGCGGGCACCTGGAAATTACATGTTTTGCACTGTGATTAGCTCATTGAGATTTAACCAAGACAACTTCATATTTGGTCAGTCTAATCTTAAGGCTTTACTGATGTTAATTTGCAAAGATCTTGAGTTTTCGCTGAAAGGCGTGTCCGTGGTGGCCTGACAAAGTTTGATGTTTCATCATGAAGGAGGAAGCTGTTGTAACTCAGGCATACAATGTACGATCTGCCCCAAAAGAGTCTTGACTTGAAGACATCAACATGCCAGTTTTCTTTTATTTATAGGCAAAGTTCCACCTGCTGGCAACAGGAAGTGTGGTGCATCAAAATGACTTTGCCATATTTCTCCTCTATCCGCTTAAATGAATATTGCCCATTGTTCACAGTTTTCCTAAGGCCAACGGGTGGTGCCCGGGTGCGAAGGCCCTTTCATCACTACTTGCAGCTTTATTATTGCCGGTACCCACTGTATCTGCTCTCACTATGGCATTTTAAATCCTGCTGCGCTGATCATCGTTATTTATCGTCACTTGTAGACCGTTACAGAACTGTGTCACTCCTACCATTCATAGCGAAAACACTTGAGCGGGTTGTGGTCAACCATCTATCATCTTTCCTCTCACAGCATAACCAGCTGGACATCAACCAATCCGGTTTCAAGAGCGGTCATTAATGAGACTGCATTACTGTCGGTCACTGAATCCCTGCAGATTGCGAAGGCTGATTCCAAATCCTCAGTTCTCATTCTGCTAGATCTATCTGCTGCCTTTGACACGGTGAATCATCAGATCCTTCTGTCCACCCTCTCCTCACTGGGCATCACAGGTTCTCCACTTCACTGGTTGGAATCCTATCTCACAGCACGGTCTTTCAGCGTTGTCTGGATAGGGGAGGTATCCAAAACTCACCAACTGATCACAGGAGTTCCTCAGGGTTCAGTTTTTGGACCCCTCTTTTTCTCCATGTACACTACATCACTGGGTCCCATCATACAGGCTAATGGCTTCTCCTACCATTGCTATGCTGATGACACACAGCTTCTCCTTTCATTTCATCCAGATGATCCCACAGTATCTGCATGAATCTCTAGCTATCTGGTGGACATCTCGGCATAGATGAAGGGACATTACCTCCAGCTCAACCTGGCAAAGGCAGAACTTCTTGTCTTCCCTGCCAATCCCACTCTTCACCACGATTTCACCATACAGCTAGGTACTTGGAGTAAATCTCAGAGTAATCTTTGATGACCATCTGAACTTTAAACAACACATTGCAAAGACAGCTCTGTCATGCAGATTTGCACTATACAACATCAGGACAATCAGGCCTTTTCTAACAGAACATGCAACACAACTTCTCGTCCTGGTAATTTCTAGGCTTGATTACTGCAATGCTCTTATGGCTGGACTGCCATCATGCACAATCAAACCTTTACAACTGATTCAGAACGCTGCAGCACGTCTTGTCTTTAATGAGCCCGTCACACCTCTCTTCATCTCTCTGCACTGGCTACCACTTGCTGCTCATATCAAGTTCAAGGCATTGACACTTGCTTACAGATCTACCACAGGCTCAGCACCCTCCTACTTCCGCTCACTTACGAGTCTACATCCCTACCAGAAGCCGGCGATCACTAAATGAGTGAAGGCTTGTGACCTTCACAGAGAGGCACAAAATCACTCTCCAGAACATTTTTGTTCACTGTTCCTTGCTGGTGGAATGATCTCCCCGCCTCCATCTGGAATGCAGAATCTCTGGCAATATTCAAAAGACGGCTGAAAACTCATCTTCGTGAGCACTTAATCTCATTTAAAACAAAAAAATTTCTCTTCCTTTAATCCCTCCCTATTCTAGTTTATGCTATTCTAAGCAATGTCTGAAACTTGTGTTGTGAGCTCTTCTTGTGTCTATTGACTCTTCACGATGACTCGTTTATTGAATTCCTCACTTGTCTTTCTGCTAAATATATAAATGTAAATGTAAATATCAAATTTTGTTCTACAGTATTTACATGCCTGTTTCCAAACCAGCATACAGATTACTTTCTGTAAAAAAGCAACAAAAACATTTATGAATACTTCAGTTAATTATTGTCTTTTGTGGCTAACCACCTGATCTCCACCTGATTCCCGTTTCATTCTGGGAAACAGTATCAGCAGTTACTCTTATGACATCTTACTTACATCGGCTCATCTCAGAAGAGTGAACTCAACTATAGAGTGTGGTAAACCAACTGAAGAGAAGATTTTTTTTTCGGTAAAACAAATTATTTACTTACACTGACTATCTTTATACAGATGCCTATTTCTGTCTGCTTTTTTTAATTTATGGATCCTTTATTTGGCAATAATCTTTTGTAAGTATCTTTGGAAGAGAGCATCTGATAAATGTCGTAAATCATATGGATCAATTTAAATATGAGCTGTTTGCATATTCTCTGTTTTCAAGGTCTAATTCTAGTTGATTATAATAATTTAACCAATGATAATAACTACTATTGATGTAACTGCATTCATAAGTGTTTCAACAACATGAAGACCATGTTTTATAATAAATATAAAATACTGGAAAGTTTGTTTACATAAATCTATTTTATAAAGATATCTACTCTCTATTTCATATGATTTTGTACAGGTCAATTTTTTTTTAGATTCAGAAACAAGAATGTCTCAAACTGTCGTACCCATGAACTCTTCGACGCTTGTCATCCAGTTTCAACCACCAACACAAACAACAGCAGCTGGAACTGGGACAAATGCTCCTGTGCCTGTTTATGTACAACAGCCAGCAGGAGTTTCACCTCTTCATGGACTTCAGGCATTTCTGAAAGGCCAACCAAAAGCCCTTGGGGTGAGAAATTGATCATAAACCCAAATAATTGTATAATTTTTATGTGTATATGTCAGTGTGAGGTAAGTACATGAATAAATTCTTTAGGGGAAAAAAAAGGAGTGGTACGCATGAACAAAGCATACACATTTGTTTATTGAAGAATGTGATTCAATGCCTTGTGATAATGCAGGAAATACAGCAATATAAGATACTGTTTACATTTCCGCAGGCTCACTCTGCATTGCTGCAGAAAACAAACTGAATTCACCCTCCGGTTTGTGTTTGGTATGTACATAACACTTGTACCGGAGGTACTTGAAACCTATTGTGTTCTTCTTCCTTATTTTTCTGCCATAAAAGTGTATGAGCAATAGTGAACCGTAATTCACAGAGAACCAAAATTTGTCAGGAATGGCAATGCACTTTTTTTTAATTAACAAATTGAACTTTATCTCCTAAATGCAACACCCAAATTTAACTGAAGTTAATAGACATAGACTGCAGGACACTTTGAGAATTCACATCAAATTGTGTATTGTTTGCTCTAAAACTACATTATTTTTTAAAAGATAAATTTCAGTTATCTCCCTTAATCATCCACATGAGCCACTGGTGCTTGGACCCTGATCATTGATGCTTGTGGGTATATTTTATTTATTTATGTCAAGGAATATATTTTTATTACTCTCCATATACCTTTCAATCTGTGTTAAACCTAAAGTTTTTGTTAATTATTAAACTATTTTATGTTGTTGATTTTGTACCTACAGGTGAAAGGTTCACTTGGAATGAACATTTTCAGTGCTATAACTGCAGGCATTTCCTTTATCTTAATTTCATTGGATTTGGCTTTTGTGCCATTTAACGCTTGGTGCAGTGATTATTCTTGTTATTATTTTGAGACAAAGTATAAGGTATGTCACCAACTTCTATATTCACATGTATTTATTAATTACAGTAAGATCACTGTGTGGTCAGAACAATTGACAAAAGTCAAGCCATAATCTGCACTCATCTGTCCAGTCTTTTTCCGCAGATGGGAGTTTTACTTACTCAAACATGTTCTAAGGGCAGGAAATGATTGGTTTACATATTCAACCAATGAAATTGAAGCGGGGCGGGGTCAAGCCGTTTGAAATTTTAGAGGGAACACTTCAAACTGATGTTACTGGGAGAGCGCATCTAATGTAAGGTAAGTGAATTTTACTATATGTTTTGCTAAAATTCAGATAATTGATAAACATTAAAATGCAAAGAAACGCTCATCTTATAGTATGAATTTTGATTCGGCTCCATTATCAGTCGACTGCACCAATGCTGCTTTTGTGAAAATGGGGTAATAGGCTTCATTTTAATGCTAGCATTAAAAAAAAGGATCTATAAGGCCAATATGCTACGACAGAACTGGCTCAGATCTCCGTGACATTATACATCTCCCGCTGCATGTAAGAAGTGGTTGTGCTGTTATTTTTGGTAACGTTAAACTATGCGCGTCGCTGCTCTTAGGGCTGCAGTACTCAATAGGTTCGTATCGCTGTTATTTATATGGCTGCTGTCAGAGAAAGAAGTACTCAAGTTGTGTTGCTGTGTAAATTTCGCTACTCCTTGCTCTTGAACGAACACACATACACACACACCGAATGACATTAAAATACCCCTCTCGATCTATACAAATTTCAGATGCTTCATCATACTGGTTCCGTGCAATAGTTCCATGTATTTACTGAGCGCAGCCTAAAAATATCTGTCACTATTTGTAAAGCAACAAAACAAAGAAATACGCGCTGCTCTCCGAGCTGGAGTCAATTGGTTCAATAATAACTCAATAGATATGCTGCTCTCAGGGCTGCAGTACTCAAGATTCATATCACTGTTATTTTAGTGTACTATATGCTGCTCTCAGGGCTGCAGTACTCAAGATTCATATCACTGTTATTTTAGTGTACTATATGCTGCTCTCAGGGCTGCAGTACTCAATAGATAAATATAGCTGTTATTTTAGTGTACTATATGCTGCTCTCAGGGCTGCAGTACTCAATAGATTCATTTTACTGTGTTATTTTAGTGTACTATATGCTGCTCTCAGGGCTGCAGTACTCAAGATTCATATCACTGTTATTTTAGTGTACTAAATGGTGCTCTCAGGGCTGCAGTACTCAATAGATTAATATCGCTGTTATTTTAGTGTACTATATGCTGCTCTCAGGGCTGCAGTACTCAATAGATTCATAATACTGTGTTATTTTAGTGTACTATATGCTGCTCTCAGGGCTGCAGTACTCAATAGATTCATTTTACTGTGTTATTTTAGTGTACTATATGCTGCTCTCAGGGCTGCAGTACTCAATAGATTCATGTTACTGTTATTTTAGTGTACTATATGCTGCTCTCAGGGCTGCAGTACTCAATAGATCCATGTTACTGTTATTTTAGTGTACTATATGCTGCTCTCAGGGCTGCAGTACTCAATAGATTCATGTTACTGTTATTTTAGTGTAGTATATGCTGCTCTCAGAGCTGCAGTACTCAATAGATCCATGTCACTGTTATTTTAGTGTACTATATGCTGCTCTCAGAGCTGCAGTACTCAATAGATCCATATCGCTGTTATTTTAGTGTACTATATGCTGCTCTCAGGGCTGCAGTACTCAATAGATTCATATCGCTGTTATTTTAGTGTACTATATGCTGCTCTCAGGGCTGCAGTACTCAATAGATTCATTTTACTGTGTTATTTTAGTGTACTATATGCTGCTCTCAGGGCTGCAGTACTCAATAGATTCATAATACTGTGTTATTTTAGTGTACTATATGCTGCTCTCAGGGCTGCAGTACTCAATAGATTCATATCGCTGTTATTTTAGTGTACTATATGCTGCTCTCAGGGCTGCAGTACTCAATAGATTCATATCGCTGTTATTTTAGTGTACTATATGCTGCTCTCAGGGCTGCAGTACTCAATAGATTCATTTTACTGTGTTATTTTAGTGTACTATATGCTGCTCTCAGGGCTGCAGTACTCAATAGATTCATAATACTGTGTTATTTTAGTGTACTATATGCTGCTCTCAGGGCTGCAGTACTCAATAGATTCATGTTACTGTTATTTCAGTGTACTATATGCTGCTCTCAGGGCTGCAGTACTCAATAGATTAATATAGCTGTTATTTTAGTGTACTATATGCTGCTCTCAGGGCTGCAGTACTCAATAGATTAATGTCACTGTTATTTTAGTGTACTATATGCTGCTCTCAGGGCTGCAGTACTCAATAGATTCATGTTACTGTTATTTTAGTGTACTATATGCTGCTCTCAGGGCTGCAGTACTCAATAGATTCATGTTACTGTAATTTATGTGTACTATATGCTGCTCTCAGGGCTGCAGTACTCAATAGATTCATTTTACTGTGTTATTTTAGTGTACTATATGCTGCTCTCAGGGCTGCAGTACTCAATAGATTCATAATACTGTGTTATTTTAGTGTACTATATGCTGCTCTCAGGGCTGCAGTACTCAATAGATTCATGTCACTGTTATTTTAGTGTACAATATGCTGCTCTCAGGGCTGCAGTACTCAATAGATTCATATCGCTGTTATTTTAGTGTACTATATGCTGCTCTCAGGGCTGCAGTACTCAATAGATTCATGTCACTGTTATTTTAGTGTACTATATGCTGCTCTCAGGGCTGCAGTACTCAATAGATTCATGTTACTGTTTAGTGTACTATATGCTGCTCTCAGGGCTGCAGTACTCAATAGATTCATGTCACTGTTATTTTAGTGTACTATATGCTGCTCTCAGGGCTGCAGTACTCAATAGATTCATGTTACTGTTATTTTAGTGTACTATATGCTGCTCTCAGGGCTGCAGTACTCAATAGATTCATGTCACTGTTATTTTAGTGTACTATATGCTGCTCTCAGGGCTGCAGTACTCAATAGATTCATGTTACTGTTATTTTAGTGTACTATATGCTGCTCTCAGGGCTGCAGTACTCAATAGATTCATGTTACTGTTATTTTAGTGTACTATATGCTGCTCTCAGGGCTGCAGTACTCAATAGATTCATGTTACTGTAATTTATGTGTACTATATGCTGCTCTCAGGGCTGCAGTACTCAATAGATTCATTTTACTGTGTTATTTTAGTGTACTATATGCTGCTCTCAGGGCTGCAGTACTCAATAGATTCATAATACTGTGTTATTTTAGTGTACTATATGCTGCTCTCAGGGCTGCAGTACTCAATAGATTCATATCGCTGTTATTTTAGTGTACTATATGCTGCTCTCAGGGCTGCAGTACTCAATAGATTCATGTCACTGTTATTTTAGTGTACTATATGCTGCTCTCAGGGCTGCAGTACTCAATAGATTCATGTTACTGTTATTTTAGTGTACTATATGCTGCTCTCAGGGCTGCAGTACTCAATAGATTCATGTCACTGTTATTTTAGTGTACTATATGCTGCTCTCAGGGCTGCAGTACTCAATAGATTCATGTTACTGTTATTTTAGTGTACTATATGCTGCTCTCAGGGCTGCAGTACTCAATAGATTCATATTACTGTGTTATTTTAGTGTACTTCATTTCGACAAAATCTACAGATGCTGACATATCTTCATTCATTCTCAATTCCTTATCATGTAGGTCGATAATGATTGACCGTGACCTTAAGGAACTCGATGCCATAAGAAGAGTTTTTCCAACAGCCAAGGTTCTTCTTCTATCGTTTCATGTACTCCAGGTAGGTTTATTAAATCTTTTGTACTTGAAAAAATCCTGGGCCTTTAATTGGCAGTATTGAGTTAAAATAAAGTCACAGACCTATTAATTTTGAAAAACAAAATTCTAATAAAAATAAAAATAACCCCCGTTCTATATTGTATAGTTTTTTCCTTTTTTTTTATAGCCTATAAAATCTATACAAATGTTTAAAGGTATTTGCTTTTTTTTTTTCAGTCATTTAATTTTTACAACAGTTTACTATTTCCTAAATTGTTCTTTTATTTCATTGTTCAGTTACCTGGATGACCTCACAGAAACTGGACGAATCAAAGGAGCAAACACTGAAGAGACCACTAATGCCGCCCATTCTATGATTGCAAAAGGCCTGGGTGCAAAAGTGGAGATAAAAAATGGAGTGTGTTTTGTTCCACCCGACACAAGCACACAATGTCACAGTGTGGACTTGGTCATGCACAAATGCGACTGCAAAAGATTTCAATGTGGATGTGTGTGCAAACACTTAATTTTTTCACAGAACATTGCAGAGAAACAAGGACTTACAATTCAAGATCTTACAGCAGAAGTAGCAAAAAAATTGTTGACAGTGAATCCTACATCAGGGTCGATGAAAACCTTACCGTCTATCAATTTGATGGGAGTGTATAAACTGTAAGTTGTAAAGGGACCAAATTTTGGACATGCATTGCGAATAGCCATGGAGAGGTATGTGTATGTATATTGGTTCACAACATTCTGTACCCAACATCATCTGAGAACATATCTGATGATTCACACTGCTTTAGGTCCAGTGAGAGAAAACCAGTTACACTGCAAGCCATGCTTACAGATCTCCAGTGGAGCAAATCAGAAAATTTTTGTGAGGATAATGAAGTGTACAGGTTAGTTAAAAGAGCACACAAGTTAGTTATTTCACAGTTTAATAAACTGTCAAAAAAAGCAGCTGTACAGATGCTTTGTATAAGAACAAATTGAAGGAACAAATATTAATTTTAAGTAATCAAGAAATAAATAAAAAAAACACAATTCTTTTTAATGTTTTGTTTTATTTTTATTTGTACAGCTGAACACTGCACATCAAGAAATAAGAGTTCGAAACAATGTGCAAGTAAATAAAATAAAGTGGGGAAAACCTTACTCGTGTGGAATCAGTGCTCTCATCTTTTCCTTAAGACATGCATCAATTAATGAAAAAGTGCCCTTTATAACAGCAGGACCAAGACCATGTATTGCCAGGTCAAATGTTTCCCAGTTATTCTCTAGAGCAGCCTTTACATCTTTCAAGGTCTTCCTGCAATAGAAAATACAAAAAGCTATTTCCAGTTCAACTGATCATTGAATCATTATGTAGGGTCTGCAGTCTCAAGGATGAGCAGGTCCCACCATAAACTGTGTTTAAGCCTCAATTCACGGAACTTTGGTTTGTAAATCTTACATTGATTCCGGCCCGGCAGACACTAATGGATCACGAGACTCTTTTTTTATGACTATTTCGATAAGTCCCAAAACTCTCCTCTGCGACTTCAAAGGAGATGCGAACCCCACGGATCAGGTTTCGAGGAGACAGGACCGAAGTCCAAACGGTCATAAAAAGGAAAATACACGCACGCACCCACAGACACACACACACATACAAAGCCCTACATAAGACTGTATACACAAATATTATACCTGCGAATATGAATGTATCTGCCACTATGGTGCTTGTTGCATGTATGTGTTACTAATGTAGAATCGTAGAATTGACTGTAGTAGGTTAGTTTTCATGTTAAACGATAGTATTAGAGTAGAAAGTGTATCTTCTTTATGGGATGAGAGACACGTGCCAAATTTGATCTCTCCGTAAAGCTGTGAGTCCGAGCTATTCACCCATGTACGTTACATTTCTGTCAAATGCATCGTTCAATGTTTAATAGTACTATGAAGAAAATGCACTGATTCAACATACCATAAATTAACTCGTTGGACAGGACAAAGAGATGTGAAAAACCGCCAAATTGCAACGCTATCATTGGAGGACGTTATCAAGGAGGCGTTCTGGCCTGTTGTCCTTAAAATACCAGGACACACGTCCTTTCGATGCCCAAGTTTTCTGCACGAGTTCCTGCCGTCAAGACGGACTCTCTTCCTTATTTTCCGGTCATATTACAACAGTTAAACCTTCGTTTGAAACTTCGCCGAAACAACCTCCGGAAGAAGAAACAACTATCAAATCGAGCGCTCCGAAACTCTAAGCACCCCAACGAACCTATGCAAGTATAACGTTTTACAATCTTAAATGCTGAGTTTCCTTGCTGGCTCTTAAAGGTGACTGTTGCAATTTGCCATGCTTTAATAATCTCTTTCGTTTCTGCCTTTACTTTCACCTATATGTACTTGTATCTACTTGTGTACATTTATCCGTAACCTTTGTATTACCCGTTCTGTGTATTAAATTCATCATATCCACGCTTATGTTGTTCACTTGCTCATTCAGCCACCACCAAGTCACTTTAACGTTCTGATTCTAATATCCTGGCTTTACATTTGGATGCTACCATAGAAATTTATCTTCGCGGCCAGAGGGTAATATTTCTGTCGTAAGAGTCTGTGGAACTTACCGGTTTGCTGGACGGACCGATAGTTCTCTACATAATTATTAAAACAGAGCTAATCATATATGTGATTGATTATAATTCATTGTAGTTAATTCACCATATATGGTTAATTCCCCCTTGGGTCGGTATGTGCATAATGATTCATAAAACCTTATGAATTATCATATTCATATTCCACCCATAAATTGATTAATAATTGTGCAAATCGTCACAATTAAGTTAAAGGGTTAGTTCACCCAAAAATGAAAATTCTGTCATTAATTACTCACCCTCATGTCATTCCACACCTGTAAGACCTTCGTTCATCTTCAGAACACAAATTAAGATATTTTTGATAAAATCCGATGGCTCAGTGAGGCCTGCATTGACAGCAAGATAATTCAGTGTCCAGAAAGCTACTAAAAACATATCTAGTTCATGTGACTACAGTGGTTCAACCTTATTGTTATGAAGTGACGAGAATACGTTTTGTGTGCCAAAAATGATAAAAATAAAGACTTTATTCAACAATATCTAGTGATGATTCCAAAACACTGCTACGTGAAGCTTTAAATCTTTACGAAACGTTTTGTGTCGAATAACAGATTTCATCAAAAATATGTTAATTTGTGTTCTGAGGATGAACAAAGTTCTTACAAGATTGGAACGTCATGAGGGTGAGTAATTAATGACTGAATTTTCATTTTTTGTTGAAATATCCCTTTAATGTCAAGTGTAGTAGTAAATTGTTATTAAATTACCTGCAGTCTTCGTTTTTGGCCATAGCTGCATGGACATTCCCCTCTCCTAAAGCCCCAGGTATACTCCACTTTCCGCGCCCAGACATGTCACACGCAGTCGCGTCCGCGCATCTTTCAAAGTATACTAAACCAAGGATGCGCGCAGATGACCGAGTTCGACATATGCAATTTTTTCTATACTATTATCAGACATTGTGTCATGGATATTCGCTGGGCAAGATCGGAGAAGAAAAATAGTGCAGCCACCATTGCAGCATAGTTCAGAAGATACAGCAAGAGAACAGAAATCAAAAACAATGGAGAAGGCATGCTTTTGAGTTTACTCGTCTTATTTTTTAATCGTTCATCACACACTCTTCTTCGACAACTGCACATTGTGCTAAGTACTGTGCGTATTTGCCACCTAGTGGACTCTTCTTTCCTGCTTGCGCTTGCACTGTTGCACGCGCACCGTCCGCGCGGTCTCAAAATTTGGGCTGCACGCGGACGGGGTGTGCAGACGGCCGCAAGCCCTCCGCATGACGGAAATTATGTCATGCGGACGGTGCACGAATCCAGACAGCCGAAGTATACCCGGGGCTTAACAAGGCTTGACCCACTCTTTTCTGGGGGATGTATTTTGTTTCCAGGTTGATTATCCTTGCATTCATCTAAAATACAAATAAACACAACAGCATAATTATTTGTAATAATGTCCAACTTACAAGCATTACAAAAAAATAACAAAAGATGAAGTATGTGGATACACTCACTGTCCACCTTATTAAGACCACCTGTATATTCATGCAGTTACCAATTAGCCAATCATATGGAAGCAGCATAATATTAACAAAACATCAACAACATGCAGATACAGAGCTCCGGTTAATGATGTTCACATCAACTATCAGAATCAACAAAACAATAACCGTGGCATGGTTGTTGGTGCCATATTTCAGATCCTGTTGATATACTGGGATGTTTCTTACACAAAAGTCTCTGAGTTTGCACAGAATGGTACAAAAAATATTAAGTACGCAATAATTATGGGGGTGCAAATGCCTAATCTGAGGCACAGAAACTGTACAGTTGAAAAAAAGAAAAAAAAACATCTTTTTCAGTCTCCAGTGAGTCTGTGTGTTATGATCACCGTCTGTTCCTGTCTCTTCCCGGACTACATTCCCTATCATCCTCTCTGTCAGCCACATTCACACACTCCACATGAATCACCACACCCAGCTGCAGCTCATTACCAGGACTATAAAGGACTTTCACTCACACCAACTCACCGCGAAGTCTTGTTTCCCCAGTGTGCAATTCTAAGCGTTATCTTCCTGTCTTCTTGTTTGTTACTGTTTACGACCCATTGCTGCCTGCCTCGATCCTTTGCCTGTACCCTGACTACGACTCTGCCTGTTCCTCACTGTTCCTGTTTTGAACCTGCCTGTACGACCACGCTCACTTTTAATAAAAGCTCTGCATATGGATCTTACCTCGAGTCCCGCTTCGTTACACTGTGCCCATGAAATCTGCAGATTCTTATTCTTGGCTGCTGTTAGAGCCCATCCACTTTAAGGTTCAATGTCTTATATGTGCTAAGATGATTTTCTTCACACCACATTCATAAAGAGTGATCATGAGTTGCTGCCCCCAAACCCCACCCAACTATTCTGTGTTGTGTGAGAAATTCTCAGGAGATCCATAGTTTCTGAAATTCAAATCAGCCCATCTGGAACCAAAAACCATATCACAGTTAAAGTCACAGATCACATTTTCCCCATTCTGATGATTGATGTGCTTTTGACCTGTATCTGTATGATTTTATGCAGGGTGCAGTTGCAATATGATTGGCTGATTGTATGACTCTATGAAGGACATGGTGTACAGGAGTTCCTATTAAAGTGGACAGTGAGTGTATATTCCAAAACTGGTTGTAAAACATTGCAAGTCAGGCTATTAACATAATATATTGACCTATTCTGGTAAAACTGAACACCCCATAGTGGCAAGACAACGTGTCTACGATTATATTTACTTTTTATTTATATATATTTTAAAAGTATAACAATACAGTTATAAGTAATGTGGAATTTCAGTGGAAGATATATTGTTATAAAGTTTTACTATTATAAAGAAACATGATTCAAAACCACAAAACAAGGATACTGGTCTCAGAATTCCCTTTAACTTTATTACTACTACTATATTTTTACCTTCACAAAGTTCGGGGTTCACTGCCAACTCCGCCAACTTCTCAATAATTTTCTTTTTTTGTCCCTTGGCCTTCCGTAGATAAGCCACTACAGTGTTTGGAGAGTAACTCTCTGGGGGAGAGCACCTCCTCTCCTCAGTTCATCTGATGTGACCAGGTATCTGAAATATCAATGTGTTATGTACATTATAATAATCCTTGAAAAGACAGAGGGCCTTTATCTTTTAAAAAAATTCTCTTTAGAGAATCAAATACAAAAGAAAGAAGGATTTGAACCATGGCAATACGATAATTTACTTGATTTTTAAAATAACTGATATGCAGCATAATTTGCTATAATTAATAACACATTTATAGAAAAAAAAATTACCTGTTTGAACTTGGTTGAGTCCTGAGTTGCTTCCTGAATTCCTTCATTTTGGTTACTTTCTTCTCAGCTGTCTTGTCCCTCAGGTTCTTTATCTCTTTCTCCTGAGCTGTCTTGTCCCTGGGTTCTTTGTCTCTTTCTCCTGAGCTGTCTTGTCCCTCAGGTTCTTTGTCTCTTTCTTCTCAGCTGTCTTGTCCCTGGGTTCTTTGTCTCTTTCTCCTGAGCTGTCTTGTCCCTGGGTTCTTTGTCTCTTTCTCCTGAGCTGTCTTGTCCCTGGGTTCTTTATCTCTTTCTCCTGAGCTGTCTTGTCCCTCTGGTTATTTATCTCTTTCTCCTGAGCTGTCTTGTCCCTCAGGTTCCTTATCTCTTTCTCCTGAGCTGTCTTGTCCCTCAGGTTCCTTATCTCTTTCTTCTCAGCTGTCTTGTCCCTCAGGTTATTTATCTCTTTCTCCTGAGCTGTCTTGTCCCTCTGGTTCCTTATCTCTTTCTCCTGAGCTGTCTTGTCCCTCTGGTTATTTATCGCTTTCTCCTGAGCTGTCTTGTCCCCCGGGTTCTTTGTCTCTTTCTCCTGAGCTGTCTTGTCCCCCGGGTTCTTTGTCTCTTTCTCCTGAGCTGTCTTGTCCCCCGGGTTCTTTGTCTCTTTCTCCTGAACTGTCTTGTCCCTCAGGTTCTTTGTCTCTTTCTTCTCAGCTGTCTTGTCCCTCAGGTTCTTTGTCTCTTTCTTCTCAGCTGTCTTGTCCCTCAGGTTTTTTGTCTCTTTCTCCTGAGCTGTCTTGTCCCCCGGGTTCTTTGTCTCTTTCTCCTGAACTGTCTTGTCCCTCAGGTTCTTTATCTCTTTCTCCTGAGCTGTCTTGTCCCCCGGGTTCTTTGTCTCTTTCTCCTGAGCTGTCTTGTCTCTTTCTCCTGAGCTGTCTTGTCCCTCAGGTTCTTTATCTCTTTCTCCTGAGCTGTCTTGTCCCTTTCTCCTGAGCTGTCTTGTCCTTCAAGTTCTTTGTCCCTTTCTTCTGAGCTGTCTTGTCCCCCGGGTTCTTTGTCTCTTTCTCCTGAACTGTCTTGTCCCTCAGGTTCTTTATCTCTTTCTCCTGAGCTGTCTTGTCCCTCAGGTTCTTTGTCTCTTTCTTCTGAACTGTCTTGTCCCTCAGGTTCTTTGTCTCTTTCTCCTGAACTGTCTTGTCCTTCAGGTTCTTTGTCTCTTTTTTCTCAGCTGTCTTGTCCCCCGGGATCTTTGTCTCTTTCTCCTGAGCTGTCTTGTTTCTCAGGTTCTTTGTCTCATCTTCTGTGCTGTCTTCTAACATAATTGTTGTATTTAGAAATAATATTAAATGAATAGAGAACAGACTATCTATTAGTGAATTTTAATAATAGTTTATCAGCCTCTAAATATGTAAAATGCCATATAGGGTTAGTTTGCATAACACAGTAAAATGAATCTATTGAGTACTGCAGCCCTGAGAGCAGCATATAGTACACTAAATTAACAGTGACATGAATCTATTGAGTACTGCAGCTCTGAGAGCAGCATATAGTACACTAAAATAACAGTAACATGAATTTATTGAGTACTGCAGCCCTGAGAGCAGCATATAGTACACTAAAATAACACAGTAAAATGAATCTATTGAGTACTGCAGCCCTGAGAGCAGCATATAGTACACTAAAATAACAGTGACATGAATCTATTGAGTACTGCAGCCCTGAGAGCAGCATATAGTACACTAAAATAACAGTGATATGAATCTATTGAGTACTGCAGCTCTGAGAGCAGCATATAGTACACTAAAATAACACAGTAAAATGAATCTATTGAGTACTGCAGCCCTGAGAGCAGCATATAGTACACTAAAATAACATGAATCTATTGAGTACTGCAGCCCTGAGAGCAGCATATAGTACACTAAAATAACACAGTAAAATGAATCTATTGAGTACTGCAGCCCTGAGAGCAGCATATAGTACACTAAAATAACACAGTAAAATGAATCTATTGAGTACTGCAGCCCTGAGAGCAGCATATAGTACACTAAAATAACAGCGATATGAATCTATTGAGTACTGCAGCCCTGAGAGCAGCATATAGTACACTAAAATAACACAGTAAAATGAATCTATTGAGTACTGCAGCTCTGAGAGCAGCATATAGTACACTAAAATAACAGCAATATGAATCTATTGAGTACTGCAGCTCTGAGAGCAGCATATAGTACACTAAAATAACATGAATCTATTGAGTACTGCAGCCCTGAGAGCAGCATATAGTACACTAAAATAACAGCGATATGAATCTATTGAGTACTGGAGCCCTGAGAGCAGCGACTCAAATTCCCGACCGTAAACGGATTCCTCGTTCTATTTCTGTCCACGTGATTTGCAACGGTCGTCTTGTTGTTGCGGCGCGGCACGGCACGGCGTGACGCGATAAAAGATCGCTTCTGGTCACGGTGTAACTCTTGCTTTAAGATCAGCATAGTAGACCAAAAATAACATCGATATGAAATTATTTAGGTTCTGTGTTCGCATCGGCTTTATATATGCGGTCTTATATATGTAACATTCATATTTGCCGTTCTTGAGTTTATCATCTCCATCTATCTGTCAGCATTTGCCTGTAAAGTCACCTGCTGCTGTTCTCCACAGGTGAGTGATGCGTCAAGGTTCCAAACTTCTTTTGTCAGCTGAACCCCTCAGAT
This sequence comes from Chanodichthys erythropterus, assembly GCF_024489055.1. NCBI lineage: Eukaryota > Metazoa > Chordata > Actinopteri > Cypriniformes > Xenocyprididae > Chanodichthys > Chanodichthys erythropterus. The sequence goes on along the minus strand of NC_090228.1, from coordinate 36,342,684 downwards.
ATGCATTTATAATGCAAATGGTTTCTTTAAGGGTGTTCACACTCGGGTTCATGTTTTACAAGAACCAACAAATACTACAATTTAAAGTTACAATGCAAATTATGTATTTCTTAAATTCTTTGCTTTCAAATTTTCAAATCCTCAAGCTTTTAACATACACATTCTTGAGCTTTAAAGTGGAAATGAAGCCATAAATTTTGCATTATTTAGTAAACCCATTTCAATAAAACAAATGCTATAAATGTAACCATTTTAAAGAAAAAAGGATGTTTTGTTTTAGCTTTTGGAGCAAGTGTGCAGCCATCTTGTAATATCACAGCATGTGACGTCACAGGGTTTGTTTGCTCCATTGGACAGTGAAGCAATATAAGCATTTCTTTACTTTTTGAACACATGCTTGTTTTGAAATGGAGAAAGATGAACTTAAAAGGACTGTTGAGCCCATAGTAAGTCCTATTGCTTATGCATTTAAGCCAATGTTAGGGATACCACAATCAAAACTTCATGACAGTTTGAAGATGGCGGCGCGCTTTCTCCAAAAGCTAGAACAAAACATTAAAATTGTTACATTAATCATGTTTGTTTATAATATTTATATTCAATTATTACATATTATATTAGTATTGGAAATCAGTTTACTAAATAATGTAAACTTGACTGAATGCTTCATTTCCACTTTAGAATTCTGTCCACAAAAATGTTGGAAACGATCTGAATGTAAAGTGAACTTAGCACACATTGCGTTATCAAACGTTAAGCTCACAGTACTCACAGTAGAGATGAATTTAGTGAAAAGCAGCATTTACTGTGAACAGACACTTTAAAAACTTTAATAAGCTTCACACGCGTACATGATCACAGTACAGCTTTTAACTCTGAAACATGCAACTACTAATTCAATGGAGTTTTTCCCTACTTAAAAGCATTGTTCACATAATTTATTTAAAGACATTCATCAGTTTTTTTTTTCCTTAAAGTAGAACTACTTTCTTACACATCCCTTATTCCAAAACATAATTTTAGAGCTAGTAATGGAAGTTTGAGCCATTGATATGCAGATAATGATTAACACTGTGTCTACACCAGACGTGACAAGATGACTGTTGAAAAGCTCTTGGACTACATCAGAAATGGGAATTCGTGTTGACAATATCACTGATTATAATGGATTCTATTGTCTTTTGACGCGTCACGTCACTTGCGACCGGTGTGTAAGCGTCTGTGAATTACCCAAGTCTGTGCGTCTCTCAACAGTGTTCAGCAGCAATGTATCTACTAATAATTAAACTCCAAGTTTAACTGCTTCAAAAACAGCAACATTACCATTGTAACGAGGCAGGACTCATGGTAAGATCCAATTGCAAGCTTTTATTTACAGTGAGCATAGTGATACAGGCTGGGTCGATCAGGGGCAAACAGGAACAGTAAGGAACAGGCAGAAACGTAGTCAGGGTACAGGAGGTAGATCGAGGCAGGCGGATATCATTCACAGAACAGTATACAAGGCAAGAGTCAGGACAGGCAGCAACGGGTCAATAAACGGGAACAAGCAAGATCAAACACAGGCAGACAGGAAACAAGGAAACGCTCAGAAATGACACACTGGGTAATCAAGACTTCGCAAACTGGTGGTGTGAGTGTGAGTCCTTTATAGTCCTGATAATGGGTGTGGTGATCAGTGTGGTGTGCTAGGGTGGATGTGGCAACAGGTGATAGGTGGAGTGAGTGCATGTGATTGACAGGGGGGATGATGGGAAATGTAGTCCAGAACTGACAGGATTCGTGACAACCATCTACTCTTATAGTTGTGAAATTATTTAAGATATCCATGTGAAAGCATAAGGTTTCACAACAGGTAATTTCAGAAGGATTTCTGCTTTTTTCTTCTCTATTTGAAGTACATTGATGTCTAAAAACCTGTAAAACTGAAACTGTCTGCCAGTGTCATTGAATATATGTCATTTCATAGTAAGGCATAAAACTCTTCTTGTTCATTTTTCCAAAGGTGGTGTTTGTTCCACAAGTTTTACCTCAACAGCCCTGTTGTTTTAGGCACAATCATGTCAATGATCTTAACAACCCAGAGGTAAGAGAAGCTTGTAACCCCAGTTTAAATGTTTGTGGAAGGTACCATTTTACTCAAAGTCCAAAGTATAATTTGAATTTAGTGTAAATATATATGAACTGAAAGTGTGAAAAGCAAAAGTAATGGGTTCATCAACTGTTTAATATTATCAACAAATAAGTAATCTGTAATCAAGAAAGCTGATCATATAGATTGTTTTTTCTTGCAGATATCTGTGGTCAGCGACAATTCAATGCATCACCGTCCTGCCGAAGTTCCTCCACAATACACTGAATTTAAAGAATGAATAATAAGACAGAGTTGAGGTGGGACACATGAGTTTCCCAGTGATTTCCTGTCCATTATCTCAAATATCCTTTCATTAAAAAGAAAACATGACAAATCATTTGATCAGATAATAATTACAGATTTCTCTTAAGTCACAAATGTGTAAACAATAACTATTCGAGACTTTCTTTCTTTTGTTAAGTTAAAGTTAAATTTTAGTTAAGACAAGACATTTGCCTAATCGTCAGTGAAACTGAATAGATTATTAAGGAATTAGTTGTTAAAAACACTGTATAATCTGTAAGAATAAAGTATACAGAATATATATAAAAGGCTTATATATGTCTTTTTTTATCTTTCATCTGTATTTAACTAGACAAGTCACTTAAGAACAAATTCTTATTCACAACAACAGCCTGGCAGGAGAATATCAATCTCCTGGAGGACATACAGACATATGTCTTCAATAAAACAAGGGTGATGGAACTGTGTGTCATTCTTTTCAAAATAGCCTTCCTTTTTTCTTTAAACATAGGAAACAGATATAAATATAGATATTAGGGATGTCCCGCACCGATCTTAAATTATCTGGGCTGATCAAAGTATTTTTAACAGATCTATATCAGCTCTATTAAGCCTGATCCTTTATTTTACGTCAGCCATTGAACAAGTGTCCTAAAGGAAGAACACAATTTGTGGCAGGAATACTTGGATAAATGTCTGCAGTGTGGAATTATTTTCAGTTGGAATATGAAAGCAATTCAACAGCCATTTTCAGTATCTGCAATGTGAGCATTTCATGAGGTGGAAGCAACAGAGCTGTGTTCAATATTACCAGTTTGATACGGCACCTCAAAACAACAAAAACTCAATGAAATACAGGGAGTTCACTCAGGTAACTCAGACTAAGACTACAATGAAGCAACACACACTGGAGGACAGAGAGAAATTTTCTTGGGAGAGCGACAAGGCTACAAATATTACAGAGGCTAAATGTTAATTTGTTCATTCTTTTAAAGCTTTTGGAGCCACAGTACGTTCTGCCTTCTCGACACTACCTATCAGAAAACGTTATACCGTAGCTTTACAACAAGGTTCGGGACCACCAACAAGGTCTTTTGTCAAATGTGACTGCTATTGCTTTTACCACATACATCTGGAGTTTTGATGTTTACCCAATGTCATTGCTTAGCATCACTGAACACTGGATGGTCACCAATTTTGTTTGACACCAAAGTTGCGATTTTCTAGGCCGATGTGGCTAGGAACTATACTCTCATTCTGGCATAATAATCAAGGAACTTTGCTGCCGTACCATGGGTGCAGCAGGCGCAATAATATTACGCACCTAGAAAATCACATCGGCCTAGAAAATCACAACTTTTCATTTTCCGTCAGTCTTAGTACACGATGTAACTACAGAAGATTTAAGAAGTTTTAAATAGGAAAAATATATAAACTCTTTGGTCATTTTTTTGAGTGAGATACTAACAGTCTAATCAGATTCAAGGAACTATGCTAAGCTATGCTTAAAGTGGTACCGCCAGACCCGGAGATCGGCTGAATGGATTAGAAAACGGTAAAACTCAACTGTTTAACTCTAGGGGAGTTGGAAAATGAGTCTATTTTCAATAAAAGTGGAGTGTTCCTTTAAGCCCTCTCCCAGATGGCCCATACATCAGGCCTTTGTATGAAATAATCACTGGGAGATGTTTCAAGGTTGTTGTATTCTTTCCATCTCAGAATTGATGTTGAGTTTTCTGTGGAGTTGTACTTTCTGATTTTCAGTCTCCAGGACTCCTCCATCCTGTGACCTGCTACAATCAAAACATCCATTACGATTGTCGTACTCCCCTTCTCCACAACCAGATTTGGTTTAATGAACGACTGAGCGTTGGGGATGATAGGCTCGACCCAGGTCTTCAAGGCTTCCCTTTTCAAGTTCAAATCTAGCCTCTTGAGGACCCTGTTGATCTTCCATTGTGTGTTATTTCACAGATCTGGAGGACATGAGGACATGAAAGACACTCGATGTTTTAGCTCCCTTTGAAGAGCTGACGAGGGCAGTGAGCATTGAAACTGCAGCTTTCTATAGAGCACAGCACTGTCCAAAGTATCAAGATGATTAAAGCCACTTTCCTAGAGGCCGTAGATAGATGCTTTAGCTAGGTTGAGACTGAGCCACTCGACTGCATTGATACTTTAGTCGATCCCAAATACAAGGACAGGCAATTTCAGTATGAATGCTATGATAAAACTTTATTATTCTTTACATAACCCTGAGTAAACTTGGTTAATAAAACCTGTCAATGATTGAAAAGCTCTTAATCTGTGAACATTTTAACTGGACATATACAAATATGTTCATTACTGTAGTTATTTTTAAGAGTGTGAACCTATATTTATAATGTATGCAAATATGGTTGAGCAAAACCACTTTTTTCTGATTGACTGTAAAAGTTTTAGTCCCACCTTCCATACAGGAAAGTGCACTCTTATTGGTGAGTAAAAATTCATTAGGGGAGAAGAGAATTGGTGCGTTCAAGTCATGTCGAAAATATCGTCTTTACGAGCTGAACGCACATGAACGCCACCACAATGTCGTGAACATGAGTGGGAAGCTCGGGATTTTCGCTAAGCCCGATCTGTACGAGTTGAGGGTGTGTCAGTGAGAAACATAGCGGAATACCACAATACTTATAGGTCTTTAGCAGTGACATTGTCAGGCTTTTTTCTGTTTACAAAGAAGTAAGCTGATTCCCTGCACAAAATATGATAGCATTATAAGATAACAATATAATATGTAACGATAAAGTTCACAGTGGCTTCATAAATTAATTAAAAACAAAAAAGCAAAACACACCTGATGCACATTCTTTGTTCTTCAGAAAGCTTCGGAGCATTATGAATCAGCAGTTCGGAGTGCCAAAGTCATGTGATTACAGCAGTTTGGCGGTTTGACACGCGATCCGAATCATGATTCGATACACTGATTCATTGTGCTCTGAAGCTTCCTGAAGCAGTGTTTTGAAATTGGCCATCACTATATAAGTCTTTATTTTGTTTTTTTGGTGCACTAAAAATATTCTCGTCACTTTATAATATTAATATTGAACCACTGTACTCTCATGAACTGATTTAAATATGTTTTTTAGTACCTTTATGGATCTTGAGAGAGGAAATGTCATTGCTCCCTATGCGCATCACGGAGCCATCGGATTTCAACAAAAATATCTTAATGTGTGTTCCGGAGATTAATGAAGGTCTTACGGGTGTGAAATGACATGAGGGTAAGTAATAAATGACAGAATTTTCATTTTTGGGTGAACTAACCCTTTAATAAGGCAGAAAGTAGCTACTGCTACATCCAGTATTTATTTTGCCTGTTTCCAAACTAGCATGCAGATTACTTGCTATTAAGAACAACAAACATTTATGAGTCCTTCAGTTAATTGTCTTTTGTGGTTTTATTATCTTATGAAATGGCTAGTTTAACCACCCCTCCTAAAGACCTGGGGCCGTATTCACAAAACATTTTATCTTACCACTAAGAGTTCTCCTAAATAGCAGTAAAAGTTCTTAGCTAAGAGTTTTCTCTTAAAACCTATTCACAAAGCTGCTGAGACAAACTTTTACTAAGGAATAGACTGAAGTCTTAAGCTAAGAGTAAGGGCGGGGTTGACCTCGTTGCTATGGAGTATATACACAGTGATTGGCTGATGGGGAGAAGTCAGTGATTTAATCATAGAAATATTGTAGAATGAAGTGTCATATTCCCATATTAAAATAAAGGTTTTAAAATACAAATGTTGCACTATTCAAATAAATATGTTTTAATAAAAATGTATATATTCCAAAATATACATATATTACTCTATTCAATCATTTGTAAGTGTGAACTCATGAAAACCATTGCCCCAGGTAATCAGACAATATTTATTTATTTGTTAAAGATTTATTTTTGGCGTCTCATCATAGATTCAAATCTATAAATCAAAATATATTGCATTTATAAAGAAAAGGTTGAGCACCCAAGGCTCTATCGCTATTGCCTCAATGGTGTTCACTGTTCAGTGTCTTTGGGTGGATTAGGACTGTTTGTGATTTGGTCTTAGTGACTTAGGAGTCCTCTTGACTACTCCTAACATTTCACAGATTTAGGAGCTAGTTTTAGTGCTAAAATGCTTTGTGAAATTCTCTTAGAGCAAAAATTTAGGACTCCTAAAATTAGGTCTGACACGCCCATTATTTTTAAGAGTTTCTCCTAAATCTGTAAGTTAGGAGCTACTTTTAGCCTTAAGATGTTTTGTGAATACGGCCCCAGAGCTCCACTTCTTGCTTCCTGCTTCTTGTTCAGTCTGAGAAAAAGTATTAGAAGTTACTCTGACATCTTACTTGTGTCGACTCAACTAGAGTGTGGTAAACCAACTGAAGAGAAGATTTATTCCGGTAAAACAACAAATTATACACTTACACAGACTATCTGACTACCTTTATACAAATGTCTATCCTCTGTAATGGTTGGTAGGGCACTTTTGTAAGTGTCTTTGGAAAAGAGGATCTGCTAAATGCTTTAAATGTTAATGATGTGGATCAATTTAAACATGAGCTGTTTGTCATATAGCCTAATCTCTATTTTCAAGGTCTAATAGAGTTATTCTAGTAAACAATAATTTAACCCATGGTAATAACTACTATTGACATAAGTGCATTCATAGGTTTTTCAACAACGTGAAGACCACATTTATAATAAAAATAATGAATGTGTAATATTTTAATAAATAAATGGGAAAGTTTTTTTACATAAATCTTTTGTATATTGTATAATCATATTCTTTACATGTTTCGATTTACTATGATTTTGTACAAGCAAATTTCAGATTCGGCAACAAGAATGTCTCAAACTGTCATACCCGTGAACTCTTCGACGCTTGTCATCCAGTTTCAACCACCAACACAAACAACAGCAGCTGGAACTGGGACAAATGCTCCTGTGCCTGTTTATGTACAACAGCCAGCAGGAGTTTCACCTCTTCATGGACTTCAGGCATTTCTGAAAGGCCAACCAAAAGCCCTTGGGGTGAGAAATTGATCATAAAAATCATACAATTATTTGGGTTTATGTCAGTGTGAGGTAAGGAAAGTACATTAATTCCAAAAAATGAGTAGTACACACATGAACAAAGCATACACTTTCTTTTATTATTGAAGAATGTGATTCAATGCCTTGGTGACAATGCAGGAAATATAAGATAAGGTTTATCATTTACAGAGTAAAATCATAAATTGTATCATAGTTTCCAACTCCTAAATCATTCTTCTCTGTGACTGTGATACACTAATCAAAAAAAGTAACGTAATGGACAAATTTTGCTCATTCATAAATCAGTATGTAATTTCATGCAATCAGAGTACCTGGATATTTTTGGAGTAGCCTACAAGTCCATTTTAGTAATGTTCCCCAAAACTTTTTATCGGAGTGTCTAATTACACTAAGTGCAAATATCGTCCCTTGTTGGTAAATGCTATTTACACTAGCTCTACCCACCAATGTCTGGTTGGGCCACAAGTTTATAAAAAAAAAAAAAAAGGGATGGGCAGAATTCAACATCCTCGGTAGCGCAGCTCGCATTTATTTTCAATAAAAATGAAAACAATCTTCTAAAAGTGGAAATAAACTGCAAACGAGTGTTTAATAAAATTAAAAGTGTTTATTGGATAGGGTTAGGGGGAAGGTGTAGGGAGGGATTTATTCTCCCAATAAGGCAGCATCCATTTAATAATTTTGATAAATATAATCATTTACACTATTAGGGCTGCACAATTTATTGAATTTCTAATCGTGATTACAACTATGGATGACACAATTATGTAATAGTTCAAAGGCACAAATACAAAAAAATAAAAATCCACTTACATAACTTTTCATGTGTAACGAAGGGAACTGGACGTTGGAGTGGGAGATCCACGTGCAGGCTTTAATAAAATGAGCGTAGTCGTACAGGCAGAGGTCAAACACCAGCAAACAGATACAGGAGGGCAAGGCAAAAGAGTAATCCAAAACACAGGCAAAGGTCAAGACAGGCAGCAAGCGATCATCAAACAAAGAAACAGTCCAGGGTCAACACCCGCTTTAAACATTACAATGCTCATGATAACTTTTGTTAACTCTACAACACGTAAATCCACTTCACCAGCTAATTATTCTTCAACAGCGATGCCATAGAAATATACAGGGTTACTGCGAAAACGGAAGTTCAAAGACAATATTCTAAAGATGGCGGCGTGCATGTTTCTCTGGAAAATAAGGTCTATAAAGTGTCACTGATGGGAAACAGGTGTGAGTGTGTGATTGGTTCCTAGATGGGGAATTGTGGGAAGTGTAGTCCAGAGTGATGTGTGACTGTGTGTGCCATGAAAAGGTGACAATGGTGAACCAGTGATCTAAAGATTTTTTTCCCCATTGTTTTCATTTTAGTTTTAGTATAACATTATGATACCATGCATATTTGTCCTTTTTTAATTTAAAGAAGAAACCAAACCATTGTATAGTTGTTTTCAGCTTATTTTCTTTTGAAAATATGGCATGCAGATGCTTCAAATAATGGTATAAAGCTATTCAATACATCATTGAATGTAAATTATCATCATCGTAATTAATAATCGCAATTACAATTTCAAGGGAATAATCGACAATTATGGTTTTTCATAATCGTGCAGCCCTACACTCACATTATATTATTGCATCCTGATAAATAAAATACTGAGGTGAAAATAGTATCTGCCAATACAAAGTATAGACATCTAATTACTATTTACTCTTAATGCAAATATCTGATACTTTTACACGGTGTAAATATAATCTATCGCTATTTTCACATAAGAAAATGCTACTATTGTCACTTACTGCAAATAGCCACTGCCAAATTTTATATCGTTTTAGTTACTTTATAAATGACTATCTTGTCCTTCACAGACTGTCCAGATAATGATTGGTCTGTTGACTCTCCTGTTGGGAATTGTGTCTACACTTTTTGCAGAATCCATCTCTGTCTTTAGTGGTATTGTTTACTGGGGATCTCTCATCGTAAGAAACAATTATACAATTAAGTGTTGTGTCTTTCTAACACAAGTTATATATTCCAGCAGAAGTCTTGATTTGTGTCTTTCTCTCTGCTCTCAGTACATTTCCGCAGGCTCACTCTCCATTGCTGCAGAAAACAAAATGAATTCACCCTCCAGTTTGTGTTTGGTATGTACACAACACTTGTACCGGATGCACTTGAAACCTATTGTGTTTGTACTGATTTCTTCCTTATTTTTCTTCTATAAAAGTGTATGGGCATCAGTGACCATAATTTGTAGACAGCTCAAATTGTCAGTGTCATGATCCTGGTGGTGTGCCTTGTGTTTTTTTTATCTACCTACAGGTGAAAGGTTCACTTAGAATGAACATTTTCAGTATTTTAACTGCAGGCACTTCCATCATCATAATTTCATTGGATTTGGTTCTAGGGCCATTGAACAGTTACTGTGACTATTATGATTGTTATTATATCGAGGAAAAGTATAAGGTATGTGACCAACTTTTATTTATTTTTTTTATTACAGTAAGATTGTCAGAACACATGACAAAAGCCAAGCCATAATCTGCACACATCTGTCCAGTCTTTTTCCCCCAATATTTCCGTTGTACCAGTGTAAGTGCTAATTATCAATTATTTTGTCATTAATATTGTGTTAATGTTGAATTCTCTCTCAGATTCTCTTCTGGGGAATCAGTATTGTAACATTGATATTCGCAGTCCTTGAGTTTATCATCTCCATCTGTCTGTCAGCATTTGCCTGTAAAGTCACCTGCTGCTGTTCTCCACAGGTGAGTGATGCATCAAGTCAGGTGTTCCCAAACATTTTTTTTTTGTCAGCTGAACCCCTCAGATATGCATATATAATGGAGATGTTTTTTAAGGGCGTTCGCACATTTCATTATCAAACGTTAAACTCGCAGCACTTGCACAGATGGAGTTTGTGAGAAGCAGCATTTACTGTGAACCGAGACACTTTAAAAATGTGGTATTATAAGCTGCACACGTGTACATGATCACAGTACAGCTTTTCACTCTGAAACATGCAACTACTAATTCAATGGAGTCAGTTTTTCTACTTAAAAACGCTCAAATTTAGTTTCACAATATTTGTCAGGTTTTTGTCCTTAAAGCACCTTTTCTTGCAACTACTTTCTTACACAACCCTAATTCTAAAACATTATTTTAGAGCTAGTAATGAAAGTTTGAGTCATTGATATACAGAGATTAAGCATCTGTGAATTACCCAAATCTGTGCATCTCTCAATAGTGTTCAACGTCTCTACTAATAGCAAAACTGCAAGTTTAACTGCTTCAAAAACAGCAACATTACCATCTACTGAGAAATGTCATGTGGTTTTTCAGTAATGACATTATTTTAAGAAACCCAAATGAAAGCATAAGGTTTCACACCAGGACATTTCAGAATAATTTCTGTAATTTGTTTTTCTACTACACTGATGGCACATATTAATGCTTCTTGTGCATTTTTCCAAAGGTTCCGTTTGTTCCACAAGTTATAACTCAACAGCACTGCTGTTTTGGGCACAATCACTTCCATGATCTTAACAATTCCCAGGTAAGAAAAGCTTATAAGCCCAGTTAAATTAGACTTTGAGTAAAATGATACTCAAAAATGGTATATATAAATAAATTAATAAAATCCACAAAACAATGTATTATTTAAATTTTGTTTCACTGTATGAACTGGAAGTGTGTAAATCACTAAGTAATTGGTACATTGATTGTTCAATATCAATAAATAAGTAAACTGTAATCAAAGAAGGCTGATCATATAGCTTTTTTCTTGCAGATATCTGTGGTCAGCAGCCCTTCAATGCATCACCTTCCTGTAGAAAATCCTCCACAATACAATGAATATAATGTATGAATATTAAAACAGAGTTGATGTGGGACACATGGTTTTGCCCAGTGATTTCCAGTCAATTATCTCTAATGTCCTTTCATTAAAAAGAGAACTTGACAGCAAAGAAAAAATTGTTCAGATAATAATGCATTTTTTTTTAAATCACAAACATGTAAACAGCAACTATTCAAGACTAGATACAATTTCATGATTTTCTATCTTTATTTAAGTCAAGAAATTTGCCTAATCATCAGTGAAACTGAATAGATTGTTTTAACCTAATTAAACTAATTGCTTAATAAAGTATAATCTGTAAGAATAAAGTATACAGAATATATATAAAAATGGCTTATTTATGTCTTTTTTGTTTGTTACCTTTCACCTGTATTTAACCAGTCAAGTCACTTAAGAACAAATTCTTATTCACAAAAACAGCCTGGCAGGAGAATATCAATCTCCTGGAGGACATACAGACATATATCTCATTAAACTTCATTAAAACAACAGTAAGGGAACTGTGTGTCATTCACTCTTCAAAATAGCCTTCCTTTTTTCTTTAAACATAGTAAACCGATATAAATATAGATATTAGGGATGTCCCGCACCGATCTTAAATTATCGGTGTCACATGTCTGTCTGTTTTGGACTCTCTAGGCTTGTTCGACTTGATGCAGTGCTGCACAGAACGATCGGTGGCTGACTTGAAGCAGTGCATGCCGGTAAGAAATTTTGTCCTACTTGAGACAGTGCTGAGGCCATATGACTGTGATGTATGATTTCAAAGTACCATGAGAGCGATTCAAGATAAGCCACCTGAGTCAGCCAGTGAAGTTTCTCAAGAGGAGCTGCACGAGCTCTGATGATGACACAGCTGTTCTACGATTGGCCGGATTCACCGCATGACAATGTTCACGTGTGTTTATTCTGAAAACTTCAGTTCCACTAATGATCACAAATCTATTTTTATAACAGTTAAAGCTCTTTTCATGTAGTTGCAATGTTATATTGTGTCATGTTTATCAAAATAAAGTTTATAAAAAAACATAGACCCCACTACATTGGTATTTAAATAATATATGCTTATGTTTAACTTTATGTACTGCTTACAGCATCTGTTTTTACAAGAATAAAGTATTGAATGAAAATGTCTCTAAAACATCTGTGTATTAGTCAAATATTGCATTTATCTCACTTCAGCTGTGATAAAGTATGCAAATGCAGTGCGAGCGTCACTACGAGAAGCAGAAAGTGTCCGACTTCACGTCTCCACTTTCAGCTCCTCCCTGCCTGCATGCAGCTACTCTCGCGATCAGTTGCATCCAGCCGCAGCCGATGTTGAACACAGCTATGGCTGGATGCAACCGGTCGGCGAGTAGCCACGTGCAGGCACGTGTGCATAACCTGATATTGCTGAGTTCAACATGTTCCTGGGTCAACATTTTTGTTGATCCTGGAACAACATTCAAATCAACCAATCAGATTTGAGGGACAAGTTTACAGATTATGTCAAGTTTAGGCTTAAAATCATGAATTGGTGCTTCTACATCAGTGTTATTCATCTATCATTTCCCTCTGACTTTTGGGTTAGGTTTAGGGGTAGGAATAGGGTTAAGACTAAATTTTCAGACTAGAATGTTGTTCCAGGATCAACAAAATATGTTGACCCAGGAACGCATCTAACTCAGCAATATCAGGATGTGCGGCACATGCAGCAACAGAGCTGTGTTCAACAATACCAATTTGATACAGCACCTCAAAACAAAAAACTCAAAGGAATACAGGGAGTTCACTCAGGTAACTCAGGCAAAGGTTGCACCGAAGCAACACACACTGGAAGATACTTTCAAAAGGAGAGAGAAATTTCCTCTGAAGAGCAACAAGGCCACAAATATAACAGAGAGGCTAATTGTTCATTTAAGTGCTAATTCTTTTAAAGCTTTTGGAGCCACAGTATGTTCTGCTCTCTTGACACTACCTATCAGAAACCGCTAGACTGAAGCTTTACAACAATGTTTGGGATCACCAACGAGATCTTTTATCAAATGTAACTGCTATTGCCTTTATCATCTGCTTGATGCCATTCCTTTGTTTTACTGCACAATGGATTGACTCCAATTTTGATTTAAAGTGTGTGATACTGCTTTGTCATCAGTTTTTTTGAGTCTCATACAGCAGAGCATACAGTATAAAACAGGCAATCAAGGAGATTTGGGAACATAGACAAGCATTCCGTGTCATTTTGCAGGAAAATCCAAGAAATATAGAAAAAGCAATAGGTGGTATTGAGGTACTGAACATGGGCTTCATCATGGACGTGCTTCAGCTCGTATATGAGGTTCTGTTTTTCACCTCGTAACAGAGAGACAGGCAATTGCGAGGAAGATTGAAGGGCATTTTAAACATTCACCACAGTTCTACGCACATCTAGAAGATATCCAGATGGAAATGAAATTGCCAACCAAGTGCCTACAGCAAGATGTGCAATGCAGAGCCTTTTTCTATGTTTCTATGTTGCTGACCACAACCTTTTTGCTACACTGACAGCAAGCCAGCAGACACAACTGGTTGTTGAAAAGATTAATTTTAAGTAACTGAAATAAGGCCACAAAATATATCAAACATTTGTCCACAAGTCTTTTGGGTACTGCATCTTGTAGACTTGAATGGTTTTCAAAAAATGATGTGAAAATCACCATGCCCACTCATTCACGTAAAATAATGTATTGATTATTTTAAGACACTTTGTTTAGAAAGGCCAAATGTGAGTAGGCATGAATGATCATGAATAATAATGTGGTTCACACCTGAGGAGACAATGACCCTCTCTAATGTAACAGAGAGAACTACAAGAAAGAATATGAGGAAAGAAGAATTTTTTGTTTGTAGTTTATTTACAATATAGTTAACAATATAATTCAAATATAAATGAGGGTCAAAGGCACATTTTAATACTCATACCTGTAAATATTGCTGCCAAACAGCAGTCAAGAAATTAACAGATCTTAACCCTCAGAAACACCAGCCGACTTCAGTAACGTCAAGGTCACAGCTTGTATGGGGACTTGTGAAAGCATGTCTCAACAGGTAGAAGTATACTATAAAAGTCAATAGACAATAAAAGGTCCAACATATGAGCAATACTTTTAGCTGTGTTGCTATGTGTCATGAGTAAGCATTTAAGCAGGCAAAACTGTCTAGAGCAAATGAGAGCATCTTGCTTTTAATAAATCAATCTAATGTATCTGCACCGGGAGAATTCTTTGAATTGTTCATGCCACAACTATTTGAGGCTGTTCACACCAAATTAAATGTTATCAACTGGAACATTCGTCTTTCTCAATGAGTGCTTGTTCATTGTCGTTCATTAGAGTGGTTTTGGGAATTCATGGCAAACAAGTGGAAACTATCCTAGTTACTGGCTCCATGTTCACCTTAATGCAGAAACAGCTTTGGGAAGTGTTGGTTAAACCAGGTGAACAAATGAAGGAGCATTTCAACAGGACTTTCTTGCTAGCTGATGGGAAGGTGCAAACCTCAGAAGGCAGAGTCCCTATAACTTATGATGGTGGTGTCGGACCTTTCCCCCTTATATTAGGCCTGGATTTTTTAAGTCAAACTGGAATATAATTGCATGTGGGAAAACAGTTATGAACTATGAATCAATGGACAGATGACTTTGTTCCCATTTCTCCGCCAGCCACTAGGGATAAAATTATGAAGCCAGCAAGAGGAAGGGGTTGTCAATGTGTATATGGCTTTGCCTCGAGTCTGACGTTCTTGAGCCATTAACTGGGGTGGAGTCACCACTTAAAGTTAATTTGCTACAGAAGTATCCTCAGGTAATACAACATCTCTTGCATGCTTGGCCTTCTCTCTGTTCAAAAATGTTGGGGAGGACAAACCTCTCTACCCACCAGATCATGACCAGACACAACGTGCTTTTGAAGTGTCCATGATTAATGTATAATAACTTACCAATAAGTTACTAATGCAATGTCAGTACCACAACAATGCCATTAGATTGAAATTAATTTGACAAGAGGACAATGAATGCTAAAGTCGTAAAGGTTAAACACATTATAAATGGTAGAAATATATTGCTGAAATCAGATTACAAAGACTGTGAACTATGTAGTACTCAATTGAGTTAGACCGTTAAACAGTTTGTCACCATTTTTGTGCTCAGGATTTTTTGGGCGGGCCCGAAATCATGGCTTTGTCGATGCACTGGAGCCCCTCCCCTAACACTATAATAACTAGAGCATATTAGCAGCTAGCTATGCCTTCATCCCGTAAATGCTTATTACCTGGTTGTGATAATTTCCAAAACAGCTGAGGATAAGCACCAACAACCGCCTCTGCAGTGAATATTTTACACTGGATAGTTTTATAACTTTTCACAAGTTTTTCACTGATAATCTGTTGTTACTGGTGAATGTGGCCGAACCTGTCCCAGCCTTCATCCTCCCGTCCCACTGACATCTGGTTCCATCGTCTGCAGTACGTCCCTACCAATGGCGGCAGCTTTACAGTGAGTGGGCATAGTTTCTGCACTGACAATGGACACACCCCCAGCATTTGAGAGTAGAAAATATTGCTTATTTTTTCAAGATTTTGATAACTTTTTTTATTCACTTAGCATTTTTTTGTATCATTCAAATTTGGCTGGGTGGATAATAACACATTTTTCTGTGGTGTGACAAACTCAGAACACATATTTAATAGTGCTTTACACAGACTTTAATCTGTTATCAACTAAAGAGTGTTACCTGCTTTCACCATGGCATTTTAAATCATGTTGTGTTGATTATCATTATTTATAGCAAATTTTAGTATACAGTATTTACATGCCTGTTTCTAAAACCAGCATGCTGGCAGCACGTTTATGAATACTTCAGTTAATTATTGTCTTTTATGGTTTTATTATCTTATGAAAGAGCCAGCTTTGCCACCCCTCCTAACCAGCTGAGCTCAACCTGCTTCCTGATTCTCGTTTATTCTGGGAAACAGTATAAGCAGTTACTCTTTTGACATCTTACTGTATATCGGCTCATCTCAGAAGAGTGAACTCAACAACAGAGTACAGTAAACCAACTGAAGAGAAGATTTTTCCCCACGGTAAAACAACAATTTTTTTTACTTAGACTGACTATCTGACTATCTTTATACAGATGCCTATATCTGTGTTATGTCTGTAATTTTTTTTTTTACTAATGAATGGATTTCCTTTATTTGGTAATCATCTATAATGGTTGGTAGTGCACTTTTGTAAGTGTTTTTGAAAAAGAGCATCTGATAAATGGCATAAATATAAATAATATATAGACCAATTTAAGCGTGCTGTTTGCCTATTCTGTTTTCAAGGTCTAACTATAATTGATGACAATAATTTAAACAATGGTAATAACTACTGTATACATAACTGCATTTATAAGTGTTTCAACAACATGAAGACCATGTTTTATAATAAATATAAAATATTTGATAAACTGAAAAGTTTGTTTACATAGAAAATCTATTTATAATCATGTCTAGTCTTGATTTACTTTGATTTTGCGCAGGTCAGTTTCAGATTCAGAACCAAGAATGTCTCAAACTGTCATACCCATGACCTCTTCGACGCTTGTCATCCAGTTTCAAACACCAACACAAACAACAGCAGCTGGAACTGGGACAAATGCTCCTGTGCCTGTTTATGTACAACAGCCAGCAGGAGTTTCACCTCTTCATGGACTTCAGGCATTTCTGAAAGGCCAACCAAAAGCCCTTGGGGTGAGACATTTTTCATGAACCCAAATAATTGATTTTTATGTGTATATGTTACTGTGAGGTCTGGAAAATACATTAATATAGTTTTTAAGAAAAAGGAGTGGTACACTGTCTCTGTCACAGTCACCCTCAACACTACAGTTCCCAGATGTGGGTTTGGCAGTTTGATATACACTCCGAACCACTGATTCAAAACAAGACTGGTGAAGGTTTTGAAGCTTCATCACTACTACTTAACAGTGGTCGCTATCTTCAGTCTTCTGTCATCCGTCTTTAGCCTCAGTTGTCAATGACCATTAATGATGGTAGAAATGAAGCTTTTCAAAACTTTGAATCAACTGAACCAAATGCTTCTCATAAAGATTCACTGGGCCCTATTTTAACGATCTAAGCGCATGGTCTAAAGCGCATGGAGCAAATGCACTTAGGGTGTGTCCGAATCCACTTTTTCTAGTTTAAGGATGGGAAAAATGGTCGGTGCACCATTGCGCCATTGACTTTAGACCAGGTTTCAGTTGGTCAGTGGTGCAGTCTATTTCAGTTGCATCAAAATAGTAATGCGCAAACAATGCGCCTGAACACACCTTGTTTTCAGACCAGTACGCCAATGGGCATGCAAATGATGTGAAAACAACGTTTAAACGATAACTGCGCCGGGCTGAAACCAGCAAAAGACACATTCGTCGCGCCTGGCACAGCATTGCACCAATTTTATGATAGGGGCCACTGTTTCAAAGCGTTCGAAACGCCATCCGCTGGTGACCTCTGCTGGTTAACAAAAACTTAAGGGCAAATATACATAAAAACACATTTTACAAAGACATTACAATTATCTGATTTAAAGTAAAATCTGTTCAATGAAATTAACTAATTATCCAATAAGATTAAATATCAAGGGTCTATATGTTCTTTTATCAATTTTCAGAACTTGTTTTGTTTGTTTCATGGATGGCTCATTTAAACAGGTCAATAAGAGACTATTAACTACAATTCTAATAAACTTTGGCAGTTTAATACATGCTCCGAAACACTGATTCGAAACAAAAGATTCGTAAAGGTTTCAAAGCTTCATGAAGTAGGCTACTGCTTCAAAGACTGCAAAGACTCAGACTGCTGTTATACTCACCAGTGATTCTCTCCTGAATACCTAAACACCTGAATACCTAAATACTTTTGTTACATTGTTGTCTCCTTCTGTTGCATGACATGTACACATGAACAAAGCATACGATTAAGACTTTTTGCCTTGTGACAATGCAGGAAAGACAGAAATAACATAAGGTTTATCATTTACAGAGTAAAATAGTAAAACTTTATAGTGTATCAATCACAGAGAAGAATGTTTGTTGGAAACTATCGTTTGCTTTATACACAAATTAGTGAATTTATGCAATAAGAGTAATTTTTGTAGTACAATCATAAATCCATAACTACAGCTGTTAAAAATTCATATTACTCATGTTATATTGTTTCTCCAATTTTTATACTGTTTTACTTGCATTATAAATATCTCTCTTGTCCTTCACAGACTGTCCAGATAATGATTGGTCTGTTGACTCTCCTGTTGGGAATCGTGTCTTCACTTCATGCAGATTCCATCTTTGTCTTTAGTGGTATTGTTTACTGGGGATCTCTCTTCGTAAGAAACAATTACATAATTAAGTGTTGTGTCTTTTATAACACGAGTTACATATTCCAGCAGAAGTCTTGATTTGTGTCTTTCTCTCTGCTCTCAGTACATTATTGCAGGCTCACTCTGCATTGCTGCAGAAAACAAACTGAATTCACCCTCCGGTTTGTGTTTGGTATGTACAAAATACTTGGAGGTACCTGAAACCTTTACCCCCCGGTTTCACAGACAAGGCTTAAGCTAGTCTCAGACTAAAATGCATGTTTGATCTGTTTTAACTGAAAGTTACTTGTACTTACATATCTTAAAATATGTCAGTGCCATTGTTTTGTCAAGATGAACACCAGTAATGCTTTTTTTTTCTAGTGAATGTTTATAAAAGCTACTTATATGCACTAAATTAACTAAGGCTTAATCCTGGCTTAGGCTAAACCCTGTCTGTGAAACTGGGCCATTGTGTTTGTACTGATTTCTTCTTCATTTTTTTCCACCATAAAAGTGTATGGGGATCAGTGACTGTAATTCACAGAGAACCAATTTTTCTCAGGAACGTCAATGCTCATTTTTCACAAATTGAACTTTATGTCCAAAACTCAACACCCAATTTTAACTAAAGTTAATATACATCCTATTGTATCCCAATTATATCACTTAATCATCCACACATTAATCATCTATTGGTGCTTGGACGCTGATAATTGATGCTTGTGGGTATATTTTATTTATTTATGTCAAGCAGTGTATTTTTATCACTCTCCATATACCTTTCCATCTATGTTAACAATCTGTGTTCATTTATTAATCTATTTTTGTTGTTGTTTTTCTACATATAGGTGAAAGGTTCTCTGGGAATGAACATTTTCAGTGCTATAACTGCAGGCATTTCCTTTATCATAATTACAATGGATTTGGTTTCAGGGCCATATAACACTTGGTGCAACAATGATTATTATTGTTATGAAATTGAGGCAAAGTATAAGGTATGTCACCAACTTTTATATTCACATATTTATTAATTACAGTAAGATCACTGTGTGGTCAGAACACTTGACAAAAGTCAAGCCATAATCTGCACTCATCTGTCCAGTCTTTTTCCAACATTTTCAGAAGTAGTTTATAGATCTCTTACTATTACTGTTCATTTGCAATGCAATCATTGACATTATGCATCAATTGTAAACTCAATTCAGTATAAATATGTTGTATTACTATATGAACCTCAAGGATGGTCGATTCTGAACTTCGGATTGTACCAGTGTGAGGGCTAATTATTTTGTGCTAATGTTGAATTATCAGACTCTCTACTGGGGAATTAGTGGTGTATCATTGGTATTCGCCTTCCTTGAGTTTATCATCTCCATCTTTCTGTCAGCATTTGCCTGTAAAGCCACCCCCTGTTCTCCACAGGTGAGTGATGCATCAAGTTCCCAAACTTCTTTTGTCAGATGAACCCCTTGTAACGAGGTCAGTAGATGTGGGAAGAAGGAGGCGGGAACCGGCGAACGTTGAACCAAACTTTAATATAAAATAAACAAAGAACAAAACGAAAGTAATGACGTCCGCGAGGGTCTGCCGGCCACACAAACATAATAAAACATAACATAAAGTCCAGGCCTGGTCCTCTCTCGTCCTCCACGGTCGTCGCTCCTCCTTTTATGCTCCCGGAGCTCCTCCGTGAGAGACTCGAGGCCGGTGCGCCTCGCAGGTGATGCTCATTATCACTCGTGTCACCGGCCTCGCGCCGTTCCCTCACGGCTCTCGCCCGCCCTGCTCGTCACACCCCTCATATGCATTTATAATGGAAATGGCTTCTTTAAGGGTGTTCATACTTGGGTTCACGCTTTACAAACAACCAACAAATACCACAATACAAAGTTACAATATAATATAAATATTTCTTAAATTCTACACTATCAAATTTTCAAACCCTCAAGCTTTTACCATGTAAAATTCTTGAGCTTTAAAGCAGAAATAAAGGAGTCAGTCCAGTTTGCATTATTTAGTAAACTGATTTCCACTTCAATAAAACGATTAATGTAACTATTTTAAAGAAAATGCAGCCATCTTGTAATATCACAGCATGTGACGTCACAGGGTTTGTTTGCTCCATTGGACAGTGAAGTAATATAAGCATTTACTTTTTGAACACATGCTTGTTTTGAAATGGAGGAAGACGAACTTAAAAGGATTGTTGAGCCCATAATTGCTCCTATTGCTTATGCATTTGAGCCGATGTGGTGAGGGATCAAACAGAACAACCGTTAAGGATGGAAGAAGCCGTGAATCTGCTGGTTTGGGGTGAAGAGCAGGTCGGAAACACTACCTGGAGTAAGTGTGGATGGTGTACGCTGATACCCACCGTGTCAGAGTCCATCTGCTCTCAGGAGGCTGATCTGGACCATGTATTGTGTGGTGATTTTGACAGTTTGATGTTGGATATTCATCTAAATTATGGTAAAAACCAAAAACATTACTTTTAATAAAGTACATTGGAAAAGTAGTAATTAAAGAGTCATACTAAAAAATAGCAAACACACTTATAAAATCATATAACATCAGACTTGTCTTCTGATGTGGCTTTCCAGTTTCCATCTTTAAATGTTTCTGTCTTTACCTTACCCTGTCAGTCCTCTGCTTCATCTATTTACCTCAGGCAACACAACAAACCTGTGACGTCACACGCTGTGCTATTAAGATGACGGCGCCCTTGCTCCGAAAGCTAGAACAAAACATCCTTTTTTCGTTGAAATGGTTACATTAATCATGTTTGTTATATATTTTTTATTGGAATTCAGTCTAATAAATAAAGTAAACTTGACTGACTGCTTTATTGGAAATGATCTGAATGTAAAGTGAACTTAGCACACATTGCATTATCAAACGTTAAACTTGCAGCACTTGCAGAGATGAAGTTGGTGAAAAGCAGCATTTACTATGAACCGAGCCTTTAAAAATGTGGTATTATAAGCTTCACACATGTACATGATCAGAGTACAGCTTTTCACTCTGAATCATGCAACAACTAATTCAATGTAGTCAGTTTTTCTCTACTTAAAAACGTTGTTCAAATATTTTATTTCAAGACATTTATCAGGGTTTTGTCCTTAAAGCACCCTTTCTTACACATCCTTTATTCCTAAACAATTTTTGAGCTAGTCTGTGCGTCTCTCAACTGTGTTCGGCAGCAACATTTCTACTAATAGCTAAACTCCAAGTTTAACTGCTTCAAAAACAGCAATATTACCATCTACTGAGAAATGTCATGGGGTTTTTCAGTTGTGAGATTATTTTAAGAAGCCCAAATGAAAGCTTAAGGTTTCACACCAGGACATTTCTGTCTTTTGCTTTTTTCTTCTCTATTTAAAGTAAATTGATGTCTATAAACCTGTAATAGTGAAACTGTCTGCCAGTGTCATTGAATATATGTCATTCACAGAAAGAAGGCATAAAACACTTTTTGTGTTTTTTTCCAAAGGTGGTGTTTGTTCCACAAGTTTTACCTCAACAGCCCTGTTGTTTTGGACACAATCATTTCCATAATCTTAACAACTCAGAGGTAAGAGAAGCTTGTAACCCCAGTTTAATTGTTTTGTGGAATATTTTTATAGTACAATTTTACTCAAAGTCCAATGTATTATTTGAATTTAGTGTCAATGTATATGAACTAGAAGTATGTAAAGCACTAAGTAATGGGTGCATTAACTGTTTAATATTATCAATAAGTAATCTGTAAGGAAGATGATCATATAGATTGTTTTTTCTTGCAGATATCTGTGGTCAGCGACAATTCAATGCATCACCTTCCTGCCGAAGTTCCTCCACAATACAGTGAATTTAAAGAATGAATATTAAACAGAGTGGACAGAGTTGAAGTGGAACACATGAGTTTCCCAGTGATTTCCTGTCTCTCTAATGTCATTAAAAAGAGAATATGGAAAATGTTTTTAGGGAAAAAAAATCACTCGATCAGAAAATTACAGATTTTTTAAGTCACAAATGTGTAAACAATAACTATTCAAGAATACTATTTCTACTACTATGCTATTTCATTTTTTGTTCTTTAGTCAAGTTTACTTTATTTTTATTACTGAAATTGGATAGATTGTTTTAAACAACTAATTACTTAAAGGGATAGTTCACCCAAAAATGAAAATTTGATGTTTATCTGCTTACCCCCAGCGCATCCAAGATGTAGGTGACTTTGTTTCTTCAGTAGAACACAAAAGAAGAGTAAATAAAACTTGCATAGACAAGTCCAAATTAAACCCTGCGGCTCTTGATGACACATTGATGTCCTAAGACACGAAACGATTGGGTTGTGTGATAAACCAGTATACTCTGTACAGTATAATCTGTAAGAATAAAGTATACCAAATTTAAAAATGGTATTCATTTCTCTTTTTTGGGTTACCTTTCACCTGTATTTAACCAGACAAGTCACTTAAGAACAAATTCTTATTCACAACAACAGCCTGGCAGGAGAATATCAATCTCCTGGAGGACATACAGACATATATCTCATTAAAACTTCATTAAAACAACAGTAAGGGAACTGTGTGTCATTCACTCTTCAAAATAGCCTTTCTTTTTTCATTTAAATGTAATAGATATAAATATAAATATTTTCCAATCTTAAATTATCTGGGCCGATCAAAGTACACTTGTGCGCTGAGTTGACGCTCGAACCTGAACACGCATGCGACGTGAAGATCTTGTGAACATGCGTTGCATATCAGTATTTTTGTAAGTAAAGTGGTAAATTATGTTATTTTGCAAAAACAAAGCACTCGCATCACTTTATAGAATTAAGGTTAAACCACTGGAGTCACATGAAGTACTTTAATAATGTCTTTACCTTTCTGGACCTTGGAGTGGTGGTTGCATTGTATCTCTATGGAGAGACAGAAACCTCTCAGAATTCTGAAGATGAACGAAGGTCTTACAGGTGTGGAACAACACGAGGATGAGTAATAAATGATAGAATTTTTATTTTTGGGTGAACTAACCCTTCAAGCAAAACGGAGCTGGTGAAGCTGGTCTTGCAGGGTTGAGTGCGAGTAGGCCAGCTGTCTGTAGGCAAGCAGTATTTGGGGACAAGCATTGTTTTTGCTTGCATATTTCTATATTTAATACATTAATGATGCAAATGAAAAACAATAAAAGGTTAACACATATGATTTATTGAATTATATGATAACTTTGTAATTTCTTGTCACTGGTAAACTGGTCAAACGTTTCACAGCATCAAAGGAATTGTCTCCCGTTTCAAAATATCTGTACACAAATCAGTTAAAATCAATTAAAAAGCTTGTGCTCATTGCAAAACAAGAACATTTAAAGATATGAAAACCAAGACAAAAATGCCTAATAAAAGCATAACCATAAGCAGTTTGTTCAATAACAGGTTATGAGAAGAGCTCTTTCAGACAGCTAATATCAAACTTGATAAAAGTTCAAAATGAATAGTTGCAGTTTTAAAGACTTTCATACTCATTTAAGAACTCACATGTCAAAATTTAGCTGTCAGTCACTTGCTGCGTCCGAAACCGCCTACTTCTCTACTATTTAGTAGGGGAAAAGCAGTAGGCGAGCGAATAAGTATGTCCGAAGCAAAAAGAGTAGGCGAAAATTACCTGGGTGATGTAATAATTCTCACGAGATTCGGACATGCGCCTACTTAAAGTGCGTCCGAAACCGCCTACTTACCTACTATATAATAGGGGAAAGCAGTAGGCGAGCGATTAAGTATGTCAGAAACCTCAGTAATCATAAATGAGTAGTCGAGGAGTTCCCGGATGGCCTACTACTTACGCCCAGATTCTGAAGTGTTCCTCGCAGGATACTTTTCTATCCCAGGAGGCCACGGGAGTGGATACGTCATAATCGAACACGGAGGAGAAAAGCGGCGCGGATGCTGTCAAATGTGAGTATTGAAAACCAAAAACACATTTGTTGAGCTACTGTAGAGTAAACTGCTGAATGTGTGAAGATGCTAGAAACTATAGTTGTGATTTTACTGTAAAACACGATTTATTATGTATAGATAATGGGATCTCTAGTAAACACACCTTAATTCTCCAAAGTGGATTTACATATTATAAACCATATACATCTTAAAGATGCTTACTAAATGTTTATTTAACATCTGACATGAACATCTTCTTCAAGTATTATGACTTATGAGTGCTGGATTATGATCTATGAGTGATGTGTGTATGCTGTTATTCACTGTTGTCAACACTGCTTACATTACATGAATGAAAATAATGTAAATAAACAAATCTACAGTAACTACACATACGTTTAATCTATTTTATTTGTCCATTAGTACTGTTAATAAATTAAGGAACATTTGTATTGGATAAGAAGTGAGTTAACACATCATCAACATATGAATGAAGATTTGAGCACATAAATCTCAGAGGAAACTTGAATCTTGTCTGATGTTACAGGGACAGATGATCTTGTGTGTTTATCCGGTGGAGGAATGATGCCATCAAAGGCTTTGAGTGAGGATACTACAGAAATGAATACAAAGTCTATTTAAATCTAAAGTCTAGTTTATTTTAATTATTGGAATTTAAACAGACTTATTACAGCACTTTTCTGGTTCTTCTCTGTGCATTTGCTGCAGAGCTTTTGTGGTGGAGCAGGACCTGCAAGAAAAGCTGACGACAGTATTTGTTAGATAAAAAAAGAGGAAAACCTGAAACAAAATAAAAATATATATAAAGTAAGTAACAAAATATAAAGTAAGATCATTTTGTTATTTCTAATACAGAAATCAAATGACATTGTGCTGCTAAAATGACTGCTTTTGTATTATATTTGTGCATTATTGTAGGATGTGAATGTCCTCAGACTGGTGTGAGCACTGAGGATGGAGAGACACAGCAGATCCTGGGAATGGTCCAGTGTCATGGACGAGACCCTCCATCACTCCTCCTTTCAAGTGACTCGATCAAGGACACACTGGAGGAGACGCTGTAGAGATCGAACCAGCAACCTTCTGCTGACCAGCTCAGTGGTTTAGCCCACCACACCACAAAACTAATGAAGCCATGACAAAAATTAGCAATTGTAAAAATATGAAATGAAATATGTCAAGAAACAGAATGCTGACATGAATTAATTGTAAAATGTTTTAATCTGCTGATGGAGAACACATGAATGTTTGCAGCAGCAGATTGTCCCGCACATCTTCTCCCACTCCTGCTTCAAGGTTGAGGGGTTCAGGGGTCAATCATCATCATCATCATCTTCAGCAGTGAGGAACATGATGATGAAGGTGTTCATCAGCTGCTTCATCAGAATAAAGCTGCAGAATCGGCACAGCTGTGTTGAGATGACAACAGGACTGTAAATACCTGATTGTTAGATCAATACATTTGAATAAAGCTTTGTTTCGTGTGTTGTTGACTTGTATATGCTTTTATTAGTGATTATTACTTTTATTAATTCTTTACTTATTAATTATGCTATTATCAGTAAATGTATATATTTAATTAGCAATGAATTGATGTATTCACATCAGCTGTATTTGTCTAGTGTGTGTTCATGCACAGCTGTCATATAACTAAACATTACATTTTGTTTGTTTTATTAAAGAAGTAAAATGAAAAGTAATTAAGTTTTGGTCAGCATTTATCATCATTATTGTGTGTAAGTGTTGGGGTGTGTTAGAAAAGCAGTTCATTCTGGTGTAATCTTAATTTTAAGTACTTTTTACTAGTTTGAGTATAAAATCAGTCTTCTCCAAAGGCGAGATCTTCGAGCAGCTGCTGATGTCTTCTTTGGCTTCAGACATTGCTAACGCTGAGGAAAACTGCTCTAGGTAGGGTTGAGTTACTGGTGCTGTGAGGTGTTAGTGCACCTGTCACTCATATCTTTATTTTTATTGCAGGATCTACAATTACATACAAGATCAGGGAAAATACCATAGTGTATCTTTAACAATGAACAATAATAATGACAAAAAACAAACAAAAAAAATATGGGTTTGTATACATCATAGTTTGCGATTATATACACCTTTGCTTGTGGATGGACATTTTTGCATATAAAATAAAGAAATTAACAATATATTCACGCGAATATATTGGGTTTTTGTAACAAAAAATAAATCACATTAGTAGCTAAAAATAGAACTTTAAATTAGCCCGAATATATATTTATTGTACCACAATTACAAAATTACTGGCAGCTGTGTCTTCAACAAGACCACAAAATAAGCAAGTTTGATCAAATATTAAGATATTTACAGATAGAAGAATTAAACATGTCACTCATATCTTTTCAGTTGTTGCGCTTGCGATAACGTCGTAGGTCACATGATAACATCAACATGGCGGATTATTCTCGGATCTCATTCATACTCAACGAGATTTGGCTGTTAAGTACCTACTCTTTTAGCGCTCGTTAAGTAAGTACTTAATGAAATTAAGTACCTACTCATTGAGTAGGCGGTTTCGGACGCAGCCAGTGATTCAAAAAATTCATATAGTAAAAGGTATGTCTGAATTGCTGAAAGAGAATTAATTCAATCAAAGTCAATGTCAAGTGCCCATCTAAAGGGATTCAGTAACATTTGTACATGTACCATATGAAAGAAATAAAGCCAAACTGGTTTGTAATTAGTGAATATGGTAATGCTGTTTTCAAAGTTGTTTAATCTGTTTGACCCCATTTTCATCATCTGTCTGTTGTCCTGCTCGTCGCCCTTCGGATCCTCCCGTCTTCCTCACCGCCTACAATTTCTGCAACAAACAAAGACTGCATTACCGTCAGCTAAGTTCACCTGCAATATTCATTGACTGCTATCCTTACCTGCATTGCATTACCAATCTGCTATTTCATGCATTCTTGCAAATAAAACTCTGTTTTGTACTCACCTTGTCTGCCTTCGTTGGTTCATGACATCAGGCTTGATTTCCTGGTTCAGTGGCCGGCTTTATCACCCATCCTAATCACCTGAGCTCCACCTTTCATTCTGGGAAACAGTATCAACAATTATGACAACTTAAGACATAACATTTGCCTTATCTCAGGAGAGTAACCTAAAAACAACAGAGCGAAGTGCAAAAGATGAACTGAAGATTGGATTCTTTGACCTCAGGATTAAGATCTTTAATGTTCCACTAACCTGCTGTGCAGCAGTAATCAGACAGACTCCAGACAATGCCTTCAATATCATCCTTTATCTTTAAGTTCTCAGACCACTCTCAGAGAAAATCGCTAGATAAAGGGAGTACAACAGTTTTTTTATAGAAAAGGAACATGGTAAAGGTGACGTGATTCTTTACGTTATTTTCTTCCAACTCGATTGGTTCCACATTTATAATTCTTTGTATATCCAGATACCAAAAATTTGTCTGGCTCGCCTCTGGGCCTCATCCTTGCTTCAGTTCTGGCTGGGTCCCTGGCCCAAAACTGGCCCACGTGAACAGCTTCAAATAGTTGTGGTGCATCACATCAAAAAAGCCTCCCAGTGCATATATGTTTTGGATGGATTTATGAAACGAGACAATCTCATTCGCTCTAGACGTATGCAACCAAATTATCCATTAGTAATTGAATTGACAGCTCAGTCGGACAGAAAAGCCTTTATGTAAACACCTTAATCGATCTGAATTAAATTTCGATTGGAGTGAAAGGGGTGGTTTATTTCTTTTCTAATCTAATAGAGAGAACATGTAAACACTTGGTCGGATTGAAAACTGAAACTGGAAAGGACTGCACATGTGAGCTCTACTAAAGAGCTGATGATCTGAATCAGGTGTGTTTGATTAAGGAGACATGGAAAACATGCAGTGTTGAGGGGGGCTCCAGGAATGTGCTTGGGAAGCATTGTTGGGGAAATATTCATGAATATAGAAGTAAAAGAAAATGCCACAATGTCTCTTTATTCTCTTATTTATTTATGTAGGATAAACAGATACAGATCAAGGATCAGTAACAAGATACATTTAAAAAGGTATTTTATTGACTTTCTAGATTGGATGGAACTGGATTAAATATTTTGATTTATGACTGGTAATCCCAATATGAATGGAATTACCATCCCAGCCCACCGACTGAACCTGGTTTCTCCCAAGGTTTTTTTTTTTTTTTCCTCCATTTGTCACCTGATGGATTTTGGGACCTGTCTGTCTCAGTGCTGAAACTCTTCAAACAAAGTTACATTTATAGACAGCTCAAACTTCAAACACACATTAGTCCTCATTAATACAAGTTCACATGTTAATGATTCTTCATGATTTTTATCTTGAATCATACGCTGAATTATTGGTTTCACATTCTGCAAATCTCTTGTTATCTTAAGGGAAACAGTAGATAACCACTGAAAGTGTTGAAGTTTCTCTGGTCATCTAATATCCTTGAGTTAGCCCAAAGTCTCACATAGACAACATCTCCAACCTCCAGGATCAACACAACTCCATTTGAGGAGTTCATCCGATCCTTAGGCTGAATATCATGTGCTATAACCATACGCTCTCCATTCTTATAAATGGCTGCATATGTAGTTCCTTCAACACCAAATATAGAGATTCTGAACATGTACGCTCCTTTCAGTGGGGCTGTGAAAATACCTAAATCAAATAACAAGAGACACAGAATCAGCTGTTTCCTGATTTCTTAATTACCAAACACACTGAAATAGTTCAGAAATATTGCAGATCATTTAATTCTCTTGCACACATTACACAACTGCAGAGAGGTCTGAATGGAGCAGAAGGTTTTCATTACTATAAGCTGAGTTTTATGACTCCATTTCATTGTTAATTACCTGTAATTGGGTTGTAGGCGTTCCCTATGTTTGTGAAGACGTTTCTGTAGGTTAGTGTGATTTCATCAGTAAAAGGACCAACATGACCACCGCCAGATTCCATCAGTGCAGCTGAAAAAGCTATTTCTCTGTCTGTTATTGAAAAACATAAGCAATATTGTGATATATTACTCTATTACAATGAGAATTATACTCTGACTTTAACATAAATCAGGAACACTTTCACCTCTATTTTCCTTTCTCAACTCCACTTGACTCAGAGTAAGATTTGAAATTTCTGTGAAGGAATAGATTGTTAAATGACATTTATGCTACTAATTGTAATAGATAGACTAAAAATATTACACAACTTTACACTAAACATTACACCTATTCAATGTGTTGCATTGGTGTTTTTCTTTGAGGATCATTGATAAAAAGAGTGAATGTTTTGGTGAAGTACCTTCATTTTTCTTGTTCAGCTCTTCCAGGATAAACGTCTGTTGCGTCTCTAAAGCTCTGTACTTTTCTTTCTGCTCTGTAACGGTGGCGGTCAGTTCTCTCAGTGCTGCATGGATGTCAGGGATGCCCAGATCACAGTATTGTTGTCTGCTGTTGTTGAAGCTTCAGCTCTCAAAGTGTCTGTTTGAGGTGGATTCTGTCTTCCGTCCTCAGAGCTGATCTGTTGACTGATCTCATTCTCATTGAGTCCTCCATCTACCTGCTGCTGGACCACAAACACAAAGGTTTCCAACAGCAGCAGTATACATACTAAAGCCTTCATTCTTCACTGATGTTTGTTTCCAGCTCTTGCTCTGTCATCCTCACAGCCTCTCATGTTCCTTTTATAGTGTCCTGATTTACTGTCTTTTGTACTTGATTTACATTGCTTCAGATAATAACAATTGTTGTTGTTCAAGTTAATTGTTAACCATAATTAGTGAAATGTTCCAGGCTCAGTAGAAGTTTATCTCTATTCACAACATTTGTGGCACTATGTTGATCACAACAATAAGAAAGAAAATAAGAAAACAACTCTGATTCATCTCTCTCCCTTTTTAAATTTATTTATATAGATAGATCAGCAGTCAGCAGCCTTAAAGCATGCAAAGGGAAAATCACTGAAACCTCCGGTCACATGAATAGATTTTTGGATCTCATATTTTAATAGTATTTATAGCACCTAACTTAATAAAACAGGTTGTGTGACTATGAGGAATGATTACCTTAAAATGTACGTCCATATGCAAGTTTAAGTGTAATTAAATGCATTAGCTATTGTCACATGGCAGTGATTATCCCGACCTCTAATATATTTCTGACCTCTGATATAGATGGTCACTCCACTCTCTGATATCCATGTGAATATTTTACAACAGTTACCAGGTTTACCAGTTTTATGACAAACAAAAAGGAAACATTGTATATAAATTTACACAGACAAGATTATTAACTGACGATTACATATATAATGTTGAAGCCTTGTGGCAATACTTTTGTTGTAATGGTCAGGATCCAATGATGACGAAGATGAAATAACACAAGATTTATTTACGAACACGATAAAAAGCCAAACTCCAAAACAGTGTGCTAGTGCACAGAAAACAACCGACAAATGAACAAGACAAAGGGAGTAACTTAAATACACAGATGATCAACTCAAATGACGAACAGCTGTGATGATTAGTTAGTGTCCATGGTGACTGATAAGTGGCAGGAAAATAGAACAAAGGAACATGTGATGAAACCAAACTGAAAGTCCATGAAAACAGAAACTAACAGAAGATAACTGTGACATTACAACCCCCTTCGGCAAGACCTTGCACCATAACAGAACAACAGAGGGAGGGCCGGGGGGCTTTGGAGGTGGACAAGGTGATGGTG
Source organism: Chanodichthys erythropterus (assembly GCF_024489055.1). NCBI lineage: Eukaryota > Metazoa > Chordata > Actinopteri > Cypriniformes > Xenocyprididae > Chanodichthys > Chanodichthys erythropterus. Next base: position 36,311,331 of record NC_090228.1, on the reverse strand, counting down.
AAGGTATGAAAACAGGATAAGGCACAGGGATGTAACAGGAGATGACAGAGTAGTAACACGATGATGACGATTCTCTGGCAGTAATGGTTGAGATGGTCCACTAGAACAGAACCAGTGCTTCCCAGTGCTGACAGCCCATGGCGGAGTTGAGGGAGGGAGGAGCCAAGGTGGTGTAGTGACTAACGACAGCTGAGGGGACAAGGACGAAGGATCCATGGGCGCAGACAGAGGACTGCAGGAGCCGAGTGACATCGCTGGTAAAGGAGACCCAGGCTAATTCTCAGCAACGAGCATCACTGGTGGAGCCAGAGAATCTTAGGACAGGGGCGATGCTGGTGAGACCGAGGACAGAGGCAACCCAGAAGGGAGGAAGGAACCCGCAGTGGACAGCCCGGATGTCCGTGCCATAGGCAGAGCGATGATAGACCAAGGGGGAGTTGGTGGGATGAGGGATCCCGGTGGTGTCACTTGGACGAGTGCGCCTGGAGGAGCCAGGGTGGAGCCGACAGGCCAATGCGCCAAGATAGAAAAAGGGCGTCCAAGGTTGGAGGCAGAGCCACAAGCTCAACGTCTTAGCAGGGCATCTCCAGGGATGTCGCAGGGCTGCAAACTTCAAGCAGTGGTGGGGCTGGAGGACTGTCTGAGCTCTGGGATAGTGAAGTTGAAAGCAGACAGGACATGATGATGGTGAGTAAGGTAACTTTTATGCACATTAAAGAAATGAGCACATCACAGTCCAGTTCACTTATTTTGCTGTCTTTAAACAGCGGTGAAGGGTCAATAACAATTACAGTACTGTCTTTAAACAGTGAAAAAGGTTCAAATCAGGTTCAGGTTAGAAAGCCTCTAGAGCGGCGCCGGAAGTTCAGGGGACTTGGGCATAGCTGGCAGCTCAGGGGACCAGGGCGGCGCTAGCAGCTTAGGAAGCCATGGCGGTGCTGGCAGCTCAGGAGACAAGGGAGGCTCGGCCAGGGACATATATACCCCCCTTCCCCAAAATTTTCATGGGGGGAGCTATGGGTTTCTGCACTGGATGGGGCTCTAGAACGAGCACTGGGTGGATCTCTGGGACTGGATGGAGCACAGGGTATTATTAATATTATTATTACCATTAATTTATTTCGTTATTTTATCTTCATTTTAAAGTATAAATGTCACAGTAGCCTTACACAATGTTGAAAACCGTCCCCTTGCACCACTTGGTGGTAATTTCGCAACAAGTGCGATATGACACTGGGTTGTATTTAATGCTGCGGCGTTACAGGCGGCAGCAATAGGCATTTTAGTTGAGTACCTACTGTACCTGCTTTCACCATGGCATTTTAAATCATGCAGCGCTGATCATCGTTATTCATATCACAGTTTGTTCTACTGTATTTACATGCCTGTTTTCAAAACCAGCATGCAGATTACTTGCTATAAAAAACATTTAAAAATACTTCAGTTAATTATTGTCTTTTGTGGGTTTTAGTATCTTGTAAAAAGTGCCAGTTTTACCAACCCTCCTAACCACCTGATCTCCACCTGACATCTTACATCGGCTCATCTCAGAAGAGTGAACTCAACTACAGAGTGTGGTAAACCAACTGAAGAGATTTTTTCGGTAAAACAAATTATTTACTTACACTGACTATCTGACTATCTTTATACAGATGCCTATCTCTGCATTATGTCTGCTTTTTTTTAATGGATTTCCTTTATTTGGCAATAATCTATAATGGTTGGTAGGACACTTTTGTAAGTGTCTTTGGAAAAGAGCATCTTCTAAATAGCATAAATGATATAGACCGATTTAAACATGAGCTTTTTGCATATTTTCTGTTTTCAAGGTCTAATTCTAGTTCATGACAATTTAACCAATGATAATAACTACTATTGATGTAACTGCATTCATAAATGTTTCAACAACATAAAGACCATGTTTTATAATAAATATAAAGTACTGAAAAGTATGTTTAAATAGAAAATCTATTTTATAGAGATATCTAGTCTCTATTTACTATGATTTTAAACATTTCAGATTAACAAACAAGAATGTCTCAAACTGCCGTACCCGTGAACTCTTCGACATTTGTCATCCAGTTTCAACCACCAACACAAACAACAGCAGCTGGAACTGGGACAAATGCTCCTGTGCCTGTTTATGTACAACAGCCAGCAGGAGTTTCACCTCTTCATGGACTTCAGGCATTTCTGAAAGGCCAACCAAAAGCCCTTGGGGTGAGAAATTGATCATAAACCCAAATAATTGTATAATTTGTAAGTGTGTATGTCAGTGTGAAGTATGGAAAGTACATGAATTAAAAAAAAAAAAAAGGTTGTACACATGAACAAAGAATACACATTTTTTATTAAAGATTATGACTTATTGCCTTGTGATAATGCAGGAAATACAGCAATATAAGTGTTACGATCCCCTCCAAGTCTAGGATATGATAATAAAAAGTAAAGAAAAAAAAAAACAGGGAGAACACACTTCAGCTTCAGTCTTAGAGTGAAAACATAACACAACTTTAAGGAAAAGTAAAAATTTTTATTTCCTTAATGTATCAAAAAGCTAACAAAAATAAGGGAATAAATCTTCAAGAGAGAGTATGGCCTAAAATAATAAACAGAACAGAAGCTCACTAAGGTTTAGAGAAGCTACTTACCCTGCTCAAAAACAAAGACGAAAATCAACAATATAAACTTTCCTGAGCTTCCTCTCTGACCAAAAACAGGAGAAAAAGGTTGTACACAAAATAAAAAGGCACTATCTCCATACATTTCCCAAGTAACCATCAGCTAGTTAAAAGGATAGTTCACCCAAAAATGAAAATTTGATGTTTATCTGCTTACCCCCAGTGCATCCAAGATGTAGGTGACTTTGTTTCTTCAGTAGAACACAAATGATGATTTTTAACTCCAACCGTTGCAGTCTGTCAGTCATATAATGCATGTCAATGGGAACTCCATCTGTAAGAGTCAAAAAAAACATGTACAGACAAATCCAAATTAAACCCTGCGGCTCGTGACGACACATTGATGTCCTAAGACATGAAACAATCGGTTTGAGAGCTCACTTCCGGCATCAGAGCGCGTTTTCAGACCTCACACACCGGATGCTCAAGGCAGTTGAACATAGTGGTGTATTAGAGGTAAAAAAAATATAAATACTGTTCAGTTTCTCACACAAACTGATCGTTTCGTGTCTTAGGACATCAATGTGTCGTCACGAGCTGCAGGGTTTAATTTGGATTTGTCTATGCATGTTTTTTTTTTTTTTTTACTCTTATAGACGAAGTTTCCATTGCCATGCATTATATGACTGACAGACCGCAACGGTTGGAGTGCAACAGTTACAATACCTTTTAGTTACACACACAAGGATAAATTGGTAAGCAAACTAAGGAACAGTTGCTTACACACAGCAAATAAGTATAGGTCCCACTCCTAACTCAAAGATATCAGCACTAGTTCTCACTCCACATGCACAGACACAGAAATTTTCCAGTCTAAGGCTGGGGAGAAGTGTTCCTCAGCACAGGATCTTCTGAGTGCCATCACCACTTGTCTTGAAAAACAAAGACAATTTGACGTTTGTTGTAGGAGAAGTCACACTGCAGGACTGTGCGCCAAATCTTCTGACACTGCCAGAAATTCATCAGAGGTAAAAATTTGATCGGCTGTCGGTGAACATGTCAAACTAGCGATCAAAGACTACAGATTTTAGCCTAGGATTATAGGAATCTTTTAGGATTCTCAAAATTTGTCTCAGACGACCAAATCATGGCCAAAATTGCACAGTGTGCACCCACCTTAAGATACTGTTTATCATTTACAGAGTAAAATAGTAAAATGTATAGTGTCTATCAAAAAAATGTTTTATCTGCAAATTAGTATGTAAAATAATGCAATAAGAGTACCTAGATATTTTTGTAGTACAATCATACATCCATAACTACAGCTGTTAAAAAAAATAATATTGTTTATATTACATTTTTCCCCAAAATGTAATATTGTTTAATTGCATTGTTAATTATTATTGTCTCTTATCTCTCACAGACTGTCCAGATAATGATTGGTCTGTTGACTCTCCTGTTGGGAATCGTGTCTACAGTTCATGCAGAATCCATCTCTGTCTTTAGTGGTATTCCTTACTGGGGATCTCTCATCGTAAGAAACAATTATACAATTCAGCGTTGTGTCTTTTATAACACAAGTTACATATTCCAGCAGAAGTCTTGATTTGTGTCTTTCTCTCTGCTCTCAGTACATTATCGCAGGCTCACTCTCCATTGCTGCAGAAAACAAACTGAATTCACCCTCCAATTTGTGTTTGGTATGTACACAACACTTGGTATTTTTAGGCCTTTTAGAGGTACTTGAAACCTATTGTGTTTGTAGTGATTTCTTCTTCCTTTTTTTTCTGCCATAAAAGTGTATGAGCATCAGTGAACCGTAATTCACAGAGAACCAAAAATTATCAGGAATGGCAATGCTCATTTTTCACAAATTGAACTTTATCTCCTAAATGCAACACCCAAATTTAACTAAATTTAATAGAGATAGACTGCAGGACATTTTGAGAATTCACATCAAATTGTGTATTGTTTGCTCTAAAACTACATTATTTTTTAAAAGATAAATTTCAGTTATATCACTTAATCATCCACACATTAATCATCTATTAGTGCTTGGACCCTGATAATTGATGCTTGTGGGTATATTTTATGTCAAGCAGTGTATTTTTTTTATCACACTCCATATACCTTTCCATCTATTTTAACAAGCTAAAGTTTTTGTTAATTAATCTATTTTTGTTGTTGATTTTCTACCTACAGGTGAAAGGTTCACTTGGAATGAATATTTTCAGTACTATAACTGCAGGCATTTCCTTTATCATAATTTCACTGGATTTGGTTATAGGGCCAGTTTACACTTGGTGCAACGATTATTCTTGTTATTATATTGAGGACAAGTATAAGGTATGTCACCAACTTCTATATTCACATGTATTTATTAATTACTGTAAGATCACTGTGTGATCAGAACACTTGACAAAAGTCAAGCCATAATCTGCACTCATCTGTCCAATCTTTTTTCCAACATTTCAGAAGTAGTTTATAGATCTATTACTCTCACAGTATGTGACCATAGGAGGAAGGCGGCAGGAGAAGCAGGTTTCAAATATAACTCAAAGGTTTAATAATAATTCAAAAAGGCAGGTAGACACATACAACAGTGACAGGACAGGACAAAGAGTGAACAAAACCCAGGAATACGTATACAAGAACTAATAAGGGAACAAACAACACACCTGAAATAAGGACACTAATCAAATCAGAAACCATGACAACTTACTAAAGCCGGGAAAACTAAACAAAGGAGGACATGTAACAAACAGAACAAAGTGCAAAACAGACAGACATGTGACAGGCGCGGCCTCGTGCCAGAAAGAGTCCTTGGCCTGGCCCAGGCTCAGCCACTCTGGCTACAGGTCTATGGAGCGGGGACTGGAGCTGACTCTGGGACTGGAGCGGAGTCTGGAGCTGGAGAGGAGTCTGGAGAGGAGTCTGGAGCTGGAGAGGAGTCTGGAGCTGGAGAGGAGTCTGGAGCTGGAGGAGTATGGAGCTGACTCTGGCACTGGAGAGGAGTCTGGAGCGGAGTCTGGAGCTGACTCAGGGACTGGAGTGGAGTCTGGAGCTGGAGAGGAGTCTGGAGCTGACTCAGGGACTGGAGAGGAGTCTGGAGCTGGAGGAGTATGGAGCTGACTCGGGGACTGGAGCGGAGTCTGGAGCTGACTCAGGGACTGGAGCGGAGTCTGGAGCTGACTCAGGAACTGGAGTGGAGTCTGGAGCTGGAGAGGAGTCTGGAGCTGACTCAGGGACTGGAGAGGAGTCTGGAGCTGGAGGAGTCTGGAGCTGACTCAGGGACTGGAGAGGAGTCTGGAGCGGAGTCTGGAGCTGACTCAGGGACTGGAGAGGAGTCTGGAGCTGGAGGAGTCTGGAGCTGACTCAGGGACTGGAGAGGAGTCTGGAGCTGGAGGAGTATGGAGCTGACTCGGGGACTGGAGCGGAGTCTGGTGCTGGAGAGGAGTCTGGAGCTGACTCGGGGACTGGAGAGGAGTCTGGAGCTGACTCAGGGACTGGAGTGGAGTCAGGGGCTGGAACCAACTCTGGATTCCAGGACATCTCCTCATACTCCACTAAAAGTGCTGAAGGCACAAGTGTGGAGACTATTGCGGCTGAGGGCTCAGGTGTGGCGGCAGCCATCTTGACCGAGGGTTTAGGTTGTGGCAGCGGCCATCTTGCGACGAGGCTCTGGGATGGCGATGGGATGAAAGGATACTCTACTGGTGGCCATGATAGGATAGGACTCTGGAGATTCACTCACCGGAACCGAGGAAATGGTGTATCTGAGGCCTCCTTCCATCAGGATCCTAACAAGGTTATCCATCAGATCACGGCCAGCCAAGTCAATCCTCCTTGCCCTTACTGGATCTGGTGGCACTGTGACCATTTGTATTGTCAGTGCAGTTAGATCAATCTTTCTTTAAATGGTCCTGTCATCTGTCATGGTATGTGACCATAGGAGGGAGAAGCAGGTTTCAAATATACATTAATTGTAAACTCAGTCCAGTATAAATATGTTGTATTACTATTTGAACCTCAACAGCCATTGTACCAGTGTGAGTGCTAATTATCAATTATTTTGTCATTATTATTTTTGCTCTCTCTCAGATTCTCTTCTGGGGAATCAGTGGTGTATCACTGATATTTGCCATCCTTGAGTTTATCATCTCCATCTATCTGTCAGCATTTGCCTGTAAAGTCACCCCCTGTTGTACTCCACAGGTGAGTGATGCATCAACTTCCTAAACTTCTTTTGTCAGCTGAACTCCTCAGATATGCATTTATAATGGAAATGGCTTCTTTAAGTTTGTTCACACTTGGGTTCATGTTTTACAAGAACCAACAAATACTACAATACAGAGTTACAATACAAATATTTATTTCTTAAATTCTTCACTATCAAATTTTCAAATCCTCAAGCTTTTACCATGTAAAATTCTCAAACTTTAAAGTGGAAATGAAGCAGTCACTTTGCATTATTTGGTAAAACTGATTTCCATTTCAATAAAACAAACACAATTAATGTAACCATTTTAAAGATAAAAGTATGTTTTGTTCTAGCTTTTGGAGTAAGGGCACTGCCATCTTGTAATATCACAGCATGTGACGTCACAGGGTTTGTTTGCTCCATTGGACAGTGAAGTAATATAAGCAGTTCTTTAATTTGTGAACACAATCTTGTTTTGAAATGGAGGAAGACGAACTTAAAATGATTGTTGAGCCCATAATAAGTCCCATTGCTTATGCATTTGAGCTGATGCGGCGAGGGGACCGAACAGAACTACCGTTAAGGATGGAAGAAGCCGTGAATCTGCTGGTTTGGGGTGAAGAGCGGGTCGGAAACACTACCTGGAGTAAGTGTGGATGGTGTACGCTGATACCCACCGTGTCAGAGTCCATCTGCTCTCAGGAGGCTGATCTGGACCATGTATTGCATGGTGATGTTGACAGTTTGATGTTGGATATTCATCCAAATGATGGTAAAAACCAAAAACATTACTTTTAATAAAGTACATTGGAAAAGTAGTAATTAAAGAAAAAAATAGCAAACACACTTATAAAATCATATAACATCAGACCTTTTGTCTTCTGATGTGGCTTTCCAGTTTCCATCTTTAAATGTTTCTGTCTTTACCTTACCCTGTCAGTCCTCTGCTTCATCTATTTACCTCAGGCAACACAACAAACCTGTGACGTCACACGCTGTGCTATTAAGATGACGGCGCCCTTGCTCCAAAAGCTAGAACAAAACATCCTTTTTTCTTTGAAATGGTTACATTAATCATGTTTGTTATATATTTTTATTGGAAATCAGTCTAATAAATAATGTAAACTTGACTGCTTTATTGGAAATGATCTGAATGTAAAGTGAACTTAGCACACATTGCATTATCAAATGTTAAACTCGCAGCACTTGCAGAGATGGAGTTGGTGAGAAGGAGCATTTACTGTGAACTGAGACACTTTAATGTGTCAGTGTCAATGAATATGTGGGATTTCACAGTAAGAAGGCATAAAACACTTTTTCCAAAGGTGGCGTTTGTTCCACAAGTTGTAACTCAACAGCCCTGTGATTTCAGGCCCACTAATATCCATAATCTTAACTACTCAGAGGTAAGAGATGATTATAACCTCAGTTTAATTGTTTTGTGGAATATTCATTTTGAGTACCATTTTACTCAAGTCCAAAGTATTATTCAAATTTAACATCAATATATATGAACTGGAAGTGTGAAAAGCAAAGTAATGGGTGCGTTAAAGGGATAGTTCACCCAAAAATGAAAATTCTGTCATCATTTACTCACCCTCAGGTTGTTCCAAACCTCTGTAAATTTTTGTTCTGTTGAAAACAAAGGAAGATATTTTGAAGAAAGTTTGTAACCCGGCAGCTTTGGGTCACCAAATTTTTTTTCCTACTATGGAAGTCAGTGGTGGCCCATAGCAGCCTGGATACAAATTTTCTTCATTTTCTTTTGTGTTCAGCAGTACAAAGAAATTTATACAGGTTTGGAATAATATGAGGGTGAGAAAATGATGACAGAATTTTTATTTTTTGGTGAACTAAACCTTTAACTGTTTAATATTATCAATAAATAAGTAATCTGTAATCAAGGAAGCTTACCCTATATCTTTTTTCTTGCAGATGTCTGTGGTCAGCAACCCTTCAATGCATCACCTTCCTGCAGAAATTCCTCCACAATACACTGAATTAAATTAATGAATATTAAAACAGTTGACAGAGTTGAGGTGGGACACATGAGTTTCGCAGTGATTTCCTGTCTCTCTAATGTCATTAAGAAGAGAATATGACAGCAAAGGAAAAATCACTTGATCAGATAATTACAGATTTTTTAAGTCACAAATGTGTAAACAACTATTCAAGACTAGATACTATTTCTACTACTATGCTATTTCATGATTTGTTTTTCTTTAGTTAAGTTTACAAATTTTTAACTGAAATTGGATAGATTGTTTTGAACAACAAATTGCTTAATACAGTACGATCTGTAAGAATAAAGTATACTAAATTAAAAAATGACTTATTCGTTTCTCTTTTTTGTTTGTTACCTTTCACCTTAGTTTAACCAGACAAGTAATTAAGAACAAATTCTTATTCACAACAACAGCCTGGCAGGAGAATATCAATCAATGGTACAGTCTTTGCAGAGATCGGCCAAAATAATACTTAGAACCGTTCCAATTTAAGGCCAGTTGACCTGTGCATCCTCATGTTTTATTACCGTAATTTCCGGACTATAAGCCGCAACTTTTTTCCCACGCTTTGAACCTTGCGGCTTAAACAATGACGCGGCTAATATATGGAATTTTCCCGCTATTAATAAAATAAAAAAAAAAAAAAACATTCTGTGACGTGCTCTGTTTTTTGGCGGCATGAAGCGTTCATTAGACCAATGAAATTGCCAAACGGGTTAAGGTCAAACTACTTTTTTGTTTAATGTTTAGATTAAATCGAGCACGCTCTCCCATCATTCTGATTACGGTAGTCATTTTGTCACCCTAATCATGGCAAAGACACGGAGAAATGCATATGATGCAGCTTTCAAGTTGAAGGCGATTGATCTGGCTGTTGGAAAAGGAAATAGAGCTGCTGCACGGGAGCTTGGTCTTAATGAGTCGATGATAAGACGTTGGAAACAGCAGCGTGAGGAATTGACTCGGTGCAAAAAGACAACTAAAGCTTTCAGAGGGAAGAAAAGCAGATGGCCCGAACTAGAAAATGAGCTCGAAGACTGGGTCAACACACAGAGAGCAGACGGCCGAGGTGTTTCAACTGTGCAGATCCGACTGAAAGCCAAAACAATCGCCACCGCGATGAAGTTTGAGGATTTTAGAGGTGGAGCATCGTGGTGTCTCAGATTTATGAGACGTAAAGGCCTGTCCATCAGGGTACGTACGAGTCTGTGTCAGCAGCTCCCTCCCGACTACGAGGAAAAAGTTTCAAACTTCCACAAATTCACTGATGCAAAGATAGCGGAGCATTCCATTGGCCCGCACGACATCACAAACATGGATGAGGTTCCTCTGACGTTTGACCTGCCTCTCACTCGGACTGTTAACAGGAAAGGTGAATCATCCGTCACTCTGAAAACAACCGGGCATGAAAAAACGCACTTCACCTGTGTTCTGAGCTGCACGGCATCGGGAGAAAAGCTTCCACCGATGGTGATTTTTAAACGCACGACGATGCCAAAAGAAAAATTCCCGAGAGGAATTGTTGTGAAAGTCAACAAGAAAGGATGGATGACGGAAGGCCTAATGCATGAATGGCATACGGAGTGTTACGGCAAGCGACCGGGAGGATTCTTTCACAGGAACAAGGCATTGCTCGTTTTGGATAGCATGAGGGCCCATATAACCGATTCGGTGAAAGAAGCCATCAAGAGGACAAACTCAATTCCAGCTGTGATTCCTGGAGGCACAACAAAGTATTTGCAGCCACTCGACATCAGTGTAAATCGTGCATTTAAGGTGGCGCTCCATGTTCAGTGGGAGGCTTGGATGACAAGTGGGGAGAAGTCCTTCACTAAAACGGGCCGCATGCGAAAAGCAACTTATGGTCAAGTCTGCCAGTGGGTCCTGACAGCGTAGAGCAGTGTCAAAAAATCCACTATCATCAACGGGTTTCGAAAGGCTGGACTGCTGCGTGTTGAAGATGGTTCAGCGGAGGATTTGCCTCCGGATGAAAGTGACGAGAGCGACAATGAAAACGATCCAGTATCGTATGAAGCAATTCTGAGGCTATTCAACTCCGACACCGAAGATGATGACTTCAGTGGTTTCAGTGCACAGGAGGAGGAAGATAGTGACCAATGACTTTCTTGGTAGGCTACTGCTTTTTTGTTTAATTTTTTGTTACAAGCCGTGTTTCGTTAAAGCCTATTTATTTTTGTGACAGGCCGTGTTTCGTTAAAGCCTATTTATTTTTGTTACAAGCCGTGTTTCGTTAAAGCCTATGTAAAGTTCATTTGATTCAATGTACCGGTAGGCACCTGCGGCTTATAGACACGTGCGGCTTATTTATGTTCAAAATAATATTTTTTTTAAAATTCAGTGGGTGCGGCTTATATTAAGGTGCGCTCAATAGTCCGGAAATTACGGTATTGTCCATATTATACCCTGGGCCGGATTAGGACCTAGTTGTGCTTTGGTGTTACTTTTACTCTATATGGATTGGAACCATATAAAAACACACACTAAGAAATGTGATATGTAACACATGCACAAGTTTTGTTGGATCTTGCTGGGATCATTCCAGCACACAAAAGATATGCTGGTCCAGCAAACCAGCAACACAAGCTGGTCACATACCTTATGCTGGTGACCATATTGTGACGAGCAGGGTGGGCGAGAGTCGTGAGGGACGCGAGTGTTAATGATCTTCACCTGCGAGGCGCACCGGCCTTGAGTCATAAAAGGAGAAGCGACGACAGTGAAGGAGGAGAGAGGACCAGGCCTGGACTTTATTTTATGTTTTATTATATTTGTGTGGCCTTTTGTGAACTTCAGTGTAACCTAGGGTGTCCCCTGCTTTTGACCTGAGATGCTGGAATAGACTCCAGCCCTCCAGTGACTCTACAGAGGATGGTGTGGAGAATGGATGGATAAATGTATGGATGTGTGAACCTTATTGGAAAGTATGACCTATTTAAAAATGACTTTGTAATGTTTGTAGGCCAGGGATTTTACGATATTATCAATATCATGGTATTGCGATAGCAAAATTGTCTCGATATAACATGTGGGGTGTTGTGGGTTTGTCCCTCGGCTGGAATCGCGTTCCTGGGTGGGGGTGGAGAGTCGATTGTTCTCCCGCGGTAGAAATCGCGTTCCGGGGAGGGGGGAGAAATGGAACCGTGGGGGCACCACGATGGGCACTTTTGCGATCAAAGGGGCAGGGACTCAAGCTCAAGTGATTATTTATCACTGAAACCATTATTTTAGGAACAAGAGAAGTATTTATGAATCTTACAAAACTATTCTGTTTCACCTGTCTGGATCTTACATGTGTGATCAAGCATCTTACTTGTGTTGAATTTGTGGTAACACTTTACAATACAGTTCATTAGTTAATGTATTAACTACCATGAGAAATACATTTTTTACTGTATTTGTTAACCTTAATTAATAAAAATACAGCTGTTCATAGTTTGTTCATTTTACTTTACAGTGCATTAACTAATGTTAACAAATTCAACTCTTGAGAATGTTAGAAAAAAATAATGATGTTTCCTTTGTCAAGGTCCAGCTGGTGCAATTATTTTATTTTACAAAAGGGAGTTTTAGGTCATTTGACCCATCTATATTTCATACCTTTAAGCAACAGTTATGCTTGGAAGAATTATGGCACTTATGGCATTTTTTTTCCAAATCTTCGTTTCTTTTTCTTTCTCTTTCTTTCTTTCTTTCTTTCTTTTTTAAGTATCGCAATACTTATACATTTACAGTATGAAGGAATGGCATCTATTAAGAAGGTCACATGTGACTTCCTCTAGAATCAGGTAACTGTAAACTTTGTGACATGGCAGTCAGCTCATTTTGTTTTTCATGTCATTTCAATATCTAAGGTGTTTGTATGCTTATTAATGTATTTCTAGAGAGGTTTTTTTATGCAAGAAGTCGGTCCTCAGCACAGAGGATTATGCATCATGGAATTAGACCGCAGAAATAAAGAGGGACCTTCAGATGGAGCCCAGTAGAGGAATAAAGCTTTCTGAAAGAGGTAAATCATCACCTTTATGGATTCATCATACATCCTGATGGACCATGACTCGGCTCATCACTAGATGGGCAGGTGTACGACCCTAAAGCTGAACCTGTGTTTGGACTGCTAGAAGTGAAGTGCCCAAATATAAGAAGCTATGTAGATTGTGCCTACTGTAGGATTCAAACAGTCACACACATACTACTGACAGATACAGGCCCAACTAATCATCACTCGTTTAGAATGGTGTGATTTTGGTGAATATGCTGAAAACAATACTTAAAGATGCATTTACTAGATGAGTAAAATGACAAGATATTATATCCTATTTCTGAAAATATACTGAGATTTTGCTTAAAACAAGCAAAATTAACTGGGGTACGATAAATAATCTTAATTCAAATGGAAAATAGATCATTTTTCTGATAATGATTAGTTATCATTTAATGATGTTGGCGTCGATTTATTTTGGTCTCATCTTAGTCATGTAAAAAAAGGTCATCAATAAACATTTTTCATCATAGATTTCATTAACACAATGAACACTACTTGAGACTGATCCTGTCACCCTGAGTTTATTCAACTACTGTCATGGTATAGGCCTCAGGAATCATAAAGGAATCATTAACACAAGATGATGAACAGAGGATGCACTGCATCTTATTATTTTTGTCATGTTTCCAGTCCAAATATATATATGGTCTATGGTCTTTTCAAAGATCTGAATTTCAAAGAAAGCATGCATTGGAGGCATCTTTTATGACAGTAAAAATTATTTTGTAACCAAAATGTTTTGACAATTTGTAGTGCAACCCCTTGAGTGTTTTTGATCATGTCTAGTAGTTTAGCATCATATAATACAAAAGCAGAGCGAGCCCACAAAGGCCCCCAATTAACTACATTTCTTGGTAAATGGAGGCAAAGAAGTACATTATAAGGCTTCTCCATAGTATACCTCCATTTCCAACGTGATCTCATGAATTTGTCTTTTGCAAAAGAATGTTTCACAGTCCCAGTTCTGTCTTTTTGTTTTGTATGATCTCTTGCACCACACTAACTGCTGTCACCTACATTTCTTATCATCCATTACACTGATTACAGTGTAGGGAATCACACACCCTGAATAAGTCAAGGACTTCCTCTTTCTCAAGGCCGAGTATTGTTTAGCGTAGCTACTTTACGGAGCCTGCTCCCAGTCCTTGTGTGAAAGTCTAGTCACGTCTTGTTTCCTGATTACCTGCCTGTCTTGGACCTCTCTCTCACTGTTTGTACCTCTCTTTGGCTATTCCCGGTTTTCTCTGGATTATTCTTTAGCCTAGCCCTCCTGGATATTGTTTGCCACAGAACGAACACACTTGTCCCTAGATTACTCTTCTGTCTTGCCCTCTTCATGAACTCGTTAGTCAGTGTGACCATTTATAGTACACCTTTTAACTTTAGGATTATTCAGGTAGGGTAAGGAAACTTAATATTACTCATCAATTGATCAATGTCTATGATTGAATCTTCCTGCTCTAGGTTACCCCAAAAATCAGAGGGAAATGATAGATGAATAACACTGATGTAGAAGCACCAATTCATGATTTTAAGCCTAAACTTGACAAAATCTGTAAACTTGTCCCTCAAATCTGATAGGTTGATTTGAATGTTGTTCCAGGATCAACAAAAATGTTGACCCAGGAATATGTTGATCTTAGCAATATCAGGTTATGCAGGCGTATCAGTCTCTGTATCTCTTACTTACTAAGCCGGATGTCCTTCCTCTGTTGCCTACGCTGTCGTCTTCTTCTAGCACTCTTCCTCTTCTTCACCAAAGTCTTCGTCTGGCTCACATCTACTTGAGGTTGCAACACACTCTCTTCATCCTCTTGTGCCTTTTTCTGAAAGGTGGTTGGCTACAATCAGTTCGTGAACTTCAGCTTTCACAACTTTTCATCTTATCTCTATTATACAAGAGAATGCAACATCATTCAGAGTTGCAGTTTACACAATATTGGCATTTTTGCAAGAATATTTAGTATTACTCAAAAGTAGATAACACATCATTAGCAATCAATATATGGCAATAAATCAAACAAGTATCATAGTTATCATAGTAAAGCAATCATTACTATCAAACAAGTATCATAATAAAGCAATCAGCAATAAATCAAACAAGTAAATAGCCATTGTCAGACCCTTGCCTGTTTTAATCATGTTTTGGAATAAAGCTTGGCATATGGATCCGCACACCTCTTGTCGCAGTCCCTCCATAACAGTATGCATGTGACGTTTGAATGAACGCCTATACTTAACAACAGGATCTTGAGGATGTTTTCCGATTGGGTGATTGTTAACTTTGTGTAGTTAACTGTAATAATAGATAAAAGTACATAGTATTTATGTAGCACACAGGCCTAACAACAATTTAAATTTTCAAAAGTAAATTTTAATATTTATGGTAAGTATGAAAATTTCAACAGCATTATTGGAAGGTCCAGGTGAAAAAGGACATAAACACAAGCAGAACCCCTCTAGGAGTTAAACGCTTTAGTAACTCTACAGAAACTTCCATCACAGCCTACAAGTCAACAGTACAGTCTACATGCATGTCGGACCCAAGTTTAGTAGATCCATGTCACACAGTGTGATAAAGTAATGATCTTACTGCTAAAATCGTGCAACTGTCACTGAGTGCACTGCCTTACCTGCTGCCATCACTTGTCATGCTGAACCTGTCAATAAATGTCTGTGTGTGTGTGGAAGTGACCTGTGTTTTCTATTAACATCTCCAACATAAATTTAATATATGGACAATAAATGTCACATCTTTTTGCTTTACATTTTATAAAACTCTAATAATAAATATGTCTCTTATTTCCAGGATGATTAAAAAATTTAAATTGACAATTAATACAATTACCACATTTGAACTAACCAAATAGAATTTGACCTGTAAAAGTATTTAGTGATGTTGTTTGTTTTGTAAGACAGGCTTTTACTACTTTTTATATTACTGGCTCTTTTATAAGAAATTAGTGGTACTTATTAAATATCAAATTTAGTTTTTGACAACTTCTTTGAATGTTTTTTCAAGTGTGGAACCATATTCTCTTAATGCAAAAAAAGCAGTGATTCCAGGTCAGGTTTTTTTTCTTGTTTTCAGAAAAAAATAAGTCAAAATTAAGTGTTTTTCCTTGCCAATGGGGTAAGCAAAAATATTTCCTTGTCTAGAAAATGCTTCTAGATTTTTTTTTTTTTTTTTTTTTTTAGATATTTGGACTGGAAACAAGACAAAAAAAAATCTAAGTAAGAAAAGCATTTTTTTTTTTTTTTTTTTGCAGCATGGACATCGTGAAATAATTTATTAAACGTTTAAAATCTCTGTTAAGATTTAAAAACATGAAAAGCAAACTAAAAATCTGAAATTGTTTTAAAAATAAGCTGTTTATAATGAGTAATGACAGATAATAATCATTATTGTTCTGTCAGATTTGACCTGTGGTTGTACAGTGAAACTGAAGTGCAAACATGAATATATAGGCCTAATACACATTTATATCTGTCTCTTTGTCTGACCTGTATGAAAACACATCAGGGCTTCAGCCTTTACTGTCTATCAGACTTTACTGTATTCTCATAAACTCACAATCTGTGGCTGTGAAAAGGAATTTATTACCTTAACTTAAGAAAAGCCTGGTGTCAGTACTGATATTAGCACAGTGTCCATTGCCTAAGTATAGGCAACACTCTTCAAATAAATTACAGAAACTCTTCTAAACTGTGAAAAACTGTGTGACGTAATGTGTGACATGCATGTTAAATATTACTTTAATTTTATTTAGGCACAGATATGGTTTAGAACCTATCCCTAAACCTAACCCATGCAGCTACCTTATATTACCCAATACGTTTTTAGATAAGTACACTCTAAGTACATGTACTGTAAAATAAAATGTAACAAACATAATAAAATTCAACTGTTTTCAATAGTTGTTGGATGAACACCGAAGTACTTGAGGAAGGGGGTTAACTGTGGGCGTTTCTTTACATTTCTTTTCATTTTCACTCTCTTCATAAGAACAATGTATTGTCTTGTGAAATGAAGGGTCATTTCTTATCATAAAACACACACACACACACACACATTAAAAGCCAGCATACCCAGGTATGGTTTGAAGAGTTGTATGGCTGATCTGCTCTTGAGATCCTGAGAAATAACAAAAAGAAAGAGACTACAAAATTGTGAGGTAAGGTTGGGGTGAAGTAAAAATTTATATAGTCAATAAGTCATGGCAACTTATGTATACTTTAACTATTTAACTTAATATATATATATATATATATAATTTAAGTTGAAATGTGTTGTGCAGCCAAACTGATTATAATTTAAGGCAGCAGCTGAGCTTAAGTTTTTAGGTTGAAAGCGGTGGATTATATATCAGTGAACATCACAGGAATCATGGATTTTATATGTGTGAAACCCGCTTGTGTTGATGTCTGTGCTTCACAATAGTTTCTACTAGATCATCTGAGGGATTAGACTGAATCAAGATGCTGCTGATCGTTGAAGCTCTTCTCCTCATTTCAGCTGTTCTAGCACAGGTGAGTTCTGGTATGAATATTAAAAGACACAAATACTGATGTTTGATTGATATGATTCCTGTCGCTGCAGGATAACAGAACTGCTGATGATGAAAGACCAATATATCCATTTGATATGGCAGAGAATTCAGTTGATGACAAATTTTACTGGTGTACAAAGAAAATGGAATATCGTGTGCAGACAGAATTTCTGAAGAAGGAATTGTCTAACTCTCCAACATTTGCAGAAGCTTGGAAAAGAGCTGAACAGAATCACACAGCACCAGGAGATAATTTGTCAAAGAATCATTCAGTTGCCATTTATGCATACACAGGTGATGGGGTACATGTGGACTTCAATGAAGCTATTCGTTTTGGCAAACAAAAATATAAAAATGAGACATATACTCACTATTCACTTCACTTCTGGTTAACAGAAGCGATACAGATTTTGAAGAAAACCCAAACTAAATGCTTTAATACTTACCGTGGTACTACCGTTCAATTTGATATGAATGTTAAGGGCAAAGAAGTTTGTTTTGGCCAATTTACTTCATCCACACTTGAATGTAAATTAACAGAAGTTTTTGGAAATACATCTTGTTTTGAAATCAGAACTTGTTCAGGTGCTGATGTGACAAAATATTCAAGTGTTCCGCATGAAAAAGAGGTGCTGATTCCTCCATATGAGACATTTAAAGTCATTGATGTGAAGCATAAAGCAGAGCAGAAAGATCTCTGGTGTGAAACTGTGTACATTTTGGAAAGCTATAAAACAAGACGTTTCGTGAACTGTGCAGTGGCAAACAGTGGAGACCAAGTTGTCTTTTTTAATGGTCTCTTCATGTTAACTTTTCTTTTGCTACGTGGTTAGCTACTAATCAGAGAAATACTGCATGTTCCTGTTAAACATCAAACTGATTGTCATGCTTCATTCAGTCAAATGTTTGGAAAAACCAAAGCAGCTGAAGGTTTGGATTCTGGAATCCACTGCCGCTTCAATATAAATCTTTTGAGCGATTTATAATCAAGTTATTAATCAACAGTTGTCTTAATATTTGGATGGATTGTTCAATGTATGTTAAACCATTTATTTTCATTTTCATCTTCAAACACTAGAGAATAATGATGAATATTGTCTGTACCTCTCACTGAGAGAAAAGTAAAACTTATCAGTATGTTTTGTGGAAGATTAACCAACTTCAACCTTGGAGAAGCTGTGTATCTTGTGTATGTGTGTGTGTGTGTGTGCTGGTCTCATATTGGTACTGATGGACAACTAGCACCCTACTTGAGACCTGCTGGAGCCTTTTCATGACTTAACTGATCACCATGTGCCTAAATCTAGGGTCGTAATGATCGTGATAATGGAGATATGCTTCTGCCTATCTGCCCATGTGTGGAAGATTACTAATTTTGTCTATTTTTCTTAGCCAATCAGAATCATTCAATCTGAAGTAATGACGTAGTTAGTTGACTCTGTTAGAGTATAATTGTTTTGGAAATGTGAATGTATGCAGAGCGGCCTACAAACTCCTTGTGAGACTTGAAGCTGGCTTCTGCTGATGAAACTGCAAACTATTCTTCAGTAAAAGTACCTCAATTTGAACTCTGACTCCGGGTCTTCATTCATCAGATCTGGTCTTTGGGTCTTTAACTGTAAAATTCCCCTACACAGCTGATATTGAAAAACTGAGATTTGATTATTTGCAGATAATCTAATTTTTAATAATTGTAATTAAATTGTGTCTTCATATTAAGTAAATACTTCATTTTTAGTGCATATAACCAAATTTAAAACTTGTAATATGTGCTATAAACTTATGATTTGTCAAGTCACACCTTTATTTATGTAGCACTTTTTACATCGCAGATTAATAAAATGACAAGATATTATGTCTTATTTCTGAAAATATAGTGAGTTTTTGCTTAAAACAAGCTAAATTAACTGGGAAACAATAAATAATCTTATGGAAAATAAATTATTTTTCTGATTATGATTATTTATCATCATTTAATGATGTTGGATTTGTCAATAAAATATAAAATCAAATCATGACCAACCACAGCAAAGATCCTTCAATTACCAATCACAATCAGTGACTTAATGCATCATTGCATCCTCATCATCAGTTGATATATGGATATGTGTCATTAGTATTAAGTATGTTTGAAATGTGGAACGCTCTAAAGTTTATCTTTAGGACTGTAGAAGAAATAATGGCTGTCAGTTCGGCCTAAGGTGGTCCAGCTCCAAAATTCCTGATGCATTAGTGTTACAAGTTCCTATGAACAACGGAATAAAATGATCTGTGAGATGGACAATACTGACACCTTATAGCTCATGTAATTTTATTTAGGTGATAATGATAAAGACAAAGGCCTTTGACTAATGGACCATTCTTTATAATTTCAGGTGGACTCGGCCACAGAAAGTTCAGACCTCACTGAAGACATCCTGAGCCGTGGCTATCTTGGTATTCTCAGCGTGGAGAAGGATGAAATAACTCGCTATGTTAAAATGATTAATGAACATCCATTTGAGTGAGATTTTTCAGAATTAAACTGATTTATTTTTCTCCAGGACTATTACCCTTCATGCAACCCTGAAGCTGATCCATGTGCTGCAGGAGATAGGAAAGGGTTTGGAGCTTTATGGCCTTGGTGATCTGACAAAACACCCAAAATATGTTAGTCACTGTTTGTTCCAGGAACAGAAACAGAGGTAAGTAAGTATTTACCTACCTATTTACAAACCTATCTAGTGACAGAAATTACCCAGCTTTAAAGGGATAGGGAAATGCAATGGTTTTACTTCCTGATTTGACAAAACTAATATATGTTTATTCACTTTGCCCAAGCTTTCACTCTGATAATTCAACAGTCACACAACTACATAAGAGAAAGAGGAACAGTTAATGTATTGGCTGTAAAGACTGTCAGATGTATGTCATATATTAAAGCATTGTATTACAGTCCTACTCGTATATTTAATTGTTTTTAGCAAGAAAAGAGTTGTCTCTTGAGACACTCGTCTCTTTTACAATGTAATAATAAAAATATTATTATTATAAGTATGTGTGTGTTGACTTCTGACTATAGGAAGTGGTTTTTACAAAAGTTTCTCTCTTACCAGAGCTACTGGTAAAGTCAACAGTTTCAGATGAGGAAATAGAACGATCAACAAAAATTATTTGAGGTGAGTGTTTCATCTTTAGTTGTTTTTTTATGGAATAGTGTCGACTTATGATGTGTCACTGGTCACTTTGAGATTCTGAGACTTTAATGCTGTGCTTTTTTGATGATTATGTCGTGATCAAACATGATCGGGTGTGTCTTTGGAAGTGAATCACAGAAGGCTGCACATTTTGATATTCTTGTCACATTGCGTGAAATCACTGTGTTTCTCAATTGATTGTGTTTATTAGTGAATCTTTGATTTCTCAAACAGTATTTCTTAACATGCACTTGTGGTAGATTTTCCCCTACGTCTCCTGATCGACGCCCCTAAACATCTCCTAATAGACGCTTAAATAATTTATACTCTAGTGGCAGAGTTGGTCAACATCTTGACTCTTTTTGAACACTTTCACTTGGGAATAAGGTCTCTAGTATTTCCTAACTTGCTGCGCAGCAATAACTAGACAGACTCCAGACTATGCCTTTGAATATGCTTTAATCACGGCCAGAGGACCTCGTATCAATCACAGAAAATCCAACTACATAAACTAATACAACAGTTTATATAGGATAGGAGCATGGTAAAGCGTTCTACAATATGATTGGTTCTTCATATGTCAAACCCTCATGTTACTAGTTAAAGTAAGATCTGCCCAAATCATGTGTTTATTAGTTCGTTGGTTACTCAATATCATGAGTATTATATTATATTTAGATTTAGTTGTCTAGCTGTCCCTAAGTTTCATTTCCCCCTTTTCTCATATTTGGACATGATTCAGACACACACTGACTTAGGCTCAAGTTTTTGAGGACATTCAGGTTTCAAAAGCATATAAATGTTATTCCTGCAAGGAAAAAGAAATGTTAGTTATGATTAATTAAAAAATTCCATCACATTACGTAATGTGATTGCGTAATTACAACAGAGAAAACACGGAAAGCTTGGAATTTCCATCAATCTGCAAAAAATTGCTTATAAATTGTAACGAAGCGGGAGTCATGGTAAGATCCAAATGCAAGCTTTATTAAGAATGTCGTACAGGCAGGGTCAATCAGGAGCAGACGAGAACAGCAAGGGACAGGCAGGATCGTAATCAGGGTGCAGGCAATGGTCAGGACAGGCGGATATCATTCGCAGAACAGTATACCAGGCAAGGGTCAGGACAGGCAGCAACGGGTCAAAAAACAGGAACAGGCAAGATCAATCACAGGCAGACAGAAAACAAGGAAACGCTCAGAATTGTCACAAGGAATCAAGACTTTGCAAACTGGTGGTGTGAGTGTGAGTCCTTTATAGTCCTGTTAATGTACTGCAGCTGGGTGTGGTGATTAGTGTGGAGTGTGTGCATGGCTGTATGTGGCGACAGGTGATTGGTGTGGAGTGAACATGTGACTGGCAGGGAGGATTGTGGGTAATGTAGTCCGGGAACTGACAGGAACAGACGGTGATCGTGACATAAATCTCTTGTTATGCTACTTTATCACCAACTATTGGATTAAATCTTTTTGGCAGCTTGTTTTCTTTCAATCATGACAGGTTTATATTTATTTCTGGAACTAGGGTAACCACCATCGAACAAACCAAATGTGGGACGATTACTAAGTTTGTGTGGGACAATGTGGGACACGTTACCAACACGCATAAACTGAATCTCTTAGATGTCTAACTTAATAAAACACTTGTATTCTGCCTTTCAGCTGATAAAAAAATACTTTAATTTTATTTAGTCCCTTCCAGAAAACACCATTATATCACAATGTAACATAATATGTCTTTATTTTACATTAAAAAAAAACTGAGCCCAAAGGCAGCAGGCATCATGCAGATAACTATTTTTAAAACCGTTCTGACCAAGTCCAACTAAAATCCAACAAAATAAATAAAATATAAAACAACATGAAATTAGTTAATTGACCGTCTTTATATATATAAAAAGGTATTCCCTTCTATTGGCCTCACTCAGGTATATGTCCTATATGTCCCTTTACTAAAAGAACATTTTCTCTATCTATTTGTTTTCTGACAGGGAACATATACGAATCACCGCTCCACATTTTGATTGACAACCATCACAACCTACTAGTGACCGTGTTTACTCCTTTCTTTTCAACCATTGGATATGATTTAAAAAAACGGCTGTGCGACGTGCGGGACAAAGGGAGAAAATGCAGTGCGGTACAACGCAAAGCGGGATGGGTGGTAACCCTATTTAGAACTGATCAATCGTTATTTATCTGAGCTTATGTACCTCAGTTTTTAAGTTAAAATAAGTGTTATTTGTAGATAATTTTGTCAATTTTACATAAAATATGAAGAAAAAAAATACACTGTGTGTCACACTAGTGTGCTTTAATGTTTAAAAAGGTAATTTGTTTTGAAATGATTTTATTTTGTTTTTATTTATTACAAAATGGCACACCTGTGGTGTTCCCAGTCAAAAATGACTGGCCTGCAGAAAAATAACTTCACTTGTTACTCTGTTTTATTAGCAAATATTGGATTCAATCTTTTTGTCAACTTGCTTTCTTTAAATTAGGACAGGTTTTGTATTTATTTTTGAAACTGATTGATCGTAGGCCTCATTGAAATGAGCCTCACTGATTTGAGGATAAAGTTCATCTCTGTGCAAAAGAAAGCCTGTAATACTCAAAATAGTTTGTGTACATGAACATGTATGTATGTGCACGGATGCACGAGTATGCATGTATCCACACATGCAGAGGTCTGCGGCCTTTATTTTTGCAAGCACACATGTAAATATGTGAACATGATCATGATGAACACGCTCCTGAACACTAATTGTCCCTCTGATTTTTGACTCCCCCATTCATTTTTGAATAGTCATTTTTGACCAATATAAGTTCAGATCAATGAGGCCTATGATGAAATCAATACAAAACTTGTACTAATTTAAATAAAATAAGTTGACAAAAAAGATTTAATCTAATATTTGGCTATAAAAAAGTAGCATAAAAAGTGATTTATAAGCTATTTTTGTAGGCCAGCCATTTTTGACTGGGAACACAACTTTGTGCCATTTTGTAAAAAATAAAAACATTTCAAAACAAATATCCTGTTTAAACATTAAAGCACACTAGTGTATTAAATGGTGCAAATTTTTTAAATATTTTTTTTGTAAAATTGACAAAATTAATCGACTAATAATGCTTTCACTCAAAAAATACCTAATCTGAGGTACATTAGATACTAATACTAGATAAAAAAATTTGTAGACAAACTTTAAAATTTCTGGACCAACTTTTTCAAGCCAACTTAAAGTAGTTTATAAAGTTTAAAGTTTTAAAGTTATGAGTTTGAATGAGTTTTAGTAGATAGATAAATTTGATGAGTTTGAGTTCATGAGTTTGAATGAGTTTTAATAGATAGATAGATAAGGTGTTGCTATGCGGTTGCTAGGGTATTTGGGGTGGTTGCTAAAGTGTTGATATGTGATATGATCAATCAGTTCCAACAAGAAATATAAAACCTGTCCCAGTTGAAAGAAAACAAGTTGACAAAAAGATTGAATCCAATATTTAGTGATAATGTAGCATAATAAGAGATTTATAAGCAATTTTTTGTATGGCGGTCATTTTTTACTGGGAACACCACAAGTGTTAGTCTGGGTAAACCCAGCCTGATCTGCCGGCGATTTGATTTCACTCTGCAACTCAGTCTGGAAACCCGTGCATTCATTTCTGCTGCGCTGTTACACTTTTGCGGGAACCAATCACAGACTGGCTTATCCACCTTGCTCGCTATTGGCGGGTATAACACGATGACGATAGAGAAGCGAGGCAAGCAGCTTTCAAACTCTATCTGATCTACCCGTCTCTCGCATGAACGTCACTCCAAAAATAACAATGCACAATCACAGTGACGCCGATTGAGTTAAGCATTTACCTTATCTGTGAGAAATGTAGCAGAGCGTTCATCCGACAGTCTCTTCATAAGAAGATTACAAACAGCCAAACAAATTGCTTGAGTGGGTGTAAATACCGATCACTTTCATGTTTTTTTGCACAACCTGCAAAAATCGCTCGATGCCACTGCTGCTTCTGCAAACCGCGGCTCAATGCTACAAACCAATACAAACTAAACCTGCGTCTCAATCAGCTCCCTAGTTCCCTAGGTCGTGAATCAGTATATCATGAAAGTGAATGTGGCTGATTCCCTGATCAGTGCCCTGACTACTGAACTAGGGAGCTGATTGAGACACACGGTAAACCTGTCTGGAGTCTTCGCATCGCTCTGCAAAGTACATCACCTGGATCGTTGATCTGATTGGTTGAAGGACTATCCAATTGCGTGACTAATGCTCGTTGATCACGCCTCTTGTGCAGTAGGAAATACATAGCAAACTCCCCAGACCAATGTTCAATTTTAAATTGAGCTTGGTCTGGTGATAGCCAGACTACACAAGCGTTACAATGTGGGGGAAAAAAACACAAATTACAGAAATTATCAAAAAAAAAATTTGGGAAGTTGTTAGACTTTTAGTCCAATGCGATCACATTAACTAGCATTTTTTTGGGAACGGGAAAATCCTCAAAATGACCCGAACACCACATGAGGGTTAAACCACTGGAGTCACATGGATTACTTTAAAGGTGCCCTAGATTCAAAAATTTTATTTACCTCGGCATAGTTGAATAACAAGAGTTCAGTACATGGAAATGACATACAGTGAGTCTCAAACACCATTGTTTCCTCCTTCTTATATAAATCTCATTTGTTTAAAAGACCTCCGAAGAACAGGCGAATCTCAACATAACACTGACTGTTACGTAACAGTCGGGGCTCCGCCCCCCAATATTTGCATTTGCCAGCCCATGTTCCCAACATTATGAAAGGCATTACACAAGGGCAGCCAGTATTAATGTCTGGATCTGTGCACAACCAAATCATCAGACTAGGTAAGCAAGCAAGAACAATAGCAAAAAATGGCAGATGGAGCAATAATAACTGACATGATCCATGATATCATGATATTTTTAGTGATATTTGTAAACTGTCTTTCTAAATGTTTCGTTAGCATGTTGCTAATGCACTGTTAAATGTGGTTAAAGTTACCATTGTTTCTTACTCTATTCACGGAGACAAGAGCCGTCGCTATTTTCATTTTTAAACACTTGCAGTCTGTATAATTCATAAACACAACTTCATTCTTTATAAATCTCTCCAACAGTGTAGCATTAGCCGTTAGCCACGGAGCACCATCAAACTCATTCAAAATAAGAAGTAAACGATATAACAGTATACAATACTCACATAATCCGACGCATGCATGCCGCAGGCATGACAAACACTTTGAAAAGAACCATTTTGAGGGTTATATTAGCTGTGTAATCTTTGTTAAGGCACTGTTTAAGGCAAGAGCGAGCTCTGTGGGCGGAGAGCACGGGATTTAAAGGGGCCGCAGCATAAAATCGTCGCGTTTATAATGATGCCCCAAAATAGGCAGTTTAAAAAATTAATTAAAAAAAATCTATGGGGTATTTTGAGCTGAAACTTCACAGACACATTCAGGGGACACCTCAGACTTATATTACATCTTTTAAAAACATAATCTAGGGCACCTTTAACTAACACGGATTGCCAATATAATTAAATTAAATAGATATAATAGAGAACAACGAAAACCCTCCATACCTTTCCCACAAGTTAACAGAACTGTGGCTAAACATCAGTTCCACCTGTGTAAAGATGGCTCACACAGCAGTAAAACACAACTCCCCTTAAGACCTGGAGAACATACTACAACTTCCCTACATGAACAATAAACCAGTTTAGAGTTATTGCATGTTTTCACATGTCTGGCGGCCGTTTATCTGATTCTCATATTTACCTGAAACAGTGAAAGAAATTTCAGAGTTGCTGTTCAACACAGCAGTGTGGAGAAGGAAACAGAAAGATCTACAAATATTTGAGGTGAGCGATTCATCTTTCTATAGTCGTTTTCATGTATGTGTTGTCTTATGATGTGTCATTTGTAACATTCTGAGACTTTAATGCTGTGGTGAAGTAATTTTTTATCATTTTATTTAACCTTTTGTATGTCATGACGTATCACAGAAGGCTGATTATATGATTATATCATTATCATTAAAGATATGTTTAAAGGTAGTTTTATGTATAATAAGGGTTTATATTTACATGACACATAATCTGATTCAGATCATTATTATTGTTATTATCATAGTGTTTTACTATGTTGAGTTTTACTGCACAATGAAAAACTAACAAAGATAAAACACTTTTAGCAGCCGTACTTCAGTAGTCCACTGCTGCTGTTTGATTTGATTAGATCATCATAGCACATCTCAGCAGACTGTGATGATCCTAGATCAGGGTTTTTTCTCAACCCTGGGGTCCCTTCTTCATATGTCGCTTAATACATCTGAGATGATTTGACAGATGCCAGATCTTCTAATAGTGATAACTGAACTCTGGCTAATTTGGTTCTTCAAGCGAATTGGTTCTCCATTTGCGGATTGGATTGAAATATCTGGATTAAATTGTCTAAGATTACTGCATTCTCACGTTCCCTGAAAAGTGCATCAGTGGCGTGCAGTGGTGTTCTGAAATGAGGAGGCACATTTTTATGTAAATTCAAGTGCAATTACTCTTAACGTTGACACATCTTCCTTGTTAAATGAACATTAAATTACATCAAAAAAAAAAAAAAAAAAGAAAGAAAAAGAAACCAAATGCAATTCTATTTTGTAATTTTACAGTATTATAATAAATGTTCTATTTATCAAAACCATACAATAATTTAAACAAATTGTTTCATCAATTTGTGTATTGATGTTTTTCTTTTTAATAGTCATCTTAGGCTATTTTGAATCATCAGTCATGCTCCGTAAACACTGTGTCAAAGGCACCAAGATGTATTTTTAATTTCACCAAGCTGATTGCACTAAAAATTGTGTTTTCAGTCCATTTCAAGTTTGATTTTGACGTGACATAAAGCGGTGATATCTAACTGGGTGATCGGTTTACTTTTCAATTAGTCTTCCCATTGACGCCATCATTTGTTCAGTCAAAGTGACGCGCGGAACGCGCACGTCAACAAAAGGCGGGATTTATCGCTCAAACCAGTCATATCCAATCATAACCAATTACATTCAATCATAGCGCGATGGAGACATTGCCTCCTCTCACGTGACTTTCCCCCATTCATTCTCAATTACCCCCCACAAAACCCACCGCACGCCGGGGGTCTGATGATTTTCTATGGATTCCTATGAGAGCAAAGGGAGGCATGACTCCTCTGTGTGTGTAACTTTACCTACGGGTGTCGCTGTTGGGCAGTGTTCCTTAAGAAATACGCGTGACTTGTGCTCTTTTTAATGTCATAATTTTTAATATTTGTGTTATATGTAATATTGGATTATTTTCTCATCCTATTTTTTTTGAGGAGGCACTGCCTCCCTTGCCTACTCGGAGGAAGCGCCCATGAAGTGCATATATCGATTCTCGAAACCACAGTCAGCAATGCAGTGATTGGCTGGCGGCAAGATGGCAACGTAATGATGTTTTATTAACAAAATTTGGGAGGAGCAAGTTCAGATAATTAACCTAATTAGTAGGGGTGTGACGAGACGGGTATCTCACGAGACGAGACGAGACTCGAGATTGAGTTCACGAGACGAGACGAAATGAGACAAGAGTTTTACACACTATTTTAAAGAAATCCTCAATGGCGAAATACATGACTAGAAAAAATATTCTGCAGGTGTATTTGAAATGTTTTAACTAATCATCTTGTAATGAATGTCATTTCAGTTCTACTTTCTGAGTATGAATTATCATATGCAGTAAAACACAACAATACTCAAGCACTGTAAAAGGTTTTGCCACTAACT
Source organism: Chanodichthys erythropterus (assembly GCF_024489055.1). Lineage (NCBI taxonomy): Eukaryota > Metazoa > Chordata > Actinopteri > Cypriniformes > Xenocyprididae > Chanodichthys > Chanodichthys erythropterus. The sequence goes on along the minus strand of NC_090228.1, from coordinate 36,282,879 downwards.
CAACTGACTGACTTCTCTTCTGTATGATTTCAGTCTCTTCAGATCTTACTGTACATGATTTATGAGCTTCTACAACTTTTGACCTCCTAACTGAACTCCTTTCCACAAACTGATCATAGAAATAAAAACAGTATAAATAAAAATGGTAACACTTTACAATAAGGTCTCATTTATTAATATTAATATTAACCAACATCAACTAACAATGAGCAATATCTTTGCTGCAGTATTTATTAATCTTTGTTAGTTAATAAAAATAGTCATTCATTGTTAGTTCATGATAGTTCACAGTGCATTAACTAATATTAACAAATTAAACTTTATTGTTTGTGCTTAATAAGATTAAGAGAAAACTGTTATTCATTTTTATGGTACCACTTTACAATAAGTGCAACCATAATCGCACTCTCTCAATATTCAAAGTGCAAATAAAACCAAATGTTTCTTTGATACAGAGCTAAGAGATGGTTACAACTACACTGCCCAGCCTAAAATAGCTTTCATATTGAGAGATATCTGTATTCATCAGGGAGCCTCTTTCAAAATGCGGGCTATTGAAATCACGCTTGATTGCGCGCTCGCGTTTACTTTCACTTTGGCGATCGCGCGTAACTCTGTAAATATGGAGCAGCGGCGACCGTCATCCAACTGAATTAAATGTTTTTTATTTATATACAAAGCAAAACGACAGTGGAGGCGCAATGTAAACGTAGTGGTGGCATATTCTTTCCTAATCATCCTAACACTCTGTCATGGCAACATCACCAGACTACTTTTCGCCTCGACGAGAAATCTCGTCACATATTAGTCTCGCGAGATCTCGTGACACGAGAGTTGATAAACTGAGAGTTTATCGGCATCCCTCCTCCACCCCATCTCCTCACGTCTAGTTCTGTCTACTTTTACCACACCGGGGGGGAGTACTCTGGGTTCGGGCCAAAATTCCAAGCTTGGATCCCTCTCCCCAGACAGCACACCAAATACGCATAACTTTACTCTATTTAATTATATGGATATGTGAAATGACATCATATAATTAAAAAAGACATGCATCTGATGAACAACTTGAATTTCTGGACCTTTATAAGGAATAATACACCTCAGAATAACTGTACTCCAATACATTTATATTGTAATTATTCCAACACAAATAAATCTTTCAATGAGTAAAACTGGCTGCGTCTATAGTATTATAAACTACACAACATTATACTATTATTTTCCAATTAATTTGTAAATTATTATTATTATAAATTATTGTCCCTGAATAAGTAATTTAAGTATCAATTCAGTTTAAAAAGATGCAATCTAATTTTGTTATTACATGAAATAAGCTGCTCCCGAGCAGGTTTAAGCTTATGGACCTATTGCTATGACAGCAACTCCAGGATGAAAAACAAACAATCCAAAATCATGCCAAATCATCCGCAATCAAATCCAGCTAACTGAGTTAATGATGTACGAAGAAAGGACCCCTGGTCCTGGAGCTCCCACAATAATGCACACATTTTTATGTGTCAAAACTAATGAATGTCACAGATACAGTTACTGATATATCCACTAAAGGTCTTTTACTGCATATTGTAACTGGTGAAACCTGTTTCACTTTTAATCCAGTAAAGCCAGCGTAGGAGGCAGGTATGCACAATGACACAATGCAGTCATATTTTGTGTTTTGATGCATCAGTATCGGTAGATTGTTGATTCACATGTTTCAGTGGTATACTGGAAAACAAAAAGTTTTAAAGGATTTTATTGTCAAAAACATTAAATATTTGCTAAGAGTCAATATTTACAGTGTTGACCCTTCTTCATAACCTCTGCAGTTCGCTCTAGCATGCTGGATATCAGCTTGTGAGCCAAATCCTGACTGATGGTGATCCATTCTTGCCTTATTATTGATTAGAGTTAATCAAAATTTGTGAGCTTCTGTTTGTCCACTTGCCTTTTGAGGACTGACCATATGTTCTCTGTGGGATTAAGATCTAGAGAGTGGCCTGGCCACGGATTTAAAATTTCAATGGAATGATCTCTGAACCACTATACACTGCATGCATAATTATTATGCAAGTTGATTTTCGGATCATATATATATATATATATATATATATATATATATATATATATATATATATATATACATTTTTTTTTTTAAAAATCAGGCACATTTTACAAATTTCAAAGCACATCGATCTTAATAACTACTATTAATTTATAAGTGATATATAATTGTTCATGAAGGCTGGAAGTGAAAAACACCTTATATTCAGGCGTATATAATTATTAGGTATGTTTTCTTTTAGAGATAAAATGAGCCAAAAAAAGAGATTTAACTCAGATTGAAAAGTCAAAAATTATTAAATGGCCAGAAGGATGCAATAATGCAATACTAGAAATTGCAAAGTTAAGGCATGACTAATGGACAGTAAAATGCTGTTGGGTCAGCAGGGTCATACACAAACCGGTGGAGAAGAAAAGACACGTTAACTGAAAAAAAAAATAATAGTAAAAATAATTAAGAAATTAGATCAGAAAATCAACTTACATAATACAACTTACATAATTATTATGCACGTAGTGTATTCTCAATCTTGCCTTGTGATATGGTGCTCCATCATTCTGGAAAATGCACAGATCATCATCAGATTGTTCCTGGGTCGTTGGGAGAAGCTGCTCCTGTGGGACATTTTGATACATTTCTTTATTCATGACAGTGTTTTGGGCAGAATTGTAAGCACCATTCCTATGGATGAAAAGCACCCCCACACATGGATGATCTCAGGATGCTTCAATGTTGGCACGATATACAGGACGGAATGGACAGGCAAACTAATTACATTAACAATTATTGTTTACTTACAAAAGATCTAAAACCCTGGCAAATATCTTAGATCAGATGCCACGTGTGATGACAAAAAAGCATACATTCTTCCACAAAAGAGTATACTGTATGTACCATTAACAAATGGAGGAGTGAAGGGCTAGAACCTTTAAAATTAAATTCTTCCTATCCCACACACAATTTTCAGAATATATGAGGAAATATAAGGTTATATTTGGGAAGCTACTCCAATTAGCCAACTACGCACTGGGAGTCTATTACTGGGGTATCACCTGTAGCATTTAAACACACCAGGCTTACAGGTTCAATTACAGCAGAGTCAGGTATCAGACATGGGTGGAGTACAAAAATAGCAAATTTTATTTAAGATAGCAGTGCAATCAGACAAGAACACTGCCACCAAACACAGAGAGAGTGAAGGGGAAATTAAACACAAACAAACACACACTTTACACAATATTCATACATATACCTGTAAAAGACTTCAATCATCATGACATGCGCCTCCAAGAAACCCAGTTCTATGCAGTCAATTGCCCCAACAACTGGTTCACAAACAGAATGAACTACAAACCAGTTCAAAATAACTAACAATCTCAGCATTTACATAACTTGTCTTATATTTAAATATGTGCTGACTCTACCAATTACTTTAGCACCCATTCTAAAACATTTGGATGGATTGCAGATTAATGGAACAGAATTGTCGGGTCTAGAGATGCGTTTATTAAAGCTGCAGTCCGCAACTTTTTTTGGTTAAAAATTATCCAAATTCAACTTTTAAACAAGTACATAACCAGCCAGTGTTCAAAACTATCGAATTATCTTGTCTCGATTCACAACAGTTAGCTTGTAATAATGTTTTATAATAAGAGCGACATGGCGGATTTCCGCGGGAAATTCAAGCATGCGGCAGTTCCTCTGTGCGTCATTACGTCACGTCCATAAACAATGGAAGGAGTCCCGTCGAGTCAGTTATATTGTGAGGAAGCAGGCGGTAGCTGCACATTTATAGCCTTTTCTCACAGCAGCTGAAATAATTAAACTTATTTTTATGGCGGATTGTAAACCAGAAAGGTCCAAATGACAATCATCAGTGACAACTGGAGGTTCACCCGTAGTCAAAAAGCAAAAGACTTTGGACTGGAGTGGCTACAGAAATTGAAATCTACAGGTAACGCTAATACACACTAAATACACAGTCACGCAGTGCTGATGTTGTTAACATTAACAATTTGAGAACAATATAACAGTAATAATAATTTGCACGGTTTGGCGTGATCCGAGCTAAGCGATCGTTAGATTTAATCATCATTGTCAGCGTGATTTATTGTAGGCCTAATGCTTTTTTCCTCAGTTGGTCAGAACAAAAGTGGCAGAAATGTTACTTACTTGTTCAGATGATATTTTCCAGTGAAAATTCTCATATTGGTCATACTTTCAAGACGTAGAATCTGTGATTCTGAAGTTCAGTATCCACACCGGTGCGGTGACTGACAGCAAACATTAGATTAATCCGCGCTGACGAGCTGTGCCGAGGCACAACGCACGTACAAATAACTGTTCCGCATATGATTGCAATCGCATGTTTCAAACAGAGATGGCGACAAAGAGGAAAAACTGCGGACAGCAGCTATAAAGTACAAATTTTATATCTCCAAATGCACAGACTCTAAAATGAATCTCTATGGGGAGAGAGAGGAGCAGGATGTTGTTTACGACCAGAACCAGAGAGCAGCATCTCCAGAGCCCAGCTGTGTGTCTTTGAAGAGTGAGGAATCGATACATCAGCCTCCTAATCTATGTGATGGAACAGTGAACTCTAGCCCCAGGTAAGACAATAACCAGAACTGGAGACAAGACTTACAGTCAAGACTTACACGTAAGTGAAAAAGAGAGATAATCTGAATTTTTGTTGTTTTCTCATTATCAGACAAAAGGAAAGTTATTCAGCGTCATGTCCAGCTGTATCCAGATCCATGTCTATGAGTAGAGATGAATCTAAACTTCTCCCTGATATCAGTGATGGAGCAGTGATCTCTGACCCTGTGTGAGTACAAGGATGTTGGTGAATGAGCTGCAGCAGTGAAACGAGGGTGTGAAATTAGACACCCACTGATCAAATGTTGCTGCCCAAAAATGTCCAGAGTCCAAGAAGAACCTGTTTAATTCAATTCCGTGTCTGTTATTCATACCTCACTTAATACATCTAAGATGATTTGACAGATACCTGACCTTCTAATTGTGATAGCTGATCTCTGGCTAATTTGGTTCTTCAACGAATTTGTGGATTTGATTAAAATATCTGAATTAAATTGTCTGAGATTACTGTGCATTCTTGTGTTGATTAGAAAGGGCAGATATATCGATACTCAGCAATGCAGGGATTGGCTGGCGGCAAGACAGCAACGTAATGACATCATATTAAAAAAGAACATCACATACCTGATGAAAACAACTGGAAATTCTGTGCCTCTATAAGTAAACAGGAAATAGATAAATGAAATGTGCACTGTTTGTTACATGATTCACAATTATTTACATTATTTCCCAATTTCTAGTATTTACAGGCTTTACATTTTTATTTAAATATTGTATTTTGCAATTGGTTTAATTTTACCGGTTAAGCATATTTATAACGTGACAGCATTAATTAGTTTCTTAAGGTTCAAAATTTTTTTTCTAATGTCACAGCAAGACAGCATTTTAATATCTGCATGTCCTGCACTGCATCAAGCCACTCCCATTATAGCTAAAAATTAATGCACAGCTTAGACTAACTAACTGTTACTGTGTGTACGATTCCAATAACATTATTATGCAATTATTCCCTCACAAATAAATCTCTCAATGAGTAAAACCATCTATATTATGATAAATTACACAACATTATAATTATTTTCAAATTAGTTTTAAAATGAATATAACAGTAATAATAATAATAATAATTATTATTATTATTATTATTGTCCCTAGTTCAATAAGGTACTCTTGTAAGAAAGTAGCAGTGACAAGCACAGACTTTAAGTATGACCTCAGATTAAAAAGATGCACTTTAATCCTGTTTACATGAAATTAGCTGCTCCCAAGCAGATTTGATCTTACAGACATGTTGCTATGACAGCAACTGACCCCTGCTCAGAGCTTCTGAAGCTCTGCATGTAATTCACTTAAACAAGAAGAGTGGTACACAGCAACGCAAGGGCTGGTCTACCTCCTCTGGGGACAGCACTTGCAAGTTCACCACCTGGTCCTGAAAAGGAGTGGTGGGAACTTTGGGCACGTATCTGAGCCAGGGTCTCAGGATGACATGAGAAGTGGCCGGCCCATATCTTTAGATATAGGATCTTAAGTTCAACTGCCTCAAACTAAAAAAGGACCACAGAAAGATCCCAGAAAGGGGATAAGGCATGGCCTGGGAGGATTTAACCTCCTGGCGCCTCTAAGGAAACTGACGACCAGTTGAGCTTTCCCAATGAATTCCCGTCAACTGTAATATGATGTGCCACAATTACAGAAACATACACCTTCAGGGTGGAGGGGGATGACCTCTGCTCCTACCCTTCTTACAGGAAAGAAAGCATGGAACCGGTGTCTCTTGGGGTCTTCCTGACGGGAAGAGCACAACTGAGTGAACAGACTGGTCAAATGTGTGCCAACACGTCCGTGCTGAGGGGGGCCTTGGTCAGGGAGTAAAAGAGCTGGCAGTGGGAGGACTCCCCGAGGAATCCCTAGGATGAACCATTCTTGGGGTGAACGCACGTGAAAATGCGTTTCTGCATCAGCAGTTTGAATGGGAACTTGTAACGGTCCAAGTTCAAAACTCACGAATCAAAGATCAGTCATTATCATATAGTTAGCCCGGGAAGCATAGCGTCCCAAAGTAGAGACTGTAATTGAAGTGTGATAGTTACTTGTCTCCAAGGATATCATGAAGGAATGGCCAAAGACACTTGTAGATGCAACACGTCCTTGAATCGCAACCTCTTGGCTCATGGCGAATGTGGAATGGAATGAGGCACACCGTTTGGCCCAGAGATCAAGGAAACGGCTCTTATTAAAAATGTGGGTACCGCGGAACAGAAAGTAAAAAAAAACAAGGATTCTCCATCCGGCCCTCCTCCTGAGGGACAGCTGCATTATCTTCTAGTGGGAAGCTTGATGGGGTGGACAGGGATTTGTCTCTGGTCATACTTGAGCAGATGTAGATGCTGACATGCCGTTGGGGACAGCCTCGGCAACAGGCAGACTGGTGGGCGCACTTTCATTGCTTGGTGACTGGAAGACTGTAACCACTTAGCTCTGAAGCAAAAACCTGAATGAGATGATATGTTCCACAAATGGGGAACGTGTAATGTGTACAATGTGCACTTTTCTGTACAACTGTTTACTTACTGAATTGCTTCATGTTACAGTAGTCCACTGTACAGTTTACAATAAAAATACTTTTTACAGCTACATAGGTAATTGTGATTTCACCAAGTAAGACATGTTCCTGGATTAAAATTTGTTGATCCTGGAACATTCCAGTCAACCAATCAGATTTAAGGGACACGTTTAAAGTTTGTCAAGTTTCAAATTATTCTAGAAATGTACAAAAGCAACTGAGAAAAACTGAAAATAAAAACAGTTTCTTAATAGATTCTGGCTTCAACTCTCTTCTTTGATACCCCCGTAACAGTTTAATTTATTTAATAAGTAAAGAGAGAGGGTCCTTTTTAGAGAGGGGTAGTATCATTTTTATAGATATACAATGTAGTACAGTTTTAACAAACATGGAAAGTTTTTTTTTTTGGGGGGGGGGGGGGAGAGATCTGTAATTTTAATAATAAATCTTGTTACAGCTAAATAATGGAGGTTTGGCATAAAAATAGTCTGGACCTGTTTTAAAGCTGTTAATTATGTCTCAATGAGTTCTGAGAGTAATACATGTGGCTTTACTAAAATATCTTGCTCCTCATGCTTTCATTAATTCATTGTGTTGTTCTTGTTTGTGCTGTGTGGATAGAGACGTTCAGCCTGAAGACCTGCAGCAGAATTCTCACCAACCAGTAGATGATAAACTACAGAGAGTCAAAGACCAACACAAAACCAGAATGAAGAACAGGTATGAGAGCTTATTTGAGGGAATCAAAGTTCAAGATAATCAAACCCTGCTGAACAGGATATACACAGAGCTTTACATCATAGAAGGAGAGAGTGAAGTGGTGAATGAAAAACATGAGATTTTACAGATGGAGAAAACACCCAGAACACACTACTCTCAAGACACTGCAATCAAATGCAATGACATATTTAAACCTCTGCCTGAACCAGGATGTGAGGAGAGAGACAAAATCAAGACTGTTCTTACTAAAGGCATTGCTGGAATTGGAAAAACAATCTCTGTGCAGAAGTTTGTTCTGGATTGGGCAGAGGGAAATGCCAATCAAGATGTAGATTTCATGTTTGTGCTTACATTTCGAGAGTTAAACTTGATTCAAGATCATCAGTACAGTCTTCACAGACTTCTGCTGGACTTTCATCCTGAACTTCAAGATCTGCACTCAAATATTTATGAGAAGTGTAAAGTTGTGTTCATCTTTGATGGTCTGGATGAAAGCAGAATGAAACTGATGTTTTCAGACAGTGGGAAAGTTTCTGATGTATCTGAGACTTCATCAGTGGTTGTGTTGATGTCAAACCTCATGAAAGGGGAGCTGTTTCCCTCTGCTCTCATCTGGATCACCTCCAGACCAGCAGCAGCCAATCAAATCCCCTCCAAATACATCAATCGTCTGACAGAAATTCAGGGATTTGATGAGCCTCAGAAGGAGGAATATTTCAGGAAGAGAATCAGCGACGAGCATCAAGCCAACAGAATCATCTTACACATCAGAAGAGCAAGAAGCCTCCACATGATGTGCCACATACCTGTCTTCTGCTGGATCTCATCCACTGTGCTTCAAAAGATACTGAAAGAAGATCTGAGTGCAGAAATCCCTCAAACTCTAACTGAAATGTACATTCACTTTCTGCTAACTCAGATCAACATGAGAAATCAGAAGTATGAAAAGAGAGATCCAGAGAAACTTCTGCAGTCCAACAGAGAAGTGATTGTGAAACTTGCTGAAGTGGCTTTCAAACAGTTGATGAAGGGCAATGTGATGTTCTATGAGGAGGACCTGATTGAGAGTGGCACTGACGTCATTGATGCCTCCGTGTATTGTGGGATTTGCACTGAGATCTTTAAAGAGGAATCTGTGATTCATCAGAGAAAAGTCTACAGCTTCATACATCTGAGCTTTCAGGAGTTTCTAGCTGCGTTCTATGTGTTTTACTCCCATGCAGTTAAAAATAAGGAATTACTGCAGTTTCTGGGTGAAAAATATAAATATGATCATGGCTCTGAATATTATTCTAATTGTGGTTATAATGAGCACATCTCTTATGAAGTTTCTCTGTATGAGCTACTAATATCAGCAGTTGATAAAACTCTTCAGAATGAAAATGGACACCTGGATCTTTTTCTGCGGTTCCTGCTGGGCATCTCGCTTGAGTCCAATCAGAGACTCTTACTTGATCTTCTGGTACACAAAGAGAACAGCTCAGAGACCATTAGAGAAATCACACAGTACATTAAAGATGAAATAAAGACAAATGACAATCTTTCAGCTGACAGATCCATTAATCTGTTCCTCTGTCTGCTGGAAGTGAATGATCAGACTCTGTATATAGAGATTCAAGAATTTGTTAAATCAGACAAACACTCTGAGGAGAAACTTTCTCCTGCTCACTGCTCAACAATCGCCTACATGCTTCAGATGTCAGAAGAGGTGCTGGATGAGTTTGATCTTATGAAATACAACACATCAGATGAAGGAAGACAAAGACTGATACCAGCTGTGATGAACTGCAGAAAAGCTGTGTGAGTATTCTTGCATCTCAGCTAAAAGGTTTTTGGTTCCTAGAACACTCTGTTGGTTAGCTAGAAAAGTTTTCTTTACATGAATATAATTTCCTTCCAACATTCCCAGTGCATTCTCAGAATGTTCTAAGAACATTTCTTTAACCTCTTTACTCTAATATTTACCCTGCTGTATGCACAAAGATAAAAAACTAATATATGATTCTTTTATTTCACACTAAACTTACTTTGATTTAGGGAGCAGTTGTGGCCTAATGGTTAAAGAGTCGAACTTGTAACCAGAAGGTCATGGGTTCAAGTCTCAGCATCGTGGGTTCGAGTCTCAGTTTCCATTACTAGGAAATTTAGGTGGGGGAGTGAATGAACAGTGTTTCTTTCACTCTCCTTACCCACAACTGAGGTTCCCTTAACTCCCTCGGGTCGGCGGTCACGCTGGCGATACCACCTCTGTTTTTTTCTTACCAGTGTGAAAGAGACTCAAAATACTCTGTCAATGTTGCACATACAATTAAGAGTTATACACCATTTTAATCTGTGGAATATATTCTTTTATTTGTGTACACTCAGAGTAAAAACGAAACGTTGTGCTTTTTGTAAAATAAAGAAAAATAACATGATGCGTGATCTCTCGTCTCCCTCTGAACGAAGTCCAATCTGAAAATGAAGTGTAACTTAGTGAATACTAATCACAAAAAAATGAGACTTATGTCTAAAAAAACATTGAAATGTCAGGTTTTAAATCGTATAAGTAAAACCGAAAACAAAAATTCTCTGTTTATGTAATCTGTATGAAAAGAAAGCCATGTCAGAAGTACATGATTCAGCTCATTATACGATAATGCGGCCACGCCCGCAGAGCCAGCGCTATTCAGACGCAAATTCTGAGTCAATGCATGTAAAAATCATCTCAATCGTGTATTTATTGTCTTGAAAAGTGTTTATCTGGATGTTATAGCGATATCTGAAAGCTTCTGTTAGTTCCTGGAGAGTCACATGGTTGTTCTTCTTTTAGGAGGCATTTGTGGACTAAAGTTGCACAGAGCGCCCTCCAGCTGCAAGTATGAATTGAAAACACAGTATCCAGCGCTCGTAGTAATGACAATAAATATTGAATAAATATTACTCCTCTGCATAGAAGATTGACATAAACATATGAGAATCCATCAATATCTCTCCAAATGTGCATGCTTTTAAGCTAAAAGGCTATATGAAATGCCATAGAGGTAACATAATTGTTCAGACACTTTGCATCACAGAAATACATTATATTTTAAAGTATATAATAGAATACCATTATTTTAAATTGTAATAATATTTCACAGTATTGCTGTTTTTACTGTATGTTTGATTTACACCATGATGAGCTTGAGACATGATCACAGAGGGTTTTTTCACAGCCTACCTGACTACCTTGTTTCTTGACAAAAAGTGTCTTATAAAACAATAGAGAGATTTAAATTTTGTATGAAGGAGTAGGCATAATAGTTTTTACATAATATTGAAGCAAAACATCTAGTCTACAACCTCCAATGCCCAGAAGTCTTGTGAACACAGATTTAATATATATATTTTTGGCTTTATTTCAGTAACTTAAGTTTTTTGTTTTTTAAATAACCACGCATAAACGTTATTTCTTCAAAAAAACAAACATGTACATACATGTTCCTCACATATTATTGTAGCCTAGTTTGTGCTGAATACAGTGTAATGACACTTTTTCCATTAATATGTTTATGAACAACTGAAAAAAGCACAAATGTCAGGGCATGTCAAATCTTCTCCAGGGCAACAAAAATCCTCAGACCTCAGAGGGTTAAGCGAGCAAAGGCACCTAACCCCTAATCGCTCCCCAGGTGCAAAAATGGCTGCACACTTCTCTGAGTGTATGTTGAGTACTCACTGTGTGTGTGCACTTGGATGGGTGAAACATGTCACCTTCCCTCTAATATTGTTAGTTATCTGATCAGTGGAATGAGTATTGACAGATATAATTTCTTCATTTTATTAAATGCAGTATTAACCCTCAGTTTTTTATATATATTCAAGGTAATAACAGAGTGGTATCATTGTTGGCTAGTTAGGTACCACAACTGCAATAAATTGTCTAACCTCAAAGAGACACAATTTGTTACTCTGTGTAACTTTTAATAATTGTATATCAGCAATTAAAACAGCATATGATTACATATTGACAAATAAAATGTGCATATAGTAATGAATTCAGTTTGAAGTAATTCTACATTGGAAGTACTACTATGCACTAATAGGTAGTGTCACAGTCAACGGAGACTGCAGGTGGTGATTGCATGTGATGTTACTGGCAAAGGAAGCGTGACTGGCTGAGGGTCTAAGTCGGGAAGTGCAAGTCTACAGCCATATTTTGTGTTGTGCTTGTTGTGCACCACACTTTAAGCTCACCTCAGCTCACCTTGTTTTGTTTGGGTTTTCATACAGCTGCTGCATCAAAAATTATCTGTTTTAGAGACCTTCAAAATCACATGGAATTTCAGATATGTGATCAATAAACGATTTCATTTTTATGAAAATGAAGACTATCAGACTACAGAAAACATGTCATTCTCTGTTATAGACTTGCTGGATGTGGTCTCTCTAATCTGCACTGTGAAAGTTTGTCTTCAGCTCTCCAACTATCAAATTCCCATCTGACAGAGCTGGACCTAAGTAACAATGATCTGCAGAATTCAGGAGTAAAGTTGCTCTCTGTTGGACTAAAGAGTTCATGCTGTGAACTCCACATACTGAGGTTAGACTTTTACATTCACTCATTCAATGTCCCCAAATATGTCTATGAAGGTGTTTCATAACTATGGCTGGCAGATACTTTAACCTGTGTATAACGTAGTATGTAAATATGCAGTGCTGTGAAAATCTACAATATGCAGCTACAGTATGTAACATGGAATGTTTTTGTAATTTAATGGTATTCACATTTTAACAGGGTATCTGCAGTCATTAAAATTTACACAATACTATTTAAGACCTGCACATCACATACATTATATATATATATATATATATATATATATATATATATATATATATATATATATATATATATATATATTATATATATATATATATGAAACTGTAGTATGATTCCATAGGCTTATAAACAAACACATGAAATCCCCCTGCTGAACAGAGATAAGCAATTGAACACTGGACCCTTTTCACATTTCTGGGATTACGTATACTATAGCAGGGTAAATGTCTGTAGAAGTATACTTTATGTACAAGTATAATTTTTGTATTATCGGTTAAATAAATGGGTCTTAATAGATATTGATTGGAAATTGGTAGACTAGCGAAAACAAATGTTATCATCAGATAAGTAAGCTAGAACAACTGACAGACACTTTAAAGGGGTCATGAACTGTGTTGTTTTATAATGTTTCCTGGGGTGCACTTAAATGTTAATATGCTTTTTACATAATTTAGAAATAAAAGGCATTATTCCTACTGTTATGGAAGGACTGAGATGAGAGGCATGCAGATCTATCTGCATAGTCTTTTATTTATAAACAAAGGCACAAGTATGATATGGGCAAGACAAAGAGCATTCCAGGGGCAGGCAAAGGTCAACAAATGGAGAACATAATCCAATGGGAAAGGCTAGAGGGTAATCCAGATATATCCAGGCTAGAGTCCAGGTGTGGGGCAATCAGTATCCCAACAGGCAGAGACGAGAGGGATAATCCAAGGAAAGCAAGAGTCAGTGTTTTATAGTGCTTTTGACTGTGCTGATATCTTTCCATTTGAAATAGCCAAGTATTACTCTCTCAAAAACGTTTAGCACGTTTTTACTATTACAGCTCTCAAGGTTAACTAATTGTGAAAAGTGCTGCATTAGATTTAGATCTATGGCATTATATTTAGATTGTGGCATGAAAGGTTGCAGTGATGAACAGCCTATCACAGACATGTTGTTGGGCGCATGAAAGCAGTGATCTCATCATTGCAACTAATTTTCTGCAAAGTAACAAATGCTTTCATCTTCACTAACAGTGCAAACACAATATAACTGTTATGGTTGCTGGTATACTAAGCACACGACGAGGAGACAGAGTCAGAATAAGTCTTTACTTGGAAGGAACGTAGGTATAGGAGCCAGGTCGACGGGTCGAGGGGGAGTGAAGAGCTCTGAGGCTGGAGGCGGAGCCCCAGGCTCCTCACGTCCAGGAGAAGGTGACTCCCAGCAGTCCCGAGGTGGAACCCTACCACTGAGAGGAGATGGGGAAACTGAGGGGCTGACGGGAGACAGTGACGACTGGATAGCAGGCGTGGCTGGGGACAGAGGAGTGGTTTGGAGCGTGCTAAAAAGTTCTTCAGAAAATGAAAGAGTCCCAAAAATTTTTTGAAGAAGTGGTGAGAGAGGGAGGCTGGGAGGGGCCAGAGACTGTAGTACAACAGGTTGCATATTCACCTCTTCTAAATCAGAAAAAATGTCTCCAGTGTTGACCAAAAACTCACTCTCAGTGGCAGGGGGTTGGGTGGGGCTCACTTCCCTACCCTCGTAATCCACTAAGATTCCCTCGGCGATGGATGGTACAGCCGGCTCGCACACCTGGTCAGTCCCGCATTGCTCAGGCTCCGTGGCGATGTCCCGCTCGGTCGCTCTCATAGGCGCTGGCTCGAACATCGCGGCAAAGTCCTCTTCGCGGTCTGTGGTGGGCTCATGCTGCTGATCCTCGCAGTCAGGGTGTTGATGGCTGTGTACTGGAGAAGGAGTGGGACTGGCGTCGTCGTTGGAGAAATCCACGGTCATCGAAGATCCACATGACGCCAGCACCCACTCCACATAATCCCGGAAGCTCCCTCGAGGTCCTTCCCCAGACAGCAGCGCTTTGGTGGCGGTGTTGAGGCCGGCATACAGGAAGTTGCAAAGGCTGCTGTCCGGGAAATGTGTTGGTGGAGCAAGAAACAAAAAATTGTCCAAATGTGCCTCGAGGGAGCGGTCCTTCTGCTCAAGGCATAATAACAGAAACGCGGGTGTGTACATGGTGACGGGAACGAAGAGTGAAACACGGAAAACATCAAACACACGCCGCAAACTGTATAACCGTTTAGGTCCGGTATTCTGTTACGGTTGCTGGTATACTAAGCACACGACGAGGAGATAGAGTCAGAATAAGTCTTTACTTGGAAGGAAACAGGAATCCACAGGAAACATACACCAACGTAGTACAAAAAATACCGGAGTGATAAGGAACAGCTGGGTGTGATGATTATGTGATCAGTTGCTATGGTGACAAACTGGTGGCGGGAAATAGAACAACAAGTCCAAAAAGGAGTCCAAAAGGGAGTGCACGTGACAATAACTAAGAGTCGTTGAGTAAAATGGGAGTTTTGGCATGTATCCAGTACTCAGTCACTGACAAACTCACGCTGTTTGATTGACAGCTCCAGCGATTGCGTTCTTTGATCGGTTTCTTTATATAATTTAATCACCATTCGGTTGTTAAGTCTGACGTCACGCGGGAGCGCTTCCGGGTCCAAACGCTCTATCTCATACCACAAGAAAACAACAAACGGTGCTAATATACACACATGATGTGATATAATACTACCAAAAAATTATAATCATAACCTTTATCTCCATACCAAAATCCCTGATGGCCAGACAGTGATTCATCTTTTATAAAATGTTAATATATTAATGTCTGTGACTCTGTGAGCATGGAGACTGTTGTGTAGACTGTAAGTATTTTAAATGTTTAACTTTAAAATGTTAAATGTTTAATATGAATAAATAGCGCTCATAAACGGCCGTCGAGATGGCATTCTCAAGTGAAATGAGCCGGGGCTTGGACCCAGAAACAGCGTTCCTTATGTCACGACTTAACAAGCAGATTTAAATAACAGACTAAATTTATTCTATTAAGAGAAACAATGTGAAGTTGCTTGTTTAGTCACTGGTTTGATTTACTGACACATAGACAAAGAACATCTGGCTGTACATGAATCATAACATCAGATCAGGCATTATAATTAACAGTTTCTTACAAGTTGTCACATTACTGTCGAGTCCATATTGTAACAGTCTGTTTGCAAAGCCTGCATCGAAATGCGACTGAATCAACAGTGAATTCAAATACATAAAGCTTAACTAAGACATTTACATTGTTCAAAATAAATAACCATATTCCCAGCATTAGGATCCTTTGAAAGGTAATGTTATTTTTTTCCTGTATTGCTCTCCTCTCCTCGTCATCTCACCAACACGCCAGTGGGCAGGGCTAACATTGCAATGATGCAGTAGCTGTTGATTTCTTTTGCGGAGGCAGGGTTTCACCTATGATAGGCAATTCCAGGATTAGTTGTTCGATGGCACTGGTGTCAATACAAGTTTTTATTGGACTAACAAGGAAGTTTTCAGTTTTAGTATGATGACCTTTTATATATCAAAAGTTCAATAAAAGGTTGATTTCTCAATTCATGACCCTTTTAAGTGTGGAAAAGGTCAGGACTGCTGATTGGTCCACAGGCAGTTTCTGCCTTGCACCCATCTTGAGACTAATCCCTAAGGTTACGCCCGAACCGCCATAAAAATTCATTAGGAACCTTTGGATGCAGAAGTGGTGACTGATATAAAGAGAGGCCAAAATAATCCATCTAAATCTGTTCATAACCATGTGTAGTAAGTGGCTGGTTTGTAGTGACTATGCCACCCTAAAATAACGGGGGAATTACTAAAAGAACATGCAATTAAGTTCCACTTAGAAAAGGCAAGTGGCGTGAAATATTTTATTATAACAAATATTTTTATTAAAGTTAAAAGAGTTTACAAAACTTAAAACCCCAAACACAGCATTTCATTGTCCTGGTCAGATGAAAAAAAAAATTAAAAATAGAAAAAAACAAAATTGAATTGATGCAGGGGATGAGAAGCGGGCTAGGGTGGTGCACCCAGTGCACAAAAGAAATCCCGCCAATCAGAATCACATCCACAAAAATCACTGCAAATAATGACCAGAAATAGTGACATAGCAATAATGACAACCTTTATTGAAGTGAAGCCTGTGCAACCCGGAACCAGCCCGCTTCCAAGGAACGCTCAGCTCCTGCAAAATACAAAAAAAAGGGGGAAAAAAGTCACATTAGAAGACAAACTAACCAAACCAACATAAATAAGCAAATAAACAAAACAGTCAGAATCAATGTACTAAACAGATATAGACAAAACCAAGAAAACTTGCAATACTCAAATGAGCAAAATAAGTTTACAAATAAAAATACAAATTACAGAATACAAAAGACGTATGAGGAACATAAACGTTTATTACACTTTCAAATTAAAACATACAACGATTTAAAAGAGAGAAACAAGTTACTCACCTTATATAGGGTGACCAAACGTCCTGTTCCCTTTCGAAGGGAACTCCACTCTGTGTTGAACAGAACGCATTGGGGAACCGTCACGTGACCCAGGTGTCGAAAGCACTATCCAACAATTCCAATTGCTATTGGCCGGCGACAGCCTATGACGTCATACGGCGCGACCCAGATGTATAAAGGGAGCGCCTGGAGAGACAGTCACTATCTTTTTCGTCTTTCGGTCCTGTTCTGTCTGATTGCATCTATACCATAAGTCTCCGGTAGGGTTTTCTATATATACCTTACAAACGTTCATGGCAGTGTGTTTATCCGTGTCCCAAGGTTTGACACTTGATATACATATTTTTTCTGAGCGTTTTCTGTCTGGAGAGGAGCACGCATACACAGTGTTTGAGGGCACTGCTGTGTGTCTGTCTGTTGTTTACTCTGTTCTCGTTGGTACTCTTCCCGAGGGAAGAGCTGTCTGCATTTCTGCCTGGTGGTTCTGGCCCCTGTTTGTGCTAAGGCTTAACGGTGGCTGCAATCATAGG
The DNA here is from genome assembly GCF_024489055.1 of Chanodichthys erythropterus. Taxonomy (NCBI): domain Eukaryota; kingdom Metazoa; phylum Chordata; class Actinopteri; order Cypriniformes; family Xenocyprididae; genus Chanodichthys; species Chanodichthys erythropterus. The sequence continues at coordinate 36,265,244 of NC_090228.1, read as the reverse complement.
GCTTGCGGAGGAGCTCGTTGGTAAGTTTGAGAAAGTTTTATTCTCTCAACTTCCCTGGGGCTGGCGAGAGCACCCGGATGACGATGACGTTCGTGTTTGACGTCATCGCGTCCGGCGTCGAGCGCTCCTCTGGCGGGCGTATGCGAGCTGCTGTGTGTTTGGGACGCGCTTCTCGTCGGGCTGCGGCTGCCGGGAGGGCGCGTTAAGAAAGGGGGAGGGCGCGTTAAGAAAGGGGCCGCACGCGGACGGTTCGGCGAGCGGTTCCTTTCTGTCCATTAATACGGCAGCTTCCATACTTTCCATTCCGTTCTGATCTCCGCTTTTGAGATCGGTGAGGAATGGAAAAACCCCTAGCCATTCAGATTTGTAATCTGAACCCAGACAGACGGGAGGGGGAGGAAGAGCGAGTGAGACGGGTGATCGATTGTAAACACTGTTGCGTTTGTGATCAATCTCCCAGCTAGATAGGGCGCTTTATAGCTACCCTCTCCTCTTCTTCTTCCACCTCCTGTGTGTGTATATGTATAAGCATATGTCATGCTCAGATACTTCTTATGGTCAGACTGATGGCTGGGCCCATAGTCATTGTTTCGATCAGCCCGCTGTTTCTGTTTGATAGTAAGAGGATCTTTTAGCTTAAAGAACCTTAGATTCCATCCTTTTATGTAAAAAGGAGCATTAGGAGTTTTTGGTTTTTAAACTGCAGGAGGGTGTATATTTTATTCATTTAAAATAAGACCTTATTTCCTGTATATTTTTCTGAGCATGTAGTCAGGAAAATTAGGTTTTTTTTTTGGCATACTGAAGTTGATAGTACTTGTCACTTCAGCTAATATATAGATGTTTAGGTCGGCCTTTATCGGCCGTCTGACATTGTTTGCTTGTGAGCTTCACTTTCTTTCTCTTATCCATGAGATTTGGAGGTGAAGCCCAGGCTTCACTAGGCTTGTGGCCTTCCAAGAAGGCCCGTAGCTTAGCGGCTAGGCTAGAGCTAGGTTTGGTTTGTTATTTACATAACCTTATGTTTACTATCCCTGATTAGGTTGTATAGTTCCTAGTTCTGGCCTCCTCCCGAGGGAGTTGTTAGGCCGTATGCCATTATACCCTTGCTTGTGTAGGCGCAATTGTGAGATTAACAGCTAGGTCGTAGACTGTTTTGACTCCCTGATGCTGTCTCTCAGGTGGTAGGCCCTTATCTTTACGTAGATAAGTTATGCAGGTTTGCTAGGCCCCACTTCCTAGAACTTTCGTGCTAAGGGAAATGAATTCCTCTGAGCCACTTGATATTTGTATTTATCAAGTTTGATTGGACGATGCTAGTTTTTAGCCTTTCGTCTTCTAGGCTTGGAACAGATTTGAGGATCTGTATGGGAATGTTTTTTCCTTTTAAATGGCATGTACTTCAAAGTTTTATGTTACTTTGAGTTCTAGATTTTTGCCCTACATATATATATATATGTGAGCTTACGTATGCTGCCACAGATTAGCACCTTTTCTCTTAATAGTAGGCCCCTTTTTGCTTTAAAGCGGCCTCTATTTGAGAGGATGGTGACTACATATTCCCCAGTTAAGAGGTGTTTTTTTGTGTCACTGAGTGCATCACCTGTTGGATTGCATACTCAGGGTAGTTAGAACCACTTTTTGAGGAAAGTTGGTATCTATTTTTAGCTCCCTGGTGATCTTGTTAGCGGTTATATTGCATATAACTCGGATTGTAGGCTTTATGATATTTAGCCTCCTTCTAGTTAGCAGTTGTCATGCTGATTAACTGATCATGGTTTGCTCACATATGTACACTACCACAGGCCCTGCCATGTGTTTGTTTAGTTAGTAGGCCTTATGGCCTCCCTTAGACCACGTTGGCTGTGTTTGGTTCCCTTTAGTCACATGTTTAGGGTACATTGCCTGTTGGAATGTTTATTACACTGCTTCAGGCCCTGCAGCATGTTTGTTTGAGGTGGTAGGCTTAATTAGCCTCCCTTAGACCATGTTGGTTGTATTGGTTCCCCTTAGTCACAAGAACTTAGGGACCTTTGCCTGTTTGGAAAGTGTAGCCTAGCACAGGAAGCAGTTGGCTTCCCATAGTTAGTGGGTTAGAGCTGGTTCCCTGTAAGCTTGGTTCCCTGGGAATTCACAAGCTGAAGCCACGCGTCACTGGATCGGCAGGCCACTTCACGCCTCCTTTTTAGTTTGGACGTTGGCACAGATTGTGTTTTTCTGTGCGGCTCTGGATGAGATGTCAGTAGTGAAACCTTACTGAGGTTTGGTTTAACCTAATTGTTGCCTCTGAGTCGATGATTCTAGTTGAGCTAAGAGCCACCTAGCGCTTAGGTTGGATCTTTGTGCTCCTGGAAAAGGCCACGAGACTTACGCCGTGTGTCCTGAAGGATGCTAAGCCTGCGGGCCGCCCTTTTTGGATACACTAGTGTTTGTTTAGGTGTACTATTTCTATACACTTTCATTGGCCAGGGGCCCAAGTGGTAGATTCAACCCCCTCTTTTGCGGGCTGTTTACCAGGCTTGGGACCTAAACACTGCCACGAGCTGATGCCATGTGTCTGTTGAGGTTATAGGCCTTCCAGGCCTTCCTTAATACGTGTTGGCGTACGCTGTACTCCTCTTGCTTAAAGAGTAAAAGGTGCTTTTACTGAGTACACTGCTCATCGGATTGTGTTGGGTGGATTATCATAAGAGCACTGTGCAGCTTTCTATTGCTGCCATGGAAGTTGTCTGTCTGCCGCCGGCTTAGACAGATGTTCAGAATGGCTTTACCAGAAACAGGCCTCTTTCTGAAGTTTACTTCTGTCTTTATGTATATAGAACTGTTGTCATGTTGTAGCCCCTCAAGGGCCTCCATGAGTATGTGCTCTTGGCATAGTCTACCTGTTAGGTGAGCTCTGCGCTTCCCCTTGGGGTTTGTAATAGTGCTTAGCTCCCTAAGCTGATTATGATGGTTCGGCCTTGACCAGGCCCTGTCTTAAGCGTCAGCCCCAGGCTGGTTTGTGCTCCCCTTTTCAGGGTTTTCAGCGCACAGCCTCCTCAGTGTGTTAATTAAGCACTGGGTAGATCCTAGGTTGAGCGGATTATCTCCCCTCGATATGAGGGTTCATAGCACTCAGCTGAGTTCTGCTCTCCAGGATGCCCGTCTCTACGCGTGGGTCTGAGCTGGTTTCTGCCTTTCTGCAGTCACTTTTACCTACTATCTTCCTGAAGAATGCGTTTTAGAGGCTCTGTATTCAGACAGGGTTGGCCTGAACTGAGTCTGTTCCCTGAGAAGACCAGGTCGGCCTCCCTGGTGGCAATGAGGGTGACCTTGCTCCCCTCATTAGTGACTGGTCGAGGTTCCCTTTGGTTCCTTGGCCACATTCCCTTAAAGGAACCACTTTTCTCACAAGAAAATTGGGTTCTAGACGCCTTAGCGTTTCTCTAGGCTCTATTTGTTAACACTCTGAGGTCTAAAAACGCGTCGGCGCGTTTTGCAGTTTTTTTTTCACATTGCAGCAAAACAGACTTCAAATACTCTGTAATTTTTTGTCATAGAGACATAAGTAATATATCAACTGAAACTATAGAATGTCTTCTTTTATTTATATACACTCAAAGTAAAAACAGAATGTTGTGCTTTTTGTATAATAAAGAAAACTAACATGATGCGTGATCTCTCCTCTCCCTCTGAACGAAATCCATTCTGATAATTCTCAGAAAATGAACTGTAACTTAGTGAATACTAATCACAGAAAAATTAAACTTATGTCTAAAAAAACGTTAAGATGTCAGGTTTTAAATCATGTAAGTCAAATCAAAAACAAACCTTCTGTGTTTATTTAATCTGTATGAAAAGAGAGCCATGTCAGAAGACTGTGATTCAGCTCATTATCCGCTAATGCGGCCACTCCCACGGAGCCAGCGCTATTCAGACGCAAATTCAGAGGCAATACATGCATTCATCATCTCAATCGTGTTTTTATTGTCTTGAAAAGTGTTTATATGGATGTAAAAGTCATGGTTAGCGATCTCTAGAAGACATGCAGTTACTTCCTGTTTACTTTTCTTCTATGGATGAATTTTAGATGAGTTTTTGTTTCTTTAGCGCCCTCCTGCTGCTGTATGAATTGGAAACTCCATTCATGGAATAGCCGCTTCTTCTTTTAGATGAATTTGTGGACTAAAAATGCACAGAGCGCCCTCCGACTTCAAGGATGAATTGAAAACACCAGCGCTCATAGTAATGACAGTGAATATTAAATAAAAATAACTCCTCTGTATAGAAAATTGACATAAGCATATGAGAATCCAATATTTCTCCAAATGTGCATGCTTTTAAACTAAAAGCCTATATTCAGACTCTTTGCATCACAGAAATACATTATATTTTAAAGTATAATATAAAACCATTACTTTATATTGTAATAATATTTTTCTGTATGTTTCATATATCATAATGAGCTTGAGACATCACAGAAGGTTTTTTTTCACAGCCTACCTGACTGAAATGCCTCATTAATATGCAAGTCATTTCAGCTCATTACTATCCAATTCTTTTGTCTTCTCAGGTGAGAATGGCCCATTTTCAGTGGTGATTCACACCTCCTCGCATACTGTGTTTCTTGGCAAAAAGTGTCTTACAAAAACTAAATCAATATATTGTTTTATATGAAGGAGTAGGCAGCATAATTTTTACATAATTCTGAAGCAAAAATTCTAGTCTACAACCTCCAATACCCAAAAGTCTTGTGAACACAGATTTACTATACTTTTTTTGGCCTTATTTCAGTGACTTAAGTTTTTTGTGTTTTCAATAACCACGCATAAATGTTATTCCTTCAAAAACACAAACATGTACATACATGTTCCTCACATATTATTGTAGCCTAGTTTGTGCTGAATACAGTGTAATCACACGTTTTCCATTAATATGTTTATGAAGAACTGAAAAAATATGGCTGAGGCAAAGACCTCAAGGCAGTTCTCAAACTGCCCAGCAACTCCCCCTCGGGTCACACCAGGCTGTCAGTGACAGCAAATGTCAGAGCATGTCAAAACTTCTCCAAGCCCCAAATCAGCCTCAGAGGGTTAAAAGAGAAAGGTAGAAGCCTGTGGGAAGGTCAGCTTGGGCTGTTGGAATGCTGTCACTGACAGCCTGGTGTGACCCGAGGGGGAGTTGCTGGGCAGTTTGAGAACTGCCTTGAGGTCTTTGCCTCAGCCATATTTTTTGGCAGGCACTCCCCTCCAGCATTGCGGCGTGGGTATATCGTTCCCCAATGCATTCTGTTCAACGCAGAGTGTAGTTCCCTTCGAAAGGGAACGTCTCAGGTTACGTATGTAACCATAGTTCCTTGAGAACAGGGAACGAGACTCTGCGTTCCTTTGCCATGCTTCAGGTTGCCTGCCTTCAGAACAGTCCCTCAAGACGATAAGATAGTGACTGTCTCTCCAGGCGCTCCCTTTATACATCCAGGTCGCGCCGTATGACGTCATAGGTCACGTGACGGTTCCCCAATGCGTTCTGTTCAACGCAGAGTCTCGTTCCCTGTTCTCAGGGAACTATGGTTACATATGTAACCTGAGACGTTTTCCCAGGACATGTCCTGTTTTCACGTCCTGGCCGTCCTTTTTTATAAAGTGATGAAAATGTCCTGGTTTTCATTGTTTTTCATTTGGCCATTAAATTGACCGGCGTTACGAGATTTTCGGTTTCTGAGATTTTCGGTTTCTGAGATTTTTTGCCCGATTGCACGTGCAAATATTAGTTCACATTGTATCTCAAGACATTAGTGGATTATTCCATAAAAGTAACTGGAACTTTTTTCATTAATATGCACGATTTGTGCAGTCGTCTGTAACTGAATAACAGATACTTCATGTAACAGCAGAGCAACCTTCAGCTATCGACTACAATGAGTTCAGGTCGTTGTGCTCATCCTTTGTACCTTGCGATGTAACAGCTGATAGGCCTATATAAATTTCTTTATAACATTCATGCTTATTTGTTAAACAAAAAACTGCTTGAAAAGATCAGCTCTACAGCAAAATATAGATAGGCAAACAAGGAGGATGAGGAAGAAAAATAGGATAAAGAGGAAAACAAGGATGAAGATGAAAACTAAAGATATATTTTTTGTTAGTTTTTGTAAGTTTGTGAGAGCTATTTCTGTTAAATTTGGATTGCTAAATGTAGCAGAGGTATTGTTTTAGGTATTTATGTATTTTTCTAATACAGAAGAGACATTATTTCTATCATTATTTAATTTGTTATTTTTGAAACGTCATAAAACATGTTGAGTAACCTCTGAGAAGCCTATCTGAATTTGTGTCTTTGGTTATGGATAGTATTTAGTAATGCAACAATTTACTATCTATACAGAGGAGGGATACTTTAAATGTATTGAAATTATAAGGCATCTTTGAGTAAACTTCGAGTATCATTTGAGTATCTCATTGCTGGGCCGAGTGTCCTGGTTTTTGGTAATCAAAATATGGTCACCCTACCTTATAATTAGACGACGTGACACTCACAACCACACACACACTCACAACAAAGTCATATAGTAGCTCCTTTAGTTGGTAGGTTAACAACTGGCGCTCCGACCTGGCTATTGTGCTGCCCTGACACACAGGTGGGCACCCTGTAGACACACCACACTAAAACGCATAACTGTAAGTAACTCAAACCAAACTTCCCACAACACTGCAAATGTACCACATTACAACTTTCCTGGGGGTAAGCAGTACACCACACACACACAGCCTTGGCGGACCAACGTCACACTAAAGTAAAGATCGCATAATATCACGGCATAGCACTCAAATCCAACAACAAAGCTACATTACTAAAAACGCGTACCTCTGCGATCCACAGCAGTGAAAGAAAAGGGGTGGGCTTTCGACCAAGACACACTCCAGGGGGCATGAACAACAGATTTATATACAAAAGCAGAGCAGTACCTCATTGGCCGTATTTAATGATGGTGACGTTTCAGACACATCACAAACATCACTACACATGTTTGGAAACCTTAAAAATGTAAACTACAACACATCCATTTCATACTTTTTTGGAACACTTTTGGTGCTCTAGGACAGAGGTCTTCAAACTTGGTCCTGGAGGACCACTGTCCTGCAGAGTTTAGCTCCAACCAGCTCCTACACACCTGCTTGAAAGTTTCTTGTATGCCTAGTGAGACCTTGATTAACTGGTTCAGGTGTGTTTAATTGGGGTTGGAGCTAAACTTTGCAGGACAGCGGCCCTCCAGTACTGAGTTTGGAGACCTCTGCTCTAGGAGATCAGCATCCCACTGATCTTCATGTTCATAGCTGTTAACCCTCTGGAGTCTGAGGCTGATTTGGGGCCTGGAGAAGTTCTGACATGCTCTGACATTTGTGCTTTTTTCAGTTGTTCATAAACATATAAATGACAAAAGTGTCATTACACTGTATTCAGCACAAACTAGGCTACAATAATATGTGAGGAACATGTATGTACATGTTTGTGTTTTTGAAGGAATAATGTTTATGCGTGGTTACTGAAAAAACAAAAAACTTAAGTCACTGAAATAAGGCCAAAATAAGTATATTAAATCTGTGTTCACAAGACTTTTGGGTATTGGAGGTTGTAGACTAGAGTTTTTGCTTCAAAATTATGTAAAAATTATGCTGCCTACTCCTTCATATAAAACAATATATTGATTTAGTTTTTGTAAGACACTTTTTGCCAAGAAACACAGTATGCATGGAGGCGTGAATCACCACTGAAAAATGGGCCATTCTCACCTGAGAAGACAAAAGAATTGGATAGTAATGAGCTGAAATGACTTGTATATTAATGAGGCATTTCAGTCAGGTAGGCTGTGAAAAAAACCTTCTGTGATGTCTCAAGCTCATTATGATATATGAAACATACAGAAAAATATTATTACAATATAAAGTAATGGTTTTATATTATACTTTAAAATATAATGAATTTCTAATGAGCTGAATCACGGACTTCTGACATGGCTCTCTTTTCATACAGATTACATAAACACAGAAGGTTTGTTTTCGATTTGACTTAAATGATTTAAAACCTGACATCTTAACGTTTTTTTAGACATAAGTTTAACTTTTCTGTGATTAGTATTCACTAAGTTACAGTTCATTTTCTGAGAACTATCAGATTGGACTTCGTTCAGAGGGAGAGGAGAAATCACGCATGATGTTAGTTTTCTTTATTTTACAAAAAGCACAACATTGTGTTTTTACTCTGAGTGTATACAAATAAAAGAAGATATTCTATAGTTTCAATTGATATATTACTTATGTCTCTATGACAAAAAATGACGGAGTATTTTAAGTCTGTTTTGCTGCAATGTGAAAAAAACCCTGCAAAACGCGCCGGCGCGTTTTCAGACCTCAGAGTGTTAAAATGGATTCTGGCTCATTTCCCCGTTTGTGCACATATTTCTTTTTTATTTGTGTATAAAAAGTTTTTGAGAATTAAGAGGTTTAATATTGTTTTTCTGCAAACAGTTTGTTTAACACTCTGAGGTCTGAAAACGCGCCGGCGCGTTTTGCAGGTTTTTTTCCACATTGCAGCAAAACAGACTTAAAATACTCCGTCATTTTTTGTCATAGAGACATAAGTAATATATCAATTGAAACTATAGAATATCTTCTTTTATTTGTATACACTCAGAGTAAAAACAAAATGTTGTGCTTTTTGTAAAATAAAGAAAACTAACATGATGCGTGATCTGTCCTCTCCCTCTGAACGAAGTCCAATCTGATAGTTCTCAGAAAATGAACTGTAACTTAGTGAATACTAATCACAGAAAAATTACACTTATGTCTAAAAAAACGTTAATATGTAAGGTTTTAAATCATGTAAGTCAAATCAAAAACAAACCTTCTGTGTTTATGTAATCTGTATGAAAAGAGAGCCATGTCAGAAGTTTGTGATTCAGCTCATTACCCGCTAATGCGGCCACGCCCACGGAGGGAGCGCTATTCAGACGCAAATTCAGAGGCAATATATAGCGCTATTCAGACACAAATTCAGTCAATACATGCAGTTTTCAGTCAATACATGCATGTTTATCTGGATGTAAAAGTCATGGTTAGGGAGCTCTAGAAGACATGCAGTTAGTTCCTGTTTTCTTTTCTTCTATAGATGAATTTTAGATGAGTTTTTGTTTCTTTAGCGCCCTCCGGCTGCAGTATGAATTGGAAACTCCATTCATGGAATAGCCTCTTCTTCTTTTAGATGAATTTGTGGACTAAAAATGCACAGAGAGCGCCCTCTGACTTCAAGTATGATTTGAAAACAACAGCTCTCATAGTAATGACAATGAATATTAAATATATATAACTCCTCTATAGAAAATTGACATAAATGAGCATATGCATATGAGAATCCAATATTTCTCCAAATGTGCATGCTTTTAAACTAAAAGCCTATATTCAGACTCTTTGCATCACAGAAATACATATTTTAAAGTAAAATATAAAACCATTACTTTATATTGTAATAATATTTTTCTGTATGTTTCATATAGCATGATGAGCTTGAGACATCACAGGAGGTTTTTTTCACAGCCTACCTGACTGAAATGCCTCATTAATATGCAAGTCATTTCAGCTCATTACTATGCAATTCTTTGTCTTCTCAGGTGATAATGGCCCATTATTCAGTGGTGATTCCCGCCCCCATGCATACTGCGTTTCTTGGCAAAAAGTGTCTTACAAAAACTAAATCAATATATTGTTTTATATGGAGTAGGCAGCATAATTTTTACATAATTTTGAAGCAAAAACTCTAGTCTACAACCTCCAATAGTTTTTTGTTTTTTCAATAACCACGCATAAATGTTATTCCTTCAAAAACACAAACATGTACATACATGTTCCTCACATATTATTGTAGCCTAGTTTGTGCAGAATACAGTGTAATGACACTTTTTCCATTAATATGTTTATGAACAACTGAAAAAAGCACAAATGTCAGGGCATGTCAAAACTTCTCCAGGCCCCAAATCAGCATCAGACTCCAGAGGGTTAAAGTCACCATTATGGTGAAGTGTTCTCTAGTTGAATACTTGGTCCTTGCAGTTGTTGAAAGAAAATTGTAGTGTTTGCAGAGAACATTTGTGTATTCATATGTGATCAATAAAATTTCATTGTTATGCACAGAATACAGAAAACATGTCATTCTCTGTTATAGACTTGCTGGATGTGGTCTTTCTGATTTGCACTGTGAAAGTTTGTCTTCAGCTCTACAGTCATCAAACTCTCATCTAAGAGAGCTGGATCTGAGTAACAATGATCTACAGGATTCAGGGATGAAGATGCTCTCTGTTGGACTAAAGAGTTCACACTGTCAACTTAACATACTGAGGTTTGACTTTCATATTCATTCTTTCAATATGTTCATATGTGTATAAATAGTTGCAAAATCATCAGTGTTAAATTAACTTTTAAAGGGGACTTATTATTCCCTTTTTTACTTATTGCCCTTAAACTGCCAAATACACATAAGCTTATTTCAAATGCAACAACAAAGTTCACATAAACATAGTAAGTTATGGCTGTGAACGTAATCAGCTGAGAAAAAAAAGTCACGTGTATATTGTATTATGTGTGTATTAAAGTGACTGCAGCCTAATTTGCAGTACTTGTTGCTGTCTGTACTGTTAATTTAAAAATACTGTACAAATGCAAAATATCTCTCACTGCTCTTGACTGAATAACTCTAGAAGCTTTAATAAGAATCAGTGTCTTGAATGCTGCTGTTAAATGTTCTTGAAATGTAAAAGTAATTTTTGCATAATTGGTCCACTTTCAATGAGTTTGAATTTCTTTCTTTCATACAACTACAAATGTTTTTATTAAAAGTTAGACAATTTGGGGACACACCTGCCAATGTCCCAAGTGGAAGCCCAGATATCTTACTTCCACACGCCCAATTGCACACTTCTACGGGTTGGCCGCGAGCCCAGCCCCTCTCAGCGATCTCAGGCCGGCCCTCAAATGCTGCATATGCCGCTGCCAGTCATGACTAAATATAATTATGTCATCTACATAGGCAGCAGCATACGCAGCATGGGGCCGTAAAATCCTATCCATGAGACGCTGAAAGGTAGCTGGAGCCCCAAACAGCCCGAACGGAAGGGTGACAAATTGGTGTAATCCAAACGGCGTGGTGAAAGCTGTTCTTTAGATAATGGAGACAAGGGTATCCGCCAATATCCCTTTGTTAAGTCCATTGTCGAATAAAAGCGAGCCGTACCGAGCCGATCAAGCAGCTTGTCCACCTGTGGCATTGGATACGCATCAAATTTCGACACAGCATTCACCTTGCGATAATCCACACAGAACCGAACCGAGCCGCCCGTTTCCAGAACTAAAACTATCGGGCTCACCCAGTTACTGTTGGATTCTTCTATTACCCCCATGTCAAGCATTGCCCCTAATTCTGCCTGAACCACTTTTTTCTTGTGTTCAGGCAAGCGATACGGCCGGTTGCGAACTACCACGCCCGGCTCGGTCTCGATATGGTGCTGAATCAGATTAGTGAGGCCAGGTAGAGGCAAGAACACGTCCGCAAACTCTGCTTGTAATTTACTAAGGTCAGTGAGCTGGGAGGGCGAGAGATGATCTCCTCCTGGGGCCAGCGCAAGAGATTGTGTCTTGGTATTCGCCTCTGGCCCGAGATCATCCTCTCCACCAATCACCATCGCCTGCATCACTGCCTCTGCCTCTGCCTCATTCCACTTTTTGAGATTGAGGTGATATATCTGATGTGCCCCCCTCCTATCAGACCGTATTACCTCATAATCGAGATCTCCAATTTGCCGTGTGACCTCAAATGGTCCTTGCCACTTTGCCAATAATTTAGAGTTTGACGTTGGGAGCGATACAAGCACTTTCTCTCCCGGTGCAAATTTTCATAAGTTAGTCCCCCTGTTATACAGCCGGCTCTGTCTGTCCTGGGCTTGTAACAAATTCTCTGTTGTTGTTTTAAGCATGCGATTAAAACGTTCGACCAGCCCGTCAGTTTGTGGGTGAAAGACGCTGGTACGGATCGTTTTAATGCCCAATAATTTGTAAAGTTCGCGTAACGTACGTAAATGGACGTACGTAAATGGTAAACGGCGTGCCTTGATCGGTGAGGATTTCTTTTGGAATCACCGGGGCGGGACTCGAGGATGGCCAGGCAGCCAGAACCTGGGGAGAGAAACAGAACGAGAGAGAGGAACAGAAGATGAAGAGAGAGAGAGTGGGGCAGATGGAAGGGGTTCGTCGACCCCGGGGCACGCCACCATATGGTCCTCCGCGAGGTGGATGGCCGAGTCCAGCGACGTGGGGCGGTGGCACTGGACCCACTCAGCTGTCTTCTTCGGGAGCCGAGTGATGAACTGCTCCAGTACCATTCGGTCGACAATCTTCTCCATGTCGCTTCTCTCAGCCAACAGCCATTTGCGGCAGGAGTCCCGGAGCTGTTGGGCCATCACAAAGGGTCGGCCGGACTCGCCCGGCTCCAGGGAGTGGAAACGCGATGTTTGGCGATGTTCCTCAGGACTCCAGCCGACCCGCATCGGCCAGTGGTCCCGCGGCCAGCCCGACAGCTCGGCCGTCTTTTCAAAGAGGTCCAGGAATGCCTCCGGGTCGTCCGCAGATCCCATTTTGTTGAAGAGCAGGTGGGTGGGCACAGCACGATGTTCCATGGCTTCCAGTGAACCTCTCGGTCAATCCAGCTCCGGAACCTCTCGCGGTCCTCCTGTTGGGCTTGGACGACAGTTTGAAAACATCTTTCTTGATCTTGTCTCAAGTCCAGCAAGGCCTGATGTTGCTCCTTTTGCATGACCGCGAGGGTGCTGATAATCTCCACAAATAGCGTTCCGGAGGGCGATTGCATGGCGGCGGCTTCCTTCTTCCTTCCTGGGTTTCAGCACCAGTGTAACAAAGTTCAATGTAAGGAAGGAAGAGGACAGGGTCGGCTTGACTACTGACTGCTTTTTATTCAGGTTTCTTTCACAAACAAAAAGGTGTGACAGGCACAAAACAGTCACAACATAAATCACAATTCTTCTCCAGCGGTGTCTCAGAATCCAAGCATGTGATAGCAGTCAGTAATCCTTCTTTCTCTCAGCCACTCCTGTTTTTCCTGGCATTATATACTCTCTCCATGCCAATTACTGAAACAAGAGACAGGTGTTCATCATTTGCATTTACCCCACTTACTCACTGCTCGTCTCCTGACTCTCTCCTGCTGCAGACTTCGCTGAACCACGCCCCCCTCGCCACAGGGGCATCATTAAATATGCGCTGATTCAGGTTGCGCGGCCCCTTTAAATTCTCGTGCTCTCTGCCCCCGGAGCTCACGCTTGCCTTAAACAGCATAAACAAAATTCACACAGCTAATATAACCCTCAAAATGGATCTTTACAAAATGTTCGTGATGCAGCATGTCTAATCGCATAAGTATGGTATTTATTTGGATGTGTACATTTGATTCTGAATGAGTTTGATAGTATGCTCCGTGGCTAAAGCTAACATTACACACTGTTGGAGAGATTTATAAAGAATGAAGTTGTGTTGTGTTGTGTGTGTAAATTATCACAGCTCCTGTATTATGTAAAGTAACTCAAGCATTTCTCTCAAAAGCTAAAACACTGAAATTCCAAATAGTATTTCTAATATTTCTAAAGTATTTTAATGTTTTTCTATTCTTTAGTTGTAATGTTTTTCCATTTGTTAATGTTTTTCTATTTTCTATTTCTATTGTCTGCAAAACTATTTCCTATTTTCTAAACACACACACTGGTTTCCAACCAGTATGAAATACGTATTGCTCAATCATGTCATTTTGTGATCTGACTTTTGCTAATATTTATCATCTTTGATGGCACAAACTAATACTATAAATCAGTATGCTTATCTAGGTAACCAAAGCCAGGGCTACTTTAATGTCCCTTTTATAACATTGCGGGCTTGTTCTCTCATTTCATACAAACACAACGGGTTTCATCTTGTGTCTCAATTATCAATAGTATTGAAAATGACCTCAGAGGACTTCAGTGTTAATATTACTATAAAACTGATATAGTGTTAATTTAAGTTTGTAAAAAAAAAAAAAAAAGTTTGCTTTAATGTTTTAGTAAAAGCCTTAAAATAACATACAGGTAATTTTTTTTACAACAAAATCATTTCACATCACGTTTATTTATTTTGTGAGTAGCGATCAAATGAGAGGGATAATGTACAGAAAGACGGTTTGATGACAAACTCAGTTTCTTCAGAACCCACAGATCATTATATCAGTCAGAATGTGTCATTAAAGTAATTTAATAGGTGCTGTGATGAGGTAATTACTTCCTGTTTTATTTTTTATTTTATTTTTTTAGATTGGTCATCTGTAATTTCTCTGGTCAGTGCTGTGGAAGTTTGTCTTCAGCTCTACAATCATCAAACTCTTGTCTGAGAGAGTTGGACCTGAGTAACAATGACCTTCAGGATTCAGGAATAAAGATACTTTCTGATGGACTGAAGAGTTTGCAATGTCGAATAAACATACTGAGGTATTTAACACAGATTTGATTTACTCTGATCATACCAAACATATTATTTTAGTCCCTCTCTTGGCTATTTGGTTGCTTGCAATGTCTCACCCAGTAGCTTTATTTGCTCTAGTCCAGGAGTGCGAAGCTCAGTTCCTGAAGGGCCACAGCCCTGCAGAGTTTAGCTTCAAATTTAATTAAACACACCTGATCCAGCTAATCAAGTCTTGCAGCTCTTCAGGAGCTGAGTTCGGAGCCAGTGTGTCTATAAGTGCCTATGGCAGATGCCTGGGGCAGTAGCAGAGTCAGGTTGGTTATCATCCCAATAGTTATTCTATTCAAAGCCCAACACGCTCGTCTGTAGGCTTATGCCCATAAACGCGGAAGAGAAGTCATGTAGCTCACCTTATTGTATGTAAAATATTGATATATGCCATATATTAATATTTATAATATTTAAATCCACTATTAAGAGCTGTGCACACGCAAGTAATGGGATTTTGAGGTGTACAAGCACCATTTGCACACAGTCACTTTGCCACTGCTATACCTACCACTGATTTGCCACTTTGCATGTGTCTCTTATTGAAAATGAACTAGAGGTTTGGGCTTTCAAAGCTGTCTTTATGTTGAAGTGGCACTGCTGCCAAATTTGACATTATATACTCACAAACACTGCGTCTAACAGAGATGATATTTGAGGATGATTCACACACAGAGAAGCTACCACATTCTGCTCACTCACTGCAGTACTACTGGAACTTTCTGCTTCCTGAACTAACTGGTTGTCTGTGACTACATTTTAATATTAAAGTCCTCACTAGTGTAGACATACAAAATAATAAATCCCATGAAAAATCTAAATAAATTTTGTTCAGCACAACAGCAGTCTTTTGCCTAGAGCAGCAGTTGCACTTGTGCCAGCCCTGCCCTACTCTAGTTTCACTGAAAAAATGTGTTTGGGATTTTAACTGCATAACTAAGCCACATTTTGGATTTCGGCAAAATTGGCTGCTTACACATGAAAACAGAGATGTGAAGTTGAACACTTTCAGCTTCCTGTAGTGACAGTTACACTACTTTATCACAGATGAATTGGATTACTTGAATATTTTTCAAACACACAGAAGTTTTCATGAAGCAACAGAAAAACTTTTCATTCATTATTTTATGTACTGCTTTAACGGAATTGCCTAATATTTCCCCCATTTATGAGACAACGCTACCCCAACATTGACGGAAATTTCCGGCTTTCCATGTTTTCACTGTTATACGGTAGGGGGCGCTATTACACATATTCTGAAGGAAATGTACAAGCTTTCGGTGAGTAGATGGACTCAATCTACTCAAATTATATACTACATTTGTACTGGCAGAAGCTTAGAAAGTCCTCTCCGTCCCAGAAGAACTGACCCTCAACGTAGTGTTTTATTTATCCGTTTTTGTTGTTGTGGCTGGCAGCGGGAGCTGCTTGGCACGCCGCTTTCGTGACGCCAAAGGTTTGGGGACATCACGCACCAGCATCGTAGCATCGTGTTGCTACGGTCTTCGTATTGTAACCTTATCAAAGAATCTAATAAAGTATGAAAATAGATATTCCCAAATATTCAATATAGGCTACAGAGAATTGCACGCATCATACATGGATTTATATGGATTTGTCAACTCCAAACCTACTCTGAAACAGTTTGTTCAACTAGCTTCATGCAACAGGCCTCAGGTATGTGATCGGCTGTTCATCACAGATCTAAATATAATGCCATAGATCTAAATGTAATTCAGCACTTTTCATGATGAGTTAACTTTGAGAGCTGTAAAAACATGCTAAAAGTCTTCGAGAGAGTAATACTTAGCTCTTTCAAATGGAAAGATGTTAGCCAATCACAGCAGTGGGCATTTACACTGAAGTCTCACAGCAGACGCAGCCCTTAAAACGGAGAGATTCAAATATGAAGGCTGAAACCAGGGTATCAAAAATGCCTTTTATTTCTAAGGCCCTGTCCACACGGAGATGCGTTTTTGTGAATATGCACAAATTTTGTATCAGATAGGCGTTTCATCCACATGGAGCCAGCGTTTTCGAAAGGTGAAACCTCTATTTTTGGCGCCAGAGTGGATAAATCTGAAAACGCCATCTTTGCGTTTTCGTGTGGACAGCCAATCCGTATATTTTGTGAAACAATCATGTCATCACCCTACGTGTCAACCCTAGTCAGACGCCGCTAACAGCACAAAACAGCAACAACATCAACAACAACAACAATAGCAGACTCTAGATGTTTGTGTTCGTGTTGCAGAAGCTACTGAGCCAAAATAAAGCATTATTTCTAAGCTTTACTATAGTTTGTATACAGCGCACAAGGTTTATTGTATGCTCCAAGTCTTATTCGCTGCTTTAAGTGCATTTCTGTGGCAAAATTACAGCGCCACATACTGGTCTGGCATGTATACTACATAATTTTTAGTCGTTTCAGTGGTTTCGTGTGGATGCAGATATTTTTTGAGACGAGAGGGGAAAAAAAAGATCGGTTTGGGTAAGCTCCGGCTTCATGTGGACGTAGCCTAAATTATTAACTTTTGATCTAAAAAGCATACTAACATTATAAGGGCACCCCAAGAAACATTATAAAACAATAAAACAACCCAGTTCATAACTCCTTTATTGGTCAGTGATACTGAATACATGTATTATAGTTCATGTTTGATTGCATATCTAATGTTATGTGGACTGTTGCTGTGTGTGTTTGTAGATTGTCTGGGTGTATGTTGACAGAGGAAGGCTGTCGTTATGTGTCTTCAGCTCTAAGTTCAAACCCCTCACCCCTACGAGAGCTGGATCTGAGCTACAATTACCCAGGAGATTCAGGAGTCAAGTTGCTTGGTGATACACTCAACCATCCAAACTGCACACTGGACAAACTAAAGTATGTTGAGCTGGAAGTGTCACACTGCTTCATGTGTATATTTACTGATTATATCAGATGCGCAGAACAATGTGACTCTGACACTGTGTTTGTTTAATAGTGTGGATCATGGAGGAGAGTTCAGGATTACAACAGGACTACACAAATGTATGTCTACACAACCACAGACACACTTTCAGTAATTGTTGTTGTTTTGTGTGATAAATGTCTCTTTTTGTGTTTAGATGCCTGTGAACTCACACTAGATCCAAACACAGCAAACACTTGTCTCATTCTGTCTGAGAAGAACAGAAAAGTGACATATGTAAGAGAAAAACAGTCATATCCTGATCATCCAGAGAGATTTGATGAATGTCATCAGGTGTTGTGTAGAGAGAGTCTGCCTGGACGCTGTTACTGGGAGGCTGAATGGAGTGGACATGATGTTGATATGTCAGTCACATATAAAAGAATCAGCAGGAAAGGTGGGAATGATGACTGTTGGTTTGGATCAAATAAAAATTCTTGGAGCCTGATCTGCTCTAATTTTGGTTTTACTGTTCGTCACAATAATAAGTTCACTGTTACACGTGTCCCTTCACACTCCTGTAGGAGAGTAGGAGTGTATGTGGATGTACCGGCCGGCACTCTGTCCTTCTACAGTGTCTCTGATACACACACACTCACACACTTACACACATTCACATCCACATTCACTCAGTCTCTCTATGCTGGATTTACGGTTTTTGATGGTTCCTCAGTGTTTCTGTGTCAGATTGAAAAACCTGTGAGCAACAACAGAGACGTAACACACACAACAGACTGAAAGAGATACTTTCACTTATATATGTCTATGTATATTGTACTGCGTTTGTAGTCTTAAAGCATTCAAAACACAAAACTATGCAAAAATATCAGTGGGAAATGGATTCAGATTATCCTCTCATGTTTACAGCATTTTGTCTGCTTCAGCTAAACAATATGATAACACAATTTTATAATTTTATTGAATAAAGAGAGTCAAAGAGTATATTTTCCCCTGCCTTATCAAGAAACGCTCACTCTAGCAGGATGTGCTTCAATTCACCATAAGAACACTTTCCTGTCAGACATGTACACTTCAGTTGGTCAAAAGAACACAGGTTAAAGTGTTTACATTCCAGGCCAAATCAGGGTAATGAACAAAAATCTAACTCTATTGTTGGCTCATTGTTGAGTTGTTGTAGTTTCAGAAGTGTAGTGCCAGCTTGGCACCCAGCAAGCAATAGCCGTCATTTCACCGTCTCGGTTAACTATAGACCCGATATAGTCCGGCTATGTGTAACCCACTTTTAGCCAAAATAATCTGGTAAAAAATAATAATAATCTAATTTGGTTACATGTCGTTTTTGCCAAAATAACTTGCGAGTTGTATGATATTGCATCATGTAAGTGAAGTCAACAATGATTACAAGGTGTTTGGCTTCACATCTTTGACGTTATATTGTGTAGGCTGTGCGTAGCCACGATTTAGCTCGTAGACAGACCGGCTATTTGTAGCCCACCTATAGTCAATCCTGATTTATTGTAGTTTTTGGACAGGAAGTGCTTGAGATGATTGATATCTCATCATGTTTGCAATGTCAATGATTTCTACAAGATTTAAGTGGCATTTCATGACATGGTCTATATGTAGTCACGATTTAGCTCTGAATTGGATAGGCTATGTCAGGGATGGGCAACTCCGGTCCTGGAGGGCCAGTGTCCTGCAGAGTTTATCTCCATCCCTGATAAAAACTCACTTGCCTATAACTTTCTACTAATCCTAAAGACCTTGATTAGCTGGTTCAGGTGTGTTTGATTAGGGTTGGAGCTAAACTCTGCTGGGCAGTGGCCCTCCAGGACTGAAGTTGCCCATCCCTGGGCTATGTGCAGTCTGCTTTTAGTCCACCCGGCGAAATCGAGGCAATTTATAGTCTAGTTTTTACGACTTGGCTATAGCCCTGAATCAGACCAGCAATGAGTGTAACCAAAATAGTGTTAAGTCATTTTCGACCACAAAGCTTGTGGGATTCATGATATACTTGCATTTATACATTTATATGCAATTATATATTTGAAACAGCATATTTTTGCTGTCACACAATCCTACATTCTACGATATCATATATATCTCAGGGTATATCCAAGCCATATATTAATTATAATTATATGCAACACATACATATGCATGTATTTAATTTTAAGTTAAATAAAAATCATTTACAATTCTCAACCGCTAGATGGCAACTGTGGCTCTACTGAGACATGACCACTGGCAACGCGAGACTTGAACGTTAGCTCTCGATCACTGTTGCCAGATCTTGCGATAAAAATTTCCGCATTTTACAAATGTTGGAGACGGAGAGCAAGCAACAGCAAATGTTAAAGAAAATTCTTTCCTGCTTTTGGTCTTGTAAGTATCTGTGTTTTTCATTTTGACATGTGTTTTTTATTTATGTACATTATGTGTAGGAACCGTGACATTTTAGCGGGTAACAGTGCAGACTCAGAGTAAAACGTGGTTAGATTAACATACATGCACATGTACTGTAGTGTTTCCTTGTGCCCTAAAACTTTGTAGTTATCTAAATACAAGGGGGTAAACATGAAACCTGTGCACCCTACTATTATTTGTTATGGAAGCCTTGTATATCTTTTAATCTTTTGATCATTATGATATGAAAATATGAGTTTTTGATTTGGCAAGGCAAGTTTATTTTGTATAGCAGATTTCAACAACAATGTTCAAGGTAATTCAAAGTGCTTTAGATAAAACATGGAATTTATGGAACTGAAAATTAATCAGGTTGTTTTATAAACCAAAAAATATTGTTAACTTTTTTTATTTAATTTTTTTTGTCAATGTTTTATATTTTCATTATGTTACACGTTGTAATTTTCTTTTAATGTTTATTTGTATTGTATTTGTAAAATTTAATTTATTATTTTTTTATAATTGTGTATTATCTTGAGTTCTTTTTCTAAATAAAAGCTTTTATATTTAATTTGTTTGGACGGATTGTCATTTATGAGAACCTGTTATATTTAAGTGAAAAGAATCCTTTAGCAATTATTTTGTTGTCTATTGCATGTATAGAATAGATGTAATCATTCATTAGTAGTGTAATTGATGACTAGTCTATTTTTGGGTTATGGTTAAATGTCTATTAGATTTTCACTGACAGCCCCAATTTTGCCTTATTTTAGCCTAGACCCGTATTAACCGTCTATTAGACATAAATATGTAGTTGTCTAATAGTCGTCTAATTGATGACTAGTCTACTCTTGGGTTATGGTTAGACATCTATTAGATTTTCACTGACAGCCCAAATTTTGCCTCGTTTTAGCCTAGACGGCCGGGCTATGTTTTGACGGCTATTAGACATCTAATGGACATAAAATTGCTTGCTGGGCAGCCATTTTCAGTATTGATCTTGTTAAACACTATATTGCCTATTGCTTATATTATACTTTATACACATTCTGTATATTGTCTGTGTCCAGTAGTGTCAATAAATCTCTAGTTGTTTTAAACCTGAATGAGTTTCTTTCTTCTGTTGAACTTAAAAGTTATTTTGAAGAATGTGGGTAACTTAACAGTTGCTGGTCACCAGTGATTTACATAGTGTATTTTTTTCTATGAAGTCAGTGGGGACCATCAAGGCTTTAAAGCACATGCAAATAATGAATTACTTGAATAGCTCTATTTGGAAAGAATAATTCTAGAAACATTGGGGTGATTTAAATGAAATAAATGGGTGTTTTAGTATTCAGGTCCAGAATATGAATCAAATGTAAAATAACACTGCATAGTCTCCACTGTATTTACTGAATATAATTAACCTGTGTTAAAGCTGCAAAAGTAGTTTTCTTTGTATTTTGTTGTTAACCATTTTCTTTGTATTTTGTTGGTTAACATTCATGACACAGAAAGCATCAAGCCTGCTGTGACTAAGACCGAATGCATGGATCTTTTATAATGATACACATCCGTTTTCTTTGTTTGCGTTACCTAAGCCATAAGCCATTGAATTTATATGTCCATTCAAGCACAAATGCAATTTGGTGCTCATGTGCGTCTGTGCGGCTCCGTGTGACAGGACTTAAATGTGCAACTTTGGTTAAACTTTGCAATTCCTGCGATGTAACTATCGTGGATACGCACATCACAATATCGATGCTAAAACGATACATTGTGCAGCCCTAATGTGATGCGAATGTACATCGAGCTGTACAGTATTACTGGGACAGAAGCACTAGAACAGCAACTGACTGTGCGCTGTAAAAATCAAGCTGTCATTTCATATGCTCTTGGGGGCCCCCTGGTGGCCACAGGGGCCCTAAGCAGCCGCTTAGTTCACTTATGCCTTGGGCCGGCTATGAGTGTGATCGCGTGGTTCGTTCAGCCTTCCCTGTCCGACTTGGAAGAGGTTGGCCAGAGCACGATTCAATGCTCATGCAGTGTGAGTGGTAACTGTGATGGAACATGGAACAGCTACTACTTTTGTGTGGGCTAGCGTCATCATTATGATGGCAAACATCTTTATTACTACTTGGATAGTACACTTCTCAATTAATGTAATTAAATAGAGTGTATTTGGGTTTATAACGGGTCTGGTTCTCACCTTATTGATGAATACAACGTTCCAAAACATTATCACCTGTCCTTCATGCAGCAAGCAGATATTTGGGCAAACAAGCAAAGCACAGAAAAGAAAACAAGGCCCACTTAACCCTTGTGCATCAATTAAACAGTTGAGAAGTAAAATAAGTGCAAAAGGCAAATTTTGCTACCCCTTTCACACAGTATTGTAAAATTACATTTACATTACAAGCACAAAATCTAATATGATTAAAGCATTCAACATTACCTTAATATATGCATGATCTAGACATATTACTAATCACATAAGACATTTTACTTACATTGAAGCACATCATTTTGTTTTACTGGACTGGATAAATCAACATTCAAGTAAGTTCACAAGTTGTGTGAGTTTATGGCCAGGTGAACAGGCCCATTCACAAAATCTTCCATCCAATAGCATTGCATGGCTAAACAATACGACCTATTGTGTAAATGTAGTCTTAGAGAAAAGAAAAACATTTCTCAATAAATCAAGTACTTTCTCATTTCAATTACTTAAAGTACTGTTAAATATTTTTACAATCTTGTTTAGAAGAACTTGCCACTGCAGAGAGAGAGGAGGGCGTGGGAAGCATCAGTCGAAATCCGATTACTTTAAGCAGCTTCGTCCAGTGGCTCACTGGACAAGCATACATCACAGCTATGCAGATGACACCCAGATTTACCTAGCCCTCTCACCTAACGACTACAGCCCCATTGACTCCCTGTGCCAATGCATTGATGAAATTAAAAATTGGATGTGCCTAAACTTCCTTCAGTTAAACAAAGACAAAACTGAAGTCATTGCATTTGGAAACAAAGACGAAGTTCTCACAGTGAACACGTACCTTCACTCTAGGGGTCAAACAAACTACAAACTAAAAATCAAGTCAGGAATCTTGGTGTGATTCTGGAGTCAGATCTGAGTTTCAGTAGCCATGTAAAGACAATAACTTAATCAGCATATTATCATCTCAAAAATATTGCAAGAACTAGATGCTTTGTCTCCAGTCAAGACTTAGAGAAACTTGTTCATGCTTTCATCACCAGCAGGGTGGATTATTGTAATGGGCTCCTCACTGGTCTTCCCAAAAAGACCATAAGGCAACTGCAGCTCGTACAGAACGCTGCTGCTAGGATACTGAGCAGAACCCGAAAACATGAACACATCACACCAGTCCTCAGGTCCTTGCACTGGCTTCCAGTTGCATTTAGAATTGATTTCTAAAGTACTGTTACTTGTTTATAAATCACTCAATGGCCTAGGACCTCAATACATTGCAGATATGCTCATAGAATATAAACCTAACAGATCACTCAGATCATCAGGATCAACACACTTAAAAATACCAAGGGTTCACTCAAAGCAGGGAGAGTCTGCTTTTAGCTGTTACGCCAGCCGCAGCTGGAACCAACTTCCAGAAGAGATCAGGTGTGCTCCTACAGTGGCCACATTCAAATCCAGACTCAAAACACATCTTTTTATCTATGCATTTGCTGATTGAGCACTGTGCTATGTCCGAACTGTTTGCACTTTATTTTATACGTATTATCTTTTTATTCTTTAAATTCCTTTTCCTGTTTTTATTTAATTTTTAATGTATTTTACATCTTTTATGTATCATCTTGATTCTGACTTTTAAAGCATTTTATATATTATATTTTTTTTTTCTTTTTTTTTTTACTGTTATTTCTATTCCTTATGTTCTATTTTTATTATTATTCTTTATGTAAAGCACTTTGAATTACCATTGTGTATGAAATGTGCTATACAAATAAAATTGCCTTGCCTTGCCTTGGATCACAAAAAAGAGAGGGCTTTACAATCCACATTGAGTTTGACCATGATTGTGACATGAGTTATTGGAGTTCCAAAATATAATTTCAGAAGTAATAAGTAATAGCCAAGAGTTTGGGCACCACTAGGTTTACTAGGCTCTGGTCTGCTCTGACTCTGTAATGAAGGAAGTTATAGAATTAGCTACACTGAATGAGGACAAAGAGAAAAACAATCTACCTCTATTTCAGAGAAGTAGAGAAGAACAAATAGAGTGAGAGCCTTAAGTGGGATAAAAAAGAAAATTAGAGGTTAAAACTGGGGCTGTCAAGCGCTTTATATTTTTTAAAGATAAGTCAAAAATTATTAAAACAGAAATTTATAAAACTGAAAGACTGCATGATAAATATCTTTTTAACTTTTTTTACATAATGGCATAAAACATTATTATTGATATGCTATAATGGACTGACTTGAACAGCAGTGATTTAGGCAGAAAAAATGTTCAAGAGTACAGTAATAATGGCGTAATAACAGATTTGTAACAATTTACAGAGACCCAATACATTATAATTGCATAATAAAGCTTTATGAGCAGTGTGATGGTAAGATTTAAGCCGATATATAGTATATATATATATATAAAATATGATATATAAAATATGATATATAAAATATGATATATATATATATATATATATATATATATATATATATATATATATATATATATATATATATATATATATATACGCATGTAGCACTCCTCTAACTAATTCTAGGTCACTGCATAAAACACTTGTAGGGACTCGTTCGACAGACGTTACCAAATGGCTTTATCAGCCAGAGGCATGATTGAACAAAGCTTCATTTGGTCCAAAAGATCCATTTCCTGACAGGAAAAACCTAGCCTTAACAGAAGTGATGACACGACTTCTTTTAACAAAGGACTCTGTCTAAAGGTGTAACGAAGCGGGACTGAGGCAGAGATCCATTTGCAAGCTTTTATTCAAAGTGAGCATAGTCGTACAGGCTGGGTCGATCAGGGGCAAACAGGAACAGCAAGGAACAGGCAGAGTCGTAGTCAGAGTACAGGCAGTAGATCGAGGCAGGCGGATATCATTCACAGGTCTGTATACAAGGCAAGAGTCAGGACAGGCAGCAACGGGTCAATAAACAGGAACAGGCAAGATCAAACACGGGTAGACAGGAAACACAGAAACGCTCAGAAATGACACACTGGGAAATCAAGACTTCGCGGTGAGGTGGTGTGTGTGACAGTCCTTTATAGTCCTGGTAATGAGTGGCAGCTGGGTGTGGTGATTAGTGTGGAGTGATTGTGAAGTGAGTGCGGGTGATGAGCAATGGAGTATCATGGGAAATGTAGTCCGGGATATGACAGGAACAGACGTGATCGTGACAAAAGAACTTCTTAGCTCATCAGAAATAAACTAATCAGAACCATCACGTGGGTCTGATCACATTAAATCTATTGATTCTCTCACAAAACCCTCTTGTATTATCGGATGGAACAGGAAAACACCCATCAACGGATTTAAAGACGAATCTGTCCTATCTATACCTCCTTTGTGTTGAGCAATCCATTTTGACCCGGTCACTTGTGAATCCGGTCGCTGTTCAATGACTTTATGCTTACAGACTCAATCTTGAATTTCAAATGGACCATCATTAAGAGATCATTTTAAACTATATACAGAATAATACATGCCATGATGTAATTACTAACATGTCTATTCAATGTATTCAATATGTGGGTTTTCTTCAAATGCATTATTGTAATCATTGTTTTAATTAGGTCAGTCTAGTAAAATGTGTGTAAGAAGTGTGTCATGTTTGAGTTCTAAATGCAGAATTTATAATTCTCTGTAATTCTGTGTGAATGAAATATTGAAATTTGGTACCAGAGAAATATTAGGAAACTTTATGAAGTTACTGATAAACATGATTATGTTCCACGGACATCACAATCAATGGACAATAGACGGGGCGTGTCTAAGCTCCGTAGCAACGTCTCATTGGAGAAACACATCGGGGGACAGAGCTAACTTCCTCCTTTAAAACTATGCTTTCCCAATAACTAGTTGTCAAAAATCGGTTGAAGTCGGAGTTGAAGCCCAGTCGCTGAAGCCCAGTAGCCGAAGCACCGCTACTTTGACCATGGCGGAAAAGTCGCTTGGGTCATGCTGAAAAGAAGAAGTTGAGAACTGATCCTTTACCGGGGCTGATTTTCCATCTAACAGTCGCCGACTTCATCCACGAGCCGCGCAGCTGACCATTCAACAGCCAGACTCCAAAACACGCCGTGAAACATCTGACCAAAGTCTCCAAAGAAGAAAACTGCTCAGAACAGCGCGTTTCACCAGCCGGCAACAACTTTAAAGCTTCCGCGCAACCCACGAAGGGCTTTCCCGAGAAGACGTCACCTGAAAGACAACCAATCCAGAACAGGACTCCGCTGCACACGAGTCGCAGAACAACCCGATTACCTCAGCTGTCAGAGCAAACGCAGGTACAAGCAAACTTCTCTCTCTTGCTGGAAACTGGTGAAACTCCTTTAAACCTAAAGAATCAAGCCAAAGCTCTGCTTTTGTGATTTTCCTCAGGTTGCGATGTTTAGTTAGTATTTGGGACTTTCTTCATAACTCATATCAACTCCGTGAATATGTGTGTGTGTGTATGTATGTGTGTGTGTGTGTTTAGCCTTAGTTACTTGTAATCATTAGAAGTAGTCAATAAAGCTTGTTTTGATTTTCACATATACGAGTTTCTTGTGCTGTGTGTCAAATTACTGCCTTAAACTTAAAAGATCAAGTTACCTCTTGCTTATAATAATATAATAATTATAATAATAATAATCATAATAAAATATTGTTGCTGTTGGCCGCAGAATAATAATTTATCCAGAATTGGTAAAATACTTTAACCACAATTTTTCGCTGGACGAATAATTGATGAAGTGTTAAATATTAATTCTGAATCATTTACAGTGAATCAATTACAGTTGATTCGATTCTTTTTCCCTGTAACTCAATTACCCCTCTTGATAATTAATTAAGCTAATAAATAGGCCAAGTCCTACACACTTGTGGAACCACGTTAACCACTGGGGATTCCTTTGGACCAGAATCAGAAGATAAGGATCGTCCCACAGGAGCAAAGGTAAGTAATAAGTATAATAGTATAATCTAGTAATAGTCTGTAATCAATTAATCACACAAAATAAAGTAGAATAAAGAATAAAGTCAATCAATATGGAAAATAATGTAGTATATTGTTTTGATTGATTATTTTTAGTCTTCAATCCTTCTCTTTTACGTTGCAATGAAATAACAAATGAAATGAATAATAAAACCCAAAATAACAAAAGGGTATACAAATTTAAAACCCAAATCAAGGTTCAGAATAAAAATAAACAAAACAGTAAAATAATAATAAATTTCACACACAATTTCAAAATCAGTGTCTCAGTTTTGAAATCAGTTCCTCAAAGACATTCAGATTTTAAATACTTTTAAAATCTGTTTCACAATGAGCTTCAGTTTTTGCATTCAACTCAGTCTAAATGTCCAGTTGAGTTTAAGTTCAGTGTCTCAATTTCAAGTTCAAGAGTATAAAGCAATGTTCATCAAAAAGTGGAAGAAAAAATTAAATCCAGGAGAGAGAAAAAAACAATGTTTTTATCCATCGAAGATCCAGGTAGAAAAAACTCGGGGGAAAAAAATCAAAGAAAAATCAAAGCAAAAATAGTTTGATCCTACCAGTTTGGCAGGCTTCACGCTCTTTTGTTTGATCTTACCAGTTCGGCAGACTTCACGCTCTTTTCTGTTTCCAGGTACGAGAGGATGGAATGGCTCGCCATTCCCGACCGGAATGCGAATATTCAGCAAGGACAGGATTCAGGAACACAATTCTCACAAAGAAAAAAAAAAAAACAGCCTTGTAACAACAAAGCCAAAATGAAACATTCATGTCATTGTCCAAATAAATAATTTAAAATGAAATCAAACTCTCTGTATAAATCATTTGCACATACATGAGAACATGCTAATTCACCATGTGCTCAATCCAACACTAGGGCCTATGCACAGTATTAGCAAACTAGCACCGCATGGCGCGCATTTCACGTTAAGAAATTCCTTCCGTATAACAAGTAAAACATCTTATAAACCTTTAAACATGACTATATACAATCATATATCATATTGACACAGTTTTAAAGCATTTTTGAAAACTTTTACATCACTTTTTACCCGTTAAAATTCCTTTTTCACATTACAATTCACAGTACTCACAATCAAAATAACTAAATACACTTTGTTTGTACTCACCAAGGAGAAGTATAAATCAGAAAACAAAAATAAAGTTGTTTCTCCCCGGAAAAGATGTATATTATATCTTATTGCGTCAGTCTCATCATGTCCGGTTCAAACGTCGTCACACAATACTATTCTCAAACAGTCAAGTTTCTAAAAGTTATATAATCACAGATATAAATTCAACTTGTTAATAATCTATCGCTGGATTTTTAAACAAATGATTTTAATCACAATTTGTGCAACTGCGTCTTCTCTCGTTCAACTTCGCTCTCGTTCTGCCTGCTTGTCCGCTACTTTCGGCAAGGGGCGGGACTACCCAGCTAACAAAAAAAGGTCCCCAGAACATTCCCTTAATGGCCTCTGCGAACGTCCCCCGAACGTCCATGTGTAGGGTCCTCTGGCTGTCCCGGGGACGTCCGCAAAGACGTCCTCCGGACGTTCACGGGGACGTTCACAGGACGTTCAGCGGCCATTCGGGACGTTTAGGGGACTTTCGATTAAGTCCTCTTATTGTTTTTTATTTTACTTCTAGGTTAACAAAAGAACACAAACACGTTGTAAGGAGAAAAATACATTTATTTATTTATTATAAATGAGCAGTTTTATAATTGTTGTGCTCTTTCCGTGTGTGTGTGTGTGTGTGTGTGTGTTATGCAGTTGTGCACGCGCATCACTTGTCAGCTGTGGTAGTCCGATGGCAGTTTTTTCGATGGCTTCTAACCTAAAACGACAAAATGGACACATTCAATAATGTTTCAGGTATCGTTTGTCTATTAAGAAACATTTGTTACTGACAATTTGAATTCGTGAGACCAAGATTAGCGCACATTTGAAGATAGGCCGTAACGATCAGCCGCAATGGACAACAACTTCAGCAAACGTTTGTAAATGTAATCATATAATTTAAACTTTACAAGATAAACAGTGGTTATGGTAGCTAATGTCTGCTAAACTAAAATTTAAAATACCTTTTCGACCGTCGAAAGAGAAAACTCAAGGCCTCATCTGAGAAAATCACCGGCAGGACCGTTAACTGTTGACGCAGCCGAGCGTTGCCATGGCTACATGCGCGTAACCTAAAGAATGACGTCACTCGATCGTCACTTGCTTGTATCTCACAGTGTGGCTATATTACACTTTTTGCCACATGCTATACCTTTCTTATGTGTAAAAATTAAAGTTTTTTTTTTTTTAAATAACTTTTCTTTAATAAAACCATGTTTGACAGGTATTTATGGGTATAGGAATTGTCTTACCTGTGTTATTTTCCAATTTCTTTGCCAGCAAAGTGCTTTTCCATTCTTCATCTTTTGTTTGGCTGCATTCATCAGTTGAAGTCATTAACATTATTTTATGTCCCATTCTTATATTATCCCACATCTTATATTCAGTAGCCTACTATTGGGGGGCATCATGATTTTAATGTTTAAAATGATAACTGCTGAAAGCACACATGATCTGATGACATCTTTAATTAGTTAGTAGTAGGTTGAAGCTACTGCTTCATTTTACAATGAATGGGTCAATCTACAGAAAAGTCAACTTTTCTGTCCCTTTACAGAAATATTACACTTGAAAACACTTTTTTTTATATTGAAAACATTTTTTTAAATATTTTAATATGAAACAATATTTGAACAATTAAACCTTCTTGCGCATCAATGTGGCAGTATTTGTTTTTTAATTATAAAAATTCCAAACAGCACAGAAGTGCTCGTCCCCACAGTCATGTGGGAAAGTGCTTTATTTTGAGCTCAGAAACAGGGTTTAAATACAATAATATGCATAACTGTCAAATATATTATGTAAATGACATAAAAAACAAAAACAAATGCTGAATAAATATAAAATATATAAAAAAAAAGACCTGGTGTTGTGTCACTGGTGTTACCTCTAACAAAAATCTCTTATTTTGAAATAAAAATCACACTGTTGACATCAATTGACTTCCTTCTTCCTATTTCCTGAAGATCCATGAAGAAAGGAATGGAAATGGAAATGAAATGGAAAGTCCACTATCTCTATTCAGTTATCAGAAATTTTAATTAGAAAATCATAATTTCATATGAAGCTTTTAGTTGAAGTCACTGGTGTGACCTACTTTATTATTAGGGAATTTTAAAAAACTAGAATACAAATGGATTAAACTACTTAATTTAGTGAATATACCATGATTGACAACATGTGGATTGATACCTTGCAGCAGCCATAAAATGCATTTTTCATGAAAAATGTTACTGGTGTTACTGTCACTGGTGTTGTTTATAGAAAAAAAAACTTTATTCAAAGCTATTTATTTAGTTATTTTGCATAAAATAGCACTAAATAATGTGATTCTAACTTTTTTTCCTATTGTTAATCCTCCTTTGGTCAGATATGGCTAAATTGAGGGTATCCCATAGCAAAGCAAAATTGAGGATGAGATCTCCTTTATGTCACATTTACATCTCCTAGATATAAATGAGCACTAATTGAGACCAAAGTGGTTTTCTCATTCTTCTCAAATGTCTCTCCTGAGAATTAAGTCTCACATTGAGCACAGTGCAAGTTCTCTAAATTCTCTCACAGCTGTCTCTTTTCCTGATCTCAACTAAGAGAAAAATGAGACAAACCGTGCCGCTTTCAAATATGTCTCAATTTGATCTCAGTTATATCTCAGTGAGAAATAGGTCTCGTACTGCTCACTATTTGAGTTCTCAGATTCTCTTACAGTTGTCTCTTTCTAGTGTTTCAGCAAAAAGAAAAAAATAGAGTAGTGCAAGCTCTCAAATTAGTCTCAATATGAGACATTATTTAATATTATAGCTCAATCATATCTCAATTTATCTCAGCGCAAAATTTAAGAAAATAAGTAATCAATTCAGGCAAATAATTTGAGATGGTTTACATAATGTTCAACTTACAAAATGTGTTGATTTCTGACACAAGCCATACAATTCATTAATTACAATTTTAAGTTCCAAAACGTAACCCATCAAAACATAAGCCATGATGTGCTCAAAAGACACCTTTGTGAACTTTCTAAATGTTGACATTGTGCTGTTTTGACAGAATTCACAGCAAAGCTCTATTGTATAGAGCAGTAAAAGAGTGTGTAACACATAATAGAGCACATGCTGTTTTAATTCAATTCATTCAAGCACCCTGATAACACAATAGAGGCAATTCATCTTGCCACCACACACCCTGACCATGACCCACTGTTGCATCCAGTATAAACCCAATATTAAGGGGTTAAAACTTTTCAAGTGTGTTTGGGAAATTAGCTGCAAAAACAATGCCAGGCATAGATGTCAAGTCAAAGAAAACAACTTTACCCAATATATGATCCAAGGAAACTACTGTATTAACAGAGGTTTCCAATAGGGGAACAACATGACTGCATGTACCATTTGTTACACTATCATGCAGCAAAGAAAAACCAGCAACTTTGAATTCATGAACAAGGGCCCATTTGGCATATGAATGTTCTGAGGTAAAGAAGTACTCAATCTGTCCATACTTTCTTTGTCCATCACTAGAAAAAACGACTGTAAAATTGTTTCTTCTATTGCCTTTCCCATAGTGTTTTGATGTGAGATAATTTCTCTTAACTTGTGCCCTGTGAAAGATCCTTACTGTTTTAGAACTGATGCAATGACCAGTATGTCTTTCCAATGTAGAGAGTTGAACTGTGTCCAGTTGAAGTTCACTAGATGCTCCATATAGTTTGGTCCTAGACAAATCATTGTTTTCCTGACAGAAACTATCATCTTTAGTCATCCGTGTGTAAAATTCAGCTATGGCATTCCCTGGTTTTATGGTTTGTGAAATAACAGGAATAGACTGCACAAGTTTGACTGCATGGACCATCTGCATAGGTATATTTTGAGTGCCATGTATGAGCCTTAACAAATAGCCATTCTTGTCCTCAAAATGGAAACACGAATGAGTCCATAATGGACCAAGTGCCTTCACACTGTCTGCTAGGTGCACAAGAAGGTGTACATTTGCAGTTTCGTACCGCTCACCATATAGATTAGCCATTTGGGAACAAAAGTTCCACAGTAGTTTCTCTGCATGATCAATCTGTTCAACTGATATGGATTCCATCAACAAAATGAAAATGGCTTCACTTAGTAGAAGGAAGTGCTTGTAGTACAGTGTTGCAAGAATTCCACGGAAAACAACAGGTCCATAGAAGAGCAAAATATCCCGATATTCTGATGCTTTAAAAAACATTCTGTGAGATGTTACTAATCGAGGATATCGAGTGAAGGATGGAGGAGAGATATCCTGAAATCGCCTGTCAATTTCCTTTGCATTTTTTGCCATGCTGAAGGGCTGACGAGAAAACTCTGGAGAAAACCACAGAACCATCAGAAGGCGCATTACTCCAAGAAGGACTGAGTGCATGTAATCTATGGCAGTGCCTTTGATAAGGTTATAACATTTAAGTTTGCTAAGCCAACAGGGACCCTTCACCCCTTTAACGGGGGTTTTGGTCTCATTTGAGGTTTTCATATCCAGAGCAAACTTTTCATTTGTGCGCAGTGGGCCTTTTGGATCTCTATGTTGGTATGGAAATGCATGAACATGTCCCCTTTCCCCTGTCTTTACAGTCTCTCCTGGCTGCTCACATTTATGACATCCAAATTTCCCATTGTATTGCACTGAATTAAGGACTAATGCTTTAGCAGGTAAGTCGCATGTTCCAGCAATGGTGAGCACTTTACACACAAAAGGTTCAGATGTCAACTCTGCAGGTTGCACAAGAATTCCATCATCTGCAAGTTTACTCAGTGTGTCACCTAGTGGTCTAAGGAATGTAACCATGGATGGTTTTGAGTCCCCATACCAAAGTCCAGCAAATATCATATTCTCTCTTTTTGTGCGTTCCATGAAACTCAGTTCATTGATGATGCAATAAAAAGGCCACACTGAAAACTTGGACGATTTGAAAATAGGTACCCCATCTGTGTTCCAAGTAAGTGAGATGTTTTTAGGGTCACTAAGAGGACCACCCCCATCTACAAGCTGTTTGTAAATTTCTGCATCATATATATCTTCAAT
Source organism: Chanodichthys erythropterus (assembly GCF_024489055.1). Taxonomy (NCBI): domain Eukaryota; kingdom Metazoa; phylum Chordata; class Actinopteri; order Cypriniformes; family Xenocyprididae; genus Chanodichthys; species Chanodichthys erythropterus. The sequence goes on along the minus strand of NC_090228.1, from coordinate 36,231,997 downwards.
GTTGTTAGGATCTGTCTTCTTCCTGCTTAATCTAAAGTTAAGTTTCTCCTGAAAACCTGGCTTGAGAAACAATGACCTTATTTGAGCATCAATTGGAACCTCTATGAAGGATGAGGATCTTTCTTCTGACACACTGGTCCCACAAGATAGACATTGTAATTGTTCACCTTCTAATGACCCAAAACAAGTACTGCAATATTTATGCAATACAATAGGAGATGAAGCAGCATGTGAGAAAAAAAGTCTTTTAACTTCTGTACACTGTTTAAGCAGTCTGTATTCAGACTATCAGGACAAACCAACTTAAACATTTTAAGCAAATCACTAAGGGCCTTATCAGTTACTCTATGACAGTTTACGTAAGCCATGATGATCAGAAGGCTCTCTGCAACAGTTATTGATGCATTGTCATATAATGGTTTGTGTGCTGTGTCCTTGAAATTTGACTCTTCTGCACAGTCCTCACTCAAACCCTCTTCAAATCCCTCATTGAACAAATGTCCATCATCATATGTCCAATCCCCCACATCAGGGAGAGCTTCCTCAAATAATTGAGATGGATCATACTCAGCATTGCCATGTAGTTCAGTTGTTAGGTCATCAGGAGGATCTCTGAAGGCTGATCTGGAAGATGTTTCTTCATTGTCTTCGATAGAGTTAACAGTTGAAATACTCTCTTGTGCCACGCTACCTTGTGCTGGTAATAAAATAGAATAAAAATCATTAAGGGTCAAAAAACATTTTGTCACAACACAAAACCTATATCGTCTCAACCTGTATATCACTTTCTTACACTCAGATTATTGTGTCATATTTTAGCAGGATCTGGGGTCTCATTTATAAAACTGTGCGTAGGATCCTTACTAAAAGTGTACGTGCGCCTGAAAGCCAAAAATGGCGTGCGCAAAAAAATATTCAGACTTATAAAACCATGCGTCTCCTCCCCGAAATAACCATATAAGGAGCTTACAATGCCTAGATTTACTATGCATATCCTCATCTGCATATCATTTGCATATGATTATTCATCCACGTGATCATCTAACATGTTTACCGGTAGGTAGCCTACAAGACATTAGTCAATATGAAATATGGATGTGCGTCACGTCACATTAATAAAAATAATTTAGTTTGCCTTTTTTTTAAATAAATAAATGAAATAGTGTAAAATACATTTATTTTTCTCAATCTTTTCCACGGGCTAAATCGTATTTTTAATTGAAACAGATTTAGACTATGTTGTGCATTATTTGCACAAAGCTATTTTCTCAGACAATTATTCATCTATTCATTTAATATTCAGCTATAATGATAAGCAATTATAGTTAAAACATTAAAGCACAGCATGCCAGAAGAAAAGTGTTCAAAAGCATTGCATCCACAACAAATATTTCTATTTATTGAATATTTAAATTTTTGTTAAGTCAAGTCATCCTCATTTATATAGCGCTTTTAACAGTGTAGGCTGTTTCAAAGCAGCTTTACAGAGACAAATGGATAATACTTGGTATTATCTAGCTATTTATCTAGCTTTTTCTAGCTAAAGTTAGTTTTGATTGATTTGCTTCCGTCGCAACGATCATTTGTTATTAAATTAGGGGCCGCTAAGACTACACCATTCCCTCTACACAGACTTTAAACGCGAACCTGTGAGAAACGCTGATGGCGTTCACATGCGCATTAAGAAATTATTCTAAGATTATGTGCATTTTAATCTATGTTCGCAGATTATTTCTCTCTCTACAGACCAAGATCAAATGAACTTGTCTGGCGATGTAATGATTTCATGTAGGCCTATTTTAAGTGTTTAACTCCAATGAGAATGGTTCAATCTAAATGTTTAATATTAGAAGTAAAACATATAGTTTAGTAAATTATTAATTTATTTATTTAAACTGTTATTGTGAACATGCACTGTAGCCTATTTATGATTACTACTCATAATGAAGATTTACGGTTTTACGTCAGGCTATATTATGCGTCAGTTTCACTAAACGGCCCAACGCGCTCGCTGGCGCGGACATTTAAGAAGGGATGGATATTTGCTTCAAGTGATAGGCTTGGTGAGTGAAATTATATTTGTATTATCTTTCTGTATATGTTTAATTTTCTTTAGATTTTCTGTCTAAAAGTGACCAAAAAGACATTTAACTCCAGCTCACCATCGGTGTCGCCAAACTGCTCCATCTCCAAAACGTTCGTACGCATGGGTCAGAGTTTGCGTGCAGGTGCGCACATTTTCCCGTCAAGTTTGTTTTTATAAATCACAACTTATGCGTCGGAAGTGGCGTACGCCTGTTTCAAGGCCTTTTTTGTGCGTAAGCACGCTTTATAAATGAGACCCCTGCTCAGTGACAAAATATACTGTACATCATTACAGACAAGACAGACAGGGTGTGTGTACCTGGCAGGTGGTGAGAGACTTGATGTCCGAGAGTGAGTGCGGTACATCCTGCATGGACACCTGGATGTTGGGCGTGTTCCCCTTGAAGTGCAGCGTTTTGGGTTCCTCCAGGAGGCACCCCCCCCTGCTGTGTTCCGCTGCTGCTACCTCCTGACACAGACAAGAGGACACATCAGTGGTTCACACCTTTTTTCTAGATCAATATTAGAGTCTCATTTTGCTTAAATTACATTTTTCAGATTTCTCACCCGAAACAGATTTCGGGTGAGAAACCTTCTTGTAAGAAACTCAAAAGATAAAAAAAAGAAAAAGAGAAGAATAAGAGAAAGTAGGGCTGCACGATTAATCGCATGAGATTGTCATGCGTGTCTCGTCAGTAAAGCCGGTTCTGTGATTAGCGGTAAATGTCCATCACCTGCTTTCAAATGGAGCGGCACTTAATATACAGAGCCGTAGTTCGCGGACAAGCTACGCAATATCGCGTTCATAATCGAAGGCGATTCATATAGATATTGAACGCAATATTGCGTAGCTTGTCCGCGAACTACGGCTCTGTATATTAAGTGCCGCTCCATTTGAAAGCAGGTGATGGACATTTACCGCTAATCACAGAACCGGCTTTACTGACGAGACACGCATGACAATCTCATGCGATTAATCATGCAGCCCTAAGAGAAAGCTATTTTGCCATGCTTGGTTTGACCAACTGTAGACTGCATTCTATCTACTAATCTATCTATTTACAGGGCCTGTGATTCTTAATCAGAACTAATTCTATTCAGGATCTCTCTCTCCTCTGCACATGGGACTGGGTGTGGCTTTTGAACATTAAACACACACCAACACATTTCATAAGTTACCTAAATATTGCTGATCAGTCTCCACATGAACACTGGCGGCTGCAGGGAGGGATGACTGCAGGGAGGAAAATAAGGCATTAAATATCCTATATGCTGCAAATTTACTGCAACACAACTATGCCAGGCTACTCACCAATTGTGCAGCCCGTCTTGGTCGTTTATTTGGGTCTTCTTCATTACCAGTCCTTCTCCATCGTTTTCCAGGTTTTCGTCTGGTCATTTTGACACTCCAATACTATATAAATACAGACCCAAGTTGATGGAATATACAGTGGAACTTTTTGTAAAAGTAAAACTCTATATTCTGATGAAGTGTTTATTCAGTAACAGAGGTTTACATCTAATCAGCTCTTAGATTTCTTAGAAAGTGTCAATGTTCCTCTTCCAATTTTCTGTTAATTTCTTTGTACCATTTTAATTTCCCCCTACGATAGATAAAGTTTCTCTTATTTTATCACTTCTACTTTCACTTGTTTATTCTTCATCCTGCATGAATTCTCTCTCCTAACTGGATAAAATGAATATCCCGAAAATGCATTTTCTGTTTACTGAACAGCAGGGGGAAACAGGGAGACTACGGTCATTTTAACAATAATAGCAATAACTGGTATCAGAAATAATATAGAGCTGTTTTATTAATACTCGGCTACTGCACTGTTATGTACCACAATTTAAAAATCTTAAGTCAAACTACAAAATAATTATTAACATCATATTCTTTAAGTACCAAAAGTATTGATCATTGATTATCAATTGATCACCAAAATGTAAATTTAATGCAAGTTATTTGTATTACTAACTCATGTAAATTATACCTCCTGATATTTTTTATAAATAATCTATTAATTATGTAGTAGCATGAAATATAAATGATCAAGAACAAATACAGCTCGGCTTATGATCACCATTGAATGAATACCAGAGTTTCAATGTCACTAAGACATGTTTTGTGCCAAATAATTCCACAAATACACACGTGTATTGCTCGTATGTTTTGACATTTCTGAAGAGTCTGAAGTCTAGGAGATTTGTAACCATAGATATAGCGAGTTGTAATTATTTTAATAAAGAATAGAGTTCTGCTAGTCTGGGTAAACCCTGTCCTCTCTGCCGGCGATTTGATTCTTGAACTTGGTCTGGTGATAGTCAGACTAGAGTTCTGTAGACAAACATTTACAGTAGGCCTATTAGCTAGGTGTAGCTAAGTAACGTTAGCATAGCTAGTGGTAGCCCCTTGAATGTGGCATTCGCAATGCGGTGACGTTACTCCAAGAATCCTACCTCATGTGTGATAAAAGTGTCCGTTATTACTATTACCACTACTATTACTTACCGTTAGTAGTTATCCTTTACAGAGAGCTTTGCTGTTTCTTCCAAACTCGAGCCATTTCTGCCCCACACTCCACAGCGGGCAGTGCAGTAACCGCCGAAAAAAGAAGAAGCTGAACGTTGCACGCGCGGGAGACGTGACCGGTAGCGCCAAGACCCGCCCTACGAAGCAGCTCATTGCATGGCTCACGATTGATTAGACTTTTCACCTCGAGTGGTTAAGGTTAGGATAGCGGATTGGTCAGGGGATAGGACCTGAACAAATAAAATTTGTGTTATCTTTTTTAAAGAATACAGGGCTTTTAAAAAGAATTTAATAGTATAAAGGAAATATAATCTGTGGGTATACTCCAGTCCAGCGGTGGCGGTAATACAACAACAAGTTGTCAACCGCCAGAGATTGGAGGGCGGGTCTTGGCGCCAATTCGTAATTTCGCTGGGGTGAGAGAAGTGCGTTGGTCACTGCTGCTGCACCTGTTGGCTTTTGTCCCTGCCACGCCGAAGAGGTAAGAATGAAATTCTTTTGACATTATCATAATAATGGAAGGTGGGGATTAGGTAATTAGGTGTCTGTCCAACAAGTAATTGACAAAGAAACTCCGAACTGTATTCAGCCCGTCGAAAATGGGATTGTTGGCTAGCCAATGTTAACGTTAGCTAACGGCTAATGTTAGGTTATACGTTGCATATCAAACTGGGGGTCCTTGAAATGAAAACAGTTTGAGAACTGGCGATCGGTGGATCTTAATTGGGGAAGCTGAGCTCATATTAATGACCGGACTGGGAGAAACAGGATGGTGTCGCACGCTGAGTTGGTGGCAGCTGCGGCCGGTAGATCTTGATTTGCTAGGGCGGGTTCATGTTACACTCGGGACTGGAGCTTATGGAACGGGCCGCAACGCACAAAACCCAGTATGTAGGGCTGGGACAACGCGTCGAGGTCATCGATGACGTCGACGCAAAATATGCGCATCGATTCGTCGACCTGTTTTTATTTCTTTAAAAAACGTTTGCAAAACGTTTACCTTATGTGCGCTGAATATACGTGATGGCCGGATCAACATTCTGTCCAACGTTATATAACCAATCCAGGTGTTTTTCTGCATTGATCTTTTTTTTTTTTGGGCGGCTGTCAAAGCCTTATTTGATCGGTGAGTGATGTAGAATAGAATGACTGGTGCGCCTGACAGGGCGCGTACGAGAGAGAGCCCCGGCTGCGCGCGCGCACTCGCAGTCTTCAAACAACACGAGCAAGTATAGGTCTCTGCGGAACAAAAGAGGGGCGTCTCCCAATTTTGGGGTGTTTTCTAACTGAGAGAGGTGTTTATAACGATCCAACCAAAAAAGTACGGAAGCCGGGATATGCGTTTTTTTTAAAGTACGAAAGGCCATTCATTATTATTTTATTTTTTTCTTGTTTTCTTATGATTACAACTACTTTTTTAATGTTTAGATCCCGAGAAACAATTATGTCGAGATAATGAAAAATAAATAAAATATTGCTGCATGCTTGACTTCCGTAACAGGGAAACTATGCGTTTTTCCCGAGTGCCTGCCTAGATATATTTTACTATAATGCATTCATTTATTTTGAAGAGTATGAACTATTTTTACAGGACCTGTAGCTTATAGCTCGAGAGGGCGAAATATATGATTTATGCAAGTTTTATTAGCCTACTCCGTTTTTTTTAGTGCTAGTTATTTATTTATTTTATTATTATTATTATTTTGCATAAACTAGCCTACGAATTATAATGACACGGGATGTAATTTTGTCACAATGGCTATATATTTTACATAGACAAATAGTCATTTGTCTGAACTTATCCAATCGGCGTCATTTGGTTGGACATGGGGTGTAAAAATACTATATTGATAGTAAATAGTGTTTTTGAACCAGTAAATATACTGTATATTATAGTATTTACAACACTTTGTTAATTATTGCTACAGCATAGGCTGTAGTACTTTAGTTTGTACTACAGTTAACTGCGTGTATTGTAGTATAATATAGTTTAAAGAAAACATAGTACAGTATTGGGTAACGTAATTTGTTTATATTACTATAGTTGTTATATTACCACAGCAATAGCCTATAGAATTACCACAACAAATTAATTCAAGTATGGTTCAAAAACACTAGTACTTACTATAAATTACTACGGTATTTTTTCACCTCACCTTTTTCACCTCAAATAGTTTCTTAAGGCTAGATCCTTCTTGTGCTACAAGTCTTGTTTAATAATTGATGCTCTTCAATATGAATAACGCAGAAGAGCAGGCACGCGATCAACAGCCTATTTTATTTAATCTCTCGCATGCCAAATTTCACGTGCATAATGTAAACCTTCGTCATAAAAGCTATATAATATTATATATATTATATAATATTAAAATGACATAACCACTGCACTATCAACAGACAAGCAGAGAGAATACGTAGGCTAGACAGTGCTTGTGATATAATTAACTTTAATTTTAAGTGTTTGTTTTTTATAGGCTATCAACCACAGAAACACATGACTGCCTCAGCGTATATTGTATAAGTATAAGCTTTATATGCATTAATAAGACTACTGACTTACTGACCTTGTGTAAACTTAAAAAAAAAAAAAAAAGTGTTAACCTGAAATGATGACTCTGAAGACTTTAAACTTTATAATCATTTTATTGACCACAGACACTGTAGCCACAACCTAATTGCAAAACTTAATCAAGTGACTAACAGATACATCAAATAGAATAGCGAATGTTAGCTAATAATAGTTATTGCTAGAAGTGAGTGGAAGATTGCTTGGAGCTTTTTACAACGAGCTAGCAAGCATATTCACACAAAGAAACGTTAAACAACTGTTAAACAACTTAAACAATACACTTACATTCATATACAATACATATCTCTTATTGTTTTTCTGGAAATATCCCACTCGATTTGAGCAAATCAGGTAAAGAGGTTGAAAACACCTATTCCCGTGTGATAACACCCCAAAGTTGGGAACCGCCCCTTTTTGTTCCGCAGAGACCTTCTTTTCAACACGAGCGCTTCTTGCTCTCTCTCTCCCTTGTGCATATTAATCAAAATCATTAAACACGATAGAAAAAGGGCGAAACACTAAAGTTTCACGCGCGCTCGCGCACTCAGTCTTCAAACTACACGAGCGCTGTCTTGCTCTCCCTCCCTCGTGCATATTAACCAAAATCATTAGACAAGATAGAAAAAGGGCGGAACGCCAAAGTTTCACGTGGAGCATTCGAAAAAAAAAAAATTTCTCCATGACAGGCTGCTGGCTCCCACTGTTAATTTTTTTTTTTTTTTTTTTTGAAAAAGCACTCTGTATTAGCTTAAAGCCCTCAAGTTTACATTGGTTACTGTATTCTTTCAATTGCTCTAAACAAGTATTTTGGGTGACCTTTTTTATTGAATGCTAGACATCAAGTTGTTGTTATTTTCATCTGGAAGAAGAACTTTTTATCAGTAAGCTAGGCCCTATGTGTTCATTAAGCTTGTTTCAGTAAGCTATGTGTTTTCAAGGCTTCAAGGTTTTATTGAATGCTATCTCTATACAAGTGCAAAGTAATGCATTCTTAGTCAGTCTTTTATTTTGTAATTTTAAGCGCAATAAACATATATTGCAATGTTAAGGATTTCATGTTTTTTTCATTCAGATATGTAAATCAACATGTATAAATTGTTAGTAGTCAATTAATGGGGAGATAATCGAAATCGAATCGGTCTGAAAAAATTAATCGTTAGATTAATCGCTAGATTAATCGTTTAAAAAATAATCGTTTATCCCAGCCCTACCAGTATGCAATACCATTCTGTTTCGTTCCATTCGCTCCAGTCCCGAGCGTAACATGAACTCGCCCTAGCTAATTAAGATCCACCTGTGGTGGCTGCCAACAACTCAGTCCGCTCAGTAATATGTGCTCAGCTTCCCCAATAGGCTCTATGCACAGCTTCACTACTTCCTGAACTTCAGTCAGCTCCTTAATTTCCTGTCTGCTATTATTGGACAGACTGATTAATCCAGGTGTGCCTGACCTATGTAGTCACAGAAACACTAATCCGACACACCTGAATTAATCAGTTTGTCCAATAATAGAAGAAAGGAAACCAAGGAGCTGACTGAAGTTTAGGAAGTAGTGAAGCTGTGCATAGAGCCTATTAAGATCCACGAGCAGTACACTTGTGAAATATCTAATTGAAATATTGATTAGCCTACATGTTACCAGATGTTCATTTATTTTATTCATTTTCTTTGACTGTGAAATTCTAGGGTGTGGCAATTCTTGAAAACCATGATTTGATTTGACTTTTGATGTAAAAAAAAATAAAGGTCACGATTTAATTAAATTTAAATTTGACTTAGTTGACTGGACTCGCCCTCCTATTTTTGCTCTACACTAGCTAAATATCTCTGAAATTTCAGATCTGCAAGTTCATAAATATTGTGTCACGAGTCCGTATGTTGTGAGCAGATTTTCTGCAAAAGCTCACCCAAGAATAGGGATGCTATCATGGTTCATGATCTTTAAATTATTTTAATCTTGGTGGTTTTATAGGTTATAAAACTAACAATCAATTAGGAAAATAATTTGATTTGATTTTTGCTCATTTTGATACCATTCTTGCCTCAAAGATATGAAGTGAATTAGGTTATGATCTAAAATGTATTTTTTTCATTAACAGGATGGAGAAAAACAAAGTGCTGGCAAAAAAGAGGCTACGGGTTCCCACTCAGAAAATGAAGGACCTGAGCTCCCCTCCCCCAAATGAGCAATCTGGTAAGTATTAACATAATTTTTTTTTGTTATATACGGGGGTAATAATCATAACATTATTGTCCAAATAATGTCTAAAAATACCAGTCTAAATTGTTGTGGCCAAATAGAAATAGAAATTAAACATTCTCTCTCTCTCTCTCTCTCTCTCAGGGTGTGTTGCATTTGTCAGATGGGAGGATGGTTATACCGGCAAAATCTTTAAAGGATCTGACATTTTGGCAAGAGATGAGGCTCCTGTGCAGCTGCAAGATCTTAGATCAGGAGACCCTGTTTTAGCAAAGTGGTCAGATGGTAAATTTTATAAGGCCACTGTTGAATATATTTCAGGGGAAGATCAGGCTAAGCTGCCAAAAGGCCACCCAACTCCACAGGAGTCCTTTTTAAATATGTTAAAAGGCGATGAGCCATCAGACATAACGTCAGGGTCTGACACCATTATAATAGATAGGAGCCCATTGTCTGAGCATGGCGAGAAAATCCCATCGCTGAATCCATCACCTGACGGGGGACATGCAACAGGCCGCAACACAGCTGGACCACCACCCTATGGGTAGGTTTATCATAATTATTACATAATCGCCTGGGCCCATGTGTTCAACACTTTTTATCATTATCCGATCAGATTTGGCAAAGTTCAAAACCAAAAAAAAACAGCATTAGGATAACTTTGTTATCCAATCTATGATAATAGAATAGGCTATATGCACAGCTCCACTACTTCCTGAACTTAAGGCTGTTCTTTTATTTCCTGCCTTACATTATTGGACAAACTGATTAATCCACGTGTGTCTGAGTCACAATGGTCAGACACAAGTGGATTAATCAGTTTGTCCAATAATGTAAGACAGGAAACAAAGAAGCTGCCTTAAATTCAGGAAGTAGTGGAGCTGAGCGTAGAGCCCATTACTGTATTTCAGTAAATAGTATGTGAATGACTCGTGGGCCCTGATGAAAATTATTTGCTATTATTTTTGCTTAATGATCAGAATAGTTTACGTTCATCTTTTTACGAGCTCACATGTCACAACATATTGTGATCTTGTTGATCAGCTATTTCCAGTATTGAAATGTTTTATGTTTTTAAAGTATAAAATGATTATAAATATGGCAGATTTTGGTCATAGTACATTTATTTTCATTATTGGTACTGGCCATCATATACATAAAAAAAGAGTAGACAGCCCCAGTTGTCAAGGCAGCATCTACCCTTCATTTATGTCTATGCCAGTCAGTTCTTTGTAGTTATTGGTCAAATCTCTTCTGGGCAATTTGTGTTTACAGAAATGTCATCTCTGGTTCCATGTAATTTATTATAGCTCTGCCAAAGGGGGGACCATTGGTCCATCACCCTACAGAGGCCATACACCCAGCCCATCACCGTACAGCCTCAACACCATTGGTCCATCACCTGGTGGAGACCATACACCCAGCCCATCACTGTATGACCTCAACACCTCTGGTCCATCACCCTACAGAGGCCATACACCCAGTCCATCACTGTATGACCTCAACACCTCTGGTCCATCACCTGGTGGAGGCCATACACCCAGCCCACCACCGTACAGCCTCAACACCTCTGGTCCATCACCTGGTGGAGGCCATACACCCAGCCCACCACCGTACAGCCTCAACACCTCTGGTCCATCACCTGGTGGAGGCCATACACCCAGCCCATCACCGTACAGCCTCAACACCTCTGGTCCATCACCTGGTGGAGGCCATACACCCAGCCCATCACCGTACAGCCTCAACACCTCTGGTCCATCACCTGGTGGAGGCCATACACCCAGCCCATCACCGTACAGCCTCAACACCTCTGGTCCATCACCTGGTGGAGGCCATACACCCAGCCCATCACCGTACAGCCTCAACACCTCTGGTCCATCACCTGGTGGAGGCCATACACCCAGCCCATCACCGTACAGCCTCAACACCTCTGGTCCATCACCTGGTGGAGGCCATACACCCAGCCCATCACCGTACAGCCTCAACACCTCTGGTCCATCACCTGGTGGAGGCCATACACCCAGCCCATCACCGTACAGCCTCAACACCTCTGGTCCATCACCTGGCAGAGGCCATGCAGCCAGCCCATCACCGTACAGCCTCAACACCTCTGGTCCATCACCTGGTGGAGGCCATACACCCAGCCCATCACCGTACAGCCTCAACACCTCTGGTCCATCACCTGGCAGAGGCCATGCAGCCAGCCCGCAAGAAAATGCATGGACACCATGTCAGGATTGTAAGGGGGAGTTTGAAAGAATCCTACAGGAAAAGAGAAGGATCGATGAAGTCATCTCGAGAATAGGCAAGTAATTTCTAATTGCTAATTCATTCGTGATGTAATTGTTCTGTACCTATATTAGTGATTGGGCCTTGAACACATAACACTGTTTGAACTATCCTAGAAAAAAGGCAGAAAAGTGGGTTGTGGCGTTAAAAAGTATAAATGGTATGGGAGGGTTTATAAACTAAGCTTATTTATTGCACATAATCCTTGATATTGTTAGCAAATTAAAAAATAACGCTTAACAATTAAATTATAGCAATAATATATTATAGTATGAACATAATTTAACAGCACAACAATTCATTATATGAATTATTATTGTGATAGTTTAATGAAAGTGCGTAAATGGGCTAAAGGTGATCAAATTAATCTGAACTTGTACAATTAAGTAAAATCCATTTTCACTCCTTTTTCCTCAATATTAATATAAATTAAGTGCAGCAGTCTTAGATTTGAGTTCTTGTTTCATCTTCTTGGGTGGGCCACCCAAGTAAAGCCTTTGCAGGGGACACTAGTTAATGGTGGGCTACTTACGTCTTGGGACATATTAAAACATGCCTATATGTTTGGCCTTACATAGGCATTCTTCAGGCCATGTAGAAAGACATGACACCACACGAACAAGCTACTGTATATGCATCTATTGGTCCCATAAGTGCAATAACCATCAGCTGTGGAAAAGGGGAATACTCAGGTATACATCATTGGAAGATAGATGTTTAGAATTAACACAGGACATCAGCTGTAATCAATATAATCAAGGCTTGACAAAAAGTGACAAGAAAAAAAAATGAAATGGAAATGTTTTCTTGTGACAAGAATTAAGATTTTTTTTTTTATTATTATGGTTTGTTTGTCAAGCCTTGGTTTTATTAATGATCCTTCAAGTGTTCATTCTATATACCTCCCACAGACATATTCCAAAGTGTCTCTCTAAATTTTTTTTTTTGTTTTTTTTTTTTTTGTGGTGTTGTAGCCTATGCAAGGTTATCTAGGCATGGTATTTATTTATTCTGGTATCTAGCTTGGTATTTTCTCACTCCTGTATTGTTTGTACTATTTTTCCCTTTCAGATCCAGGCCAGGTCAGAGAGCTTCAGACTCTCTGTGACTTAATTGGAGAGAGATATTGTGGCAGCCCAGCTTCACCATCAGGCCAGCAGGAGCTGTTTCCTGGGAGCGGCATATTCATCTCATCATTCCGCCTGGCTGCCATGAATCACGCATCAAAACCAAATTGCATGCGTCTGTTTCATGCACTTTTTGATCATTTCTTTACTGTTGAGGAGTGTCAAAATGCAGTGCCCTTTGGTCGCCCTGGCAACAACCCCTCAGGAAAGGAAGGAAAGCAGGTCCTTGACCGTAAAAAAGTTGACGGAATCCTAAGTAAGTTTTTTCAAAATTAGGTTCTGTGTGTTTTTAGGCCAGGATAGTGGGAATGACAATTCAATCATGACAGTGTAGCAATGATTGATGCAAAGTCTGCGAAACTACTTCTGGCAGACAACTCAAGCTGCGCCCATGCTGATCAGCTGATCAGTCACATGCCCTCCTCATCCAAATAGGGCGGGCTATTTAAACCCCCCCCCCCCCCCAAGCTTACCTGCTCATCCCTGGTTATGCTTCTGCTGCCGTTGCTACTTCCTGCTCTGCTGCCTTGCTGCTGCATACATCTTGCTGCTGCTGTCACCCATTAGCCCTCCAGGATTTCGCGGGCTTTTTTTGTGATTGTTGCGGGCTAAAATGCCTAATATTGCGGCAGGTTTTCTAAAAAGTTGTGATGAAAGTTGCAATTTTTTTTATAGGTTAAAACTGCAAAGGTAGATAGATTTTTACCTAAAGTGCTCATATTATGCTTTTTGTATTTTTCACTTTCATTTATTGTGATATACAGGTGCTGGTCATATAATTAGAATATCATCAAATTTAATTTATATCAGTAATTCCATTCAAAAAGTGAAACTTGTATAATGTATACATTCATTCCACACAGACTGATATATATCAAGTGTTTTATTTCTTTTAATTTTGATGATTATAACTGACAACTAATGAATTCTCCGCGTATATTTAGTCGTGGAAAAGTGTTTTTTAATTGTCGATTTCTGTTTATGTTTGACAACTATATTGCACATCTTTCAAAACAGTTTACCCCCACTTTCGTAAAGAACTCCTGGGGGGTATTGCACAAAACTAGGATAAGGGATTAAGCTGGGATTTTCCAGTTATCCTGGATGAATTTAGTCTTGACTTGTTTGCACAAAAGCAGAGGCACCTTAGTTACCATGGAGATTTATTCTGTGCAGCTAGCCTGCTCCAGACCAGGCTAACAGCCAGGATTTATTAATCCTGGGGCCTTTTCTGTTCACTCAGCAGTAGTTTTATCTTATTGTTATCAGCCTGTATTAAAATACAATAGGTGCATAATTGATGTTCAGTTAAGCACTATTACTATTTAAAGTTGTGACCAAGCCAAGATGCACATACTAGACTTGGTCAAGCCTCGCTTTTTCAGTTATCCTGGATTTGTTAAATTCTACTTTTGTGCAATAGCCCCCTGGATACTGTTTTTCACCGCCTTTTGCTGTTATTTTTGTAGGCAAATGTGAGACATTGGTAGCACACATACATGTCTGCGGCGTCTTCTGAACAAAACAAGGAAGTGAGTTTGCTAACGTATGACAACGCCCTTTTTCGCCCTTTGAATTTGCGTTAATAGTTGCGATCGCGAAATCCTGGAGGGACTGATTAGGTTTTGCAAACCCACCTCCTCCCCAGCATCCACCTTTGAGCTCTGTCTTCATGATCCCCTGCAGGGGGTCTGCTTCATTCCCTGTAATGTCTTGCAAAGCAGATCATTCAGGGAACAAATTACTGAGTCAGAACCTGATGCCAAACCTGCTGCATCCATGCTCAAGGATGCTGTGCTTCAGCTTGCAATGCTTATAAATTATTTGTTCTAATTTCAGAGTTGTCTGACTAAACTGTCAGAATAGAAGTTTAAAACCAGAAATGAAGTTTTATCCAGTATCACTTAATAGCACCTTTAAGGATAACACTGTTGTTTTATTTATATTCATGATTGGCCAAAAAAATCTTACTTGCTGATTTGCAATTCTCTGAACTGAAATGGACGTCTCACGGTGTTATTTCCTTTTAACCTGAAGTGCAGTTGTATATGGTCTATGTGGTAATTTTTTTTTGTCAAATTACTCATGACAGATTTTAATGCTCTTGTCTTACAGCTTATGTCCTGAGATGTGCAACTCTACCGGATTGGGAACCAATTGAGGAGGCCAAGCTCAAGAAAGCCTTTGTGAACAAATGTAGGGCCAGAGCAGGCTCCAAGGAGTAGGCCACTGATATAGCCTGTCCTATGTGGACCGCTATCTCTCTCTCTCTCTACCCCTTCTTTTCTTTTTCTTATTCATTTTCATGGTAATATGTTAATATAGTTAGTAGTAGTAGTAGGCAACGGGACCGCCAGACCGGTAATGACCATGGCAAATTCACATACGGTAGTCTACTGCCGGCAACGGCACCGATCGGGTCAGAATGAACACCATCAACGACAACAACTACTATTGGCCATTCACCTCCGGTTCAACCTCGGAGTTGGTACATTCCCTTTCCGGTTGTTGATATTTGTAAATTTGTCTTGGTGTTTCTAAAAGTGTGTTCTTGGTAATTTGTTTTCTGAAATTTAAATTTGTTTCGGGACTTGTAAATGTGTTATGGTAATGTAATTTGTTTTATGATATATAAAAATGTTTTCTAAAATTTAAATTGGTCTCAAGCTCTGTAAAAGTGTTTCAGATTTTGTAATGTTAGTGTGCACCTCCAGGCCACCGTACTTTTCATGTGTGTGTGAGCCAAACATTATTGTTCCATGTGCTAGTCAGTGTTTTATTTTTACAATCTGGAAGTGTTGTACTGTACTAGTGATGTCCCCACACTCTAGCACCTACATCTGAGTGAGCTGAGTTGGTACAAGTGTGCCTTACTATAGTTAGCATTCTAACCAAACCCTGTAATCTTTTCATGTTGGTTTGCACCTCCAGGCCACCATACTTTTCATGTGTGAGCCTAACATTGTTGTTCCACGTATCCCACGTTCCACTTGCTGGTCAGTGTTTTTTGTCTTGAAGTGTTGTACTGGTGTTACACAAATAGTTTTCAACTTTTCAATATTGAGTATTGTTTTACAGTTATTTCTAATTAATAAAGATAATTAATCTTTAAATTGTATTCTCAATTTGTTCTTGTATTTCTCAAATATACCTCGGATATCATTCTCATATATAGCTTCAGTAAGACATTAAAGAGAAATAATCAAGAGATGGAAGAGACGTTGGACACACAATAATAAGATCTCTTTTAAGGCTCATAATTCTCAGATTTGTCTCATAAAAGTCTCAGATTCATCTCATGTTATTCTCTTTAATTCTCCTTTAAATAACTAAGACATAATTGAGATCAGGCGTATACAATTATGAGATCTCCGCTGTTTATCCCACTTCTCAAGTATTGCTCAAATGGTTTTCTCAATTTAACCTCCTTTGTCTTGTCTTGTCTCTTTTTAGCTTATGTCTTGCTCCTAAGGGACCCTTAGGAGAAGTAACTCAGAAACAAATGATCACAGAATGATATGAATATGAGAAGCTCAAATTGATCTCAAGAGATGAGATTGAACAACAGATGAGCAACACATTTTTCCTATGGGATTTGGCTAAAGCTGAGAAGCAGCGACTTTATGGACAGCGTATTTTACAGACATTTTTAAAATGTTGTTTATGATCTTTTACTGACTGCTTTCACTAAGTGTCAATGAAAAGTCTTTGATTGTATAAAAAATGTAAAAAATTTAGTCTCCTCTCCTTGATTAGTTGAAGAATAAGTAGGCTATCTTTGGTCGTATCTGTCACTGGTGATTCATTGTGTCACTGTTGTTACTGTTTTTTGTCTGTCTCATTAAATAAAATGTGTCATATGTGACATGATAATACTTTTACATTCATTGAATTCTGCTAAACTCAAGAATTAAGATGTAAAGGATTGCATTACTTGTTTATAACTGTTTTTCAAATATTTCCATTGTTATAGCAAATACATGCATAATAAATTAGCATAATTCAATCACTTTTAACTAACCTGATTAAAAAAAAAAAAAACACACAATCTCCTCATTTTTTTCATTATCTTTTTTTCTGTAACTCTGACTGCATGTGCTGAAAAAAATTGAGAAATATAATTTCATAAAAATGTTTAAAATGCCAGAGAAGTATGGTAACACCAGTGACAAAAAAATGGTACATGCTGTCTTTAAATGCACAAAATAATAATAATAATAATAAATCATAAAGCTATCATTTGTATTCATAAAGTCAATGTGTAATATAATAATGTGGTCTAAGTTTAAACGTTAGAAAAAGAAATACATTTTAAGACATTTTGTCATACCAAAAGTGGACTTTTCTGTAGAATGACCCGAATTCAACTATTTTTACTTGAAGTAAAACCATAATATCAACCTGCACAACAAAACAATCATGGTTTCTGTAAATCTATTATCATGTTTAAAGGGATTTCTAAGGAACACAACCTCCTTTAAATCCAGTAGGTTTAGTTTCATTTGCCTTTTGTCTGAGTTTCAAGTGTCAGGTCTGTTGATAAAAGGCAACGCTGTTTTTTTTTACAAGTGTTGTTATGGAAATACCAGATGAGGGACGTCAGTAGGACTTTCGCAAACTGGCAAGGACTTGAATGTCCTCCGAACGTCCGTCAGCGAACGTTACAAAGCGGACCAAACGCGGACGACCCCAGAACGTCCAGCGAACGTCCGCCAGCGAACGTTAAAAAGCGGACCAAACGCGGACGTCCCCAGAACGTCCGCCAGCGGACGTTAAAAAGCGGACCAAACGCGGACGTCCCCCAGCAAACAAGGGACGTTCCCCGGACGTTGTGAACGTCCGTTAAGGTCCTCGTTTGGTCCGCTTTGTAACGTTCGCTGGCGGACGTGCGGAGGACGTCCGCGTTTGGTCCGCTTTGTAACGTTTGCTGACGGACGTTCGGGGGACGTCCGCGTTTGGTCCACTTTGTAACGTTCGCTGACGGACGTTCGGAGGACATTCAAGTCCTTGCCAGTTTGCGAAAGTCCTGACGTCCCTCATCTTGTATTTTACATAACAACACTTGTAAAAAAAACAAAACAAACAAACAGCGTTGCCTTTTATCAACAGACCTGACACCTTGAAACTCAGACAAAGGGCAAATGAAACGTCTCGGTTACAAAGGTAACCCTCGTTCCCTGAAGGAGGGAACGGAGACGTACGTCGGACAGACCGACGAATAGGAATCTCACTAGAGAGGCCAATCTACTTCGAGTGTAACTAAACGAGCCAATGCACATTGGCATGCAATCATATGCATCAGCTGCTCGCCTCGCAGCGCGGGTATATAATGAGCAGCAGGTGCGTTGCATCTTCAGGTTTTCGCTGAGGAGCCGAACCGGATAGGCGGCAGCATCAGCGGGGTACAGCAACTGTGGCGACGGGACGTACGTCTCCGTTCCCTCCTTCAGGGAACGAGGGTTACCTTTGTAACCGAGACGTTCCCATTCAGCGTTCCCCGTACCCATTCGAATAGGAATCCCTACCAAAGCCCCACAGGAGCTGCCCCCTTCCAGCGTTCTGTTGTAAGCCACCTGCACCCCCTTGCCTGAGGATGGTGGGACAGGGCTAACACAGAGAGAGTCTATCACTGCTGTTCCCCAAAACCCATTCAGTGAGACTATTGGATAACGCTGGGAAAGCGTACCTTTTCGCTGGAAAAGGAACGCTGTGGAAGCCACATCCTTCCCCGAAGTAGTTATGTGGAGAAGTACATATGGACTAACCCTGTAGGGCTGTGCTACATATGGAAGAGCTGGGGTGACTCCAACCCGATGAAGGGTAGGTTCTCCCAGAGGGAAAGACACGGGCTTCGTTTAGGAGCAACCGTGGAACCAACCATATGGGATCCCCGTAGGGTCACACATAAGGAACCCAGCCTAAACCCGGTTCTCAAGGATACAACGGAGTATAGGCCTGGCGCCAGACGCTCCGCCACGTCGGCTGCCGAAGGGATATCGGAGGACTCGACAGGGTCTGCCTTGTAGAGACTCTCTGGAGAAAAGAAGCGCATGTAGCGCAGCAAGC
The DNA here is from genome assembly GCF_024489055.1 of Chanodichthys erythropterus. Taxonomy (NCBI): domain Eukaryota; kingdom Metazoa; phylum Chordata; class Actinopteri; order Cypriniformes; family Xenocyprididae; genus Chanodichthys; species Chanodichthys erythropterus. Next base: position 36,213,128 of record NC_090228.1, on the reverse strand, counting down.
CGACACTAAGCCGGGGCCTCTCCGTGCTTCTGACCTGTGGCGAGAACACGGGAGGAGACCGGCTCGACACGAAGGCTATAGTATCTAGCGAACATGTTAAGTGTCGCCCAGCCCGCAGCTCTACAAATGTCTGCCAGCGAGGCGCCATGAGCCAGCGCCCAGGAGGATGCGACACCTCTCGTGGAGTGAGCATGCAACCTGAGCGGGCAGGGCACGCCCTGAGCTTGGTAAGCCAGGGCGATGGCATCCACTATCCAGTGGGCCATCCTCTACTTGGAGACAGCCTTTCCCTTCTGCTGGCCTCCATAACAGACAAGAGCTGGTCTGAGGTCCTGAGGCTTTGGGTTCTGTCTATGTACAGTCGCAAAGCGCAAACTGGACAGAGTAAAGCCAGGGCTGGGTCTGCCTCCTCCGAGGGCAGCGCTTGCAGGCTCACCACCTGGTCCCTGAAGGGAGTGGTAGGAACCTTGGGCACATAGCCAGGCCGGGGTCTTAGTACCATGTGGCTATCACCCGGCCCGAACTCCAGGCACGATTCGTCGACCGAAAATGACTGCAGGTCCCCTACCCTCTTGACGGAGGCCAATGCCACCAGCAGCAAAGTCTTCATAGACAGAATCTTTAAGTCTGCTGACAGCAAAGGCTCAAAGGGAGCAATCTGAAGTGCTCTCAGCACCAGAGTGAGGTCCCAAGAGGGTATGGAGGGGGGACGAGGAGGATTTAACCGTCTCGCCCCCCTAAGGAACCTGATGACCAGGTCATACTGACCAACAAATTTGCTATCTATGTGGTCGTGGTAAGCGGATATAGCAGCAGTATGGACTTTGAGGGTGGAGGGGGACAGCAGGTCGAATTCTCCGAATTCTCTCCAGATCAGCTGAACCACCTGGGGGGTGGAGTCGCCACTCTCCTGGCAGCGCAGCTCGTCGGCCACACGGTTGAGCACACCGGGAACATGAATGGTGCGAAGCGACCTCAGATGCTTCCGACTCCACAGGAGGAGATGGCGGGCGAGTTGCGACATGCGACGGGAGTGTAGACCACCTTGACGGTTGATGTATGCAACGGTCGCAGTGTTGTCCATACGGACCAGTACATGCTTGCCCCGAAGCAGGCCTTTGAAGCGGCTCAGAGCAAGGCGTACTGCCAGCAACTCAAGGCAAATGATGTGCCAATGCAGATGGGGTCCCGTCCAAACCCCTGAGACTGCATGCCCGTTGTACGTGGCACCCCAGCCGGTGGCAGAAGCATCTGTGAAAACCACAGCATGCCGAGACACTTGTTCTAAGGGCACACCTGCCCGGAGAAACAAAGTGTCCGACCACGGACTGAAGGTGTGGCGGCACTCCTGAGTGACTGGCACCCGGAACGTGCCGCGCTGCCACGCCCATCTCGGAACTCGGCCGTGAAGCCAGTGCTGAAGCGGTGTCATATGAAGCAGACCGAGCGGTGTTACAGCCGCTGCAGCCGCCATATGCCCCAGGAGCCTCTGAAAGAACTTCAGTGGGACCGCTGTCCTGCCGTTGAACGTATTCAGGCAGTTCAACACCGACCAAGCACGTTCCTCTGTGAGGCGTGCTGTCTGTTCGACCGAATCCAACTCCATACCGAGAAAAGAGATCCTCTGCACTGGGGCGAGTTTGCTCTTTTCCCAGTTGACCCGAAGCCCCAACTGGCTGAGGTGACTGAGCACCAAGTCCCTGTGTTCGCACAACTGATCCCGAGACTGTGCTAGAATGAGCCAGTCGTCTAGATAGTTGAGAATGCGAACACCCTGTTCTCTCATGGGAACAAGGGCTCCCTCCACGACTTTCGTGAAGACGCGGGGAGACAGGGCCAGCCCGAAGGGTAGGACTCTGTACTGATATGCTCGACCTTCGACGCAAATCTCAGGAATGGCCTGTGTCGCGGAAGAATCGAAACATGGAAGTACGCGTCCTTCAGGTCGATCGCTGCAAACCAATCTCGGGGACGGATGCACTCGAAAATGCATTTCTGCGTGAGCATTTTGAACGGTAGCTTGTAGAGGCTCCGATTCAAAACTCCCAGGTCCAAGATCGGTCGTAACCCGCCGCTTTTCTTGGGTACAATGAAGTAGGGGCTGTAGAACCCTGAACTCAAATCGGCTGGAGGGACCGGCTCTATCGCGTCCTTCGCCAGTAGGACTGCGATCTCCGCACGCAGGACAGGGGCATTGGCATCTTTCACTGTAGTGAAGAGGACGTCCCTGGACTTGGGGGGGGGGCCGGGCGAACTGAATCGCAAAGCCGAACCTGATGGTCCAAAGGAGCCAGCAAGACGGACTGGGGAGCGCTAACCAGGCTCGCAGAGACCGTACAAGCGGGACCAAAGGGACCACCGGTGTACCCGCAGCAGGGCAGCGAGGTGGAACACAGGGACGCGGCTCGGGGGGCTCTCTTTGTGAGGCGGCCCGAAGCGGCGTCACAGTGTGCTAGGCAACACTTACCTGGCTCCACGGATGGAAAGAGGGAGCAGTCGAGGCTTTGGCTGCCCGCTGCTCGCTGCTGTCCGCTGGCGACAGAAGAGGGGGATGAGAGTGGTGAGGTTTTTCTCCTCCCACTGCTCTCCAAACCCTCTTCAGACCCGGAAATGGAGGAACTACTCTTTTAAACTTGGGTACCGCTGCCTCTTGGGTCGGTGGCGGAACAGAAACAAACTTAATAAAAGGATTTACCACCCGGCCCTCCTCCAGGGGTGAAAGAGCAGCCCCACCCATCTCTGGGTCGCCCGTCTCAGGGGTGATTCTCAACCACTTAAACCACTGCGGAGACGGGAGGCGTCATCACCCCGCAATGGACACAGAGCGTGCTGGGCCGGAGTTTCTTGCAGGGGACGACACCCTTGGCGACGAGCAGACTGAGGGGCGGCCCAAGAGGAACTCAATGGTTTGTCATGAGAAGCTCCCTGAGCCGCTACTAACTGAGGAGAACCGCTGGGCTCAGTCCTCGACAGTGTCACCGAAAAGGCCACCTCGTAAGATGGGAGCATTGAGAAAGCATTTAGCTTGACAACCTCACACATCACAAGGTAAGCCAGGGGGCACTTCTGGACCACTGAGGTGGACATCGTCTGGCTGAGGGCCTGCGCTGTGACTTTGATCACAGTTAGTCAACAAGCGCAGCTCAACCCCAGCACAGACCTACCCTCATGCAAAAAGAGTGCCTTGGCCTCACATGCAGGGTGGGTGTGGTCTGTGTACAGCCACCCCATCCAAGAGGGTAGTGAGAGAGGAAAAAACTTATGCAGATTTTGGCACCTTTGGCATTCCATATTTATGGCACCAATATACCCCCATACTGCCAAGTTTTCCATGCACATCTGGAAGACCCAGGAAAGCATGGCTGTAAACTCAGAATCTGAGTCAGCATAAGTACACACCATTACAGTGGGCAGCGTCACCCTCATTTCCAGAGCATAACAGCACTCTCTCCGATGCTGCAATCGACGTCTGTCCCTCAGCTGGAGCTCTGAATGAAATGCTAGGTTCCCCTAAGAGAAGGACCAGCAATCCAATCCAGAAACTGCACAGCTTGCAATGCGCTAGAGAGGGAGGGGCCCTAGGGGGTTGGTTCCCCGAAGGAACCCCTCAACCTCATGTCACCCAAGCCATATCAGCAAAGTAGACCTCTTCTGGTGCACCAGAGAAGGCGCTACAATGGAGATTATGCAAGGGAACCGCGCATCTAGAGTGCCGAGCGAGCGCTGGGGTTGCCGTGACAACCCGCGCTGCAGCCCGGCAGCTCGACGGCACACGACACGCAGAGGAGCGAGAGGTTTGCTCTCGTTGATCTCCATGGTCTCCCAGAGTGTCGGGCAGACCCGCGGCTGTGCTTTTACACACAAGCGGCAGCTGGCCAACAACAGAGGGGACTCAAGCTTCCCGGAGAAAGAAGAGTCACGACCGGCGTGTCGACGTGATCATGTTCTCGTATGAAAACATGAACACCCACGAACATCATTTCAGCACGCGCCCAGACATGCGAAACGGTGATCGTGGCCGTCAGTGAGGACAGGAACGATCGCATCCAGAAACACAAGTAGGATGTCGTCTTTAAAAAGACGCAAATCCACTTGTGTAAGCTCTTTCAGGGACTTTACTCTTTTAGAAGTGCTGAAGCACGCAGGGGAACGGCCACCGCAACACAGACAGGGATTGTGTGCAGCCTGTCATGTGCTTTCTCTCTCTTTGAAGGCGCTCACTCTTACCAGCCGTAAAAACGGCTTTTCAGCGCTCAAAAGCGCACCGTACCGGCCGTGAGAACAGCCTTTTGACGATGTCAAACAGCTATTTGCTCAAAAAAGGCAAACGAAACAAAAACAGAAAAAGAGAGGACTTCGACCCCGCTGCTGTGCTGTTCGCCCGCACTCGGAAAAAAAAAGAAGTTCAACCAAAAAGCTTGACTCGTCTTCTAGCAGACACTCACTTGCAGAGAACAGGAACAAACACCGTTCGGCTCCGAAGCGAAAAGCTGAAGATGCAACGCACCTGCTGCTCATTATATACCCATGCTGCGAGGCGAGCAGCTGATGCATATGATTGCATGCCAATGTGCATTGGCTCGTTTAGTTACACTCGAAGTAGATTGGCCTCTCTGGCGAGATTCCTATTCGTCGGTCTGTCCGACGTACGTCGAACGTGACCGACTGAATGGGAACTAAACCTACTGGATTTAAAGGAGGTTGTGTTCTTTAAAAATCCCTTTAAACATGATAATGGATATACAGAATGATTGTTTTGTTGTGCAGGTTGATATTATGGTTTTACTTCAAGTAAAAATAGTTGAATTCGGGTCATTCTACAGAAAAGTCCACTTTTGGTATGACAAAATGTCTTAAAATGTATTTCTTTTTCTAACGTTTAAACTTAGACCACATTATTATATTACACATTGACTTTATGAATACAAATGACAGCTTTATGATTTATTATTATTATTATTATTATTTTGTGCATTTAAAGACAGCATGTACCATTTTTTTGTCACTGGTGTTACCATACTTCTCTGGCATTTAAAACATTTTTATGAAATTATATTTCTCATTTTTTTTCAGCACATGCAGTCAGAGTTACAGAAAAATAGATAATGAAAAAAATAAGGAGACTGTTTTTTTTTTCAATCAGGTTAGTTAAAAGTGATTGAATTATGCTAATTTAATTATGCATGTATTTGCTATAACAATGGAAATATTTGAAAAACAGTTATAAACAAGTAATGCAATCCTTTACATCTTAATTCTTGAGTTTAGCAGAATTCAATGAATGTAAAAGTATTATCATTTCACATATGACACATTTTATTTAATGAGACAGACAAAAAACAGTAACAACAGTGACACAATGAATCACCAGTGACAGATAAGACCAAAGATAGCCTACTTATTCTTCAACTAATCAAGGAGAGGAGACTAAATTTTTTACATTTTTTATACAATCAAAGACTTTTCATTGACACTTAGTGAAAGCAGTCAGTAAAAGATCATAAACAACATTTTAAAAATGTCTGTAAAATACGCTGTCCATAAAGTCGCTGCTTCTCAGCTTTAGCCAAATACCCTCAATTTAGCCATATCTGACCAAAGGAGGATTAACAATAGGAAAAAAAGTTAGAATCACATTATTTATTGCTATTTTATGCAAAATAACTAAATAAATAGCTTTGAATAAAGTTTTTTTTTTCTATAAACAACACCAGTGACAGTAACACCAGTAACATTTTTCATGAAAAATGCATTTTATGGCTGCTGCAAGGTATCAATCCACATGTTGTCAATCATGGTATATTCACTAAATTAAGTAGTTTAATCCATTTGTATTCTAGTTTTTTAAAATTCCCTAATAATAAAGTAGGTCACACCAGTGACTTCAACTAAAAGCTTCATATGAAATTATGATTTTCTAATTAAAATTTCTGATAACTGAATAGAGATAGTGGACTTTCCATTTCATTTCCATTTCCATTCCTTTCTTCATGGATCTTCAGGAAATAGGAAGAAGGAAGTCAATTGATGTCAACAGTGTGATTTTTATTTCAAAATAAGAGATTTTTGTTAAAGGTAACACCAGTGACACAACACCAGGTTTTTTTATATATATTTTATAATATTTATTCAGCATTTGTTTTTGTTTTTTATGTCATTTACATAATATATTTGACAGTTATGCATATTATTGTATTTAAACCCTGTTTCTGAGCTCAAAATAAAGCACTTTCCCACATGACTGGGGACGAGCACTTCTGTGCTGTTTGGAATTTTTATAATTAAAAAACAAATACTGCCACATTGATGCGCAAGAAGGTTTAATTGTTCAAATATTGTTTCATATTAAAATATTTAAAAAAATGTTTTCAATATAAAAAAAAAGTGTTTTCAAGTGTAATATTTCTGTAAAGGGACAGAAAAGTTGACTTTTCTGTAGATTGACCCATTCATTGTAAAATGAAGCAGTAACTTCAACCTACTACTAACTAATTAAAGATGTCATCAGATCATGTGTGCTTTCAGCAGTTATCATTTTAAACATTAAAATCATGATGCCCCCCAATAGTAGGCTACTGAATATAAGATGTGGGATAATATAAGAATGGGACATAAAATAATGTTAATGACTTCAACTGATGAATGCAGCCAAAGAAAAGATGAAGAATGGAAAAGCACTTTGCTGGCAAAGAAATTGGAAAATAACACAGGTAAGACAATTCCTATACCCATAAATACCTGTCAAACATGGTTTTATTAAAGAAAAGTTATTTTAAAAAAAATACTTTAATTTTTACACATAAGAAAGGTATAGCATGTGGCAAAAGGTGTAATATAGCCACACTGTGAGATACAAGCAAGTGACGATCGAGTGACGTCATTCTTTAGGTTACGCGCATGTAGCCATGGCAACGCTCGGCTGCGTCGACAGTTAACGGTCCTGCCGGTGATTTTCTCAGATGAGGCCTTGAGTTTTCTCTTTCGTCGGTCGAAAAAATTTTAGTTTAGCAGACATTAGCTACCATAACCACTGTTTATCTTGTAAAGTTTAAATTATATGATTAAGTTACATTTACAAACGTTTGCTGAAGTTGTTGTCCATTGCGGCTGATCGTTACGGCCTATCTTCAAATGTGCGCTAATCTTGGTCTCACGATCCATATTGCCAGTAACAAATGTTTCTTAATAGACAAACGATACCTGAAGCATTATTGAATGTGTTCATTTTGTCGTTTTAGGTTAGAAGCCATCGGAAAAACTGCCATCGGACTACGACAGCTGACGAGAGACGCGCGTGCACAACTGCATGACACACACACGGAAAGAGCACAACAATTATGAAACTGCTCATTTATTATAAATAAATAAATGTATTTTTCTCCTTACAACGTGTTTGTGTTCTTTTGTTAACCTAGAAGTAAAATAAAAAACAATAAGAGGACTTAATCGAAAGTCCCCTAAACGTCCCGAATGGCCGCTGAACGTCCTGTGAACGTCCCCGTGAACGTCCGGAGGACGTCTTTGCGGACGTCCCCGGGACAGCCAGAGGACCCTACACATGGACGTTCGGGGGACGTTCGCAGAGGCCATTCAGGGGACGTTCTGGGGACCTTTTTTTGTTACCTTCACCTCACCAATGAGCACTCGGCTCAAGAGCATTTCTAAATTTAATTTATAAAGCAATTTTACTGCATTTTTCTTCTTTCTTTTTTATATATTTATATATTTTATGACGATAATAGTTATATAAAATTGCAAATAAATGCTATAGTGACCTAGGTTAATGACCTGTAATATTTTTGCAGTAAAATATCCAAAAACCACTAGGCCAGTGTTACATATTTTATTCACTTGAGTACTTACAATATCCCAAATGTTTCCAACTATTTGTAAATCGTGAGAAAATTGCAATTTTCGTGTGAGGAGTCACCTGTCAACTGTGTCATACCCGCGTTACCCTCGGTTTCCAGTTTTATTTTGTAGAAACCATGGAAACACTAAAGACGCTTTAAAGGGAACCTATTATGCCCCTTTTTACAAGATGTAATATTGGAATTGACTATTTGCTCAAAAAACATTAAATACACTTACTTCTTCTGGAGGTGACGTTGGATCGCGAACAGTAGGCAACGATCCACACTTGAGGATTAACTTTGAAGCAAGACCTGCTTTAAATTGACCCTCGTTCTCAAAACAGACAGTCAAAAAATGATTCGCGCAAACATAAACGTATTTTGGAATTTTGAGTGGCGCCTTTCCTTCGTAAATAAAATCCATCCACTGCGTTTTCAGTGGCTCTGATGTCGAAAGTAAGTGAAAACTACTATGTTCATTATTACATCCCACAACAGAACACTTATGTTTCTTAGGAGACATTACCGGCTGTCGTTGAAACAATAGAGGATGGTTGACAGATCACCGAGGGCGGGGTCTATGCCAAAACCAGATTGTCAATCAAACCACGTGGGTGGGGCTTAACGCAATTCTACGTCACAGTGAGAGCAATCTTAGAACAGGGCGTTCTGAGACAGTGCTTATGAATTATTGAGATTGTAAAAAAAACACTGGGTGGATTTTTCTCATTCTAGGGTGGTTTTGCTCACACACTGCCAACACACATTTATGGTCAAACACCATGTAAAAGTGAATTTTGCATAATAGGTGCCCTTTAAGTTTACACTGGCAGAATCATTTTACAATCGTACACACAAATCTATATTAAACAACACACCAGCAGCACAAGTAATGCGAAAAAATATGTCGAGTGGTTAAACTTATCGGAATTCAAATGTCTCTTCAACTTGGTCTGTGACCAATCAGATTTTGTTGCTCACTGCCTTCAGCCAATCAGAGCTGCTGACGTCACGGTCGTCATCTGAATCCCCTCACTCAGTCACTCAGGTGAAGTATAATGTCACAATGTATAATTTATTTAATAAAACACTGAAAGCGCAATACATCGCTCAATCTTGGGGATTCTGACCAGTTCAATCAAGTGACATCGCAGACTGACCGTGATGGCGACGACAACCGGCTAATCTAATGGCCTACGCGATCCTGAAAGAACCGGAGAAAAGTGCTGCTATTGGAAGGTGAGTTGTAGTCTACCAGTTAACAAACTTTATTTTCTTTAACAAACGGAGAGCGATATTTCGGCTTGATATGTCCTTTTTGAGTTTGTGTGTGGTGGTTTATGGCACATGTTTGTATGCAGCACCAAAACATTCATATGATTGGTCAAATCGGCCCGTATTCTGTACGATATTAATTCATAAAGTATTTTATGCTTGACTATGTACCGAAAACAATATCGACATGCCATTCTGATACAGTTCCCTGCTGCTAATCCTCATTTACTGTTCAAAAATAGTATTGGCTCAATGTAGGATTCAGACAGACTATTGTAAACTTGAATAAAGAGTTGAACATGCTGTCTTATATCTTTGGTATATTCTGTCAACAGATGCTGTTCTTCACGAGTCTCTGCGGTCATCATTGTGCCATCAGACACAATGAGAACATCATCAGAAAATGGAATATAATGTATTTGTATTTGTGTTCAGAGGGTCACCATTGGTCCAATATTTGTTTTTTCTTTAATGAAAAACATGGTAAGTTATGCTGAATCTAAGTTTAAATAAAAACTATTGGATTTGTCAATGAAATATGTCTCTTCATTAGTGATGTTGTTACATTTTATTTTTTTTAATGGCCTTGAAAACAAATGTATTCAACTTTGGGAAAATGTGTTAAACTGTATTTAAATAGTAGCACAACTGTATTGTGTGAGATTGTGTAATTCAAAGTACAGTAGTCAACATTTGAAGTGGATCAAAAAAGTTAGGACAACTTTGATTAAAGGTTTTGATCCGCTTCAAATGTTGACTATATTATACAAAGTATAAGTAATAACAAAGTGTATTGTTATTGACTGCAAAGTGTGTAATGTTTAATATTTGGAATAAGCCAAAAGTACTGAGCATACAGTGTATATACTATTACCTGTAAAATAATATATTCAGTGTTACTGCTTGTGTTTTCTGAAGACACTCGTAATTATTTTGTAATCTACTTAAATCACAAATAAAGTGTACTTATAACACAAAGTGTACTCATAACAGAAATAAAGTATACTTATAATACAACGTATATTATAACAAAAAATATACTTATAACACAAATTAAGTACACTTTAATATCACTAATCAAGCATGTAATTAATCCCTACACAGACATATACTTAAAGTGTACTAAGTATACTTGTTCCAATTTAGCACACATAAGTATACTAAATATACTTAAAGTTGTATGTTAATACTACTTAATTTCAACTTAAATATACTTAGTACAAAATTAGTTGTTTCAAAATAGCACACGTTAAATGAACTAATCATTAACACACTTGAAATATACTAATAATTAGTCTTGCTGCAAGTATACTTAGTATACTTTTTTTTTTTTTTCACTAGGGTATACAATGACAATAATGCCTGTAAATATACAACTTCAATTAGAGTTTTCTGCATAAAATGCCTTTTGAACATTCACACGTTTGCCCTGTGATAAATTTATTTCCATATTTCTCAATTCTGAGCATATTTTCTGTTGCTTAAACGAGACTTATACAACAGATGCTCTTTACTCGTCTCACTTGAACTAAATAAATGCAGTTATTAATAGAAATGCACAGGGGAAATACAAACACTGAAAATTATGCATTTAAATTACATTGGCTACTAATAATACAGTTAGCGACAATAATGTAACCAAATAAAGTTACTAAAGCATGAGTTACTAAAGAGTCCATATCATGTGTGAGCAGTAATCTGGGGAAGTTATTTAGCAGTAATTTAAACAATAGAATTGTAAAGTTCCTTACCGAACACAATGTCTTGAGTCCGAGTCAGATTGGCTTCCTTCCAAATCACAGAACAACCGACCACATTTACACCCTACACACCCTAATCAATAAACACGTAAAACAGACCAAAAACGGAAAAATATTTGCATGCTTTGTCAATTTCAAAAAAGCATTTGATTCTATTTGGCACAACGGATTATATTACAAACTTTTACAAAGCAGTGAAGGGGTAAACCTGAAACTGCTGGACAACTACTGCCAGAACTGGGCCCTGGCAGTAAACCTCAAGAAGACATTTACATTTTACATTTATTCATTTGGCAGACGCTTTTATCCAAAGCGACTTACAAGTGAGGAAATACAACAAGCGAGTCGTCATGACGAGGCAAATAGACAAGAAGTGCTCATAATACAAGTTATAGGCAATGCTCAGATTATCCTAAGTTACAATAAAGAGGGATTAGAGGAAGTGAAAGGATAGGAATAAGAAGTTTTTTTTTTTTTTTTTAGATGAGGTTAAGTGCTCACGAAAGAGATGGGTTTTCAGCTGTCTTTTAAATATTGCCAGGGATTCAGCATTCCGGATGAAGGCAGGAAGATCATTCCACCAGCAAGGGACAGTGAATGAGAATGTTCTGGAAAGTGATTTCGTGCCTCTCTGTGATGGTACCACAAGCCTTCGCTCCTTTAATGAGCGCAGGTTTCTGGTAGGAGTGTAGACTTGTAAGAGTGAGTGGAAGTAGGAGGGTGCTGAGCCTGTGGTAGATCTGTAAGCAAGCGTCAACACCTTGAATTTGATGCGAGCAGCAAGTGGTAGCCAGTGAAGAGAGATGAAGAGAGGCGTGACGTGGGCTCTTTTGGGCTCGTTGAAGACGAGACGTGCTGCTGCGTTCTGAATCATTTGTAGAGGCTTGATTGTGCATGATGGCAGTCCAGCCAGAAGTGCATTGCAGTAATCAAGCCTAGAAATGACCAGAGCCTGGACAACAAGTTGTGTTGCATGTTCTGTTAGAAAGGGCCTGATTTTCCTGATGTTGTATAGTGCAAATCTGCATGACCGAGCTGTCATTGCAATGTGGTCTTTGAAGGTCAGTTGATCATCAAGGATTACTCCAAGATTTCTGGCCGAATTTGATGGGGTAATTGAGGATGTGCCTAGCTGGATGCTGAAATCGTGATTTAGAGTCGGATTGGCAGGGAAGACGAGAAGCTCAGTCTTAGCCAGGTTGAGCTGTAGATGATGTTCTTTCATCCATGCCGAGATGTCCGCCAGACAGCTTGAGATTCGTGCAGCTACTGTGGGATCATCTGGTTGGAATGAAAGGAAGAGTTGTGTGTCATCAGCATAGCAATGGTAGGAGAAACCATGTGCCTGAATGATGGGACCAAGTGATGTAGTGTAAATGGAGAAGAGGAGGGGTCCAAGAACTGAACCCTGAGGAACACCCGTGGTCAGCTGATGAGCTTTGGATACCTCCCCTCTCCAGGCAACCCTGAAAGACCTTCCTGTGAGATAGGATTCAAACCAGAGAAGTGGAGTACCTGTGATGCCCAGTGATGAGAGGGTGGACAGGAGGATCTGATGATTCACCGTGTCAAAGGCAGCTGATAGATCGAGCAGAATGAGAACTGATGATTTGTAATCAGCCTTTGCAATCCGCAGGGATTCAGTGACTGACAGCAGTGCAGTCTCAGTCGAGTGACCACTCTTGAAACCAGATTGATTGACATCCAATTGGTTGCTATGTGAGAGGAAAGATGACACCTGGTTGAAAATAACTCGTTCAAGTGTTTTTCCTATGAATGGTAGGAGAGAAACAGGTCTGTAGCTGTCTACAAGAGACGTGTTTAATGTGGGTTTCTTAAGCAGTGGGGTTACCCGAGCCTGTTTGAATGTGTTAGGGAAAGTGCCAGTGTGGAGAGATGCGTTGATGATGTGTGTCAGTGCTGGTAAAAGTGTGGGAGCAATGGCTTGTAGAAGGTGTGTGGGGATGGGATCTAGAGGGCAGGTAGTAGGATGATTGGAGAGGAGAAGTTTGGATACTTCTGTCTCAGTGAGGGGAGAGAATGAAGAGAGGAGGTGTGTGGCTGTGTGTGTGGTTGGTCTGAGTTCCTGTGTGTGTGGAGCGGAGAACTGACTGCTGATGGTAGATGTTTTGTCAGTGAAAAATGTAGCAAAATTATCAGCAGTAAGGGATGAGATGGGTGGTGGTGGAGGGGGACAGAGGAGAGAGTTGAATGTTTTGAAAAGTGTGCGTGTGTTTGAAGTGCTGTTGATTTTGTTGTGGAAATAGGAGGATTTAGCAGCATGAATTTCAGCAGAAAAGGATGAGAGCAGAGAATGATAGGTACAAAGGTCAAATTGATCTTTTGATTTGTGCCACTTTCTCTCTGCAGCCCTGAGTTTGGTCCGATGTTCACGAAGAACATCAGATAACCAGGGATTAGAGGGAGTGGCACGTGCAGGCCTGGATGACAGAGGACAGATACTATCTAGAGAAGAAGTTAATGTGGAACATAAAGTGTCTGTTGCTGTATTCACATCCAGAGATGAGAATTGTAAGGGTGAGGGAAGGGAGGATGATACAGTAGAGGAAAGATGAGAAGAAGAAAGAGAGCGCAGGTTTCGTCTGAAGGTAACTGGTAGAGGGGTTGGTGTTGAAAAAATGGGGAGTTGAAGATTAAAAGTAATGAAAAAATGATCAGAAAAGTGCAGAGGTTTTACCAGAATGTTGTCGGTGATGCAGTTGCGAGTGTAAATGAGATCAAGTTGGTTGCCAGATTTGTGTGTACTTGTGGTTATGAGCCGATTATGATCGAATGAGGCTAGCAGAGAGTGGAAGTCAGAAGCATAAGGCTTCTCTAGATGAATGTTGAAATCGCCAAAAACTACAAGTGGGCTACCATCCTCTGGGAATGAGGACAACAGCATGTCCAGTTCCTCTACAAAGGTACCCAGTTGGTCTGGGGGGCGATAAATTACTACGATATGAATTTTGACAGGAATTGAGATTGTAATAGCATGAAACTCAAATGAATTGTAGTTGCACAGAGACGAATGAGTCGAGTATTTCCAATTGTCAGAACTGAGAAGACCTGTGCCCCCACCCCTCCCAGACTGGCGAGGGGTATGAGAGAAAGTGAAGTTGTTAGAGAGAGCAGCAGGGGTTGCTGAGTCCTCTGGACGAATCCAGGTCTCAGTCAAGCCCAAGATATTAAGAGAAGAATTAGTAGCAAAGACTGGAATGAAGTCAGCTTTGTTAACTGCTGACTGACAATTCAATAGACCCACAGAGACAGAGAGAGGAGTGTTAGTGTTAGAAGAGGAGTAAACAGGACGCAGGTTAGAAGCATTGCGCTGCCTTTTATGTGGGTTAGTGGAGCGTTGCCGAGAGATAACAGGAATGAGTTGAAAGCACATGCTGAGGAAGAAGGACAAGTGTGAAAGGAGGGAAGAAACTTAAGTGCCTACCGGTGTCGTTGCTCGGTGGAGTCGCGCAGGTAGAGTCGCAGGTCTTTACCCGAGTCGGTCGAACACGAGGAGGCTGAACGCTCCCGCTGACGCTTCCACAACAGCGCGCACACACAATTAATATACTGCTTATTGACACGTGATTGAAACGAGCTAGGCCCGCCTTGCAAATCAGCACTGCAAAAGCCTAAACCCGTGAATGGCTGAAAACCGAAACTAACTAAAGCTTAAGTGCGGGCAATAACACCAATAAAGTCTGCAAACGCGGCTGTTATTCTAAACAAGTACAATTAAAATACAATTATAGTCGAGGTAGGAAATAGGACAAACACAGATACGAATTAAATCCTTCCTAGCAGCAAATAATAAACGAAGCAACTGACCCAGGACAGATATTAAGCAAAACACTTACGCGCTCATGCGTCCGTCACCACTGCCAGCTCGCTAGTCCTGCGTTATGGTCTTCCAGAAAAAGCCCAGATGTCAGGAACACAGATACCAGTTCAGTCTAGGCAGCGCCACCCTAGAACACAAGACATCCAAAACACTGAATTACCAATTCCAATCTGGTGTAAAATCTGATTCAGCCCATTGCGCTGTATGGAAGTGAGGTTTGGGGTCCACTCAGTGATCAGAGCTACACTAGATGGGACAAACATCCAACAGAAGCCCTACATTTATTCTCCTGATTTATGAATGGATGCATTGAATCTTTTTTTCTCTCTATCTTGTGTATCATTTAAAACAGCTTGTTCAGTGGAAAATTACTACTAATGTTGTTCTATTTTAAGAAACGCTTCTGAAACTAACAAAGGAAGTGAGGCATAAGAGCAAATGTGTTTGTTTAGACAGCTTGGACTTCAATAGGGCATCTGCAAAATTTTAGACCTATTATTCTTATTTTTTATGGAATATTGCAATATTTATAAGTGATTTATTTATAAATTCACATGCCCCTATAATCTTTAATTAAAATAACTTCCCTTCCCACTTGCAATGACTTCTCTTCTCTGTTGACATGTTTACTGGAGCAAGAGCGGGACAACATGTCAATCACATGACATTACAGCAATGGCCAAGTTTCACTCAGATATACATCACAAAAGGGAAGTTGACCACAAGTTTATTCGCCAAGAAGACGAGTGCTGACTACATCTACAATGAACAAGATCATTTAATGTTTGACAGTTAAAGAGCAGAAATGTCTGATGGTATTTATGAAGATGTGATCAGGATTGAGTCTGAGGGAATGAACACAGACAGAATGGAGATGACAGTGGAAATCTATGAGAGTGCAGAATGTGTGAGAGATCATGACTTCAGGACAGAGACAAACACACCCCAACCACTTCAGCGTACAGGTAATCACATTCATTACTTTGATCAAATCATCAGAGTCTGCACATGTTCAGTCATCTAATGTCAGACCTGTGCTGTTCAGAAGTGATTGAGTGAAGATCAGAAGAAGCTACAGTGTGTTTGGTTCAGCTTTGTGTTCTTCTGATGCTATTGTAGGATTTTACAACTAACAATTTGTATATGATTTTGGAGAGAAAGAAAAAGAAACTGACTAAAATGTTTACTCAGCCTGTGTGTTTCAGTTAGGATGGTCAGTCCGTTTCGTCTGATGCCTAATTGTACGAGATCTGACACCAGCATTGGCTATGTTTACATGCACCAACTTTCATCAATCCGAATGAATTGAATCCAATTGCAGATCTGTTTACATGTACTCTAAACACTGTAATCTGATTCAAATATCCATTTATATGTGTTTTATATATATTCTGATTAAAACTTTTGTGCACGTGCTCTGCGTCTGTGACAGCATATCAATCACACTTGGACAACCATGGACGTGACACCAACAGAGCTCATTGTTATTTTTGTCCTGTTGGCAGTGGCGTACAGGACAGGCATGCAGGGCACGCGATAACCCAGGTTGCATCAACAGACGATGATCATGTATCGATGACAACCAGAGATATTGCCAAGAGAATCAAATCTTGGCAATAATAAGAGGATCTGGTATTTCCATTTAGGCCTGTTACATTCTTCTAGTCTGTTTTTAGCCCATTACTATTAGGTTAGGCTTATTTTATTATTACATTAATATTAGAATAAATTTGCCCTGCAATAATTTCATATCGCATCACCACATAACTGTGCTGTGAGGATAATAAAAGATTATGCTATTATACAATGAATTATAGGCCTATAATTAAAAATTGTTAAGAGTGTATAATATTTCCTAACTCTGCAGTCATCAATGAAATCTAAGCACGGCTTTACTTAAAGCAAAACAACCTAATTTGTCTTATTCTCATTTGTTTCGACTTGCCTATAAGTACGGCCACAAGAGAAATAATGAATAAATTAAAGCTGCAAGCAGCAATGAAAGGGCCCTCGCACCCGTTGGCTTTAGGAAACAGTGAACAGTGGGTGACATGCATGTAAGCGAGTAAATACAGGATAATTATTGCAAAGTCATTTAAAAGTGCCAGACTTCCTGCTCCCAACAAGTGGCGCTTTGAGCATAACTGTATAGCACTCAACCAAGTGTTTCATGATTTAACATGTTTCTAGTATGTTTGGTACTTCTTGGTATATTAAAATGTGTTTCAGGGAGTGAAATACAGTGTAAAGTAGGGATGTCCCGATCACGTTTTTTTGCCCTTGAGTCCGAGTCATTTGATTTTGAGTATCTGCCGATACCGAGTCCCGATCCGATACTTAATAGCCTACATAAAAAAGAATAAAGAAGAGTGAAAAAACAGATCCAGGAACAGTGCTTTTCAGATTTTTCAGGTATCTAACAGTTTTCAAATAGTAATCAAATATAAAATATCACTGCATATTATCTTTACTGTATAAAATAAATAAAGATTAATCATTATTTAAGTTACAAAAACTATTCAGTCAAGAGCAGTGAGTGATTTCTTTGTTATTTGTTGTTTGATTTAACATTAAATACAGGCAGCAGGAATAGTTGTTTTCCCTTTAAGACATGCACGATCCAGTTCATATACTGTTACACATGCGCTGTCTTTTCTCGACTAATATACGTTCACTTAAGACATAACCGACTATGTTTGCTAGGATACTCGCTAGGACGGGCATGTTGACATAATTTTTGTATGAATTTGTCCGCTGAAGAGCAAGACTTGAAAGAGAACTCAGTATTTGCGCGCTGACTGGAATAAGCGTGTGCGCGCTTCGGATGAGCGCACACAAATCTTCTCACAGTGCATGCGAGTTCTCTTTCGCGTCTTGTTCTTGAAGGTTTAAATCAGCAAGGCTTAAATGAGTTAGTTTAAACACAGATAGCAACGTGTGCTGTTCAGGTCTCACCTGTATCAACACCCGGGTGATGACGGCGTAAATGACTGGACATTAGAGCAGACGGCACTCGCAGTTAACAGTTTACAAAGAGTGACTGTTTTGTCCACGCTTTCTGATTATCGTTGTTGTAACGTTTTTCGCATCCATCGACTGAAACATACATTATCTGAACTCTGTCTGTTTTCCACGTTGCTATTTTAAACAAACCATATTAACCAATAGATGCGTCGTCATTCGAGATGGACCGCAGTGCAAGTGCCGTCCGTAAGTGAACCGTATGGTTTGATTTTTTTACCGAGAACCGTTGCACCCCTAATATATCCGAGTCCTGATCGGGAGGTAATGTCCGATTCCGATCGAGTCTGAAACCACATGATCGGGCCCGATTTCCGATCACGTGATCGGATCTGGACATCCCTAGTGTAAAGCATGCCATTTCCTGTTGCCAGCAGGTGGCACTATGACTAACTGAATATTGGCATATAGATGTCTTTAGGCTAGGACTCTTATCACACATGTGAAGTTTGGGGCTGATCAGACACTGTATGCCTGAGTTACAACAACTTTGTTTCATGACGATAATAGCATGCTTTAGCAGTCAGCTAGGTGTTGCTAGCATGATTTAGAATGTTTCTAGCATGTTAAGTACTCAATTGCATGTTGCTAATAGTGCATCATATTGTTAAAAACATAACTTCCTGTTGCCAGTAAGTGGCGCTATTACTATAACTGAATTTGTCATGTTGATGTGTTCAGGGAAGGACTCTTATCAAATGTGTGAAGTTTGGGGTAGATTGGACATTGCATGCCTGAGATAAAGCAACTTCCTCTTTCACTGTATTGATAGCATGCTTTAACACTTAGCTAAGTGTTTTGCTAACATTTTTCTAGCATGTTGCTAGCCTGTTTAGAACTTGCTGGCACATTTTAAAATGCTGTCAGGAGACCATAACAGTGTTAAACATGTCACTTCCTGTTGCCAGCAGGTGGCGCTATGACTGTCGCCATGGACATGTGTTCAGGATAGGGACTTTTATCAAGTTTGTGAAGTTTGGGGCAGATCGGACATTTTTGCCTTACACTGCATTCCAAATTATTATGCAAGTGACATATCAGTAAGATTTCAGTACAATAGTTTTTTCTAAGAAAATGTTTGTTTGTTTATTTATCCATGTCTTTTTAGATAACTGGTATCAATCTCAGACAAAATAATTTGCCAGGTCAATGGAAACCCTACTTAGAGGTTGTTCCACATTATTAAGCAAGTCACAATTCTCATGCAATATGGAGAGGAAGAAAGATCTTTCTGAAGATGAAAAGCATGAAATGGTGCAATGTTGTGCAAAAGGCATGAAAACAACTAATATTGTGTGAAACTGAATGGAGATTATCGAATTATCATAAGATTTGTGAGTGATTTAGAGCACAGCAGACACGCCCTTTTATGAAAACTCAAGATCTTCGCAATTTCGAGTCGCACAAGCCTTGTGATTACACAAACAAATTTGAAGATGATCGGATTAAAACTGTAGGAGGAGTTTGTTAAAGTATGAGGCCTGAAAATGTCAAAAACTACACAAAAATCGCACAGGAAATTAAAAATAGTGGACTTTGCTCTAAGAGACTTTTTTGTAGGTAATGGGATGTTACACATACATACCGAATTTCGTACATGTACGTTGAAAGTAGCCCGAGGTGCACACCGTTGAAGTTTTATAGGCGGCGCTACAGAGCCAATTTTTCCCACAATTTTTCAGATCAAAATTTCATCCGGATCGAGCTCAGTCGGAACGATTAAAGTGTTTACATGAAAATCACATGAATGTTTTTCAATCCAATTGAGCCGTCAATCTGATTACAAATGGATTATTTGGGTGCATGTAAACATAGCCATTGTTTTTACTGAGACCGATGCCTAAATGTACAAGACACTGAATTCGTTTTTCCTGAGACCTGAAGCCATTTAGTCTGAGGTGTGATGCTTTTTTATCATGTGACTGAGTTCTGAGGATGTCTTTAATTGTACACCGTACCTGAGTCCTTCATAATAATGTTCATGAGAATGCTGCTCTATCTTTGTGTTGGTGTAGAAACACAAAGATAGAGCAGCAATTAGGAATTGAGAAAACATTCATCTTGATGTCTGTCATTTTCAGGAAGTGATAATGTGAAGATCAGAAGCTCCAGAGCAGCTGCAGTGTGTTTGGTGCTGCTGTGTGTTCTTCTGCTGACTGCAGTCATAGTGCTGTGTGTCCACATCCATACAAAGAGCTCAAACTACACACCAGAGACACACCAGCTACTAACTAACATCACCAACCTCACACAAGAGAGAGATGGGCTGAAAATGAAGAACAAAAACCTGACCAATGAGAGAGACCAGCTATTAAACAAGAACATGGCCTTGACGAATCAAACGGATGAATTAACTAAAGAAAGAGACCAGATCAAT
Organism: Chanodichthys erythropterus; assembly: GCF_024489055.1. Taxonomy (NCBI): domain Eukaryota; kingdom Metazoa; phylum Chordata; class Actinopteri; order Cypriniformes; family Xenocyprididae; genus Chanodichthys; species Chanodichthys erythropterus. The sequence continues at coordinate 36,193,001 of NC_090228.1, read as the reverse complement.
CAGGAGAGAAATGAACTGTGGAAGATGCTCAATGAAATGGGTAATGTTAAATTATAATTACTAGTACAAGTGTTGAGTTAAATATCTAAATGAGGTCATTCCATAAACTTTATATACTATATCTAGTTATATATACCATTATATACTTAACATATATATTAGGTGCCACTATCATAAACTAATTAAGTCCAAGAGGGGAAAAAGTACTAATCGTGATCTGGTTATGTTTACAGATGGATGGATTTACTATCAATCCAATCTTTACTTCATTTCCTCTGAGAAGAAGAACTGGACTGAGAGCAGAAGATACTGTACAGAGAGAGGAGCAGATCTGATCATCATAAACAATAAAGAGGAACAAGTGAGTGAAAAATACACTAAACAAAATTATAAACAACACTTTTGTTTTCATGAGCTGAACTCAAAGATATAAGACTTTTTCTATGGACACAAAAGGCCCATTTCTCTCAAATATTGTTCACAAATCTGTCTAAATCAGTGTTAGTGAGAACTTCTCCTTTGCCGAGATAATCCATCCACCTCACCGGTGTGGCATGTCAAGATGCTGATTAGACGAGATCGGACTAACTGCAGAACAGCATAACCATACGTCATGACAGTCTGAGGACGACAGTGCCAGACTAACAGCCTGAGGACGACAGTGGGCGGAGCCAATTTATCTCTGTAGGCATTGCTCCATTTGGAGCTTTTTAAAGTTTATTTAAACCATGTTAATGTGAAATATTGTATTATAGGATCTAACTGAAATGATAGATATAGATTGATTCGCATTGTGTTAATAGCTTAATCGTATACACACAAACACGTTACTATATATATATATATATATATATATATATATATATATATATATATATATATATAGCCTATGTGTGTATTAAAATCCCCTTGTAACCTTTTAATATTTTAAAAGTTCATAAATTTGTTTTATGTCTTAAATGATTAACTGAATATCAATTGAACACTAAGCTTAAACACTAAGAATGATAAAAATGTATTCATTTGTCATAAAATGTATGTTTTACTTAAGCATTTCAGAATGAATCATTGTTTTTTATAATATATAATACGCATTACACGGTTGTACACTAGATTGCATGAATTAAGCAAATTCAGATCCATCAAACCCAAAAACAAAATATATTTATTTAATTTTAATAAAATGTACTATAATGTAAGTAGCACAAGCATTATATAGCTACTAGCTGTGCTTTGCTCTAAAAATTACAAAATCAAACCAAATTGAGTGTAAATTGAACAGCAGGTACATGATGACAAATTAAATCTTTAAAAAAAAAAAAATCTCCATAAACATGCGATTAATTACAAGACTCTTCTTGTCCAGACACTCATTAAGAAAAATGTCCATATCATCCTTAATTTGAAAGCAAAACACTAAAGGCTCTTTGGCCAGTTTGTCATCATCCGTTTCAGCCTGTGAAAGTTGAAGAAGGGCTTGTTCCTGGTCTTCCTCTTTCAATATGAGAAAGCACTGCTCTTTTACTAAACCCGTGAAGACCTTTGGTTGTTGTGCAGCGCAGAAGTCTTCTGTGATCCGTGGCTCCTTCATGAGAGAAGAGTACAAACAAATGGGATGAGATGTTAAAAGTGTATTTAACAACACTTTGTGTTGTAGTCAGGATGCAGCACAGCATGTATAATAAAGTTTTGACATTCTGTTTTTCTCATGTTTATATATTGAAGACATAAATCATACCCTGTTACTAATGAAATTAATCAGTTATGTTCAGCATAATTTTTTATTTTTTATTTTATTTTTTTTACAAAAGGTAAGCAATTCACATGTCTTTTCACGCTGCACTTAACCCCGGGTTATCGTCGTCCTAAACACCACTTTTAACCCTGGGTAAAGTAACGCTCCACATATTGCTTGTATATTTACATGCTTTTGACAGTCACAGAAACACTGTGCATTGTATATAAATAGAAAATTCAGCATTGGAAAGAAAAAACAACAACAAATGCTGACAAAGAAAATACTGTTTAATTCTTTTATAGTCTGAAATGTTAATTCAGGATAAACTTGATAGTGAAGTTATGTATCTATATGTAATGAGGATGTGCAATGCCTGAGCATTTATGTGAACATATTGTGTGCTTTGTTTATCTGATCGGTGACACTGACACTGCAAATAAGGATGTTAACCAGGGTTTAGTAATGTACAGTGTGAAACGCTGCGTATGAAAACTCAGAATTAATTGTTAACCTCAGGTAAATGATGATCAGTGTGAAACGTGAATCAAGATAACCCAGGATTCTGTTTACCTGGGGTTTACAATCACCCAGGGTTAACTATTTAAAGTATGAAAAGCCCTCATATATGTTTTTCATTCTAATGAAAAGAGAAGTTCATACATTTTTAAAAACTTTTAACTTTTCCTTTTTTTTTCTTACCATTAACATGAAGATCCCACAGAGCCGGTCAACTGTTTCTAAAACAATGGAATATTATTAAGTTATTCCTGAAAAGATTTGACAGATATAACAACACACCATCTGTACAAGAAGCATGTGTTTATGAAAGTCTTATGAAACTAACCTTGTTTTTGATCAGCTTCCACTGTCCTGGGGTGAGACTGCTTGTCAATTTACTGCATTGCAAAATCAAAGAAAAACGTAAACATATAACCATAAAACTTGCATAAAAGAAACAAGTTTCGTTCTTCTAAAGTCAAAATTACTACTTACTGCATTGCAAAAACAACATTTTAAATTGAGAATACAAAAAAAACGTTCATACCTCCACTGACAACAGCCTTTTTGTGAAGGTTTTTTGAAGGTGTTTTTTGAAGGTGTTCATTCAACCAGTGCCGTCTGGTCGGTTTAAGAGCACTGGACAGTGGAAGTTGTTGCAGCACGTTTTGCATCGCTGTAAATGAAGCAAAGCGGAGCATCTCCCAATACTAATATCCCTCTAAAATCCACAAAAACACTGATCAGTATTGTAAAATGTAACCAATTAAATAAAATACAGCACCAACAACAAGTAATATCACAAACCATGAATATGTAAACACCCAGGTGAAAAAATACTATAGTAAATATTAGTGTTTTTGAACCATACTGTAGTAAATTTTTGTACACTGTAAATATTATAGTATTTACAACACTAATGAATGCTACAGTAAACTGGTAAACTGTTATAAATACTCTACTTTAGTTTTTACTACAGTAAACTGTAGTGTATATTGTAGTATAATATACTATAGTTGTAGAAAACCTACTGTAGTACAATATTGGGTAAAGTAATTTGTTTATATTATTATAGTTGTTATATTATCACAGCTACTATAGAATTACCACAATAAATTAATTCAAGTACTTATAGTACTATAGTATGGTTCAAAAACACTATAGTATTTACTAAATGACTATAGTATTTTTTTCACCTGGGTGCAAGCAAGGTGAGACGATTTGTAAAATATCAAAAGACGTGATAAAGTGACTTTGAAGCCCATTTACAAAATATTTAAGTCATGTTAAGTGTTAACGATCGAATAAATACACAACACATAAACGTGATCGATTAAAAACACAACACAAGAAACTTTTTTACCGTGTTCTCTTCTTCCGCCATGATTGTTTGCTTGTTTGTCGCTAACTCCGCCCACATCTGACATGAGACTGTTACTCCGCCCACTTCCAGCCTCAGGCTGTTATGACGTATGGTTCTGCAGTTGGTTAGTATTGGATTAGACAGCATGATTATTGCACAGGTGTGCCTTAGGCTGGCCACAATATAAAGCCACTCTAAAATGTGCAGTTTTATCACACAGCACAATGTTATAGATGTCACAAGGTTTGAGGGAGCATGCAGTTGGCATTGCCCCTGAATTGAATGTTCATTTCTCTACCATAAGCCATTTCCAAAGGCATTTCAGAGAATTTGGCAGTACATCCAACCGGCCTCACAACCGCAGACCACGTGTAACCACACCAGCACCTTCACCTCCAAAAATCTGTCTCAGGGAAGCTCACTGAATGCTCGTCGTCCTCATCAGGGTCTCGGCCTGACTGCAGTTCGTCATCATAACTGACTTGAGTGGGAAAATGCTCACATTCGATGGCATCTGGCACTTTGGAGAGGTGTTCTCTTCACGGATGAATCCCGGTTTTCACTGTACAGGGCAGATTGCAGACAGCGTGTATGGCGTTGTGTGGGTGAGTGGTTTGCTGATGTCAGCATTGTGGATCCAGTGGCCCATGGTGGCAGTGGGATTATGGTATGGGCAGGTGTATGTTATGGACAACGAACACAGGTGCATTTTATTGAATTCACAGAGATACCGTGACGAGATCCTGAGGCCCATTGTTGTGCCATTCATCCACGACCATCACCTCATGTTGCAGCATGATAATGCACGGCCCCATGTTGCAAGGATCTGTACACAATTTCTGGAAGCTGAAAATATCCCAGTTCTTGCATGGCCAGCATACTCACCGGATATGTCACCCATTGAGCATGTTTGGGATGATCTGGATCAGCGTATACGACAGCGTGTTCCAGTTCCTGCCAATATCCATCAACTTCACACAGCCATTGAAGAGGAGTGGACCAACATTACACAGGCCACGATCAACAACCTGATCAACTCTATACCAAGGAGAGTGTTGGTTACACCCCCCCCAATACAGTAAAACTGCACATTTTAGAGTGGCCTTTTATTGTGGCCAGCCTAAGGCACAATAATCATGCTGTCTAATCTTGATATGCCACACCTGTAAGGTGGATGGATTATCCCGGCAAAGGAGAAGTTCTCACTAACACAGATTTAGACAGTTTTGTGAAAAATATTTGAGAGAAATAGGCCTTCTGTGTACATAGAAAAAGTCTTAGATCTTTGAGTTCAGCTCATGAAAACAAAAGTGTTGCGTTTATAATTTTGTTCAGTGTAGATTGGGCACCAAAGGTTGTGCTGCTCACAGTATGAATGTCTACTCACCAACACAGACATTAAAGAGTTAGTTCACCCAAACATGATCATTCTGTCATCAATTCCTCACCCTCCTGTCTTTTCATAAGACTTAAGTTCTTCTTCAGAAAATAAATTATTATATATTTTTTTTTTTTACTGAAATCTAAAATATTTCTGTCCTTTTAATGAAAATGTATTTCACTTGGATTAAACCACTCAGTTCATCCATGGATTCCTTTTACAATCTCATTATGAACTTCTTGAACCGAAGATGAGTGAAATGTTTTTGGATCTGGAACATGAGTATGAGGAATTGAACATTTTCAGTTTCAGGTGAACTAACCCTTTAAATGTGACTTCCTGGTTCATTCTACTAGGAGTTTGTTAGAAAGATATCTGGTAACGCTGGAGTCTGGATTGGTCTGACTGACAGTGATGTGGAGGACAGATGGAAATGGGTTGATGGCACCAACATGACCTCTGGGTGAGAAATCACTGAATTAAACTGATTATTCTCTAATAAATGATCATATCTCACAGTCAGTATCATATCACACAGGAAGCAGCACTGAACATCTAATGCTGATCTGTTCTTTCAGGATCTGGGCAGATAAAGAACCAAATGGATCTAAAAAAGAGAACTGTGCTGTGTTATATTCATCAGGGTGGTATGATTATCAATGTAATAATATTTTTAAATGGATCTGTGAGAAAAATATTTTTTTTAAAAATAAATAAATGAAATATATTTGTGAAGTGTGTTGTAACCGAGTCAAGTTTCTTAATATTCTCACTATAGATGTAAATGATGACAGTAACTACTGTATCGGGTCAGTGAGTAAAGTACATGAGGACATCTTATCACAATAAATACATTATTTATTAACATATTTAATAACATCAATGTTCATTGATCACTGTTAATGTGATGTTGATTCGAAGTCACTTTTGTTTAAATACAACTGAATTGTCAACATAAAATAATGTTGCCATGTAACAAGTTAATGTTGAAACAGTATTAGTGTTTCAGCAATACCTCAATGGTGCGTCAACAAATTCCTGACCATTTCAAAGATGGGGAAAAACCTATTAAAATATAAATGACACCTTTCCAGAAGTTGAGCCTATTTATTTTATTTAACAGTTTAACACAATCAATGACAAAATGACAAAAAATAAAACTCTTGAAAAGTGGGGTGAAAAGGACGAAAGCATCACAACCTTTAAAGGGGTCATATTACAAAAAATTTTACTTTTCCCATTTAAGTACTATAATTGTGTCTCTGGTGCATTTACCAGCACAGTAACAGTAACTTTGTTTTGCTAAGTTGTGTCTGAGCAGAACACCATGCGAAGGGATTTAGGGGCTACAAGCAGAATTTCAGTTTTTTTCGATATTCAACTTTAAGGAGTTTTGAGCCATCCATATTTTGAGATTGTGTAAGCAAGATGTTAAAGAAGGGTGAGGAAAAACAGAGTTATGTTGTACAGTAAAATAAATTTGTGTGTCGTCACACAAATAAATTTGTGGTCAGATCATCTGGCGCCATAACTTTAACTGTGGAAAATAAAGCCATGGCGCCGGATGATCTAACCTAGGGGAAGTGTGTAGATTAAAAATAAAAGTGGACCAAGGACAGATCCTTGAGGCACTCCACGGGAGAGGGTGACAGAATGAGAATTTGTGAGATATGAACTTAGCCATTGTAAAGCTGTTTCTGAAATGCCGATCACAGACAAACGGGACAGAAGTAGAGTGGCAGACGGTAGCTGAACTCAGGTCCAAAAGGACACGAAGACTGAGGACACCAGAATCAGAGGTGAGGATGAGGTCATTCACCACTTTGAGAAGAGCAATCTCTGTACTGTGGCGGGGGCGAAAACCAGACTGAAATGGTTCCTGCAGATTATTTTTGTCCAAATGAGTCTGTAGTTGCGTGGCAACCACTTTTTCTAGGACTTTAGACAAAAATGGAAGATTGGAAATTGTGGAGGTGGAGGAGTTAGAGCTCATAATCAGCTGTTCAACCACAGATGTATTGGTGAGAGTAAAATTAGATTGGGTAGGGTATCTGAAAAGTAGAAGTTTCTGAAGGAATAAAATAAGAAAAACATTGATAGATACTGTCAATTTTGTTGATCTCAGAAAAAAAGGGTCCTGGGTTTACACTTTGCTCTGTTTATAATATAAGACAAGTAGGTAACACGTGCAGTGTTAAGAGCTTTTTATATTGTGACATGAATTCAGAGCAGAGGGTAGCATAAACAGGAAGACAGGTCTTCTTATAGATACGTTCAAGACGCCTAGTCTTTGCTTTCATTAATCTGAGCTCTGGGGTGAACCAGGGGGGAGAATAAGCTGAGGGAACAGTTCTGGTCTTTACTGGGGCCAGAGCTTCCAAGACGTTATATGAGGAGAGAATCTCACCAGGACAACAGAGATTGACAGAGAGAGGCAAGGAGGAAGCAGCAATAGCAGTAGAGAAATTGTCAGCGTTTATGTTATTCAGGTTTCGATAAGATATTGAAGATTTGATTTTAGATTTGGCAAGGGGGAGAGAGAAACTAAAGTCAACGAGTTTATGGTCAGATATGCCAACTTCCTGGACACAAACATTATTAATACCAACAGAGCAGATTAAGTCAAGGGTATGAGAATGGCAGTGTGTAGGAAAATGAATGTGCTGTGTTAAATCAAAACAGTCCAATATAGTCTTAAAGTCCTAAGCAGAAGTACAGTCAGAATCCACATGAATATTGAAATCGCCAAGCTTAATAATATTGTTATATTGAGCACAAGCAACAGTAAGCAATTCAGAGAAATCAGAGATAAAGGCCCAATCCCAATTCTACCCCTTACCCTTTGTTTCGCGCGTTCACGTGGAGGGGTAGGGGTGTCCCAATTCTCATTTGGTTGGAGGGGAAGGGGTAGGGGGAAGGGCCAGGTAGCCCTTCAAACAAAGATTTTTCGGGACCACACTTCAGACGAAGGGGTATGATAAATTTCCAACATGGCCGACCAAGCGAGCAGAGAGACCCATAAATGTAAGTATTTTTTTAGTAAACAGTATTTTAGTAATAAATAATCACTTGTTTTATGTTGCCTTTAATCTTGTGTTCATGTATACGGTGTAATGTACCTTAGCCTTACGGTCATTTATTAGCTCAATTTAATTGTTACAGGGAATAAGAATCGAATCAACTGTAAATGATTCACTGTAAATGATTCAGAATTAATATTTAACACTTCATCAATTATTCGTTCAGCGAAAATTGAGGTTAGAGTATTTTACCAATTCTGGATAAAATGATGTCTGCAGAACATTCTCCTGTTTTATTAACAACTTCATAAAGTTTCTTAATATTTTCCTGATACTGAATTTCAATGTTTCATTCACACAGAATTACAGAGAATTATAAATTCTGCATTTAGAGCTCAAACATGACACACTTCTTACACACATATTACTAGACTGACCTAATTAAAAACAATGATTACAAGAGAAAGAAAATGCATACGGGAATACAATAATACATATATAATGCATATAATGCATTGACTCCAACATATTAGTAATCACATCATAGCAAATGTTATTCTGGATATAGTTAATACTTTAAGTAGGGGAGACCGGGTATGGTTGTAACACTTTTTTCTTCAGCACCTAAAACTACCTTTTTTTTTAGGCTATACGTCTGAAACTTTTAGGCAAAGTACCCACATTTGTCTACTACAAATGGCAACAATTTAAATTTATTCAACTACGTCACAGACTTTGTGAGATGATGACAAATACAAGGTGGTCCTTTGTTACAACCTACCCCACTACTGGGGTAGGTTGTAACACATACTGGGGTAAGTTGTAACAGGTAGACAAAATGCACAAAAACTAAGGGTACTAAGTGATATGCCACAACAACCGTTTTATTTTAAATGAATGGCTGCAACAATAAAATATGTGTGAATATGGGGAGTGTATGAGCACATTGTGTGTTTTTGTGCATGCACACGTGTACGTTTGTGTGTGCATGTCTGTGTGTGTGAGTGAGAGCAAATTAACATAAACATATTTACCCCCACTCCACAGAATGAACAAATGAAATGCATTCTTTATCAGTCACAATGGTGACAAGAACAAACAAATTAAATGCATACTTAAGTCACAATGGTGACAAGAACAAACAAATTAAATGCATTGTTAATCAGAGTCACAATGGTGACAAATAAAATTGGTCAGGCCTGGAGTGCATGCCTGGTGGGCCCAAAAGCTACATAAAACACACTTGACCCACACTTCTTTGGATCTTGAATTTCTGAATGGTTCCATGCAGACGTCACAGAAATCTTCCTTTTCTGAAGAGGAGTTATCAGCCTTCACCCTTTTCCCGGCAGGTTTTTTTACCTTCTTGTTTTTGCTTTTCTCACTCCCCAAGATTTTTTTTTCTGATGTTTTTCCCTTTTCGACGCTCCTCCTCTTCCAATGCCAGCTTCACTGGTGTATCAGTGAGGATTTCCGAGTGCCTCTTCTTCCTACCCCTACCTGTCTCTTTCCTTGGGCCTGCTTTTGGAAATGGCCTAATGAGTGATGGGCTGAACGACTGACCTACGATGGACCCTGAGGTGCTCGGCATCTCATCAGAGTGCAGGTGGACAGCATGAATGGCTGGAGAGGAGCCAGGCGGCAGGTGAGCTGAAGAGGAGCTGGGCGGCAGGTGAGCTGGAGAGGAGCCGGGCGGCAGGTGAGCTGAAGAGGAGCTGGGTGGCAGGTGAGCTGGAGAGGAGCCGGGCGGCAGGTGAGCTGGAGAGGAGCCGGGCGGCAGGTGAGCTGGAGAGGAGCCGGGCGGCAGGTAAGGAGGAGAGGAGCCGGGCGGCAGGTGAGCTGGAGAGGAGCCGGGCGGCAGGTAAGGAGGAGAGGAGCCGGGCGGCAGATGAGCTGGAGAGGAGTTCTGTTGAAGAGCCCCAGATGGATCAGGACGATCTGTGACTTGAGAAGGCGCAAAGTCATAGTCCTGAAAAATGTTACAATTGTATGGCCATATGCCTGTACACTGGAAGCCGGCCTGTATGTTTTTCTGTGTTGCGGCTGTAGGCAGGGTGTAACCCATGTTGAAATATGACAAATAAGAATAAATAGTTTAAAAGCTGAAATTAAGTGATTCATCTAATGTAAATTAATTCATCAGGGTTAATTAAAAATGTTAATACAACAATTTATTGTTTAAGATTAAAAGTATGCTGACAGAAAATTCATGTCACTGCCCCTTTAAGGGATTAGTGACGTTAGATACAGCACTTGAGTGATGCTGCAGCAGAGACCTGAGGGAGAGAACGAGCTGTGTTTAATAAGTAGAAAAAAAGAGTGAAAAAGTTGATTTTGCTGTTGAAAAACATAACTTACCTGGTCAGGAACTGACAGGGATTTTATGAGAACTAAGCCACACCGGTTTTGGTGAGTTTGAGTTGTTTTCTCGCATTTTGCCGTGTTGTACTTTTTTTTTTTTTTTTCTCTGGCGGAGAGCTAACATTAAAAAATGTAGCTGTTTACAAGGAAATGCTTCGCCATAAACTGTTTACCAGTTAATATTTTGGGTTTATGAAAATTGTGAATGTTATAAAAGTGAATGTATGCTTTGTAAATGAAAGATGTGCGGTATTTGTGTGAGAAACGGAGCCGTGAATTAAAAGAGGCCGCTCCGCCGCCATTATTGAGGAGAAAAAGCACCGTAGCAGTAATGTTACAACTCAGAGACTGTGAAACATTCATTTGTGTAATTTGAGGATTTAAAAAGAGATTTATTGTGTTTATGACCTGTTACACAGGTCAGGTTTTTTGCTTGGTTTGAGGCTCGGTCGGAGCGAGGATTGGATCTTCGGTGTGCGGGTGAGATTCGGGATGGCGAGCCAGACCCAGACTTTCAACTCATCTTCTCCATCGCATCAGTGAGGAAATCTCCTGCGTATGGTGACTCGCTGCCAGAGTGGTAGGAGTATCAGGAATTGTTTTTGAACTGAACTGAATAATTGAACTCACATTTGGACTTGAAATGAAGCTCTAGCGCAAGTTCTGCTGGGAAGACTCAAATGTTACGTCACTTATCAATTCAGATCTAACCAATCATTATCTAACACTTGGAGTATAAAAGATCAGCACTTACGCTTGTCTGAGTTCGCAGATGCTGACGGAAACTTTCAGTTAACGGAGCGTCAGTCGCAAACCAATTTGCTATGTCTTCTAACAGATATACCGTGTGCGATTATTCAGATTCCGAGGAGGATTTCGTTCCACCATCTCCTCTTCCCCTGCGTCGTAGTACGCGCATTCAGTGCCGCGACACCTCATGGGTTCAGTGGCCCTCGGACAAAATAATCAACACTCTCGAGGCTGTCGGAATCCCGGTCAGCCAAGGATTATCCAGAGAAGACTTGCTTCTCATGGCCCAAAATACCCTAGGCAGTCCACCTATCACGGCCGACACCGCTGCTTCAACTTCAGCGCCGTCAGGCCACACCAAACAAGTCGGAAAGAAGAGGGCCGCCAAGTCGTCTTCTCCACATTCAGCCAAAAGATCCTCGCAGTCTGCACGGATAACATCTCCTCCGACCGTTTCCGGACCTGTGGATATTAATTCGCAGCTCATTCAGGTTGTTCAAAGCCTTTCTGACACCGTTAAAGGCTTAGAATCAAAGGTTTCGAAATTTGAAAATTCCTTTGCGTCCTCTAACCTTTCAGCAAATTCTTTTCCAAGCGCTCTAGCAACTCCAACGGATTTTCCTCCACCTGCCGGATTAAACTTTTCATCGTGTGTGCCTTCGACCTCTTCTGCCTTGCCAGCTTCTCTTACGATCCAGACGCCATTCCAACATGCTTCGGCCGTGCCCGCTACGCCAAACTTCAGTCTCTCCACGGCTGTTCCAGCTCAAGAGTTTGGTAGGAGTTTTGTTTCACCTGCTGCAGTAACGGTGTCACCCCAAATAAGAGCTAACATCATCCAAGGTAAGAACATAAACCTGGCAACCTTATTGCTTCCTTCACCTGCAGCTGACAGACAAATGGTTGACTGTGGTGACGTGGCAGTCTTTCTCAAAACGTCCGATCCCAGATTACAACGAAATCTCTCATTTGGCGAATTCGTTATTGCTTTCAGCATCTACCGAGACATTCTGTGCCAAGTGTTCCCAGATCGAAGGGAAGAGCTCGATCTTTACCTAACCATGATGGCGGATTTTAATCAAAGATATGGAGGAACTCTATTTTACGAATATCACAAATCTTTTTCTGCCAAATCCGCTTCTTACATTTGCCTGTACAACACAAAACTGAACTGGTCAGTTACCGACACCGAACTGCTCGTCCGTCATTTTGGCGGTCAAAAGATCTTAGCATGCACTATATGTAGCGCTCACGGACACTCGGCTTCATTCTGCCCTAAAGCATTCGCTACTAAAGACCCGGCCGCTGTCCATAGTGCTGAAAACGTAAGCGCTCCTCTCGACCGTAAAGGTCGCCCTATTGTGGAGTTTAACGGCATTAGCCTATGTAATAATTTCAATGAGTCTGTGTGTTCCTTTTCTCAATGTAAATTTGCTCATATTTGTAGCTTTTGCAAGGATCCACACCCGAAATCAGTCTGCCCTCGCAGGTACAGGCCAGCAACCCGAGGGAAGACCCAAATTCAGAAAAAATTCTGAACAGACACCCATCAACACCTATTAATATTCCAGTCCTCTCTAGCTACCTCTCTTCTCACCCCGATCCAACTTTCGTTGATTACTTAATCACCGGTCTGTCTCAAGGGTTTCGGGTGGGCATCCTTTCCCATCTTACATCTTCTTTTGTGACAAAAAACCTTCGATCCGCTTTATCAGAGCCTGATGTGGTTTCAGCTCTGTAGAGAAGGAAGTAAATAAAGGTTACGTTATTGGCCCTTTTGCTTCTCCTCCCTTTTCTCCTTTTCGGATCAATTCTATCGGCGTTGCTACTCGTAAATATTCTGGTAAAAAACGTCTCATCTTCGACATGTCTTCTCCTCATTCTATTCATACCGCAAGTGTTAACGAACTAATCCCTTTAGCTCCGTTTTCTCTGCATTATGCTTCAGTCGACCATGCCATTCATTTAATCAAGATAGCCGGTCAAGGCGCTTGGCTGGCTAAAGCCGACATTACTGATGCTTTCAAGACTATGCCCATTCACCCCTCCGACTGGCCATTATTCGGCGTTAGATGGGAATCAAAATTTTACTTTGCAGTGAGGCTCACGTTCGGGTGTAGAAGTAGTCCCCATATTTTTAATTCTCTTTCTGAAGCCCTGTGTTGGATCCTGCTAAACGCCTGTAAACTTCCATTCGTTTTACATTTGCTCGACGATTTTCTGCTGATCGATTTTCCTTCTTCCCAATCTTCAATTCTCGACACGCTTAAGCAAGTTTTTAGTGATATCGGCGTTCCCCTTTCAGAGGAAAAAACCATGGGCCCCTCAACTTCGCTAGAATTTCTCGGCATCTTACTCGATACTGTCAACATGCAAGCCTCTCTTCCAAACGAGAAGCTTTTACGAATTAGGGAGTTTCTGGAAACTTTTTCTTCGTTACCTTCCGTATCTAAGCGCGACATGCTTTCTCTGCTCGGTCACTTAAATTTCGCTATGAGTATTATTCCTCAAGGCAGGACATTTATTTCTCGGCTGTTAACTCTCGCGCACTCCGTGCCAAAATTAAGCGACCCAATTCAGGTAGACGAAGGGTGTTTGTCTGATCTCAGCTTTTGGTCTCGCTTAATAAATCATTGGAACGGTATTTCCTTTTTCTATAATGATGTTCCTGAATCATCCATAGATTTGCAATTGTTCACTGACGCTGCCCCCTCTATCGGTTTCGGGGGTTTTTTTAAAGGGCAATGGTTTGCCGAGGAATGGCCAAAAGCATTTCCCAAGCCTGAATCAGGTTCCGTCTCTTCCGCTCTTCATGAAATCTACCCTTTGGCGGTAGCCAGTGTTCTCTGGGGCTCCGAGTGGTCTCGCAAACGTATTATGATGTTTTGCGATAACGAAGCCACGGTCGCTATCATCAACAAAGGTAGATCTTCCTCTCTGTTGATCATGCCAGTTCTAAGACGTTTAATTTGGCAATCCGTCGTTCATAATTTTATTATTTTGGCCGCGCACATTCCTGGTCACCGTAATATCATTGCTGACTCTCTTTCTCGCTTTCGTTTCCAGGCTTTCAGACGGCTCTGCCCTTCAGCCAATCAGGATCCAACACCATGCCCTCCACTAGCAAGGATCATATTAAATTAGACCAATTGCTCAAATCGGCTAGTCACTATATCTCCAAAGGCGTGGCTCCTTCCACACTTAAAGCTTATACTTCAGCATGGTCTTCATTTCTTATGTTTTGTTTTTCCCTTCAGATTTCTTTATTTCCCATTCTAATATCGACCGTCTGTGCTTTTCTAGTTCACAATTTTGAAAATCGCAAACTTAAAATTTCTTCCATCCGTAGGTCGCTCGCAGGCATTCAATTTTATGCAAGATATTTTAATCCTAATTACCCAAGTCTTTTCTCCGTGCCATCCATTCGCTTATTACTCAAAGGGATGGCTAACTCGTCCAGCAAACCTCCAGATCACCGCCTTCCAATTACTTTGTCTATTTTACAAAGATTAATTCTTTCCATCCGCAATGGTCTCTTTTCCCCTTATATTAACATTTTGCTGGAAGCAGTGTTTCTATCAGCCTTCTACGGTTTCATGCGCCCAGGGGAATTTACTTCAGATTCTAAACATTTCAATCCTGCCCTTGGTCTGTCTTTTTCCGATTTAGGTTTTTCACCCAATTTCTTTACTCTTTTTCTGAAGCATTCTAAGAATGATTCTCAAGGATCTGGTGTCACTCTAACCTTTTCTAAACTTAATAACAGCTTCTGTCCTTTCAATTCCATGATCAAATATCTCAAAGTCCGGCCTAAAACTCTCGATCATTTTCCCCTTTTCCTCTTACCTGATGGAGCACCCCTCACTAAAGCTTGGTTCAGGACTCATTTAGCTACCACCATAGAAAGCTGCAGCCTTTCCCCCTCGCTATATACTGGTCACTCTTTTAGGATCGGGGCTGCCACCACAGCAGCCCAACGAGGAGTTTCATCTTCAGCCATCAAGCTCCTGGGCAGATGGTCCTCCTCTGCATTCGAATCCTATATTAGACCAGATTCTAAAACCATCCTCGAAGCTCAACAAGCTCTCTCAAGTCAAGTTTAAGGTAAAATCATGCAAATACTGGTGGTGGTGTTTTCGTATTTCATTTAATCATTTCCAGCTTCTATAGCTGTTCAATTTTTGGGGGCTCGTGCGGCCTCATCTCTGTGTGGCCTATCGTGGCCGTGTGACCCATTGCGGCTTTGTCTCTGTGTGGCCGATCGCGGCCTCGTCTCTGTGTGGCCTATTGTGGCTGTGTGGCCCATTGCGGCCTTGTCTCTGCGTGGCCGATCGTGGCCTTGTCTCCGTGTGGCCTATCGTGGCTGCGTGGCCGATCACGGCCTTGTCTCTGTGTGGCCTATCGTGGCTGTGTGGCCGATCGCGGCCTCGTCTCTGTGTGGCCTATCGTGGCTGTGCGGCCGATCGCGGCCTTGTCTCTATGTGCCTATCGTGGCGTGTGGCCGATCGCGGCCTTGTCTCTGTGTGGCCTATCGTGGCTGTGTGGCCGATCGCGGCCTTGTCTCTGTGTGGCCTATCGTGGCTGTGTGGCCGATCGCGGCCTTGTCTCTGTGTGGCCCATCGTGGCCGTGTGGCCGATCGCGGCCTTGTCTCTGTGTAGCCTATCGTGGCTGCGTGGCCGACTGCGGCCTCCTCTCCGTGTTGCTTGTTTTCCTTGTCGCTCTCTTCCTTTTACGTTTTAATATGTTTTTCTCTGTTTCAGGAACTGCAAGATTCTTCTCGGGTGGGTATTCATTCCCCCTCACAGTTTTGAGGGGAAGTGGGCTCCGTCCCGGCAGTCACGTCTCACCACCATTTTTGGGGGTTGGCTACGCCCCTGCCTTCAGCTTCAGGCAGGATACGCAACGTCTGCAACCCTCAGTATCGTGAGCTACGGACTGGGCCTACGCCAAAGATCATAAACTTTCTATATATTCTGCTTACCGTTCGGTAATAAATATCAGTGTTACGTCATTTTGCCTCCTGAGTCTTTCTGGTAGAAATGAAGCTCTAGCGCAAGTTCTGCTGGGAAGACTCAAATGTTACGTCACTTATCAATTCAGATCTAACCAATCATTATCTAACACTTGGAGTATAAAAGATCAGCACTTACGCTTGTCTGAGTTCGCAGATGCTGACGGAAACTTTCACCTCCATCCTCCCCACCACCACCAGGATGGTCCCTGTCCATACTCCTCGGGGGTTGGCTACGCCCCTGCCTTCAGCTTCAGGCAGGATACGCAACGTCTGCAACCCTCAGTATCGTGAGCTACGGACGGGGCCTACGCCAAAGATCATAAACTTTCTATATATTCTGCTTACCGTTCGGTAATAAATATCAGTGTTACGTCATTTTGCCTCCTGAGTCTTTCTGGTAGAACTTGAGTTTAAGTTGTTATACTTTTATTTTCACATTGAGTTCATATGTTTGAATGTGATTGGAAATGCTTGTGGTCCACTTTGATTTGGTTGTAAATTGAAGGTATTTTCTTACCTGTAAAAGAAAGAGAAAAGGGTTAACTCAGGAAGAAAAATAGGAATTCCAAAATAGGTGCAACCTAGGAAAAGACCGGTCTAACTTAGATTAGCCTGATTAAAATAAAATAACTTAGGTGAACTAGAGAACACAAAGAAAGTGAAATACCTTTTCATTTATTATACTTACCTCGATATTACGAACCTGCAGGGTATTTTTTTTGTTTTTGTTTTGCAACTGTATTTTCCATGTGTGTTTTGCATTCAGTAAATTGCCGGCCTTTTGTATTTAAAACAACGGTCTCTGGTGTAATTATTATTGTTTTTGCTCCCCACTCCTTGGAACCTAGAACTGGTCCGGTGGCACAGTAAGTGGTGTGATACCGGTGTTACAAGGGCGATCCTCACAATGCCTGGAATGTCGTAAATACTCATAGTTTTACCTGGATTTCCCCTCATCCAGTCATCGCTCGCCGAATTCACCATCCTTTTAAATGGACCAAACACACTACGATCAAGTGGTTGGAGTTTATGGCTGCAATGTGGTGGGAACGTAAGTAGTACAATTCCATGGCCTTTGCAAAAATCCACAGCTCTCACAGAGATGTGGGAAGAGTGGTTATCAAGCAGAAGCAACACCTTTCTTTCTGGACTGACCTTTGTATGCTTCACAAAGTGAACGAGGAATGATAGAAAATCCTCTTCCTGCATCCAGCCTGATGAATTAGCACTTCCTGCACTCCCCAATGGCCCGCTCTGAACAAAGTGATCTTTAAAATTCTTACGAGGGAACACAAAGAATGGAGGAATGGTATTCCCCAGAGCTTGCACAGCATATGCAACTGAAACAAGTGTGCCCCTCTCCCCCGACGTCATGGCACCATCCTGCTTCATACCCCGGCG
Source organism: Chanodichthys erythropterus (assembly GCF_024489055.1). Taxonomy (NCBI): domain Eukaryota; kingdom Metazoa; phylum Chordata; class Actinopteri; order Cypriniformes; family Xenocyprididae; genus Chanodichthys; species Chanodichthys erythropterus. The sequence continues at coordinate 36,175,474 of NC_090228.1, read as the reverse complement.
TGCTACGACTCGGGATGGTGCCTGGACAGTTGTCACGCCAGTTTCGTCGACATTCCATATGTCACTGCCATCAAACCCATTTTTATCAATCACCTCCCCCAGTTGACTGAAGAAGAGTTCCACATTAGCACGATTAAAACTGGTAGCTCTTGAAAGGCTAGTTGCCTGTGGACTCCTCACTGAAAGTCTGGGGTTCCGCTTCATAAACGAGCTAAACCAATCAGGCCCCGCCATTTTCTTCTCATCCCAGGTTTGTGGATGCTGTATGTTGAATTCCACCTCGAGTTGATAGGCAAACTTTCTGATCTAAAAGAAATCATAACATGATGTCTGAGTAGGGACACACATTTTTTAGAAATTGTCTAAATGTATGTGTTGGTATTAATTTAACTTTTACCTGATTTTAAATATTTTATTCATCATTCACAAACATTAAATTGAGTTTGCATGAAAGGTCTAATACACATTAAGAGGTCTTGAATCTTGCCTTTTCTACCCTGTTATCAAGATGCTTATCCATCATGCTCACCTCACGTGGAGTTAGCCCATAGTATATATCGGCTGCCTGGCTTATATACTGTGACAAAGTCTCCTCCTGCTCCCTAGTGAAGACCTGGTGAGGACTGTAGTATCCTACACGAGGAAGGTCCCTCGATCCCTGGTCTTTCAGTTCTTTATATTTCTGCCAATATCTGTTCAAGGTTACATGGCAGATTCCATGGGATTTTGCCACTGCCCTAACAGACCTTCCTTTCCTAACTTCCTCTGCTGCTCTTTTTAAAAGGCTGGCATCGACTCCATAATCTGTTTTTCTCACCCAAGTTCTAGGCATTCTGTAAAATTATTAAAATCACAAAAATGTTCTTAGTTGTATATAAGGGGATGGTTGTAACACTTTTAACCCTCTGGAGTCTGAGGCTGATTTGGGGCCTGGAGAAGTTTTGACATGCCCTGACATTTGTGCTTTTTTCAGTTGTTCATAAACATATTAATGACACAAGTGTCATTACACTGTATTCAGCACAAATGTCAATATTCTATATTTATGTCAATTTTCTATACAGAGGAGTTATATTTATTTAATATTCATTGTTATCTCTATGAGTGCTGGTGTTTTCAATTCATACTGCAGCCGGAGGGCGCTAAAGAAACAAAAACTCATCTAAAATTCATCAATAGAAGAAAAGAAAACAGGAACTAACTGCATGTCTTCCAGAGGTCGCTAACCATGGCTTTTACATCCAGATAAACACTTTTCAAGACAATAAATACACGATTGAGACGATGTATGCATGTATTGCCTCTGAATTTGCCTCTGAATAGCGCTGGCTCCGTGGGCGTGGCCACATTAGCGGGTAATGAGCTGAATCACGGACTTCTGACATGGCTCTCTTTTCATACAGATTACATAAACACAGAATGTTTGTTTTCGATTTGACTTACATGATTTAAAACCTGACATTTCAACGTTTCTTTAGACATAAGTGTAATTTTTTTGTCAGTAGTATTCACTAAGTTACAGTTCATTTTCTGAGAACTATCAGATTGGACTTCGTTCAGAGGGAGACGAGAGATCACGCATCATGTTAGTTTTCTTTATTTTACAAAAAGCACAACATTTTGTTTTTACTCTGAGTGTATACAAATAAAAGGAGATATTCTATAGTTTCAGTTGATGTATTACTTATGTCTCTATGACAAAAAATGACGGAGTATTTTAAGTCTGTTTTGCTGCAATGTGAAAAAAACCTGCAAAACGCGCCGGCGCGTTTTCAGACCTCAGTTAAAACAAGTGTTACAACCTACCCCGCCACTGTCACCCATTGTTTAGCTAGCTGTATTAGCATGGTGCTTTGAAATTGGCAGGAGGTTGATACACGATTCTTTAAAAGAGAAACTACAGTTTGACCTGATATAACTCATACAACATTATCTACAATGGTAGAAGTACTAAACAAAATATTATCTTGTTAATTTTTTTAACTTTCTTACCTCAGAATTAGATTTTCTGCTGTAGCTTCAGGAGAGATAGCAACACAGACTGGAAAACCTCCGTGTGGGATCGTAAAGGAAGCCTGATGAGACTGAAACTGTCACATGACTCCTATCTTATCCCTGATTCGTGGAATTGGTAGTGTTACAACTCTCCCCGTGTTACAACTATACCCGGTCTCCCCTAATCGACAATTGTCCCTTTTGAGATTCAAGATTGAGTCCTTAAGCATAGTTTAAACTCTGACCGGAGTCATGGGTGACTGGGTCACGATGGACGGTCACACAAGGGAGGTATTGATAGGACAGATTTGTCTTTAAATCCGTTGTTGGGTGTTTTCCTGTTCTGTCCAATAATACAAGAGGGTTTTGGAGAAGGAGGTCTCTGCGGAACAGAAAGGGGCGGTTCCCAACTTTGGGGTGTTGTCACACGGGAATAGGTGTTTTTCAACCTCTTTACCTGATTTGCTCAAATCGAGTGGGATATTTCCGGAAAAACAATAAGAGATATGTATTGTATATGAATGTAAGTGTATTATTTAAGTTGTTTAACGTTTCTTTTGTGTGAATATGCTTGCTAGCTCGTTGTAAAAAGCTCCAAGCAATCTTCCACTCACTTCTAGCGATAACTATTATTAGCTAACATTCGCTATTCTATTTGATGTATCTGTTAGTCACTTGATTTGTTTTAGTTTTGCGAGGTTGTGGCTACAGTGTCTGTGGTCAATAAAATGATTATAAAGTTTAAAGTCTTCAGAGTCATCATTTCAGGTTAACACATTTTTTTTTTTTTAAGTTTACACAAGGTCAGTAAGTAGTCTTATGAATGCATATAAAGCTTATACTCATACAATATACGCTGAGACAGTCATGTGTTTCTGTGTGGTTGATAGCCTATAAAAAACAATTAGGCTACACTTAAAATTAAAGTTAATTATATCACAAGCACTGTCTAGCCTATGTATTCTCTCTGCTTGTCTGTTAGTGCAGTGGTTATATCATTATAATATTATATATATAATATTATATATTAAATATATAATACTATAGCTTTTATGACGAAGGTTTACACTATGCACGTGAAATTTGGCATGCGAGAGATTAAATAAAATAGGCTGTTGATCGCGTGCAACCGGTTGTGTTCTTCTGCGTTATATTCATATTGAAGAGCATCAATCATTAAACAAGACTAGTAGCACAAGAAGGCGATCTAGCCTTAAGAAACTATTTGAGGTGAAAAAATACCGTAGTAATTTATAGTAAATACTATAGTGTTTTGAACCATACTTGAATTAATTTGTTGTGGTAATTATATAGGCTATTGCTGTGGTAATATAACAACTATAGTAATATAAACAAATTGCGTTACCCAATACTGTGCTAAGTTTTCTTTAAACTATATATTACAATACACGCAGTTTACTATAGTAAAAACTAAAGTACTACAGCCTATGCTGCTGTAGCATTCATTAACAATAAAGTGTTGTAAATACTATAATATACAGTAGGCTATACTACAATTTACTGGTTCAAAAACACTATATACTATCAATTACTATAGTATTTTTACACCCCATGCATGTCCAACCAAATGACGCCGATCAGATAAGTTCAGACAAATGACTACTTGTCTATGTAAAATATATAGCCATTGTGACAAAATTACATCCCGTGTCATTATAATTCGTAGGCTAGTTTATGCAAAATAATAATAATAAAATAAATAAATAACTAGCACTAAAAAAACGGAGTAGGCTAATAAAACTTGCATAAATCATATATTTCGCCCTCTCGAGCTATAAGCTACAGGTCCTGTAAAATAGTTCATACTCTTCAAAATAAATGAATGTATTATAGTAAAATGTTTCCATATATCTAGGCAGGCACTCGGGAAAAACGCATAGTTTCCCTGTTACGGAAGTCAAGCATGCAGCAATATTTTATTTATTTTTCGTTATCTCAACATAATTGTTTCTCGGGATCTAAACATTAAAAAAGTAGTTGTGTTCATAAGAAAACAAGAAAAAATTAAATAAAATAATAATGAATGGCCTTTCAAGCTTCCTTACTTTAAAAAAAACGCATATCCCGGCTTCCGTACTTTTTTGGTTGGATCGTTATAAACACCTCTCTCAGTTAGAAAACACCCCAAAATTGGGAGACGCCCCTCTTTTGTTCCGCAGAGACCTATACTTGGGGTTTTGTGAGAGAATCAATAGATTTAATGTGATCAGACCCACGTGATGGGTTCTGATTAGTTTATTGCTGATGAGCAAAGAAGTCCTTTAGACAGAGTCCTTTGTTAAAAGAAGTCACGTCATCACTTCTGTAAAAGCTAGGTTTTTCCTGTCAGGAAATGGATCTTTTGGACCAAATGAAGCTTTGTTCAATCATGCCTCTGGCTGATAAAGCCATTTGGTAACGTCTGTCGAACGGGTCCCTACAACGGTTATGTTCTCCGAAAACAGATTTGTTAAAATTGCTATGAAAACAGTTCGCTAATGTTTTTTACTTTATTTTATTGAAACCCGCGTTGATTTGACAACATAAATTCAAATCCGGTGGCAGCTAACATGTGTTTTTGCCGCATGCCTGATTAATGTATTGTTCTGTTGTGGTTACGTCCATAAATACGTGTATGTTACATGATATAAACAAAAAGTGCATTCAGTTTGCATGATTATTCATCAGTATTGTATGTTCTGTATCAACCAGGGACTCCTTTGTCTTATGCAAACTGAAGACAAATGCAAAAAAAATAGCTGTCGCCCAAGCAACAGAGATCACTACAGCTATCGATGGCATCTTAAAAGGCCAATTCACACCGCACCAACAATTTTTTTAGCACGACCCTTTTTATTAACGAGAACCATAAGCATATACAACTATGTAGCTAAACAAGCCAAAACGAATTATTAAAAACGAAACTGAAGGTAAACCTGCGTTGCTCTCATAGTGGTTAATGTTACCTTTCTCTTTCGGTGAAGTGGAGCAGCTGCTCTTGCTGCTCTTTTAACAGTATTTTATTTTTTATAATGAACAAGCTGCGATGTCACGTTTCCACTGCTTTGTTGTGTGTGCGCGGGCGCGATCAAACAGCTGTCTTTGCAGGGAACTTGCCTCATCGTCATGGCAACGGTTCGTGGCCAGGTCAGATTACATCAGAGTTTGTTGCCGTCTGTTGGAAAACTGTTCACACCGCGCAAACATTCCACAACCCGACAAACGCCGATTAAACATGTTCAGTCGGGTGAAAACCGACTCTGACCAACGCCAACAGGGGTATCACACCGATCCAACAAACTCCAACAGACTAGTGTTGTCGGTGCAGTGTTAATTGGCCTTTAGAAGTGTGTGATAAACATCGGCGCATCTTTGACGTATGAGCTAGCAACGACTTGTGATGACGTGTAACGGTCTAGTAGTGGTGTCCCATTTCTTAGGGGAATATTTTCAGCCCTACCCCTTGACACTCTGTTTCAAGGGGAAGGGGTAGGCGTAGGGGTAAGGGCAAGGGGAAGGGGTATAAAATAGAATTGGGATTGGGCCAAAGTTTGCATGTGTAACCCCTCACCCAGATTCTACTTGCCCCACTCTGCGCGGACCTTGAATCTGGGTCTCCGGCGTGGGAGTCAGATGCTCTAACGAAGGAGGCTAAAGGCTGCAACCTCTGGCTTTAGTCGATAGAACATCTCTTGAGATCACAGGAGTGAGGTTTACTTGCACAGCAACTACTAGCTGGCCCCGTTACACATGATGCTTAGTCGGTTTGTAGTTCAGCAAAATCAAGAGTGGTGTGGGACCAGCAATTCTAAATGACAGATATTCAAAGCTAGCAACAACTTGGAAGTTGATATTGATAGTCTTATAGTTGTTCTTAATCACAGCTGCCAGGCCACCGCCTTTGCCAGCGAAACGTGGTTTAGACAGATGGTAGTATCCAGGAGGAGTCAGAAGGTTAAGCTCCATAAGGTCATTAGGTGATTGCCAGGTTTCAGTGAGTATGTCCAACTTTCTTTCGATGATAATGTCATTCAGAAGTGTAGCTTTATTGGCCAGGGAGCGAGTGTTGAGTAGAGCAAAGTCTAAGGGGCATATGAGTTTGTCACATCTCCAGCCAGAGGTGTGAGAGTATGAGACACGTTATTGGAGCGAAAGCGCTTGTCGTTATGGTGACGCATCATGGGTATTGAAGATGGAGAAGAGGAGTATTGAATCAACCAGCGCTTAGGAGAACGATGAATATAACGAGGGCAACGAGCAATTCCGAGGCTTTTACACCATCCATATGTAGAAAAATCCAGCCGAGAAATTGATGCAATTGGTGCAGTTGTGACGAGGCGTAAAAAGCTCCATGTTAAACAAAAAGAGGTCTTTGTGAAGGGTCAATCTGAGATGAGCAGCAAATGCAGCCACACCAAACACTGTTACACAAACTACGTTAGCCAAGCCCAGGGGGGTACGATCGCCAGATCTGCCATGAGCCGCGAATTCAAACGTACCGAGAAACCCAGCAATGGGCACGGGCAGAGAGCTCATGGGGAACAGAGGAGTGAGGCCACACCACACACGTTAGCCAAGCCCAGTGAGCAAAACAGACAAAACACAATCAATGAGGAAGGAGAGACTTACTCACAGAAGGTATCAAGTGTTAAACCAGACACAGGCAGAGGGCTTGTGCGGAAAATTGAGGCATGTCACAAACACCAGCCATACAGGTAAAGGCAGAAGTTTGTGAAAACTAGGGAACAGTCCAGCAATGTTTATGTTTGATGATTTTATATCCAAAATGGGGAAAAACACAAGAGAAAGCAATGATTGATGTTGATAGTGATGGAGGAGGTTGAAATACAGGTGATCGATTTGATCAAAACAAATAATCCAAACATAAAGGTCGAGACAGCAGCATGTTGTAGTTAGTAAAAAAAACGAGTCCAAACATCCGGACAACCAGCGACGAAGACAGGATGGTGATACACAGCTTGCAAACAGTTAGCAAACAACAAGAAACGATGAAAACTGACGGCAGCCACAGTGTGCACGGCGTTCTCTCATCGGACTTAGCCAAAACGAGTGGACTCAGCGGTGGGGTTCACAAATCGGGTAAGGCGGTTGAAAATGCCTATCATGAACTGACATGCCCCACTGATTGGGACACATGCAATAGTGAGTTGGCACTGATACGGTTTCCATATGTATAGCAGAAAACATTATTAACATTATATGTGAACCTTAATCAGTTTACAATTGTAAAGTAAACCTTAAGTTCCTGAAACTCCTTTTTGAATAAATAAATAATTTTAGTTTTCTTCTGATGGCTTCGTTCACACAACAGCAGAATACAGATGTCAGTCCTGTTTTAGACATATGGTTATGTTCACACAGTCTGGATATGAAACTAAAGTGACTTCCTTTCAGGACTATTTTGTGAGTAAATTCATTAAACAGTCTAAATATGCAAGAAACAAGCAGGAACACTGATAATGAGAAGTAACGTTCCCTAGCAATGTCAAGAAACCAGCAAAAATACTCTAGAAACCAGATCGAAAACTCTTCTCTTTATTACTTCTGTTAGTGTGATCTCCTTCTCATAGAGTTGATCAGGTTGTTGATTGTGGCCTGTGTAATGTTGGTCCACTCCTCTTCAATGGCTGTGTGAAGTTGCTGGATATTGGCAGGAACTGGAACACGCTGTCATATACGCTGATCCAGAGCATCCCAAACATGCTCAATGGCTGACATATCCGGTGAGTATGCTGGCCATACAAGAACTGAGATGTTTTCAGCTTCCAGGAATTGTGTATAGATCCTTGCAACATGGGGTCGTGCATTATCATGCTGCAACATGAGGTGATGGTCGTGGATGAATGGCACAACAATGGGCCTCAGGATCTCGTCACGGTATCTCTGTGCATTCAATAAAATGCACCTGGTGTTCGTTGTCCATAACATACACCTGCCCATACCATAACCCCACTGCCACCATGGGCCACTGGATCCACAACACTGACATCAGCAAACCGCTCACCCACACGACGCCATACACACTGTCTGCAATCTGCCCTGTACAGTGAAAACCGGGATTCATCCGTGAAGAGAACACCTCTCCAAAGTGCCTGACGCCATCGAATGTGAGCATTCAAACATTCACTGATGCTCCAGAAGGAAACACGATGCATTAAGAGCAGGAGGGTGAAAACTTTTTGAATTTGAAGATCAAGGAATATTGTACTTAATTTGTCTTCAGGGAAACATGTAAGTATCTTCTGTTGCTTCCAAAGGGCAGTAAAAATAAACAAAAGAAAAAATTCAAGTTTGTCCTGTGTTACTAAATTGGTTTGTTTTGCTTCTTTGTTGCCTTTTCTCAGATTTCACAATTACCCAACACACACACACACACACACACAAAAAAAAAAAAAAAAAAATCAGGAAAGCATGGATGAGACTGATAGGTTTGTGTGCAGTATGCATTTCCAGACTGAGGATGTAAATATCTCCTCTCATCTTGAACCTGCTGAAATGTTCCTGTAAATATATTTACTTTCCAAATGTGCATTTTCCCAGTAACCTGCCACAGTCAGTGCTTGTTCTAAGTGAAGATTTTTTATTGCTTATCATTTATTCTCCTGATTTATGAATGATGCATTGATACTTGTTTTCTCTCTGTCTTGTGTATAATTTAAAACATCTTGTTCAGTGGAAAATTACTGCTAATGCTGTTCTCTTTTAAGAAACGCTTCTGAAACTAACAAAGGAAGTGAAGCAAAGGTGCAAATGTGTTTGTTTAGACAGCTTGGACTTCAATAAGGCATCTGCTAAGTTTTAGACCCCTCTCTTTTTTTCAGTTTTTATGATCCTAATATGGTAACGTGTTCTGATTGGTTTGGGGTAATAAGGATCAATAAGAGGCGTATATAAGACAGCCGCTCTGGGTGAGGGTGTTCTTCTCTGTAGAACTGTGTAGAAATCTTCTTTAAACAACTTTCTTACAAGAATAAAATCAACAAAGACATTTCCTGAGTGTTTGTCTCATTACATTCTCACCACTGAAAGAATAAAGAACTTTTCCACAACAACTAACAAGTCACTATGAAATTAAAATAAATTTTTTTTTATGGAATATTGCAGTATTAATGAATGATTTATCAATGCACATCACATTTAAATTTAATGTGCCCTTATAATCTTTAATAAAAATTACTTCCCCTACCTCTTAAAATGACTTCTCTTCTCTTCTCTGATGACGTTTACTGGAGCAAGAGCAGGACAACCTGTCAATCACATGACATTACAGCAATGGCCGAGTTTCACTCAGATATACATCACAAAAGGGAAGCTGACCACAAGTTAATTCACCAAGAAGACAAGTGCTGACTGCATCTACATCAAACAAGACCATTTAATGTTTGACAGTTAAAGAGCAGAAATGTCTGATGGTATTTATGAAGATGTGATCAGGACTGAGTCTGAGGGAATGAACACAGACAGAATGGAGATGACAGTGGAAATCTATGAGAGTGCAGAATGTGTGAGAGATCATGACTTCAGGACAGAGACAAACACACACCAACCACTTCAGCGTACAGGTAATCACATTCATTACTTTGATCAAATCATCAGAGTCTGCACATGTTCAGTCATCTAATGTCAGACCTGTGCTGTTCAGAAGTGTGAAGATCAGAAGAAGCTACAGTGTGTTTGGTTCAGCTTTGTGTTTTTCTGATGCTATTGTAGGATTTGACAACTAACAATTTGTATATGATTTTGGAGAGAGAGAAAAAGAAACTGACTAAAATGTTTACTCAGCCTGTGTGTTTCAGTTAGTTTTGTCCGATGCCTAATTGTATGAGATCTGATAATGGCTATGTTTACATGCACCAATTTTCATCAATCTGAATGAATTGAATCCAATTGCAGATCTGTTTATGTAAACATTGTAATCAAATATCCATTTATATGTGTTTTATATATATTCTGATTGAAACTTTTGTGCACGCGCTCTGTGTGACATCATATCAATCACACTTGGACAACCATGGACGTGACACCAACAGAGCTCATTGTTATTTTTGTCCTGTTGGCAGTGGCGTACAGGACAGGCACTGCGGCCCCTGAGATAACCCAGGTTGCGTCAACAGACGATGATCATTTATCGACGACAGCCAGACATATTGTCAAAAGCATCAAATCTTGGCAATATTAAGAGGATCTGGTATTTCCATTTAGGCCTGTTACATTCTTCTAGTCTATTATTAGCCCATTACTATTAGGTTAGGCTTCTTTTATTATTACATTAATATTATAATAAATTTGCCCTGCAATAATTTCATATCGCATCACCACATAACTGTGCTGTGAGGATAATAAAAGATTAGGCTATTAGCTATCTTTGAAATTTTTTTTAGGTCTATTATACAATGAATTATAGGCCTATAATTAAAATTATTAAGAGTGTATAATATTTCCTAACTCTGCAGTCATCAATGAAAACTAAGCACAGCTTTATTTCAAGCACTGTCTTTTCACCGGCATAATTCTTGCGCAAAGTTGCTCCTTGTGTGATATCCATTGGCTCCCATTCTTGTTTTAAAATGGAAAGATTTCCAATATTGTGACGAAGGGATACAGCTATGCCACTTCCTGTTGGCATACATCTTTACAACTAAAGACGTGAACTTGTGCACTGCGTAATGTGTGTCAACATTGCACTGTTGTGCCCCAGAGACTTCTGAATATGATTGAGAAAGTAGTCAAGCGTTTACATGGTCATTTTTTGCTGTTGGATTGGATTAGAAAAATAATAAACCACCCCTTCCAATCCAATCAAAATCTTATTTGGATCGAGCTCAGTTGGATCGATTAAGGGGTTTACATGAAAATTATATGAATGTTTTTCAATCAAATTGAGCCGTCAATCCGTTTACAAATGGATTATTTGGGTGCATGTAAACATAGCCATTGTTTTTCCTGAGACCGATGCCTAAATGTACAAGATCTGACAGTGACACTTTAGCCTAGCCTCCTTGAGCATTGCTCCTCACATGATTTGAGACTTTACACTGTCTTCAGATCATTTACGTTCTCAGTGACATGTGATTGACCTGCACTGAAAAGAAGCATCAGAGATAATAGAAACAAACATGCAACAGAAGAACAGAGATTTATTTCAAGCAAAATTAAGATACATTTTCTCATCAATTTTGATTTCACTGGAGTAAGTAAAGTGAATTTTCCCTCATGTATAACTGTACTGTGCTAATTTGAACCCGGCTGCTACATCTAACCACAATATCACAATAGTGCCCTTTAGGAAGAGTTTTTTTGTTATGCAAATATATTGGTATTAACAGACAGGATGTCACATGCTCTTGTACTGTGACTTTGCCACAGTACCTCAACTACTAAAAGTAAAGTCAAATAGCAGAGGATGATACACAATGGTAATTCAAAGTGCTTTACATAAAGAATAATAATAAAAATAGAACATAAGGAATAGAAATAACAGTAAAAACAGAGAATTTTGCTATCTGGATGGTTGAGCTAGGAAGTCTTAGGGAGTTTTTTGTTGTTGTTGTTGTCCATCAGAGTGGATCTAAACTGATCTATCCATCAGAGCAGATCTAAATGGATCTTCCTCACACGACAGGACTGCTACCTGTTAAGGCACTTCAAACTGATAAACTCAAACTGAAGTTTCAATCTCCCCTTTTGCCAAGACACCTCAAACTGCACTACACAGCCCTAATCCCCCTTCTGGAGATATCTTATCTATGCAACGCAGTTCAAATTTCCCCTTTGGAAATTTCCACCTTTGGAAAGTGTCCTGACTGTAATCCAGGGATATCTTAATCATGCACCACAGCTCAAATTTCCCCATGGTTTGTCCCCTTATCCAAATTTACCAAATTTTAACCTAATCACAAATGCTTTCTTCCTAATTCTCCCAGACTCTTTTAACCAGACAGCAATATTTAAAATGCATTAAAAGTAAAAAATAACAAGATGATACATAAAAGATATAAAATACATTTAGAATGAAATAAAAACAGGAAAATGAATTAAAAGAATAAAAAGATAATACGTATAAAATAAAATGCAAACAGTTCGGACATAGCACAGAGCTCAATCAGCAAATGCATAGATAAAAAGATATGTTTTGAGTCTGGATTTGAATGTGGCTACTGTTGGAGCACACCTGATCTCTTCTGGAAGCTGGTTCCAGCTGTGGCTGGCATAACAGCTAAAAGCAGACTCTCCTTGCTTTGAGTGAACCCTGGGTATTTCTAAATGACTTGATCCTGATGATATGAGTGATCTGTTAGGTTTATATTCTATGAGCATATCTGCAATATATTGAGGTCCTAGGCCATTGAGTGATTTATAAACAAGTAACAGTACTTTAAAATCAATTCTAAATGCAACTGGAAGCCAGTGCAAGGACCTGAGGACTGGTGTGATGTGTTCATGTTTTCTGGTTCTGCTCAGAATCCTGGCAGCAGCGTTCTGTATGAGCTGCAGCTGTCTTATGGTCTTTTTGGGAAGACCAGTGAGGAGCCCATTACAATAATCCACCCGGCTGGTGATGAAAGCATGAACAAGTTTCTCTAAGTCTTGACTGGAGACAAAGCACCTAATTCTTGCAATATTTTTGAGATGATAATATGCTGATTTAGTTATTGTCTTTACATGGCTACTGAAACTCAGGTCTGACTCCAAAATCACACCAAGATTCCTGACTTGATTTTTAGTTGTTTGACCCCTAGAGTGAAGGTACATGTTCACTTTGAGAACTTCATCTTTGTTTCCAAACGAAATGATTTCAGTTTTGTCTTTGTTTAACTAAAGTAAGTTTAGACACATCCAATTTTTTATTTCATCAATGCATTGGCACAGGGAGTCAATGGGGCTGTAGTCGTTAGGTGATAGCGCTAGGTAAATCTGGGTGTCATCTGCTTAGCTGTGATATGCAATTTGGTTCTTTCTCATTATTTGGCTCAGTGGCAGCATATATAGGTTGAACAAGAGAGGTGCAAGTATTGAACTTTGAGGGACTCCGCATGTCATGGATGTCCACTCAGACTTATGGTCACCGATACTCACATAATAACCTCTCCCTTCTAAGTATGACCTGAACCATTTAAGGACCATCCCAGAAAGCCCAACCCAGTTTTCCAGCCTGTCAAGAAGTATGTTGTGATCAATAGTGTCAAATGCAGCACTGAGGTCGAGTAGAACCAGCACTGATAATTTACCTGTATCTGTGTTTAGGCGAATATCATTTATCGCAGCAAAAGAGTGGGAGAGTTTGGTTCCAGCATACACCAGTTCCTCCATTTTCTCTGAGAAGCACAGAAGAGGGGATGCTGGAGAGAGGGATAACGTGTCCGGTGAGTTATTATGGCATATTGATGCAGACATAACAGTTCTGACTGCTCCTTTCAAATATCATTCTTCCCCACATGGATGATTAGTTGATTTGCAGCTTTATATTTCATCAGAATGCTCTTAAGTTCCCTGTTTACATAAGAAACTGTTGCTTGTGGTAGGCAGCATGTAGTTGTATCCCTGCTGCTAATGTTTCTGATAATAGAGTCACCCACTATCAGAGTCCTGGGCTCGGCTGCTCTAAGAACTGAGTGCCGCTGTCTGCTCAAACTTGAGCGGCAGTTAGCATTGGTGTTAGCTGCTGGCTGATTTGATCTGTGTCCGATCATGTTTGGGGATTCCTCACCCACATTCATCATGTCTGGAGATTCCTCACAAACATTCATTAACACTTCAAATCTATTCTCCAGATGTATTGGCGGTGGTAGGGAGCTAGTGTTTAGGGTAGAGGATGCTACTGCATTAATATGTGATACTCGTAACAATCTGATGTCTCGAGTGCCTTTGATCAACATATTAATCGATGGCACACACAGGGAGCGATACCCAATTTCGGCACTCAGTACGGTCTGTTTAGGGGCATTAGATTCATGGGACTGTGTGCTGAGGACGTCCATGATGAAGCTCTGTTGTGTATTCCGTCTGGTTTGGTAGTCCTGCAAGTAACTTTGTTTCAAGAACTGCAATCCTTTGTAGAAGTCTGTGGCAGTTTGTGCAGCAGGTAGATTATTTAACCAGAGGAGGCATATTATTTCTAATCCTTTTGGATGTAGGCAGCTGTGTTTTCCCTTCTCCGGAATGTAAGATGATGGCTGCCGTCAGTGGGAGGCTGGTTGGATAAAAATTCCCCTTTTTTGTAGCAATTCTTCCAGTTAAAAAGTTTGTTGGTGCCAAGATAGATTTGTTGTTTGAACACTGTGCTGATTTGCTGTAGTTAAAATTAGGAGATAAAATATAAAAGCAATAGAACAAAGCGCGGAGCTGTAAGCAAGAGCGTCCGAACAGTAGCGAAGCAGGAAGTAAAGCCACATGTAGCTCTCATCATGTGAACAAAAATGTCACAGCCTGTTCATGGCAATATAAACACTGAACCAAGAGAAAACATACAGGTACACATACAACACAAACATACAATTAGGAATTGAGAAAACATTCATCTTGATGTCTGTCATTTTCAGGAAGTGTTTGTGTGAAGATCAGAAGCTCCAGAGCAGCTGCAGTGTGTTTGGTGATGCTGTGTGTTCTTCTGCTGACTGCAGTCATAGTGCTGTGTGTCCACATCCATACAAAGAGCTCAAACTGCACACCAAAGACACACCAGCTACTAACTAACATCACCAACCTCACACAAGAGAGAGACCAGCTACTAACCATGATTAACAACCTCTCACAAGAGAGAGATTGGCTGAAAATAAAGAAGAAAGACCTGACCAATGAGAGAGACCAGCTACTAAACAAGAACACAGCCTTGACAAATGAAAGAGATGAATTAACTAAAGAAAGAGACCAGTTCAATCAGGAGAGAAATGAACTGTGGAAGATGCTCAATGAAATGGGTAATGTTAAATTATAGTACATTTACTAGTACAAGTGTTTACTTAAATATCTAAATGGAGTCATTCCATAAACTTGCACTGTCTTTATATACTGCCTCTTGGCCAGGACTCCTTTGAAAAAGAGGTTTTTAAACTCAATGGGACTCTCCTGGTTAAATAAAAAATAAAATATACATCTAGTTATATAAACACACAGTTTTTAAGTGCTGCTATCAAAGAAATGTCATGATTCAGTACAGGTGGGGAAAAAAACTAGTCGATGATCTGGTTGTGTTTACAGGTGGATATATTTATGAATCCAGTTTTTACGTCATTTTCTCTGAGAAGAGGAACTGGACTGAGAGCAGAAGATACTGTACAGAGAGAGGAGCAGATCTGATCATCATAAACAACGGAGAGGAACAAGTGAGTGTAAGATAGATTGGGCACCAAAGGTTGTGCTGCTCACAGTATGAATGTCTACTCACCAACACAGACCTTAAAGAGTTAGTTCACCCAAACATGATCATTCTGTCATCAATTCCTCACTCTCCTGTCTTTTCATAAGACTTTTGTTCTTCTTCAGAAAACAAATGAAGATATTACGAAATCTGAAAGATCTCTGTCCCTTCATTTAAAGTGTATTCACCCAAAACTCTGACGGTTCAAACTGCTCATCGAACATACACAGAGCTCAACCGATCTTACTTAATGCATGAGAACAAAGTTGCTCTACATTTGTTCGCTGATCAATGTTTATATGTGAAAAAAAAAACTCTAAATTAAACCTGCTCATCATATAACACTTGGATTACTAGATACTAGATACTGCTTAATTCATTATTGAATTACTCGAATTACATTTACAGTCTCTTTATGAACTTATTGAAGCATCATAGTTTTGGATGAATAGACTGAAATGTATTTGAGTTGACATTACAATACCTGATGGCCACTAGATGGCACTTCCTTGCTGTTAGTTGTTGTTGCTGTGTGCTGAGTAAACCAATGCAAAGCAGTGCAGTCATGTCTCTTGTTCTTCCCATGCATGCTCTGAAACAGAACAGAATATACCGTGTTATTATAGCATATTGAGGCAGACATAGCAGACTTAATGGAGGAACAGAAATCTCTCAGATTTCATTAAAAATATTGCGTACTGGAACAACATGAGTTTGAGGAACCCTTTAAATGTTTAACCCTTCCTGCTTCATTCTACTAGGAGTTTGTTAAAAAGATATCTGGTGGTACTGGAGTCTGGATTGGTCTGACTGACAGTGATGTGGAGGGCAGATGGGAATGGGTTGATGGCACCAACATGACCTCTGGGTGAGAAATCACTGAATTAAACTGATTATTCTCTAATAAATGATCATATCTCACAGTCAGTATCATATCACACAGGAAGCAGCACTGAACATCTAATGCTCTTCTAATGATCTGTTCTTTCAGGTTCTGGGTGACTGGACAGCCAAATAGATCTAAAAATGAGAACTGTGCTGTGTTATATTCATCAAGGTGGCATGATTATCCCTGTAATAAAGCTTTTAAATGTATCTGTGTGAAAAATATTTAAAATAAAAAAGAAAGAAAAAGAAATATAAATATGAAATGAAATATATTTGTGAAGTGTGTTGTAACTGTGTCAAGTTTCTTACTCTTCTCACCATAGATATAAATAATGACAGTAACTACTGTATCGGGTCAGTGAGTAAAGTACATGAGGACATCTTATCACAATAAATACATTATTTAACATTATTTATTAACATATTTAATAAAGTTCAAACAATGAGATCAGTCAAATATAACCAACAGTAGCTTGAACTCAGACCTCAAAACTATAAACTTTGATGAAGACAAAGACTGAACATTTAGATGACACACAGCTCAAATACTGAAGATTGACCAGATCAATACAGTGAGAGACACAGATAACATGCAGTCACTGAAACAATGTTGATGCGTCAACTTTAACATTTAGTGTTGAAACAATGGTGAGATTTCAACAAAATCATCAATGGGAATGTCAGTACATCACTGCTACTGAATCAATATTGAAATGAACAAACGTAATCATTGGTAAATATTGTTTGATCAATGTTAATGTGATGTTGATTCAAAGTCACGTAAACAGTATTAATATTTCAGCAACACTTCAATAATGCTTCAACAAATTCCTGACCATTGTGGAAAACCTTTTAAAATATAAATGATGCCTTTCCAGCAATTTAGTCAATTTATTTTATTTGACAGTTTAACACAATCAATGACAAAATGATGTGCAAAAAGGACAAAAGCATCATGACTGTAACATGGAGTGGGACAATGGAGTTGGAGATCCACGGTCAGGCTTTATTAATTAGAAGAGCGTAATCGTACAGGCAGTAGGTAGGTCACCAGTGAACAGTAACAGGAAGCAAGGCAAAAGAGTAATACAAAAACACAGGCAATGGTCAAGACAGGCAGCAAACGATCAGACAAGGAAACAGTCCAGGGTCAAAACACAGGCAAGGAAGAACAAAGGATAAACTCAGCCATGAGTGTGGGTGCTTCTCAATTCTTATTTGTGCATCCTCGTTTCCTTTCCTCGCATCTTAGCTCTACCCTTTCAGGACCCTCCACCCCCCCAAAACCCCAAAATATTTTTTCGACAATGGTACAGGAGTCAGAGAGAAAATTATCATCAAATAAATTTTTTTTTTTTTTAAATTCAAGAAATCATTAAGTAAAAAGGGCAAAACACTTGAAAAACATTGACATATTGAATTAGATACATGCATAGGTCTGTATCATGTAGTGTGCTATGCAATATAATGTACTTCATGTAATAAGATTTCACTCTGTACGAAACTTCAAAAATCGCTTCTTATAAAATATATTAAAATAGTGGTGTATGTTACAATTTTTGCACATCACTTTGGGTGTTCCTGCACACCCAGGAATCTTGCATCTTCCCTTCTTATAATACATTGTAGCCAATGAGAGGTACTCTCTAAAACCTCCTCGAAAAGTACCTCTTATCGCACAACGTTGCCCTGAGGCAACGAAAAGAAAAACTGAATTTCTGAACATGCAAAATAAAAAAAACTTCATAAAACCTGACAAAAGGCTTCTCCACACCTTCATACACACACACACACACATATTTTTTATGTACAGTTCATGTTGTTTTAAATAAGATTACTAAAGCAAATAATATTGCCGCCTTCTCACACCATGTGCTCCTGTGACCATGTGTCAGAACAGCACGTCCCACCTTTAAATGGTGCTTGATATTGACTCCAACACCTTACTGGACTGTTATGTGGTACTTTCTCGACCTTTCTAATTGGTTGTATTGATTTAAAGAAAAGTTTACTGAACATGGGGCTTAAGAAAACTTTCTGTTGCCTGAGGGCAACGCTGTGCTGTAGAGGGTTAAACTGCATACATTAAAGCATACATTAAAATTATTGTGACAGATATGAAGGGGGAGGATAATTTATGCGTGCGTCAGGTTTCTCGACGAGAAAGACTTCCGCAAAGCATGCAGCTGTGTATCCTCACTCATGACTCCTCAGGAAGCCTCCTCACTCCTTGATCCTCGCCTCCTCGCGGTGCAATTAGAGAATTGAGATGTCCTTCAAGATGGCTGAGCTCGATCGTTTTCCGGGTCATAGGATGTAGGATGGAGGAGCGAGGAGACGAGGAGGGATATTGAGAAGCACCCAATAAATACACAATTGAGACGATGAATGCATGTATTGACTCAGAATTTGAATCTGAATAGCGCTCCTTCCGTGGGCGTGGCCGCATTAGCGGATAATGAGCTGAATCACAGACTTCTGACATGGCTCTATTTTCATACAGATTACATAAACACAGAATGTTGTTTTCAATTTGACTTACACGATTTAAAACCTGACATTTCAACGTTTCTTTAGACATAAGTCTAATTTTTTTTGTGATTAGTATTCACTAAATTACAGTTCATTTTCTGAGAACTATCAGATTGGAGTTCGTTCAGAGGGAGACGAGAGATCACGCATCATGTTAGTTTTCTTTATTTTACAAAAAGCACAACATTTTGTTTTTACTCTGAGTGTACACAAATAAAAGTAGATATTCCACAGATTAAAATGGTGTATAACTCTTAATTGTATGTGCAACATTGACGGAGTATTTTGAGTCTCTTTCACACTGGTAAGAAAAAAAATGTGGTGGTATCGCCGGCGATACCCTCAGACCTCAGAGTGTTAAATTGTTATATGCCAGATGTTAATTTAATTTCCCTTTATTTTGTGAATTGCACAATCTATGTCTGATATAGTTGATGCTAACTATAAGGAATGTAAAGAGTCTTTGTTGTGTTTATGTGAACATGTTATTGATTCTGTATACTTAGAATTCTGTATTTTGTACTTTTACAGTTTTACGTTATTCCTCGGACAGCAGTAAATCCTGAAAACCATTCCTGGGAAGCGTTATCTGACTGCATACTCAAGCAAGGCGTTTGAGATAAATGACAGAACAACAGTCTATTAGCGCTTCAATGTCTGATGGAAGCACTATAGCAAGGTGTCCAATCTTTCTAGCCAACTTTATCTCCAGCCCTAATCTCTAGTTTATCTCCAGAGTGTAGTGATACATTCGCTAATGTTGAGGAGATGGTCAATTTCAAAGATTTTCAAATAATTTTAAAGTGAATAATTTTAATATATTGAGTCAGTTGAAGGCCACACTGCTAAATAAAGCCCCAGGTCTGGATGGTTTATGTAGTTGAACACTGAATCACTGCCCTGAACATCTTAGTGGAGTTCTCTATGTACTGTTTCAGTCTTCCTGAGATCTAGGGTTGGTACCTGATCTGTGGAAAAGATCAACTATTGTTCCAATACCTAAAAAAGCTAAGACAGGTTCTTTTAATGACTATCATTCTATTGCCTTGACCTCTTTGGTCATGAAGGCATTTGAAAAAGAGATCAAAAAGCAAATAATGACGGCTTTAGATCTGCTGCAGTTTGCATATCACACTGGAAGAGGCGTAGATGATGCAAAACTGTTTTTGTTAAATATTCTCTATTGGCATCTGGAAAATAGTGGGATATTAGCGCTACTTTTGTTTGTGGATTTCTCGTCAGAATTTGACACTCATAAGCATTTCTTCTGCTTCTGTTACACTTTTGTGGGAACCAATCACAGACTGGCTTATCCACCTTGCTCGCTATTGGTGGGTATAACACAATGACGATAGAGAAGCGACGGCAAGCACGATCGTCAATCCAATTCCTCTCGACGATGCTGAATGACTTCTTTAGTTTAGCAAACAAATCACTTGAGTGGGTGTAAATACCGAACACTTTCATGTTTTTTTGCACAACCTGCAAAAATTGCTCGATCCCATTGCTGCTTCTGCAAACCGCTGATCAATGCTTCAAACAAATAGAGGGTATGCACGTGACGTCACCGTCGACCGTTACAACTGCGGTCACACCCACTAAATGGCACAAAGACTGAGCGTTAGTTTTACTCATGTTTTCGCAGTTTCCCCTATTAAATCCAGTCACACAGCAGGTTCTTTTGCCACTCAGTCCAGCTGAGGGAGCATGTTCCGGCGGGAAAGTGATGTCGATGCATACCCTCTATGCAAACTAAACCTGTCTGGAGTTTTCACGTTGCTCTGCAAAGTACGTCACCCGGATCGTTGATCTGATTTGTTGAAGGACTATCCAACTGCGTGAATAATGCTCGTTGATCACGCCTCTTGTGCAGTAAGAAATACATAACAGAATCCCTAGACCAATGTTCAATTTTAAATTGAGCTTGGTCTGGTGATAGCCAGACAACAACAAAGGGTTAGGGTTAATGGGGTTTTATTGTACATTAAACACTTCTATAGGTTCACCACAAGGTTCTGCACTCTCCCCAATATTTTTATATTATAGACTTATGATTGTCAGAGTTTACAATATAACAGTAGTTTGATAAAATGTGAAGATGAAACTGTTCTTCTTTCCTTGCTTTCACACTTAGACCAGGAATATGGTCCAGCTCTGCATGATTTTATCTCTTGGTGTAACAGTATGAAACTAGACTTGAGTGTCTCAAAACTAAAGAGATAAATTAAAATTTCCAGGCATGAAACTCTACATGAAGAGGAATAAATGCCTATAAACTATTGCCAGTTCTTGGCCTTATGTACACCTTAATCTGTTTAAATATCACAAAATATCCATGTCAGTCACTTTCTCATAAACACAAGGTGTAGTTTTTGTTGTTTTTTGTGATTGTGTTTCAGTGGGAACAGGCTTAAAGGATTAGTTCACTTTCAAATAAAATGTTCCTGATAATTTACTCACCCCCATGTCATCCAAGATGTTCATGTCTTTCTTTCTTCAGTCGGAAAGAAATGAAGGTTTTTGATGAAAACATTCCAGGATTTTTCTCCTTACAGTGGACTTCAATGGCCTCCAAACGGTTGAAGGTCAAAATGACAATTTCAGTTCAGCTTCAAAGGGCTTTAAACGATACCAGACGAGGAATAAGGGTCTTATCTAGAGAAACGATCGGTCATTTTCGGAAAAAAATGTAAATGTATATGCATATTCCTATACGCCTTCCCTATTCTACTTACAGAAAAAATTTAACTGCCGCTGTGTTCATTCCATTAGTAGAATAGGGAATACGCATTTACATTTTTCGATCTGTCATTTTTGTCAAAATGACAGATCGAAAGCATACAGTGTAAGATTTTTGAAGAATAAGAAAGTGCGATTTGGAGGAACCACTTGTAAGGCAATAATTTGTTTATATAAAGCATATACATTTACATTTTTTTTCGAAAATGATCGATCGTTTCTCTAGATAAGACCCTTATTCCACGTCTGGTATTGTTTAAAGCTCTTTGAAGCTGCACTGAAGGTCATTTTGACCTTCAACCGTTTGGAGGCCATTGAAGTCCACTATTAGGAGAAAAATCCTGGAATGTTTTCATCAAAAACCTTCATTTCTTTTCGACTGATGAAAGAACGACATTGACATCTTGGATGACATGGGGGTGAGTAAATTATCAGGAAAAGGTTATTTGAAAGTGAACTAATCCTTTAACTGAATGGAGATCATCTTATTACAGTAGATCTAGTTAAATAAATCAAGTGCAAATAACAAACACTCAAAGAAAGGAAGAGATAAATCATAAGATAGATGCACTATTGTTTGAAACCCAATTTTTTGAAAGCCACTGAGGTCAGGTGGTTCAACACAAGACTTCTGTATAGGATGCAAAACCAGAATGGGCGTTTACCAATCAGTGGCCATTTTCAAACTACAATTCGTGTTTTTCAATCATTTTCAACAGACTTGCTAAAACCATGAAGGTTCACCCCTAAACCCTAAACTACTCCAGTGGATTAGAGCAAATCAGGTAAAGTTTGAAAATGCCCATCATGAACTGACATGCCCCTCTGATTGGGACACATGCAATAGTGAGTTGGTGTTGATACAGTTTCCATATGTATAGCAGAAAACATTATTAACATTATAAGTGAACCTTAATCATATCTTGCCCTCATCCCTGAAACTCCTTTTTGAATAAATAAACAAATAATTTTAGTTTTCTTCTGATGGCTGCGTTCACACAGTCTGGATATGAAACTAAATTTGCAAGAAACAAGCAGGAACACTGATAATGAGAAGCAACTTTCCCTAGCAATGTCAAGAAACCAGCAAAAATACTCTAGAAACCAGATCAAAAACTCTTCTCTTTATTACTTTTGTAAGTGTGATCTCCTTCTCATAGAGTTGATCAGGTTGTTGATTGTGGCCTGTGGAATGTTGGTCCACTCCTCTTCAATGGCTGTGTGAAGTTGCTGGATTTTGGCAGGAACTGAAACACGCTGTCGTATACGCTGATCCAGATCATCCCAAACATGCTCAATGGGTGACATATCCGGTGAGTATGCTGGCCATGCAAGAACTGGGACGTTTTCAGCTTCCAGGAATTGTGTACAGATCCTTGCAACATGGGGTCATGCATTATCATGCTGCAACATGAGGTGATGGTCGTGGATGAATGGCACAACAATGGGCCTCAGGATCTCGTAACAGTATCTCTGTGCATTCAAAATGCCATCAATAAAATGCACCTGTGTTCATTGTCCATAACATACGCCTGCCCATACCATAACCCCACTGCCACCATGGGCCACTCAATCCACAACACTGACATCAGCAAACCACTCATGAAAACTTTTTGAATTTGAAGATCAAGGAATATTGTACTTAATTTGTCTTCAGGGAAACATGTAAGTATCTTCTGTTAAAACTGCTTCCAAAGGGCAGTACTAAAAAAAAAAAAAAAGAAAATATTTAAACAAAATTGTTATTAAATAGTTTTTTGTTTGTTTTTTGCCTTTTTGTTGCCTTACCTCAGATTTCACAATTTCCCAACACACAAAAAAGAAAAATCTCATTTTGAACCTGCTGAAATGTTCCTGTAAATATATTTCCTTTCCAAATGTGCATTTCCCCAGAAGCCTGCCACAGTCAGTGCTTGTTCTAAACATTGTAGAGGAATTTTTATTGTTTATTTATTCTCCTGATTTATGAATGGATGCATTGATATGTTTTCTCTCTGTCTTGTGTATCATTTAAAACATCTTGTTCAGTGGAAAATTACTGCTAATGCTGTTCTCTTTTAAGAAACGCTTCTGAAACTAACAAAGGAAGTGAGGCAAAGATGCAAATGTGTTTGTTTAGACAGCTTGGACTTCAATAGTGCATCTGCTAAGTTTTAGACCCCTCTCTTTTTTTCAGTTTTTACGATCCTAATATGGTAACGTGTTCCCTTTCGATACTTCACTCGTACTGCGTATGGGGAAAAGTCTCCCTTTTTCCCCGTCACTGAAGCCTTTTTCAATAACGCAGTGTAATTGCATCGCCATTGGTTCACTCATGAGAAGTTGTTGAACCAATGACGGCGCAACATAGGATTTCAGTCGTTTCTCCTTCAGCGACGACTACACATCTCTTCGCTGATCTCCACGCTGAAGCCTAAGAAGCTTGCCGCCTGGAAGAAGCAGCTCTCGCCGCCGTTAAAGAGGCCCCGCAGCAGACCCAGCTGAGCAGCCGGACTACGACAGCGCCGGCACACTTGTGGACTACTGCCCCGAGCGCCGTCTTCAAGACGCTGTCTCAGCCGTCTCCTGACGCAATCGGGCGCCCCCTCAGAGAGCGTTTCTCCTCGCGGTTCTTACCGCTCTAAGAGCACTTCCTAGCGAATTCGTCCACTCTAAAAGAGCCCCCCAATCGCCATTTTCACGGCGCCGGCGTTTTTTAATGCCGCGTCACTCCTGTGACACCTGCAGAGCCCCTCTGCAGGACAGCGATGGACACGACGAGTGTGTTGGATGCCTGGGTAAGCCCCATGCGGAAGCCGCGCTCACCGACGCTTCATGCCCGCACTGCGAATGCATGAGTCTGGCCTCTCTGCGCTCGCGGGTTGAGCCGTCACGTAGCCGCCTGAATGAGTGGTTCTTGCCGGGAAGATGCAACGCCCCTCGCCAACGTGCTGCCCCGTTCTTCCCCGAGGTACACGAGGAGCTGACCAAGTCATGGCGCGCTCCCTACTCTGCCCGCCTGCACACCTCGCATCGTTCAGCCCTCACTACTGTGGACGGCGCTAGAAGGGCTACGAGCACCCGCCGTCCCTGGATGAAGCAGTGGCAGCTCACCTCTGTCCTCCCACGGGTGTGGGCTGGAAATCTAAGAGGGCCCTTCCTTCCAAGCCCTGCAGAACTACCTCCACCCTGGCTTCGCGAGCCTATGCATCTGCAGGCCAAGCTGCCTCGGCGCTCCACACTATGGCCATCTTCCAAGTGTTTCAAGCCAAGCTTCTCCGCTCTATGGATGAGTCCGGCTTTGACGCTTCAGGGACCTCCGCAGCGCCACTGACCTAGCCCTGCGAGCCACGAAGGCCACAGCCCAGGCCATTGGAAGGTCCATGGCCAGCCTGGTGGTTTTGGAGCACCACTTATGGCTCAACTTGACAGAGATCAAGGACGCGGATAAGATGGCCTTTTTAGACGCCCCTGTCTCGCCTTCCGGTCTCTTTGGGCCATCGGTAGAGGGTCTCACCGAGTGATTCACCGCAGCGCAGAAGTCGTCTCAGGCAATGAGACACTTCTTGCCAAAACGCTCCAGCTCCACATCTGCTTCAAGCCGACCCAGGCCTGCGCCGGCTCAGCAGAGTAAGCCTGCCCCCTCTGCCTCCCAGGCAGCACCGCCAAAGGAGCAACGCCAGCGCTCTCGCTCTGCCAGACGCTCCCTCCCGAGACCCAGGGACCCCGGCCCAGGATTGTGCTGGACCCTGTGACGCCTAAATCATCCTGATTTAAGAGGAAGGAAGAGGACGGGGGAATGTCTCGCTGCGGCCGGACCACCCCCAAAGCTCCTTTGCGTAGTTTCCCCTCCGCCTCGTTCACATCCAGGCGTGGGAATGACGCTCAGTGTTACAAATGGACCCACAAATGCTGCGTCCACACAAACCGCCGTTTTCACGGCGAACACATTTTTACCTTTTCAAGAAAAGGGCAAATTTCCTCTTCCACTCCCCTCGGTGTACAGCCTCCCCTCAGGCGGGCTGTCAGCCGATGTCATTCAACCTCTTGCCACCCGGGTCGAGGCTTGGCGGGCCATCCCCTGGCTGTCAAAGTGGGTTCTAGGGATCATAAGTCAGGGCTACTCGCTCCAGTTCGCCCGAAGACCCCCACGCTTCTGCGGGGTGCTTCAAACTTCTGTGATTTCGGACAACGCTCATATTCTCCGAACCGAAGTCTTGGCGCTGCTCAGGAAAGGGGCCATAGAAATAGTCTCTCCTCCAGAGAGCGAGTCAGGCTTTTACAGCCGCTACTTTCTGGTCCCCAAGAAAGATGGCGGTCTCAGACCCATCTTAGATCTCAGGATCTTGAACCGCTCCCTCATGAGACGGAAGTTCAAGATGCTGATGCTGATGCTGAAGCAGATCCTCGCACAGATCGTCACGAGGACTGGTTCTGCTCTCTGGACCTGAAAGATGCCTACTTTCACATCCAGATAGCCCCCCACCACAGGCGGTTCTTGAGATTCGCCTTCGAGGGTGTGGCTTACCAATACACGGTCCTACCCTTCGGGCTGTCCCTGGCTCCTCGCACTTTTACCAAGTGCATGAACGCGGCTCTCTCCCCACTCAGACAGATGGGAATCCGCGTTCTAAATTATCTTGACGATTGGCTCATTCTGGCCCACTCGCGAGTAGAGCTAGAACGTCGCAGATCTGTGCTCCTCAGCCAGGGACTCAGGGTCAACCTATCCAAGAGCTCGCTGCTTCCCAGCCAACGCATTCTGTTCCTGGGAGCAGTTTTCGACTCTGTCCGCATGACGGCAGTGGTCTCGCCAGGCTCACCTGACGGGACGCCACGTCTTAGTCCAATTGGACAGCATGACGGTGGTGTCATACATAAATCACCAGGGAGGTCTTTCGTCCAGCCGCTTGTGTACACTGGCGAAGCGTCTTCTGGAATGGGCTCAACCCAGGATTCTGTCGCTCAGGGCGACACACATTCCTTGGAAAACAAGAGAGCAGACATGCTATCCCGGAGCAATGTCCCCTCGGACGAGTGGACGCTCCACCCCCAGATGGTTCTCACAATATGGGAATTCTTCGGAAAGGCAGAGGTCGACCTCTTCGCCTCAGAAGACAATTCTCGTTGCCCATCTTATTTCTCGAAGAAGGACGACACGCTGGCCCACCATTGACCCAGCACCCTTCCCCATGGCCCATTCCTCTGAGACGGGACCTTCTCTCTCAGGCGAACAGGACAATTTGGCACCCACAGCCAGAACTTTGGGCTCTGCACTTATGGTCCCTCGACGGGAGCCAGTTAACCTCCCCGGGGACGTGTTGAACACCATCTCTCAGGCGAGAGTTCCGTCTACGAGACGTCTCTATGCCCAGAAATGGTCAATCTTTGTTAATTGGTGCTCTGCACGCAACATAGATCCAGCGGAATGTGACGTATCTCCGATACTGTCCTTCCTCCAAGTGCGTTTGAATTCAGGGCGAGCCCCTTCAACGCTCAAAGTTTACGTAGCAGCCATTGCAGCGTTTCACTCTCCTATCCCTGGCCAGTCGGTGGGCAGAAACAGCCTAGTGGTGCGTTTCTTGAGGGGTGCTAGGCGTTTGAATCCTCCTCGCCCCCTCACTGTTCCCACCTGGGACCTATCTATGGTCCTTAGGGCTCTCAAAGGACATCCCTTTGAGCCGCTGTGCTCAGCTGACCTCAAGCCCCTGACGCTTAAGACCACTTTGCTACTAGCTTTAGCATCGGTTAAGCGTATCAGCGATCTGCAGGCCCTCTCTGTGAGCCCTGCTTGCCTCGAATTCAGGCCCAACGACTCTAAAGTCGTATTGAAACCCAGGCTTGGCTACGTCCCCAAGGTGCTCTCGACCCCGTTCAGAGCTCAGGTCATCTCCCTCTCTGCGCTCCCTGTCTCATCAGAAGAGCAAGAGCTGGAGTTGCTCTGCCTTGCTAGGGCATTGAGAACTTATGTAGAGCGATCACAGCCCTTCCGGCTATCAGATAAGCTCTTTGTTTGCTTTGGCAGCCGCACCAAAGGGTCTCCGGTCTCAAAGCAACGCCTCTCGCGTTGGATTGTCGACGCAATAGCTCTTTGTTACTCCTCCATGGACTCAGAATGCCCCATAGGAGTTAGAGCTCACTCCACTAGAAGTATGGCCTCTTCGTGGGCCTGGTCCAGTGGAGTTTCCATCAAAGACATCTGTGAGGCGGCCGACTAGTCCTCGCCATCCACCTTTGTTAGATTCTACCAATTGGACATCCTGACTTTGCAAGCTCGGGTCCTATCGGTGTGATGCAGCGGCCTCTTCGAGCCCCGCCTCTAACCGGTTGAGGAGGTATCTCCTCTTGTAGTGTAACTTTGGGTTCGACGGCTTCGGCCTTCTCAATAGTTTCGTGGACCCCCCTAGGCGTCCCAAACTTGTCCAGTCGTTCCCTACCGTGGCACGGCGCGGTTGAATTCGTTCCCCATACGCAGTACGAGTGAAGTATCGAAAGGGAACGTACTCGGTTACTAACGTAACCTCGGTTCCCTGAGATACGGAACGAGTACTGCGTTACTTGCCGTGCCACGTAGCTGCGGCTTCAGGGTCGTTGCTTCAGTCGATATGGCCTGAAATCCTATGTCGACACGCCCGCTTATATAGCACTAAACCCCGCCCCTTTCGGCGGGAATATTCGCGCGCTTTCTCGCCATAGGTCGCGCAGCTATGCCGCGCCGTCATTGGTTCAACAACTTCTCATGAGCGAACCAATGGCGATGCAGTTACACTGCGTTATTGAAAAAGGCTTCAGTGATGGGGAAAAAGGGAGACTTTTCCCCATACGCAGTACTCGTTCCGTATCTCAGGGAACCAAGGTTACGTTAGTAACCGAGTACGTTATTATTGGCTTGGGGTAACAAGGAACAATAAGAGGCGTATATAAGACAGCTGCTCTGGGTGAGGGTGTTCTTCTCTCTAGAACTGTGTAGAAATCTGCATTAAACAACCTTCTTACAAGAATAAAATCAACAAAGACATTTCCTGAGTGTTTGTCTCATTACATTCTCACCACTGAAAGAATAAAGAACTTTTCCACAACAACCAACAAGTCACTATGAAATCAAAATCAACAATTCTTATGTTTATGCAATATTGCAGTATTTATGAATGATTTATCAATGAACATCACATTTAAAATTCACGTGCCCTTATAATCTTTAAAATAACTTCCCCTCCCTCTTGCAACGACTTCTCTTCTGTTCTCTGAAGATGTGTTTACTTACAACCTGTCACATGACATTAGAGCAATGGCTGAGTTTCACTCAGATATACATCAAAAAAGGGAAGAAACGACTTTCACAACTACTGTTTCATGTCAAAGGGTCTGATGTCATGTTTTTGTTTTCACACATTGACCACAAGTTTGTTTGTCACTGGCTTTAAAAGAAGACGAGTCCTGATTACATCTACAACAAACAAAGAACAAGATCATTTAATGTTTAACAGTTAAAGAGCAGAAATGTCTGATGGTATTTATGAAGATGTGATCAGGACTGAGTCTGAGGGAATGAACACAGACAGAATGGAGATGATAGTGGAAATCTATGAGAGTGCAGAATGTGTGAGAGATCATGACTTCAGGACAGAGACAAACACACAGCAACCACTTCAGCGTACAGGTAATCACATTCATTACTTTGATCAAATCATCAGAGTCTGCACATGTTCAGGCATCTAATGTCAGACCTGTGCTGTTCAGAAGTGATTGTGTGAAGATCAGAAGAAGCTACAGTGTGTTTGGTTCAGCTTTGTGTTCTTCTGATGCTATTGTAGGATTTAATAACTAACCATCTGTATATGATTTTGGAAAGAGAGAGAAAAAACTGACTAAAATGTTTACTCAGCCTGTGTGTTTCAGTGTTTCTGTTTCATCCGATGCCTAATTGTACGAGATCTGACACTGACACTGTTTTTCCAGAGACCTGAAACCTTTCAGTCTATGGCATGATGCCGTTTTGTCCAATGACTTAAAGCCTTTTAGTCTGAGGCATGTTGCCTTTTCGTAATATGACTGAAGGATGTCCTAAAATGTACACCGTACCTGAGGCTTTCATAATAATGCTCATAAGAATCTTTGTGTTGGTGTAGAAACAGATAAACCACAGGCTTGACTTTACTGTCTTCATGACACCAAATTTGTATCACTGATATGATTTTGGAGAGCGAGAAAAACAAACTGATTAAAATATTTACTCAGCCTGTGTGTTTCAGTTAGGATGGTCAGTCCGTTTCATCCGATACCTTTTTTGTCTGAGGCTGTTTCGTCTGATGCCTAATTGTATGGGACCTGACACTGACGCTGTTTTTCCTGAGACCTGAAGCCTTTCTGTCTAAAGCATGATGCCATTTTGTCCCATGACTTTAATCTGAGGCATTATGGAATTTCATAATATGCCTGAAGTCTGTGGATGTCCTAAAATGTACACCGTACCTGAGTCCTTCATAATAATGTTCATGAGAATGCTGCTCTATCTTTGTGTTGGTGTAGAAACAGAGAAACCACAGGCTTGACTTTACTGCCTTCATGACACCAAATTTGTATGACTGATTGTACATAAATTCATTGAAAGCATCATTCTGTGCCGGCCTCATTATGTCAATCAAGTTCAATAAAGCCTCCTTGAGCATTGCTCCTCACATGATTTGAGACTTTACACTGACTTCAGATCATTTACGTTCTCAGTGACATGTGATTGACCTGTACTGAAAAGAAGCATCAGAGATAATAGAAACAAACATGCAACAGAAGAACAGATTTCAATTCAAGCACAATTAAGTTACATTTTCTCATCAATTTTGATTTCATTGGAGTAAGTAAAGTGAATTTTCTCTCATGTATAAATGTACTGTGCTAATTTGAACCCGGCTGCAACAGCTAACCACAATATCACAATAGTGCCCTTTAGTAAGAGCTTTTCGTTATGCAAACATATTGGTTTTAACCGACAGGATGTCACATGCTCTTGTACTGTGATATACTTTGCCACTTATTGGCCTCAACTACTAAAATTAGAGTCTCCAATAGCAGAGGACTACAGAGTAGAAACTCTGCATAAAAATGTTTATGGCAATATAAACACTGAACCAAGAGAAGCCATACAGGTACACATACAACACAAACATACAATTAGGAATTGATAAAACATTTAGGTAACGCTTTAGATTACAGCCCGGAAAGTACTGTGTAATTACAACGAATTTACAGCATAACTTTCAATAATTATAGTGTAACTATACAGTAAGTATGTGTAAGTATAGGGGAACAATATGTGAAGTATTGATAATAAAGGGGTAACAACCAGGAAAATAACAAATTATTTATACTGTAAATATTTTATATCTAAGGGGTACTTATGACATATAACTAAGGGGTAAGTATGACATTACGGGCTGTAAATTAAAGCGGAGCTTGTTACGCTCTTGTTTCATGTAGTTACAGGGTAAGTAATTAATAAAATGCAAAAAATCTGATATCACTGACTCCGAAACCTTTATTTGAAAAACAACTTTATTAAAAACAGGTCTACAACACTTATTATTCATTTTTTTAAATCAACTTTTCATTTCAAACTAAAGTCCTGACAGAAAGTAACAAGTTTTGTCAGTTTTTTGGTTGTTCTTGTTTCTCGCTTGGCTTCCCCCTCCTCTTGTTTCTCAGCTGATGAATCTTAAGAAGGAATCCCGTTAAAATACAGTACACCCCGAAATTTTCTCATGGTTTAGGCTATTCATCCTTTCGATTCTGACCAGCTGTCACCAGCGCCTGCATGAGAGTCGACTTCGCGTTCGATGAAGAACATTGAAATGAGCAACGTGAAGCTTTCATGACGTTCTCGCGGAAGATTCATGTGAAACTCGCGCGAGAACTGCCGTCTCTGTTATTCTGTCTTGTTTGTTTCTCATTCTCATTATCTGTTATTCTGTGTATTTTGTTGTGAGCATTACTAAAAAAAAACTGAAAAAAAAAAAACTGACGGCATCCAACATCTGCGTGAGTTTCTCGGCATGCCTACGTCACGCTTCAAGTTACGGCAAGCATGAACTCTCAACCCTCGCATGCACGCACAGAAGACAGCTGGTCGAAAGTTTTAAAAATATTCAAATATATGGTATTTTTCTTACAAATACGTATCATTTCACTTCAGAAGACATCGATTCATCCATTAGGGTCGTATGGATTACTGTAGTTATTGCTGTTTGTGCTGTTTGATGCTTCGACTTTTAGGAACACGTGAGCTTTCATTATAAAGCGTTCCCAGATGATTTATTTTTTTCATAAAATCCTTTTTGTGTTCATCTTAAGAAGGAAAGTCGCATACATCTCAGATGGCATGAGGGTAAAAGATGAGTAAACGGTGAGCACATTTCCGGGTGTTCTGTAGTTTTTAAATACAGAATAGCAAATGGGATTCCCTCTTAAGATTCATCAGTGGTAAGAACGAACGAAGAGGAACAAGAGGAGGAGGAAACCAAGCAAGAGAAACAAATAAGAAGTGTTGTAACTTTAAATCTGTTTTGAAATAAGTTGTTTTTCAAATAAAGTTTTCCAAGTGATATGACTGTTTGCGTTTTTTTATTTATTTATTTATTTTTATTAATTACTTACCCTGTAACTACATGAAACAAGAGTGTAACAAGCTCCACTTTAATTTACGGCCCGTAATGTCATATTTACCCCTTAGTTATAAAATATTTACAGTATAAATAATTTGTTATTTTCCTGGTTGTTACCCCTTTATTCCCAATACTTCACATATTGTTCCCCTATACTTACACATACTTACTGTATAGTTACACTATAATTATTGAAAGTTACGCTGTAAATTTGTTGTAATTACACAGTACTTTCCGGGCTGTAATCTAAAGTGTTACCAACATTTATCTTGATGTCTGTCATTTTCAGGAAGTGTTTGTGTGAAGATCAGAAGCTCCAGAGCAGCTGCAGTGTGTTTGGTGCTGCTGTGTGTTCTTCTGCTGACTGCAGTCATAGTGCTGTGCGTCACGTTCACTCTAGAGAGTCGACAGTTAATATCCAAGAATGAAAACCTGACCAATGAGAGAGACCAGCTACTAAACAAGAACATGGCCTTGACGAATCAAACGGATGAATTAACTAAAGAAAGAGACCAGATCAATCAGGAGAGAAATGAACTGAGGAAGATGCTCAATGAAATGGGTAATGTTAAATTATAGTGCAATTACTAGTACAAGTGTTTACTTAAATATCTAAATGGAGTCATTCTATAAACTTGTATTGTCTTTATATACATTTAGTTATTTATACCATAACCTAACCCACACACAGTTTTTAAGTGCCACTATCAAAGAAATGTCATAATTCAGTACAGGTGGGGAAAAAATCTAGTCGATGATCTGGTTGTGTTTACAGGTGGATATATTTATCAATCCAGTTTTTACTTCATTTCCTCTGAGAAGAGAAACTGGACTGAGAGCAGAAGATACTGTACAGAGAGAGGAGCAGATCTGATCATCATAAACAATGGAGAGGAACAAGTGAGTGAAAGATAGATTGGGCACCAAAGGTTGTGCTGCTCACAGTATGAATGTCTACTCACCAACACAGACATTAAAGAGTTAGTTCACCCAAACATGATCATTCTGTCATCAATTCCTCACCCTCTTGTCTTTTCATAAGACTTTCGTTCTTCTTCAGAAAACAAATGAAGATATTACGAAATCTGAAAGATGTCTGTCCCTCCGTTTAAAGTGTATTCACCCAAAACTCTGACGATTCAAACTGCTCATTGAACATACACAGAGCTCAACCGATCTTACTTAATGCATGAGAACAAAGTTGCTCTACGTTTGTTCGCTGATCAATGTTTATATGTGAATAAAACCCTAAATTAAACCTGCTCATCATATAACACTTGGATTAAACTGCTTAATTCATATGAATTACATTTACAGTCTCTTTATGAACTTATTGAAACATCATAGTTTTGGATCAATAGACTTAATGGAGGGACAGAAATCTCTCAGATTTCATGAAAAATATTGTGTACTGGAACAACATGAGT
Source organism: Chanodichthys erythropterus (assembly GCF_024489055.1). Classification (NCBI taxonomy): domain Eukaryota; kingdom Metazoa; phylum Chordata; class Actinopteri; order Cypriniformes; family Xenocyprididae; genus Chanodichthys; species Chanodichthys erythropterus. Next base: position 36,141,881 of record NC_090228.1, on the reverse strand, counting down.
GTGAGGAATTGATGACAGGATTTTCAGTTTCAGGTGAACAAACCCTTTAAATTTAACTTCCTGCTTCATTCTACTAGGAGTTTGTTAAAAAGATATCTGGTGGTACTGGAGTCTGGATTGGTCTGACTGACAGTGTTGTGGAGGACAGATGGAAATGGGTTGATGGCAGCACACTGAACTCTGGGTAAGAAATCACTATATTAAACTGATTATTCTCTAATAAATGATCATATCTCACAGTCAGTATCATATCACACAGGAAGCAGCACTGAACATCTAATGCTGATCTGTTCTTTCAGGTTCTGGGAGTCTGGAGAACCAAAAGGGCAAAGAGCAGAGAACTGTGCTTTGTTATTTTCATCAGGGTGGCATGATTATCCCTGTAATGATGCTTTTAAATGGATCTGTGAGAAAAATATTTAAAAGAAATATTTTAAGAAAAAAGCAATTAAATGAAGTATATTTGTGAAGTGTTGTAACTGAGTCAAGTTTCTGAATATTCTCACCATAGATGTAAATAATGACAGTAACTACTGTATCGGGTCAGTGAGTAAAGTACATGAGGACATCTTATCACAGTTAATACTGTCACAGATCCCTTGTTCCCCTGGACTCCATTTCCCATGATCCTCCTGTTCTCCACACCTGCACTCACTTCCCTCGTCATCTCCCCATCATCACAGATCATCATCACCTGTACTCTCTCATCTGCACTGCCTTTATATTGGACTCACTCCCTTCACTCCTGGTCCGTTCTTAATGTTATGTTAATGTTGTAATGTTATGTTAGATGGTTAATGTGTGTAAAGTGTGTATTCTCCTGCGTTCTTCAGTAAATACCCTGTGTGTGGAAATCCGTTTAAGTATCCTCTCTTCAGCACGTACACCACTGTAACAGAAGAACGGACCTTTAAACTACCGGATTTTCCACAGAGAAAAAAAAAAAAAAGAAAAGAAAAGAAAAAAGATGGAAGCTTCCTTCTTCCCCCGGGCTCCAACTTCTCCCATGCCTCTCTCATCCTGGACAGCTGGTGAGCGGCTCATTGGACTCTTACAGGTGGGTCGTTCGCTGGAGAGGTATGTGGAGGAGTTCGCTGAGCTTGCTTTTTTGTCTGACTGGCCTGAAGCACGTTTGATCGCCCTGTTTCTGGATGGTCTGGACGACAACACTGTCCGTTTAAACGAACCTGATTTTCGTCTCTCCTTAAGCGAAACTATCAATTTAAATTTGTTTTTGAATAAGTCCAAATTTTTCGTGGAACAGGTTCAGGATGTGTGTTTGTCTCCAGGCCATCCAGAAGCACGGTTGGCCGGGCCAGTCAGTCAGCCTCCGTCCTCCTCCGCATACCCCTCCAGCGAAGGTTCCCCCTGTGTCCTGCCGGGCCCACAAATCTCCGCTGGGTCCGGTAAACCTAAGAGGAGGAAGAGGAAGAAGGGCGAGCGCTCTCCAGTCTCCTGCGAGCCAGTCTCTCCAGTCTCCTGCGAGCCAGTCTCTCCAGTCTCCTGCGAGCCAGTCTCTCCAGTCTCCTGCGAGCCAGTCTCTTCAGTCTCCTGCGGGCCAGTCTCTCCAGTCTCCTGCGGGCCAGTCTCTCCAGTCTCCTGCGGGCCAGTCTCTCCAGAGCCCGCTCCAGTATCTCCAGAGCCCGCTCCAGTATCTCCAGAGCCCGCTCCAGTCTCTCCAGAGCCCGCTCCAGTCTCTCCAGAGCCCGCTCCAGTCTCTCCAGAGCCCGCTCCAGTCTCACCAGAGCCCGCTCCTGTATCTCCAGAGCCCGCTCCTGTATCTCCAGAGCCCGCTCCAGTATCTCCAGAGCCCGCTCCAGTCTCTCCAGAGCCCGCTCCAGTCTCTCCAGAGCCCGCTCCAGTCTCTCCAGAGCCCGCTCCAGTCTCTCCAGAGCCCGCTCCAGTCTCTCCAGAGCCCGCTCCTGTCTCTCCAGAGCCCGCTCCAGTCTCTCCAGAGCCCGCTCCAGTAACTCCAGAGCCCGCTCCTGTTTGTCCAGAGCCCGCTCCTGTCTCTCCAGAGCCCGCTCCTGTCTCTCCAGAGCCCGCTCCTGTCTCTCCAGAGCCCGCTCCTGTATCTCCAGAGCCCGCTCCTGTATCTCCAGAGCCCGCTCCAACCCTGTGCGAGCCGCCAGATCTGGACTGGCTTATTGACTTTTTTAACGAGCCCTCAGCTCCAGCCGCCGCCTACGAGCCCTCAGCTCCAGCCGCCGCCTACGAGCCCTCAGCTCCAGCCGCCGCCTACGAGCCCTCAGCTCCAGCCGCCGCCTACGAGCCCTCAGCTCCAGCCGCCGCCTACGAGCCCTCAGCTCCAGCCGCCGCCTACGAGCCCTCAGCTCCAGCCGCCGCCTACGAGCCCTCAGCTCCAGCCGCCGCCTACGAGCCCTCAGCTCCAGCCGCCGCCTACGAGCCCTCAGCTCCAGCCGCCGCCTACGAGCCCTCAGCTCCAGCCGCCGCCTACGAGCCCTCAGCTCCAGCCGCCGCCTACGAGCCCTCAGCTCCAGCCGCCGCCTACGAGCCCTCAGCTCCAGCCGCCGCCTACGAGCCCTCAGCTCCAGCCGCCGCCTACGAGCCCTCAGCTCCAGCCGCCGCCTACGAGCCCTCAGCTCCAGCCGCCGCCTACGAGCCCTCAGCTCCAGCCGCCGCCTACGAGCCCTCAGCTCCAGCCGCCGCCTACGAGCCCTCAGCTCCAGCCGAGCCAAGTTCTCCAGTCTCCGCCGCCGCCGAGCCAAGTTCTCCAGTCTCCGCCGCCGCCGAGCCAAGTTCTCCAGTCTCCGCCGCCGCCGAGCCAAGTTCTCCAGTCTCCGCCGCCGCCGAGCCAAGTTCTCCAGTCTCCGCCGCCGCCGAGCCAAGTTCTCCAGTCTCCGCCGCCGCCGAGCCAAGTTCTCCAGTCTCCGCCGCCGCCGAGCCAAGTTCTCCAGTCTCCGCCGCCGCCGAGCCAAGTTCTCCAGTCTCCGCCGCCGCCGAGCCAAGTTCTCCAGTCTCCGCCGCCGCCGAGCCAAGTTCTCCAGTCTCCGCCGCCGCCGAGCCAAGTTCTCCAGTCTCCGCCGCCGCCGAGCCAAGTTCTCCAGTCTCCGCCGCCGAGCCAAGTTCTCCAGTCTCCGCCGCCAAACCAGCTCCATGCTCCTCCACCCACACATTGACTTTATTCCTTGGACTCCTCTATACGATCCTTAACCTCTCCAAGTATTTTTTGGGGGGGGGCCAAGTACCCGTGGGTGGGGGACATGTGGGCGCCACACATGTGGGTGGGCCTCTGAAGTGGCCTGCCAAGGCTCCTGACCCGCCGTGGCCTGCCAAGGCTCCTGACCCGCCGTGGCCTGCCAAGGCTCCTGACCCGCCGTGGCCTGCCAAGGCTCCTGACCCGCCGTGGCCTGCCAAGGCTCCTGACCCGCCGTGGCCTGCCAAGGCTCCTGACCCGCCGTGGCCTGCCAAGGCTCCTGACCCGCCGTGGCCTGCCAAGGTTCCTGACCCGCCGTGGCCTGCCAAGGCTCCTGACCCGCCATGGCTCATGGATCCGCCCTGGAGACCTCCACTCCAGTCCACTCATCCCCCGGCACCTGCATGAGGTCTCCAGGGCGCCCGCCCCCCCCTCCCGGTTATTCTATTTATGGCGCGAGGACGCGCCTACCGGGAGGGGGAGGTACTGTCACAGATCCCTTGTTCCCCTGGACTCCATTTCCCATGATCCTCCTGTTCTCCACACCTGCACTCACTTCCCTCGTCATCTCCCCATCATCACAGATCATCATCACCTGTACTCTCTCATCTGCACTGCCTTTATATTGGACTCACTCCCTTCACTCCTGGTCCGTTCTTAATATTATGTTAATGTTGTAATGTTATGTTAGATGGTTAATGTGTGTAAAGTGTGTATTCTCCTGCGTTCTTCAGTAAATACCCTGTGTGTGGAAATCCGTTTAAGTATCCTCTCTTCAGCACGTACACCACTGTAACAAATACATTATTTAACATTATTTATTAACATATTTAATAAAGTTCAAACAATGAGATCAGTCAAATATAACCAACAGCAGCTTGAACTCAGTCCTCAAAACTATAAGCTTTGTTGAAGACAAAGACTGAACATTAAGCCTTTAGATGACACACAGCTCAAATACTGAAGATTGACCAGATCAATACAGTGAGAGACACAGATAACATGCAGTCACTGAAACAATGTTGATGCTTCAACTTTAACATTTAGTGTTGAAACAATGGTGAGATTTCAACAAAATCATCAGTGGGAATGTCAGTGAATCAACGTTACACTATGATTGATTGTACATCACTGCTATTGAATCAATATTGAAATGAACAAACGTAATCATTGGTAAATATTGATTGATCAATGTTAATGTGATGTTGATTCAAAGTCACTTAAAAAGTATTAATATTTTAGCAACACTTCAATAATGCTTCAACAAAATCCTGACCATTTTAAAAATGTGGAAAACCTTTTAAAATATAAATGATGCCTTTCCAGCAATTTAGTCAATTTATTTTATTTGACAGTTTAACACAATCAATGACAAAACAATGTGCAAAAAGGACAAAAGCATCATGACTGTAAAAAAACATTAATTTCAGAAGTCTGATGTCATCATTACAAGAGCTCCAATGATTCAAGATCTGGTTTGCATCAGAAAACAGACTCTTTTCCTGTGGGTTAAATAAAAAAAGAAACCATGATGTTACTTAAGAGCAAGTCAATTCAGTTGCATAGATAGTCACATTGAGGAATATAATATTAATATGCTAAACACAATATGATTCACTTTCTATAAAAACAGAATTTTCTAACTATTTATAATACTGTTAAATTACGTATATATTTCATCTATATATCTACAATAGAGTGCCCCAGGGATGACGCGTTTTTGTAGGCCAACCCAGAAGTTAGCGGCGCACAGGTTCCCTCGACTGAAAGCCTATGTATTTTCCCATAGACTTTTGGAAAATCGCAGAAAATAAGCTCTAAAAAGGGTTATGACACTTACACGTTTTGTCTATCAAGATAATCTTTACAAGTTAACACAACATTTACACATTTTGAAGCCTAAATAAAGTGGTCAGATATAAAAGGCTAACAGTAGGCTATAAACGGACTACAGCACACCATGGTCGCGGATCAACGTCGTCACCACCAAGCGTCCTCAAACTGTATTTAGAAAACAACTTTATTCATAAACATGCTCACTGATTATGATCTGCACTGTGTATGAATACTTTTCCACTTTTTCATGAGAAATGCTGTCCAAATGTCCCGTTTTTAATGATGACGTCTAAAGTCCCCGCCACAGGAAGTAGTCCCTTTTAGCAATTTGTTAGCAACCGCCGATTTTAAGACACAGTAAAGTTTTAAAAAATCACAAGTGGGTTATAACTGGTGTGTTTTAATCATTTTTTATTATGACATAGCCAATTTCCGTGTTAACCAACATAACATTTGCATCTAAAATATCACCAAATAAGTTATGTATTTTTTTTTTCAAACATATACTATTTTCAGGATTATATGTGTTTACACAAAAAATATTTATTCACAATTGATGCAAAAACTCGGGAAAATGAGATCCAGGCAGTAGATAAAGTTGATGGAAAATTATTTATTCATTACAATTAAATTCACACGCAAACTTTAATCGATCATGAAAATTCCTAATAAAACCAAAAGGTAAAATAACAACCATAAAGAAGTAGTCAATAGTTAATAATAAAATTTAGAATATTGTAAAATCGGTTCAATTAATGAATGAATCAATCAATCACTCACTTATTAAGACGGTGATTTGTTGCCACCTACAGGCGGTTTCAATTTTAATTTATTATATATATATAAATTTAAAATGTTGTAGCAATAATCTTCGTTGTTCTCGGGCAAAGAATTGACTCGGGTCTTCGTTCAGATTTCAATGGTTTACTGAATGTTCTTGTACAATAAAACAGAAATAAAAAATGAAAATAAAACTCCGGTCAAAAAACTGTGTAGCTCCGTCTTTCTTTCTTTCTCACAAAGGGGCGCCAAGGCAGTCCAATAATAAAACGGAGCAAACCATTACAGAATAAACATGGGGGTGTATAACGAATATACATATATGTCCAAACACATAAAAATGTATCCAAATCATGCATTCCTAACTTTAATATCAAATTGAATTATTCAAATAATGGCTCTTATATGTCCAGCCCCTAATTGTATAGGTAGGCAAACTATATCAATTACCACCTAAAATTATCTAGAAACATAAACCTTAGAGTAAGAATCTTTAAGGTCACAACTGGAACTTCCAATCAAACAGCTTCCTGTAGAAGACATATTTTGGAGATGGGTTGATTCAACGTGCTGCTCTTCGTCTGAACACACACACTGCGAACACATCCCTTAAGAGTCAGGCATTGTCTTGATGATGCGGCCTATCATCCAGGAATTCCGAGGTGCATTGGAATCCACAATCAGGACAATATCCCTAATCTCAAAATTTCTTTTCAGCCTGGACCATCGCTGGCGTTCCTGCAGGAGAGGTAAGTATTCCAGCGTCCACCGATGCCAGAAAAGATCTGCCAGGTATTGGATTTGTTTCCATCTACGCCTTGAATAGACATCGTCTTTCTTGAATACACCTGGAGGTAAGCTTACTTGTTTCCTCATCAGCAACAGATGGTTAGGGGTCAAGGCTTCGAGGTCATTAGGGTCGTCAGACATTTTGGTAATTGGTCTGTCATTGATGATTGATTCCACCTCACACAATAGTGTATGTAGGCCATCATCGTCCAATACCTGCTGTCTCAGTGTGGAATTCAAGACCTTTCTCACTGTGCGAATCTGACGTTCCCAGACTCCACCATGGTGAGATGCTCCAGGAGTGTTGAATATCCACTGAATTTCCCTCTTTAGCATTTCTTCTTGAATCGTTGCCTGATTCAAATTCTGCAATGCTTCACGTAACTCCCTATTAGCCCCTGTGAAGTTTGTTCCATTATCGGAACGTATTACTGAGACATGACCTCTTCTACAAATGAATCGGCGTATAGCATTGACACACGCATCCGTGTCCGGAGACGGTGCGACTTCTAAATGAATGGCTCTAATGGTGAGGCAGGTAAAGAGCACACCATATCTCTTGACCATAGAGCGTCCTCTCCTCACCTCAAACGGTCCGAAGTAATCGACCCCAGTATTAGTGAATGGTGGTTTGTCTGGTAGCAGCCTATCTTCTGGCAAATCTGCCATCTTTTGCACACCAGTCTTTGCATGCAATCGTCTGCAGACAAAACATGCACGAATTGTTTTTCTAACTGCAGAACTTGCTCTAGGAAGCCAGTATTTCTGTCTTAGCTTTGCCAGGACATGGTTTCGTCCAGAGTGACCAATGTCTTGGTGGATATGTTCAAGAATTAAGGAGCATATACGGAGATCTTTATGCAAGATAATGGGATGCTTTGATTCTTCAGGCATCGCCGATCTGCTCAATCTACCTCCTACTCTTAACACGCCATCCTCAAGGTAAGGATCCAATCGGTATATGCAGCTGTCCTTCTTGACATGCATCTTTCTTTGTTGCAGCATCTTTATTTCTTCTTGAAACTTCTGTTTCTGGCTGTAACGAATTAGATCCAGCTCAGCGTTCACCATATCCTCCATGGTAGGTATTCTTTCCTTAAAACCTCTTTTGTAGGTATCCATTTCTTTCTGTACTACGATGTTTTGTATATTGGGATCTCTTTCTGTGTGACTGATCCTCATCTGTATCTCCTTCCTTTTGCAACTTAAATTCAGCAGGATGTCTTTGAGATGTGTTAGCTGTACTACGGCCCTCTTTAGGCGATGCCAGCTTGAATAATAACAAACAAGACGTTCTAGACCCTCCTTACTGTTCTGAATGGATATTGCATTAACAGTGGAAGACCTTTTGAACTCGCTGTCATCATCTGCAAATGGCGTTGAATGTTCAGGGCAAACTGGCCACTCACATTGTGGCTTTAACAGGAAACTAGGTCCTTTGATCCAGTTTTTGCTTCCGATCAAGTCTGCATTTAAGCCTCTCGAAGCTTGGTCCGCAGGATTATCTGCTGTGACGGTGCGGAAGTCCACGAGCCTTCCAGCATCCGTGCCCATATTTGGAAAAAAAAAATTAAGTGAAAACTTATAAAAAGGACATCAATTTGTAAACAGGGTGTGAAGTATTCGAGAGAGGAAACAGAATGCACTTACCACTTACCTGGTGAAGCAGCTCCAGCTCTTCCGTGACACGCATCGCAGCATCTGCCATGGCTAAACTGGAGTGAGACCGAGAGGTTTATTGCTAATACTGGCTACGGAGCAAGATCGTGCCGTTTCCCTGCAGAAGAGTGCAGAATAATTCGTACCAGCTCTTCTGAGACGACGCGACTCGCATCTGCCGTGGCGAACGAGTCGAATAAACAAAGCAAAGCCTTACTCCTAACAGTAACTGCAGACCTGTGCCGTTGTCCTGCAGAAGGCAGGAAAATCCATACCAGCGAGTCCAGGTATTCCATCTCCATGCACGTCCTCTGAAAACTCTCCAAACTCTCTCGAAGGCCTCACCACAAAGAACCCGCACACACACACTCACCACAACAATACGCACACACACATAATATACAAAGTCACGCATTCACATCTTTACTTTCGTTATCGCCTGTTGGCATATTGTGTTTTTCTGACCTTGGGAACTGTCGTTTATTTAATCCATTATTTGCTTCGCTTAGTTTTCTTAGTTTTTTTTTTATTTTTTGTGTGACTCATTTTGGAGTTATAATGTGGAGAAAAACTGGACACCTGAAACTGTGAAACTGCCGTTACTACTACCCAGGACGTGAATATATGGAATTGTTTTTTTTCTTGCTGTTATTATTTTGGTTGAATGTGATATCTGTGGTATAATTGCATTGCAATCTCTTTATTGTTTGACTAAAAATATATATATATATTCACTTGAACTGCATACTTGTTTGTAAAGTTTTTTTTATTTTCATGTAACTGGTATTTTATACCTGGCGCCCGAACTTTATTTGGTTAAAACCAAAAAAATTTAAAAGATTAATTTTGGATGGGCCGCCACCGTTACAGAGTGGCGCCCGAACAGGGACTTGAACATTACATTTTTGTGAAGTGTTGAATTACAGAACCTTATGGTAAATTCCTTGGTGTTAAAAATGTTAAACAATTTTGTTGTGTTTTTGGAGTAGTATCTCATGAGGAAGTTGTAAAAGGTTTTTTTGTATATGTGAATCTGCAAGACAATTGAAGAGTTGAAGTGTGAACTAAACACTTGATGTGTTTTTTGTGGACTGAAGAAAAAAAAAAAAAAAAAAAAATTGTGACTGTGAAAAAAAAAAAAAAAAATTGTGAAATTCTACTTTGTACATTCTGTTTTTGCTGAAATTGTGAAATTGGGGGAAATTGTTGAAACTGTACTCCTGTACATTGTTTTTTTTCTGACCCCCTTGTGCCCACAAACTGACACACACACATTCCAAATCACTCATCTCATTTATTGATTATTTACACAACATTTTACATGTGTCATTGACACACCCAACACAAACATGGCCACTTCTACGCCTCCCTCAACCCCCTCTCCAACCACTTTTGTGGATATCGATCCACCTCCAGACATATCAACCCCTGTCTGGCCTCCTGAGCAACAATTGCTACAACAGCAACCAAGAGTTTACCCACTACCACATGTCCCCACCTTCTATTCAACACCCACTCAGTCCAGCAGTGCCCTGCCTGGAACCCATGTGCGTTTTGTCTCCCCAACACCAGATGTCAGACCACCAGTCCAAGTTCCCACCTGGCAAGTAGGATCAGATCCCATGCAAATATGCACCTCTCCTGACACTTCCCCATCATCTTCAGGAGCTCAGCATGATCTGCCTGGCTATCTTCCAACTCCTGGAAAAGACATACAACATCTTACCACACAAGTACAAGGTAATTGGGACAACCTGTTTGACTTCATGAAACAGCAGGAGAAAGCTGTGAGTGAACTCACCCAACAGCAAAACCGCCACTTCCCATAGTGATAGACAACTTGGAGACCTGACTGCCAAAATGGAGGCCAACCAACAGAAAATTCTCACCACATTAACTGCAACTAAAGCTGATACATCTGATTCAGATCAACTTGTCAAAGCCATAAAAGTGATGATCTCACAGGAGTTACAAAAAGTGGAGTCTACCTTGATTGCTGAAGTCCGGTTTATGGTGGATCAACTTCAGGTTGAAATTCAGAGAGACCTCCGAGATCCCTATAAGAATCTTCAAACAGATCATGAGCAGCTTTCCACTGAATGTAACCAGTGCATCACCCAGGTTGACAAGCTGGCTACCCAATTAAGTGAACTTCAAACAAACATGTTGAAAGACAAACAACAAGAAAAGGAAATGTCTGATCACTCTAAGTAAAGGGGTACAACCACCACCTATCGCCACACTTACCACACCATCACCACTAGAAAATGTCCCAGAGTGTCCTCCTATACCTGCTGGGAAAAGTGACCATTTAAAGTTGACCTTTCCCACATTTGGAAGACCGTCTGATGACTGTGATCCTTTGCTGTACCTTACACGGTGTCAGGACTTTTTGGCATTGCACCCACTTGCAGAAACTGACATCCTAGCAACCTTCCGAAGCGTACTCCATGGCACTGCACGTGACTGGTGGGAGGTCGCCCGATCGTCAGTAACGACATGGAACGACTTTGAGACTGCTTTCCGCTCAGCATTCCTCTCGGAAGACTACGAAGACGAGCTGGCTGAAAGAGTCCGCACAAGGTATCAAGGTGAGAGGGAAACCATCAGAGATTTTGCATTTACATATCGTGCTCTCTGCAGAAGATGGAAACCTTCCTTAACTGAAATTGACATGGTGAAAATGATTCTCAAAAAAATAAAACCTTACCTCGCCAGCCAGCTACGTAGTCGGGTGAGCACCGTGGAAGAACTGGTAAAACTGGGACATCAGATAGAGAAAGACCACGAGCAGCAACTGCAGTATGAAAGATGCATGACCAGAAAATCACCACAAGAAGCCATTCAAAAACCCTCCCCAATAAAACAACTGGTCAGCCTCAAGTACAATGCTGGAGATGCAAGGGACTTCACTCACCTGGTTGTTGTCCACTTTATTCTAACGTTAACCCATCAAATCAACCTGCAAAACAGCAACATCCTTTCACTGGTCAACGGCCATTTCATTCCCGTAAGTCTGGAAGTCAAGCAACGAATAATTCAGTGACTGCTACAACAAATAAAATGTTGTCCACTGCCAAGAAGTCACCCTCAAAGCCAAAACCTGTTACTAGTCCAGTCATCCCACAACAATTGGTTGTTCCAGTCCGCATCGGTGGTTGGTCTGGAAAGGCCATAGTGGACACAGGGGCCAGCTACACCATGATCCATGAAAGTCTGTGGCAAAGTTTTCTCCGCAAGAGAGCCTCCAACCTTGGTCTCTTGGTCCATTGTATTTAGCTAATGGTGAAGCAGAGATTCCCTTGGGATGGTTTCAATTACCAATTCATATACACAACAAAACTTTCACTTTACCTGTTGCTGTCCTTTCCCCGAAGGCTCTTGCCTATGCTGTAGTTCTGGGATTGGATTTCATCTTCTTCAGTGGCCTGCAAATCAATGTAATTGATCAGAAATATTCATTTAAGTCCACACCACAAGAAGATCATCCCTTTCAACCAGGAAATGCCAGTGTTCCTGATATAAATCCTCAACGCCAAAAGACAGGACATGTAAAGATGTTTAACCAAAGCCTCACCCTGTTAAGTTCTATCCCTCCACCACAACCTGTATGCCGATCCTCACCACTTGACAGTACAGATGTACAAGTTTTAATTGACAGTGCTGTGAGTGAAGCTCACATACCTTTTATTGACAAAAATACCTTGAGAGGAATTCTGGAGTCCAACCCTCAAACGTGTTCTCGTCAACCAGGTCGTACGGATGTCCTCCAACACACAATTTATACCCAGCACCCAGTGCCCATTAAACAGAGACCTTACCGCATGTCCCCTGGTAAGCAAGCCGTGGTACAAGAGCAACTTGTGGAGATGTTGAATGCAGGAATTGTGGAACCTCACACTCTGGCTGGGCCTCTCCTGTGGTCCTTGTTCCAAAGAAAGATGGTAGCCTTAGATTCTGTGTTGACTACCGTAAGCTCAATGCTATCACAGAGAATGATGCTTACCCACTTCCCAACATCACTGAAATCCTTGAATCTCTCTCTGGAGCAGCCATTTTTTCAACAATTGATCTCAACAGCGGCTATTGGCAGGTGGCTATGGACCCCCAGAGTAAGCCAAAGACAGCATTCATCACTCCATCCGGGCTCTTCCACTTTAATGTCATGCCCTTTGGGTTGAAAAATGCACCTGCTACATTCCAACAGTTAATGGAGACTGTACTGGGAGAGCTACGTGAGAAACATTTGTTTCGTCTACATTGACGATATTATCATATATTCACCCTCTGTAGCTCAGCATTTCAACGACCTCCAAACTGTTCTCCATAGACTGCAGGAAGCAGGTTTGACCATAAACCTTAAAAAGAGCAAGTTCTGCCTTAAAGAAATTACATTCCTAGGACATGTTGTTAGTGTCAATGGTATCACTGCAGATTCATCCAAAGTGGAAGCTATCAGATCTTACTCCTGTGCCACGAAACATCAAAGAGGTCCAGCGCTTTCTTGGATTAGCGGGATGGTATCACCGTTTTGTCCCAGACTTCTCCAAAATCGCAGAACCCATCAATGCACTGAAAAAGAAAGGACATTCTTTTCATTGGTCACCTCAATGCCAAGAAGCTTTTGAAAAATTGAAGGCTCATCTCACATCACCTCCTATTCTGGGCCATCCAAATCTCCAACTTCCTTTCATGGTTTATACCGATGCCAGCGATACCGGACTCGGTGCTGTATTAACACAACGGAAAAACCAAGGACTGGAAGAAGTCATTGCATACGCAAGCCGCACCCTTAACAAAGCTGAATCGAACTATTCTGCTACTGAGAAAGAGTGCCTAGCAGTCGTATGGGCACTTGAAAAATGGCAGCATTACCTGGAGCACAAGATGTTCACTGTTGTCACCGACCATACTGCGCTACAGTGGGTCATGGGTTCCCCAAAACCACCAGCCGTCTCATTAGATGGGCCCTACGATTGCAAAGGTTTGATTTCATCATTGAATACCGAAAAGGCAAACTGAATGTAGCACCTGACGCTTTGTCCAGGATTTCCAGCTTACCTTGTTGCAACTTGTACTCTAGTCAGGAAGAGGCTGTTGAATTTCCAGTCTCTGCTGTGTCGATTTGGGAGGAACAACACAAAGATTCTGAAATCATAAAGGTGTTTAAAGCATTGGCAGAGAACAACAACAACAACCAAAACTTGAAGGACAAATATGAGGTTAGAGAGGACCAACTGTATCATAAGACCCACCTGTCAGATGGCCAAGTCCACTACAGAGTGTACCTGCCTCGCAGTCTCATACCAGCTGTTCTTAAACACTACCATTCCCATCCGTTAAGCGGCCATGCAGGTATATATAAAACCTACAAACGTCTGCACAATGTTGCTTTCTGGCCAGGGATGTGGACGGACATCAAACATTATGTTAAGTGCTGTACCAAATGTCAAACACTGAAAAGTGAAAACCAAAAACCGGCTGGCAAACTACAACCCGTTTCTGTGTCACAACCCAACAAGATGGTGGGTGTCGACATCATGGGGCCCTTGCCAAGCAGCACACAACGTCACGCAGTACCTTCTGGTTTTTGTGGACTATTTCTCTCGCTGGGTTGAGTTCTTCCCATGCGCAATGCTAATGCTCCAACCATAGCAAAAATTCTCAGGACTGAAATACTCACCCGGTGGGGCGTTCCAGACTTCATCTTGTCTGACCGTGGCACCCAATTTGTTTCCTCCATATTCAAAGAGCTGTGTGCAAAATGGAACATCATTCAAAAACTAACAACAGCATATCATCCACAAACAAATATGACTGAGAGAGTTAACCGAACACTGAAATGCATGATTGCCTCATATGTGGATGACAACCACAAGAAGTGGGATCAGTACTTACCTGAACTCCGTTTTGCCATGAACTCAGCAGTACAGGAGAGCATTGGGATGTCCCCGGCAGAACTTCAACTGGGAAGGAAACTGCACGGCCCCATGGATAAATTACTCCAGGGTAAATGTCTATCACCATCCACTCCATCCTATGATGTTGTCCACCATCTTGCACAGCTGAGGTTGAAAGCAGATGAGTGCTGTAAAAAAGCCCAAAAAAGACAGCTCAGAAGTTACAATAAAACCCGGAGAGAAGCCTCATTTGAGGAAAAAAGTCGTGTCTGGTTAAGAAATTTTCCCCAGTCCAGCGCTCAACACAACTTTACTGCAAAACTAGCCCCAAAGTGGAAAGGACCTTACCGGGTATTGAAACGGTTAGGCCCACTGAATTACCAGATAGCACTGGAGGAAACCGGAGAGGACGTCCGTACAGCTCACATATGTAACCTTAAACCATGCTACCCAACCTCAGAAGAGATTGAGTCCCAGGAAAGGGAAAAACTTAAGCAGTTATTCCAGCAAAGCTCAGATGATGAAGAATTCTTGGGTTTTTAAAAGAAAAAAGGAAAAAAAAAAAAAACACCTGTTTGGTTTGTTTGTTTCATCAACCATGGGTTGTTTTTTCCTGGGGGGGGGGAGAGTGTGACGGTGCGGAAGTCCACGAGCCTTCCAGCATCCGTGCCCATATTTGGAAAAAAAAAATTAAGTGAAAACTTATAAAAAGGACATCAATTTGTAAACAGGGTGTGAAGTATTCGAGAGAGGAAACAGAATGCACTTACCACTTACCTGGTGAAGCAGCTCCAGCTCTTCCGTGACACGCATCGCAGCATCTGCCATGGCTAAACTGGAGTGAGACCGAGAGGTTTATTGCTAATACTGGCTACGGAGCAAGATCGTGCCGTTTCCCTGCAGAAGAGTGCAGAATAATTCGTACCAGCTCTTCTGAGACGACGCGACTCGCATCTGCCGTGGCGAACGAGTCGAATAAACAAAGCAAAGCCTTACTCCTAACAGTAACTGCAGACCTGTGCCGTTGTCCTGCAGAAGGCAGGAAAATCCATACCAGCGAGTCCAGGTATTCCATCTCCATGCACGTCCTCTGAAAACTCTCCAAACTCTCTCGAAGGCCTCACCACAAAGAACCCGCACACACACACTCACCACAACAATACGCACACACACATAATATACAAAGTCACGCATTCACATCTTTACTTTCGTTATCGCCTGTTGGCATATTGTGTTTTTCTGACCTTGGGAACTGTCGTTTATTTAATCCATTATTTGCTTCGCTTAGTTTTCTTAGTTTTTTTTTTATTTTTTGTTTGTCTCATTTTTGTGTTATAATGTGGTGAAAAAATGGACACCTGAAACTGTGAAACTGCCGTTACTACTACCCAGGACGTGAATATATGGAATTGTTTTTTTTCTTGCTGTTATTATTTTGGTTGAATGTGATATCTGTGGTATAATTGCATTGCAATCTCTTTATTGTTTGACTAAAAATATATATATATATTCACTTGAACTGCATACTTGTTTGTAAAGTTTTTTTTATTTTCATGTAACTGGTATTTTATACCTGGCGCCCGAACTTTATTTGGTTAAAACCAAAAAAATTTAAAAGATTAATTTTGGATGGGCCGCCACCGTTACACTGCAGAGCTCACATATCTCCACTGAGACGGTTTTGAAGCTTCTCTGATTAATGAGACTCGGTTTGCAACAAAGGTCTTGAATCTTGTAGAGTCGTTCTCGATATATCTCAGCACTGTGCTGCTATCAGTCCAAAAGTTAGACTCCTCAAGATCAATTTGAAGCTCCTGTCTCAGCATCCTATCCATTTTGACTGCGATGGTAGCTGCTGTCAATTCCATTCTTGGAATAGTAACCTGCTTGAGTGGTGCCACTCTGGACTTTCCCATCATAAACATGCAGCTCCTCTGATCGTGATTATTTGTCAACAAGAGGTATGTGACAGTCCCATATCCGTTCTCGCTGGCATCTGCAAAGTGATGCAATTGAAAGGTCTTGACATGCCCGAACCCTGCAGGTTTGATACATCTACTCACACTGAAGTTTGCGAGCTTATGCAAATCTTCCAGCCAGGACAGCCACCTCTCAGCCTTTTTCTCCACAATTTCCTCATCCCATGCCATTTTCTTTTTACACAGGTCCCTTAGAATGAGCTTTGCTGGTAGCACAAATGGTGCTAGGAACCCAAGAGGATCGTAAACAGAGCCAACAACAGACAATATACCTCTTCTGGTAAGTGGTTTGTTTTGCACTTCAATCTTGAAATTAAACGTGTCATTCTCTGTGCACCACAGAATTCCCAGTGCTCTTTCCATGGGAAGTAACCCGCTGTCCAGATCTAAATCTTTCACGTCAGTGGCTCGTTCCTCTTCAGGAATGGAGGAAAGTACAGTTCTGCTATTACTAGTCCATTTTGTCAAATGAAACCCACCTCGATTACAAAGCACTCTGATGTCTCATGCAAGAATGACTGCTTTTTCTTCAGTTGCCACTGATTTAAGGCAATCATCAACGTAAAAATTCTTCAAGAGTGTCTGAACTGCTTCTGGAGTAGTGTGGTTGATTCCATCTTCTGCTGTTCTTTGAAGAGCGTAACAAGAACAACTTGGTGAAGAAGTAGCACCAAACAGGTGTACACGCATCCTGTACTCTTCTTCTTCTTGATCTAGGTTTCTGTCCGGCCACCAGAGGATCCTCAGGAAGTCTGCATCCTCAATAGGTACATGAACCTGATAAAGCATTGATTCAATGTCAGCCATCATTGCGATCGGCTCTTCACGGAATCTGGACAACACCCCAATAAGCGTGTTGGTAAGGTTAGGCCCTTGAAGTAACTGACCATTCAAGGAAAATCCTTGGTAAGATGCATTACAGTCGAAGATGACACAGATTTTCTTCTTCTTCTGATGATAAACCCCGTGGTGAGGAATGTACCACACCTTTCCATCACCACGGTGCAAATTCTCATCAGGTACTTTTTCAGCATACCCTTTATCAATTATGTTGTTCATAAATCTGGTGTAGTCCTCATGAAACTCAAGATTCCTTTTGAGTCTTTTCTGAACGCTCTTGAGACGCTGTTCCGCTACATCCCGGTTGTTCGGCATCTTGATTTTGTCATCTTTCAAAGGCAATCTCATGCAGTAGTGACCATCCAGAAGCTTTGTAGACTTGGTCACAGACATCATGAACTGTCGGTCTTCTTGAGACATTTCAGGATTATCATCATAACGACGTTCAGGAAAATCAAGATTAAACTGCTTCACCAGCAAATCTTCAATCTTCTCCACAGATATACAATTCACTGTATAGCTCTGTGTACCAGGTTTTCTTGTCTTGATGCTCTCTTCTCTAGGTCCATTGACTATCCAGCCAAGAACTGTCTTCACTGCATAAGGCCCGTTATTTCTGCTGTTTATCACTTTCCATGGTTCCATGGCCTTATGAGCGGTCACTCCAATAAGTAGCCCTACTGCAGCCTCAATATGTGGAAGACGAACTTCACACAGGTAAGGCCATTTCTCAATATCCTCATGTTTAGGAATGTTTTCTTCTTTCACAGGCAAGTGTCGCTGAGTCAAGACATTGGGTAGGTCGATATAAGTATTCTCTTCTACACCACACACTTCTAAGTCAGACAACAAGTATCCATGCACCTTTCTTTGTTGACCCATAGTACAAAGTAGAAAATCAGTCTTCTTGCCCTGTATGTTCAGTTGTTGCATGAGATCTTCTGTGCAAAAGGTGGTTGTGCTTCCTGGGTCCAGGAAAGCATAAGTCTCTACTGATTTTTCACTCTTCTTTGATTTCACTCTTACAGGTATAATGGAGAGGATGCACTCACCATCGCCAGCCCCAGTATATCCACAAGTTTCTTGACCCAGTGAAAGAAGAGCATTCGAAACTGCTAAGTCATGGTTTTCAGACTTTTGATCTTGGTTATCTTCTTTCTTGACAATATGTAGGACACCTGGATGTTTTAGTGAGCAATCTGGACATGATATTGTCTTCTTACAATCTTTACTCATGTGTCCTTGTGTTAGACAGCCAAAGCACAGACCTTTACTTTTAAGAAACTGAATTCTGTCCTTGTATTCCTGCTCCTTGAGCTTAACACAGGAATCCAGTTTATTTTCCTTGCTACAGAACAAGCAAGCCCTTTGGACTGCAGAATCAGATTTCTCTGTGTTCTCTTTCTTTTGTAGTGAGTATTCTGCTTTGTCCTTGCCAGCCGGTGAGACATTTGTGGCAAAGATACTACCTTTGAATCCAGTCTTCTTTGAGTTCTTCCCCTCTGGCAAACTGGACTTTCCTTTTCTATCCACCTTGACATCTTGGATATCTCCAAAGAGTGGGTCATTCAAAACTTGAGCATTTAAGTCAATAAAGTTGACCAAATCTTCAAATGTGGCTCTTCTTCCATTTCGTTGCTGGATATCAAAGGCTGTGTTTCTCCAACGTTCTCTGAATCTGAAGGGAAGTTTTGAAATCACAGTTCTCATGTTTGTTGGATTGTTCATCTCATCCATAAATTCGACATCAGCCATGGTATTTCTACATCCAATAAGGAATAAGGCATATGTCTTCATTCCCTTGCTGTCTTCTGCTTTGATTTGTGGCCATTGTAGAGCCTTCTCAAGGTAAGCTGTAGCTATCTTCAGCTCATTGCCATAATGCTGCAGAAGTAGACGCTTAGCTTCTTTATATCCCTTAGCAGGACTCGTATGTTCACAGCTGCGAACAAGAGCTTGTGGTTCACCACTTGTGAACTGTTCAAGATAATATAACCTGTCTTGTGGATTATTAGTCTTGTTCTCAATCGCATGCTCAAATGCTCTTATGAAAGAAATATAGGCGAGAGGATCTCCAGAAAATATTGGTACATCTCGTTGAGGTAACTGGGATAAGCTCTGCTGCTTTACCAACAATTCAGTTATTTCATTTTGGCGTTGCATCACTTTGAACAAATATCTGCCATCATCAGTTGACTGTTGAGCGTTACCATGATCAGTGGTTTGTTGAGATGGTCTCTGGATAGATCTGCAATTCTGGGTGCTTGACATAGGCTCAGACTTTATATACAGGTTAGATACTGACTGAACTTGTCGTTCCTTTCGGCCTTTGAATGAATCATCAGCCTGTGACCCAGTCTGTGACCTGTAATAATCATTCATGCCATCTTGACCATCTTCATACTCTTTTAACACTTTGAGTTCAGCATTTGATGCAGCAATTTCTGTGTCCAGTTCTAGTTGTTCCCTTTTTGCCTTCAATCTCAACTCTTCAGCTTCTAATTCTTGCCTCTTTTTTAAAGCAGATACCCGGGCTAAAAGTGCTGCACGCTTAGCTTCTGCCTTGACACGAGCAGAACTGGTTGAAGAAGCCACAGAACTACTCGTCACAGATCCACTTTTCCTTCAATGATGAGGAGCCATCACTTCTGACACACTATCACTTGGTTTAACACCATCGTCATCTTCATCTTGAGGTTCATGCTCATCAGACTCATTTCCTTTATTTGTGGTTGAAATCCATTTTTTTACATTAATTGTAAACTGCTGGAAATGTTCAAACTTGGGTTGAAACCAGTTAATCTGATCATCTTTCCCATCTTCATCGGACAACAGGAGTAACATTTCAGCATTCAACTCCTCAAACTGACATAAGATCTGGCAGAAGACATTCATTTCCTTTTCAACAGTCTTCACATCTTCTTTATCTTGTATTAATCTGTCAATTTCATTCGTTTTGCGTGTTAATTGTGCCAATTTCCCTTGTCTCTCTTGTGGCCATTACCAGGCACATTCGCATGCAAAGAATCATCCGCCATTCTGCTAAATTAGAAAGCCGATCTTCCATGCAAACCATCGCGTTAATATGAAGCTGCTGCAATCACTTGTAGTCTTCTCAATATTCACAATCTTCACTTGTGAAAAGACTTAAATCACAGTACCTTAAGACCCTTTGTACCGTCCTTCTAATATTCGCTGAGGTTCACGGAACGTCCTTCAATGATTCCAAGCAGCGTTTGTCACGAGCCGCCCTCAACTTCCTTCATGAGCAGTTTTTTGACTTATGTTGTAGCAATAATCTTTGTTGTTCTCGGGCAAAGAATTGACTCGGGTCTTCGTTCAGATTTCAATGGTTTACTGAATGTTCTTGTACAATAAAACAGAAATAAAAAATGAAAATAAAACTCTGGTCAAAAAACTGTGTAGCTCCGTCTTTCTTTCTTTCTCACAAAGGGGCGCCAAAAACAAAGGGCGCCAAGGCAGTCCAATAATAAAACGGAGCAAACCATTACAGAATAAACATGGGGGTGTATAACGAATATACATATATGTCCAAACACATAAAATGTATCCTAATCATGCATTCCTAACTTTAATATCAAATTGAATTATTCAAATAATGGCTTTTATATAAAAAATTAATCTTATTACAATATTTATATATTTGAACAGCCTGTTATTTATATATTAATTTAAAACATTAATCTTATTACTATATTTATATATTTGAACAGCCTGTTATTTATATATTAATTTAAAACATTAATCTTATTACTATATTTATATATTTGAACAGCCTGTGTTAATACATCTACATGCCACTTCTGCCGTGCAAAGATGGATTTGGTCAGATTTCATTTGATTGATAACAGCCCTATAATGTATTATTATTCTAATTTGCATTTGTTTATTATTCATTTATTGATTATAATAAGAATAGAAAAAATGATTTCAGTTAAAAATTGTAAGTATTTATGTTTCTTTGTTACAATTTTATGTTCATAAGTGGTGCTAAATAATTGCTCTGTTCAAAATTAGCTTTTTAGTCCCAGTCCGCCTCTGTATGGTGTATTCAAATGATTTAATCCTTTTTTTGACAGACAAATTCCAACATTTCTTATATTCAATCATTTTATATTTTTTGGTATAAATGTGCCAAACTGAATAGATAAGCAAATTCTAGTTTGTTGTTCCTCGGCATATTTTAAATCTGTTGAAATAATTTCAATGTAGAGTCGAGCAGAACAGGGCCGGTGATGAGGAAGCAGCAGAGGAGTTTGACAAAGAGTGAGGACAGGAGGAGAGTGGACAGGAGAAGGAAGCACCAGACTTTGAACATGAGAGAGGAACAGGAAAAGGGAGCAGTGTAGAAGGAGTTAGGGAGGACTTGCCAGACTGCTGGAACACCAGTCAATATGAATATTTCTCCAAGACATATCCATTTCTCACAATAAAAAATAAAAAACTGGGATGTAAAATGTGTTGTGAAGCAAGATCACTTGGGGCACTGAGAATGGGGAAACACAGGTACACGTTTTCCACTGAATGGCAAAACTTTAAGATAGGCCCATATGGTGACACAAGTGAAAAACAAAAGAAATCATTGAGAAAAAAAAATTAATGAACACAGTTTGTCACACAGTCACAAATTAGCAGAAGACATTGTGAAAAAACAAGGAGAGAAAGCTCTAGAATCAAGCCTTTTGAAAACACAAGGTGATATTTTAGCTTCAACCCACAATGTCTTCAAAACAGCATACTATATTGCAAAAAACAACCAGCCTTACTCTGATTATCCAGGATTAATAGATCTACAGATGATAAATGGTGTAAATGTTGGCCGTGTTCTTCACTCTAATGTCACAAGTGCAGACATTGTGCATTTTATAGCCAAAGAAATGAGGCAAGCATTATTGGCAAGCATCAGGGCGACTCGAGCAAAGCTAACTGTTATTGTGGATGAAAGCACCACATTAAGCAAGAAGTCTTGTCTAATTGTGTACCTCAGAACATCAGTTAATAGCTCAGAGCCACTGACCTTCTTCTTAGATCTTCTTGAGCTAGAGAGTACAACAGCAGATGGAATCACTAGTACACTAATCAACTGCCTGCTGAAACATGGTCTTGATGATACCTTTCTTAAAGAATGCCTGGTGGGATTCTGCTCAGATGGAGCCTCTGTAATGGTAGGGGAAAAAATGGAGTATACACAAAACTGAAAAGTATGTTCCCAGGCCTCATTGGCTGGCATTGTCTAAACCATAGGCTGGAGTTGTCTGTATCAGATGCAGTAAAACACTGCACAGAGACCAACAATTTCACAGCTTTCCTTGACAAGTTATACTGTTTGTATAATCAGTCACCAAAAAACCTAAGAGAGCTTGATGCTGTAGTTTCTGAATTAGGTGTATGTTTGAGAATGATTGGTAGAGTCCTAGGGATAAGGTGGGTGGCTTCATCTTTCAGAACAGTAAAGCTGTCTGGACAATGTATGCTGCCCTCTACAATCACCTCACAGCTGCAAGTAGAGATGTGAGTCGAAATTCAAGTGAAAGATGTATGTATGATGGGCTAGCAGCAAAGTTGAGTTCAATTGCTTCGTGAAAAACCTTGGTTTGATGATGGATGCACTTGAAGAGCTTAAAGATCTGTCTGAGGTCTCATTCAGTGAATTTGATTAAAAGGCACCTAGATGTTTTTAATAGCATGAGCAGGAACCCAGACAGTGGTCCATTCTACAAAACTGCTTGTGTGGCTGCACAGCAAGGTGTTTTTAATGGCATAACACTACAGAGTGACAGCAGGCAGAAAATAGTAGATCCAACAAGGTTCTATGAAGCACTATGCAAAAGCATGGAAACAAGAATGGTCACAAATGAAGAGGAATCACTCTTTCATAAAATCAATGTGTTGGATAAAAACACATGGCCAAGCCCTCTACCGTTAATGTATGGGGAAAATGAAGTGAGAGAACTGTGTGATCTTTTGAAAATAGGATTCTCTGGTGTTAAGCAAAGTTATAGGGACTATAAAGAGATTGCCAGGGTATCAATGCACGAGTCCCTTCTGAAGCTTAAACATGCAGTGGAGACAATTGCTGTGAGCAGTGCAGAGTGTGAGAGAGGTTTTTCAGAAATGAATACAGTTGTGACACCATTACGTTCACAGATGAAAATTGAAAATGTTTCTGCTCTAATGTTCATTAAAATGGTTGGACCTCCTCTTTCCTTTTGGGACCCCACAAAATATGTTCGGAAGTGGGTAACTACCAGAAGGTCTGCAGAGCATTTAGCTTGTAGGCAGAGATGTAACGCACTACAGGCTTCCCCCTATCAGCCCATCTGGGATCTGATGAATTAGCGAGTCATACTGAGAGAGGTTTGTGCATTTAGATTTTTATGCATTAGGCTAAATTCTGTGTTTTCTGTGTTGGACTTAATGAGTTGAGAACACATTTTTAAGGTATGGAATCTGTTGAGCTCTGTTTGATGGAACTGTGTAAAACTAGTGTATTGACATAACAAAATTACAGTTTAATTTACTGGTCACACTGATAGAGGTTTATGCATTTTTACGTCATAGGCTAAATTTGAGTTGAGCACGTTTTTAAGTTATGGAATTTGTTGAGCTCTCTTTGATGGAACTGTGTAAAACTATTGACATAACTCAATTCCAGTTAAATTTTCTTAACAAAAAGACTGTTCTACTCCTAATATTTTGTATTTATATTCTCTCTTTTAATATTACACTATTAGCATTCCGATATTTGATACTGACACATCAGGACAGGAAAGGGCACAGGCCTACAGAAAGATTTACATCAGGTGTAGCTTTGCACACTGACAACAGATGATTTTGTTCAACTTTCAATTTTTAAAGCAGAGGGCTCTCTTAATTTGTTATATTTTACAGTATGTCAAATGATATGATTTTCTATGCTTTTCTACAGACTACACATGTGCGAAAGCCTGAAACCACAGAGCCCCCCCCACATAACAAATCCCAATTTAACCCCTGTTTACATCCCACTCAAATTGATGTTTTTGTTCTCAAAGAAAAGGTTAAATGGTTTTACCCAGTGTCAAAAATAGATATGAGTTGTTTTGACCCCCTTTGGGGAATTTTGCAAATCTTACACTATTAAATGTCAGCAAACATTAATTCTGAATAACCATAAAGGTACAAAACAATTGAATACTTGAAAATATGATAAGAATTAATATATATAAAGTATTAGTACATAAATATAGGAAATCAAAAGTGAAACCATAAATGATTAACATAAATATTAATAAAAATGCATGAATATGAATTTTGACCATTTCGGATCCACCAACAATAAACCTTATTTTTTTGTAAATATTTTTTGATTTGTGCGTGTCCCTCAGTTTGACTTACCACCCCGTCACACTAACTTTTTTTATCTATAAATAATGCTCTTTTCCTTTAAATGACATCACAAAGCCTAAGTGACATCATTTGAGCCTTATAGCCACCAAGATCAAAACTATGTAGTTTTTTTACATTGTTTATTTGTTGCTTTTTCATGTTAGTCAGGGCCCGTCAAGCTTAACCTTACCACCCCGTCACGCAAAATACATAGGGAAAACTGTTTTTTATTTCATTTTTTCACATTATTAATACAAAGATAATTATATTTCAGATTGAATACATGTATGCTACGTGAGAAACTTGACCACATGGGAGATTTGTGGACATTTTGGGATGAAATTTACATCCCAAAAATTAAATTTCATCCCAAAATGTCCCCTGATAAAAATCACATTCTGGGGGGTAATTTTTTTTTTTTTTTTTTTTTGGCAGGGTTCTTTTATGTGCATTCCAAGGGCTAAATATCATGTTATTTCCCTTGTGAAAAAGAAGTGCACTTAATTGTATTGAAAGTGTACTTTTTGTGTACTTCAAATCTTAAAAGTATACTTTTTAAAAAGTGCACTTGCAGATAATATAATTAAAATTAAAGGCCACTTAATTGTACTTAAAAAGAATATACTTTAATGACAATATTTATTAACATGCTTAAGTGCACTTTTTAAAAATGCACTTTGTAATAATGTCTAATCAATTTGTACTTAAAGAAAGTATACTTTAATGACAATATTTATTAACACGCTTAAGTGCACTTTTTAAAAATGCACTTTGTAATAATGTCTAATTAATTTGTACTTACAGAAAGTA
Source organism: Chanodichthys erythropterus (assembly GCF_024489055.1). Taxonomy (NCBI): domain Eukaryota; kingdom Metazoa; phylum Chordata; class Actinopteri; order Cypriniformes; family Xenocyprididae; genus Chanodichthys; species Chanodichthys erythropterus. Next base: position 36,116,742 of record NC_090228.1, on the reverse strand, counting down.
CACTTTAATGACAATATCTCTAAATATACTAGTGCACTTTTTAAAAATCTCTAATTAAGTTTTACTTAAAGAAAGTACACTTTCATGACAATATTTATTAACATGCTTAAGTGCACTTTGTAAAAATGCAATTTGTATTAATGTCTAATTAAGTTGTACTTACAGAAAGTACACTTAAATGACAATATTTATTAACACGCTTAAGTGCACTTTTTAAAAATGCACTTTGTAATAATGTCTAATTAATTTGTACTTAAAGAAAGTATACTTTAATGACAATATTTATTAACACACTTAAGTGCACATTTTAAAAATGCATTTTAGAACAATGTCTAATTAAGTTTTACTTAAAGAAAGTACAATATCATGACAATATTTCTAAACACACTTAAGTGCACTTTTTAAAAAATGCACTTAATTTTTATTTAATTATGACTTTATAGTGTTTTAAATAAGTGCACTTATTTTGATGTATTGACTAATATGCTAAAGCACATGAAAAAATAATTAATTTTAATTTCAATTTAAGTGTGTTGTCCAAAATGCCATTTGTAAATGTATTTTAAATGTGCTTAGTCTTTAATATATACTGTGTGCATTAATACACCAGAAATGTATTTTTCTTTTGAATTTCAATACACTTGCTTATACAGTATAATCCAGTACAACTTATTATTGAAATTTTTATCACCAGCTCCTGCTCTAAACTCAATTAGTGTCAGTTTTCTACATAATATTAGACATAAAATGTCATTTGTGGAGTGCTGAATTTGTGATACTGGTGCTGAACTTAATGCAATGGTGGTGAACTTTACATATGTGTCTAATCATTTTAATGTCATTATGTTGTTATAAGTTGATTAAACATATTTAATTGCATTAGTTGCAAGCAAAAGTTTAACAAATCAAAAAATTAATTTGAATTCATATTCAGTTAAAATACATTAATAATTTTAATCAGACTAAACTGTAAAAATGATTGACTTTTAGTTAGGTGAATGAGTCAAGTTCTCTAAACGTACAGTCGAACTACAACAATGAACTAGAAAAACTTCAATTTGAACAGAAATTAAATCATGCATGTATTAGCCTATAAACTTTTTGTTTAATGCGCATGCGCCAAAATACTACGTCATGACGGCGCACTACTTCACCAGAGTTTGAAAAATGCACTTTCAGCCATCTTTCTGTGATCGCGATGCGCGAGGCAACTTTGCTGATCAAAGAAGAAGAAAACAAAGGATTGCACGTTTGGATGACTACAGATGAGACGTTATGTACTACAAATAAAGAAGCAAGTAAGTATCTAGATATATGCTCACTTTATTTTTATTTTTTCACCGTAACATAGCAGTTCTTATTGCCATTAAGAGTGTAACTTGTTTAGTTTAATCGCAATATGGAGGTGAATTATTCATGTTTACATAATTTATTTATGATTGCATTATAATAATTTCTTATATATGAATGTGATCGCGTGTGTGGGCGTGTTCAAAGAATTTGGTTGCTGAAAATATTTTAATTGAACTCTGAATTTTTAAATCATTTGAAATGAAAAGGTTAAATTTACAGAACTAAATTCAAAGATCTGATCGTGTAACATTCAAACACATTTACATTTAATCCATCTAATCGCTATTATAACCACCAGTAATCACACTGATCTGAGCGATTAAATGTGACAAGTTATGGATCAGTTGTACTGTATCTTGTAACATACCTTCAGATGTTCATTCATATTTATTTCACGCTGTAACAGGTATTAAAGTGGAGGAGATGATCGTTACACAGTACACATCTTGGCTTCAATCACTATCAGCAACTCTTTGCCTTTAGGAATACCAAATGGGTCCAGGAGGGTGTCGGAAAAGGACATCAAATGTCTTTATTCATTTTTGATTATTTTCAAAACTACAAAGGTGTATAAACTTTGGAGTGCAACTATATATCTATATCTATTGCTTTCATTCAATTGAGCCAATTATAATAATGGACTGACTCTGTTTACAAACAATTGTTTTCCTTCTGTTTATCTTTTTCCTCAAGGTATTTTTTATTTTTACTTTCTTGCCTCTTTGGAACATGTCCATTTACGCATACTGTGTAGAGATGGTGCGCAGCTTCATGGACATTTGAGGTTTTCTGCTGATGGAGAGCTTCTGGGACATTGACATAAACAGCACTTTTTCCTACAACTTCAAAAAAGTTGGTGATAGACAATTTTGGTTTCTTGTTTTTGTGCCTTTGGAATTCGCCAAGTTTTTTGTTTTGTTTTGTTTTTCTTTTCAAAATTACATTCACTGTAATGCTGGAGAAAGATTTTAGAAGAAACCTTTTTTTGGTCCTGTTTAATATTTGTGCTAGTAAAGGTTTCAGAGCTTATAAGTAACTAGGTTCGATAACACTTTACAATAAGGTCTCATTTGTTAACATCAATTAATATATTAGACAACATGATTAACTATGTGCATTAACTTTTTTACAGTATTTATTCATCTTTTGTTAACATTAGGTAATAAAAAATATAGTTTTTTCAAGATAATAAAATGTATAGCCATTGTTCATGTTAGTTTACAGTGCATTATCTATTAACATATGTAACTTTTGATTTTAATCATGCATAAGTAAATGTTAAAATGAATATTAACCAGGATTAATAAATGCTTTGAAGTATTTTTCATTCATAGTTCATGTTAACTAAAATAGTTAACTAATAAAAAGTTATTATAAAGTGTTTCCCAAAGTTTTGAATCTTTTCTTTTCTTTACATTTTGTTTGTATACATTTTTGTTTGTATCTTATTTATCATCTTATAGATCATACCGAATGATTTTATCTGAAAATGTAAAAATGCAGAAAGTGATGGGTAGGTTAAGCTTTAGGTACCTTTGTATGTGAGGGAGAAAATTATAGTGCATATAAGCCTCTCTGTCCTCCAGACTCTTTCTAAATGAGAGTTAAAGTGTTGTAATTGTTTGTGATTGTGTATAGTGTTTCTTGGGTTTTTCTTGTGCATCAACAAAAAGGTTTTTGTGTATTTGTTTTAGAGATTGTTTTGTCAATAAATGTAGAGGGTTTCAATTTGCATTTGTGTTGATTGTAATATTTTGAAATACACTAAATTGTAACTTAATTATTATATGTAACTGCAAATAATGTAATAACAAATTTATTAAATTAAATAAAGTATGTAAATAATGTAATTACAAATGTATTAAATTATATAACCGTGTACATGTAAATTACATTGAAGTATATTTTAGTTCACATTAATAGGCTATGTGCACAAGCGTAGTGACGGACTTCCGTTGGCGCCAGAAGTCGGCATACCGGTTTCCGGTTTATTTGCGCGACGCTCAAAATGTCTCTTTTTACGCGGTGTCTCCAGGATTTGCCTAAAATAAGCATCAGCGATGTTCATTGCATCGTTGATGCTTGGTCCCCTGCTCCAACAAGCAAGCGGGACAAAGGTTTCAAACTATACATTTCTAGTTATTTGCATAACTACGAGGGTAAGTGATTTAATCTAATGTGCCGTCAGATAGCGGCTAAGCTAGTTAGCAGCGTGTTGAATTTTAGTGTAACGTTAGTATAGAAGCTTTTTTTTTAAAAGCAGTCTGTTCGTTTTTTGGTGATCATTGTATCAATTGTATTAACTTTATCTCCTCAGTTTCTAATAAAGATCAGGGCACTGGTGAAGTCACTGTCAGGGCATTGTGCTACAGGTCTATGAGGAAAGCAGAGAAACCTCACAGTTTGAGTGTATGGTGAAGCTAGAATCGATAAGCCAGCAGTTATAAGTTTGTTACTTTAATAGCCCGATGTTCTTGGGGATGTAGCCAAGGTAATTCATTTTTATTATACGTCTCAAATGAGTACTTAATGAAAAGAGTGGCTAAAATTGGCAGGTGAGTTTACCTCGCTGGTCCCCATTCGGGTTACTGCATGCGTTCTTGTTCATGTTACAAGCTTGTTACTTAAAACCCGGTGTTCCTGATGTTCATGGGGATTCAGCTAAGGTCATTCATGTTTTATGTAACTACAATCTAATAGACAGTTATTGTAGGTAAGTTTACCTAGCTGGTCCCCTCCGGGTAAAATACGTTTTTATCAACTCCATTCATTCGTTTAAGATGCAATCTTGTGTTAAAAGGTATGTTTCAAATAAACGATTAAGGATTTTGGTCTAATTTGGCATATTATACAACAATCTAATACAATCTAATTTGGTCTGTTTATATAGAATATTAGATATAGAAAATATTTTTAAAAACCAAGATGTTCTTAAATGATTGAACGGTGACCAAGCTATGATAAATATGTATTTAATGACATTTTTATTTATGCAGGTCGTACTGAAAGAGTCAAGTCATGTGGAGCTTGTGTAACACAGCTGCACATGTGTTGCTGGTGCAGCATTATGCAACCATTGTGTTGCTTTGCTGTTCCAGTCAGCACATTACTCACAGCTGAATTTGCCAGCTGTCCCTCCTGTGCTAAGCTGTACTGAAGGGGAACAGCAGTGGCACAAGCCCAGAACTTTGGTAAGTTTAAGTTTGGTAAGTTTTCTAACTAAATCTAACTTCTTACTATATCCTGAATAACTTTATAGGGTATAAAGCCAGGCCCTGTGGAAAAGATGGCTGTGCTGTCTGCCAAACCAAAGTGTAGAGCAACAACAGAGGGTGTAAGGTAAAAGCTGAATATTGTATATTTATGTTGCATGTTTGAATTAATACCCGTTTTGATGAGCCACTTTCCACTCATGGAAGTTTTGTTCTACACAGGAGCACACTCTACAAAGGCCTGAGTGGAGATTTGCCTGATTTATCAGTCCTCCAAGTGAGTAGAGATAACTATCAATTTTTACAATTACAATATCATAACCAATCTGTATACTTAATTCTATTCTTTCCATTAAGCCACTAGGATTGTGCAAATTTAAGAGTGCAATTAAAACAAATGTCTTTATTTAAGCTTCAATAAACATGGTCTCAAAACGACTTGTTAGTTTTTTCCTTGTTCACATACATGTATAAACAAAGTCCATATCTTGAAGACACAGCATATGATCATAGCCCATAAAGCTTTAGCTGTTAATTTAACTGGTCTTTTCTCTCTCATACTCATCAACACTAGGAAAACTTTGCTTTGACTCATCAGAATTCGTACACTTTTTCCATTTTGCAAACAATTGAACAAACATACAATTCATACACATAATTATGCTTGATCCCATTGTGTGCACATATACTTTCATATGGCCACTGTAATGTTGCAACAACAAACATATTCCAGTCGATCAGTCCTGGCAAGATGAGCATACGGTGTAAATCCTGCAACAAGCGAGAAGATTCCAAATGAATTCAACGAAATCCTGCTAAAGAATTAAGTTCAACGAAGCCTCGACAAAGTGGCGTCAAAGTGCAGCTTACACCAACCAATGGAGCTACATTTCGAAGCTAAGTTTCTTTTTTTTTTTTTACCTTGTTCCAAACGACCTACTTTGTCCAGTGAAGCAGTTTTGTGTAACATTAAGTCGCTGGCACTGGTAGTACGATTGAGCAAGTTTGAGAACGCACACAAACAGTCCATGCAGACTGATATAGATGCAATTAAAACAAATGTCTTTTATTTATGCTCCAATAAACATTGTCATTGCAGACTACTCTGCTGTGTGATCATAAACTGCTTCCCATTACCAACCGGCACACTACTTCCTCTTGTCCTACAATTATACTACTGTGTCACAGCGCCACCTAATGGACGGATGTATAGCTGCACCAAGATGACTCCTACAATAATACAAATATTCTGCTTCAAAGACAAAAACTATTGAAATCAATAGGAGAATGTTTTCACAAGGGTCCTCCATTATGAACTTGTATGCCATGCATAACATATTGTGGATAGAAATTACAGCAATGATCTGCAGCTTGGGCATCAGCTGTGAAGTTCCCTTGGTCGACTCCGCCCTTGGCAAGGTTCAAGCTGGTAGTCCCTTGTCCTACCAACAACCTGCAAAAACAAAGCAAAACCTTTCCTTTCATGCTGCCCCACCACGTCCATCTGTGCCTCTTCATAATTACTGCCTACAGCCATCCAATTGCATGTTTGTCTTTACTGAACAACAACAACTACACCATAAGAGTCTGGAGGTCACCTGGAACATGGCACACAAATATGAATGTGCCACTAGAGATCAGAGTTCATGCACTGGATGGCATGAACTAAGGAGGCACAGATTGACCGCCTCACGTTTCCGGGAGATCTGCCACGTTCAAGAGAACACTGAGGAAGTTCTGGCTGACCGAATACTGCAAGGGACCTGTCAGACGGCAGCAATGAAGAGGGGGCTTGAATTGGAGGCAGATGCGATCTGGGAGTACTGCCAAATTAAAAGGGTTAACCACTACCCCTGTGGATTTGTAATTCACCCTGACGCTCCCTGGCTGGGGGCATCTCCAGACGGGTTAATTTTTGACCCTGCAGAGCCGTGTCAGTTTGGATTGATCGAGATGAAATGCCCAAATGTAAAAAGCTACGTTGACTGCCCATACCTTAATATGAAATCAGGCAAGATGGAGCTAAAAGAATCTCATGCTTATTATTGGCAAGTACAGGGGTAGATGCTCATCACAGGAATGAACTGGTGTGATTTTGTAGTTTCAGCCCAAGACGACATTCTCATCCAAAGAATATATAGAGACACTGGTGTTTTGAAAATGATCAGAGAAAAAGCAGACCGTTTTTATTTCTGTGTCTACTTACAGAAATGTCTGCTTCAGGAGTAGGGCTGCAACTAACGATTTTTGGTCACTGTTTCCAGTTTAAATGTTTTATGCTCATATTTTAAAGTACAGTTTTAAAACATTTTAAAGTTAAAATGCTGTTTAACGAAAAGTGAAAATTAAAGATGTTTTATGATTAAGCATAAGTTTTGATACCAAGAACCCCAAATAAAAGACCAGTCATTTAATAATACTGTAGAGAAGGCAGACACCTCTGGCACTACAAATGCATCTTTAACAACTAATCTGTAAATAAAAATATTACATGACCATGCCTGTGATTTTTAGGTGTTTTTTATTATGTTGCACCTTCAAGTGCTCACAAAAACAGTCAAAATACAAATAATAGAGGCAATTTGCAGAGTGACAATATCACAAAAATATATACAGTATCACACTTATAATCTCCACTTCTTGACCAGAGGTCCATTTTGGTAGTTTGAGAGGAGACAAGCGACTGTGAAAAGCTGATTTACACTCCCTGCAATGGAGAGAGGGATAGTGGTATCAAAGAGTTTATTCTCTTTAACTCTTCTGATTAACCTTTCGATGTGCACCCTTAAACGGGCAATGGACTGTGTCTTCAGAACATCCACCTCTGACATTTGTGCCCTTTTGGAGAGGAAGGCCGGACGATAAACATTCCCAGGTACAAGGTCATCCACCAAGAATCCCTTGTCCACCATGATGGCCATGTCAGGAGTTAAGAGTGATGTAATCCCTAACTGACGAAACACCTCCCTGTCACTCATGGAACCCTCAAAGAGTGCTGACACAAAAGTCAAGGCTCCATGAGGGGACATGCCCACCATAGCCTTGAAGGTGCAGTGGGACTTGTAGTTGGAATAAACCTCACTCTGAAGGAGCAGCGATGAAGGTGTTTGACACCATAGCTCTGTACAATCAAGCACTACTTGTGTGTCGCTGTAGCTTCCATCAAAATCGGATGGAAGATTGGCCTTCACACCTGCAGGAGACATCCATATACAGACAGAGCCAAGTAAGCTGTAGAGGAAGTTGGCCCAGGTCACGATGATTCGGCTGACGGTTGCTCTGTGGATGTTAAATCTATGACCCAACTCTCTCTGGGTACAGTCAGTGGACAGGTATGTGAGGAAGAGGAAGAGCTCATCTATCGTTTCTGGGGGGAGATGAGTTTAATCAGTAGGAGTGTAACAATGTATCGCAATATAAAAATGTGCTACAATATGTATTGTGTATTGTTCACTCAAAATGAAAATTACTGTGAGAAAAAATCCAGTTTACAGGGTTGTAGTGTCAGTACTACTTTAAAACTACTATATGTAATGTATAATAATGCAATATAGGGAAATATTTGTGGGTCCTGATAAAGCCAAATGTCTTGTTACCAGTAAAAGTGGCCTACATTATTTTAAATATATCTAATCAGTGATAGTGCAAACATACTTGTCTAAAATAAATCAGTGTATCAGCTTCAGAATCATGAACATTTTTATTCAAGCCTATTCTTTTCCACCCCCAATGAAATGCCAAATTTAACATTTATGTTAACCTTTTACCATTTGTTTTCGAGTATTGAAATAATATTGAATTGTGAGTTCGTATCTCAAATGTATTGAATCCTGAAATTAGGGTATCGTTACACTCTTACTAATGAGTGTCAGAAACCATCCTTTTAATGCTTAGGTATCTATCTGTGTGTGTGTGTGTGTGTGTGTGTGTGAGAGTGAGAAAAAGAGAGAGGTGAGGGAGTACTTACAGTTGGTCTGGTTAAAGGGCTTTCAGTGCTAGTTGAATAGGTTTTATTTGCCCTGGTGACCCGAACCATTTTGGCTGTTGCTGCCTCGATCAGGTTCGAAAACGCCATCAGATGCTCGTATGAGGGGAATCTAAAATACAGTATTACAATTAAAATTAGTTGTCTTGTCATACATGTTCAAGAATATGATTAAGACGACAGAGAAATAAATAACTACTTGGTCAGTTAAGCAGACGTTTAACAGATGATGTTGATATAACAACTATCTTACCTGGTGTAAAATCTGATGTCTTCAGGCGACGAAGCAAAGCGTTTAAGACCAAATGAGTGATGAAGATGAAATGTTTGGAGCTGCTCTCTCAGCGCCTCGATTTCCCTCAAAGCATCTTCATACTGCTCCCGGTCCACACATACAGTACGGCTGGGCCCGTAGTCGTGGTTCGGGACCATGACGGGCTGCTCGATGTCCTCCTCAGGTCCCGGCGGATCAGGTTCCGGACTTGGTGGTCGAGATCGACATCTTAGTGTAGTTATTCCATTCGAATAATGATGGAACAGAGCCTGCTGCCAAAACCCGTCTACCCTTCGCTGTAGTGAGGATTTCATTTTCGTTGAAATGTCTGCTGCATACCTTGGTGTGGGTGGTCACCGAAAATCGCTCCCTCCTTATTCTGTGCAGCCAGCGTGCACAAAGGTTTGTATCCTTCGGGAAGCGGTGGAAGCTCAAATGGCTGTTATAACGACTTGAAGCAGAGCAAAGTGGCACACAGCAGTGCTCATAAGAAGCACCCTCAGTTCTTTGAAATTTAGATAAGTCATGCACATTATACCTTTTTTTTTTTTCGTACAACAGCAGCACTCATCTTGTTTGTTTACTATTTGCGAATGAAGACAGGAAGGAAACCGGAAACCGGTATGCCGACTTCTGGCGCCAACGGAAGTCCGTCACTACGCTTGTGCACATAGCCTATTGCTTGTCAGTACATTCCGAAGTACACTTTTACCATATTTCAAAGTACATAAAAAATTGTATTAAAGTCGAACTTAAGTAGTTTAAAAAAAATCACTCAGAAATTCAACTAATTGCATTTAATATGAACTTAATCTGTGATATATTTAAAATTAATTACAAATAGAATGCCTTTAAGCGGCTGAAAACATTACATTTAATTCACACTTAAGTGTATTTATAACTGATATTAAAATATATTTTAGTTCACATTAATTGCTTGTCAGTACATTGAACAGTGCAATTCAACTATATTTTAAACATACTAGATGTAATTATGAAGGTAATCATAAAGTTGTACTACTTAAGTTGTTCAAAAAAATCACTCAAAAGTTCAACTTATTGCATTTAATATGAACTTAATCTGTGATACATTTGAAATTAATTACAAATAGAATGCACTTAAGCGATGAAAACATTACATTTAATTCACACTTAAGTGTGTTCTTTTTAAGTATATTATTTGTGCAATAAGTACACTTTATAAAAGTATACTAAAGTGCGCATTTTTTTTCACAAGGGTTGGGCTCGCTTCAACCTGTGGACATGAAAAACAACCCACTGCAACAGTGTAAAAGTAGCCTAGTCCAATTTCGCAGGAAAAATGCAGACTTGGCAACACTGTTTGGTTCATTAATTCACTCACTCACTCACTCACTCACTCACTCACTCACTCACTCACTCACACACTCACTCACACACTTTTTACTCAATGTGAATGTCTCCCATCCCCCAGTTTTAAAGTTTAAAACCAGCAGATCATATAGAGAAATACTTCGTCTATACCACCCCGTCACATCATTTACCACCCCGTCACAGGGTCATTTTGTTAAAGGTTTATGGAAAGAAAATGAAATATTACATAAATTAATGTTAAATGATGTTCTTGTTGTGTGGACTGATCAGATAAATGTAACTTTATTTGTATTTTTTAAGTAAATTCATTTTTTTTCAGTAAAAACAATGAGGCCATTGAAAGGTCAAATCCATGTTTCAAGATTAAAACTCTAAAAATAAAAAAAATATAAAATTACAGATTTTCTACTGAAGGTTTCCAAAAAAGGGACATTTTACTATTAGGAAAACATTAGATTTTAAAAATCTATTTCTTGTTTTACTACTCCAATAGTGTACATATTGTCCGTGACGGGGTGGTACAAGAATGGCTTCCTTGCCTGAAAAAAAAGGATAATGTTAATAAAGATTTTGAGCCTGAGGTGGGAAAATACGTTTTTTGGAGGATTAACATATCTTTCAATATGTAGGTTTGTTTAAAAAAATGTTTGTTCTAAAGGAAAATTTTGAAAAATGCAAAGTGGAAATGGCACCCGTTTCGTAGAATGTCCTCAAATTCATATAAAGAAGAACAGGAACCAGGAACTAACGGCATGTCTTCTAGAGGTCGCTAACCATGGCTTAAACATCCAGATCAACACTTTTCAAGACAATAAATACACGATTGAGACGATGAATGCATGCATTGCCTCTGAATTTGCGTCTGAATAGCGCTGGCTCCGTGGGCGTGGCCGCATTAGCAGATAATGAGCTGAATCACGAACTTCTGACATGGCTCTCTTTTCATACAGATTACATAAACACAAAATGTTTGTTTTCGATTTGACTTACACGATTTAAAACCTGACATTTCAACGTTTCTTTAGACATAAGTCTCATTTTTTTGTGATTAGTATTCATATTTTACAAAAAGCACAACATTTTGTTTTTACTCTGAGTGTACACAAATGGAAGAAGATATTCCACAGGTTAAAATGGTGTATAGCTCTTAATTGTGCAACATTGTAGCATATGCACATGTATCAGGATAATCAATAAACTTTAGAGTTTTCTGAACGCTTTTAACCTGAGGAACTGTGTTCTTAACCCTAAAACTGGCAACGTATCCTGTGGGATACAAACATTTGAGAGGCTGTGGAGCGAGTCAGGGAAAGTTTAGGTCTCATTTCTTGGTTTCATGTTGAATATTTAGATATATTGACTTTGTTCATAATTTTTTTGTTTACTTTACAGGCAGCATTTAAAAACAGCATGACCCCCTGTTGTGGGAAATCTACTAACCTTACCATAAATGTTTATATATTTCACATATTTACAATATTTGGATGGGACTTACATGTTTATATAAGTTGTTGTTGAGTGTTAGCTTATTACTTTTATGTTGAAATTTTATGAATTTAATTTATACATTTTTCATAATCTGCCTGTAAATGTTTGTATCCCACAGGATACATTGCAGGATAAGTTTAGGGGTATAAATCAGCTGAAAACAGAATGCTTGTTTGGCAATGCCTTTTACAACATTATAGCCAGATTTTTAAAACTTTTATTCTATCATAACTTAAAGCAAACATTCTTTGTAAAATTCTGCTGAACAAACGTTCTGATTCCCAAAGTTGTGTACCCGTGAGTAAGATGGTACATATATATATTTATTGTAATCGTGATCGGGCAGTTAAAACAGCGTAAGGGTCAGAACCCCACAAGCGTGTTGGTTTTTATATCACGAATTAAAGAAAGGGGATGCAGTAACTCTGACCCGACGCCAAAGGGCAGTCTGATCAGGTGTGGCACCCCTCCCTACTTATTGGTTGTGTGGACTCATGGACGCCACCGTGTGGACGTTCTGAGTTAAAGCCGCTCCATACTTTGAACTGAAATTATCTCCAAATTATCTTTTGCTTCTCTATACTGCGGGGAGTTGTAAAAGTAATTTGCTTTTGGTTGTTATGCTTTCCAATCGTTGTTGGAATGTTTTTTACTGATTTAAATTGAATTTAAACACGTTTTGTCTTTTCTCTCTCTTTCTCTCCAGTTATTTCTTTATGTTTACTTCGGAAATTCATTCCTTTTTATTACTTAATGTTTTATTTTATTCACTCTTAGTTATGGGTCCTGATGTTATTGGCTGGCAATAACATTCACGCACACCCAAGCCTCCCTTATTTCATACACTTATTTTGAATTTAATTAAATAACATTTAATTGAATTTTAAAATTAAGTAGTGTCAATCAGTTGGCATTTTGCTCATCAACAAGCAATTCTCTTTAGGAAAAATCACAAATAGGGAAGGCGTTCTCCTTTTTTCCCCCCATTCTGTTATTCTATGCACTCATTTAAATTTGATTGAAAAAGATTTCATTCAAATTTGAATCAAGTGCATCTGAATTATCCTCGTTGCTTTCTCTTTTCCCATTCTGCTATTCTGCGCACTCGTTTAATGCAAATTTGAATCAAGTGCATACAAACTATTTTGTTTTTCTTTACCCCCTTTTGCTCATTTCAGTTCTAGTTTAACTAGTTCATTCTGACTGTCATTGTAGGCGCATTTTCTTTTGTCATACTAAATTATTTAAATTTGGTTTAAACAAGATTAAAACTGAGATTTAAATTTACAATTAAGTTGTGTTTGTGTGACCACTTGTGTATTTGCAGACAAGGCCCTTCACTGCCTGGTGGTGAGTTGATGGTCGCCCCAGTGAGTTCCAGTGAGTGGAGCTGCCTGGCCTGGCGGGTCTTACACTAACCGTGTGTGAATCGGGGACATTCTGACCTCGTATCACGGGCAACACGCAAGGACATCAGCGAGTTGTGTATCAGGTACAGGGAGGCAACGAGCCCAGATTGACAACCAACGGCAATTTTGTTTAATTTCCCGGCTCAGGCTTCTGCACGACAGAACCGCCCTTTTGGAGTAACTGCCCGTAAAGGGGACAGACTCTGAGTTCAGGGAAAACTCAATTTTGACCGGTCACGCTGGCCGTTGGCGCAAGTACCTTACCGAAGTGCGCAATTGTGCTGATGTTCCCTCTTTGAGAGGTTGCACCGTGTTACAAAGGGGACAGGTGTACACGGACACCGCAGTCGAGTGTTTGAACGTCGAGGAAAGGTTGCCTACCATTGAGTTCTTGTCTGAGCACCCACAATTCACCCAGGCCTAATTTATTGACATACAATCACTTCACCTAATTAAAAGCCACAGAATATTACATATTCTTCGATTATTCAGGTGCGGGCCAACCCTTATATAATATACAACCCTTATATAACCCTCTTGAGCCATACCATTTCTCTAGGTTTTACGACAACAGTGCACTCGCCTGGCCCCGTCATAAACCCAGCTGTGATAGGAAGTTTAAGTTTACTTCTCCCCTCTAGCTCTTCTGTTTTATTTTATTGTTTTATCCTCTCTATTTGTTTACCGGTCTATTGCATTTAACGGCAACCATTCGGTTCTGTTCTGTTCTGTTTTGCTTTTCTACTGTGTTTGTTTCTTTCAGTTAATGTAAAAGCAGAGCCTGTGAGAGCCATCTCGGAAAACTGAGTAATAGATAGACAACCGAGCAGCGAGAGTCATCAAAGGACTCTTAGGGCTACCGCCTGTCAAATTCTTTGTTTAAATCCGGCACTCACCCACACAAAGTGACCCGCATGGGCCCTTTGGCTATTGACAATTAAGAGTCTAGCCTACATTCCACTAACTGTCTGTACCAGTTAACTGGAACCAAACCAAAGAATTATATAATCATGCATTATTATAAGTCGTTAGTTCTGCGTGTACTTGCATTGGTTCTGTTTGTGCTGTCTTTCTCTCGCCAACAGCAAGCTAACGTGTTCAGAGCAGCCAGCCCCAGCACCCACGGGGATGGACTCAAGACCGGGTCGGGCTCCCTGACCAGCACAATCCTGCCCAACGATGCCGTGGATCCCCAGCACCTAAGCAACGAGCAGCTGGACGACAACCTGAATCGACCAATGGCCAATGATCCAACACCGAGCTACAAAGAATGGGCGAAAGTCATCCGAGCCATCGCCCACAACCTCAAGCTCCAGGCGGAGGATGCCCGGAGGAATCAGACCCAGATTCATCGTCACCACGATCAGCGACTCGTTGAGACCCAGGACCAGCGTTGGACAGCGGACGAATCCAAACCCGAGCTGCAGGAGGAGCTGCAAAGACTTCAAAAAGCCCTTGCAGAGCTCCACCTGGAGGTGGAGCGTAGATAACTGACTGGAAAACTCCGACAAAGCGAAGCTCCCCTAGCCAAAGCAGAGACTAAGCTGAAAGACGGACACACCAAAGCTATGGCCTGTGAAAATCATCTCAAACAGGCCCAGAAAGGAGTTATGGCTCCGAAACAACAAAGAGACTATGTGAATGAACTTGACACTGGTTACAGAGTACTGAAAAGTGGCATGGGAGGGGAAATGCACATCACCGAGTTTCCCCTAACCAGTCAAGCAGCCCTAATTCCAAATGGGGTTAAAAGTCCACTGCCCAAAATGTCCAGCGGCCAAGAACCTTCGCCGGCAGCTGTCACATCCAACTGCCAGCACCTGCGACAGGCTCTGATCCAAAAGCTTTCTGACCCTGCATCAGATCAAGGGCTCCCTGCTGCCATGGACCTAAAACGGGGCAGACTGAAAAACCCATACACTTGCTACAGCCAACTGCAAATGGCCTACTTCAGAGCACGTGGTCAGCCAGCAATGGAGGAAGATTTCATCTTCAACACTCTGCTTCTCCGAGAGCTGCACCCTGCGGTGAGTGATCACCTGGCAGCCTTGGCCTGCTCACGCAGTATGTCTACTCAGCAGCTGTAAAACTTGGTCGACGAAGCTCACTCCAAGCAGAACACTGCTCCTGAAAAGACTGTAGAAAATCAAGTTACACAGTCTCCGATCACTGCCCAGAAACCTGTCCTTACCTTTTTGAAAGACAAAATCAGACTCTCAAGTCACAAAGATGTGAGCTGAATGTGCAGTCGCACAGTCCAAATGAGGTCCATCTTGAACACACAGCTCCCACGCACCACACCATTGGTCGAGTGAGCCTGGTACCTCCTGTGTGCGTAGCACAAATGGACACGTTTCTCTGTTTCACCCACAAATACCTGCTAGACTGTTTTGAGCCCTTATTGAATGCCAGACCGCTCAAAATCTGGGCTCAAGTGTGTGAACTTCTGCCTTCCCAGTCACCCAGACCACCTGAGCCAGACGGTCAGGTCACAGAGGTCGCGGGAAATCTCCCAGCTAACCGCGGGAACCCCGTCTCAGAGCACAGTTCAAGTTCGCTACCCGGCGTACTTCAACTCACCATAGACTGTAACTCCCTCTGCTCCAAGGTCACGACAGACTCACAGCTGAATGATGTAACTAAAACAGACATTATTCTCACACTGTGGGCAGACAACTCAGCCTTCAGCCACATGCTGTTAAGTGCTCTCAGTGAAGGAACCCCGGACCTCCCATTTGTCAACAAGCAAACACACTTTCCACTAGACTTTCGTCTGCCAACCATGATGCCTGTCAAGGACATCTGCGTTTTGAACTTCAAATGGAACAACCGGCATTTAACCCATCACTTCCTGGTCCTTCCAGACCTCCTGATGCACTCTAATGCTCATACGGACAGTGCAAATGAGTTGTTGTGGGCCCCGATGACTGTACAGCTTCCTGTTGTTCCTGTCAACACTGCCAACTTCCTGTCAGGCCAGACTATCCAACAGGTCTGCATCCTGATCAACATACAGGAACATGTAGTACCACCTTACACCAAAGGGGGTGCCGTTTGGCTCAACAGGCAATGTGGTCAAACCCTAAGCCACATGCTGCGCTCCTTCACACTTTCACCTGAAGGCGTGGAACTTGGAATTGCTCTAAAAGCCACACCGCTAACTGAAGTGTCACCCTACGTAGCTCACAGCTGGCTCAACGAATGCATGGTCGCAGACATCAGCATTCCCAAAGCCTACCATCTAGAATGGATAGTGGACCACGGCCCCTATGACTTTAAACTCAGGTTAACAGTCATTAACTTAATACCAGCTGCCATGGTCCCAGAAGGAAGCTTAAGCAACACAAGTTTCACGGCATCCTTCAGGAGCATCTCCATCACTCCCATCAAACTGGTACCCACCAAACAGGTGCGCAGAATGGAGCTGATGAAGGACCAACACCTCGCTGTACCCACAGTCACTAACCAGCCTGCCTGTGAAACTCAGGAAAGCGCTGCACCTCTGACAGCCAACCTGACAGCTAACAACACAACAGAGGAGCCATTCCCAAGGTTTGAGCCTAAAGGCCAACAGATCCAGAAAGATGCAAGTGCGCTAAAGAATGATGCAGACTGTCAAAGACTCAGAAAAGTCTTGCACAAATTCAAAGTGACATTTGACAAAGACCTTTTATGCTGCAGTCTCACTAAACACACCCAAATGCTCCTCCCACCTTAAACAGGCAGTACGAAGGTCACATCGCCCCACATGAACCAGTGCAGGAGTTTGTTCATTCAACAGAAGGAAAAGGTGTTATCTGCCCATGCAACAGCACCTATTCAGTCCCTACCTGGCCCATTGAGAAACCAGACAGCAAGTGGCGACCCACCAGCGACTTCAGGAAGCTGAACCAGCAAGTGCCACTGCCACAACGTGCCAGAAAGCACAAGTCTGCACGGAGTGGAGATTCAGCTGCCTGTCAAAACTGCTATAACAACACACCAGCGTTGACACTTAAGGTAAAGGCACCCCAACAACAGCAACCAACCTGTCACAGGTACCTCAAAGAGAATGCGTGCCAAGGAATGCCCATGGCCTACGTTGATGGACGTTTCTACATCCATAAGGGCATCCCACAGGCAAATGCAGGGGTACGATGGTTAAGAAACCAACCCTGCCAACCACAGAACTGCAGGTGGGGTCCCCAGTCATGTCAGTATGGTGAAGCAGCAGCTACCCTCAAAACCCTTCACGTCTCTTCATCTCATAACATCAGGGAACTCATGTGCACAGACTCACACTTTGCCAGACCTTGTTTCACATGCCATCTTCTGGGCTGGAAACAAACTGGTTTCAAGACTGAAAGCAACAAGCAGGTTAAACATCAACATCTGTTCCAGACACGTGATCACCTCACCCAAGCACACGACACGATCGCTTACGGGAAAAAGGTGAAAAGACGCTTAAAGCAACCAGGGCGTGACAAAGGCGTGAACGACCAAACTAATGCCCTTGCCAAAACTGGCACACTGCATAACAAGCTATGGTCACACCCACCCCATTCACCCACCCTCAATGTGGCAACAACAACCCGCAGCCAGCGGACTGCTCCTGCAACATTCCCCGCCTTACTGCCACTGACAACCAAACTTTCCAACATTTCCATTCAAAATGTTTTATACCACCACTCAGACCCCTCCAACCTCCCGTTCCCGGCATCTGGTCCCACGGCAGCCCCTAGCCGCAAACGACTGCATGAGACCGACCACATGCTGCGTGTGGGAATAAACTTTCTAAAGTATATCCCTGATGTCCTCACAGCTTGTACTGCCACAGGGCCAAAAGGGGGGTGAACTGATATACACCCACGACACACCATGTGCCAAACACCATAGTACCAGAACCACGGACGAGACATTAAAACAAGTGGCGCACTGGCCCAGCATGCAGCAAGATGTGGCAGAGCACGCCAGAGGATGTCAAGTTTACCGTCACGTCCAGACTGCAAACGCAAAGCACCGAGCTTCACTGTAAAACCAAGGAGTCACGTTTCCACGGTCAGTCGACCAGAAAGACTGGACGGTAAAACCTCCTCTGATGCTCATGGCCATCACAGACAACATACAGGTGTCAATTCAGGTGTTCCCCACGGAACTACTGATGGCACGGCAGGTGCCACTGCCGTTGCACCTGTACCAACCAGGAGACTTGAGTCTCATCACAGCCTGCTCTCCTCATCAGCATCGCAACAAGCTCCGCCTACAACTGAGAAAACAACTCGCAACACAGAGCCAAACCCTGCAAACCACCTGCAAATCCCGGAAAGGTATTGTGGCGGTTCTCTATACTCACAGTTTCCTGCTGATCCAAACGGCGAACTCAAGGAAGCAACTGTTTACAGTCCTCCAGAATGACTTTGCCCAAAATCAGCTGGTTATAGCTCTGTTGACAGACCTGCTGCGAGAAATTAGCTTCTCTATGGACAGAGTGGCTATGAATAGGATTCATCAGTATTCTACACAAACTGTGCTGGACTTTGCTACTGGCAGACCCAAAGACATGGTCAATGTCAGGTGGCGGCAACATAACACCCATTCCAAGAAACACACCTCAGTTGCTCATCCACACCCCCACTCATGCTGCCACCCTAATCTACAATCAGCACAACACCGCCACTCGTGTCAGCCTGCCCAATCAAAGTAAGAGGATCCAGGTACCCCTGAGTTCCATCCTTTATCGCAGCCATCTGGCAGTCCATGGTCTCTCAAGCAAAGAGGACCAGTCAGAACTGGAAATCCCATCCTCCTCCAGGAATCACCATCACGCTAGATCCAGGACTGGAACTGAGGATTGACGCAAGGGGGTCCCAGCTAAGTGACAGTACTCCCATCGATGCAGCCCTCCAAGCACTCTCACGACTGCCTGTCCTGACCAGCTCACCTAAAGCCCAAGCTTGGACTGCTGCCAACACAATCCGTTGCCTCTCCATGGCAATCAAGTACGTACTCGCCCTGGGTCTGGCCTGCATCCTATCCCAAGGGATCAAAGGGATGCAAGAGTCCATGGGCAAGTGCTCATCTGCCCTCCCTCAGGGACCAGCAGGAACCACCTGCTGCATGACCATCTGGATCCATGTGCCATCGAACTTGGTTACCGTCCAACGAAGTCCGCACAGGAACTTCGTTAGCCGAAAGGGGGGATCTGTAGCATATGCACATGTATCAGGATAATCAATAAACTTTAAAGTTTTCAGAACGCTTTTAACCTGAGGAACTGTGTTCTTAATCACTAAATCGGCTCCGAACAGTCTGCTAAAGATGAGCCCACTTGACACCTTTGTTGCCCTCCGAGGTAACACAGGAGGCCCAATTTCCTTGCTCTTAGGACATCAAAGGGGCCCCTCATGTGGACTACGAGCCAGATCCACATTCCAACACCCCACACACACAGGGAGACACAAAAACACACACAGACACATACAGAAACACACAAACATACATTTTTAACTGTATATGTAAACTACCACTATGCTGAAATATATCCATCATATATTTTAGGGCCTATGCATGTTTCCTAGTGTTTAAATGAGTGTATTTGTGCTAGTGTGCATTTTAATGATAGAATTTTGTCTGTAAACCATAACTTCTTTTATATGCATTTCTGATGTATCGAGTTTGATCTCTCAGTAAAGCTCCGGACCTGAGCTATTCACTGAGAGATGTCACATAACTGACAGATGCATTTTTCTATGTGTTTAATGATACTGTGAAGAATGGACTCCATCTCGAAATCCGATCTGATGGTCATTAAGTATGCAAATTCATCTCGGAGACCAAACAAAGGAACTTTGCCCGCCAAATAGTGCTGCGCATCTATTGGCCGCTACAATTCATGAGGTGTGTTAGCTTGGATTTCCATAAAAACAACGACACACACCTTCTCCTTTGTCTCCCGGTTGTCTCCCGATCGTCTTGTGCACGTCTCTCTGGACGCTTCCCAACCACGCACGCAGCTCGGGAGGACCACTTCCCCCCTCTCTCTCTCTCTCTCTTCGGTTAAGTTACTTAAGTTTAAACCTCTTTTGAAAACCCCGCCGGAGAAACCCTCTCGGAAAGGACCAACCAAGCCAAGCGCTTTGAAACTGCTACTCAAGGACTTGAACCAATAAGCAAGTATTATCATTTATCTGAAATTTGTCTAAACTGATTTCTGTGCTGGCTTTCTCAAAAAGGTTTAACTGTGTAATTTGCCATTCTTTGATCATCTTTCTTTCCCTGTCTTTTCTTCATTTTCTCTCTTGTGTATATATATGTGTATACCTTCTGTATATATTTTAGACGTATAATCTCAGTCATAGCTGCATATATTAAAACACTTAATTCATGGTCGATTGTTCTGGTTGTTCTTTCAACTAAAGACCAAGTCACTTTAACGTTTTTCGATCGCTTTATGCTTTGATGATATAATAGCAAGTTATTTTCATGGCCAGAGAATAACTCTGTTTATAATATTCTGTGAGGGACTTAGTTTGTTGGACAAACGAACAGTTTCTCTAAATAATTATTAAACCAGAACTAATCATATATGTAATTGATTATAATTCGTTGTAATTGATTCACAATATGTTTAATTCCCCGTTGGGTCGATATATGGATCATAATTTATTCATAACCTTATGAATTATTATATTCATATTTCATCCATAAATTGATTAATAACCGCTACATTCGTTACAAACATTGACAGAGTATTTTGAGTCTCTTTCACATTGGTAAGAAAAAAAAACACGGTGGTGACCGCCGACCCGAGGGAGTTAATCTTTGCTACAATGTGTGATTTGACAGGAATTTCATGTGATTAGTTACTATTTCAGCCCTACATCTTCAGAGTATTTTCTCATGTAATTTAGTTATGTCTGCATGGCTACAAATTACAGTATTTTTCATCCTTCCGGAAACATCAGTTTTGGAAAGTTTGGCCTTAACATTTTGAACAATCAAACAGTAACAGATTCCAGGTATAATTATTAAACTTATGTCAGTTCAAGCACCTGTGTGACATTCTGTGTTGAGCTGAACTTCCTGTACCTGAACACAGGGCCGCATTAACAGTAGACGGGGCTGAAGCTCCAGGGCCCGAGCAGGGACTAAGTCAAAATTACAGTTTCAGTGCAGCTTCAAAGGGCTTTAAACGATACCAGACGAGGAATAAGGGTCTTATCTAGTGAAACGATCGGTCATTTTCGGAAAAAATGTAAATGTATATGCATATTCCTATACGCCTTCCCTATTCTACTGACAGAAAAAATGTAACTGCCGCTTTGTTCATTCCATAAGTAGTATACATTTTTTTTTTTAAAAATGACCGATCGAAAGCATACAGTGTAAGCTTTTTGAAGAATAAGAAAGTGTGGTTTTGGAGGAACCACTTGTAAGGCAATCATGTGTTTATATAAAGCATATACATTTACATTTTTTTCGAAAATGATTGATCGTTTCTCTAGATAAGACCCTTATTCCTCATCTGGTATCGTTTAAAGCTCGTTGAAGCTGCACTGAAACTGTAATTTTGACCTTCAACCGTTTGGTGCTCATTTAAGTCCACTATAATGAGAATAATCCTGGAATGTTTTCATTAAAATCCTTAATTTCTTTTCGACTGAAGAAAGAAAGACATGAACATCTTAGATGACATGGGGGTGAGTAAATTATCAGGAAAATTTTATTTGAAAGTGAACTAATCCTTTAACTGAATGGAGATCAGTTGCGTTCCTCAAACTTAATAAAAATTCAGGAATTTGAATGATTACCGGATTAAGCAGTAATGAGGGATCAGGAGATAAAGAAGGCACAGGATAGCATCAAGTCCAGGTCACCTGATAATCCTATCACCTACAACTCAATGTTTAAATCAATGTCACATTTATCAAGAGGGTGCGTCTCATTTTTTTAAATTTTCCATCCTCATCTACCTTCCCTAAAGCAAAGAAGGCAGGTGCTCTGCAAGCATTGAGTAATAGATGCAGCACGAGAGCTGTGTGTGAAGTATGACATTCTTGCTCACGTTCATGTCTAAAGCAAGATACATGCACTTTCTAAGAATGTAGAAAAATCGGATGGTTTATTGAAACTTAATAAAAATTAATGCATCTTATTACAGTAGATCCAGTTAAATAAATCAAGTGCAAATAACAAACACGCAAAGAAAGGAAGAGATAAATCATAAGATAGATGCACTATTGTTTGAAACCCAATTGTTTGAAAGCCAATGATGTCAGGTGGTTCAACAAAAGACGTCTGTATAGGATGCAAAAACAAAATGGGCGTCTACCAATCAGTGGCCATTTTCAAACTACAATTGGTGTTTTTCAATAATTTTCAACAGACTTGCTAAAATCATGAAGGTTCACCCCTAAACCCTAAACTACTCCAGTGGATTAGAGCAAATCAGGTAAAGTCTGAAATTGCCCACCATGAACTGACACGGCCCTCTGATTGGGACACATGCAATAGTGAGTTGGCGTTGATACAGTTTCCATATGTATAGCAGAAAACATTATTAACATTATAAGTGAACCTTAATCATATCTTGCCCTCATCCCTGAAACTCCTTTTTGAATAAATAAACAAATCATTTTAGTTTTCTTCTGATGGCTGCGTTCACACAACAGCATATGGTTCTGTTCACACAGTCTGGATATGAAACTAAAGTGACTTCCTTTCAGGACTACAAATTAATTTTGTGAGTAAATTCATTAAACAGGGGGATTCTAAATATGCAAGAAACAAGCAGGAACACTGATAATGAGAAGTAACTTTCCCTAGCAATGTCAAGAAACCAGCAAAACACTCTAGAAACCAGATCGAAAATTCTTCTCTTTATTACTTCTGTTAGTGTGATCTCCTTCACATAAAGTTGATCAGGTTGTTGATTGTGGCCTGTGGAATGTTGGTCCACTTCTCTTCAATGGCTGTGTGAAGTTGCTGGATATTGGCAGGAACTGGAACACGCTGTCGTATACGCTGATCCAGAGCATCCCAAACATGCTCAATGGGTGACATATCCGGTGAGTATGCTGGCCATGCAAGAACTGGAATGTTTTCAGCTTCCAGGAATTGTGTACAGATCCTTGCAACATGGGGCCGTGCATTATCATGCTGCAACATGAGGGGATGGTCGTAGATGAATGGCACAACAATGGGCCTCAGGATCTCATCAATAAAATGCACCTGTGTTTGTTGTCCATAACATACGCCTGCCCATACCATAATCCCACCGCCACCATGGGCCACTCGATCCACAACACTGACATCAGCAAACCACTCACCCACATGACGCCATACACACTGTCTGCAATCTGCCCTGTACAGTGAAAACCGGGATTCATCTGTGAAGAGAACACCTCTCCAAAGTGCCTGACGCCATCGAATGTGAGCATTCAAACATTCACTGATGCTCCAGAAGGAAACACGATACATTAAGAGCAGGAGGGTGAAAACTTTTGAATTTGAAGATCAATTGTAGTGATTTTTACTTTGTCCATCCAAGGACGCGAAGTAAAATAGGGATTGGTACTCACGTCACCGCTGACGTTGTGATTTTGGATCACACGTCTCTTAAGGTGTGGTTATGAGTACATCAGATAACCACTTTCCCCCCCTTTCCCTAGTTCAGGGCACCAGTCAGGGTCTTTCACTCCCTACAGGGGCTTTCATTCATTTAGAATTAATGTAAAGTGGTTAGCTCATTTATCTGAAAGATTGGTGAAATTGCTAACTTGTAGAGCCTTATCTGTATTATCAGCACAAGGACGACACAAGTGTAATAAAATAAATTTTATTAACAAAAAGATAAACAAGAATAACTAACACAACTACTAAATGAATACCATGAATGATAAAGGAATAAAGTGCATAAGATACATAGAATACAAGTGATTAAGTTGAGTGTGGCTATGGAAGAGTTACGTTATCTTAGGGAAAGATAAACTGTTTCTCTGAAAATAATAAGGTGGAGAACCTTATTATGCACCAAACAAATAAACGAAAGATTATTTGTTATTAACTAACATCAGCTATATTACATCTAATGGAAATTAGGAAATTATATACTGATAAAATACAACAATGCCAAGGTCTCTGGAAAGAGGTTTGGTTAAGTGATATTTACGTTCCACATGGTTGAATCCGATGACGGTGACGTCTTCCACTGGTTGTGTTGGGTGACAATGCAGTGGGGAGAGGAGCCAGAATCTGTTTCAACAGTCTTGAACACGAAGCTCTGTGGGATGCTGATCTCCTAGCGCACCAAAGGGTCCTACAATCTGGAACACGCAGACGAGGCCCTGGCGTAGGTGCAGAAGGTCCTTAACAATCTGGAACACGCAGACGAAGGTACCTTGGAGTGAAGGTTTGCTCTCCTGAGCTTAACCTTGTTGCAGATGTCGTCACTGTCTCGCTGGACGGAAACTTTGAACGTAGTGTTTGTTAATGTCTCTTTCCTCAAAAGCTGGATGCTTAGAACGTGGTCGTCTCTGTTGCTGCCTCACAAGCTGTAGACTCAGATCATGGGATCTGTTGTTGTCTCTCTGGATGGACCAGAGGCTCAGAATGGTGTTGTATCTGTTAATATCTGTCCCCATGCAAGACAGATTCAGAATGCTATATCTGTTACGTCTTCCCCCTTTCAAGGGCAGACTCAGAACAAGGAGTGTCGGTAGAAAGGGTACCTTTATCCCTTTCCGATGAGGAGTAGATTGCATTTTGGCGCTTCTCCATTTGAGTGCTGTGATTGGCTGCTGGCATCAGAGGGGACACACACAGTGTGGCCCATCCTTCTCTCCCCTGTGGAACTCATTTGCATAAAGCAAAAAGTTGGAAGTCTTTACAGTGTCTTTAAAGTTTACCAATGCATTTCTCACTTTCCAAACCACCACCAGAATACCTTTGGCAATATTCTAAACAAATAGAGACTAAACATGATGGAAAAAGATTGAACTGTCATTCAATTGTACATTAACAGCTGTATTTGTATCAGATGTTACACTACAAATGGCTGTCACTGAGAATACTTATTTCTGTGAATAAGTGTGAAATGGATGTGTAGTTTGCATCAGTTCTAAGGTTTTCAAACATAGTTTTGAATGGATTTGGATTGATCTTTGTGATCTCTCTTTGTTTCACCCATTTCTGCTAAGGTCCCAAGGAATTTTTATGGCAGATTCTGGCCAACTTTAGGAAGTAGTGTTTAGATGGGTGAAGGGCAGTAACTGCCTGTGGACCAATGAGAAGCCTTGTCCTTCCCAGCCTTGGTACAAGAGGTCTTCTTCTTGCCCTCTAAGAGAGGTCTGGATGTTGTCCTTCCATCTTTATCTGATGGAGTTGGACAGTTTGTTTGTGTTAGGCCACCAAGATCCAATCAAAATGTAGCAAACATTTGTCCGCTGTTACGGACAGAGAAGGGCTCGGCCATAAACTGGGCCCTAGAATGTGCTGTTCACTACACAAGGAATATTGTGTTTAATTTGTCTTCAGGAAAACATGTAAGTATCTTCTGTTAAAACTGCTTCCAAAGGGCAGTACTAAAACAAGAACAACAACAACAAAAAAAAGATTGTGGCGAGGAAGGCGTGGTTCAGCGGAGTCTGCAACCGGAGAGAGAGCCGGATAGGATAGGATTTTATCCTGCGGAGACAGGATAAAACGCCAGGAGAAGCAGGAGTGTGTGAGAGATAGGGACTGCTGACTGAGAATGCTGATCGTGACAACAACACTGGAGTGAAGCCCTATTGTGGATTGTGGATTTTGTTGTTGTGCGCTGCACAGACTTTTGTTGGACATTTTTGTTACTTTGAATAAAGCTCAGTCAGCAGTCAAAGCCGACCCTGTCCTCTTCCTTCCCTACGAACTTGAACTTATTACAAAGATATTTCAACAAAATAAGAACAATTTGGACATCTTCATCCTGTTCAAAAGTTTTCACCCCCTTGAACCTGCTGAAATGTTCCTGTAAATATATTTCCTTTCCAAATGTGCATTTCCCCAGTAACCTGCCACAGTCAGTGCTTGTTCTAAACACTGTAGAGATTTTTTTATTTCTTATCATTTATTCTCCTGATTTATGAATGGATGCATTGCTACTTGTTTTGTCTCTGTCTTGTGTATCATTTAAAACAGCTTGTTAAGCGTAAAATTACTGCTAATGCTGTTCTCTTTTAAGAGATGCTTCTGAAACTAACAAAGGAAGTGAGGCAAAAGTGCAAATGTGTGTGTCTGGACAGCTTGGACTTCAATAGGGCATCTGCTAAGTTTTAGACCCCTCTCTCTTTTTTCAGTTTTTATGATCCTAATATGGTAACGTGTTCTGATTGGTTTAGGGTAACAAGGAACAATAAGAGGCGTATATAAGACAGCGGCTCTGGGTGAGGGTGTTCTTCTCTGTAGAACTGTGTAGAAATCTTCTTTAAACAACCTTCTTACAAGAATAAAATCAACAAAGACATTTCCTGAGTGTTTGTCTCATTACATTCTCACCACTGAAAGAATAAAGAACTTTTCCACAACAACCAACAAGTCACTATGAAATTAAAATCAATAATTCTTATGTTTATGGAATATTGCATCAATGCACATCACATTTAAAATCCATGTGAATGAATAATTTATGAATGAACGTCGCATTTGAAATTCAGGTCCCCTCATAATCTTTAATAAAAAATAACTTCCCCTCCCTCTTGCAATGACTTCTCTTCTCTTCTCTGATGACGTGTTTACTGGAGCAAGAGCGGGACAACCTGTCAATCACATGACATCACAGCAATAGGTGAGTTTCACTCGAATATACATCACAAAAGGGAAGAAAAGACTTTCACAACTTCTGTTTCATGTCAACTTCAAGGTCTGATGTCACACGTTTTTGTTTTCACACATTTGTTTTCACACATTGAAGTCTGTTTGTCACTAGCTTTAAAAAGAAGTTGAGTGCTGACTACATCTACAAGGAACAAGATCATTTAATGTTTGACGGTTAAAGAGCAGAAATGTCTGATGGTATTTATGACGATGTGATCAGGATTGAGTCTGAGAGAATGAACACAGACAGAATGGAGATGATGGTGGAAATCTATGAGAGTGCAGAATGTGTGAGAGATCATGACTTCAGGACAGAGACAAACACACACCAACCACTTCAGCGTACAGGTAATCACATTCATTACTTTGATTACTTACTGATTCATTACTTCAACTTTGTCTATAAGAGTAAAAAAAAAACATACACAGACAAATCCAAATTAATCTCTTCTATGGGAGGAAAAGGCTTAATGTGTGATTAAACATGTTGAGATCATTCATGACTATTCAGCTACTATTGCAGCTTCTACAGGCCTATCAGTGTTTGGAGATTGCATTTAACAAACTATAAATGTATTTTTTATATAAAGCCTAGTACTTAATTTAAATGTCTTTTTAAATGTCTGAAACCTCAAATAAACATTATGTGGTTGAAAACACTGAATAGTTGTGACATGGGCGTAGGTTTGGTCTCAGCTTTGGTGGGGACACCGCCCCCCCCCATGCACTCTCAAAAAATAAAAATAAAACCTGAGACTGTGTAATGCTGCACAACCAAACGTTTTATTAACATAAATTATGTGCATTACTATTTACACTAACAAAAAATATTCTGCCACAAGGAAATCTAAATAAATAAATATAATAACCTTTTTCTAAACACTATTTACCCTCCAGTACACTCACGTTAATACCTGGGAATGTGAAATGCTGAACAACCATACGGTTTATTAACAAACAAACATAATTTACTATAGGCTACGTTAATAGCCTATTTATACTTACAAAAAACACTGTTGGCTAATTGACATTCAGTTACTTGCTAATGTAGCATTCTATCATCCTGGGTAACACATACTATCACTAGTTAATACTATTTTCCACAGTAGAATCTGCATTAGAAAGCCTGGTCAGTCACTACTGCTAGTTTATTTGTGGGGCTAGCTATTTATAGTTAAAACAGAATATTAAAATGTTTTTACTCTGGCCTTTGTATGTGGCAGAGAGACAGCCCTGGTAACTTACCGTCGGCGTCGTCAACATGCGCACGCGCACACACACCAACCGCTCGCTGCTAGAGCAAGTACAAAAGTAGTCCCGGTCCGCGCGTGTAGCCTGTAAGATACCCCGCCGCCAATCAAATAACGGCGTTTCTTGTACTGTCGTCGTCCTGGCCGTTAGAATCGATCCAAATAGCAGTGCAAAGGAGCTTGCTAAATATTGGTGGGGACAAATTTGTCATATCAAAATATTGATAGGGACTAGTACCTAGCGTCCCCCCCTAAACCTATGCCCATGAGTTGTGAAATATGGAAAGCACAGAGCGTGTCCATTTCTGGCTCAGCGCAAGCAGCTTCAAAAGCAGGTTTGAATTTAGCAGTGACGCACTGAAAGTTTAATCACACCGGTGTGATCGCATGTGTTAAAGGATAAAATTGGGAGTGAATGGTGGGAAAATTGAAACTGAGGGGGCACAAATCAGATCTGAGGGATCAATGGCCCCTTTTGCCCCCTCGTGGCGCCGGGCATGCCTACATCTTGGATGCCCTGGTGGTAAGCAGATAAACATCACAATTTCATTTTCTCATCAATTTTGATTTCACTGGATTAACTCCCTGAGGTCCGAAAACGCGCCGGCGCGTTTTGCAGCATTTTTTTCACATTGCAGCAAAACAGACTTAAAATACTCCGTAATTTCTTGTCAGAGACATAAGTAATATATCAATTTAAAATATAGAATGTCTTCTTTTATTTGTGTACACTCAGAGTAAAAACACAATGTTGTGCTTTTGTAAAATAAAGAAAACTAACATGATGCGTGATCTCTCGTCTCCCTCTGAACGAAGTCCAATCTGATAGTTCTCAGAAAATGAAATGTAACTTATGAATACTAATGACAAAAAAAATTACACTTATGTCTAAAGAAACGTTGAAATGTCAGGTTTTAAATCGTTTTAAATCGAAAACAAACATTGTGTTTATGTAATCTGTATGAAAAGAGAGCCATGTCAGAAGTCTGTGATTCAGCTCATTATCCGCTAAATGCGGCCACGCCCACGGAGCCAGTGCTATTCAGACGCAAATTCAGAGGAAATACATGCATTCATCGTCTCAATCGTGTATTTATTGTATTGAAAAGTGTTTATTTGGATGTTAAAGCCATGGTTAGCGACCTCTAGAAGACATGCTGTTAGTTCCTGGTTCCTTT
The DNA here is from genome assembly GCF_024489055.1 of Chanodichthys erythropterus. NCBI lineage: Eukaryota > Metazoa > Chordata > Actinopteri > Cypriniformes > Xenocyprididae > Chanodichthys > Chanodichthys erythropterus. The sequence continues at coordinate 36,087,410 of NC_090228.1, read as the reverse complement.
TCTTCTTTATATGAATTTGTGGCCTAAAGGTGTACAGAGTGCCCTCCGGCTGCAAGTATGAATTGAAAACACAGAATCCAGCACTCATAGTGATGACAATAAATATTGAATAAATATTACTCCTCAGTATAGAAAATTGCCATAAATATATAAGAATCCATCAATATTTCTCCAAATGTGCATGCTTTTAAGCTAAAAGCCTATATGAAATGCCATAGAGGTAACATAATTGTTCAGACACTTTGCATCACAGAAATACATTATATTTTAAAGAATATAATAGAATACCATTATTTAAAATTGTAATAATATTTCACAGTATTGCTGTTTATGATGAGCTGAGACATTATTACAGAGGGTTTTTTTCACAGCCTACCTGACTGATAGGCCTCATTAATATGCAAGTTATTTCAGGTCATTATTATGTGATTCTTTTGTCTTCTCAGATGAGAATCACCCATTATTCATGATGATTCACGCCTCCACGCATACTGTGTTTCTTGACAATATATTGTTTTATATGAAGGAGTAGACAGCATAATTTTTACATAATTCTTAAGCAAAATCTCTAGTCTACAGCCCACAATACACAGAAGTCTTGTGAACACCGGTTTAATGATTTTTTTTTTGCCTTATTTCAGTGACTTAAGTTTTTTGTTTTTTCAATAACCACGCATAAATATTATTCCTTCAAAAATACAAACATGTACATACATGTTCCTCACATATTATGGTAGCCTAGTTTGTGCTGAATACAGTGTAATGACACTTGTGTCATTAATGTGTTTATGAACAAATGAAAAAAGCACAAATGTCAGGGCATGTCAAAACTTCTCCGGGCCCCAGATCAGCCTCAGACGCCAGAGGGTTAAGTAAATTGACTTTTCTCTCATGTATAACTGTACTGTGCAAATTTGAACCCGGCTGATATATTTAACCACACTACCACAATAGTGCCCTTTAGGAAGAGCTTTTCATTATGCAAATATTTTGGTTTTAACAGGAAGGGTGTCATAAGCTCTTGTACTGTGATATACTTTGCCTCAACTACTAAAAGTAGAGTCTCAAATAGCAGAGGACTACAGAGTAGAAACACATATAGCTTCAGCATGTGAACAAAAATGTCTCAGCCTGTTCATGGCAATATAAACACTGAACCAAGAGAAACCATACAGGTACACATACAACACAAACATACAATTAGGAAACAGAGAAAACATTTATCTTGATGTTTGATCATTTTCAGGAAGTGTTTGTGTGAAGATCAGAAGCTCCAGAGCAGCTGCAGTGTGTTTGGTGCTGCTGTGTGTTCTTCTGCTGACTGCAGTCATAGTGCTGTGTGTCACGTTCACTCTAGAGAGACGACAGTTAATATCCAAGAATGAAAACCTGACCAATGAGAGAGACCAGCTACTAACTAACATTACCAACCTCTCGGAAGAGAGAGATGGGCTGAAAATAAAGAACAAAGACCTGACCAATGAGAAAGACCAGCTACTAACTAACATCACCAACCTCTCAGAAGAGAGAGATGGGCTGAAAATAAAGAACAAAGACCTGACCAATGAGAGAGATCAGCTACTAAACAAGAACATGGCCTTGAAAAATGAAAGGGATGAATTATCTAAAGAAAAAGACCAGTTCAATCAGGAGAGAAATGAACTGTGGAAGATGCTCAATGAAATGGGTAATGTTAAATTATAGTGCAATTACTTGTACTAAGTAAATGTTTACTTAAAGGTGCCCTAGAATCAGAATTTGAATTTACCTCGGCATAGTTGAATAACAAGAGTTCAGTACATGGAAATTACATACATTGAGTTTCAAACCCCATTGTTTCCTCCTTCTTATGTAAATCTCATTTGTTTAAAAGACTTCTGGAAAACACTCGGATCTCAACATAACACCGACTGTTACATAACAGTGGGGATCATTAATATGTATGACCTCAATACGTTCTAGTTCAAGCAAGCAAGAACAGCAGCGAAAAATGGCAGATGGAGCAATAATAACTGACATGATCCATGATAACATGATATTTTTATTGATATTTGTAAATTGTCTTTCTAAATGTTTCATTAGCATGTTGCTAATATACTGTTAAATGTGGTTAAAGTTACCATCGTTTATTACTGTATTCACGGAGACGAGAGTCGTCGCTATTTTCATTTTTAAACACGTGAAGTCTGTATAATTCATAAACACAACTTCATTCTTTATAAATCTCTTCAACAGTGTGTAATGTTAGCTTTAGCCACAGAGCACAGCCTCAAACTCACACAGAATCAAACGTAAGCATCTAAATAAATACTTTACTCACATAATTCGAAGCATGCATGACGAACATCTTGTAAAGATCCATTTGAGGGTTATATTAGCTGTGTAAACTTTGTTAATGCTGGTTAAGGCAAGCGTGAGCTCTGGGGGAAGGGATTTAAAGGGGCCACACAAGGAATCGTTGCATATATAATTATGCCCCAAAATAAAAAAATTAATAAAAAAAAAATCTATGGGGTATTTTGAGCTGAAACTTCACAGACACATTCAGGGGACACCTTAGACTTATATTACATATTTTAAAAAGACATTCTACAGCACCTTTAAGTGCCACTATTATAAACTAATGTCATAATTCAGTACAGGTGGAAAAAAAGTACTAGTCGATCTGATTGTGTTTACAGGTGGATGGGTTTACTATCAATCCAGTCTTTACTCCTTTTCCTCTGAAGTGAAGAACTGGACTGAGAGCAGAAGATACTGTACAGAGAGAGGAGCAGATCTGATCATCATAAACAACAGAGAGGAACAAGTGAGTGAAAGATATATTGGACACCAAAGGTTGTGCTGCTCACAGTATGAATGTCTACTCACCAACACAGACCTTAAAGGGATACTCCACCGTTTTTTCATATTAAACTATGTTATTCCCTTAACTAAGACGAGTTGACACATACCTCTCTCATCTCAGTGCGTGCACTAAATCGCTCTGTCTTGCGGCGAAACTTTGTTAGCACTTAGCTTAGCCCAGTTCATTCAATAGGGGCCAAGCAGAGAAGCTACCAAACACCTCCACGTTTTCCCTATTTAAATACAGTTACTCGAGTAGTGTAACTCGACCTAGGACAGTGACACAAAACAAAACGTTGCGCTTTTCTAAGCGTGTAAAATGGATAACTATATTGTATGGCGGAATACCATAGCAAGTGCTCGGGAGCACTTTGACTTGGCGCAGTAATATCTTCACTCGTGAAAAGTCCTCTCACCGGCCCCCGCTCCCTCTCCTGTAAAAGTCACATTGGTTCTATTGACGGAAATGAGAGGGAGGAGGAGAGGGAGCGGGGGACTTTTCACGAGTGAAGATATTACTGCGCCAAGTCAAAGTTCTCCCGAGCACTTGCTATGGTATTCCGCCATACAATATAGTTATATTAATATAGACATGAGTGTGAGGAATTGATGACAGGATTTTCAGTTTCAGGTTTAGTTCACCTTTAAATGTGACTTCCTGCTTCATTCTACTAGGAGTTTGTTAAAAAGATATCTGGTGGTACTGGAGTCTGGATTGGTCTGACTGACAGTGTTGTGGAGGGCAGATGGAAATGGGTTGATGGCAGCACACTGAACTCTGGGTGAGAAATCACTGAATTAAACTGATTATTCTCTAATAAATGATCATATCTCACAGTCAGTATCATATCACACAGGAAGCAGCACTGAACATCTAATGCTGATCTGTTCTTTCAGGTTCTGGGAGACTGGAGAACCAAGTGGATCTACAAGAGAGAACTGTGCTTTGTTACATCCATCAGGGTGGCATGATTATCCCTGTAATGATGCTTTTAAACGGATCTGTGAGAAAAATATATATATAAAAAAAGAGCAATTAAATTAAATTAAATATATTTAAATTACACTCATAACTACTACAATGTGTGAAATGTGTTGTAACTGAGTCAAGTTTCTTAATATTTTCATCATCATTGCTGTAAATAATGGCAGTAACTACTGGAATGTAGGGCCAAACCTGCAAAAACAATAAATAAAATAAATGAGTATATTTTTATTTCCTCATTCAAATTTTTTTTCCCACATTTAATTTTTTTTTTTTTCATTTATTCATTAATACATTTATTTTGTATCACACTTATTAATGTATATATGTATTTATGTCTACGTTTACTTATTTCCACATTTGTACACTAATGATTAGGATGAACTCAGAGTGGCAGCGCTGAAGCTTTGAGGCCACAGTGACACCTTGTGGTGTGACTAAACGAAACACAAAAGGGTTAGACGTGCCTTTGCAAGAAGTCACATTTTAGAAATCCTGACTGGGTGATGTTTTTCGGCCATGTCCGGAATAAAGATGGTCACCCTACATAGCCTACAGTTAGGGTGATATTAAATGAATTAAACTGTGATATAAGATTCACTCATTAAAGGATTAGTTCACTTTTAAATAAACTTTTGCTGATAATTTACTCACCCCCATGTCATCCAAGATGTCCATGTCTTTCTTTCTTCAGTCGAAAAGAAATTAAGGTTTTTGATGTAAACATTCTAGGATTTTTCTCCATATCATTCATTTCAATGGGCACCAAACGGTTGAAGGTCAAAATGGAAGCTTCAGTGCAGCGTCAAAGAGCTTTAAACGACACCAGACGATACCAGGCAATGAATAAGGGTCTTATCTAGCGAAACGATTGGTCATTTTAAAAAAAATTAAAAAGTTTAAGTTTTATAAGCACAAATGCTGGCCTTGCTCTTTTCTCCGATGCGCATTCGTGACGTCACGTAATATGCAATTACGTTGAAAAGGTCACGGTTGACGTAGGCGTAGCAACCACAGTTTCATTAGCTCAGGAAATCTCTGAAAAGTCACAAATTTCTATTCTGACAAAAATTTTTTTTTAGGCTTTCTAAAATTAAAACACCCAGGATGAGTTTAAAATATTCTAACTGACCGCCAGAGTGACTTTTTTGACCCTTATTTTAGAACGTTTGCCCTTATTGTTTCCATGGCGACGCGTACGTGTCACGAGCGTTGAACGTAGCCACAATAACACTGAGAGATGGATCACTATTATTTTGTTTTTCCTTTTTTATTTAAAATATTCGCAAACTTGCTTACATGTCTTCAACTATATGATATTCTGATTCTCTAATATGTGTAAGTGAGTGTGTTTTGTCATTTAAAAGCCTTTATAAATGATCTTTATCTTGATCTATAATGGGCGCCGCCATCTTAGTTTGCACTGCAGTTCACAGAGTTCTGTCAGTCTGATTTACAGCTGGTGAATACATCAGTTTCTCCTGAAATATATGCAAGTAAGTGGCTGGTGAACTGGAAGAATAAGAGAGTAAACTTTATTGTTACTTAGACCCATTATGTGTGTCTGATATGAATAAATGCCGGCAAATTATATTCAGATTGAGGACAACATATGATATGAATATTGTGTGTATGTGTGATATGTTGCGTGATATATAGGGTCTAAAACAGGGGTGTCCAACCCAGGGGCACGTTCAAGCTCACACCGGTGCGCAACGTTTTGCTACGTTTTCCGGGTTGAACGACATGTTTCCTGGAAACGGTGTGCAACAGGTTTGAGATGCGTTTTCTCTTGTTTGGTGGGCGTGTCAGAAATGTCAGCCCAATCAGCGGCAACCTGTATATAAACCACGCGGTATTAAAGAGACAGCTCGCACACTGGGTATTAATGTAACATAAAAATACTTTACTTATATATTTTGCTGTTGTATTGTGAAGTTACACTTTAATAAACTTTTCTATACTCCTCTGATTATATAATGCTAAATATTACAATATCAAAGCACAACAGTGATCAGCATTAATGATAAGCCTATTAAACAATAAAATAATATAGATCATAACAGTCTTGGAGGTAAGAAGTGGATTATCCTTCACCTGAAATGTTTGTCTTTTCATCCTGAAATGCAAGGCAAGTGTTGTATCAAAATAATTAGAAGATTCCACAAATCCCTTCACTCGATTGGGATGTTATCTTTTATTCTGGACGGCAAGGGCAGTGGCTGTAACATCGAGGGTACTTTGCAATATTAAACATGTATTTATATCGACTTCATCAGGCTCCGAAAATTCTTCAAAAAGAACACAAAGATTGGCCTTCTCAGTTGCCATAGTTGCAACGCTTGCGTCATCACAACAGGGTGTTCAACGCGCCACCGTTTCCGTTTAAAAAACCTTTTGCAACGTTTTGTCGGGGCTGAACGCAGCCCTGTTCTTGGAGATCCACCTGCCTGCCAGTTCATCTCCAGCCCTGCTCAGTACACCTGTCTGTAATTATCAAGTGCTCCTGAAGATCTTAATTAACTGATTCAGGAGTGTTTTATCAGGGTTGGAGCTAAACTTTGCAGGTTGGTAGATCTCCAGGAACAGGGTTGGGCACCGCTGGTCTAAAACATGATTGCGCCACCCAGTGGCCATTTTCTTTCAAACTTCGCACAGACCATGAGTCAAACAGGCCCACAGAGTTTAGCCCCGATTGGCCTGCATTAACCTGGTCTAAGAGGTGCTCAAAATTTTCAGGCCAATGACAGCTAAAATTTTCAAGATACACAAATGTCATCATAAACCATCACGACAACTCAGACAAAGTAAACTGGACTATATTATAGCACCACTAAGTGGTAAATCTCCGCAATTTTTTGTATGACCACAGAATGAACTCGTACATGAGTTTGACAAGTTTGGTGAAAATATCTCATTTTGTTCAAGAATTATAAACATTTACAGTTTTGTTTTTTTCAAATGATTTGACACATTTCTCACAGTAATCTGAACACTTTGTAATTGCCCTAAACAGGTTGTACATTTTGCAAAATGCTAAATGTGCACAGTAGTTTATACAGCCACCAAAACTTCATTATATCAGGTGAAAACATTAGCAGCTCTTTTTATTGGTTTTTACAAAAATCACAATCATCTGTGCACTTTTCCAAAAAGAACAAACAAAACTCTGTTAAAATCTCAGTTGTACTTGGAATGTTCTCAATTAACCCCAAATACATTTCTGCTGAGTTAGTAACACACACAACACAGGAAATGCTAATTCCCTAGTTGTTTATACAGTTCAGTTACAAACAAAATTATAAAAGGGGAAAGAAAAACAACAAAACAAAATATAGCTGCGAGCAGCGATGGCGGGCCCAAGCCCGGTGGCACCGCCACCCCGGTGGCTTCAGGGCAACTGTGCACAGCGGGCAATAGGCACTTAAAATGGTTAAACATCAAAGGACTATGTCAAATTCACTCCACATTTACTGCACTACAAGGTGCCGCTATATAGCCCCTCCTCCCTGCCCATTTTCAAAGGATTACATGTGCCAAGTTTTAACATTATTCTGATGAATTTTGAAGCAAATCAGGTAAAAATAAGAGGGTGATCTCAATGTATGCTGAAAGTGACACATTTTCTGCTTCCAGTTGGTGGCGCTATGACTTTGAATCACAATAGTCAAATCCATGTGATCAGCCTTGTACAACGAAGACTAAGCCAAAGTTTCATCAAAATCAATTAATGTATGCAGAAGTTATAACACTTTGTTTCCCTTTTCTTGCCATAAATTCGTTGCCTCGCCACGGCCAAACCGTTTGAGGTATCCAAAATCCGTTTGCAATTAAACAACTTCAATGTGTTAGCAACAAGTTAAAAAAAGCTTGGTGTAAATTGGATAAACCCTGTAGGAGTAGTAGTATAAAATTCATAGCCTGTTTTTTCAAAAAATTTACATTCAAACAAAAATAGCCGACTTCCTGTTGGTCGGAGCTAATGAATGTAAATTAGAAAATTGTCCGGCTTGATGAGAACAATATGTGTACCGAGTTTGGTGACTGTAGGAAAAACTAACCCCCACTTTTGTCAAAAGGTGGCGCTACTGAGCCCCTCCACCACGCCCATTTCTATGGCTTTGTCCATGTCTACTGGTTGACAATATTGATGTGTGTGTCGAGTTTCATGCAATTTGAAGAATGTTAAGAGCCTCAAAAACACTCAAGAATATTATTACAGTTTGACCTGTTGCCATGGCAACAATATTTCAAATATCAAAAATCCTGTCATAGGTCTACATCTGCTGTGTATTGCCATTACATTGATGAAGTTTGAAGCAAATCAGGTAAAAATAAGAGGGTGATCTCAAAGCATTTCAAAAAGTGATACACTTCCTGCTGCCAGTTGGTGGCGCTATAACTTTGACTCACAATAGTCACATCGATGTGATCAGACTACTACAACCAACACACTCGTGAAGTTTCATAAAGATCAATATATGTATTAAGACGTTATAACACATTTCCTGTTTCCTTTTTCTCGCCATAAATTCGTTGCCTCGCCACGGCCAAACCGTTCGAGATATCAAAAATCCCCTGGCAATTTTTAATCATCAGTGTCTTGACTTCATGCTGACCGAGTTTGGTGGCGATCGGATTAATCGTCTAGGAGGAGTATATCAAATTCCAGAGCATGCGTTTTTCAAACAACCCTTAATAGCTGACTTCCTGTTGGCGTGGCGTTTAACTTAGAGTACGAAAGTTGTTCGGCCCGATGAGGTCTATATGTGTACCGAGTTTCATACTAATACGTGCAAGCATGTTTAATATATGGACCAAATTTTCAGACTTTTTTCAAGGGGGCGCTGTCGAGCCCCCCTGCCACGCCCGGGTACCAGCCTCTGGGGCGTCCTAATGGCCGCGGATTCCAATGTGTGTGCCAATTTTCAAGAGTTTTTGAGCATGTTAAGGCCCCCAAAAAGCCCCGGAAGACGGAAAAAAATAAAAAAATAATAATCCTTAGAAGAACAAGAGGGCCCTGCGCGCTTAATTCGCTTGGGCCCTAAAAAGAAGATAAACCACAGCATATACCACATCAACAAATTTGAGGCATGATGCCAAAATGACTCTTTGACATATTGACAAAACTTGACAAAACCTCACTCTAACCATACCACATGAATTTGGTCAAAGCGCCATCTATTGGTTGAAAGTGTTAAACCATTTATTATTATTTACTGTATTTATGATTTTTCAGCTAGTTATGATTTCCCCCCCATAATAATCCTACCAGGTCTTTTATTGCTCACTGTTGCAGTTGGTCTGATGCTCACAGCCATGTAGTCAGGACTTGTTGTGCCTTCTTCATGGTAGGCCCATAATTGCTGCTTGCAGCTATATTATTTTTTTATTATACTTATGCCTATATAATTTTCTGTAATTTCAAACACATGGTAACTAGTAAAAAAAAACTTAACTTTTTAAATAAATAATTAAAGTGCCCCTTTTTCCATTAGAGTCCCTGTGCCCCCAAAATGTCTGTGCACGTCCCTGCTGCTGCACATCATCAGGAAATGATGAAACAATGTCAGCTTTCAGTTTTTGAATTTCCACAGGTGGTTCGAAAAAAAGCTAGTGGAGGAAAAAAAGCTAAGTGGAAACCAATCATTCTTTGGTGTCTTACTGCCAGTGTCGAGATGAGCATTTTTGAAGTTTTGTGTTGCATGAACAATCTTCTTGAAGAATTTGTGTTTCTCCTCAAAGCGCATGATCCAAACATCTATTAATGGTCCAAAAGGTCTAGTTAGTTTGGGATAATGCTCTAGGTAGTGATGTTTGGGTCAAAGTCTTGTAGAGGGAAACAACGTCTGCTCCCAGATCACTTATCGTGCCTTACTAGACTCTACATCAGTAAGCTAAACAAACTACTTCACATTAAGTAAAGTCAAAATAATAATTTAACACGTTTGTTAGATATCCAGCATTAGCATCAGTTCTGGCAGGTCACCTCAGTCAAGTTTGCATCAGCTGACTCCCAGGTGACTCGCGTCAAACTATAGGAATACGACGCCTATCACAGCATTCATATATAAGCTCCTCAGTATCATCAGCAGCTATCGTATTTCTCAGGAGCAAATTACCCTCCTCCATCCCCAGCTCCTCCTCTCGTCTGTCAGGTAGTGATGTGTCGTTCTTGAACAATTCGTTCATTTTGAACGAATCTTTAATGTGACTCGGGAAGAACGAGTCATCTCGGGGGGTGATTCGTTCAGTCGCGCATGTGCAATATTCTACAGGTTCTGTACTGCTAGTAGTAGTTCACCTGATGATTCAATTGATTAGTTAATTTCATGAGTCTTTCGGGTTTTGAGTCGTTCCTTAATCACGTGACAGACCCATACGCTACCAATGCATTCTGAGCCGGAAAGAGAATTGATTAGTTCTTTTTATGAGTCTTTCGGGTTTTTGAGTCGTTCCTTAATCACGTGACAGACCCATACGCTATGCTGTGTGACCCAAGCACATTATATTTATTAGTAAATAACTCTCCAGTTTTGTTTGAGTTTGTGTTACAACTGTTAAAGCTGAAGTTATCATAACCTTGATGTTTTAAACTAACATTAATAGTTCAAATTCAAATGTTATTTGCTTTTAATTTATGTCATTATGTCCTTTTTGAGCAATCTTATACATATATTAGACTAATATGTCAAGTCTGACTAGGAAAAGCAATTATTATAACAGCAAAATTGGAGTAAAAATGAACAAACTAGGCTATAAATACTTTGTATTGTAGGCTTGGATTATTATATTATTATATAGCCTAGTGTTTATTTACAGATAGACAGTCAAAAAGATAAATTAATCAATACTTTATTTATAACAGGGCTTTATTTATTCATAATAACACACCACAGATCCCCAAGAAACAGTAACAACAGTGACAGAAATGTCAGAAATAGCGTATGGGTCTGTCACGTGTTTAAGGAACGACTCAAAACCCGAAAGACTCATGAAGAGAACTAATCAATTCTCTTACCGGCTCAGAATGCATTGGCTTAGCATGGGACTGCCTGTCACGTCATTAAGGAATGACTTAAACCCGAAGACTTGTCAGACAAGAGGTGAGGTGAGCTTAATCAGCTTGTCATAAACTGAAGACCCAGGTAAAGAATGAATTAATCATTTCTGAATCTTATAGCATTGTAGTTTTGTATTGTTTGTAGTGGGATCAACGTTTGCATAAGTAGTAGATGTGTTGGGGAAGTAACACGTAACATTTTCATTACATTTTGCTAAAATGAACGAAATGACTCGAAAAAAGATTCGTTCATTTTGTTGAACGAGACTCAAAAGTCCGAGTCGGTAAAATGATCCGAACTTCCCATCACTACTGTCAGGATTCCCCTGAATTAGACTATTTCTTGAAATATGTGTACATGTTAAATTATGACATTAATGATATCTGCATATCGTCGCTGCCCGATGAAAATCACGTATGTCCAAAACGGTTACTTTTCAGGAAGTGAAAAAAAACAGTATTTCAAAAGCAGTTGAATGTAGCGTTTTCATACTTGGTACGGCATCTTTACATGTAACCATATTCTTGCCAGTGTAATGATATAATCCACATTTGACCAAAATTGAGTTTAAATGGACATACGTGCATATTTTACAGTAACGGTGGTCGATACGCGTTCTTCCGATCATTAATTAGAATTGCCAAGTCGCGTTTCATATTGACAGATGAATACGCTCAGTTTATTAAATACGCTTATGTGGCGACCAGGGCGGGCGAGAGCCGTGAGGGAACGGTGCGAGGCTGGTGACGCGAGTGATAATGAGCATCACCTGGGAGGCGAACCAGCCTTCAGTCCCTCACGGAGGAGCTCCGGGAGCATAAAAGGAGGAGCGACTACAGTGAAGGACGAGAGAGGAACAGGCCTGGACTTTATTTTATGTTTTATTAAGTTTGTGTGGCCGGCAGACGTCCGCGAGGGTCTGCCGGCATTACTTTCGTTTTGTTCTTTGTTTATTTTGAATTAAAGTTTTGTTTGAATGTTCACCGGTTCCCGCCTCCTTCTTCCTGTATATACGAACTACGTTACAGCTTAGTTTATTTAATATTAATTATAAATTTATTAAATGTATCTTGCTAACTATGAAGGGACAATGAATCAATACACTGACATGGTAATGCTAGACAGATACTTTGTTTGCACAGTCCTACCGTAATTTTGTCACTCCTAGACGTACGTCTGGCATCAGGGGGGAAACGTTTACCTCGATAAAGGAAAGTCATTGTCTCACCAGGCTATGTTTATTTGGCAATGTAACCTCACAGTGTTATTCGGCTATCCAGTGCTGAGCTTCGATGAAAACTTCAGGAGACTGGCGAGATGCTTCCACAGGGCGGGAGATACGCGGCGTGATTGACAGCTTTGACACCAAATGGATATACGCGAAAATCAGATGACATGATTTCACAACTTTTCATTGGCCATTTAGATATGTGAAGCATACTGTATACGGAAATGAACCTGGACATTCAATCCGTCGAAAAATCTCAAAATCGGCAAAATGGACATACGTGGTTTACATCGGACAGCGACGATATGTTGGTTCTGTTCTGTTCCCCTAGGGGGGGTTATTGCTGCTCTCCATGTTCTTATCCATGCTAGGCTGCAGGGAGAACCATACTGCCAGTACAAACCTATATTCAATTTACACTTCTTAAAAATAAGAAATGCATAAATAATTATAAAAATAAAGAAAAATATTCATAAAATAAGTAAAAATATAAATATATTATAAATATTTTACATGATATTTATGTATGGCTCCCATAGCTGTTCACAGTCTTAGCCTTTCCAGTCTGATACAGTCCGATAACTCATAGATGGAGCATCCATACTCTTCCAGCATAATGCAATAACTCTTCTAGCTTGAAGGAGACCAAAGTCTACAAGTTTAATCTGTCTTGATGTTTGTATATTGGATATGTTCCAAGAATACAAAGTTTTACATTCAAAGGAATTTTAACAATAAACATGTCTGACATTTTATAACCTCCTTCCAAAAGTTTTGCATCTTTGGACATTCCCAGAGGCAATGATACAGTGTACCTTTATCGTCCAGACATTTTGAACACACGTGTGGAATATTAGCGGACATTTGATGAAGTTTGTTAATAACATGCGCTGTGACTGTAATATAGATTTTACAGGTGTTTTTTTTTTTTTTTTTTTTTTTACTGTTGTGTGACTGTAAAACCAAAATGCTGCCAGACGTTGGACTTTTAAGATGGGACATCTTCAATTTCAGTTTCAGCCAAACTCATGTTGCCCTAATGTTCAGTTCAAGCGATTTCTGCAACTGAGATGAAAGCACACGTGACGCTGTTGCAGAGGAGGTCACGCCGGCAGCTCAACCAATAGGTCGTATCGTAAAAGTATCGCCACCACTCTACGATACATATCGTAATGGTACGCCCCTAAAAGTTACCCTTTTTAAAATGTAACAAGTATAACTATTTCAATTAGTTTATTAACATAATGTAACTGATTATATTTGATTACTTTGATTACTTTTCTAAATTTCTAACAAATGTTTTCATTCATGTTAATCATTTTCAAACCAGGCAGGGTTAACCTTACAGTAGCACTCAACACTGATTACTGACAGACTTTCAAAACTCTTCATCACTTGAACTATCTCACTTGAAAAATCTCTCTTTGCTTAAAATGCCGAGGTATTCATTAACAGGAGCGTAAATAAAAGACACTTTGCGGTGTGGTGGTCAGCCATTGACGTAGCCAAACTTGAGAACGTTTTACACGTGTGTTTATATGTGAGGACCGACAGTCGGTTGCACGCTGAGAAATTATGTTATGGGATTCACTGTCAAATTGCATCAACTGACATAACCATTTTATACGGGACAAATATATAATAGAAATGCATTAGAATGCAACTTAGACAAGATAGAATATTAATTAAAAATATTGAGTTTTATTAATCTCATTCATATTATGACTGTAAATCTAAATGTTTCATAGTATTGCTCAACTCAACTCTTCAAGGCTGATGTTTCATGTACCTACGTGTTCGGGCTGGGTCAGCTGAGGCATGTTGGAGTCCTGCTCATTAATTTTCCGTTCATCCAAATGAGTTACTTTTAGGAGTATACAGGGTCCAATGACATTTTCAAACGATGCTACATCATTATACTATTATTTGCTCAGGTGGTCGTGGAGGGTTTCTCATCTCTATTAGCCTGCAACGTTTTACCATTTGTTAAAGCCACACATAATGCGCGTTCTAATTGGTATGTTTGAGCCTTTTGGATCAGACACACATAGACATAGGCCACTAGAGCTAAGCCATTCGGCGTGGTAGCCCAGGCACACATAGTCTAATAGACCACTAGAGCCAAGCCTTACAGCCCACTGTCGTGGTTAAAAATGGGCCGGGCACACATAGATAGTATACACACGGTTCCTATGGCTCTTCGGAGCAGCAGCAGTACATATGTTTTGGCGGCAGATCTGCTGGGGGGTAAGGGTGAATCATCATCTTGCCTTCTGCTTTGATGTGGGATCTCTGACATACAATACACCGGCTTGTATTGTCCAATATCATGTCACCTGCTCTGTTGGGGGGTTATTCATGTACGCTATATTGTACAGCAGCAGCATGTCTTACTTGCTCACAGCAGCGGGTCGTGTATGTATTGGCAGTAGCAAGTCCCGTACACTCAAAAAAATAACTCATTGGAAGAACTCAATTCAATTGATGGCAAGTTTTCCATCCAATAAATATGTGTGGCCCCAACTCAAAAAAGACAAATTCATCCAATGAAATGTAATTGAGTTGGTCCAACTTAATTTTATCAAATACAGTTTAAATGAAATTGATTCATTTATAAAAAGAATTTTATTTATGCTTGTCCAACTCAAAATAAATCATTTAGTTTGACACAAAATTTAGTTTTAGTTTGTTTTTATTTAAAAGTCATAAAAGCAGGTATAAAACAGTTATTTACTGTAAAACAATCACAATATTAAAAACAATGGAAATATGCACTAGCTGTCAGCGATCAATATTAAAAATAAACATTTGCTGTTTAGTAATGAATTATTGCATTCATAACTTTGAAATATTAACCATTTAAACATTCATTTAGCCAACGTTTTTATCCATAGCAACTTAGAAATAAGGAACAATTCATCTTAAGGAGGCAATAAACACAAGAAGTGCTAAAAAATACAAAGATTCAAACATTATTCAGAATAGTACAAACTAGAACAGTGAGGGATTTAATAGTGAAAGCATAGTGTTTTTTTAAGAGTCAGCAGGATGCCATTAAGTGTTCACAGAAGAGATGAGTTTTCAGTTGTTTCTTGAATATTGTCAGGGATTCAGCTGTCCAGTTAGGGTTAGAGAGATTGCAGATGTTCGAAGAGCGTTGCAATAGTCCAGTCTAGAAATGACAAGGGCCTGGATGAGAAACTTAAATGACCAAGTTGTCTTTGTAATGTGGTCTCTGAACGTCAGCTGGTCATCACAGATTACCACAAGGAATTACAGTTGATGAGCCTTGCTGGATGGTGAAATCATGCTGAATCATCAGAGTGGCTGGGAAGATGAAAAGTTCTGTCTTTGCCAGATTGAGTTGCAGGTGATGTTCTTGTATCTATGCCGAGATGTCCACCAGGCAGTCCAAGATCCATGCAGCTACTGTCAGATCATCAGCCTGAAATGAAAAGTAAAGCAGTGTGTCATCAGCATAGCAATGGTAGGAGAATCCATGTACCATTAGTATACAGTACTGGTCAACGGTTTGAAACAACTGTGCTGCTTAATATTTTTTTATAACCTGTTATACTTTTTTTCAGGATTCTTTGATAAACAAAAGTTAAATAACAGCATTTATTTAAAATAAATATTTTATAAAGTTTGGGGTCTGTAATTTTTTTTTTTCTTTTTTTTTTTTTAAGAAAATACTTTTATTCAGCAAAGATGTGTTAAATTGATAAAAAGTGATAAAGATTTATATTGTTAGAAAAAGATTTCCATTTTGAATAAAAGCTGTTTTTTTTTCTTCATCAAAAATTATCACAGGTTATAAAGACATTAAGCATTTCAAATATTGATAATAAATCATATCAGAATGATTTCTGAAGGATCATGTGACACTGAAGACTGGAGTAATGATGCTGAAAATTCAGCTTTGATCACAGGAATAAATTATATTCTGAAGTATATTAAAATAGAAAACCATTATTTTAAATTGTAATATTTCACAATATTACTGTTTTTTCTGTATTTTTATAATAATAAATAATGGTAGCCTTGATCAGCATAAGATTCTTCTTTCAAAAACATTAAAAATAGTAATGCGTCTAAACTTTTGACCGGTATTGTATATGAATATATAGAGAAGGGAAGGGTCCCAGAACTGACCCTTCAGGTATCCCTGTGACTAGTGCTTGATTGAAAGACCTACCTGTGAGATTCACACCAGCAATGTACAGTTCCTATGATGCCCTGCGATGAGAGCGTGGATAAAGGTAATTGATGACTAATGGTGTCAATACAGTTGCGCCAGTCTGTGGAAAGATGGGAAAAAATAAAATAAATATATTATATATATCATACATACAGTACTGTGAAAAAGTCTAAGTATTTTCACAACCTTCACAATCTTTTGCTGTTGTGTGTCAGTAGGAAATTTACATTTTCAAATATTAATTTTGCCATTACTTGTAATAATCCATTGAGATTTTTATATGCACAAGGAGCATAACAACAGCCGGTATGATCTGATCTCACCATCATCAAGTCCACCTGTGATTACATGAAGAAACAGAAAGAACTGAGATAGACTAAATCCAGAAGAACTGCAGCAATGTCTCCAAGACACTTTAAGAAACCTTGCTGTGGTTCCTCTGGATTTAGTCTGTCTCAGATCTTTTGTGTTTCTTCATGTAATCACAGACTCGATGATGGTGAGATCAGATCATACTGGCTGTTGTCATACTCCTTGTGCATACAAAAATTTAACTGGATTACTACAATTAAAAAAATGAATGAACTGATATTTCCGACTGACACACACATATACATATACATATATATATATATATATATATATATAAATAATCAGTCTAGTAATAGAAAAAACACATACTTTTTGTGTGGAGGGGTGTGTCTGCCACATTCACAATCCTGAAAATAAGAATAAAAGTATTATTACACACCATATTTAACAAATTACATGTAAAAATCTGATTATTTGAGGAAATATGACTTACCATCTCTAGGAGGTAGTCACAATGATGTTCAATGACGTCATCAAACTGTGAAAAAGATGTAAATTTTATTTGAATAACGTTAATGTATGAAAACAGACGCTTTTGATTACAGGGTTCAATTTTATACAGAGTCCCAACAAACTCTGATGCTCCCCATTACACAAAAAATTTAAAAATACACAAGACTCATCATCAGAGACACAGATCAATCATTTTAACAAAAAACAACAAAAAAAAATCTAGATATGTTGGGTTTGCGATGTTATAAAATGGCGGGAATGCCACAGAACTAGCTAAGCTAACGTGTGCAGCAGTGACTTTGATGAGCGCGACGTTCAAGCTGGAAAAAAGTATGAAGCATGCATAATTATATTTGGAAATATTGCTAGCCATAAATTAATTTGCATCACTTTGTTCCCTGGGCTAGCAAACTTGATTTGAATTGAGTAACGTACGTTAGTCGATCGCAAGCCAACGTATTCAATGAATGAAATCAAGCCAGTTAGCTATAGTCATATTCTGGACTGTACGCTGGTCTTGCTCACTGACAGTGCTATTTTGCACATTACGTGAGTCTGAATTTAAGCGAAGGTGCGTTTGTATCCAGTTGTTAAAACAATTCACCTCGATTAATTATTTTAACGCTGTATTTCACCCAACATATTTCACTCAATATTATGATATACACATTCCTTGGCATTGAGATCATTATTTAACCACAAAACAACTAGTACTTACCAGCAACGAGTATCCAAAAGCAGAGACTCAGCCGAGACGGTCCTTTCACCAACATGAGAAAATGGCGCCGGCGGTCACACGAGTGCGTTGTCTGAGCGTGTCTCGCGCATGCGCAGAAGGCACTCCCATTTCACAAATGTAATTAAATTTAGTTGGTCAAATTTAAATACATTTCATAGATTAAACTATTTAAATATTTTATGTTAGACTCATTAAATATAAATACGTATTACTCCTAATTAGATATGTTTAAGTAAAGTGAATTAAATTTAAATGTGTCATATCTATGAAGGGCCTGAATCATTTTTTTGAGTGTACTTGCTCTGCAGCAGCAGCAGCAATAATCAACAGCAGTAGCGTAGCAGATCTATTCCGCCAAGACCAAAAATATCTACATTGTCATAAAAATTACCATACCAAACACTCTGAGAGTTGTCATGACAGAACTATTATTTGCACTCACACAAATGCTCCCAAATATATTTTAAGGTCACAAACATTAAATTATGTGCAACTAAAATCTTTGCAAATTCAAGCCTTGATGTAACTCAATTCACTCAGATATACATCACAAAAGGGAAGAAAAGACTTTCACAACTTCTGTTTCATGTCAAAGGGTCTGATGTCATGTTTTTGTTTTCACACACTGACCACAAGTCTGTTTGCCACTAGCTTTAAAAGAAGACGAGTGCTGACTACATCTACAACGAACAAGATCATTTAATGTTTGAATGTTAAAGAGCAGAAATGTCTGATGGTGTTTATGAAGATGTGATCAGGACTGAGTCTGAGAGAATGAACACAGACAGAATGGAGATGACAGTGGAAATCTATGAGAGTGCAGAATGTGTGAGAGATCATGACTTCAGGACAGAGACAAACACACCCCAACCACTTCAGCGTACAGGTAATCACATTCATTACTTTGATCAAATCATCAGAGTCTGCACATGTTCAGTCATCTAATGTCAGACCTGTGCTGTTCAGAAGTGATTGTGTGAAGATCAGAAGAAGCTACAGTGTGTTTGGTTCAGCTTTGTGTTCTTCTGATGCTGTTGTACGATTTAATAACTAACCATCTGTATATGATTTTGGAGAGAGAGAAAAAACTGATTAAAATGTTTACTCAGTCTGTGTGTTTCAGTTAGGATGATCAGTCTGTTTCATCTGATGCCTAATTGTACAAGATCTGACACTGACGCTGTTTTTCCTGAGACATGAAGCCTTTTAGTCTGAGACATGATACCGTTTCATCATATGACTGAGGTCTGAAGATGTCCTTAAATATACACTGTACCTGAGTCCTTCATAATAATGTTCATGAGAATGCTGCTCTATCTTTGTGTTGGTGTAGAAACAGAGAAACCACAGGCTTGACTTTACTGCCTTCATGACACCAAATTTGTATGACTGATTGTACATAAACTCACTGAAAGCATCATTCTGTGCCTCATTATGTCAATCAAGTTCAATAAAGCCTCCTTGAGCATTGCTCCTCACATGATTTGAGACTTTACACTGACCTCAGATCATGTATGTCCTCATTGACATGTGATTGACTTGCACTGAAAAGAAGCATCAGAGATAACAGAAACAAACATGCAACAGAAGAACACAGATTGATTTCAAGCACAATTAAGTTACATTTTCTCATCAATTTTGATTTCACTGGAGTAAGTAAAGTGAGTTTTCTCTCATGTATAACTGTACTGTGCTAATTTGAACCTGGCTGCAACATCTAACCACAATATCACAATAGTGCCCTTTAGTAAGAGCTTTTTATTATGCAAATATATTGGTTTTAAGAGACAGGATGTCACATGCTCTTGTACTGTGACATACTTTGCCACATATTGGCCTCAACTACTAAAAGTAGAGTCTCAAATAGCAGAGGACTACAGAGTAGAAACACTTATAGCTTTCATCATGAGAACAAAAATGTTCATGGCAATATAAACACTGAACCAAGAGAAACCATACAGGTACACATACAACACAAACATACAATTAGGAATTGAGAAAACATTCATCTTGATGTCTGTCATTTTCAGGAAGTGTTTGTGTGAAGATCAGAAGCTCCAGAGCAGCTGCAGTGTGTTTGGTGCTGCTGTGTGTTCTTCTGCTGACTGCAGTCATAGTGCTGTGTGTCACGTTCACTCTAGAGAGTCGACAGTTAATATCCAAGAATGAAAACCTGACCAATGAGAGAGACCAGCTACTAAACAAGAACATGGCCTTGACAAATGATAGGGATGAATTAATTAAAGAAAGAGACCAGATCAATCAGGAGAGAAATGAACTGTGGAAGATGCTCAATGAAATGGGTAATGTTAAATTATAATTACTAGTACAAGTGTTTAGTTAAATATCTAAATGAGGTCGTTCCATAATCTTGCACTGTCTTTATAAACATTTAGTTATGTATACCATAACCTGTCAGAAATGTCATAATTCAGTACAGGTGGAAAAAAGTACTAGTCAATGATCTGGTTGTGTTTACAGGTGGATATATTTATCAATCCAGTCTTTACTTCATTTCCTCTGAGCAGAAGAACTGAACTGAGAGCAGAAGATACTGTACAGAGAGAGGAGCAGATCTGATCATCATAAACAACAGAGAGGAACAAGTGAGTGAACGAGAGATTGGACACCAAAGGTTGTGCTGCTCACAGTATGAATGAGTTTTGGGAGTCTCCAACAACCGGTTTAAAAGCATGCAAGGTCAAAAAACACTTTAATTGTCTTATAACCTGCATTTATTTTTACCTTGTTTGCAACGACTCCCAAACGATTTGCTCAACGATTCGTTTTGCCAAACCCCTTGTTTGCGCGATGCTAATGATTGGTCAGATGACTTCTAACGCCTGTTTCACACATAATCTGCAGTGCGTATGCGTTGCGTGTTTTTTTACGCACCCATGTTAACGGATTAGAGCGTTCACACTGCACGCGGTTGCGGTCCGTCATTGCGTTCCAGGAGCGGTGCGTCTGCAGCAGTGCAGCGATCGTTTACGTACCGAGTCTAGATTGTGTGTGGGCAAAATGAACGTGGATTGACCTGAAATTGTAAAAATTACATAAAGAATTTTTTTTTTTTTAATGATTTAACGCCATGCCAGCAACAAGCTATATTCATGCCAAAAGGAAACATTTCAGTTTCACAGTTCAGTTGTATCATTTCAAAACTATTATTATTATTATTATTTTAAATGAACAGTGTTTACTTGCATAATGCGATCAGATATGTTTTTCCCCATCTTTGGAGGGAAACTCGCATCCCAGCAGGCAATGACGTGACAGGCGGACCTAAACCAACCTATTCAAAAACAAGGTGACATGGATGACACTCGTCTCATCGTTGAGGTGGAAAAACACAAAATTCGGTATGACCCGCAGAATGTATTGTACAAAGATTTGAATGCGAAGGAAAAGGCATGGGAAGCAGTTTCGTCGGCTGTTGGTGTCGACAGTAAGTTTTCAAATCTTTGTGTCATGTTTACGTGTACTAAACTACTCCAGCAACTGTCAATATATAAACGTTATGAATATAACATTACGCACTGCAAACGTGTGTGTGAAAGCACAATGGCTGCTTCCTGCTTCAGCAACACATACGCACTGCAGACGGATTATGTGTGAAACAGGCGTAATGGTTAACATGAAGTACAGTATACAGCGCTTGCATCACTTACATTATATTATATTAATGATGGTGCTCTGCTCTGATCTAAAAATAAAGACTCAGGGAGGAAATAAGTTGTTTTGTGTTCATGTTAGCGAGCCTAGCCCACAGCTCATTGGTAAATACACAGTCACGGTATATGCATTAGCTCAACACACAAACGTATTGATAAAGCACTGCAGTTGTACACCAACGTACTGCTCTATTCTTTATCAGAACTCCAAGTATAATAACAACAAAAAACATTTGACATTTCTAGACAATCGCAAGCGACACATATTGCTGTTAGCCAGAGACCTTCAAGCTTCGCGGAGCGAACACAACTTTGATGACAGGATTTTCAGTTTCAGGTGAATTAACCCTTTAAATGTGACTTCCTGCTTCATTCTACTAGGAGTTTGTTAAAAAGATATCTGGTGGTACTGGAGTCTGGATTGGTCTGACTGACAGTGATGTGGAGGGCAGATGGAAATGGGTTGATGGCACCAACATGACCTCTGGGTGAGAAATCACTGAATTAAACTGATTATTCTCTAATAAATGATCATATCTCACAGTCAGTATCATATCACACAGGAAGCAGCACTGAACATCTAATGCTGATCTGTTCTTTCAGGTTCTGGGCAGATAAAGAGCCAAATGGATCTAAAGAAGAGAACTGTGCTTTGTTATTTTCATCAGGGTGGCATGATTATCCCTGTAATAGTGATTTTAAATGGATCTGTGAGAAAAATATTTAAAAGAAATATTTTAAGAAAAAAACAATTAAATGAAGTATATTTGTGAAGTGTTGTAACGGAGTCAAGTTTCTTAATATTCTCACCATAGATGTAAATAATGGCAGTAACTACTGTATCGGGTCAGTGAGTAAAGTACATGAGGACATCTTATCACAATAAATACATTATTTAACATCATTTATTAACATATTTAATAAAGTTCAAACAATGAGTTCAGTCAAATATAACCAACAGTAGCTTGAACTCTGACCTCAAAACTATTAGCTTTGATGAAGACAAAGACTGAACATTAAACCTTTAGATGACACACAGCTCAAATACTGAAGATTGACCAGATCAATACAGTGAGAGACACAGATAACATGCAGTCACTGAAACAATGTTGATGCGTCAACTTTAACATTTAGTGTTGAAACAATGGTGAGATTTCAACAAAATCATCCGTGGGAATGTCAGTGAATCAACGTTACACTATGATTGATTGTACATCACTGCTATTGAATCAATATTGAAATGAACAAAAATAATCATTGGTAAATATTGATTGATCAATGTTAATGTGATGTTGATTCAAAGTCACTTAAACAGTATTAATATTTCAGCAACACTTCAATAATGCTTCAACAAAATCCTGACCATTTTAAAAATGTGGAAAACCTTTTAAAATATAAATGACGCCTTTCCAGCAATTTAACACAATCAATGACAAAATGATGTGCAAAAAGGACAAAAGCATCACAACCTGTAAAAAAAACATTAATTTCAGAAGTCTAATGTCTCCAATGATTCAAGACCAGGGGGCGTATTCACAAAAACATTTTATCTTACCACTAAGAGTTCTCCTAAATAGCAGTAAAAGTTCTTAGCTAAGAGTTTTCTCCTATTCACAAAGCTGCGGAGACCAACTTTTACCAAGGAATAGACTGAAGTCTTAAGCTAAGAGTAAGGGCGGGGTTGACCTCGTTGCTATGGACTATACACCCAGTGATTGGCTGATGGGGGAGGAGTCAGATATTTAATCATAGAAATATCGTAGAATAAGGTGTCATGTTTCCATATTAAAATAAAGGTTTTAAAATACAAATGTTGCCCTATTCAAATAAATATTTTTTTAATTAAAATGTTGCCATAAAGGTTTTAAAATGTAGGCTAAGTGTCACTAATTAAATTAGTATATACAGTTAAAGGTGCTAAAGAGGATCTTTTCGTCAACTGAGAAACCATAGACTGTTAGTGAGTTTTTGAAATGAGTGCATGCGTAAGAACAACCCCCCTCCTTCACAGCTTTCGAGGGAACGCCTCCCAAAACTTGTGCACGAGTATTTGAACACGAGTGTTTACCACCGGCATTCGCTGTGTCGTGTTAGTGGATTCATTATGTCGGACTCACCGCAGGTAACTCATAATCTGCAGTTGTTATTCCTGTCTCCTGACAAAAACATTGCATGCGGCGCCTGTGGAGTGTGGAAAGTTACTGGAGCGTGCAGCCGCGCTCGTCTCTCACAAGGAACGTCACGGCAGTGATTGACAAGCCAGAGGGCCAATCGTTTATGCGATGATCGCGTAAACGATTGGCTGATGTTTTTAAGGCCCTACCTCGTGCACAGATGATGTATATTAATATTATTACTTAAAGTGCACCTAATAAATAGTCTTTTATCAGTTAGTAAAGACAGTTTCAAGTAATATTGCAAAAATGTATAAAACAAAACATCCTCTATAGCACCTTTAACTGTGGATCGCCTCTTGGATGTCTGCATCTCAAGAAAATGCAGAATTCAAGTGACAAATTGTTTTATAAACAAAGTTTAGGAGAAACACATTCGAACAGTCTTTCTAATCAGCTAGGAATATGTACACAGACGATTGCCGACCTTCTGTGTATATATATATATATATATATATATATATATATATATATATATATATTACTCTATTCATTTGTAAGTGTGAACTCATGAAAACCACTGCCACAGGTAATCAGACAATATTTATTTATTTTTTTGTTAAAGTTTTTTTTTGCCGTCTCATCGTAGATTCAAATCTATAAATCAAAATGTATTGCATTTATGAAGAAAAGGTTCAGCACCTAAGTCAATTCAGTTGTCATAGATAGTCACATTGAGGAATATTAATATGCTAAACACAATATGATTCACTTTTTATAAAAACAGAATATTCTAACTATTTATAATACTGTTAAATTACGTATATATTTCATCTATATATCTACAATTGTGCTGTTCTCTATGAACATTTTGCATTTAGTCTATTAACTAGTTGTAGAGGAGTGACCCCTTCTGTTCAAAGTGGGCTATTGCATATAATTGTTTAAAGGTGCCATCAAACGTTTTTTTCACAAGATGTAATATAAGTCTAAGGTGTCTCCTGAATGTGTCTGTGAAGTTTCAGCTCAAAATACCCCATAGATTTTTTTAATTAATTTTTTTAACTGCCTATTTTGAGGCATTATTAGAAATGCGCAGATTCATGCTGCGTGGCCCCTTTAAATCTCGTGCTCCCCTCCCCCGGAGCTCGCGCTTGCCTTAACCAGAATGAACAAAGTTCACACAGCTAATATAACACTCAAAATGGATCTTTACAAAGTGTTCGTCATAGAGCGTATCAGATCATGTGAGTATAGTATTTATTTGGATGTTTATATTTGATTCTGAATGAGTTTGATAGTGCTCTGTGTAGTGTTAATTTCGTCACCTATTTTTAATTTAGTCTTAGTCTTGTGCCAAATGTCCTTGTTAGTTTTAGACATATTTAGTCATTCACATATCTTTTTTTGTTAGTCAAGTTTTAGTCGACTAAACGTCTCGCCATTTTAGTCTAGTTTTAGTCAAAAGAAAACTCAAGGTATCTTAGTCAAGTTTTAGTCGACTAAAAGTCTTTTAATTTTAGTCTAGTTTTAGTCAAAAAAATTTAAAAAGTTTTTTAAAAATAACACATTATTACTGAGATTATTACTGATAAACATTTCAGTAAAAAAGTGTTTCACATATCTCAACATTGGTTAAATGTCATAATTACCTGACAAAATACACTTGTTGAAAGATTTTTGTTGAATGCAAATGTTAAACGTGTCTGGTTTTCAATTTCTGATTTAGGAGACACATTCACAAATGATTAACCTGTTCTGAAGAGTATTTTATTTTAACCAACACAATTCAAAAGCTAGCATGTCGTCGTCGCTCGTCACTCGTGTTCGCTTTGGGTGTTGTGTGTTCAGCAGTTTCGTGTTGCAGCCACAGGCGTATAAAACCTGTAAAGCCTCGTTTACACTGCACGCGTGTGCGGCTCGTTACGGCTGCGACACGGCTACCGGAGCTGATACACGGCCACTCTGGTCAATGCTTGTGTTTACACCAGCCGCGCCGCGGTGCATTTGAGAAGCGTTTGAGAAGCGGCTCGATGCGCCGCTTCGCTAAAGATAGGCGCCTCGCCTCCAAGACGCGCAGCTCAAATACAAAACAAAGTCAAAATAATCACCCTGTGTAAGAGGTTCGACAAGAGATTCGAAGTTGAAAAAGAACAACACCTTGCCGGAGCCGTAACGAGCCACACACGCATGCAGTGTAAACAAGGCTTCAACGAGGCTTAACTTGAGCAACAGCGCGAAGCCGCAAACTCGTTCTGAATATTTTAAAGGCGTAACAGCGGATGAAAAAGCAGAGACGATTGTAGACGAAAATGAAGAGAGATTTTATCTTAGTTTTTATTTTATACAAAACATTTTCGTCTCGTCTTTTTTCGTCAACAATAATGCATGTTAATTTAGTCTTAGTCAGCTTTTTTGGACAGTGGTGCAGTCTTGTCATCGTCTCGTCTTAGTCATAAAAAAAAAGGTCGTTGACGAACATATTTCGTCTCGTCTCGTCTGACGAAATTAACACTAGCTCTGTGGCTAAAGCTAACATTACACACTGTTGGAGAGATTTATAAAGGATGAAGTTGTGTTTATGAATTTTAATGAAAATAACGACTGCTCTTGTCTCCGTGAATACAGTAAGAAACAATGGTAACTTTAACCACATTTAACAGTACATTAGCAACATGCTAACGAAACATTTAGAAAGACAATTTACAAATATCACTAAAAATATCATGTTATCATGGATCATGTCAGTTATTATTGCTCCATCTGCCAGTTTTCGCTGCTGTTCTTGCTTGCTTACCTAGTCTGCAATGTATAGTTAACTGAAATCACATGGGTAGCATGTTTGGTATCTATTCCTATTTGGTAATTTATGTTATGTCCATACCTGTGCAACACATCAGTATTACAAGAATCTTTAATAGTTCTTATTCAAGAACTCAGGTTGTAAATCCTCAGATCCCTGAAGATTTTTGGGGTCCTGGAGAAGTTTTGACATGCCCTGACATTTGTGCTTTTTTCAGTTGTTCATAAACATATTAATGGAAAAAGTGTCATTACACTGTATTCAGCACAAACTAGGCTACATTAATACGTGAGGAACATGTATGTACATGTTTGTGTTTTTGAAGGAATAACATTTATGCGTGGTTATTGAAAAAACAAAACACTTAAGTCACTGAAATAAGGCCAAAAAAAGTATAGTAAATCTGTGTTTACAATACTTTAGGGTATTGAAGGTTGTAAACTAGAGTTTTTGCTTCAAAATTATGTAAAAATTATGCTGCCTACTCCTTCATATAAAACAATATATTGATTTAGTTTTTGTAAGACACTTTTTTGCAAAGAAACACAGTATGCGAGGAGGCGTGAATCACCACTTAATAATGAGCCATTCTCACCTGAGAAGACAAAAGAATTGGATAGTAATGAGCTGAAATGACTTGCATATTAATGAGACATTTCAGTCAGGTAGGCTGTGAAAAAAAACCTTCTGTGATGTCTCAAGCTCATCATGATACATGATACATACAGAAAAATATTATTACAATATAAAGTAATGGTTTTATATTATACTTTAAAATATAATGTATTTATGTGATGCAAAGAGTCTGAATATAGGCTTTTAGTTTAAAAGCATGCACATTTGGAGAAATATTGGATTCTCATATGCTTATGTCAATTTTCTATACAGAGGAGTTATTTTTATTTAATATTCACTGTCATTACTATGAGCGCTGGTGTTTTCAATTCATCCTTGAAGTCGGAGGGCTCTCTGTGCATTTTTAGTTCACAAATTCATCTAAAAGAAGAAGAGGCTATTCCATGAATGGAGTTTCCAATTCATACTGCAGCCGGAGGGCGCTAAAGAAAGAAAAACTCATCTAAAATTCATCTATAGAAGAAAAGAAAACAGGAACTAACTGCATGTCTTCTAGAGCTCCCTAACCATGACTTTTACATCCAGATAAACGCTTTTCAAGACAATAAATACACGATTGAGACGATGAATGCATGTATTGCCTCTGAATTTGCGTCTGAATAGCGCTGGCTCCGTGGGCGTGGCCGCATTAGCGGATAATGAGCTGAATCACAGACTTCTGACATGGCTCTCTTTTCATACAGATTACATAAACACAGAAGGTTTGCTTTCGATTTGACTTACATGATTTAAAACTTGACATCTTAACGTTTTTTTAGACATAAGTTTAATTTTTCTGTCATTAGTATTCACTAAGTTACAGTTCATTTTCTGAGAACTATCAGATTGGACTTTGTTCTGAGGGAGACGAGAGATCACGCATCATGTTAGTTTTCTTTATTTTACAAAAAGCACAACATTTTGTTTTTAAACTGAGTGTATACAAATAAAAGAAGATATTCTATAGTTTCAATTGATATATTACTTATGTCTCTATGACAAAAAATGACGGAGTATTTTAAGTCTGTTTTGCTGCAATGTGAAAAAACCCTGCAAAACGCGCCGGCGCGTTTTCAGACCTCAGAGTGTTAATACTGGCTTGTCTAACGCCTTGAACATGGGCTGGCGTATGCAAATATTGGGGGCGTACATATTAATGATCCCGACTGTTACGTAACAGTCGGTGTTATGTGGAGATTCACCTGTTCTTCGGAGGTCTTTTAAACAAATGAGATTTATATAAGAAGGAGGAAGCAATGGGGTTTGAAACTCACTGTATGTCATTTCCATGTACTGAACTCTTGTTATTCAACTATGCCGATACATTTTTTTAATTCTAGGGCACCTTTAAGTCCTTATATGATGAAATCACTAATGTGAGCCAAGTTTCAGCAGCCTAGAGGGGATACAGCGACGGCCAGAAGTGAGGCAAAATTTCATAAGAACAAATACAAGTACCTAGAAGGGGTGGTGATATTAATAAAATCTTATTACAGAGGGAAGCTTTTTATCTTTACACCTTAAATACTCTTTCTCCTAAAGGTTTAAATTTGGATTTTGATTTGAAACCTTTTTTGTGATCACCGGTGATCACCGCGAGAAGCATGCCGGTTAGAAATGTGTCCGTGTCGGATTCTGCAGTCGAGCGCAGTTGCTCTCCACCGACTGCGCTGACCAAAAGCACGATGGGAAACGACTTGCTGACGACACAGCTTAAAGCTTATTGGTTTAAACAACCGTGATGTATTGATCTGATTTAAAATGTTTGATTTTAAAACTCTAATATCATGTTTTTATGTGTAAAAATAATGTGTGAATATTCCCAATATTCTCTCTGACACAGTGATCTCTCTATGGGTTATGCGAACATTGTCATTTATAAAAAATATATATAAAAACATGTCTATAATTAATGTAAAAATGATTGATACGCACATCTTTCGAATGGAAATAAATAACAAGTACTTTGGGTGTATTGTTCATTTGGTTTATTTTCAAATAAAAGCAACAGAACTTAAATTACATCCAGTTTATCAGCAACATAGCGTACGAGTGTGAATCCCTTGATATCCGCCTTTGATCTCGTAGGTTCTGATCCACTACGAGAACAGAGAACTGTTCGTCTTACCTGCACTTTTTTCACTCCTCTCCTCACTGCAGCCGCCTACTCTCGGCTGAACTTCAGGCGAGGCTAGGCACATCTCAAACAAGCCTATTTTTTGACTATTTACTGTTTGCCTGACCTGATGAAGACTTCTTTGGTCGAAACATTGTCTTTTTAAAAAAATTTTAAGAGCAGCAGTGGCAGTGTGCAGATTTTTTTGTATGTTTACCTAATAGTGACTCTGATGATCAAGCACCTGCTCCAAGTTGAGCTGGGACAGCTACTACTTTTTTCTCTAACATTATAAGTGAACCTTAATCATATCTAGCCCTCATTCCTGAAACTCCTATTTGAATAAACAAATAATTTTAGTTTTCTTCTGGTTGCATTCACACAACAGCAGAATACAGATGTCAGTCCTGTTTTAGACATATGGTTCTGTTCACACCATCTGTATATGAAACTAAAGTGACTTCCTCTCAGGAAATACAAATGCATTTTGTGAGTAAATTCATTAAACAGGGGGAGTCTAAATATGCAAGAAACAAGCAGGAACACTGATAATGAGAAGTAAATTTCCCTAGCAATGTCAAGATCCTTGCAACATGGGGCCGTGCATTACCATGCTGCAACATGAGGTGATGGTCATGGATGAATGGCACAACAATGGGCCTCAGGATCTCGTAACAGTATCTCTGTGCATTCAAAATGCCATCAATAAAATGCACCTGTGTTTGTTGTCCATAACATACGCCTGCCCATACCATAACCCCACCGCCACCATGGGCCACTCGATCCACAACACTGACATCAGCAAACCGCTCACCCACACGACGCCATACACGCTGTCTGTCATCTGCCCTGTACAGTGAAAACCGGGATTCATCCGTGAAGAGAACACCTCTCCAAAGTGCCAGACGCCATCGAATGTGAGCATTCAAACATTCACTGATGCTCTAGAAGGAAACATGATACATTAGGAGCAGGAGGGTGAAAACTTTTTTAATTTGAAGATCAAAGAATATTGTACTTATATGTTTCCCTGAAGGCAAATTAAGTATCTTCGGTTGCTTCCAAAGGGCAGTACTAAAAAAAAAAGAAAAAAGATATTTCAACAAAATGAGAACAATTTAGACATCTTCATCCTGTTCAAAAGTTTTCACCACCTCGTCCTGTGTTATTAAATTGTTTTTTGTTTGTTTTTTGTCTTTTCGCTGCCTCAGTGTAGTGTCTGGACCAATCAGGCACACAAAATTATTCATTATATTTAAGGAATTTACCCATATTACCCATAAACTCACTCTATCAAAGTTCTGTGAACCCATCCCCCTAAAACTGCAACTAGCATCCCAAACGTAGCTAAACCACAGGCAGAACTAGGTGTCCTGTTACAGATACTTGGACCTTTTACGATCAGGAGGAATTTTGCAGAGACTAGTGACTCATTCTTTCTGAGAAGGAAAAATAAACTCCTTTAATCCTATGTATTCTCTATATAACCACTTGGGAAATGTATAAACATGTATCCAAGTTTCCCATCTCATGACTTTTGTTTCATGGGCTTTATTCTATGTATTCATTTTCTCTTTTGAACTAGTTTGGTATTAATATTCCAGAGCTGCAATGTATAGTTAACTGAAATCACATGGGTAGCATGTTTGGTATCTACGGACTGCAACTTTCGATTCCTATTTGGTAATTTATGTTATGTCCATACCTGTGCAACACATCAGTATTACAAGAATCTTTAATAGTTCTTATTCAAGAACTCAGCTTGTAAATCCTCAGACCCCTGAGGATTTTTGGGGCCCTGGAGAAGCTTTGACATGCCCTGACATTTGTGACCCGTCACGGAAACCAGGGACACAAGTCGGCAGCACAACTCTTGAGCAAAATGAGAAAGAAGCATTTTTTTTTCAAAATTGGTGATTTTCGTTTTTTTTTTGCAGAATCTGTTAGTTGAGATCATGAACAAGATCATCTTGTTTTTCGGAGATTCTAGCACGCAGTAGGGGCGTGTCATTGTCTGTGTGTATTTCCATACTGGGAAGCGTGGCTACTTATTATGCAGCGCTCTGGCCGGCTCTAGCTGATATCAAAATTCAATGAAGAACCGTGGCCGTTACACCGAAAATGTTTTGAAGTACTTCTTCGACAAGCCGGATGCTTATGAACAAGCGCTCACTGATTCTGAAGACGATCTGAGCGACGATGAAAGCGGCATAATAAGACATTACCTCTCTGGAGTCGGGTAACACGCCGGGCGCATTTTGCAGGATTTTTTTCACATTGCAGCAAAACAGACTTAAAATACTCCGTCATTTTTTGTCATATAGACATAAGTAATATATCAATTGAAACTATAGAATGTCTTCTTTTATTTGTGTACACTCAGAGTAAAAACAAAATGTTGTGCTTTTTGAAAAATAAAGAAAACTAGCATGATGCGTGATCTCTCATCTCCCTCTGAACGAAGTCCAATCTGATAGTTCTCAGAAAATGAACTGTAACTTAGTGAATACTAATCAAAAAAATTATACTTATGTCTGAAAAAACGTTGAAATGTCAGGTTTTAAAACGTGTAAGTCAAATCGAAAACAAACCTTCTGTGTTTATGTAATCTGTATGAAAAGAGAGCCATGTCAGAAGTCTGTGATTCAGCTCATTATCCGCTAATGCGGCCACGCCCATGGAGGGAGCGCTATTCAGACACAAATTCAGTCAATACATGCAGACATCGTCTCAATAGTGTATTTATTGTCTTGAAAAGTGTTTTGAATAGCCATAGTTAGCTATCTCTGGCCTCTGTTAGTCCAGTTATTTCCTGGATTGCCTATTCTTCTTTAACAGGCTTCTCAGGTGAGAAAATTTCATTTCATGATTATAGTGACCAAAATGATCACGGTTATCACAGAATCCTGTTCAAAAAGTCAATTCATCAAGTTTTATGTAGAAAACCAGCAAATAAAAAATGAAATTAGCATCAATATGTACTTTTTCTTTACATAAACATTAAAATAATAACATTAAAAATGATGGGCAGATTTTAAAGGAGTGTCTTGCAACATGTTATCTACAATGCAAGTTCAAATAAAGTTGACAAAAAAGTCACATATTTCAGCCTCTAAATCATTTTTATAAAAGTCAAAAAAGATAAATTACTGACATTTACAATGCACATTAACCTTTATTATTAATATAAGCGGTCCATACAGCTTTACAGGGGGTATGGTTTATCTAAATGAGATGTAAATGAGCCCTATTGTCACTCCCAGCAGGTGAGAACTGCAACTTTAGAGGCGTTTTTCTCCCTATAGAGCTTTCTTGAGTAACTAACTTCATATGGCCACAACTTCTCCAAATATTATCAGATTTCCATGTGTCACACATCGTTGGAAAGCTTTGAGACTACACTTTCAAAATCTGTGAATAACTCAAAATGCCCCAGAACCGACTTGTGTCCCTATTTTCCGTGACTGGTCACATTTGTGCTTTTTTCAGTTGTTCATAAACATATTAATGGAAAAAGTTTCATTACACTGTATTCAGCACAAACTAGGCTACAATAATATGTGAGGAACATGTATGTACATGTTTGTATTTTTGAAGGAATAAGCCAAAAAATATACATTAAATCTGTGTTCACAAGACTTCTGGGTATTGGAGGTTGTAGACTTCTTGGAGGTTGTAGACTAGAGTTTTTGCTTCAAAATGAGGTAAAAATTATGCTGCCTGCTTATTCATATAAAACAATATAGGGATTTAAATTTTCTACAACATCTTTGGTCAAGAAACACAGTATACGTGGAGGTGTGAATCCTCATGAATAATGGGTGATTCTCAACTGAGAAGACAAAAGAATCGCATAAAGAACCTCTAATGACCTGCATAAATAATGAGGCCTTTCAGTCAGATAGGCTGTGAAAAAACCCTCTGTTGATCATGTCTCAAGTTCATCATATGGTGTATATCAAACATACAGAAAAAACAGCAATACTATGAAATATTATTACAATTTAAAATAATGGGATTCTATTATATTCTTTAAAATATAATCCATTTCTGTGATGCAAAGTGTCTGAACAATTATGTTACCTCTATGGCATTTCATATAGGATTTTAGCTTAAAAGCATGCACATTTGGAGAAATATTGATGGATTCTCATATGTTTATGTAAATTTTCTATACAGAGGAGAAATATTTATTCAATATTTATTGTCATCATTATGAACGCTGGATACTGTTTTCAATTCATACTTGCAGCCGGAGGGCGCTCTGTACACCTTTAGTCCACAAATTAATCTAAAGAAGAACAGGAACCACGAACTAACGGCATGTCTTCTAGAGATCGCTAACCATGGCTTTAACATCTAGATAAACACTTTTCAAGACAATAAATACATGATTGAGACGATGTATGCATGTATTGCCTCAGAATTTGCCTCTGAATAGCACTAGCTCCGTGGGCGTGGCCGCATTAGCGGATAATGAGCTGAATCACGGACTTCTGACATGGCTCTCTTTTCATACAGATTATATAAACACAGAATGTTTGTTTTTGATTTGACTTACATGATTTAAAAGTATTTAAAGTATTGATTTGTAAGACTTACCTTTGCTATTGCTAAAAGAAACTGATGATTCCTTTCCAGATTGCCTAGTAACAGTACCTCTTCCGGTTCAATCCTATCATTACTCATTCTTACCTACAGTACGTATGTGTGTTACCTTTGTTGTATGTTATGTGTTTGTTAGTTTAGTTCCCTTTCGATACTTCACTCATACTGCGTATGGGGAAAAGTCTCCCTTTTTCCCCGTCACTGAAGCCTTTTTCAATAACGCAGTGTAACTGCACCGTCATTGGTTCACTCATAGACAAGTTTTTGAACCAATGGCGGCGCGGCATAGCTGCGCGACCTATTGCGAGAAAGCGCGCAAACTTTCCAGACGAAATGGGTGGGGTTAAGTGCTATATAAGCAGGCGTTTCGCCATAGGATTTCAGTGTTTTCTCCTTCAGCGACGACTTCTACTTCTCCTCGCTGATCTCCGCCTGAAGCCGAAGAAGCTCGCCGCCTTCCAGAAGCTCTCGCCGCCGTCTGAAGAGGCTCCCCCAGCGGACTCAGCTGGACTCGCTGGTCCTCGAGTTGCCGCCTCCCGCTTCCGGACGCTTCCTAGCGTGTCTCCTGCCGCCATCCGGCGCCTTCCTGAGGGCTTCTCCGCGGCTTATTGCCGCTCTAAAAGAGCGTAAACAGTGGTTTTCACCGCTCCTTTGAGCTTCCGCGGCCCTCGCCGCTCTAAAAGAGCCCCCCAATCGCCGTTATCACGGCGGCGGCGTTTTTCCCCTCTGAGACAAATCGGAATCCGGGTTCTAAATTATCTCGACGACTGGCTCATCCTAGCCCGTTCGCGAGCTGAGCTGGTGCTCCTCAGCCATCTGCAATGCCTGGGTCTCGGGGTCAACTTAGCCAAGAGCTCGCTGTGCCCCAGCCAACAAATTTCGTTTCTGGGGCAGTCTTAGACGTAGTCTCTGGCGATTCAGCAGCTCGCGGCCTCGGTCAAGAACAAAGCCTATCTCCCTCTGAAGCTTTTCCAGAGGTTGCTAGGGCTGATGGCTTCCGCCTCCCCGGTGCTACAGCTCGGCCTTCTTCGGATGCGGCCTCTGCAGTACTGGTTGAAGTTCCGGGTTCCTCCAAGCGCCTGGCGGCACGGCCGCCTATGTCTCAAGGTCAATCGGGCCTGTCTTCTAGCCCTGAAACCTTGGTTGAACCCTACCTGGTTCAGTCTTGGAGTACCCCTGCAGGCGGTCTCACGAAGGACGGTGCTCTCAACGGACGCCTCCAACTCGGGTTGGGGCGCTGTATGCGAGGGCAGACCGGCCTTCGGCTCGTGGAGTCACGAGGAAAGCCGTCTACATATCAACTGTCTAGAGATGCTAGCAGTGATGAAAGCCCTTCAATCTTTTCAGGCTCACTTGACAGGACGCCATGTCTTAGTCCAATCAGACAGCATGACAGTGGTGTCATACATAAACCATCAGGGAGGTCTCTCGTCCAGCCGCTTGTGCGCTCTGGCGAAACGTCTTCTGATATGGGCTCTGCCAAGACTTCAGTCACTCAGAGCGACTCCTATTCCTGGCAAGACCAATCTGGGCGCGGACATGTTGTCACGGAGCATCCCTCGATGGGAGCCGACTAACCTCCCCGGGGACGTTCTAAATACCATTTCTCAGGCGAGAGCCCCGTCCACGAGATGCCTCTACGCTCAAAAATGGTCGGTCTTTGTTGAATGGTGTTCCTCACGCAACATGGACCCTGTGGAGAGTGACGTATCCTTCATACTGTCTTTCCTCCAAGAGCATTTGGATATGGGGCGCGCCCCTTCAACGCTTAAAGTTTACGTGGCAGCCATCGCAGTGTTCCATGCTCCTATTGCCGGCCAATCAGTGGGGCGAAACGGCCTTGTAATCCGTTTTCTAAGGGGTTCTAGGCGATTAAATCCACATCGTCCCCTTACTGTGCCCACTTGGGACCTTACTCTGGTCCTCAGGGCCCTAAAGGGCAAACCCTTTGAGCCGCTGCATTCAGCTGACCTCAGGTCCCTAACGCTAAAAACCGCTCTGCTACTTGCGCTAGCAACGGTCAAGCGTGTTGGCGATTTGCATCCCTCACGCCATTACAGGATTCATTTCCTTGTAGTGTAATGAGGGATATGGCGGCTTTGCCTTCTTGCTTGTTTCCCTGGTCCCCTCCTGGCATCCGAAACAAGTTTTGTCGTTCCCTGCCGTGGCACGGCGCAGTTGAATTCGTTCCCCATATGCAGTACGAGTGAAGTATCGTACTCGGTTACTAACGTAACCTCGGTTCCCTGAGATACGGAACGAGTTCTGCGTTACTTGCCGTGCCACGAGGCTGCGGCTCAGAGTCGTCGCTTCAGTCGATTGGCACTGAAATCCTATGGTGAAACGCCTGCTTATATAGCACTTAACCCCACCCATTTTGGCGGGAAAGTTCGCGCGCTTTCTCGCCATAGGTCGTGCAGCTATGCCGCGCCGCCATTGGTTCAACAACTTGTCTATGAGTGAAACAATGACGGTGCGGTTACACTGCGTTATTGAAAAAGGCTTCAGTGACGGGGAAAAAGGGAGACTTTTCTCCATGCGCAGTACTCGTTCCGTATCTCAGGGAACCGAGGTTACGTTAGTAACCGAGAACGTTATGTGTTTGTGAGTTAGTTAATAAAGATTGTGCACAATACATGTTTGGTTCTGATTCCGTCTGCTAATAAATTGCCTCTTAAGTGATTTAGATCCCGACTAGGTGCTCTAAGTAGTACGGTACAACAAGAATGTTATTTTTCCATAACTTGGAAATTAACATTTCTTAGAATTAATAAACAATCAACACTGAGCGTTCACTGGACGAACAGGTTAATTGATTGTATTATTAATCTTAATGTAGCTACATCCAGTTAATCTGATTAACGGATTTACATATTCATAATTAATCATAATAATCATAATGAGTTATGAATAATTATTAATATTTCCCCTTTGAGTTAATTCGCTACATCAGATTTCACAATTTCCCAACACACAAAAAAGAAAAATCTCATCTTGAACCTGCTGAAATGTTCCTGTAAATATATTTCCTTTCCAAATGTGCATTTCCCCAGTAACCTGCCACAGTCAGTGCTTGTTCTAAGCATTGTATTTTTTATTGCTTATCATTTATTCTCCTGATTTATAAATGGATGCATTGATACTTTCTTTCTCTCTGTCTTGTGTATCATTTAAAACAGCTTGTTCAGTGGAAAATTACTGCTAATGCTGTTCTCTTTTAAGAAACGCTTCTGAAACTAACAAAGGAAGTGAGGCAAAGGTGCAAATGTGTTTGTCTAGACAGCTTGGACTTTAATAGGGCATCTGCTAAGTTTTAGACCCCTCTCTTTTTTCAGTTTTTATGACATGTTCCGATTGGTTTGGGGTAACAAGGAACAATAAGAGGCGTATATAAGACAGCCGCTCTGGGTGAAGGTGTTCTTCTCTCTAGAACTGTGTAGAAATCTTCTTTAAACAACTTTCTTACAAGAATAAAATCAACAAAGACATTTCCTGAGTGTTTGTTTCTTCTCACCACTGAAAGAATAAAGAACTTTTCCACAACAACCTACAAGTCACTATGAAATTAAAATCAACAATTCTTATTTTTTATGGAATATTGCAGTATTTATGAATGATTTATCAATAAACATCACATTTAAAATTCATGTGTCCCCATAATTTTTAATTAAAATAACTTTCCCTCCCTCTTGCAATGACTTCTCTTCTCTTCTCATTTACTGGAGCGGGACAACCTGTCAATCACATGATATTACAACAATGACAGAGTTGTACTTGGATATACAACACAAAAAGAATGAAAAGACTTTCACAACTTCTGTTTCATGTCAACTTTAAGGGCTGATGTCACAGAGGTTTTTTTCACACATTGACCACGAGTTTATTTGTCACTGGCTTTAAAAAGAAGACGAGTGCTGACTACATCTACAACATCAAGGAACAAGATCATTTAATGTTTGACAGTTAAAGAGCAGAAATGTCTGATGGTATTAATGAAGATGTGATCAGGACCGAGTCTGAGGGAATGAACAAAGACAGAATGGAGATGATGGTGGAAATCTATGAGAGTGCAGAATGTGTGAGAGATCATGACTTCAGGACAGAGACAAACACACCCCAACCACTTCAGCGTACAGGTAATCACATTCATTACTTTGATCAAATCATCAGAGTCTGCACATGTTCAGTCATCTAATGTCAGACCTGTGCTGTTCAGAAGTGATTGAGTGAAGATCAGAAGAAGCTACAGTGTGATTGGTTCAGCTTTGTGTTCTTCTGATGCTATTGTAGAATTTAATAACTAACCATCTGTATATGATTTTGGAGAGAAAGAAAAAGAACCTGATTAAAATGTTTACTCAGCCTGTGTGTTTCAGTTAGGATGGTCAGTCCGTTTATCCAATGCCTTTTTTGTCTGAGGCTGTTTCGTCTGATGCCTAATTGTACGAGACCTGACACTGACACAGTTTTTCCTGAGACCTGAAGCCTTTCTGTCTAAAGCATGATGCCATTTTGTCCCATGACTTTAATCTGAGGCATTATGGAATTTCGTAATATGACTGAAGTCTGTGGATGTCCTTAAATATACACTGTACCTGAGTCCTTCATAATAATGTTCATAAGAATGCTGCTCTATCTTTGTGTTGGTGTAGAAACAGAGAAACCACAGGCTTGACTTTACTGCCTTAATGACGCCAAATTTGTATGACTGATTGTACATAAACTCATTGAAAGCATCATTCTGTGCCTCATTATGTCAATAAAGTTCAATAAAGCCTCCTTGAGCATTGCTCCTCACATGATTTGAGACTTTACACTGACTTCAGATCATTTATGTTCTCAGTGACATGTGATTGACTTGCACTTATATTAATTTAATTTATATATATAAGCAGCAGTGCAGGCAATAGAAACAAACATGCAACAGAAGAACACAGATTTTTAAGCACAATTAAAGGGATTTTTCAAATGTAGGTGACTTTGTTTTACTTGGATATCAGCTCAGTAGAACACAAATGATGATTTTTAACTCAACCGTTGCTGTCTGTCAGTCATATAATGCATGTCAATGGGAACACAATCTATGAGAGTAAAAAAAACATGCACAGACAAATCCAAATTAAACCCTGCGGCTCGTGATGACACACTGATATCCTAAGACACGAAACGATCGGTTTGTGCGAGAAACCGAACAGTATCGTTTTTTACCTCTAAAACACCACTATGTTCAACTGCCTTGCGCACAGCATCCAGTGTGTGAGGTGTGTATGCGCTCTGGCGTAGTTTAAAGGATTAGTTCACTTTCAAATAAAATTTTCCTGGTAATTTACTCACCTCCATGTCATCCAAGATGTTTATGTCTTTCTTTCTTCAGTCGAAAAGAAATGAAGGTTTTTGATGAAAACATTCCAGGATTATTCTCCTTATAGTGGACTATAGTGGCCTCCAAACGGTTGAAGGTCAAAATTACAGTTTCAGTTCAGCTTGAAAGGGCTTTAAACGATACCAGACGAGGAATATATTGGTTTTAACAGGAAGGATGTCACAAGCTCTTGTACTATAACATACTTTGCCTCAACTACTTAAAGTAGAGTCTCAAATAGCAGAGGACTACAGAGTAGAAACACATATAGCTTCATCGTGAACAAAAATGTCTCAGCCTGTTCATGGCAATATAAACACTGAACCAAGAGAAACCATACAGGTACACATACAACACAAACATACAATTAGGAATTGAGAAAACATTCATCTTGATGTCTGTCATTTTCAGGAAGTGTTTGTGTGAAGATCAGAAGCTCCAGAGCAGCTGCAGTGTGTTTGGTGCTGCTGTGTGTTCTTCTGCTGACTGCAGTCATAGTGCTGTGTGTCCACATCCATACAAAGAGCTCAAACTACACACCAGAGACACACCAGCTACTAACCAACATCACCAACCTCACACAAGAGAGAGATGGGCTGAAAATAAAGAACAAAGACCTGACCAATGAGAGAGACCAGCTACTAAACAAGAACATGGCCTTGACAAATGATAGGGATGAATTAATTAAAGAAAGAGACCAGATCAATCAGGAGAGAAATGAACTGTGGAAGATGCTCAATGAAACAGGTAATGTTAAATTATAATTACTAGTACAAGTGTTTAGTTAAATATCTAAATGAGGTCGTTCCATAATCTTGCACTGTCTTTATATACTATATCTAGTTATATATACCATTATATACTTAATATATATATTAAGTGACACTATCAAAACAATGTCATAAATCAGTACAGGTGGAAAAAAGTAATAGTTGATGATCTGGTTGTGTTTACAGGTGGATATATTTATCAATCCAGTTTTTACTTCATTTTCTCTGAGGAGAGGGACTGGGCTGAGAGCAGAAGATACTGTACAGAGAGAGGAGCAGATCTGATCATCATAAACAACAGAGAGGAACAAGTGAGTGTAAGATAGATTGGGCACCAAAGGTTGTGCTGCTCACAGTATGAATGTCTACTCACCAACACAGACCTTAAAGTGGCCCTCTTGTGGCATTTGAAAGGTTCCTATTTTTGTTTTGGGAGTCTCCAACAACCGGTTTAAAAGCATGCAAGGTCAAAAAACACTTTAATTGTCTTATAACCTGCATTTATTTTTACCTTTATTTGCTCAATGACTCCCAAACAATTTGCTCAACGATTCGTTTTTGCCAAACCCCTTGTTTGCGCGATGCTAATGATTGGTCAGATGACTTCTGCTGGTTAACATGAAGTACAGTATACAGCGCTTGCATCACTTACATTATATTATATTAATGATGGTGCTCCGTTCTGTTCAAAGAATAAAGACTCAGGGAGGAAATAAGTTGTTTTGTGTTCATGTTAGCGAGCCTAGCCCACAGCTCATTGGTAAATACACAGTCACGGTATATGCATTAGCTCAACACAAACGTATTGATAAAGCACTGCAGTTGTACACCAACGTACTGCTCTATTCTTTATCATAACTACAAGTATAATAACAACAAAAAACATTTCACACATTTCTAGAAAGTTGTGAGTGACACATATTGCTGTTAGCTGGTTAGCCAGAGACCTTCAAGCTGCGCGGAGCGAACACAACACACACGGGCTAAATACATATTTGTACATGCTACAGAGGATGTGGTGATTCTGGCTCGAAATCTGGATGCCGAGACATCACTGACATGTTCAGAC
The DNA here is from genome assembly GCF_024489055.1 of Chanodichthys erythropterus. Lineage (NCBI taxonomy): Eukaryota > Metazoa > Chordata > Actinopteri > Cypriniformes > Xenocyprididae > Chanodichthys > Chanodichthys erythropterus. The sequence goes on along the minus strand of NC_090228.1, from coordinate 36,046,390 downwards.
TGAACTGAATAAAGGGTTTCAGTCCAGTAACGTTATTCTACTTGTTTGGAAACTGTTTTTGGTGTTACTGACACAGTATTAAACTGGTTCAGATTGAAGGCAGTTTGTGTCCCTGGATGGATGCATATCCAATTGCAGTGCAATTTGGAGTTCCCCAGGGATCTGTTTTGAGTCCCTTGCTTTTTAGCATCTACATTTTTCCCCTGGAATCCTTGGGTCTTAAGTTTCATTTTTATGCAGACGACACCCACATTTATATTAATTCAAAACCTGGCGATAATACGGCTGTTGCCTTTCTGGAACATTGTATCTCTGAGGTAAAAATATGGATGTCTCATAATTTCTCTGTCTCAACAGTGACAAGACTGAGGTTATGCTCATTGGTTCACCCCAACAAATTCACAAAGCTGATGCTGTAACCTTAATAGTGGATGGCTCTGCTTTGGAGTTTCAAACTAAATAAAAAAAACCTGGGGGTGATATTTGATGCAAATTTAACATTTGATCCTCATGTCCAGAATATGGTCAACATTTTATTTTTTCATCTTAGAAACACTGCACGATTGCACCCCATGTTATCTTTCTTGTGGTTGAAAAACTGATTAATTCATTTGTCTTTTCTCGCATCGACTATTGTAACGCTCTGCTTGCTGGAGTTTCTAAATCTACCCTAAACAAATTGCAGTATGTCCAAAACTCAGCGGCAAGATTCCTGATAAGGTCCAGGACAAGTGAGCACATTATTCCCATCTTGAAGTCGTTGCACTGGCTCCCGGTCAGGTTTCGCATCGATTTTAAAATTCTCATGCTCACTTACAAGGCCTTGCATGGTTTAGCTCCACAATATTGAACTTTTGACAGCATACACCCCAAGACGCAATCTTCGTTCTTCTGATTCTGGCTTTTTAATTGTTCCTTCAACGTGTTTATGTTTTATGGGATTTTTCTTCTTTTGCTCCCAAACTCTGGAAAGCTCTTCCCACTGAGATCAGACATGCTGACTCTTTTAGTGTTTTTAAATCTTCACTTAAAACCTATCTTTTTAGGCAAACATACAAGTGATTATTATAATTTATTTATGTTTTTATGCATCTTTCTCTCTTAAATTTGCTCTAATATATGTTTTTTCCTTTTCTTTGGTATTTATATGTTATATTTTTATTTTTTTAAGACATATAATGTTAGACTTGTGCTGTTTCAGTTGAACAGGAGAGTCTTTTTGTTTGGGGACAGTTTTATACCTTGGCTCCTTAAAAACTAGGATTAGTTCACTTTCAAATAAAATTTTCCTGATAATTTACTCACCCCTATGCCATCCAAAAAGCTTACGCTGTATGTCCTATGCAGGGGTGGTTTCTTCATTAGGGCAATAGGGTGACGCACCACTAAAGTGCGAAAGGGACAGATGTTTTCAATCACATTCAACCAGTGTTACACTAGCTGTCACTGCTAGACTGTTTGTTCTGCCTCTGGATATAGTCCAATCTGCGTTGAGTCACGTTCTGTGGAGCACCGCCTCTTTTTGGGTGATTTCAGTCAGGCCGAGAATTGCCCAGAGTGCTCCCATAGACTTCCATTCAAAAAACTTTTTTCGTACTTCAGGCACTGCAATGCATTCTCTATTGATTCCTTGAGGGCTAGCGCTAACATGCTTTCGTCATCATACGTGACCTTAACTTGTGCAGCAATTGGTGGAAACAAACATTCCTCTACTAATAACGTTTTAAGCTAAAGTGACATCCAATAATTTCCTCCGTGCATAATATACATTTCACAGACATATTCTCCATCTATACATGTTAGAAAGTCGAGGAAATATTTCCATTTTGCAGTCAGGAGTGGACGAGCCTTCAGCAAGAACAAACTTCCGTGAACAAGCGCCACCGCAGAGTTCAATTGAATAGGAATGCAATAATTGTGACTAAAATATACATTTTATTTTGCTAAAAATATTTGTTGTTGAAAATTTGTTTTTGTTTGCGCACATAATTGTGCCATATGTAGAATTTCGATCTTACTATTAAGTGTATTTTTATGATAGCTGTACATTGACTATTGCAGGGTAATTTAAATAATAAATAATAATAATAATCTGTCTGCTTTTTTTTTTTTTATTTTTAGTTTAGTGTATTTAACTTCTGCTTTTTAAAAAAAAAAAAAAAAATTAGATTGTAGTGTTACAATGTTAGAATGTAGGCCTCATGTGATTTGACCCTTTACATAATACTACACGGTTATATTCATGTTTGTTTTCATAGCCTTCAATATGAACATTGTTTGTAGGACAATATTGGGCAGGATGTGAAAATGACATTTTTTTTAATTAAATACAGATTTATTTATTTTTTAGATCCCAGCCCTATGGCATGCTTTAAATACTGAATTTTCCCTGTTTAAGATAAGCAGTAATGATACATTATTATATCACTTGTTAACAATTAGCCTACATTCATTCCTACATTTCTATTTGTTTTGTTTTTTGGCGTCCCCACAAAAAATTTTTGCATCAGCCGCCACTGGTCCTACGCCTTCCCTATTCTACTTACGGGACAAAGGTAACCGTGCTGCGTTCGTTCCGTAAGTTGAATAGGGAAGGCGTAGGACATACAGCGTAAGCTTTTTGAAGAATATGAAAGTGTGGTTTTGGCGGAAGCACGTGCAAGGTGATTGTTTGTGTTTATAAAGCATATAGTTGTTTTTTTTTCTTTTGAAAATGGCCGATGGTTTCGCTAGATAAGACCCTTATTCCTCGTCTGGTATCGTTTAAAGCCCTTTGAAGCTGCACTGAAACTGTAATTTTGACCTTCAACCGTCTGGAGACCATTGAAGTCCACTATAAGGAGAATAATCCTGGAATGTTTTCATCAAAAACCTTAATTTCTTTTTGACTGAAGAAAGAAAGACATGAACATCTTGGATGACATGGGGGTGAGTAAATTATCAGGAAAATTTTATTTGAAAGTGAACTAATCCTTTAACTAATATAAATAATTTTCTCTGTGAGAGTTATAATTACATTCTCTCCTACAAAACAGTCAGTCTGTCAGACGTGGCCACAATTATGAAGCAGTCGTCAGTAAAACACGTCTGTTCGCTGATCAAAGTTTATATGTGAATAAAACCCTAAATTAAACCATCATATAAAGTGATTGTGTCTCTTTGAAACACTTGGATTAAACCACTTAATTCAGGGAAGTGCACAGAGATTTTGGGGGCAGGGGCTCAAGTGGAAAAAAGGCACTTCTCAAACAAAATGTTAAATATATTAACACAACTCTGACTTCCTTACCAATTTATTTTAATTCACTCATACTCGCTCAATTGTTTCATACTCCACAGATTTCTACAAAATAATCAGTTCACAGAGACCACTGTCTTCTTTATTCACTAGGTTTATCACAACAGCAAAGGAAACTCCGCCCCAATGTGCATGTTTTCTATACTACTATTTTCAAGTAATGAGAGTAAATGACTGCACCAAGGAGAGGGACATAGTTTCACTAATAATTTGTTTATTTTTCACAAATCAATAAATTGTTTTAATTCTTTTGGTGTTATTGTAGTGGACAATTTAAAGATTTTGGTCTATTTTTGTTTCCATGTCTTCTTTTACTCTAATGGAAAGAAGACTTCCAAAATACACATTTAGATTGTTTTAAGCCTACGACCCTCTGTCTGTTTGCATCTGTAGATTTCGTCTAAATTAACCAAAACAAGCTAATCTGCATATTTAAACGCATCAAGTGTTTTATGAACATGTTATAATGTTATAAGAACATAATATAAATTATAACAAATGCCTGCAGAGGGCACCAAATGCCTGGTGATTGTTGTTGTTATAAAGCACTATCAAATCCTTGTTTTTGGCCAACCAGCATAATTAAAAATATAATATTATTTAAATTATATTCGGCCACTTCTTTGATAGAAATGCTACAGCCACTGTAATTTATTGAACAAGAATATGCACACTGACAGTGAGGGTTTAAACTTGTTTTGACATATTCTCCTGTCTAAGCAAAGGTTTAAGAATGATAACATTATGCAATGCTGTATTATGATTTTTAATTGGTTTTAATAAATGGTGTATCCGAATGTGGTTCATGGATTTGGGTCCATGGAATGCTTCTCTTTCAGTATTGACAGTCCTACAGATATCTTTTAAAACGCAATGTATAATTTGCATTAGTATCAGTATCAGGATATCTGCCTACGTAAAACATTCTCCCTTTGCTTTCATACTTTCCCAACATGAGCTAAAGGCCTTTACAGTAGGGTGTTTTTCTCCATTATGACCTTTTAAATTTGCCCAATAATTGATCATCAGTTGCTTGTATCTTAAATTCAGAGTTAATTCACCCATCTCCGCTTGAATCGCACAAGCTGGAGATGATTTTATAGCCCCACAGCAGATTCTCAAAGCTTGATTTTGTAATATTTCCAGTTTCTTTAACAGAGTCTTTGCAGCTGATCTATACACTACACTTCCATACTCTATCTCTGTCTTAATAAAGCAACATATACATCTCTTTTACTAGCACCCCACTCCAAACCTGTTAAACATCTCATTATATTAAGAATCATCTTGCATTTTTCCTCTATTTTCTTTATATGATCACTCCAAGTCAGTTTAGAGTCAAATATAACCCCTTAAAACCGAAAGGAGTTTACCTGCTCTACATCAATATCTTTGCTTTTATTAACCTTCTTTCTAGTAAAAACCATCATCTTTGTCTTTTTACTGAAAATCTTTCAATCTTTCTTATTGCTTCTTGCATCTTCTCTTGTATTAATATTAGATTCTTACCATTTTTCCAAAGAGTAATATCAGCAGCAAACAATGATTTACCAATATCACATTTTAATTCATAAAACACTTCATTAATCATGATAGAAAAAAGTAATGGGCTGATCACGCTACCCTGTGAAGTCCCAATTTCTACTCTGTATCTACTGGAATTTTAACCTGGATATATCTTTATCTTTCTAACATCTCATTATATTAAGAATCATCTTAAAAGTTCTGCTTTTTATTCCAATTTTAACTAATTTAATCAACAGTCGCTCTTTCCATATCATATCATACGCTTTTTTTTCTATGTCTAAAAATATTGCTAATACTGACTCCTTTTTAATTTGTGCTTTTTTAACTTCTGTTTCCAAACAAACAACTGGATCCATAGTTCCTCAACCTTTCCTAAAACCATTCTTATGACATAACAATCCTTTACTTTCTAAATAAAACGTCAATCTCTCAACAATCATCCTTTCCATTATTTTCCCAACATGAGATGTAAGAGCAATTGGCCTGTAATTTGCTGGATTTTTTGGATCCTTTCCTGGTTTTATTATGGGAATAATAACTGCATCTTTCAAACGTATAGGTAATATACAACCTTCTCATACTTTATTATACAAACCTAAAAGTTTACTTTGAGTTAAAATTCCTAGATGTTTTAACATAACATAACAGATCTGATCTTTCCCTGGTGAAGTTAATCTAGATTTATTTATAGCTTGTCTAATTTTTGTAATATAAAAGGAGCATCCATAGCATCCTTTGTACATTCCTGTCTCTATAATGCTCCTAAATTAACATCTCTAGTTTCATTTCTCCCTCATAAACATTCCTCTGATAGATTATTAGAACTATCAATTTCGGCAAGAGTCTTCGCTAATATTTCCACTGCTATACTTTCTCCAGCTTTTAAAACCGGATATTGCCAATCTCTCCTAATTCCCCTCATTTTTCTTATCATTCCCCATACCTCACCTAAAGGAGTTGTTCTGCCTATTTTATTACAATATTCTCTCCAGCTATTTCTTTTTGCATCTCTCACCACTTTCTTTACTTGGGCTTGAGTCTTCGGAAATTATGAGTTCTTTTCAACATTTTAAAAGCTTTATTTCTTTCTTTAATAATTTTACTGCACTCCTCCATCCACCAAGGAACTGGTTTCTTTTTCAATTTCCCTTTGCTTTTGGGTATCGATGAATATGCTGCTTTTAACACAACTTTTCTTAATTTTTCATCTATTTCTTCTATATCTTGGTTTAGATCTATTTCACTACTTTCCACCTCACATAAATATTCAAACTTACCCCATTTAGCCTTACTAAATATCCATTTAGCCTCTCTTTCCTCTATCCTCTCATCCGTCTCTCCACATATTTTACAAAAAACAGGATAGTGGTCACTACCAATAGTAGATTCTTCCCATATCTTCCACTCACAATTCCCAGCCACCTCTTTTGATACTATAGTTAAATCAAGTGCTGAACTTTTACCCGTGTGTACATCTATTCTTGTACCTCTTCCATCATTGAGACACACCAGATTATTATCCTCCAATAATTGTTCTATTATCTGCCCATTGGTTTTCTCTCCTCCCCATAGTGAACTATAAGCATTAAAATCCCTGCACCAAAAAACGTGATTAGAAACCTTTTCCAGAATTTGATTTAATATATTAATATCTAATCTCTTATAAGGGGTATAATAGTTTATAATGAAAAACTGACCTTGTTTATTCCATATTTATATATATTCTTCATCCTTTCCTTTACTGATAACTTGAAATGGTATATTTTCCTTAAAGGTGCCGTAGAATGGAAAATTGAATTTATCGGCATAGTTGAATAACAAGAGTTCAGTACATGGAAATGACATACAGTGAGTCTCAAACCCCATTGTTTCCTCCTTCTTATATAAATCTCATTTGTTTAAAAGACTTCCGGAAAACATGCGGATCTCAACATAACACCGACTGTTACGTAACAGTCGGGATCATTAATATGTATGACCCCAATATTTGCATATGCCAGCTCATGTTCAAGGCATTACACAAGGGCAGTCAGTATTAACATCTGGATCTGTGCACAGCTGAATCATCAGACTAGGTAAGCAAGCAAGAACAACAGTGAAAAATGGCAGATGGAGCAATATTAACTGACATGATCCATGATAACATCCATGATAACAAATTGTTTTTCTAAATGTTTCGTTAGCATGTTGCTAATGTACTGTTAAATGTGGTTAAAGTTACCATCGTTTCTTACTGTATTCACGGAGACGAGAGCCGTCGCTATTTTCATTTTTAAACACTTGCAGTCTGTATAATTCATAAACACAACTTCATTCTTTATAAATCTCTCCAACAGTGTGTAATATTAGCTTTAGCCACGGAGCAGCATCAAACTCATTCAGAATCAAATGTAAACATCCAAATAAACACTGTACTTACATGATCCGACCTTACATGACGAACACTTTTCATATTACATCTTATGAAAAAACGTTCTAGGGCACCTTTTAATAAAGGTAGCACACCCTTTTCCCTATCTCTTCTAACACCATTATAGTTAAAATTAATCTAATTTAGGTGTCAACCAAGTTTCTTGTAAACAAACTACATCAGGTGCTACTGGTAACCTTACAATAAAATTCTTAAACTCTTGCCCATTTGCCACTAAGCTTCTTTCATTCCTTTGTAACACAAGCACCATTAGCCAACAAATGAAGCTTCTTGACTTGCTTGAGCACTTCATTCATTCCTCACTATTTCCCATGATACATCAGTAAATATTCATTCATTCATTCATTCATTCATTCATTCATTCATTCATTTCTTTAGATCAATCAGTGCTTTGCTGTCCTTTGGTCATTCCTGTTGTTTAATACTTGTAAATGATGGACTCATTTACATTTCCTTCATCTCTCTCTTCCCTGACGTTCACCATTTTAACAGCATCTGCATATGAGATCTTATTTTGCACTCTGAACTGCTGAATTTCAACCTGTCTTTTCATTACTTCACATCCTCCATATGCCACACTGTGACTCCCTCCACAATTACAACATTTTGGTTGAATCTCTTTCCTGCATTGCTGATAATCATGGTCCTCTCCACATCTAGCACACCTTCTTTTCCCTTTACAAGTTGAAGCAGTATGCCCAAATATCTGGCAATTAAAGCATCTCATGGGTTTAGGGACAAATTCCCTCACATTGTATGTCATGTAACCTAGTGTTAGTTTGTTTGGGAGTATTTCATCCTCAAACTCCAACACTACACTTTCACTGTCTTGTTTTACCCCATCTCTAAAGGATTGTAATCTTCGTGCATCTTTCAACTTTCCTATATTCATATTTCCTTTATTTCCTCCATAGTAACCTCAACAGGTATTCCCCAAATCACACCTTGTTCCACATGTATCTCTTCTCCACATGTCGAGCACTTATCACTTTATGTTTTCCTATTTCTCTCATCCTATAAACCCTTTCCCTTTATTCTTCCTTACTGCACATAATTAGTAAATTTCAGTCTCTCAAAACTTTGGCCAACCTGACCTCACCAACTTGATTTTTCAAAATCGTACTCAATTTCACTGGACTCATGTCATGCACTCCTTTTTCTTCACTAAATCTAAGTACTACCTTGAATTCATCATCTTCAGTCCTTGTTTTGACACTCCTTCCCTCAGATTTATTCATCATCTTTTTAAATTTCTTTGTTTCCTCGTTTCTCTCTAATTCTTCCACTTCACTGACTAACGTTCATATGATCTTCACTATTAAGCCTCGTTTACACTGCACGCGTGTGCGTTGCATTACGGCTCCGGCAAGGTTTTGTTCCGTCTTCTGAGCGGTGTTAACCAAGCGGCAACCTCGTTTCTCGTGAAGCCAATACGGAAGTGAATTAAACTGCAATTCATCGACTGGCCGCTAGGGACAGGCTGCAGAAGTGAGCAGAATCTCATTGACCATCATGTTAAATTAGCCAAGTTTACAGCAGAAAAAAACATGTTTACACTCTGGTTCAAATTGTGGTTTTGGTCTATACTGCGAATTTTGCCCTTTATGACAACTCTGAGGGGGGTGAATTTTTTTATAGCTCATCTGTTTAAATTATATTTAGCCTTAAATTTCTGCATAATTAAAGGCGTGGTCACTTGAGTGACAGGTAGATGCCGCTGCGGTCTGTGTGACGTCATGTCACCTCAGCAGCTCATTTCAGCCGCTGAATTTGGCATCTCAGCCGTATTTGTGCCTTTTTTTCTGGATTATTTTATACAATATATGGCTTGCTGCACACTTGAGACAGATGTCAGTCTGTGTACATGTGCTCGCATGCGGAACACACATTGTTGGATCGTTGTGGCATTGGCTAAAAGTTTTGTTCCTGAGATTTACTACAATGACAATACCAGGAGGATATATAACTCCGAAAGCACTGCTTGGATAGAACTAAAACTGCTGCACTATTTTGAAAAATTAATTTGGATACGTGCTCATTAGTTTGAGAGAACATTTGAGAGATATACATCTGGTACATATATATATATATATATATATATATTACCCAAGTGCCACGGATTGGATTCATCTCGTGATCTCTATTTCATTATAAAGGTATGAAATCCCATTTGATTTGTGTTATTTGCACACCCCACACAAATTAATTAGGGTACTGGTGTTGGAGCATCTATAACATTATCGTAAAAAAACACTGTAGATTGACAGTAAACCTTTAGTACTTTCTAATGGTATTGCTATCTTTATTAATATTTTAGATAGTATCTAAGATAGATATGCTAGGCGGGCGTGGTTTCAGCAACAAGTCACATGGGCTCCAACTACGTCCCGCCTCTTTGCCCATTTTCAGTTATCCGTGAGTGACGTGCGGTCACGTGCAGCTAAGATGGCCGCGGCCTCATTTACGCGTCAAAACTGCTGTTCAGAACTCTATGGGTGACGTCACGGACTCTACGTCCATATTTTTTTTACAGTCTATGGTGTTAACTCACACCAAAAGCAAATAAAGCGGCTGGATTCCCGAGACCACGAGATTTGCATGTCCGACGTTTTTTTCATTGATTTTTTCATGTTTTTAATGGCTAAATGGTTATATTTTGTCCGGTTTGGTTGTGTTTATTGCTATTCCATACTTTATTTTGCTGTAGCCATACAGATGAAGTTAACACACTTAAAATTCCTGCTATGGACAACAAAAACAGAGAAATTTCAAGTTTTTCAACTTTGAATCTCTTGTCATCAGTTTCTGGCATCCTAGTGATGTGAAATATGAGCGGGAGTTTACACCAGGTGATTATTTTTACTTTATTTTGTATTTGAGATGCGCGTTTTGGACGCGGCGTCCGTCAAAAATAGGCGAGGCGCCTATCTTTAGTGCCGCTTCTGGGACGTTTCTCAAACACACTGCGGTGCGGCTGGTGTAAACACAAGCATTGACTAGAGTGGCCGCGCCCTATCACACGCCCTTTGTCACAAGTTTGACACGCCCTTTTGACACGCCCTTTGTCACAGCCAGCAGCAAACAAACACGAGGTGGGGCGGGGCGCACGTATGTGCGGGAATGAATGACGTGTCGCATCTGAACTCGACAAAGCCGAAATTTCTATATATCCTAACTATTGTTAATATGTAAAATGTTCATTTTTCCAGGAGCTCATTGCTTCTACCTTCAGTTAAATTGCTAACAGTGTTTGTAAATTAATTGCCTAAATTATTACATTATTTGCTAACTGCATTCTTCTTTTAATTGTAATATTGACATGCATTTTCTGTAAAGCTGCTTTAAAACGATATGTATCATGAAAAGAGATATACAAATAAATGTGAATTGAATTGACCTGATATAAAGGGCTTTTTTTTTCAGTAAATATTTATTTTGTTAATTTGTTTGACAGCGAAGCTGTGCGCAAACAGGGTTATATATTGACTTATTTAAGAAAGAAGAAGAAAAAAAAAAGTATCCCAGAAAAAAAGGGCACTTTCTCTCAAGAAAAAAATGGCAGGTGCTCAAGCCCTCTTTTATGTCTATAGTTGCGTCCCAAATGACGCACTATGTAATTGTGCACTATGCACTCATCCATGAGATCCTCCCTCCGCCTTCACTACATAATTAAAGCTGCGACAGTTGAGTGCACGAAGTGTCCAACATTCCACACTTTATTTTTTCCGTTAATTTAGTGCATCATCCGTGTATTTAAAGTGTACTTTTTCTTTTTGGAATTTTCAGTGTGAACGCACTATTTATACTTTAAAACGTCATAGAATAGTGCACAAGTACACGAATTGGGACGCACCTTTTTTCAGTAAATATTTATTTTGTTAATTTGTTTGACAGGGAAGCTGTGCACAAACAGGAATATATATTAATTTATTTAAGAAAGAAGAAGAAAAAAAAAGAAAAAAAGTATCCCAGAAAAAAAGGGCATTTTCTCTCAAAGAAAAAAAATGTCTATGTGTGCACATGCTTGGCTTAATTCATATGAATTACATTTACAATCTCTTTATGAACTTATTGAAGCATCATATTTTAAATGTGACTTTTAAATGTGACTTCCTGCTTCATTCTACTAGGAGTTTGTTAAAAAGATATCTGGTAACGCTGGAGTCTGGATTGGTCTGACTGACAGTGATGTGGAGGACAGATGGAAATGGGTTGATGGCACCAACATGACCTCTGGGTGAGAAATCACTGAATTAAACTGATTATTCTCTAATAAATGATCATATCTCACAGTCAGTATCATATCACACAGAAAGCAGCACTGAACATCTAATGCTGATCTGTTCTTTCAGGATCTGGGCGACTGGACAGCCAAATAGATCTAAAAATGAGAACTGTGCTGTGTTATATTCATCAGGGTGGCATGATTATCCCTGTAATAAAGCTTTTAAATGTATCTGTGAGAAAAAAAAAAAAAAATGAGCAATTAAATTAAATATATTTAAATTACACTCATAACTACTACAATATGTGAAATGTGTTGTAACTGCTCCTCATTTATTTATAATTTAATTTTTTTTCCATATTTACTTCTTTTTCATTTATTTATTAATGCATTTATTTTGTATCACACTTATTAATGTATATATGTATTTATGTCTACGTTTACTGATTTCCACATTTGTACACTAATGATTAGGGTGAACTCAGAGCGGCAGCGCTGAAGCTTTGAGGCCACAGTGACACCTTGTGGTGTGACTAAACGAAACACAAAAGGGTTAGACGTGCCTTTGCAAGAAGTCACATTTTAGAAACCCTGACCCGGTGATGTTTTTCGGCCATGTCCGGAATAAAGATGGTCACTCTATATACATAGCCTACAGTTGGGTGATATTAAATGAATTAAACTGTGATATAAGATTCACTCATTAAGTCATTCATTCCTTGTGTGACTTCCTGCAAAGGCAAAACTCTTGTTTCGTTTAGTCACACCACAAGGTGTCACTGTGGCCTCAAAGCTTCAGCACTGCTGGTGTCTGAGGTAAAACACGCCCTCCTCATTAGCATACAAAGAAATGTGCACATAAATAAATGAATGCATAAATAAATAAATGAAAAAGTTATTAAATGTGGAATGGAAAAAATACAATTATAAATAAATGAGGAAATAAAAGTATAGTCATTTAATTTTATTTTATTTTACATTTCCTTGTAAAAGTATGTATTTGTGGGTTTTTTGACATTTCTGTGTGTGTGTGTGTATTGGGATAATTTCTGCGTCATCTTAAGACAATCAAGGACGAGTAGACTGTGCAAGCTGCGCCTTTTGTTTAACGTTAGTTTATTTATTTATTTAGGTTTATTGCACCATATTGTATATTGTGTCTGTGTATTTTAAACATTTGAATGGACTAAAAGGAGCTGTAAATGTACAATGTCATTTTGACCATAATGTGCCAAATTGAACTCATAAATATTACAGTAGTATAGAAAAATGATGATATACATTTATAGGTAAAATCGTACTCCGAGCCTCCTGTACCCATTCTGTGACGTCAAACAACTTCCCTGTGCAAAGGATCATGGGGGACCGAAGTGTCCATCAGTTGTACTCTTCAAAATCCTTCATCCCTCATTGGAGGGCGATTATATCTCCTTAAGAACGCACCGTGAGAAGTGCACATGCAAAACCAAAATGGGTGTTTACTAATCAGTGGCCAATTTCAAACTACAATTGGTGTTTTTCAACCATTTTTCAACAGACTTGCTAAAATCATGAAGGTTCACCCCTAAACCAAAAGTGGATTAGAGCAAATCAGGTAAACCACAGCAACGAATGAGGCATGATGCTGTAATTTTTGCAAATTTTGCATGTGTCATTCTCACCTCACTCTAACCATACCACATGAATTTGGTCAAAGTGCCAACTATTGGTTGAAAGTGTTAAAGCATTAAATCATCATTATTTACAGTATTCATGATTTTTCAGCTAGTTATGATTTTTCAGCCATAATAATCCTACCAGGTCTTTTATTGCTCACTGTTGCAGTTGGTCTGATGCTCACAGCCATGTAGTCAGGACTTGTTGTGCCTTCTTCATGGTTGGCCCTGTAATTGCTGCTTGCAGCGAATAAATGTATATTTATTTTATTTTTTATATTTATTCATATATAAAATACTGTATATTTATATTGATATAATATATGAACACATTGAACTGCCATCTCAGGAATAAAGCCAACAGAACTATAACTCATAACTTTAAGACTGAACAACCTCAACTGTATGAATCGAGATGATACTGAACTTCACTGAACTCAAACACCACTGTGTTACGCAGCACGATTGAGCTTCAGGAAGAGGTTTGTACATTCATGTTTGGTTGAGCTTCTGTTTTTGTTCACTGATCAATGTTTACATGATAGTAAATTAAATCTTTTTATCATTAAAAGCGATCAAGTCTCTTCAGGAAATTTGGACTAAACCACTATATTATGTCTTTATGATCTTTTAGAAGCATCAAAGTGGCAGTTGCAAAGGCATTGGAGATAGACATCTCTCAGTTTTTATCAAAAACATTTTAATTTGTGTTCCAAAGATGAATGAAAGTCTGAGGGTGAGTAATTAATGACAGAACTTTCATTTTGGGGTGAACTCACCCTTTAAGCAATAGCTAAAATGGAAATGACAATCATAAGATTTCTTACCTCATGTTCAGTAAAAAGTGCTGGTCAGCGATCCAACATTGTTCTGATCAGTGGCTCTGTTTCCACTATTTCTTTTCTTTGTAAGGGAAATGTTTGGTCCATCTTTTGGGCTACTAGGGTCTTGTTTGGTGTTTTATTTTGCATCTCTTCAACAAGTAGTTTTCAAGATTTATTTTGTCCTTTCCCTAAGGGAAATTTGGAAGGTAATTTCTTTCATCTCTTCAGGGTTTTTAATGTTCTGTTTTGGAGGCAGTCCTTCAGGAGAGTACTTGCCCCTTCTTCCCCCATTAACTGTGACATCAGGCATCCAGCTTTACGAAGTTTTGACCGCCCATTTTAAATTTAAGACACCCATAACACCATAACACATTGATGATGCTTGCTGATAAGAGCTGTGGCAACTTCAGCAGAATCTTCTTCAGTAGGGTACGCTTTAAATGAGTACATGTACTCTGTACTACTACACCAGAACAAGTACACAATCATACTGTCACGTTATGTTCAGTATAGTTTCAGTTTTCATGGACTTTCAGCTTGTTTGCATTTGTCACGTGTCTTTGTTCTGATTCCCGTCACTTGTTTGTCTCCTTGGTTACCGTGATTATTAGATAATTCAGTTCAGCTGTGTTCACAATTACCCACAGTATTTCTGTCACTCTGTTTAGTTGTTTGTTTTCTGGTCTCATTTCATGTCATGTGTGTGAACTCTGCTTCCTGTTGAAGCACTGCACCAGAATTATGCCAGGATCCAGGAGTTGCTGCAAAAGATCAGTAATGACACAAACCAATGTCTTACTGCACGGGACGAAGCCAAGAAACTGTAATGTGGAGATGAACAAGCTAGATAATGGCATTCTGTGTAATATGTGGAATAACATACTGCAGCGTTTCCACAAGACTAGTACTGCTCTACAGGCAGTTGACCTAGATTCATGTACTGCTGTTAATTTGGTCGCTCATTGAGGGATTATGTAGCCAGTTTTCGAGAAGAGTTTGACAAGTTTGAGAGTGATGCAAAAAAACATGTCTCCACCGTTGTCCCAACCAGTCTACAAAGTGGACATGCAGAGACACAGGAAACGGAAAAAATAAGTGGATGAATCCACTGAACCTGATTATGAGCGGTCAGGACGTGACAAATTCAAAACAACAGTTTTTATCGCCATCATATACCGTCTTATTGCTGAGCTGGATGGGAGGTATCACTCCTACAGAGATATTCAGCAGACATTTGGATTTTTGAGCGAGATCCCATCCATCCCCTACAAGATCTTCGCACAGGAGCAGCTAATCTGCAGAAGAAATATGCAGGTGATCTAGAGGAGGATTTTGTGGACAAAATTGGACAATTCAGACAATTTATCAAAGAAAACGAGGACACCTCAGCAAGGGCACTGCTGCAACTTATAAGAACAAGGAAACTACAATCACTGTTTCCAAATGTTGATATTGCACTACCGCTATTTATGACCGCATTCACAGTTGAACTGTGAACAGGGAATTCTGTTGCTTTGCTGTTTATATTTACATATTTCCTTTGTAATTGTTTTGTGTCTGTGGTGGCAGAGGGGTTACAATATTACTTTGTTATTCTGTTCCGTTCAAACATATATCCACGTTAACAGATCCTTATGGTCGTTATATTCTTGTCACCGGCTTAAACATTTTACTTTTTTAAGTTGAGTTATGGCCCTAACTATGACGATCCTGCTTTTTTTTCCGTAAGGTATTTAATCTTCTACCTTCTCTTACCGATACTCACTTTATAGTTGGTGGCGACTTCAATTGCATATTGGACCCCGTCTTGTACAAATTTCCTGTTCGCTCAGATCCATCTCTTAACGTTATGTCAGTCATTAAACATCTTGCTGAGACATTGTTGATATCTGGAGGCTACACCATCCCACCAATAAGGAGTACTCTTTCTTTTCTCATGTCCATAAATCGTATTCAAGAATATATTTTTTTTATAGACTCTAAATTATTATCTAACATCTCTGCATCTAAATATTACAACATACTTATCTCTGATCATTCTGCATCTTTTGATTTTGGTTGGGCAAAGCCAAGTTATAATTGGAGATTCAATGCTTACCTCCTTACAGATGTGAAATTTTGCCAGCATATTTCAGATTCTTTGACAGAGTTTATTAAGATCAATGACAATGGTGATGTTTCCGACTCTGTGTTATGGTAAACTTTTAAATTAGCGATGAGGGGACATATACTGTAATTTCCTATGAGTCAGCAGCAAAGAAACTCAGACATAAATGTTTAGCGGAAATAGATGACTATCTTACCCAATTGGAAAAATTATACAGGGATACTGCAGACTCAGATGTTTTAAATGATATTATGTCACTTAAATATGAATATAATAAGATTACTTCAGATCAGGTGAATGAGATGTTGTTAAAAATTAAGCAGAAACATTTCGAGATTGGGGATAAACCAGATAAACTATCAGCTCTGCAATTAAGGGGTTCCTATGCTAGTAGATCAATTCATAGTATTGCTGAACAAAGATGGTACAATCTTGTGTAATCCAAAGGACATTAATAATCGCTTTATGGAATTCTATGCAGATTTGTATGAATCCAAGACTTCTGTATCATCAGAGGCTATTGAAGACTTCCTTCATTCACTTCCCGTTCCAAAATTAAGTGAAGCTGATCAGGAAATGCTGAATGCTGACATTACTATTCAAGAGATACTGGACGCATTTCATGCCTTCTCCTCGTCCAGACAGCTTTTGTATCGAATTTTATAAGAGGTATGCTGGTAGAATTGCACCCTTTATGTTACGGATGTTCAATCATTCCTTTTATAAGCAGAAATTTCCTCCTCTTTACTTTGTCAATATTTCTTTACTTCTTAAGAAAGACAAGGATGAGACCAATGTGGCTCTTCTCAATACTGATTTAATTAAAAGTGTTCACCAAAATTTTGGCAACTAGACTAAACAAATGTATTTCGACTTGGTCATTCACCCTGACCAAGTTGGCTTTGTCCCTAATAGATTTTCTTTTTTCAACGTCAGACGTTTTTTAAATATAATCTATTCCAAGCAAAAATCTCACTCTAAATTGGCTATTATTGCATTAGATGCTGAGAAAGCTTTTGATCAAGTTGAATGGAATTACACTATTAGAGAATTTGATCTAGGAGATAAGTTTTCTTCTTGGGTCAGTAGATTGTACCACCATCCATGCACATCTTTTTTAACAAATCTTGACAGATCGCCACAATTTGAATTGCATACATTTTACCCCTGTTGTTTGCCATCGCAATAGAACCTATTTGCTATTAGACACCATCCACAGATTCTGCCTTTAAGCATAGGCCAGGTAGATCATGTTATATCTCTTTATGCCAATGAAATTCTTTTGTACCTTTCAGATCCTGAGCGCTCTGTTCCCCCTCTGTTGGATTAATTAAATTCATTTAGCAGAAGGTTATTCTGCTAATGTGCAAAAAAGCGAGTTCATGCCCATCAGCAATACTATAGATCCAGTTTTCATTTAGAGTCTGCCTTTTAAACTGGCTTTGGACATGATACAATACCTCGGTGTGGTCGTCTCCAATAATCCAAAGTATTTAGTTAAATTTAATATTTTTGTGCTACTAGATAACTTGAAACAGGACATAGAAAGATGGAGATCACTCCCTAATCAATGATTGGCCGCATCAATGCAATTAAAATGGTGAGCCTTCCGCGATTTTTATACCTTTTTCAAAATGTGCCCCTTTTCCTACCCAAATCTTTCTTTAAAACTCTTAACTCCAATATTATGCCTTTCATCTGGGGTTTCAAAAGTGCTTGTATATCTAAGACTCATGTGTATAAACCTAAACACTCGGTCTGCCTAACTTTCGTCATTATTATTGGGCAGCGAATTGCAGAATTTTAATGTATTGGCAGGATTATTTTCCAGGCATCGTAATCCTGGCTAGCAATAGAACAAAGTGCCTTTCACTCTTCTCTTTCTGCTTTGCTTTTTTCAGTACCCCTGCTTAGTAAAGGTTCCCAAAGATAATTTAATCCTATCAAAATATGGTACCAAATTAGAAAGGTAAACAAGTTACCAAGTACTTCCCCACTTACTCCTATCTGTTATAATCATGCATTTAAACCATCTCTCACTGATAAAGTTAAGGAATGGCAAAGCAAAGGAATTTTCAGTGTTAAAGATTTATACTTTAAAGGCTTTTGCCTCCTTTTCTCAGCTCAGTGAGAGATTCAGTCTCCCTTCTTCTCATTTCTTCAGATATCTTCAGGTCAGCAACTATGCTCGAATTAATATTTCAAATTTTGATGTTTTGTCTTCAGATTGTAAAATGTTTGACTTATTCTCAAAATCCACCTAATTCTAGAGGCCTAATATCCTTATTCCTTAATGCTTTTAAAGATGAAACAGACTTTTCCTCCCTTCATTTGAAAGCTGCTTGGGAAGAAGACCTGGGGATTCAGATTTCCGAGAGTGACTGGGATAAATGCCTTTTGTCTATTTATTCATGCTCTATAAATTCAAGACATCAGCTTATTCAATATAAGGTATTACACAGACTTCACAATTGTAAAACAAAGCTTAGCAAATTCTATCCTTCCGTCTCCCCCATATGTGATAAGTGTAAAGCAGCTGAGGGTACTCTGGCGCATCTTTTCTGGTACTGTGTACAGTACAAATTCTGAGTTTTTGGCTAGAAATTTTCCAGTTTCTTGCCAAGGTTTATAACTGTGTTTTACTCCCCGATCCAATGATAGCAATTTTTGGCTGGTCAGATTTGCTGGAGGTTCTCAGTTTGAAGGTACGGTTACCTGTTCTATATGAAATGATTGTAGCTAAGAACGTTATTCTGTTGTTGTGGAAGAAAAATGTCAGGCCTCTCTTTTCTGACTGGCTTACTGCACTCACTTCCACCTTACACCTGGAAATAATGAGATATACCATCTCTGGGAACTCTGCAAATTTTGACAAAATGTGGGAACCAGTTTCTTTTCTGAAGAGCCACAAGGACTAAAAGACTTACACAGATATTCCGGATCTGTAACAGTATTTTTCTATAAATATGGTAATTACACTCTGTAGGAAATGTTTTTGTATATTGTCATTTTTTTTTTTTTTTTTTGCTTTATTTTACACATTGCGCAGATTGTTATTATATGAAGGGTCTGTTTGTCTGTTGTTTTTTTCTGTATGTTTGTAAAAATCATAAAAATATATTTTAAAAAAACTGAATTATCACAACAACTTTTGTATTCATATATGTCAAATCAAATCAATGAAATCAAAATTCATCATTGATTTCAGAAATCAGATATAAAAGTGTGTATGACTTTAATCTTTGCTACAATGTGTGATTTGACAAGAATTTCATGTGATTAGTTACTATTTCACCCCTACATCTTCAGAGTATTTTCTCATGTAATTTAGTTACGTCTACATGGCTACAAATTACAGTATTTTTCATCCTTCCAGAAACATCAGTTTTGGAAAGTTTGGCCATAACATTTTGAACAATCAAACAGTGACAGGTTCCAGGTATAATTATTAAACTTAAGTCAGTTCAAGCACCTGTGTGACATTCTGTGTTGAGCTGAACTTCCTGTACCTGAACACAGGGCCGCATTAACAGTAGACGGGGCTGAAGCTCCAGGGCCCGAGCAAGAGAGGAAGCCTGTGGTTACGGCTGTCATGATAACTGTAATATTGTAATATCATGATAATGACAAGATAATAGCTGACGAACCCAAGCAACTGCCACAACCACAATGTTCATGTTTTTTCTTTTCATAAGGTTATGACCTTCTTGTTTTAAACAATGCATGTGTAGCAAATGAGCTCAAAAGGGAAATATGAATAATTAATTATAAATATTTGGATCAGTTAATATAAAGGCATCCTTACACAGAAAAAGCGGCACAGAAACCAACACTGAAGCGGCATAAAATCACAAAAATGTGCATTTACACAGACTGTTCAATGCTCCTCTGAAACGGCATAAATGCATTTACACAGGAATTAAAATCGCGGGAAACAATGCTTTGAACATAAGTATTTCAAAACTAACAGTTTTAACAAAATTAATTTAAAAATAATTAAATAATAATAATAATAATGAAATATAACTCGAAATAAAATACGAAAATTTAAAGGAGTAAACTGCGAGCTATATAGAGAATACAAATCTGACGTCACGCCGCATTGAGTTCTGGGTAACTTCTTTGTTTATCCGCAATCTTGTAGCCTTTCCGTTATTGAGTTTAGTGCAGTAATTTGTTTTCTGGCATGATTGTGAAAAATGTCACCATTGTATGTCATTAATGCTGCATCGATAATTGTGATAGTAACTCAGATCATTGTTCTGAGAGATGACAAGACAGTGAAAAAAGTTTTTCCGCCTTTTTTACGTGTAAAAACACCAAGGGAAGCAGGTCGAGAAGATGACGAGAAGACGCCGGATGGCAAATCTATTATTAATGGCACTGATTAAACCCACTGCTTATCACTCAATAAAAGAATGACATTGCTAAGTGTTTTTGAACGTTTTGATTTCGTTTGGTTTAATAATTAATATTACCTTTGCGAGTCTGACTCTCACTGTGCTCGTGAATTAGCAGAACTTGACGAGGACATTCAAATGCTTAACAAGAAAAAAATCTTCATGTGACAAACAATTCTGCACATATTTATTAAAGCATACTGTGTGGAGATACACAAATGAGCCAAAAATATGAATGTAACACGTTTATATCTTAAACGGTTTCCTCTCATGTCCTCTCAAAAAAACGCTTAATGCACTTAGACTGATATTAGAGACCAAATTCTATTTACAAATAAAGCACATGCAGAAAAACGGATGAGACCAAAATATAAACTTTCAGTATCACTTAAAATGCTTGCATTTTATACATTTTCTTCATAACGGTTTTATAAAGGTAGGAAATTGCTTAGTGTGGTTGTCATTTGTTAAAATATATAATACAGTGTGTTCGTGTCCGTCTGTCCGCTGAATTTGACCCATAATCTCTGATTCTCCTCATCTGTGATCGTGGAAATGGGGAATTACAATGACAATTGTAGGCCTACTCAATATGCTCGTTTAAGCATCATTTAAACGTTTCCACCAAATAAATGAATAGACTTTCTCAGTGTGTTGATCAGATTTATTTGGATATTCATACGATACAATGGCTGAAGCAGCGGTGAGCGTCCAGCGTGCCACACGGTAAACAGAACATTGTAAACGAAATTCTTCAAAACTTCAGTGAAAAAAAATAAAAATAAATAAAATGATCATGTGGTGATAAAATAGCTTCATTAAAAATGTTAGCGTTCCATAATTCCTTAATGGCAGAAACAAAACAAAAGGTTTAAGAATACAATACGAGTAATAGAGGGTGATCCTGTCAAAATGGCGGCGCCGCCCCGGCATGCAACGAGGCGTGTACACAAACTGACGCCGATTGTGTTAAGCATTTACCTTATCTGAGAGAAATGTAGCAGCGCGTTGGATCGGACAGTCTCTTCATAGGAAGATTACAAACGGCGAAAGCCAACCGATGACACACAACGATTCTCTGCTGTTATTTTGGTTTGCTGCACGATGTGAGTACAGGACTCTTACTTCAATGCCCCTTGTTGGAAGACATTTTTATTATTTGCCCTAAGTGATATGTTTCGTCTCCTGCTTCTTGAATCTCGCGCCGCCTGAGCTGACTGGAATGCTTTTGGTTGTCATGACAATGACGTAGTTTAGAGCGGCTATATTCCGCGTTCATTTACACTGAACCAGAACAGTATCAGACTCGCCTTTGATACTAGGGGCTGAGGTGGGTCTATTTTAGGTCTTTAACACGGCATTGCGTCTTTACACTGAATTCTGAGCAGGTACAGACCCGCTTCAGAACAGCCATAAATCGACTGTGTAAAGATGCCTTAATTAACTTAAGGCATCTTTACACAGCCGATTTAGGTGTGGTTTTCGCCGTTTGTAATCTTCCTGTGGCAGGACACAGAGGACTGATGGAATAAACAATGAAGCGACTTTGCCAGAGATAATAACTTGCCCTTGGGCAACACAGGTTCGTGTGCAAAAATGGCAGAAGACGTGGGTAAAACAATTATGAAATTTTATTAAAGAAAGTATCTAAAACAATAGAAAACAAAAATGAATAAACTCAATAAAGTGCAATATAGGTGACCTGCATTCTCAGACACCGCAAAAGAATAAGTACAGGAGCCGAGGCACAACAGGAGGGAGTAAGGGCACTAATAGGCCTCCACAGCACAGCACAATTTGGTTACACCTGTGTGGAAACACTCTCTCACACACACACACACACACACAGCACTTGTGAAGCAACACCACCACCAAGATCCGCCCACCTTCAGCACTCAGCTCCTGTAACAAAAGATGGTGTGTTACACTTGAGGATAGTCCCAACAAAATCACTGGTAAATTCACGAACACACTACATCTAGCATGTCAATGCAAGGGATATAAAGGCACTTTTAACCCTTAATCATGCCTTTCACCCATAAGTACAAAAATCACAATATACTGAAACAAACAAAAAGAAAAGGGAAGGATATTAAATCCCTCTTTTATACACAAAATAAACATTATACAATAAAGAATTATAAGAACCCAGCTAACCAAAATACGTGACTGTTACGTAACTGCAACGTAATTTGGTGACCAAACTTTCGTCGTGGCGGTGGCAACCGGAAAAGTGAAAGGTGCCTATACGTCGCCACAACGTAACTTTGTGACGTTGCCAGTTAGTAACTGCGACGTCGTGGCAACGTTGTGTATCAATAGTTGTGTTGGTCATCAGTTGGTAATTCTTATATTTATTTATTTATTTTTCTATGGGCGGACATGCAGTAGTTTAACCTAATTTATGTCCTCATTTGCCCAAACTAATGTAAAGGCTATTCCAACAGCTGTGAACGATGAATGCAGACTCGAAATGAATTCAATTAATTTATTTTTAAAAACACACAGAACATGAACAAAACTCCAAATAAAAATAATGAAATACACTCAAACTATAAATAAAAACATATAGCCTACAACGAAACATAAAATAAAAGCATTCAAGACGTTTTGCTCTCAGTATCATTAAAAACATATGCTATGCTAACGTAACATTTTGCTAACATATATTTCAGACGATCAAGGAAATCACAGAGGTAAAAATATTAACAAAAGTACTTAAAGTAGACTGTGGGCAATGTTACTAAAACAATAGAAAACAAAAATGAATAAACTCAATAAAGTGCAATATAGGTGACCTGCATTCTCAGACACCGCAAAAGAATAAGTACAGGAGCCGAGGCACAACAGGAGGGAGTAAGGGCACTAATAGGCCTCCACAGCACAGCACAATTTGGTTACACCTGTGTGGAAACACTCTCTCACACACACACACACACACAGCACTTGTGAAGCAACACCACCACCAAGATCCGCCCACCTTCAGCACTCAGCTCCTGTAACAAAAGATGGTGTGTTACACTTGAGGATAGTCCCAACAAAATCACTGGTAAATTCACGAACACACTACATCTAGCATGTCAATGCAAGGGATATAAAGGCACTTTTAACCCTTAATCATGCCTTTCACCCATAAGTACAAAAATCACAATATACTGAAACAAACAAAAAGAAAAGGGAAGGATATTAAATCCCTCTTTTATACACAAAATAAACATTATACAATAAAGAATTATAATTGTACCAACAAAATGAATTAACCAAGAACATTACACAAAAAAAAAAAAAACCCAGACATTTTACAACCAAACATACAGAGGAACAAAACAAAAAACACCACAAATGTACGAAATGACAGGCAAAGCAACAGCGCCCCTGGATGATAATTCCCACGAAGCCCCGACAGCCCGAGCTAATGGCCCATTAGCGCAAGTCTACCTGTGAATTTAAAATATAAAAACAGATCAGACAGCCCAACCCAAGTGCCAGCTTATTATCACTTCCAACACATACCACTGTAAATCGGTTGAATCGGATGTCTAGCACACATTACCATTAAGTGCACCGGTGAACCAGAAAGCTGCGGGCTCGTTCGATCAATCCGCGTAAAATACGTGCACAGGGGAGGACAAGGAACCGCTGATACACAGCAACGCAATCTATAATACAATTAACAATAACATAAAACACTCTTTTATAAACACTAACAAACTTTAAAACCCCATACCGTATGCGTGTATCCGTGAGCTCACGTCAATGGTACACAACGGAAGACAAGTCTGTAGCGTCAGGAGACCGCATGTATTGAAACTACAAACAAATAGACGCAGCCCTTACAAACGTCATCTTGCACTAAACAAATGTATACAGCGGTTTCACTTACCTGCAAAAAGAAACCACGTCAACCAAGCACCAGCCGCAAGGTTTGTCCCAAGCTACAGCTCTAAACAAAGATAATACTAATGTGAAACAGCGCACTACTAACAGTTAGCCAACATCACCAAACATACCTGACCGGCGATTAGAAATGACGCAGAACAAAGGGGCGTGACTCGTGATGCCATACTACCTGACGGCCAAATTTATACCCGTCCACTGCACCGTAATAGGACAGTCAATGAGCATAACCAACCCAACCAACAGGACGACTCACTGTCAGATCAACGCGCTGCTACATTTCTCTCAGATAAGGTAAATGCTTAACACAATCGGCGTCAGTTTGATTGTGTACTGTTATATTCCAAAAATCATCTCCTTGAGGATGATATTTTACCCACACACGACGACCTGCTGCTGCCCGATACACGCAAATGCTAGTATCATTTGTTGTTTCTGTCTCTTTGAAAAAAAAAAAAAAAAAAGTTCGACCTCTTTAATCCTGTTGTGAACTACCCGGTGTAATAATGAATATTTTTTTCTTGCATGTTCAATTTTTATTATGACAAACATCAAAGCGTGAGATATAGCACGCAGTTTACTACTTTAAATTTTCGTTTTTTTTTTTTTTATTTCGAGTTATATTTCAGTGTTTATTATTTAATTATTTTTAAATTAATTTTGTTAAAACTATTAGTTTTGAAATACTTATGTTCAAAGCATTGTTTCCTGCGATTTTAATTCCTGTGTAAATGCAATGCCGTTTCAGAGGAGCATTAAACAGTCTGTGTAAATGCACATTTTTGTGATTTTATGCCGCTTTTTCTGTGTAAAGATGTTAATGAAGCTGAATTAATATTACAATCAATTAATCTGTTCATCCAGCGAACACTCAGATATGATCATCTATCAACTCTCAGAAAGAATATTTTTCCAAACAATTGAGATTGATTATTGATATTCTGAATATTTATATTTTTATTACAAATATTAAGGATAATCACAAATGCTTTGTTTATATAATCTAGTTGAGGTCAAGTTTACATAAACCTTGCAGAATGTTAATAACTTTAACAAAATAATAGGTACGAAATTGACTGTTTTTATTTAGTGTTTCCCTGAACAAGCTATTTCACATAACAGATGTTTACATATAGTCCACAAGACACAATAATAGATGAATTTACACAAAATTAACCCATTCAAATGTGTACATTTACTTGAATCTCAATACTGTGTGTTGTTTCCTGCAGAGAGATTGGGACGATTCGAAGGGCTCTGGTCAGTCAGGGGGTCCATTCAATGTATTTTGTATTAAAGCAAGAGTTCAGAACTGTCAATCTGATTTATGAGGTCCAACAACACCTGATGAACGTGTCTATCATTGTTTGTCGGCGTCTGTCTGTGGTGTGAATTGGCCTTTAGGCGCTTCACTATCCAGACAGTCCATTTTCGGCTCAGATCAGAGCATGTGTGAAACAACTTTACTGAACTGAACCAAACACTTTATATACAGAAAAATGGTGCACTCAATGTCAAGAAACCAGCAAAAACACTTTAGAAACCAGATCGAAACCCCTTATGTTTATTACTTCTGTTAATGTCAGTAGGTGTTATTGATGACTGTCTTCCAATTAAAGAAATATTCTGGGGTCAAATTTACAGAATTTGTAGCATAATGCCGATTACCAGAAAAAAAAAAAAAAAAAAAAAAAAAAATTATACACAGGTGCTGGTCATATAATTAGAATATCGTGAAAAAGTTCATTTTTTATTGTAAATTATTTTTAAAAATGAAACTTTCATACATTCTAGATTCCCGACATGTAAAGTAAAACATTTCAAAAGTTGTTTTTGTTTTGATGATTAGAGCGTACAGCTCATGAAAGTCCAAAATCCAGTATCTCAAAATATTAGAATGTTTCCTAAGATCAATCAAAAAATTTATTTTCAAAACAGAAAAGTTCAAGTTCTTTAAAGGTGCCCTAGAATGAAAAATTTAATTTATATCGGCATAGTTAAATAACAAGAGTTCAGTACATGGAAAAGACATACATTAAGTTTCAAACCCCATTGTTTCCTCATTCTTATATAATTCTCATTTGTTTAAAAGACTTCCGGAAAACACTCGGATCTCAACATAACACCGACTGTTACGTAACAGTCGGGATCATTAAAATGTATGACCCCAATATTTGCATAATGCCAGCTCATGTTCAAGGCATTAGACAAGTAAAAGCAGTATTAACATCTGGATCTGTGCACAGACAAGGTAAGCAAGCAAGAACAACAGCGAAAAATGGCAGATGGAGCAATAATAACTGACATGATCTATGATAGCATGATATTTTTAGTGATATTTGTAAATTGTCTTTCTAAATGTTTCATTAGCATGCTGCTAATGTACTGTTAAATGTGGTTAAAGTTACCATCGTTTCTTACTGTATTCACGGAGACAAGAGCCGTCGCTATTTTCATTATTAAACACTTGCAGTCTGTATAATTCATAAACACAACTTCATTCTTTATAAATCTCTCCAACAGTGTAGCATTAGCCGTTAGCCACAAAGCACAGCCTCAAACTCATACAGAATCAAACGTAAACATCAAAATAAATATTTTACTCACATAATTCAAAGTATGCATGACGAACATCTTGTAAAGATCCATTTGAGGGTTATATTAGCTGTGTGAACTTTACAATGTAGTCAAGAGCTCATGTGGCAGGGAGCATGCCATTTAAAGGGGCGGCTCTGCCAAAATCAGTGTATAGTTAATGATGCCCCAAAATAGGCAGTTAAAAAAATTAATAAAAAAAAAATCTATGGGGTATTTTGAGCTGAAACTTCACAGACACATTCAGGAGACACTTTAGACTTATATTACAACTTGTGAAAAAGCATTCTTGGGCACCTTTAAAGTATGTTCATTTGTGCACTCTTATACTTGGTCGGCAGCACATATTACAGCAAATGACTTGCTCCTAGCACAAATTACAGCATCAGTGAAGTGTGGCATGGAAGTGATCAGCCTGTGGCACTGCTGAGGCACTATTGAGCCTTCAAATCATCTGTATATTGTTGGATCGACTGTTTCTCATCTTTCTCTTGAAAATATCCCATAGATTCAGGGGTTAGGCATGTTGGCTGGCCAATAAAGCACAGTAATATCATGGTCAGCAAACCACTTGGAAGTGGTTTTTGCACTGTGGGCAGGTGTTAAAGTCCTGCTGGAAAAGGAAATCAGCATCTCCATAAAGCTTGTCAGCAGATGGAAGCATAAAGTGCTCCAAAATCTCCTGGAAGATGGCTGCATTGACTTTGCACTTGATAAAACACAATGGACCAACACCAGCAGACGTCACGGCCCCCCAAATCATTACTGACTTCAGAAACTTCCCACTAGACTTCAAGCAGCTTGGATTCTGTGCCTCTCCAGTCTTCCTTCAGACTCTGGGACCATGATTTCAACATGAAATGCAAAATTTACTTTTATCTGAAAAGAGGACTTTCGACCACTGTTCACTGTCCAGTTCTTTTTCTCCTTAGCCCAGGTAAGATGCTTCTGACGTTGTTTCTGTTTCAGAAGTGGCTTGGTAGTCCTTTTCCTGAAGATGTCTAAGTGTGGTGACTCTTGATGTGCTGACTCCGGCTTCATTTGAATCATTGTGAAGCTCTCCCAAGTGTTTGAATCAGCTTTACTTGACAGTATTCTCAAGCTTGTGGTCATCCCTGTTGCTTATGCACCTTTGCCTACCCAATTTCTTCCTTCTAGTCAACACTGCATTTAATATGCTTTGATACATCACTCTGTAAACAGCCACCACATTCAGTAATGACCATCTGTGACTTACTCTCTTTGTGGAGACTGTCAATGATTGTCTCCTGGACCATTGCCAAGTCAGCAGTCTTCCCCATTAGTGTGGTTTCAAAGAACAAGAGATACCCGGAATTGATACTGTAGGGATGGTCATTTAATGAAACTCAAATGTAAATATTCTAATATTTTGAGATACTGGAATTTGGACTTTCATGAGCTGTACGCTCTAATAAACAAATTAAAAAAAAAAAAAAAAACTTCTGAAATGTTTTACTTTACATGTAGGGAATCTAGTATAAATTAAAGTTTCATTTTTTTAAAAATAATTTACAATAAAAATGAACGATATTCTAATTATATGACCAGCACCTGTGTGTGTGTGTGTATATATATATATATTGACTTAACTTTGTACTTCAGACTTTACATATAAAACACTGAGTGATTCTGTGATAATAAATGCATTTAAATCTGTATTTTTAAAAAATATTTTCAGTTACTCTTGAAGTTCCTTAATACATAAATACTTTAAACATTTCCATAGAACAGTTCCTTTTGCATGAATACAATCAATAAACACAAACACCGATGAGGTAAAAACACAGTTCACTCCAGAGGAGAAACTAGTACTAGTTCGTTGGCATCTTGAAGACACTAAAACTGTCTGAAAGTGTAAATGAGATATATAGAGAGGACTACAACCTGCAAAAATGCACAGAAAAGATGGACAAACCACCAATATCTATGAAAATGATGACGTTATAAAAGGTAAAATTAGAAAAGAGATCGCAGACTCAACGCAAGGAAAATCATCTGAATTCACAAGTACTGAGATTATTAATTCAATCAGTTTTCATGCTTTCAGTTGATGTGTGCTGTGTTAAGGGGATAAACAAAGAGAATAATATCATGTTTGTTATTCTACAGGAAGTGTTTGTGTGAAGATCAGAAGCTCCAGAGCAGCTGCAGTGTGTTTGGTGCTGCTGTGTGTTCTTCTGCTGACTGCAGTCATAGTGCTGTGTGTCCACATCCATACAAAGAGCTCAAACTACACAGCAGAGACACACCAGCTACTAACTAACATCACCAACCTCTCAGAAGAGAGAGATGGGCTGAAAATAAAGAATAAAAACCTGACCAATGAGAGAGGCCTGCTAAAACTGGAGAAAAATGATCTTCAAATGATTCTTGGTAAACTGGGTGAGTTTGTTTTGTCATTTTAATAGTTTCTACTGAGCAGGAATATAAACTGGTTAGTATTCATAGGTGTTTGAATGTCAAGTGTAATTCTAGTGCACATATTCACAGCATGGAAAGAGTCTATAGTTCAAAATAAATTCAGTAACACTTTATTTCAATTGTCCACATTCTGCTGACTACAAGTAACTTTACAACTACACGTACGTTTATTCTACTAATCCACCCTAGTGAAAAAAAGTGTACTTTATTGTATTTTAAATATATTCCCTTTTTCTATAGTACACTGCAAATATACTAAACAAAAAATGTACTATCTTTAAATATATAAAAAGTATATTAGCATCATATTTTCACAATGCAACTTTTAACACTTTAAAATAATCGTACTTTAGTATATTTTCTAAAAAATATATTTTAGAAAAATATACTTGAAGTGTAAGTTCAGTTTATTTTTTAAAAGTGTATTTATTTGCACTTTATAAAAATATATTTGAGGTATATTTTAACTGTATGCTGAAAATGATCATTGTAACAATGCACTGAAAGTATATTTAAAAAATACATTATTTAATAACCTGAAGATGTAGTGTATCTAATGTTAAATTTGAGTATATTTTTTTAAGTTTACTTCTTCATCCTTGGAATTATATTACTTGTGCTATTTATTTCAGTATGACTAATGCATTAAAAGCCCATTTAATATGCAGTGTAGCCTAATTTCCAAACATAGTAAATATGAGTAAATATGTTTATTAAGTTTACACTGGCAGAATCATTTTACAATCGAACACACACATCTATATTAAACAACACACCAGCACCACAAGTAATGTTACATGTGAAAACATATGTTGAGTGGTTAAACTTAATTCAAATGTCTCTTCAACTTGGGCTGTTTCTCAATATACGTTCTTCAGCGATCTTGCGTCCTTGTGTTCTTGCTTTACGTCATCATCAACCGTCGAAGTTCATTCCAGTACTCAAGAATGCAAGAACGGAGGACGCATGAAAGTACCCGGATGTGTTCTTGATATCGAGGATGCATCGAATGCAAACTTGAGGGAATCGAACCGTTAAAAATCCCAGAAGACGCTGCGGCGGTCGACGTACGGAAGCCTGTAAGCTTTGAAGTTCTCGTGAGATTCCAGCTACAAGCTCGCAAATACGTGACGGCTCGTGAAAGTAAACCGTTTGTTTTGCTTAATTTTAATAAAATGATAACCTGAAGAAAGCCTGCAGTATTTTTATTGACATATTAAAAATAATCTTAACATTGACAAAGCATAACAGCCAACTAATTTTCATAAATACACGCGGTGAAATAAAAAGATAGTTATATGAAAACAATGTCTATAATTATATGAAATATTTTTTTGAACAGGTTATGACATTTGTTTGTGATGTTAAGTTGTATTTACTGTGCATTAGCCACTTATAATATGCTGGGACGGTCAGTTGGTCAGTTGAGCAACAAGATCGCAGCACATCTCAATTCTCAAATGATGCGTTCTCTGTCCTCGCGTCCTTCCGAGATCGTTCTTTCAAGGTCGCCTGGCAAGACCGGACTCCACGAGAACGCAAGTCCGTTCTCTGCGTTCTTGGAATTGAGAAACAGCCTTGGTCTGTGACCAATCAGATTTTGTTGCTCACTGCCTTCAGCCAATCAGAGCTGCTGACATCACGGTCGTCGTCTGAATCCCCTCGCTCTGTCACTCAGGTGAAGTATAATGTCGCAATGTATAATTTATTTAATAAAACACTGAAAGCGCAATACATCGCTCAATCTTGGGGATTCTGACCAGTTCAATCAAGTGACATCGCAGACTGACCGTGATGGCGACGACAACCGGCTAATCTAATGGCCTACGCGATCCTGAAAGAACCGGAGAAAAGTGCTGCTATTGGGAGGTGAGTTGAAGTCTACCAGTTAACAAACTTTATTTTCTTTAACAAACGGAGAGCAATATTTCGGCTTGATATGTCCTTTTTGAGTTTGTGTGTGGTGGTTTATGGCACATGTTTGTATGCAGCACCAAAACATTCATATGATTGGTCAAATCGGCTCGTATTCTGTACGATATTAATTCATAAAGTGTTTTATGCTTGACTATGTACCGAAAACAATATCGACATGCCATTCTGATACAGTTCCCTGCTGCTAATCCTCATTTACTGTTCAAAAATAGTATTGGTTCAATGTAGGATTTAGACAGACTATTGTAAACGTGAATAAAGAGTTGAACATGCTGTCTTATATCTTTGGTATATTCTGTCAACAGATGCTGTTCTTCACGAGTCTCTGCGGTCATCATTGTGCCATTAGACACAATGAGAAGCTCATCAGAAAATGGAATATAATGTGTCATTTGTATTTGTGTACAGAGGGTCACTATGGTCCACTATTTTTTTTTTCTTTAATGAAATACATGGTAAGTTTTGCTGAATCTAAGTTTAAATAAAAACTATTGGATTTGTCAATGAAAAATGTCTCTTCATTAGTGATGTTGTTACATTTTATTTATTTTAATGGCCTTGAAAACAAATGCATTCAACTTTGGGAAAATGTGTTAAACTGTATTTAAATAGTAGCACAACTGTATTGTGTGAGATTATGTAATTCAAAGTACAGGAGTCAACATTTGAAGTGGATCAAAAAAGTTAGGACAACTTTGATTAAAGGTTTTGATCCGCTTCAAATGTTGACTATATTATACAAAGTATAAGTAATAACAAAGTGTATTATTGACTGCAAGGTGTGTAATGTTTAATATTTGGAATAAGCCAAAGGTACTGAGCATACAGTATATACTATTACCTGTAAAATAATATATTCAGTGTTACTGCTTGTGTTTTCTGAAGACACTCGTAATTATTTTGTAATCTACTTAAATCACAAATAAAGTGTACTTATAACACAAATTAAGTACACTTCAATATCACTAATCAAGCATGTAATAAGTCCCTTGCATATACTTAATGGGGAAGTTTCCCGGACAGGGTTTAAATTAAGCCAGGATAGGCCTGAAAAATGGCTTTCTGAAACACAGATTAAGTACAGATTACTAAAACCTGGACTATGGAGTCCAGACTTAAACTAGATTAATTTAAAACCAACTGTGCTAATCTGAATTAGCATGAGAGAGGTTGCCTAGAAAACATGGAATGAACCAAGAAAAGCTTAAAATTGCATGGAACTGAGAAGCAAATCCAAGGAAAACAATGGCAGAAGAAGAAGACTGCATTCAAAAAAAAAAAAACTTAACTAAATAAGAGACATTTCTTTTAAAGCAAGCAAAATACATCAGCTGTGAAAATGAGAATATGGAGAGAGATCTGTTCGTAATGAAATCTATTTAAAAAGATGCATTCTGTATATCGTTAGCCTCATAGCATAATTGCCTAAGTCATTTTTTGGCCAAATTGAGATATCTGCCTAACTTTACTGTCCTACCACTGCTGCATCATCCTGCCTTTCTGCCTATGTCCTTAGCCAATCACAACACTTATTAGAATCCAAAAACACTATCTGCCTAAGTCATCTCTTTGACTTAGGCAGTTTTGATACAAACAAAATGGCAGAAAACATGGGAAGACAGATGTCCAGAAGTGATGTATTAGCTCTTCTGTTTGATTCATTTTCATCTGGTAAGAGTTCATATTTCTTAAATTTTCTAGACACTAAATGTAATTTCAGTCAATCAAAGGGATTATAAACTGTGTATTTAAACTTGACTGTTTTTGCTACAAGATATGATGAAGTAGCTAGCCAACACTAGCAAAATATAACCTCATTTCTGGTCAGAACAAATCTTTACAGTTAAGAAACATCACCATAAAAAGACATTTAGGCAACTGAAGTAATTTTTCAAGCATTTACTTTTTATTTATTTTGCAAATACAAGTAAAAAATAGTAAAATAAAAAAGTAAAATAGTTTTTTTTTTTTTTTTTTATAAATTAGACATTTTGACTAGACATAAGAAGTATTTGGTAAGATTTAGATTTTTTTTGCAGTGAACCTATGAATTTAACATGATTTACTGAGTTAAAATACTCAACAGCACTCCATTTTCAGCTTTAATGTCAGGAAATAAAGTTGATACCCATGTAGTGGAGTTAGAGGATTTAGATGAGAGCAGACCTGAGAAAGAAGGTAATGACGTAGACATGGGGCAACAGATAGAAGAGGAAACAGCCAGTAAAGCCTCCAGAGCTGAATCAGATCCTGATTTATCATCAAATAGTGAAATCGATGACACTGTCTTGGATGAGGACTATAGACCTGAGAAAGATGACAGCCCAGATAATGGTAGTGATACAGACACAGCTCAAGGAGCTGTCAGTGAAGGAGATGCAGGAGATGTACTTGAAACTTCTGCTGTTCAACGTCATAGGCGCCCAAGGCCAGATATGTGGAAGCAAGAGCTGATAAAGGAGAAGCATCTTAAGGGGGAGAATTACAAGAATCCAATGGGACAGGAGAGGCCACCAAAGACCATGGGCCCACCCTGCACATCACAGCACTGCTTAAAGTCAGAGAAACGAAGTTGTGAACTACTGACTGAAGAGCATAGAACAGATATCTTCAACAATTTCTGGTCCATGCCTTTCTGGGAGACACACAAGCTGTATATCCAGACTCTAGTCCAAAATGTGCCCATAAAACAGAAGAAAGGTGGTGTTGCATCAAGGAGAACAACGTCCCTATTATACCACCTGCAACTGGCAGATAGACGTAAACTACCTGTGTGTAAGAATCTTTTCTGTTCAACACTTGGCATCGCCCCCAGAACCATCGGATCATGGTTAAAATCCAAAACTGATCCGTGTAAACCCAAGATCAACAAGACTGGCCCATGTGTGCCCATATCAGATGTTGACCAGACCTTCCTGAAAGAATGGCTCTCTGGACTGCCTACAGTCCCATCCCATTACTGCCGTCAGGTTCCCTCCTATCAGGAAAAGAAGTTCCTGGAGCCGGGAACAGTTCTAAGTGATCTTCACAAGGAATATCAGAAAGCTGCTGGTGAAAATGGATACATGTGGAAAGTCCTGTGAGTGAGACATATTTTCGAAATGTGTTCAGTGAGCAGATTTACTCCGTGTTCATACCAAAAAAAGACCAGTGTGATGTATGTGTCAGCGCCAAGGTAGGAAATACAGATCAGGATACCCTTACTACTCACTTGAAATTAAAGGCTCAGGCTCAAGCCGAAAAAGCTAAGGATAAAAAGGAATCCAGTGACAAACTTTCAGTGTGGACAATGGACCTTCAATGCGTTCTTCTGTGCCCCAAGACAAAAGCAAGTACAATGTATTACAAAACTAAATTACAGATGCACAACTTTACTTGCTTCAACATGAACAACAAAGATGGATATTGTTACGCTTGGGAAGAGCATGAAGGCTCCCTCAGCAGTGAGGTTTTTGCTCATCTGCAGTCCAAACACTTCGAATCAATCCTAGAGGCCAACGGAAACATTGAGAAAGTCATTGTCTGGAGTGATGGCTGTGGATATCAAAATCGGTGTGGTGCCATCAGCAACACCTACCTTCATCTGGCCATGAAGCATGGTGTCACCATAGAGCAAAAGTTTCTGGTTGCTGACCACACACAAATGGAGTGTGACTCCATGCATAGCCTCATTGAACGGCGCATCGTCAAAGATATTCACACTCCACGTGATTACATTGTCATCTTTGAGACTGCACGAATACATCCATCCCCATACAAGGTGACCCAGCTATACCACAGTGACTTCATGAAGTTATCTGGGGCCTACGTCACCAATATTCGACCAGGTAAAAAAGTTGGTGACCCCACAGTCCATGGCCTCCGGGCTCTCCAGTACTTGGCTGATGGTCGAATCCGGTACAAGTTGGATTTTGAGTCTGAATGGGAGGACCTGCCTCAGCGAATCAACATCCCCAAAGAACCATTCCACTGGGTCCCACTCTTTCCTGCCCAACTGCCAATTACTCTCAGGAAATTCAATGACTTGCAGGCAATGAAACCAGTACTACCAAGAGTAGCCCACCAGTACTATGACAACCTCCCTCATCAATAGACAGTGTGAAAATGAGTGTGCACAACACCTGAGTGGAACTTGGTGGGAAAGAAAAACAGTGGTTAAGGTTAAACATTGAGAAACAACTTGGTTAGGGTTGACAAGTTACACATCTTGGTTATATTTAGGAGAATAAAAAAACGTTGGTTATGTTTGCACTGCACCTAAGTGGAACTTCGATTAAGGGTGGAAAAGGAAAACAGTGGTTAAGGTTAGACATTAATAAGAAACAACTTGGTTAGGGTTCACAAGTTACACATCTTGATTATATTTAGGAGAGTAAAACAACTTTTGTTATGTTATGTTTGCATTTTTTATGTAAGAGAAAAAATGCCTAAGTCATGGCATATTCTGCCTAAGTCACTTTTATTGGTTAGGCAATTGATGATGGATCTTTTTCTTTTTGCATACTTGTTTACACATCTGGTTGAATGTACTGTTAAAATATCAATAAAAAATAACAATGTGATTTCTTAAAAATGTGTTTTTTCTTGTTTACCAAAAACATTGAAATATGACTTTTATGTAGCAATTATGCTATGAGGCTAATGATATATAATAATCCAATGATTATTAATGCTTTTGTTTTGTCTTTACATAGCAACACACTAAACATATCTATTTACACATGTGATGATCAGTGTTGGCAGTAGTGATGTGTCGTTCTTGAACGATTCATTCATTTTGAACGAATCTTTAGTAGTTCACCTGTTTCAGTCAATGCAGTCTGAGCCGGAAAGAGAATTGATTAGTTCTTTTCGTGAGTCTTTTGTTGTTGTTTTTTCATAAGTAGTAGATGTGTTGGGGAAGTAACACGTAACATTTTAATTACATTTTGCTAAAATGAACAAAATGACCCAAAAACAAAAAAAAAATATTTTGCTGAATGAGACTCAAAAGTCAGAGTTGGTAAAATGATCCGAAATTCCCATCACTAGTTGGCAGTCTAGAAATGATACTGGTTTAATCCAAAGCACTATCAAAGTGGTTGCTTCATTACATAAAAAGGCAATTCTTTTTAGCAGGTCCTCAACCCAAGCACAAGCTCTACACTTCACTTCTGGTGTTTTAAGGTCAATTCTGTCTTTCCAGGTGCCTCTGTCTAATAAAGAGAGTCAGAGACGGTCTTTGGTATCAGCTAGCAAAACTCTCTAAAGGTTATGAACAATAAGTCTATTTAGGAGAGCTCATATTTATTACTCTTTCTATTGAAGTTGCCTGTGGTTCAAAAACAGGAGGTTTTGAGTACAGAGTTGTACAGAAAGCATACCTTTCCATATGGTTACGCTCCCGCCAGTTTCTTCGTTATTGTATGTTTTTATTTATAGTTTTGAAGTCTTTTTTTTTTATATCATTAAAAACGTGTCAGTGTCTCTTTGTTTTAAGTTTGAGTGTTGGAAAAACAGTGATACTGAGGATGGTTTTTACAGTAATCCTGAAAAATATTGCAGAATGTCTTTCCGTCTAACAGCATATCATTCCGGCTAACAATGACACAGGCAATTCATTTAACTGATATTTCTGTGTTAGATTACACAATTCTATTTTTGTTGAGTTAAGGATAACACAAGTCTCACAAACTTTATTGGAAAACATTTTTAAACATTTTCCATCTTTTTTTTTCAATTTGGTTCTGAATTTTTAGTTATCAGCAGTCAAAAATGAGCCCATGTCTATATGAAATCCCAAATTGATTATATTAATTGTGATTAAAATTTATGGATAACAGTACATTGGAATATACCAACAATAGTAGAAATGTAATTACTTTCAAAATTCATTACCATTACCCAGGAATTATATTTTCATGGGGGAAAAAAATTGTTAATTATGTCATTGCTTTACATGCACAACACTCTAATAAGTGTATTGTTACATGTGCACTCTGTTTTGGACTTGTGTTGATCCATTTCCCGCCACTAGTTAATCACCATGGTTACTGAGCACTCCAATCATCACATTCAGCTGTGTCTAATCACTACCTTGTTATCCCTTGTATAATAGCCTTGTGTTTCCTGTCATGTGTTGTCTGGTATTGTTTGAGTATGTGTTGGTGTATGTTCCTGTTCCTGTTCTCTCCTATGGATTATCTAGTAAAATACTTGTTTTATATATATCTCCTTGTCATGTGCTTTATACACCAGCTACTGTAACAGAAAACCAGACCCAAAACAGTTAGACAGATTGCGGCGTTTAGTGTTTTTTGTTTTCCGTTTCAGTGTTTTTTCGTGTTTCACTTTACGTCCTTGTCACTATGTACACACCCGCATTTCTGTTAATCTGCCTTGAGCAGAAGGACCGCTCCCTCAAGGAACATTTGATCGGCTTTTTGTTCCTAGTAACAGAGACACATTTCCCGGACAGCAGCCTTTGCAACTTTCTGTTTGCCGGCTGAACTCCGCCACCAAAGCGCTGCTGTCTGGGGAAGGGCTTCGAGGGAGCTTCCCTGAATACAGCCAGGAACCCTTTGACAGCGTGGAAAGTCAGCGCGAGTCCATCGAAGACAGAGAGCTCGCCTCCACCACGATGCAGGAGCCAGCAAAGTACAAAATAAGTTGTTTCAAAATAGCACACTTTAACATAACTAATATTTAACACACTTGAAATATACTAATAATTAGTCTTGCTGCAAGTATAATTAGCATACTTTTTTTTTCACTAGGGCAGACCCTAATAGTCTACTTCCATCTACTGATACTCTAATGAGAGTTCACTGACTGCAAAGTTATTATAGTTAGTCAATGTCTAAAGTGAACCAACAAAATAAAGTGTAAATGGGTTTTATATTTAAATGTATTGTTCAATGTAAAATGTAAAGAATGAACAAATGTTTCCTCTTTTTAGGATAATTATAATAATACATTTATGTAATTCTTAGATTTGGAGTGTATGTACAATCCCTATAAATACTATTGAGATTAGTGTTCATAACTGACACTTGTTAAGTGATGTGTTTGGGTCACGTGACTTATTTTAAAAGAGATAGTTACCACCCACTAACACTAAAGCTCACAGATGAGCGAGACGAGTTAAAAAGGTGCTAATAGTTAAACTGGTTCTGTTAGCAGAAGGATGGGTTTACTATCAATCCAGTCTTTACTTCATTTCCTCTGAGCAGAAGAACTGGGCTGAGAGCAGAAGATACTGTACAGAGAGAGGAGCAGATCTGATCATCATAAACAACAGAGAGGAACAAGTGAGTGAAAGTGTGTGTGTGTGTGTGTGTGTGTGTTTAGCTTCTAACCCTAAATGATGAAATGTGTTTTTATTCTTAGGAATTTGTCAGGAAATGTTTTGATGGAGTCTGGATTGGTCTGACTGACAGTGATGTGGAGGGCAGATGGAAATGGGTTGATGGCACCAACATGAACTCTGGGTGAGAAATCACTGAATTGAACTGATTATTCTCTAATAAATGATCATATCTCACAGTCAGTATCATATCACACAGGAAGCAGCACTGAACATCTAATGCTGATCTGTTCTTTCAGGTTCTGGGCAGATAAAGAGCCAAATGGATCTAAAAAAGAGAACTGTGCTGTGTTATATTCATCAGGGTGGTATGATTATCAATGTAAAGAAGCATTTAGATGGATCTGTGAGAAGATTATTTTTAAATGACACAAGCAGCTCATAATAATGTAATAAAGCAAAATGTAATTACTGCACATTTATGTAATTAATATTACATCACTAATAACTTAAAACTTAAACTATTAGTCATCTACAAATAAAATTCAAAGCATCTCTATAAAGAATCATATCACTATAATTATTTTGTAGAAAATGAATTTTTTTATTTCTCAAAAATGATTACAAACATGTAATTACATAGTTAGAAAGCAGAAGCTTTATTTTATTAATTTAGTGCATAAATCTTAAACCCCCGGTTTCACAGACGAGGCTTAAGCTAGTCTCAGACTAAAATGCATGTTTGATCTGTTTGAACTGAAATAACTTGTACTGACAGATCTTAAAATAATATTTCAGTGTCATTGTTTTGTCTCAAGATTCACACCAGTAATGTGTTTTTCTAGTGAAAGATTATAAAAGCTTCTTAAATGCCTTAATTAAACTAAGGCTAAATCTTGGTTTAGACTAAACCTTGTCTGTGAAACCAAAATGTGTTTCTGGGTCAAATCAACTCAAAATGATGGAGCACATTGTAACAAAATTCGTATGAACAAAGAAGGAAGAGGACAGGGTCAGCTTGACTACTGACTGCTTTTTTTATTATAAAGGAAAAATAAACAGTGTGCAGACAGGCACAAAAACGATCACAAAATAACATTCACAACAGCAGATGAGCTCCAGTCTGTGTGTGCTTGTGAGGCAGCCAGTAGTCCTCTGTCTCACTCATCCTGCTTCTCCTGGTGTTTTATACTCTCTCCACGCCAATTACTGAAACAAGAGACAGGTGTTTATTATTTACGCTTAACCCAATCAAGCACCATGCGTCTCCTGCCTCTTTCTCCCGCTGCAGACTCCGCTGAACCACGCCCCCCTTGCCAAACACATCATGACCATAAAGTTCATAAAGTCTTTATGAAATTGTTGAGTTCACAATGCAGCCTAATAAGACGACTTTTCTTTTAATGTAATATTTTGATTACTCTTTATTTTAAGATGTCTTAGAGTGAAATTATACATTTAAGTTCTGAGTAATATCAATAACATGTACTTACTATATGATTAGGAATAGAGTTTATAATAGAGTTAATAGGGTTAGTTTCATGTATAATATAATTATGCATAATTTACTGTCATAGTACTGTAAAATAAAGTATTACTGCTAGTTTTACATTAAACTATTATTACTATTTTTAATATCAAATTTATTACCTTGTGAACTGTCATTACATTAAAAGTTGCTATAGTGTGTTCATAATATAATAAACTTCTACAAAAACCTGACAAAAGATTACTTAACAAAATCCTTACAAGACCTAAAGATTTTTTTTAGAAAATGACTACATTTATGAAGAATTTACTACATTAATGATGTAATACTTGTTACATTATGTGCATTCATTGCATTATGCTTTATTAATTGATACAACTCCTAAATCACAATTATTGACTTAACAAATTCATGTTACTGTTTGAAAGGCACTTTTCTTTATTATGCTCTTCTGTAATAAACTAAATGTAATATTAAAGCTTTAAAACAGAATTATCACAACACAAACTTTTATTTATTCATGTCAAATCAAATCAATGAAATCAAAATTCATCATTGATTTCAGAAATCAGATATAAAAGTGTGTATGACTTTAATCTTTGCTACAATGTGTGATTTGACAGGAATTTCATGTGATTAGTTACTATTTCAGCCCTACATCTTCTGAGTATTTTCCCATGTAATTTAGTTATGTCTACATGGCCACAAATTACAGTATTTTTCATCCTTCCAGAAACATCAGTTTTGGAAAGTTTGGCCATAACATTTTGAACAATCAAACAGTGACAGTGCTTTCCTGTAGCTCAGTGGTTAGAGCATGGCACTAGCAATGCCAAGGTCATGGGTTCGATCCCAGGGATTGCACATACTCAGATACAAATGTGTAGTATAATGAAATGTAAGTCGCTTTGGATAAAAGCGTCTGCCAAATGCATAAATGTAAATGTAAATGTAAATGACAGGTTCCAGGTATAATTATTAAACTTAAGTCAGTTCAAGCACCTGTGTGACATTCTGTGTTGAGCTGAACTTCCTGTACCTGAACACAGGGCCGCATTAACAGTAGACGGGGCTGAAGCTCCAGGGCCCGAGCAAGAGAGGAAGCCTGTGGTTACGGCTGTCATGATAACTGTAATATTGTAATATCATGATAATGACAAGATAATAGCTGACGAACCCAAGCAACTGCCACAACCACAATGTTCATGTTTTTTATTTTCATAAGGTTATGACCTTCTTGTTTTAAACAATGCATGTGTAGCAAATGAGCTCAAAGGGAAATATGAATAATTAATTATAAATGTTTGGATCAGTTAATATAATTAACTTGATGTAGCTGAACTAATATTACAATCAATTAATCTGTTCATCCAGCGAACACTCAGATATGATCATCTATCTGTTATGACAGAGACACCGGAGACAGGAATAAAAGCAGTTAAGATGTTTATTTGGCAATCAGCAGAGCAAAACGGGTGATGAATGAGGTGGTGGAAGATCTCAGAGGTGGAATGAGTGATAATACTGTCCTTGTTGAAGTTGCAGATGAATGAAGATGGAGACGCTGGAGAAGGCTGATGGAAACACTCACACACACTGGCAGGTAGACACACGAGGAGACTGGAGACAATGGAGACGAAGGAGATGATGAGGCTGGGTAAGTATCGCTTAGGGAGTCCTTGAGGTAAGTTTACAACTGGTGTAACACAAACGAGACCGGACAGTGAGTGTGTGTGAGTGTGGGGTTTAAGTGCTGGTGTTGAAGACTGATGTGATGAGCTTCAGGTGGCGGTGATTAGTATGCTGGTGATTGGGTGCGCGGGTACTGAAGTGAGGTGGAACCTGACGTGTCTGTGACAGTACCCCCCCTCCCACGGCCCGCTCCTGAGGGCCGAGGACCCCGACGTCGTGGTGGTCGTCCTCGAGGTCGTGGGGCAGGTCTGTCCGGGTGGTTGGTGTGAAAAGCCTGTAACAGAGCAGGATCAAGGATATCATTCTTGGGGACCCATGAGCGTTCTTCGGGACCGTAGCCTTCCCAGTCCACCAGGTATTCCAAGAGACCACCACGGCGCCGGGAGTCCAGGATCTCTCGTACCACGTAAGCAGTTCCATCGTCCAGGATAAGTGGAAGGGGGGGCTCCACGGCTGCCACGTCAGGTTCTGTGGAGGGAAGAACAGAAGGGTGGTGAGGTTTTAATAGTGACACGTGGAAGGTGGGATGAATTCTTTTGTATTGTGCAGGGAGTTGTAACCGGTAGGTGACGGGGTTGATCTGTCGCAGGATAGTGAATGGGCCAATGAAGCGGGGACTCAGCTTCTTGCAGGGCAGGCGCATCCTGATGTCCCTGGTGGACAGCCAGACCTTCTGCCCCGGTTGGTAGGTTGGAGCATGGGAGCGCCGAAGGTCGGCTGTCATCTTGCGCCTGCGCAGGGCTCTCTGCAGCTGGTGGTGAGCTGAGTCCCATACCCTCTCGCTCTCCCGAAACCAGTAGTCGACGGCAGGAACGTTGGAGGGTTCCCCGTTCCAGGGGAACAGTGGGGGTTGGAAACCGAGTACGCATTGGAAAGGTGTTAATCCAGTGGTGGCTTGACGGAGGGAGTTCTGGGCGTACTCGGCCCAACCCAGGTACTGGTTCCAGGAGTTCTGGTGGCCGTGACAGAAGGTACGCAGGAAGCGGCCGATCTCCTGGATCTTCCGTTCCGTCTGCCCGTTCGACTGAGGGTGGTATCCAGACGATAGGCTGACGGTCACACCCAGGAGCGAGAAGAAAGCCTTCCAGACTCGGGAGATAAATTGAGGTCCTCTATCAGAGACAATGTCCTCGGGGATTCCATAATGGCGGAAGACATGGTTGAACATTAACTCGGCTGTGGTCATGGCTGTGGGTAGACCCTCCAGGGGAATGAGTCGGCAGGCCTTTGAGAAACGATCTACGACGACTAGAATGCATGTGTTACCCTCAGACTCTGGGAGGTCGGTGACGAAGTCGACTCCCAGGTGTGACCAGGGCCTCTCAGGAACGGGCAGAGGATGGAGCTTGCCGGTGGGAAGATGGCGTGGGCTCTTGGAGATGGCGCACTCCCTGCAGCCCTGCACGTACCTCCTGACGTCGTTGGCCATGTTTGGCCACCAGAAGCGCTGTTTGAGCAGCGAGAGGGTCTCATTGACCCCCGGGTGACCAGTGCCAAGTGAAGAGTGAACGGAGTGCAGGAGTGGAGTGCGTCGTGTCCGGGTGATGTAATGCAAGCCCTGGGGGCAACCCGGCGGAGTTCGTGAGGAGGCATTGGAGGAGGGGAGTGTCTCTTCTGACCACTCTATGGGGCTCATGAATATGGATTCAGGCAGGATGGTGTCGGGGTCTTCGTTCCTTTCTTCGGGTGCATGGAGACGTGAGAGAGCGTCAGCTTTGAGATTTTTGG
This sequence comes from Chanodichthys erythropterus, assembly GCF_024489055.1. Classification (NCBI taxonomy): domain Eukaryota; kingdom Metazoa; phylum Chordata; class Actinopteri; order Cypriniformes; family Xenocyprididae; genus Chanodichthys; species Chanodichthys erythropterus. Next base: position 36,002,860 of record NC_090228.1, on the reverse strand, counting down.
AGCCTGGACGGTAGGAAATTGTAAAGTTGAATCTTGAAAAGAACATCGCCCATCTGGCTTGGCGAGGGTTGAGTCGTTTGGCAGCCTTTAGGTACTCGAGATTTTTGTGGTCAGTGAGTACCTGGAACGGATGGTTAGCTCCCTCCAGCCAATGCCTCCATTCTTCAAGGGCGAGCTTGACAGCCAGGAGTTCCCGGTCCCCGATGTCGTAATTAACCTCCGCCGGGTTGAGCTTGCGGGAGAAGAAGGCACATGGATGGAGCCTACTTGGATTCCCCTGCTGCTGTGATAGGACCGCTCCCACTCCGGTGGTGGAGGCGTCCACCTCAACGACGAATGGCAGGTCTGGATTGGGGTGGACGAGGAGGGGAGCGGTGGTGAAGGCTTTCTTGAGGTGTTCAAAAGCTTCGTTGGCAGGTTGGGACCAGGACAGAGACTTGGGCTGATGACGGAGTAGGTTGGTGAGTGGACTGACGATGATGCTGTAGTTCTTGATGAAACGGCGGTAAAAGTTGGAGAAACCTAGGAAGCGTTGGAGTTCTTTTATGGTACTTGGGGTTGGCCAGTTCTGGATGGCGGAAACCTTCCCCTCGTCCATCCGGATGCCACTGTGATCGATCACGTATCCCAGGAAGTGGACAGAGGGCTGATGGAATGAGCACTTCTCTGCTTTCAGGAATAGATGGAACTGCCGTAAGCGTTGGAGGACCTCCGCAACGTGGTGGCGATGTTCGGCCAGGCTCCGGGAGTAGATAAGGATGTCATCTATATACACTAGGACGGACTTGTGGAGGAACTCCCGGAGCACCTCATGGATGAAATCCTGGAATACGGAGGGGGCGTTGACCAGGCCATACGGCATAACGAGGTACTCGTAGTGGCCGGTGGGCGTGACGAAGGCGGTCTTCCACTCGTCCCCTCGCGTCTCCGGATGAGGTTATACGCGCTGCGGAGGTCCAGCTTCGTGAACACAGTGGCACCACGGAGGTGTTCCAGGGCCGCTGGGACGAGGGGAAGTGGGTACCTGAATTTGACGGTTATCTTGTTTAAGGAGCGATAATCGATGCAGGGCCGCAAGCCTCCGTCCTTCTTGGCCACGAAGAAGAAGCTTGAAGCAGCAGGGGAAGTAGACGGGCGGATGTATCCTTGGTTAAGGGCCTCTTTGATGTATTCCTCCATGGCCTTCTCCTCCGGTACTGACAGGGGGTATATGCGTCCCCTAGGCACTGGTTCACCCGGCAACAGATCGATGGCGCAGTCCCATGGCCGGTGTGGAGGAAGCTTGGAGGCGCGTTGCGGGCAGAAGACGTCACTGAAGTGGGCATAATCGGGTGGAATGTCGACGGAGCGTTTATCCACAGGGCTTTCGATGGAGGTTGCGTTAATTGAGAGGTCTTTGGAGAGAGGAGATCTTGGAGTAGGAAGGTCTGGGAAGCAGCTGTAGAAGCAGTGGTCGCCCCACTTCAGGACTTCGCCCGTGCGCCAGGAGATGGTGGGGTTGTGTTGTTCCAACCACGGACGCCCTAGAACCACGTCAGCGGTGGATTCCTCCAGAACCAGCAGATGGATGTTCTCAGTGTGGAAGATACCCACTTGCAGCTGAAGCGGTCCAGTCATCCGTCGGATCATCCTTCGGCTCAGGGGTTTGCCCGTGATGGAGTGGACCTTGTAAACATTCGGAGAAGGCGAGGTCTTGAGCCCGAGGTGTCGACAGAGGGCGCCGGAGATGAAATTTCCTGCTGACCCTGAATCGAGGAGCGCCACCACTGAAATAGAAGCATTAGCCGCAGTAAGGTTTACTACAGTAGTGAGTGGTTTCATTTTTTGGATTGAGGGAATGATGGCACTCACCACGGGTCGAGGAGGACGAATTGGGCATGTGGAGATTACATGCCCAGGGGAACCACAATATAGACATAGATTCAGGGTCAGCCGTCTCTGTCTTTCTGTAGAAGATAAGCGGGAGTTATCCACTTGCATTGGTTCACTTGCTGGTTCTGGGGAGCTGACGGGTTCGAACCGACGGAGGAGTGTGGTGGTTGGTAGCTGGCTCTGGTGCTCTAGGAGGCACGACTGCATACGAGAACCCACTCGGATGGCGAGTTGGATGAAGCGTTCGAGTCTTAGGGAGTCCTCGTATGCAGCGAGATGCAACCGCACGTTGGGCTCCAGCCCTTGTCGAAAGGTGGTGATGAGAGCTTGTTCGTTCCAACCACTGGTTGCGGCTAGCGTTCGAAACTGCAAGGCATAATCATTAACACTCTTATTTCCTTGTTTAAGGTTATACAATTTCTCACCAGTGGACGAGTCGGTTAGGGGTTTTCCGAAGACTTCTCTGAAGTGAGAGACGAATGCAGGGTATGATTTAACGACAGAGCTTCTTTGAGTCCAGAGAGAATCCGCCCATAGAAGGGCCTTACCTTGCAGTTGTGATATTATAAACGCTATTTTAGCCGTGTCGGTGGGGTAGAGGTGCGGTTGCATCTCCAGAACCAACTCACACTGCAGTAGGAATCCGCTGCATTCCTCCGCCGATCCAGAGTAGGGCGCCGGTTTGGCCATGGGACTGGCGGTGAAGACTGGAGAAGCAGCCGCGGCGGTGGATGCGGAAGCGGCAGCGGCGGTGGGTGCTGGTGATGGTGATGGTGATTGTGAGGTGAGTGCTCGACGTAAAACGTCCACGAGCTCCTGAAAGGGGTCCTGTTGGCTCATGCTGATGCTTAGCTGTTATGGTCCGGTCTTCTGTTATGACAGAGACACCGGAGACAGGAATAAAAGCAGTTAAGATGTTTATTTGGCAATCAGCAGAGCAAAACGGGTGATGAATGAGGTGGTGGAAGATCTCAGAGGTGGAATGAGTGATAATACTGTCCTTGTTGAAGTTGCAGATGAATGAAGATGGAGACGCTGGAGAAGGCTGATGGAAACACTCACACACACTGGCAGGTAGACACACGAGGAGACTGGAGACAATGGAGACGAAGGAGATGATGAGGCTGGGTAAGTATCGCTTAGGGAGTCCTTGAGGTAAGTTTACAACTGGTGTAACACAAACGAGACCGGACAGTGAGTGTGTGTGAGTGTGGGGTTTAAGTGCTGGTGTTGAAGACTGATGTGATGAGCTTCAGGTGGCGGTGATTAGTATGCTGGTGATTGGGTGCGCGGGTACTGAAGTGAGGTGGAACCTGACGTGTCTGTGACACTATCAACTTTCAGAAAGAATATTCTTCCTGGCCACAGAAAAACTGAGAATGATTATTATTGATATTCTGAATATTTATATTTTTATTACAAATATTAAAGATAATCACAAATGCTTTGTTCATATAATCTAGTGGTACAGTTGAGGTCAAGTTTACATAAACCTTGCAGAATGTTAATAATTTTAACAAAATAATAGGTACGAAATTGACTGTTTTTATTTAGTGTTTCCCTGAACAAGCTATTTCACATCACAGATGTTTACATATAGTCCACAAGACACAATAATATGAATTTACACAAAATTAACCCATTCAAAGGTGTACATTTACTTGAATCTCAATACTGTGTGTTGTTTCCTGCAGAGAGATTGGGACGATTCGAAGGGCTCTGGTCAGTCAGGGGGTCCATTCAATGTATTTTGTATTAAAGCAAGAGTTCAGAACTGTCAATCTGATTTATGAGGTCCAACAACACCTGATGAACGTGTCTATCATTGTTTGTCGGCGTCTGTCTGTGGTGTGAATTGGTCTTTAGGCGCTTCACTATCCAGACAGTCCATTTTCGGCTCAGATCAGAGCATGTGTGAAACAACTTTACTGAACTGAACCAAACACTTTATATACAGAAAAATGGTGCACATAATGTCAAGAAACCAGCAAAAATACTTTAGAAACCAGATCGAAACCCCTTATGTTTATTACTTCTGTTAATGATTAACGTCAGTAGGTGTTATTCATGACTGTCTTCCAATTAAAGGAATATTCTGGGGTCAAAACTAGTTTAGCTCAAATTCAATTTACAGAATTTGTAGCATAATGCTGTTTATCACCAAAAAAAAAAAAAAAAAATATATATATATATATATATACAATCAATAAACACAAACACCGATGAGGTAAAAACACAGTTCACTCCAGAGGAGAAACTAGTACTAGTTCGTTGGCATCTTGAAGACACTAAAACTGTCTGAAAGTGTAAATGAGATATATAGAGAGGACTACAATCTGCAAAATGAGCAGAAAAGATGGACAAACCACCAATATCTATGAAAATGATGACGTTATAAAAGGTAAAATTGGAAGAGAGATCACAGACTCAACGCAAGGAAAATCATCTAAACTCACAAGTACTGAAATTAATAATTCACTCAGTTTTCATGCTTTCAGTTGATGTGTGATGTGTTAAGGGGATAAACAAAGAGAATAATATCATGTTTGTAATTCTACAGAAAGTGTTTGTGTGAAGATCAGAAGCTCCAGAGCAGCTGCAGTGTGTTTGGTGCTGCTGTGTGTTCTTCTGCTGACTGCAGTCATAGTGCTGTGTGTCACGTTCACTCTAGAGAGACGACACTCAGTGCCAGCCATAGACTGTAAAAAAATATGGACGTAGCGTCCGTGACGTCACCCATAGAGTTCTGAACAGCAGTTTTGACGCGTAAATGAGGACGCGGCCATCTTAGCTGCGCGTCACCGCACGTCACTCCCGGATAACTGAAAACGGGCAAAGAGGCGGGGAGGTGCTTTGAGCTGATATGACTGGTTGCTGAAACCACGTCCGCCTAGCTCTACGTGACCATGTTAGCAAGCAAAGGAGCTATCTATCTATCTTAGATACGATCTAAAATATTAATGAAGATAAGTTTTATCATCAGAACGTTCTAAAGGTTTACTGTCAATCTACGGTGTTTTTTAAAGATATAGATGCTCCAACACCAGTAATTTGTGTTGGGTGTGCAAATAACAACATGGAAAATCAAATGGGACTTCATACCTTTATAATAGAGATCGCGAGATGAATCCAATCTGTGGCACTTGGGTAAAATATAAATGTCCATTGCAAAACAAAAATAGTACTTTTTGTCCATGAAATATTGCTATATTATCCATTGTTTGCATAACATTTCTTCTGAATGATCTGCTCTCTGTCATCGTCCAAGAAAGGATGCAATCTGAGCAGCATTTATGTTGTAAAACTATACGATCGTATCTAACAAACAAATGAGCCCGTGTACAAAGTATATTTTTCAAAATAGTGCAGCAGTTTTAGTTATAATATCCAAGCAGTGCTGTCAGAGTTGTATATCCTCCTGGTATTGTCATTGTATTAAATCTCACAACCAAAACTTTTAGCCAATGCCACGATCCAACAACGTGTGTTCCCATTCAGTCGGTCACGTTCGACGTACGTCGGACAGACCGACGAATAGGAATCTCGCTAGAGAGGCCAATCTACTTCGAGTGTAACTAAACGAGCCAATGCACATTGGCATGCAATCATATGCATCAGCTGCTTGCCTCGCAGCGCGGGTATATAATGAGCAGCAGGTGCGTTGCATCTTCAGCTTTTCGCTTCGGAGCCAAACCTTCTCAACACTGAAGAAGATAGCTACTGAAACCACGAGTGTGAACGAGTCTGCTCTTCGAGACGTCTCTTGGTTGCGGTGCAGGCGGACAGCGCAGCAGCGGGGCCGATTTCTCCTTTGTTTTTCTTTGCCTTTTTTATTTGAGCAAAAGCTGTAATCAGCGTGAAGGCCGTTCTCACGGCTGGTGAAACGGTGCGCCTAGAGCGCTAAAAAGCTGTTATTACAGCTGGTAAGAGAGCGCCTTCAAGGAGAGTGCACACGACAGGCTGCACATTTCCCTGTCTGTGCTGCAGCGGCTTTTCCCCTGCGTGCTTCAGCACCTAAAAGAGTCAGTCCTTGAAAGAGCTTACACGAGTAGTTCGCGTCTTTTTAAAGATGTCGTTCTACTTGTGTGTTTCTGGATGCGGTCGTTACCTGGCGCCTCGGGATGGTCACCAGCGCTGTATCGCGTGCTTGGGCTTAAGGCACGCTGAGGCGGCGTTTGTGGACGAGTCATGTACCCATTGTGGGAAGATGACCGTCGCGGAGCTGCGGTCGAGACTCCACTTTCTGCAAAGGGGTGGAGTCCCGGTCCCGACGCCTCGTTCCAATCCTCCTCAGAGGGTTGCTTCGGGCGGCGGGGCTGGTGACTTGAGGATCACGGTGAGCGCGTTTCCTTCGGGGAACCAACCCCCTAGGAACCCTCACCCCTCTTGCGCTCCGCAGCCAGTAGAGCTGCCGGGGGAACGCGGTGGACCACCCCAGAGGTGTGTACCATCCATATCCTTCGGAGCTCCCCAAGACGACCGGATGTCGATCGCTGCATCGGAGGGTGAGCCTGACGCTTCTGGGGATGACGATTCGGCGCAGCTGCCTCCCTCGGGAGTGACGACTGTGCCCGATTCAGACCCGGAAATGATGGCTATGCTTTCCCGGGCCGCCAACAGGGTCGGGCTCGTGTGGAACCCTCCACCGTGTCCCGAGCCCTCGAGGTTGGATGATTGGTATCTCGGGGTGGCAAGGGCTGGTTCTCAGCCCCCCACCCCAGTGCCTTTCTTCCCGGAGGTGCATGAAGAGCTCACTGGCACGTGGACGGCACCTTTTACTGCCCGAAGCCGTGTCGGTGGGTCCTCCTCCCTCACCACCCTTGATGGTGGAGCGGCTAAGGGTTATACGCGCATACCCCCTGTGGAACGGGCCGTTGCTATGCAACTGTGCCCTAACTCCACCTGGCGGGGGAGCCGTCTCTCCCTTCCCGGGCCTGTAAGTACTCGTCGGATCTTACCGGCAAGGCTTATCAGGCCTGTGGGGAAGCCGCTTCCGCCTTACACGCTATGGCGTTGTTGCAGGTCCATCAGGCCAAGGCACTGAAGGACCTGCACGAGGGTGGTCACGATCCGCAAGTTCTACAAGAACTTCGTGCCGCGACGGACCTCGCGCTCCGAGCGACGAAGGTTACGGCGCGGTCAGTGGGTCGTGCGATGTCCACCATGGTGGTCCAGGAACGCCATCTCTGGCTGTGTCTTGCGGACATGAGGGATACCGACAAAGTCAGGTTTCTTAATTCCCCCGTGTCCCAGACCGGCCTCTTCGGCGACGCGGTCGAGAACTTTGCCCAACAGTTCTCGGCTGTACAAAAGCAGTCAGAGGCGATCAGTCACATCCTGCCGAGGCGGTCAGCTGCTGCACCTCCACCGCCGGCGGCACCTCAGACTGCCCGTCGCCGAGGGCGCCCCCCTGCAGCCGCCCCCGCTCCGACGCCCCAGCAGCAGCAGCCTCCATCCAAGCGGCGTCGTGGAGCCGGTCGCGGGCGGGGTGCCCAGCCCGTCCAGCCACCCCCTAAGAAGAAGGGGGGCAAGGCCAAGTCCAAGCGGCCCTAGGACGGGCGACCCGGAGATGGACGGGACTGCTCTTCAGGAGGTGGTGACTGCACCGCTCCTTCCCCCGGAGGAGGGCCGGGTGGAGAATCTTTTGTTGTTTCCTTTTGTTCCGCCGCTGGCTCAACGGCCAGCGGTACCCAAATTTTCAATAAAAGAGCAGTTTCCTCTATCTCCGGGTCCGAAGAGGGCTCGGAGAGCAGTGGGAGGGCTAGAACCTCACCACTCTCATCCACCTCTTCTGTCGCCAGCGGACAGCAGCGAGCAGCAGGTAGGCAAAACCTCGACTGCTCCCTCTGTCCACCCGTGGAAGCAGGTAAGTGTTGCACAGCACACTGTGACCCCGCTTCGGGCCGCCTCACACAGAGAGCCTCCCGGGCCGCGTCCCTGCGTTCCACCTCGCTGCCCCGCGGCGGGTACGCCGGTGGTCCCCTTGGTGCCGCTTGCGCGGTCTCTGGGAGCCTGGCTAGCGCTCCCCAGTCCGTCTCGCTGGCTCCTTCGGACCATCAGGCTCGGCTATGCGATTCAGTTCGCCCGGCGCCCCCCAAGTTCAGGGGCATCCTCTTCACTACAGTGAAAGATGCCGATGCCCCTGTTCTGCGTGCGGAGATCGCAGTCCTACTGGCGAAGGACGCGATAGAGCCGGTCCCTCCAGCCGATTTGAGGTCGGGGTTCTACAGCCCCTACTTCATTGTACCCAAGAAAAGCGGCGGGTTACGACCGATCTTGGACCTGCGAGTTTTGAATCGGAGCCTTCACTAGCTACCGTTCAAAATGCTCACGCAGAAACGCATTTTCGAGTGCATCCGTCCCCGAGATTGGTTTGCAGCGATCGACCTGAAGGACGCGTACTTCCATGTTTCGATTCTTCCGCGACACAGGCCATTCCTGAGATTCGCGTTCGAAGGTCGAGCATATCAGTACAGAGTCCTACCCTTCGGGCTGGCCCTGTCTCCCCGCATCTTCACGAAAGTCGTGGAGGGAGCCCTTGTTCCCATGAGAGAACAGGGTGTTCGCATTCTCAACTATCTAGACGACTGGCTTATCCTAGCACAGTCTCGGGATCAGTTGTGCGAACACAGGGATTTGGTGCTCAGTCACCTCAGCCAGTTGGGGCTTCGGGTCAACTGGGAAAAGAGCAAACTCGCCCCAGTGCAGAGGATCTCTTTTCTCGGTATGGAGTTGGATTCGGTCGAACAGATAGCACGCCTCACAGAGGAACGTGCTCGGTCGGTGTTGAACTGCCTGAATACGTTCAATGGCAGGACAGCGGTCCCACTGAAGTTCTTTCAGAGGCTCCTGGGGCATATGGCGGCTGCAGCGGCTGTAACACCGCTCGGTCTGCTTCATATGAGACCGCTTCAGCACTGGCTTCACGGCCGAGTCCCGAGATGGGCGTGGCAACGTGGCACGTTCCGGGTGCCAATCACTCAGGAGTGCCGCCGAACCTTCAGTCCGTGGTCGGACCCTTTGTTTCTTCGGGCAGGAGTGCCCCTAGAACAAGTGTCCCGGCATGCTGTGGTTTTCACAGATGCTTCTGCCACCGGCTGGGGTGCCACGTACAACGGGCATGCAGTCTCAGGGGTTTGGACGGGACCCCATCTGCATTGGCACATCAATTGCCTCGAGTTGCTGGCAGTACGCCTTGCTCTGAGCCGCCTCAAAGGCCTGCTTCAGGGCAAGCATGTACTGGTCCGTACGGACAACACTGCGACCGTTGCGTACATCAACCGTCAAGGTGGTCTACGCTCCCGTCGCATGTCGCAACTCGCCCGCCATATCCTCCTGTGGAGTCGGAAGCATCTGAGGTCGCTTCGCGCCATTCATGTCCCCGGTGTGCTCAACCGTGTGGCCGACGAGCTATCACGAGCTGCGCTGCCCGGAGAGTGGCGACTCCACCCCCAGGTGGTTCAGCTGATCTGGAGAGAGTTCGGAGAGGCTCAGGAAGACCTGTTTGCCTCACCAGAAACCTCCCACTGCCAGTTGTTTTACTCTCTGACCGAGGGAACACTCGGGACAGATGCACTGGCTCACAGCTGGCCCCGGGGCCTGCGCAAATATGCGTTTCCCCCAGTGAGCCTACTTGCACAGACCCTGTGCAAAGTCAGGGAGGACGAGGAGCAGGTCTTGTTAGTTGCGCCTTACTGGCCCAACCGGACCTGGTTCCCAGAACTCTCACTCCTCGCGACAGCCCCTCCCTGGCCCATCCCTCTGAGAAAGGACCTCCTCTCTCAGAGACGGGGCACTCTTTGGCACCCGCGTCCAGACCTCTGGAAACTCCATGTCTGGTCCCTGGACGGGACGCGGAGGTTCTAGGTGACTTACCCTCTGAGGTACTTAACACCATCACTTCGGCACGTGCACTGTCTACGAGACGTGCTTACGCCTCGAAGTGGAACCTGTTCGTCGAGTGGTGTTCTTCTCGTCGAGAAGACCCCCGAAGATGCTCGATCGGAGTCGTGCTTTCCTTCTTGCAGCAAGGGTTGGAGCGTAGGCTGTCCCCCTCCACCCTCAAAGTCCATACTGCTGCCATATCCGCTTACCACGACCACATAGATGGCAAATCTGTTGGTCAGCACGACCTGGTCATCAGGTTCCTTAGGGGGGCGAGACGGTTAAATCCTCCTCGTCCCCCTCCATAAACTCTTGGGACCTTACTCTGGTGCTCAGAGCACTCCAGATTGCTCCCTTTGAGCCTTTGCTGTCAGCAGACTTAAAGATTCTCTCTATGAAGACTTTGCTGCTGGTGGCATTGGCCTCCATCAAGAGGGTAGGGGACCTGCAGTCATTTTCGGTCGACGAATCGTGCCTAGAGTTCGGGCCGGCTGACAGCCACGTGGTACTGAGACCCTGGCCTGGCTACGTGCCCAAGGTTCCTACCACTCCCTTCAGGGACCAGGTAGTGAGCCTGCAAGCGCTGCCCTCGGAGGAGGCAGACCCAGCCCTGGCTTTGCTCTGTCCAGTTCGCGCCTTGCGACTGTACTTAGACAGAACTCGAAGCTTCAGGACCTCAGACCAGCTCTTTGTCTGTTACGGAGGCCAGCAGAAGGGAAAGGCTGTCTCCAAGCAGAGGATGGCCCACTGGATAGTGGATGCCATCGCCCTGGCTTACCAAGCTCAGGGCGTGCCCTGCCCGCTCAGGTTGCATGCCCACTCCACGAGAGGTGTGGCATCCTCCTGGGCGCTGGCTCGTGGCGCCTCGCTAACAGACATTTGTAGAGCTGCGGGCTGGGCGACACCTAACACGTTCGCTAGATACTATAGCCTTCGTGTCGAGCCGGTCTCCTCCCGTGTTCTCGCCTCAGGTCAGAGGCACGGAGAGGCCCCAGCTTAGTGTCGGCTTGCTGCGCTACATGCGCATTCTATTCTCCAGAGAGTCCCTACGGGCAGACCCTGTTGAGTCCTCCGGTTACCCTTCGGCAGCCGACGTGGCGGAGCGTCTGGCGCCAGGCCTATACTCCGTTGTATCCTTGAGAACCGGATTTAGGCTGGGTTCCATATGTGTGACCCTACGGGGATCCCATATGGCTTTTTCCACGGCTGCTCCTAAACGAAGCCCGTGTCTTTCCCTCTGGGAGAACCCATCTCTCATCGAGTTGAGTCACCCCAGTTCTTCCATATGTTGTACAACCTACAAGGTTAGTCCATATGTACTTATCCATATAACTCCTTCGGGGAAGGATATGGCTTCCGCAGCGTTCCTTATCGCATGTAAGGCTACGCTTTCCCAGCGTTATCCAATTGTCGCACTGAGTGGGTTTTGGGAACAACAGTGATCGACCCTCTCTGCGTGAGCCTGGTCCCACCGTCCTTAGGCAAGGGGGTTCAGGTGGCTCACGTCAGAGCGCTGGAAGAGGGCAGCTCCTGTGGCGCTTTGGTAGGGATTCCTATTCGTCGGTCTGTCCGACGTACGTCGAACGTGACCGACTGAATGGGAACGTCTCGGTTACATAGGTAACCCTCGTTCCCTGAAGGAGGGAACGGAGACGTACGTCCCGTCTCCACAGGCGTTGTCCTGCTGATGCTGCCGCCTGCTCGGTTCGGCTCCTCAGCGAAAACCTGAAGATGCAACGCACCTGCTGCTCATTATATACCCGCGCTGCGAGGCAAGCAGCTGATGCATATGATTGCATGCCAATGTGCATTGGCTCGTTTAGTTACACTCGAAGTAGATTGGCCTCTCTAGCGAGATTCCTATTCGTCGGTCTGTCCGACGTACGTCTCCGTTCCCTCCTTCAGGGAACGAGGGTTACCTATGTAACCGAGACGTTCTGTTTCTTCCGCATGCATGCACATCTACACAGACACACATCAGTCTCGAATATTATGCAGCAAGCCATATTTTATAATTGTATAAAATAATCGAGCACCAATACAGCCAAGATGCCAAATTCAGCGCCTGGAATTAGCTGAGGTAAAGTGACGGCTCACAGACAGCAGTGGCATCTACCTGTCACTCAAGTGACCACGCCCTTAATTATGCAGAACTTTAAGGCTCAATATAATTTAAACGGATGAGTTATAAAAAAATTCACCCCCCTCAGAGTTGTCATGAAGGGCAAAAATAGCAGTATAGACCAAAACCACAATTTGAACCAACTTGAAAACATGTTTTTTTCTGCTATAAACTTGGCCAATTTAACATAGGACTCAATGAGATTCTGCTCTCTTTTGGAGCCTGTCCCTAGCGGCCAGTCGATGAATTGCAGTTTAAGTTACTTCCGTATTGGCTTCACGAGAGAAAGGGGGAGGTTGCCGCTTGGTGCCAGCGCGTGCCTATAGGCGAACTAGGCAGCCGCCTTGGGCGGCAGCATAGTGAGGGAGGCAAAAAAAGAGAGGGATTTAGTTTTTAAGTTAATTAATTTATTTATTTTTGGGACATTCGTTTGGAATTTTTACACTTTTCAAAAATTGATCACCCAGTTAGTTATTCTAAATCTAAATTATCTTTCCCTCATTCAACCGAGTAGGCTACCAAACCCCGCCCCAACCTAGAGCGGCATATCACTGAAGGAAAAAAAACAAACAAACAAAAAAAAAACGGCGTTTTGAACGGTGAGTGGACTATTGAGTTTGCATGATCGCAAATTTTCTCATAAAAACAAAGAAATTTAGAATTATGTAAATAAGAGACTCAATCGTCACGCCGGAAATAACGTCCAGGGCAGCGTTTCCCAAAAGCATCGTAAGCCTAAGTTGATCGTAGCTCCATTGGTTTCAATGGAGCTACGATCAACTTAAGCTTACAATGCTTTTGGGAAACGCTGCCCTGGTTTTTTGACAGGAGCTGCAGGTTCGGGGAATATGCTGCCTATTTTTGGTTTTGTTTTTACCATTGTGTTTGCGAGATGGCTGGCTATGCAGAGAAGTCGTATTTTTGCGCTCCGACGTAGTAGTAGAAGACAAGATTTTTCGTGCATACAAAATATTGATGTTATGCACGGAGCAAAGGGTAATGAAATAAACGCTATTTACTTTGTGGCTAAATGTTATAACTTGTCAAAAGTCGTTAGTGCATTAAGTCATTTTATTCTTTGACTTACAGGTCAGCCATTTGATTAGATATACGGGATTGAACCGAGCCGGTGCTTCACATTTATTTTGATGCAGAGAGAGACACGCGTCCTGACTACCGTCTCAACAGACAATCAATCAGTGGTCTTATTCAGATTCTTCTGGAAATGACACAGCAGGACCATGGATGGGGACAGCACTTGTGCTTGTTTTTGTGTACTGGCTTGCACACGCATTGTCCTACAGAGTTACATCACAGACATTTTCTATTCCAAAATCTACTGTGTGCAGAATTGTGCATAAACCATGTAAGTCATTTTTTTTATAGTATTTTTTTTATTTTTATTGAACTTACAAAACTGAAGAACTTTATTTTAACTGATGACACTCAGTGACTGAGAAAAAAAATCATTTGTTTTACAATTACTGTAATTATTGTGTTATCTTGAAGTGCCTTTTGATTATTGACTTTGAATAGTTGAAAAAGAAAACATTTTGTGTACATCTACCTCAGTTTGTATTGCACCTGTTGAAGAACATTTAATATTGTGCACTGTATAAAATTGTATAATTTTATTTTCCTTTACTTGGTGGCAGTTGTTTGTACAGTTTCTTATATTTGTAAAGAATTTTCAATACATTTTTATACAGTTCCCTTTACTCCTTGATTTTAAGTTACCCAAATAAATTACACAATTCAGTGACGTGGTCAGTGTTACTACACATCTAATGCAGTTATAGTTGTTCTTATTTGTGAATTATCATCATCCAAACAACTGATTATAGAACAGGGGACTATCAAACCTTTCAACCAAACTTACCACAAAATGTGCTAAAAGTTTTTTTGTACATTTGCAATGTGAAAATAGGACATTTACTTTGTTAACAAATGTGTCTGTACCATTACATGTAGAATAGTTTCTAACCTTCTAACCAAGTATATATATAAATATTGTTCTGCTTTTTTAAAAGTAAGGTGGACACAATAAAGCAAATTATAATTCTCAAGAACGTTTATTTAATATAAAACAAAACAGTACAACAGTAACATGAACAATAACTTAAAAGTTTTTTTTTTAGACAGTATTTTTTTCTTTGTCACTGTGCTTAAAAAATGTTCAAGTATCTGTACTTTATTTTTTTGTGGAACTTTTACTGTAGTACACTCTAAAGCATAAACAATATAAGACTCAATGATTCTCTGTCCTCGCAAACTGCTCTTCCTCTCTTGCGTCCGACTCCATCTGATGGCGGTCCTGTTTCTCAGTGATTTCCTTTATAACTTCAAGTGAAGTAAGCTCATTTTGCCTCTTTCTTTTTGTGGGGCTTTTACCCATTCCTCCACTTGGCCTGGCAGATGGTCGGGGAATCTCTTCTGCTACTGGACCTACACTTTCTTCAGCCCCTGATGATCCTGGTTTTACTGCATCCTGCACTGCTGGTTCTGAATAAGAAGGGGTAAAGGGAGGCTGCAGGCAGTCTGCAACTACAGCACTTGAAGGACTTGCCATACCTGATGGGGAAATTTGTGCACTGGGACCAGAAGAAAAGGTGGCCACAGGCCGCACGTTTGGTCTTTGGCCAATGGCCTCAAAAAAAGGCCATGATGCTGCTGTCACCTCCCCTTCATCTGTTCCAGATCCCGTCTTGAGCAGGCACAAATCCTACAGCAGTAATAATATTAATATTAACAAATATGTTTATAGAAAAAAAAATCTCTGTAAATATTACAGCTTAAACTCATATATTTTGGCCTCAAATCAGTTTTCAATTTTTTTTGCTTGCTGGGGATTGAGTTGGCCTTGCAGTCCCATATCCTTAATAATCTCCCTAAATATGTGTAAACAGTGTTCAATACCATACAATTCCAAAAGTGATGAACACAATTCACACTTACTCAAACCCTTGAGCAGATGCGTTCCTCATGCCTGTGAAAGACTTATCCCTCTCCATACGGAGCCGAATAAACAGAAAGGTCATCTCATCAGTCCCTTTGTTAGATATCACAAATATCTTATACTAATATTATAATATTTAGCATCGAGAACAGGTTTCTTTTCTTTTACAAAATATTATCTCCATGTCAACTACACAGCCTGCTTTTGCTTATGCCACCTGGGGATTAGACAATATATACATGCTTATTAAAATAATGTATACAGTTGTAATAATACATAAGGTTTAAATATAAATACTAGGTTTACATATGACTCAGTAAAGCCCTGAAATTAGGTTCTATTTATTTAATGAATCATAATGCGATAATATTATTCAACGCGCTATTATTATGTTTGAGATATCAACCACTGGTCGATGACCATAATGTTTGTGTAAACTGTAGGTAACAACTGGTAAAATGTACACCTAGGTCATAAAAACCGTAATGATACCTACACTTCAATATTTTCTTCTCAGCTATGTTATCATGAAATCTCCTCCCATCTGTTGTCTGATTGGCATTTTGCAAGGATTCCTGGGTAGTTAAAGTGCGCTGCGGGCTTCGTAGAGCAATCATGTAGTGATTATATTCACCAACAGAGGGGGCTGTGCAGCTATGCTGTCACTGCTACACTTGGCGCGCGCACGGCGCTAACCTGGACCAGAGCAGAGCGCCATTATCATCAGTTATCAAAAGAAACATCGTTATCCGTTTTGACTTTCAAGGTAGTAACATAACTATTCGTGTTAAATTAAAGTAATACAGTTATGTGTTTTATAACCGGGTGCGGGATTGTTTTGGACAGTTTAAACGTCCCCATTGCAGCAATTTCCACACGTCTTATCAAGTGGTGACGGTACACTCAGATATGAATAAATAAATAATACACTTGCAACTTACTTAGTGCTTATAATGAGTCTAAAATGCAAAATAATTATTAAAAATAGTTACAAGTTTAAAAAGTTGAAATTTCTGTAGGCTAGAGTTGGCTAGCCCAGCATGTAAAAATGAAAATATTAAATTCACTAATAATTGTTACAAATATTTGTTCAATGTTGTTTTATTTATCTAATCTAATATTTATGTTGTTTTATTTTTGTCACATTACAAAAATAAAACAACTATTTTTTTTAAATAGTATAAGTTTTTGTTTTGTTAACCTGGTTAATAGTGTAATTTTTTGGTGAATTGTTTTAAAAACAAAATAAAAATTCTTATACAATTAAATCACAATAATTATTAATGTAATGATATAGTGAACCTGCAAAAGCAGAGAAAGCGGAGTCACGTTGCTCACCTTTGTGTGCACAATATTTATAAATGCCATTTATAATCTCTATTTATAATGGAGAGCTGTGCATGCGCAAGTGACGGGATTGTGGGCGTGCAGAGAACGTCTAGGTTACTAGTGTAACCCCCGTTCCCAGAAGGAGGGAACGGAGACGTTACGTCGATACTGACGTAATGGGGTCTCGCTAGGGAGCCAAATCACCTCCAAGGATACAAAACAAGCCAATGGGAATTGGCCTGTGAGATTTACATGCCGGGCCCCTCCCCCGGCATCCGGGTATAAATAGGGCCGGCATACTCACCTTCATTCATATTTTTGCTGAGGAGCCGAGACAGATATCTGGCCACTCAGCGGTGATTCAAAGCAATGGCAGGGGAACGTAACGTCTCCGTTCCCTCCTTCTGGGAACGGGGGTTACACTAGTAACCAAGACGTTCCCATTCAGTCAGTCATGTTCGACGTTAAGTCGATACTGATGTAATGGGGTCCCGTGGAAAGCGGCATAGCAACTGAACCACGTTACGAGTGTTAGGGAGGCAGATGCTGGCAAACCGTAGCGTGCCAAATGCAAGTGCGGCCCATACTCACAACCCTCCAGCGCCCAGAGTACGCCCAGGAATGTCTTCCATACCAGTGGGATGGAGAAGACAGGGCGTTACAATGGAACAGTCGAAGCTGCTGTTCCTTATCCCCGGGGAAGAGTGCTTCGGAACTCAATCCCCCGTTTTCCAGCAACGACAAAAACGCCAGGAAAGCGTTCCCCGAGGAGGGGAAAGCTACGGAGACCACACCCTGCCTGAAGGGAGGGTAATGTGTGGAAGACGCATATGGACTGGTCTAGAACAGTAACGCATATGGAAGATCTCTGATGTAGGCCCTACCTTCCGGGAGGAACGACTAGCAATCAGAGATGGGGCAAAGTGAAGCCGCCCAGGGAAAGACGCGATCAGGGAAACCTTACCGTGGACAAACACATATGGGATTACCTGAGGGGAATCACAGCATATGGGCATCTAGCCCAGTACAAGGGCAGACCAACTGGGCATACACACGAGTACTGGACCTGGCGCCGGACGCCTCCGCCGCGTCTGGCTGCCGCAGGATGCAGGAGGAACTCCACAGGGTTCGCCGTTACGGGGAACTGAACTGAGGAGCGGGAAAAGTGCTCGCATTCCCTCTCCCGAGGGAAATGGCACAGCAAGGGAACACCCGTGGCTATCTACGAGTAGAAAGCACACGGGTGGACACCGGTTCCACTCGGAGGTTATAGTACCTCGCGAATGTATTCGGTGTCGCCCAGACTGCAGCTCTGCAGATGTCTGCAACAGAGGCACCGTGCGCCAACGCCCAGGAAGAAGCAACACCCCGAGTGGAGTGAGCTCGCAACCCGAGGGGGCACGGCTCGCCTTGCCAGTGTACCAGTGTACACCAAGGCGATGGCATCCACTATCCAGTGGGCCAACCTCTGTTTGGAGACAGCCTTTCCCTTCTGCTGACCTCCAAAACAGACAAAGAGCTGCTCAGAGCATGAACGGGAAACAGCAACGCAAGGGCTGGGTCTGCCTCCTCCGGGGGCAGTGCTTGCAGGTTCACCATCTGGTCCCTGAAGGGAGTGGTGGGAACCTTGGGCACATATCCAGGTCGGGGTCTCAAGATCACGTGAGAGTAGTCCGGCCCGAATTCCAGGCACGAATCGCTGACCGAAAATGCTTGCAGGTCCCCAACCCTCTTGAAGGAAGCGAGCGCGGTCAGGAGCACTGTCTTAACCCTCTGGAGTCTGAGGCTGATTTGGGGCCTGGAGAAGTTTTGACATGCCCTGACATTTTTGTTTTTTTTAGTTGTTCATAAACATATTAATGGAAAAAGTGTCATTACACTGTATTCAGCACAAACTAGGCTACAATAATATGTGAGGAACATGTATGTACATGTTTGTGTTTTTGAAGGAATAACGTTTATGCGTGGTTATTGAAAAAACAAAAAACTTAAGTCACTGAAATAAGGCCAAAAAAAGTATAGTAAATCTGTGTTTACAATACTTTAGGGTATTGGAGGTTGTAGACTAGAGTTTTTGCTTCAGAATTATGTAAAAATGATGCTGCCTAGTGCCTACTCCTTCATATGAAACAATATATTGATGTAGTTTTTGTAAGACACTTTTTGCCAAGAAACACAGTATGCGAGGAGGTGTGAATCACCACTGAATAATGGGCCATTCTCACCTGAGAAGACAAAAGAATCAAATAGTAATGAGCTGAAATGACTTGCATATTAATGAGGCATTTCAGTCAGGTAGGCTGTGAAAAAAACCTTCTGTGATGTCTCAAGCTCATCATGATATATGAAACATACAGAAAAATATTATTACAATATAAAGTAATGGTTTTATATTATACTTTAAAATATAATGTATTTTTGTGATGCAAAGAGTCTGAATATAGGCTTTTAGTTTAAAAGCATGCATTTGGAGAAATATTGGATTCTCATATGCTTATGTCAATTTTCTATACAGAGGAGTTATAGTAATGACAATGAATATTAAATAAATATGAGCGCTGGTGTTTTCAATCCATACTTGACGTCGGAGGGCGCTCTGTGCATTTTTAGTCCACAAATTCATCTAAAAGAAGAAGAGGCTATTCCATGAATGGAGTTTCCAATTCATACTGCAGCCGGAGGGAACTAAAGAAACAAAAACTCATCTCAAATTTATCTATAGAAGAAAAGAAAACAGGAAGTTTTCTTTATTTTACAAAAAGCACAACATTGTTGTTTTTACTCTGAGTGTACACAAATAAAAGAAGATATTCTATAGTTTCAATTGATATATTACTTATGTCTCTATGACAAAAAATTACAGAGTATTTTAAGTCTGTTTTGCTGCAATGTGAAAAAAAACCTGCAAAACGCGCCGGCGCGTTTTCAGACCTCAGAGTGTTAAGAGACAGATGTTTCAGCTCAGCTGACTCAAGGGGCTCGAAGGGAGCCCTCCGGAGGCCCGAGAGGGCAACAGAGAGGTCCCAGGAGGGAATGAGGCAAGGCCTAGAGGGATTTAACCTCCTGGCGCCTCTGAGGAACCTGATGATCAGGTCGTGCTTTCCTAGTAACTTGCCATCGAGCACATCGTGATGCGCTGCGATGGCGGCCACGTAGACCTTCAGGGTGGAAGGGGACAGCCTCTGTTCCAAACCCTCTTGAAGGAAGGAAAGCACAACACCGACCAGGCATTTCCGGGCACTCAACGAACAGACTCCACTTCATGGCATAGGCGCGCCTCGTAGAGGGGGCTCTGGCCGAAATGATGGTGTCAACTACTGCGGACGGTAGGCCACTCAAGTCTGCTGCGTCCCGTCCAGGAACCACATGTGGAGGTTCCACAAATCGGGATGCGGGTGCCATATGGTGCCCTGCCCCTGAGAAAGGAGGTCCTTCCTCAGGGATGGGCTGTCGCGAGGAGCATGAGTTCCGGGAACCAGGTCCGGTTGGGCCAGTATGGCGCAACTAGCAAGACCTGCTCCTCGTCCTCCCTGACCTTGCACAGTGTCTGTGCAAGGAGGCTCACTGGGGGAAACGCATATTTGCGTAGGCCCCGGGGCCAGCTGTGTGCCAGTGCATCCGTGCCGAGGGTCCTCTCGGTCAGCGAATAAAACAACTGGCAATGGGCGGATTCCCGAGAAGCGAACAGGTCCACCTGTGCTTCCCCGAACCGGCTCCATATCAGCTGGACCGCCTGGGGGTGGAGCGTGAGCTGTCGTGAGAGCGCGTCGGCCGCACGATTGAGCTCGCCTGGGATGTAGGAGGCGCGCAGCGACCTGAGTCGGCGCTGACTCCACAGGAGGAGATGGTGGGCGAGTTGCGACATGCGACGGGAGCGTAGACCACCCTGGTGGTTGATGTTCGCTACAGTCGATGTGTTGTCTGTCCGGACCAGTACATGCTTGCCCTGCAACAGCGGTCGAAACCGGCGCAGCGCAAGGAGTACTGCCAGCAACTCGAGGCAGTTGATATGCCAATGGCGATGGGGTCCTGTCCAGGAGCCCGACGCAGACTGGCCACTGCATATGGCACCCCAGCCGGTGGAGGACGCATCTGTTGTGACAACAACATGCCTGGACACTTGTACTAGGGGCACACCTGCCCGTAGAAAAGCAAGGTCCGACCACAGGCTGAATGTGCGGCGACAACTCGGCGTGATGTCCACGCGGAGTGAGCCGCGGTGCCATGCCCACCTCGGGACTCGGTCATGAAGCCAGTGCAGTGCTAATCCTCAGATCTCCCAGAGCACTAACCGGACCGGCAGCCGCTACAGCCGCCAGCGCTGGGGTAGTGACAGAGGGGACTCTGCCTTTTGTGTTAAAGAAGGAGAGTCGCGATCTTAACACCAACAATGGACATGCCCTCGCAGTGAGGGCATGTACCATCCACGAGCGCTGACTCGGCGTGCGGTCTACCCAGACACGTGAGACAGTGGTCGTGGCCGTCAGAGGAGGTCAGGAAACGACCGCATCCAGAAACACACGGACGAAAAGACATCTTGAAAAAGACGCTGATCGCCCGTGCTTGCTCTTTCAGGAAACCTCACCAGCCGAAGCACCCAGGGATGGGCGTACACCGTCCTGTGGGCAGCGCGCTGTCACCCCCACCGCTGAGCGTGCCTTTTCCCACAGCTGGAGAGACTCGAGCAGGCCACCGGAACGAGCGAAGAAACAGCAATTAAAATTGCTGTTTGTCAAGAGAAACCTGTAGCAATTATAATTGCTGTTGCTCTCTTTTAGAGAAATTCACTCTTTTTCTTTTCCTTGAAGTGAAGGACGATCGATCTGATCGGCTCCGAAGCAAAAGTATGGGGGAGGGGCCCGGCATGTAAATATCACAGGCCAATTCCCATTGGCTTGTTTTGTATCCTTGGAGGTGATTGGGCTCCCTATCGAGACACCATTACGTCAGTATCGACGTAATGCCGAACGTGACTGACTGAATGGGAACCGCTTACACACCGTCGCTTCGCAACTAACTACTTGAAGTACCACCGATTTGCGGCTTTCGTGTGTCTCTCATTGAAAATGAACTAGAGACTTTGCACGTCCCGTAAACTGTCTTTATGTCGAAGTAGGCTACTGCCCACCCTATTTATTAGCAGCCCACCAAGAATTCTCCTTTATCTTCCAGATGTTCTTACTATATAAGTGTTTGCATTTGTAGTTAGTAACGTGCTGATTATTTTTTACATTGCAGAGTGAAAAAAGAAAAAAAAAGAAAAATCTGAAAACATGCTTGTACATGCTTTTATATTAGTGCAAGTTTATTAATAAATCAATAAACAAAACCACCAGTATTTCACATCTCAAATATCGAGTTTAATTGAAGTGTTGTATTTCCGGGTGACCACACACCCCCTTGTCGGGGCTTTTATGACCAAGGAAGATTAACAAGCTTGTTCTTGAATAAGAACTATTAAAGATTCTTGTAATACTGATGTGTTGCACAGGTATGGACATACAGCATACACAAGCATTTAAATCTTCCCGCTACGAACGTATAGACACTAAACATGGCATGATTGAAGTTATCTTAAATGTATCATAAAGCATACACATAAATACGTGAATACAATGATTGTAATACAGCAACAGTAATAATGGATAATATTTAATTTTGTGCCTGTTCATTTATAGAACAGTCCGTATATACATTAATGCAAGAGAGTCTGTGTTATGTGTGGATAATGCAGGAAAAATGCACATTTTTGTGTGTCTCTTCTCTGCTCTCCATGCGGCATTTATTGGTGCAATAATACTGGTAACTGAGAACTTCTCGGGGGATGGGGACAGTCGGATCCCAGAGTGAGCTTAAAACTATTGGTGAACTAACAAATAATTGTTCGATTTGTCTCAGTCATTACACAAGTGATTCAGAGGAGTACTTTGAATGAACAGATTGATGTTATTCACCAAAAACTCTCGATCTTTCCTGTTCATGAATCTGAAGACTAGCAAAATGAATCCTTTTTAGAAGTACCTGAGAATCTTGAGATATGGATACTTAAAGAAATACCTAAGAAAGTGTTATACAAAGTATGTGTGAAAACTGTTCACAAAGAGGCGCTAAAAGAGCAGCAACCATCGACATGGACAAGGTGGTTCAGGATGTGTTTTCCCTTGCAAGATCAATGGAGGATCCTGTACAAATATCCAGTAGAAAAGTGAACTGGAGATCTGCAATGGCGAATAATGAATTGTGCAATAGCTACAAACAGATATGTGTCTCGCCAGCAGTAGGGGGAGAATATAATTTCTGTGGTGAAACTAGAAAACAAGAAACTATTGAACATCTTTTTTTGCATTGTAAATGTTTAGAATGGCTATTTACACTGTTAACAGAATGGTTTAGAGGGTTAGGTGAAGATTTCTCTGAATATGGTTTTATTGGAAGTGTAAAATACAAAGTCTCAAAAAAGTTACTATTGTGTCTTTTAAAATATTTTGGGTTCCGCAAAATTGTCAATTTGGAAAACAAGGAAATATAAATTACTGGATGTAGGTGCAGTGAACCCTGAAGAGATGGATGAAAGGTTTAATTGCAAGCAGATTAAAGATTGAATTTGCTTACTATGAATTGATGGGAGATAAAACGTTTAGGAAAAAATGGTGTATAGGAGACATCTTGTGTAGGATATATGAAGAGCAATTTGTGGTAATTTTTATATTTGGTGATTAATTAAGTGTGGGATGGATGGCATTTTCATTGTATTTATATAATTAAGAATGTAATGTAATTGTAATCAATTGTTTTCATATTAAAGATGTGTTAAACCTCTCTTCTCTTCTCTTCTCTACCCTGAAGTGTTTACTGGAGCAAGAGCGGGACATCCTGTTAATCACATGACATTGCAACAATGGCCGAGTTTCACTTGAATATACATCACAAAAGGGAAGGGAAGAAAGACATTCACAACTTCTGTTTCTGTTTCATGTCAAAGGGTCTGATGTCACAGGTATTTGTTTCCACACATTGAAGTTTGTTTGCCACTGGCTTTAAAAAGAAGACGAGTGCTGATTACATCTACAACAAACAAGGAAGATCATCATTTAATGTTTGACAGTTAAAGAGCAGAAATGTCTGATGGTATTAATAAAGATGTGATCAGGACTGAGTCTGAGGGAATGAACAAAGACAGAATGGAGATGATAGTGGAAATCTATGAGAATGCAGAATGTGTGAGAGATCATGACTTCAGGACAGAGACAAACACACCCCAACCACTTCAGCGTACAGGTAATCACATTCATTACTTTGATCAAATCATCAGAGTCTGCACATGTTCAGTCATCTAATGTCAGACCTGTGCTGTTCAGAAGTGTGAAGATCAGAAGAAGCTACAGTGTGTTTGGTTCAGCTTTGTGTTCTTCTGATGCTGTTGTAGGATTTAATAACTCACCATCTGTATATGATTTTGGAGAGAAAAAAAAATGATTAAAATGTTTACTCAGCCTGTGTGTTTGTTAGGATGATCAGTCCGTTTCGTCCGATGCCTTTTTTGTCTGATGTCTAACTGTACGAGATCTGACACTGACGTTGTTTTTCCTGAAACTTGAAGCCTTTCTGTCTGAGGCATGATGCCTTTTCGTATTATGACTGAAGTCTGTGGATGTCCTAAAATGTACGCCGTACCTGAGTCCTTTATATCAATGTTCATGAGAATGCTGCTCTATCTTTGTGTTGGTGTAGAAACAGAGAAACCACAGGCTTGACTTTACAGGCATAGTGCTGTTAGTTACAATCATTCAGTGGCAAACACAAACATGTTTTGAAGATTTCAAAACACCAGAACTTGAGGAAAAAGCTTAAAAGAACACAAAAGGACTATTTAAAGTATCTTAAAAAACATCATAGTAAAACCTGTGGCATGTGCTGATTTTAACCACATTAAAAAGACACGCAAACACTTTAATCACATTTATTCCACTCTGACCAAAGTGTGCGTGTGCATTTTTGCAGGCAATAGAAACAAACATGCAACAAAAGACCACAGATTGATTTCAAGCACAATTAAGATACATTTTCACATCAATTTTGATTTCACTGGAGTAAGTAAAGTGACTTTTCCAATATATTGGTATTAACAGGAAGGGTGTCACATGCTCTTGTACGTTTCCACTTATTGGCCTCAACTACTAAAAGTAGAGTCTCAAATAGCAGAGGACTACAGAGTAGAAACACATATAGCTTCATCATGAGAACAAAAATGTCTCAGCCTGTTCATGGCAATATAAACACTGAACCAAGAGAAACCATACAGGTACACATACAACACAAACATACAATTAGGAATTGAGAAAACATTCATCTTGATGTCTGTCATTTTCAGGAAGTGTTTGTGTGAAGATCAGAAGCTCCAGAGCAGCTGCAGTGTGTTTGGTGCTGCTGTGTGTTCTTCTGCTGACTGCAGTCATAGTGCTGTGTGTCACGTTCACTCTAGATAGTCGACAGTTAATATCCAAGAATGAAAACCTGACCACTGAGAGAGACCAGCTACTAACTAACATCACCAACCTCACACAAGAGAGAGATGGGCTGAAAATAAAGACCAAAAACCTGACCAATGAGAGAGACCAGCTACTAAACAAGAACACAGCCTTGAAAAATAAAACTGATGAATTAATTAAAGAAAGAGACCAGATCAATCAGGAGAGAAATGAACTGAGGAAGATGCTCAATGAAATGGGTAATGTTAAATTATAGTGCAATTACTAGTACAAGTGTTTTCTTAAATATCTAAATGGAGTCATTCTATAAACTTGTATTGTCTTTATATACATTTAGTTATGTATACCATAACCTAACCCACACACAGTTTTTAAGTGCCACTATCAAAGAAATGTCATAATTCAGTACAGGTGGGGAAAAAAAAAAACTAGTCGATGATCTGGTTGTGTTTACAGGTGGATATATTTATCAATCCAGTTTTTACTTCATTTCCTCTGAGGAGAGGGACTGGGCTGAGAGCAGAAGATACTGTACAGAGAGAGGAGCAGATCTGATCATCATAAACAACAGAGAGGAACAAGTGAGTGAAAGATATATTGGACACCAAAGGTTGTGCTGCTCACAGTATGAATGTCTACTCACCAACACAGACCTTAAAGAGTTAGTTCACCCAAACATGATCATTCTGTCATCAATTCCTCACCCTCTTGTCTTTTCATAAGACTTTCATTCTTCTTCAGAAAACAAATGAAGATATTATGAAATCTGAAAGATCTCTGTCCCTTCATTTAAAGTGTATTCACCCAAAACTCTGACGATTCAAACTGCTCATCGAACATACACAGAGCTCAACCGATCTTACTTAATGCATGAGAACAAAGTTGCTCTAGGTTTGTTCGCTGATCAATGTTTATATGTGAATAAAACCCTAAATTAAACCATCATATAAAGTGATCATGTCTCTTTGAAACACTTGGATTAAACCATTCAATTCATAAGAATTAGATTTACAATATATTTATGAACTTATTGAAGCATCATAGTTTTGGATCAATAGACTTAATGGAGGGACAGAAATCTCTCAGATTTCATGAAAAATATTGTGTACTGGAACAACATGAGTGTGAGGAATTGATGACAGGATTTTCAGTTTCAGGTGAACAAACCCTTTAAATGCAGACATCCCAACCTGCAAAAAGTCATTTCAGGGAGGTATCATATGTACATGTTTTCATGTAGCCTTGGCGAATAATATGCACATGAAATGAAACTTGTCAACTGACCTCGCAGATAATTGATTGGTTGATCTGCCGAAAAAGGCCATTCGGGATGCTCTCTGTCATACATGCGCTTCGCACACACGCACACACACACACGCAAGGTCTCTCTTTTGCTCCCTCTCCCTCTCTGCCGTGCGCGCGCTGGTTTGAAACACAGTCTCTATGCGCGCTCTTGCTCGCTCGCTCTAGATTCCGGGAGATTTTAACTAATTTGCGGGCATCAGGGAGCCGCTATCAATATGCGGGAGACTCCCGGAACTTCCGGGAGACTTGGGATGTCTGTAAATGTTTAACCCTTCCTGCTTCATTTTACTAGGAGTTTGTTAAAAAGATATCTGGTGGTACTGGAGTCTGGATTGGTCTGACTGACAGTGATGTGGAGGGCAGATGGAAATGGGTTGATGGCACCAACATGACCTCTGGGTGAGAAATCACTGAATTAAACTGATTATTATCTAATAAATGATCATATCTCACAGTCAGTATCATATCACACAGGAAGCAGCACTGAACATCTAATGCTGATCTGTTCTTTCAGGTTCTGGGAGTCTGGAGAACCAAAAGGGCAAAGAGCAGAGAACTGTGCTTTGTTATTTTCATCAGGGTGGCATGATTATCCCTGTAATAGTGCTTTTAAATCGATCTGTGAGAAAAATATTTAAAAGAAATTTTTTTTTAGAAAAAAAGCAATTAAATGAAATATATTTGTGAAGTGTGTTGTAACTGAGTCAAGTTTCTTAATATTCTCACCATAGATGTAAATAATGACAGTAACTACTGTATCGGGTCAGTGAGTAAAGTACATGAGGACATCTTATTACAATAAATACATTATTTAACATTATTTATTAACATATTTAATAAAGTCCAAACAATGAGTTCAGTCAAATATAACCAACAGTAGCTTGAACTCAGACCTCAAAACTATAAGCTTTGATGAAGACAAAGACTGAACATTAAACCTTTAGATGACACACAGCTCATATACTGAAGATTGACCAGATCAATACAGTGAGAGACACAGATAACATGCAGTCACTGAAACAATGTTGATGCTTCAACTTTAACATTTAGTGTTGAAACAATGGTGAGATTTCAACAAAATCATCAATGGGAATGTCAGTGAATCAACGTTACACTATGATTGATTCCACATCACTGCTACTGAATCAATATTGAAATGAACAAAAATAATCATTGGTAAATATTGTTTGATCAATGTTAATGTGATGTTGATTCAAAGTCACTTAAAAAGTATTAATATTTCAGCAACACTTCAATAATGCTTCAACAAATTCCTGACCATTTTAAAAATGTGGAAAACCTTTTAATTTAAATGATGCCTTTCCAGCAATTTAGTCAATTTATTTTATTTGACAGTTTAACACAATCAATGACAAAACAATGTGCAAAAAGGACAAAAGCATCACAACCTGTAAAAAAACATTAATTTCAGAAGTCTAATGTCATCATTACAAGAGCTCCAATGATTCAAGATCTGGTTTGCATCAGAAAACTGACTCTTTTCCTGTGGGTTAAAGAAAAAAATAAACCATGATGTTACTTAAGAGCAAGTCAATTCAGTTGTCATAGATAGTCACATAGAGGAATATTAATATGCTAAACACAATATGATTCACTTTCTATAAAAACAGAATTTTCTAACTATTTATAATACTGTTAAATTACGTATATATTTCATCTATATATCTACAATAGAGTGCCCCAGGGATGACACGTTTTTGTAGGCCAATCCAGAAGTTAGTGGCACACGGGTTCACTCGACTGAAAGCCTATGTATTTTCCCATAGACTTTTGGAAAATCACAGAAAATAAGCTCTAAAAAGGGTTATGACACTGACACGTTTTGTCTATCAAGATAATCTTTACAAGTTAACACAACATTTATAGATTTTGAAGCAGTGGCGAGGCTACAGAAGGGCCAGGGTGGCACTGGCCCACTCAGATTGACAGTTGGTCCACCCAATCAAATGAGACACAAAATATTTTTTGTGGGTAAGGACTAAGGAGAGAAAAATCACGCATACATGACAATAATAATGACTCAATACAGCTCAAAAACGCAAATCAAGTTTCAAAAATAAATTATTATTTTAGTGTGAAAATGTCTTAGATATAATTAGCCTAACTGCAACAGCCAATCAATAGGCTATTAGTAACTGTTTTAACCAATCACGGATTGTTGGGGGGAGGGGAAGATGAGTTTACATATGCTAGTGAAATAAACTAATATTAAACACGCACGAGGTAAGCATGTCGAAACAGATATCTTTGATTAAATATTTTAAAAAACCAAGAATAGAGCCTGAAACTACACTCGATGATGATGACGACGACAGTACAGACAAGTCAACTGATGACCAGCAGCCCACAACGTCATCTCTCCCGTCCACCAGCACCTCATCTCAACTCGGGCCCGTCCTCCAGAAAAGCAACTCACCGTCTGATTTATCCACACTCGATGAACCGCCTGCTCAGCCCGATTTACGCGAGTTTCCACGCACAACAAAACATGGCAAGTCCAGAAATTTTGCTTCCAAGTGGTACACAAAGTTCCCTTTTCTAGAATACAGCATAAAAAACGATGCAGTGTACTGCAAGATGTGCCATCATTTTAATGACACTATGTTTGAGGGCGTGTTTAACGAGGGATACCGAGATTGGAAACACATCACGCAGGCCTGTGAGCGGCACCAAGGGAGTAAGCAACATCTGATCGCTCTCGAAAAGTATAATGGCTATAGAGCCTGTCATAAATCTGGCCGTGGCACAGTAGTCAACCAGATGAATCACGATGCAATGAATCTGTCATTCGTACAACGAAATCGGGAACATTTAAAAGTAATTTTGGACATTGTGTTGTTTTGTGCCAAACAAGATATACCACTACGTGGTCACAGAGAGAGTGATGATGCTTTGAACCAAGGCAACTTTTTACAACTGTTTAAGTTCATTTCCAAATATGATCCCGAAAAAAAGGCACGGCTTGAGGAGATGCCTAAAAACGGCACTTTAATGAGCTCTGATACGCAAAACGAGTTGCTGGAGGCGGCCGCTTCTTTACTACTGAGGAAGATAAAGGCAGAATTGAATGAAACACCAGACACTTACTTCGCACTGATCGCTGACGAGTACAAAGACGAGTCAAAACAAGAGCTAATTGCAGTGTGTATCCGGTATGTTCACCAGGGAATGCTGAAGGAAAGAGCCGTTGGTTTTGTGGCCACTGTAGACATGACTGCAGCTGGCATCTCAAAAAAGATTCTGGAAGTGATTGAACCACTACAGCTGGACCCTTCTCTGTGTGTAGGCTTCAGCTTCGATGGGGCCTCCGTTATGTCTGGAAATAAAGGGGGAGTGCATGTTCTTTTGAAGCGGACCTTTCCCCATGCAGTGTACGTGCACTGTAATTCTCATCGCCTAAATCTGGTTCTGGCAGCAGCATCAAAAGTTTCCAGTCACGTCAGCACATTTTTTGATACACTTAATTCTTTACATACTTTCATGACGGGAAGCATCCGACACGCCAGGTTTATGGAAATACAGAATCAACTTCATCCAAATCGCCATTGTCTTGAACTTGAGCGATCCATTGACACTCGTTGGAGCTCGAAATCCGGGTCTGTAAGCAAGGTGCTTATTTTATTTGACTGTATTTTAGAATTACTTGATGAATGTAGTGGAAGTAACCATAGCCAGACAAAAATCGAGGCACAGGGTCTTCTGCAACAGATCCAAACGAAGCGGTTCCTTTTTTTATTAGTCACATTTGGGAAACTTTTTGAGTGCAGTGACTTTGCCACAAAAGGACTGCAAAGCCCGACACTGTGTGTTTTGGACTGTATCCTCCTTGTTGATGGCTTGAAAGATGCGTTTACTGTCTTCAGAGATAATTCACAGTGCGACTTTGAGAAAGTTCTGAAACTCACAGATGAGTTAATGAGTAAACATGAAATCAAAAACTTGGATGTAACCATCTCCCGACAAAGAAAGCTGCCTGCCAGGCTCTGTGACTCAGTGGTTGTGTCAAATATTTCAAGAAATTATGTGAGGAACGATGATGACCTACGGCGCTTTGAGATACTGGACCGACAGCTGACCGAGCTAAGGAGCCGTTTTCACGACGATCAGTATGGAATAGTGAAAGCAGCTGCAGCCTGTCAACCACAGTCCGGGACATTTGCTGACAAAGGCTTGCTTGAATCTCCAAGTCAGCATTATGGCATAAAAATCGAGAACGCTGAGCTGACTGTGTTTACGCATCAGATACGTAGGAAAGCTGAGGGAGGACAGACATTCCAGTCACTAATGGAAGTCATAGACAGTTGCCCTTCTGATATTTTTCCGAACATGAATAAACTTCTGAGAATAATTATCACTCTCCCTATGACTTCATGTAGTGCAGAGCGCCTATTCTCCACCACTGGCAGGATCAAAACATCTTTTCGATCATCCATGGCAACCGCTCGCCTAAAGCACCTCGCCATCCTTTCTCATGAGCGTGAGATTACGGAGTCTTTAGATTACGATGAAATCATTGCGATTTACAACGCAAAGCCAAGACGTCTACGTCTTGTCCTTTAAGATGATTTGTTTGGGCTTCAAAAACAATCAAATTAGTAAGTAGCCCTAAATTGATTTTATTTCTAGGCTAATTTGTGTGTTTGTGTTAGAAATTGCTATTAATAATATTGTGTTAGTTTATAGTTTTAAAAGTCTGTTTTGGGATC
This sequence comes from Chanodichthys erythropterus, assembly GCF_024489055.1. Taxonomy (NCBI): domain Eukaryota; kingdom Metazoa; phylum Chordata; class Actinopteri; order Cypriniformes; family Xenocyprididae; genus Chanodichthys; species Chanodichthys erythropterus. The sequence goes on along the minus strand of NC_090228.1, from coordinate 35,972,176 downwards.
CTCAGTAGATGTATATATTTTTTAATTAAAAAAGGATATGTGCTGGCTCGTATTCATGTTTACCTGCATGATGGTATGCACGCAGCCTGTATACTTGCAGCATTCTCTCTCTCTCCCTCTCCCCCTCTCTCAGATGTTGGTCTGCTGCTTGCCACAATGTTCAGATTTTCCCCAACACAGAGATTATCTTTGTTTATTGTTCTGTTATTGTTCTCTTCATTATTTATTTTATTAATGAATGAATTTTGTATTCATGAAACTGTTGGCTAACAATAAATCGCATTTAACTAATCTTAATTGTGAAATTATTTCATCCGATATTGTAAAAAATGTAATTTGAGAGTAGGCTTTGAGGTCCACCCACTTTAAAATTTCTGGCCTCGCCACTGTTTTGAAGCCTAAATAAAGTGGTCAGATATAAAAGGCTAACAGTAGGCTATAAACGGACTACAGCACACCATGGTCGCGGATCAACTTCGTCACCACCAAGCGTCCTCAAACTGTATTTAGAAAACAACTTTATTCATAAACATGCTTGCTGATTATGATCTGTGCTGTTATTAATACTTTTCCACTTTTTCATGAGAAATGCTGTCCAAATATCCCGTTTTTACTGATGACGTCTAAAGTCCCCGCCAAAGGAAGTAGTCCCTTTTAGCAATTTGTTAGCAACTGCCGATTTTAAGACACAGTAAAGGTTTAAAAAAAATCACAAGTGGGTTATAACTGGTGTGTTTTATGTCATAGATCAAAACGTGAAAGTATTTAGAGGTTTTGTTAACCACAGACCTTATTTCAGGCGATTTAGCAAAAACTCATTCAAAAAACCATCCCTGAGGCACTCTATAGTGCTGTTTCTATGAACATTTTACATTTAGTCTATTAACTAGTGACCCCTTCTGTTCAAAGTGGGGTATTGCATATAATTGTATATAAAAGTCCTTATATAATGACACACTAATGTGAGACAAGTTTCAGCAGCCTAGAAGGGATACGAAACAGGAAACGGGTGCCATTTGGGTCTGCAACATTTGATCAGATGCATACGGCATAAAAAATGTCAGTTTCCAAAGTTTAAAGTTATTAATTTGTGTTCTTTTTATCATGATATATCATAAAATGCTTTTTTTGAAGATTAGCATACTATTTTTAATAATTTTTTATTATGACATAGCCAATTTCCGTGTTAACCAACATAACATTTGCATCTAAAATATCACCAAATAAGTTATGTATTTTTTTTTCAAACATATACTATTTTCAGGATTATATGTGTTTACACAAAAAATATTTATTCACAATTGATGCAAAAACTTGGGAAAATGAGATCCAGGCAGTAGATAAAGTTGATAGAAAATTATTTATTCATTACAATTAAATTCACACGCAAACTTTAATCGATCATGAAAATTCCTTATAAAACCAAAAGGTAAAATAACAACCATAAAGAAGCAGTCAATAGTTAATAATAAAATTTAGAGTATTGTAAAATCCAGAGTATTGTATCTAATAGATGAAGATCAAAAAGAGCAATAATTAAGACATTTGCAGATAAGAGAGAGAAGCAGAAGCAAAGGAGGGAAAAAGCTGAATTATCAATGACCCGGTCAGCTTTATACCATGAGCATATAGGGAGATTTATATCCCACTCAAATTGATGTTTTTGTTCTCAAAGAAAAGGTTAAATGGTTTTACCCAGTGTCAAAAATAGATATGAGTTGTTTTGACCCCCTTTGGGGAATTTTGCAAATCTTACACTATTAAATGTCAGCAAACATTAATTCTGAAAAAGACATCACTTCTGCCGTACTTGGCAGGCCTCCAATCTCTAACCACAAACGTGTCAGCGTGACCTGTCACAATGAAACACTTGAAGAACAACTGAACATACCCTTGTGAAAAAGAAGTGCACTTAATGGTATTGAAAGTGTACTTGGTGTGTACTTAGTATACTTTTTAAAAAGTGCACTTGCAGATAATACAATATCATTAAAATTAAAGGCCACTTAAGTGTACTTAAATAGAATATACTTTAATGACAATATTTATTATCATGCTTAAGTGCACTTTTTAAAAATGCACTTTGTAATAATGTCAAATTAGGTTGTACTTAAAGAAAGTACACTTTAATGAAAATATTTATTAACACGCTTAAGTGCACTTTTTAAAAATGCACTTTGTAATAATGTCTAATTAAGTTGTGCTTAAAGAAAGTACACTTAAATGACAAAATTTACTAACACGCTTGAGTGCACTTTTTAAAAATACACTTTGTAATAATGTCTAATTAAGTTGTACTTAAATAAAGTACACTTTAATGACAATATTTATTAATATGCTCGAGTGCACTTTTTAAAAATGCCCTTTGTAATAATGTCTAATTAAGCTGTACTTAAAGAAAGTACACTTAAAAGACAATATTTACTAACACGCTTGAGTGCACTTTTTAAAAATACACTTTGTAATAATGACTTATTAATTGTACTTACAGAAAGTAAACTTGAATGACAATGTTTATTAACACACTTGAGTGCACTTTTTAAAAATGCACTGTAATAATGACTTAAGTTGTACTTAAAGTACACTTTAATAGCAATATTTATTAACACGCTTAAGTTCAGTTTTTAAAAATGAAAGAATTTAAAAAAATTTTTTAAAGAAAGTACACTTAAATGACAATATTTATTAACACTTTTTTAAAAATGCACTTTGTAATAATGACTTAAGTTGTACTTGAAGAAAGTATACTTTCATGACAATATTTCTAAACATGCTTAAGAGCTCTTTTTAAAAATGCACTTAATTTTTTACCTATGACTTTATAGTGTTTTAAATAAGTAAACTTATTCTGATGTATTGACTTATATATTAAAGCACATAAAAATAATTAATTTTAATTTCAACTTGTGTGTTGTCCAAGATGACATTTGTTAATGTATTTTAAATGTGCTTAGTCTTTAATAAATACTGTGTGCATTAATACACTTGAAATTTATTTTTCTGAATTTCAAAACACTTGCTTATATAGTGTATAATCCTGTACAACTTATTGTTGAAATTTTTATCACCAGCTTCTGCTCTAAACTCGACTAGTGTCAGTTTTCTACATAATATTTGACATAAAATGTTTTTTTTTTTTTTGAGTGCTGTATTTGTGATACTTAATATCCAAGAATGAAAACCTGACCAATGAGAGAGACCAGTTACTAACTAACATTACCAACCTCTCAGAAGAGAGAAATGGGCTGAAAATAAAGAACAAAGACCTGACCAATGAGAGAGAACAGCTACTAAACAAGAACATGGCCTTGAAAAATGAAAGGGATGAATAAACTAAAGAAAGAGTCCAGTTCAATCAGGAGAGAAATGTACTGTGGAAGATGCTCAATGAAATGGGTAATGTTAAATTATAGTGCAATTACTTGTACTAAGTAAATGTTTACTTAAATATCTAAATGGGGTCATTCTATAAACTTGCATTGTCTTTAAAGGTGCCTTCGGAAGCCATCTTTATTTTTCTAGCTCAACTGTCAAAGAATCACAGAATGGAAAGCACAGGATTCAAAAATCGATCTGAGGAAGGTATCTCATGAGACAGGAAGTGAAGCTAACATTGGATTCGGACGTGCCTTGATGCCTTTCTACCTTGAAATGTGTCCTGAGAAGGCAGCATTTTCCAGTTTTCGGACGCAGCCGTAGTGTTTTTTTTTTCTATTACAGTGCCATCAAGTGGCCAAACACTACAATTTTTACTTATTTTTTTTACTCATTGAAATCAAGAGATATGGTCATTTTAGTAAAGGGCAGCCGCCTAATTTTAAAAATGTTGGCGTTCTTTTGCAAACCTGAATCACCAATCAAAATTCTTTTGATAACATTTTGCCATGAGTATTTCTAGATTATGCATGTCAAGTTTTGAACAAATTGCACAAATGGCCAATGAGGAGTTTGAAAAAGTAGACTATTTTTCAAATAATCGCAAATGTTTAATGGATAATTTGATTGACAGCAGTGGTTCTTGAGGCAAAGTTGTTCAGAATGAGGACAACATATGATATGAATATTGTATGTATGTGTGATATGTTGTGTGATATATAGGGTCTAAAACAGGGGTGCCCAACCCTGTTCTTGGAGATCTACCTTCCTGCTAGTTCATCTCCAGCCCTGCTCAACACACCTGTCTGTAATTATCAAGTGCTCCTGAAGATCTTAATTAGTTGATTCAGGAGTGTTTTATCAGGGTTGGAGCTAAACTTTGCAGGTTGGTAGATCTCCAGGAACAGGGTTGGGCACCCCTGGTCTAAAACATGATTGCGCCACCCAGTGGCCATTTTCTTTCAAACTTCGCACAGACCTCTAGGGCCATGAGTCAAACAGGCCCACAGAGTTTAGTCCCGATTGGCCTGCATTAACCTGGTCTAAGAGGTGCTCAAAATTTACAGGCCGATGACAGCTAAGATTTTCAAGATACACAAATGTCATCATAAACCATCACAACAACTCAGACAAAGACAAAGAAAATTTTCAAGTAAACTGGACTATATTATAGCACCACTAAGTGGTAAATCTCTGCAATTTTTTGTATGACCGCAGAATGAACTCGTACATGAGTTTGACAAGTTTGGTGAAAATATCTCATTTTGTTCAAGAATTATAAACATTTACAGTTTTTTTTTTTCAAATGATTTGACACATTTCTCACAGTAATCTTAAACCTTTGTAATTGCCCTAAACAGGTTGTACATTTTGCAAAATACTAAATGTGCACAGTAGTTTATACAGCCACCAAAACTATGGAGTTTCTTTTGTGTCTTTTTTATTCAAACAAACATATTGTGTTTGAGAGTAAAACTAATTATTTTGTAATTAAAAATATATATATATTGCAAAAAAAGTCTTCTTAAGGCTCAAAAATAAAGAAGTTGATAATAAAATAATTATTTGCAGTGCGTGTAAATCTTTGAAAACCTTTATTTTTTCTTGTGCACTTCGAGAACTTTTCATCCCAAACCCACACATTTTGCTCTCTTTTCTGCTGTCTTTTTTGCTGGTCAAAATATTTTGCTTGCGAGGTGAATAGGTTTGCAAGCTGAAAAGTTTTGCGAATTGAAAAGTTTTGTTTGCACGTGAAGCTGTAGCTCAGTGGGCGGTCTCTACCAACCAGGATGAAAGGCATTTTTCTATTGGTCACCCTCGATTGAAGTGACAAGTTGGCTACGCCTACTACGGTTTCCCGCCGCTGCTGCTGCCACCGAGAAGATAAGAGAAGCAAGAATGGCGAGCAACAGGTCGTTTACTGGGTAAGATAACTAATTTAATATCATAAACGCAGTGACAAGTAAACTGAATGATTCTCTCTTCTTATGCTGTCCCATTTAAATACTTAACGTTGGCTAGACCAGTCTGTAGTTAGTGTTACCGTTGACTAGATTTTATTAACGTTAGCCAACACTAGCAGCCAGAGCCACCATTAGTAACGTTTGCCGTGTGGTCGATGTCCAGTGTTGCTAGCTGAGCTGACATTCAGAATCACATTTGGATTTTCTCAGCGTAAAGTTTGAGAAGCACTATTTTCAATGTTCGTAGAGTTGGGCCTAGGTTCTGGGGTAAATATATCCGATTGTTAACTCGTGACGTAAGGAACGCCGTTTCTGGGTCCAAGCCCCGGCTAGTTTGACTTGAGAATGCCATCTCCGCGGCCGTTTATGAGAGCTATTTATTCATAATAAACATTTATCATTTTAAAGTTACACGTTTAAAATACTTACAGTCTATACAATAGTCTCCATGGTCACAGCGTCACAGACATTAATATTTTAACGATTTATAAAAGATGAATCACTGTCTGGCCATCTGGGATTTTGGTATGGAGATAAAAGGTTATGATTATAATTTTTTTTGTAGTATTACACCACATTATGTCTGTATATTAGCACCGTTTGTTGTTTTCTTATGGTATAAGATAGAGCGCTTGGACCCAGAAGTACTGCCGCGTGAAGTCAGACTTAACAACCGAATAGGCGTCCCGCATGACGTCACGCCATTTGGAGCAGCCATCTTGGCGGAATAGAAAATGCTAAACCACCGGCGAAATATTCCCGAGCGATGCTGTGCAGTTGGATGCGATCAGATACGTGATCATACAAAAGGAATATCTTTATACCGTAAGTGCGATGACATGACGTGAAGCGTTAGCTGACGGCCGCTGCGCTAATGGTGGTGGGGGGAAAAATAGATTCTGTTCAGTATCGAGATATTTTGCGCACGCAATTATATACTGTAGCTTAAAGTATTGCAATATTTAGGCTAATTATAAAATTATCTCTTTTACTTTCGGGTTATAGGGCTTTGACAGTGGCAGTTTTTTACCACTGTGGTGGTTGGGGGGTTGTTTTGAAAATTGAAATAAAAAAATGTAGCAGCTAGTGTTTGAGTAATTCCGTCAAAGAAGCCACACATTAAAGCCTGTAAAGCATTGAAGATGTTCACAGATTTAATGTGACATTTGAAGTGAGTTGAGCAGTCTTATTTTCCTCATTTTTTGTAATGCCTTGAATAATATGGGGGACATGAATCGCAATATATATCGCAGAATCGAATCGCAATATTTGTTTTATTGCAATATGCTGTTGACGGATGTATTCAGTCAAAATGGCTGACACATGGCTAGGGGTCATGTGATTGGGAGATCCCTATAATCGAGTAACCCCAGAGTGCAGCCTGGACGATTGGGGCGGGGCGACACACCCAATTTCATTGGTTTGAAATAGAGCAACGGTTATTGGCGTAGACGCTTGGGGCATGAGCATGCGCATTCCTTTTTGAGCAACATTATGAATGATCTACGCTGTTTGACTGTACTACATAAATATAATTAGTGCTGTAACCATGGCGATTTCAGTTACTACCAATTTCCTAATGTTTTGATGAACTTAAGACTCAAGTTAGTGTACTGTACACTTGGTACGGCATCTCCGGGTTCTTCAGGCAGAGAATCGCAGTCTAATATACTGCTAAATATGAGGAACAAATTCTTAATTCGTGGCCACGATATAGCCTATATTAAGCCAGGACTACATCAAGTGAAGTAAAGTCAAATTTATGTGTATTGAGCGTTATACAAATTGCTTCAAAGTAGCTTAACAAAAAGTCATATTGTCTGCAAGCTTTAGCCTAATATATCAGTTTTAGGGCTGGGCGATAGAAATATGTTGCTGAAATAAATAATAGCCTACATAGTTTGAGATTTAGCTTAGCTATATTTATTTTATCCAGCAGATAATCAGTGCCACTTTTAAGACTGCATAATTGGCATTGCAAAGGAGAGATATTTTCTATAGGCCGATATATTTTCTATCTAGACTTTCTGCATGTCATCATCCATTTAGGCATCTTCATATTTCCAATAGGATCGGTTTATGCGCAAACTAGAGATTTTACACAAATGATGATAATTCACTGTATTTCAGTAAGACATTGGATAAACCCAAAAGTGCGTTTGATTTTACATTTTAAAGCTAAACCGCGGTGACAAATAAGACAATAATAGGCTACCAATAGCCCACACGCCCTGACCATATTTTGTGCGTATAATAGAAACCTTGCAATGCTGAAAAAATACATCTTTGCATTTATTTTGTATGCAAAAATGTAGGCTATTTAGATTTTTTTATTACTACTAAAACAGTTGTTATTACGTCGATCTGTATAGTATTATTTATGTACTGAAGTATTTAAGCAATGAATGTTCATATCACTTCTCTGCTTGGTATTTTTAAGTCCTAAGGTTACTGGTTATTGGAGAGATTTACAGCTGCATGTGATTTTTTATATAGTTTGGTATATATATTTCTAGAGTTGCAGGTGAAATATTTGCTGTGAGCATTGCGCAAGGAGGACCGCCACCACGGTTTATGCAAGAGTGGTGTTACAAATACCTTGTTCCCATTCAGTTGGTCACGTTCGACGTACGTCGGACAGACCGACGAATAGGAATCTCGCTAGAGAGGCCAATCTACTTCGAGTGTAACTAAAACGAGCCAATGCACATTGGCATGCAATCATATGCATCAGCTGCTCGCCTCGCAGCACGGGTATATAATGAGCAGCAGGTGCGTTGCATCTTCAGCTTTTCGCTTTGGAGCCGAACGGTGTTTGTTCCTGTTCTCTGCAAGCGAGTGTCTGCTAGAAGACGAGTCAAGCTTTTTGGTCGTCTTACTGGCGGAGGACGCGATAGAGCCGGTCCCTCCAGCCGATTTGAGGTCGGGGTTCTACAGCCCCTACTTCATTGTACCCAAGAAAAGCGGCGGGTTACGACCGATCTTGGACTTGCAAGTTTTTAATTGGAGCCTCCACAAGCTACCGTTCAAAATGCTCACGCAGAAACGCATTTTCGAGTGCATCCGTCCCCGAGATTGGTTTGCAGCGATCGACCTGAAGGACGCGTACTTCCATGTTTCGATTCTTCCGCGACACAGGCCATTCCTAAGATTCGCGTTCGAAGGTCGAGCATATCAGTACAGAGTCCTACCCTTCGGGCTGGCCCTGTCTCCCCGCGTCTTCGGGGCAAGCATGTACTGGTCCGTACGGACAACACTGCGACCGTTGCGTACATCAACCGTCAAGGCGGTCTACGCTTACGTCGCATGTCGCAACTCGCCCGCCATCTCCTCCTCTGGAGTCAGAAGCGTCTGAGGTCGCTTTGTGCCATTCTTGTCCCCGGTGTGCTCAGCCATGTGGCCGACGAGCTTTCACGAGCTGAGCTGCCAGGAGAGTGGTGACTCCACCCCCAGGTGGTCCAGCTGATCTGGAGAGAGTTCGGAGAGGCTCAGGTAGACCTTATATGCCTCACCGGAAACCTCCCACTGCCAGTTGTTTTACCCCCTGTCCGAGGGAACACTCGGGCACTCGGCTGGCCCCGGGGCCTTCGCAAAATGCATTTTCCCCAGTGAGCCTACTTGCACAGACCCTGTGCAAAGTCAGGGAGGACGAGGAGCAGGTCTTGTTAGTTGCGCCTTACTGGCCCAACCAGACCTGGTTCCCAGAACTTTCACTCCTTGCGACAGCCCTCCCTGGCCCATTCCTCTGAGGAAGGACCTTCTTCTCAGAGACGGGGCTCCTTTGGCACACGCGTCCAGACCTCTGGAAACTCCATGTCTGGTCCCTTGGACGGGATGCGGAGGTTCTAGGTGACTTACCCCCCGAGGTACTTAACACCATCACTTCGGCCGTGCACTGTCTACGAGACGTGCTTACACCTCGAAATGGAACCTGTTCGTCGAGTGGTGCTCTTCTCGCTGAGAAGATGCTCGATCGGAGTCGTGCTTTCCTTCTTGCAGCAAGGGTTGGAGCGTAGGCTGTCCCTCTCCACCCTTAAAGTCCATACTGCTGCTATCTCCGCTTACCACGACCACATAGATGGTCAGAACGACCTGGTCGTCAGGTTCCTTAGGGGGGCGAGATGGTTAAATCCTCCTCGTCCCCCCTCCATACCCTCTTGGGACCTCGCTCTGGTGCTAAGAGCACTTCAGATTGCTCCCTTTGAGCCTTTGCAATCGGCAGACTTAAAGATTCTGTCTATGAAGACTTTGCTGCTGGTTGCATTGGCCTCCATCAAGAGGGAGTTCGGGCCGGGTGATAGCCACGTGGTACTAAGACCCCGGCCTGGCTATGTGCCCAAGGTTCCTACCACTCCCTTCAGGGACCAGGTGGTGAGCCTGCAAGCGCTGCCCTCGGAGGAGGCAGACCCAGCCCTGGCTTTACTCTGTCCAGTTCGCGCTTTGCGACTGTACATAGACAGAACCCAAAGCCTCAGGACCTCAGACCAGCTCTTTGTCTGTTATGGAGGCCAGCAGAAGGGAAAGGCTGTCTCCAAGCAGAGGATGGCCCACTGGATAGTGGATGCCATAGTCCTGGCTTACCAAGCTTACGTACGTCGAACGTGACCGACTGAATGGGAACGTCTCGGTTACAAAGGTAACCCTTGTTCCCTGAAGGAGGGAACGGAGACGTACGTCCCGTCGCCACAGTCGCTGTACCCCGCTGATGCTGCCGCCTATCCGGTTCGGCTCCTCAGCGAAAACCTGAAGATGCAACGCACCTGCTGCTCATTATATACCCGCGCTGCGAGGCGAGCAGCTGATGCATATGATTGCATGCCAATGTGCATTGGCTCGTTTTAGTTACACTCAAAGTAGATTGGCCTCTCTAGCGAGATTCCTATTCGTCGGTCTGTCCGACGTACATCTCTGTTCCCTCCTTCAGGGAACGAGGGTTACCTTTGTAACCGAGACGTTACCGGTAACATCAAAAGGGATGGTGTACATGACACAGAGATATCACCACTAATCAAAATGGTAGGTCTGGTTGACTTCATTTCATTAGATACAAGTTCTCTATCCATAAGGAAATTAGTTTGCTGTTATCATGTTATAAAGCCACTGACAAATTGGTTTTGCTTTAAAAATCAGCAGTGAATCATGCAGTTTAATATTTATTAAAGGTAAAATTTTACTTGTAGATTGAAGATGCATCTGACCTGTCCAACTTCACAAAAGAAATCCTGGACTGTGGCTACACTGGACCGATCAACACTGACCACAAGGAAAGCATATTGAGGTATGTCAGACTCAGCACTGAGAAAAAAGGTTATGGTTCATTTACATAAGTATCAACACTTAACAGAATTACAATGCCTGCTGAGTTGTAATATGGTACATTTTAAAGCAGATGAAATTGAGCATTATAAAACGGTCAGTTCTAGTCTTAGATTCTGATTGGTCAATAGCTGTTTTATTCACGATAAAACACAGCTATGACCGCTTCGCCCAACGATTCCATTTTTCTCTACACAACACCCCTAGCAACCACACATAGCAACTTAAAAACATGTTTGATCTCATTGATATTGATCCATTGAAGCTAGAGTATTGTGAGAGATCGAGTAAGCGAGGGTACCTGCATTTACATTAGACATAGCATTTTCCTTCAGGTCAGTCCTATATTCATAATTTAAAAAAAAAATCAGTCCACTGTGATATCTTGTCCATTTAACAGTCATGGAGTTTTCTGTGCCTATAGTCATCTGTCAGTTGCGTCTTCCTTCTCTGTGATCACACGTTTGAGTCCTTTCAATATAAAAGTCTTCTCTACTGACTGACTCACTCAATAAGACAATCTTTGCCGCCATCTATTGGTGAAATAATGTATGTAACTTCTGTTGCGGTTTATGATAAGGAACTATATTTTCCAGCGGAAGGAAGGCATTAAGTGATTTTACTTCATGATAGTTGCATAGATAAATATTTTTCTGCTTTAATATTTGTATTGTGTGGAAACCGTTTTCTAAAAGCAATAAGGTACGAGAGGCTGTGCTGTATCAGGAATAAGTCACGGCTGAAGGGGTTGCAGGCACTTAACAACGCCCTTATTCACGATACAGCACATCCTCTCGTACCTTATTACTTGCATATCACACTCGCAATTATAGACTTGTTTGATGGGAGCTATGAGTCTTTCTCATAGGTCTTTGTATATATACAGACTCATACATTATAATTGTTCTTTAAACAAAAAGGAATTCATTTAAATTATGTAAATAAATTGTATAATTTGTTTTGTTGTTTTGAATGCCCTGTTTTTAAATTTGAAGCATTTTAATGTTTTATTTTTGTCTTTATTCTTGTTTTGCCAGAGATCTTGCTCTACATATTACTACAAAACGCATCCCAATGCTGCAACAACTGCGTGTGGGCCTTGAGATATACGATCTAATCAAAGTCATGCAGAAAAAGCCACAGGAGAGTCTCTCTTTGTCATTGGATATGATGACAAAGTATGTAGAAATTTTAAGCATTTTTTGAGCATTTTAGGTTTTTTTTGGTATTGTCACAAATTACAAATGTTAAAATACATTTTTATGCTTTTCTTTTTGGTGTTTAGGTTGACTCCCATTACATTTTATCCCACCTGGCCCCAGAGATGAGCCCAATTGGTTTGATTAAACAAGTGAAAGGGTCAAAAATCATGGAATTCTTTAAAGATTTCCTACTTGAACTTGAAGGTATGGACTTAAAATGTTTTATAATGTGCTATGTTATTTGATAACCAGGTGTAAATATGCTACTGTAGTTCCCAATGTAAAAGAGTATAAATAAACTAAAACATTAATTCTCATTACATCTCTTTATTTCTTCTGAAGACACACAACCAGAAGACGCAGCAGCAGGAGACAACTTGTCTGTGCCAAAGATAATGCAGTGGATGACTGGGCAAGCTCACAGGCATCTGCTTGTGTCAGAAAGGGAGAAGTTTAATATAGTGTTTAAATTTGACCTTTGCTGTCTACAGCACATGCCAAACCACACTGTGTGTTACCGAATTGTCAGGGCTTGCACCAATACCATAACATTTCCTGTAGTCCATATGGTAGATTACGAGTCTTTCAAAACACTCATGCAAACTGCTGTTACATATGGGGCAAGCTTTGACAGAGTGTAATGTATATCAAAGCATTCTCTTTAATTGCGTTATTCTTTGTAAAATTTTTAAAGGGGAAGTTCATCCAGAGATGTAAATTCTGTCATTGATTACTCAACTTCATGTTTTTTCAAACCTGCAAGACTTCGTTCATCTTCGGAACACAAATGAATATGTTTTTATTGAAATCTGAGAGATTTCTTTCCCCCCATTGATAGCTACCACTTTGAACACTTCAAAAAGTTAATAAAGAGATAAAAACTAATCCATATGAATTGAGTAAACTACTCAATTGGGGATATGAAATTTTGTATATTTATTTTGAATATGGATATTTTGCAGTCTTTCTGAAACGTCAAAGTGGTAGTTGTGTTGCTGTCAATGGAGGGACAGAAATATCTCAGACTTCAATAAAAACATATCCATTTGTGTTCTGAAGATGAACAAAAGTCTTACAGGTTTGGAACAACAAGAGGGTGAGTAATCAACAACAGAATTTACATTTTTGGGTGAACTAACCCTTTAAATGCATGTAAGGGGAAATAATATAAATTTGTATTTGGTGTACATTTAAAAAAAAAATCAAATATATCAGCCAATTTCTTGTGGGAGCCACAAACAAGTTCTGATAAAAAAAGTTTCTTATTGCATAATTTATTTTTGTCGTTTTTTTTCTCATTAAGGCAAAATACTTAAATTAAAATCAACTTTAACTTAAATTACATTTAAGACAAACCATACAGCAGGAGCCCTTTTTTCATACATATACTGTTACGAACTTTAAAAGTAGGGAATGTACCGTAACATTTACATATTAATATGCTGCTGGATGTGAAGTGAGGTGGGAGAACATGACAAACAATATTTGGAAGATTCATGTCTATATGGACAAGAGACAAAGGAGCAAGAACAGAGTATGTACGTCTTGCGACGCATGACAGCTGGATCATCCTTGAAAGTACTCCTGCACCATCCACACGTTGCAAAGACATTTTTACTCTTCTCCATGTAACTCGATGTCCCATTGCTTGTAGAGACCCTTTCACCAGCCTGTATCCCGCATGAGGTGTTCTTCCCTTTATAGATCTAACCTTCTGATCAAGTTCATGATCAGAAAGATCAGAATAGTTGCTCCTAACCGACAGACTTTCCTCTTTCATTCGCCTGTATAAGGTTGATCTTGAAATGCCATGCACTTCAGCCAAAGAGGCCAGAGGTAAGTGCATGCTGAGCAAATCTTGGAGAGTTTCTTTTTGTATGTTTAGTCTGGGACGCCCCACACTTCCACTCCATTCAGGTACAGCTACATTGTCCAACAATGGAGGGACAACACTCTTTGAAAGATAATTGGCAATAACTTCATTTAACTGTTCTAGAGCATCCACCACACCCTGGGGTATGTCTATATATGATGCTCCAGCTCGAACAAACTGTAACTCTTGACAGCAAACAAATTGGAGATATTCAAAGTCAATGGGATGCCTATTAACAATGCAACCAAGTCTATCCACAGACCTATGCAAAATCTGCCATTGTGTAATCCTGCAAAGAGAAACAACATTTAAAAATAAAATTAGCTGATGTAACAAATACATAAAATTCAGAAGCATATATATTTTAACTGTGCACTCAGTTTTTGACTAAATCAAAATTCAGTTAATTGATCACAAATTACAATCACTGTTATTTCTTTACTCAAAGGTACTATGTAACTTTTGGAGTTCTAGAGACATGCAGTTTCGTTAACAGACTCAATGCACTTGTTCTAAATAATCTATCAACTCAATGTTTGATCCAGAGTTTTCAGAATTATGCTCCAAATGGCGTGACGTCACACGGGACGCCTATATTTTTACCCCAAAACCTAGGCCCAACTCTACGAACATCGAAAATAGTGCCTCTCAACCTTTACGCTGTGAAAATCCAAATGTGATTCTGAATGTCAGCTCAGCTAGCAACACTGGACATCGACCACACGGCAAACGTTACTAATGGTGGCTCTGGCTGCTAGTGTTGGCTAACGTTAATAAAATCTAGTCAACGGTAACACTAACTACAGACTGGTCTAGCCAACGTTAAGTATTTAAATGGGACAGCATAAGAAGAGAGAATCATTCAGTTTACTTGTCACTGCGTTTATGATATTAAATTAGTTATCTTACCCAGTAAACGACCTGTTGCTCGCCATTCTCGCTTCTCTTATCTTCTCGGTGGCAGCAGCAGCGGCGGGAAACCGTAGTAGGCGTGGCCAACTTGTCACTTCAATCGAGGGTGACCAATAGAAAAATGCCTTTCATCCTGGTTGGTAGAGACCGCCCACTGAGCTACAGCTTCACGTGCAAACAAAACTTTTCAATTCGCAAAACTTTTCAATTTGCAAAACTTTTCAATTCGCAAAACTTTTCAGCTTGCAAACCTATTCACCTCGCAAGCAAAATATTTTGACCAGCAAAAAAGACAGCAGAAAAGAGAGCAAAATGTGTGGGTTTGGGATGAAAAGTTCTCGAAGTGCACAAGAAAAAATAAAGGTTTTCAAAGATTTACACGCACTGCAAATAATTCTGTTATCAACTTCTTTATTTTTGAGCCTTAAGAAGACTTTTTTTGCAATGTATATATTATTTAATTACAAAATAATTAGTTTTACTCTCAAATACAATATGTTTGTTTGAATAAAAAATACACAAAAGAAACTCCATACAAAACTTCATTATATCAGGTGAAAACAGTTGCAGCTCTTTTTATTGGTTTTTACAAAAATCACAATCATTTGTGCACTTTTCCAAAAAGAACAAACAAAATTCTGTTATTTGTTAAAATCTCAGTTGTACTTGGAATGTTCTCAATTAACCCCAAATAAATTTGCTGAGTTAGTAATACACACAACACAGGAAATGGTAATTCCCTAGTTGTTTATACAGTTCAATTACAAACAAAATTATAAAAGAGGAAAGAAAAACAACAAAACAAAAAAGAAGATAAACCACAGCATATACCACATCAACGAATTTGAGGCAAAACTTGACAAAACCTCACTCTAACCATACCACATGAATTTGGTCAAAGCGCCATCTATTGTTTGAAAGTGTTAAACCATTTATTATTATTTACTGTATTTAAGATTTTTAGATAGTTATGATTTTTCCCCCATAATAATCCTACCAGGTCTTTTATTGCTCACTGTTGCAGTTGGTCTGATGCTCACAGCCATGTAGTCAGGACTTGTTGTGCCTTCTTCATGGTTGGCCCATAATTGCTGCTTGCAGCTATATTATTTTTTTATTATACTTATGCCTATATAATTTTCTGTAATTTCAAACACATGGTAACTAGTAAAAAAATACTTAACTTTTTAAATAAATAATTAAAGTGCCCCTTTTTCCATTAGAGTCCCTGTGCCCCCAAAATGTCTGTGCACGTCCCTGCTGCTGCACATCATCAGGAAATGATGAAACAACGCCAGCTTTCAGTTTTTGAATTTCCACAGGTGGTTCGAAAAAAAGCTAGTGGAGGAAAAAAAGCTAAGTGGAAACCAATCATTCTTTGGTGTCTTACTGCCAGTGTCGAGATGAGCATTTTTGAAGTTTTGTATTGCATGAACAATCTTCTTGAAGAATTTGTGTTTCTCCTCAAAGCGCATGATCCAAACATCTATTAATGGTCCAAAAGTTCTAGTTAGTTTGGGATAATGCTCTAGGTAGTGATGTTTGGGTCAAAGTCTTGTAGAGGGAAACAACGTCTGCTCCCAGATCACTTATCGTGCCTTACTAGACTCTACATCAGTAAGCTAAACAAACTACTTCACATTAAGTAAAGTCAAAATAATAATTTAACACGTTTGTTAGATATCCAGTGTTAGCATCAGTTCTGGCAGGTCACCTCAGTCAAGCTTGCATCAGCTGACTCCCAGGTGACTCGCGTCAAACTATAGTAATACGCCTATCACAGCATTCATATATAAGCTCCTCAGTATTATCAGCAGCTATCGTATTTCTCAGGAGCAAATTACCCTCCTCCATCCCCAGCTCCTCCTCTCGTCTGTCAGGATTTGGCTTATGATTCCCCTGAATTAGACTAATTCTTGAAATATGTGTACATGTTAAATTATGACATTAATGATATCTGCATATGTTGGTTCTGTTCTGTTCCCCTAGGGGGGGTTATTGCTGCTCTCCATGTTCTTATCCATGCTAGGCTGCAGGGAGTTCTTACCCAGAACAGAACCATACTGCCAGTACAAACCTATATTCAATTTACACTTATTAAAAATAAGAAATGCATAAATAATTATAAAAATAAAGAAAAATATTCATAAAATAAGTAAAAATATAAATATATTATAAATATTTTACATGATATTTATGTATGGCTCCCATAGCTTATCACAGTCTTAGCCTTTCCAGTCTGATACAGTCCGATAACTCATAGATGGAGCATCCATACTCTTCCAGCATAATGCAATAACTCTTCTAGCTTGAAGGAGACCAAAGTCTACAAGTTTAATCTGTCTTGATGTTTGTATATTGGATATGTTCCAAGAATACAAAGTTTTACATTCAAAGGAATTTTAACAATAAACATGTCTGACATTTTATAACCTCCTTCCAAAAGTTTTGCATCTTTGGACATTTCCAGAGGCAATGATACAGTGTACCTTTATCGTCCAGACATTTTGAACACACGTGTGGAATATTAGCGGACATTTGATGAAGTTTGTTAATAACATGCGCTGTGACTGTAATATAGATTTTACAGGTGTTTTTTTTTGTTGTTTTTTTTACTGTTGCGTGACTGTAAAACCAAAATGCTGCCAGACGTTGGACTTTTAAGATGGGACATTTTCAGTTTCAGCCGAACTCATGTTGCCCTAATGTTCAGTTCAAGCGATTTCTGCAACTGAGATGAAAGCACACGTGACGCTGTTGCAGAGGAGGTCACGTCGGCAGCTCAACCAATAGGTCGTATCGTAAAAGTATCGCCACCACTCTATGATACATATCGTAAGGGTACACCCCTAAAAGTTACCCTTTTTAAAATGTAACAAGTATAAGTATTTCAATTAGATTATTAACATAATGTAACTGATTATATTTGATTACTTTGATTACTTTTCTAAATTTCTAACAAATGTTTTCAACTGCACTCAACACTGATTACTGACAGACTTTCAAAACTCTTCATCACTTGAACTAAGATTATAATAATTTAATTTTAAAGCACAGCCACCACAAAATCAGACTTTAGAATCTCTTTTTACTTTAAGATCATTCTGAGGTAAAATACAGATTTCTGGACTAAATGATTTTTAATTTTCCAGCACTGGAAAGCATTTTTATCACTCGCCATGGTGGCAACTCTCAGATAGGTTGCAGCCTAAAGTTTTCAGCAGTAATGTGGATTGATGTTAAATGGCAGAGATGGGACGCTGAAAATTCAACCAATCAAAAGCATCAGAATAGCATTGTTTTGCCTAGCGGCCTTTAACCCTCTGGAGTATGAGGTTGATTTGGTGCCTGGAGAAGTTTTGACATGCCCTGACATTTGTGCTTTTTTCAGTTGTTCATAAACACATTAATGACACAAGTGTCATTACACTGTATTCAACACAAACTAGGCTACAATAATATGTAAGGAACATGTATGTACATGTTTCTGTTTTTGAAGGAATAATGTTTATGCGTGGTTATTGAAAAAACAAAAAACTTAAGTCACTGAAATAAGCAAAAAAAGTATATTAAATCTGTGTTCATAAGACTTCTGGGTATTGGAGGTTGTAGACTAGAGTTTTTGCTTTAGAATTATGTAAAAATTATGCTGTCTACTCCTTCATATAAAACAATATATTGATTTAGGTTTTGTAAGTCATTTTTTGTCAAGAAACACAGTATGCATGGAGGCGTGAATGATCATGAATAATGGGCCATTTACACCTGAGAAGACATAAGAATCAAACAATAATGACCTGAAATGACTTGCATATTAATGAGGCCTTTCAGTCAGGTAGGGTGTGAAAAAGCCCTCTGTATTCATGTCTCAGCGCAATTTAAAATAATGGTATTCTATTATATTCTTTAAAATATAATGTATTTCTGTGATGCAAAGTGTCTGAACAATTATGTTACCTCTGTGGCATTTCATATAGACTTTTAGCTTAGAGCATGCACACGATTGAGACAATGTATGCATGTATTGCCTCTGAATTTGCGTCTGAATAGCGCTGGCTCCGTGGGCGTGGCCGCATTAGCAGATAATGAGCTGAATCACTGACTTCTGACATGGCTCTCTTTTCATACAGATTACATAAACACAAAATGTTTGTTTTCGATTTGACTTGCACAATTTAAAACCTGACATTTCAATGTTTCTTTAGACATAAGTTTAATTTTTTTGTCATTCGTATTCACTAAGTTACAGTTCATTTTCTGAGAACTATCAGATTGGTCTTCATTCAGACGGAGACGAGAGATCACGCATCATGTTAGTTCCCTTTCGATACTCTCACTTATACTGCAATTTTGCCATTATGACACATTTTTGTGATTTTTAAATTTAACAAGCCTAAATATTTTATTTAAACATTTTTTGTTTGCAGAATTTATATATATATTTGAGCCCATAATGTAAGATCACCACCACCACCACCTAGGCTTACCTTGCCCATTTGTATAACAGCAGTTCCCTTTCGATACTCTCACTCATACTGCGTATGGGGAAAAGCTCCTTTTTCCTCCTTGCTGAAGCCTTTTACAATAGCGCAGTGAAAACTGCACGTCTATTGGCTCAAAGGAATGAAACACTTTGAGCCGATGACAGCGCGGTGTAGTCGCTCGAGCCAATGGTGAAATAGCACGCCAACAAGCCCGCCAAAACGGGCGTGGCTTATGGCTATATAAGCCAGCGTTTCGCCGTTGGTTTCAGTTCTCTCTCCTTCAGCGACGATCTATGCTTCGCTGGATCCTGCTGATCACCTTCGCCGCTGGAACGAGCTCTCTACGCCGTGGAAGAGGCCCCGCAGTGGACAGCTGATTCCGCCGCCTGCTCCCGCCGGCGCCGCCAAAGACTGCCGCCCAGAGCGCTGCTCTCGCTGCCCGCCGCGAGCTTCCGGTTTCGCTTGCAGCGAGTCTCCTGCTACCATCCGGCGAGCGTTTTCTAACGCACCAACACTGTTCACCGCTGCTGCTTCAGAGCTTCCATTCGCGGTCTGTACCGCTCTAAAAGAGCCCCCCCAAGCGCCGTTTTTACGGCGACGGCATCCCAGTATGCCGCGCCATGCCTGTGGCACCTGCAGAGCCCCTTTGCAGGACGACGATGGCCATGGTGAGTGCGTCGGATGTCTGGGCAAGCCCCACGCTGACGCCGCACTCACCGAGACTTCATGCCCACACTGCGAGTGCATAAGTCTCGCTTCTCTCTGCGCTCGGATTGCTTTCTTCACTGGAAGCGCTTCCGCCTCCCGCGCCTTTCCGTCTTCTTCATCCCGCAAGCCGGCAAGGAAAAGACAGCGAGGCAGAGGAGTTCAGCGCTCGGAGATGGGAGAGCTTACGCCGGCCCAGCACCCAGGCCATAGGCAGGTCCATGGCCAACCTGGTTGTGTTGGAGCACCATCTCTGGCTTAACCTCACAGAGATCAAAGACGCAGACAAGATGGCCTTCTTGGATGCCCCTGTCTCGCCCTCAGGTCTCTTCGGGTCAGCCGTGGAGGGGTTCACCGAGCGCTTCTCGGCCGCGCAGAAATCGCCCCAGGCAATGCGACATTTCTTGCCAAAGCGCTCCTGCTCTTCATCTGCTGCAAGTCGGTCCAAACCTGGGCCGACCCAGCCTCAGAGCAAGCCTGCCCCTTCCGCATCGCAGCCAGCGCCACCCAAGGAGCAGCACCTGCGGGCCCACCCAGCGAAACGCTCCACGCTCCCAAGACACCAATGGCGAACCCAATATTTTTACGTTACCAAAAAGAAAGCAAATTTCCTCATCCTATAACGAGGGTGCAAAGACCCCTGCACAGCGGTCTGTCACCGGACGCTATTCAACCCCTGGTCACACGGGTCGAGGCCTGGCAAGCCATCCCCAGAGTGTCACAGTGGGTCATCGGGACCATATCCAACGGCTACTCCCTGCAGTTCGCCCGAAGGCCGCCGTGCTTCAGCGGTGCGGTCACCACTTCGGTCAAAACGGACGACGCTCATGTCCTCTGCGCAGAAGTGACGTCTCTGTTACAGAAGGGAGCCATAGAAATCGTTCCCCCCGCAGAGAGCGAGTCGGGTTTCTACAGCCACTACTTTGTTGTCCCCAAGAAAGATGGCGGTCTCAGACCCATCTTAGACTTAAGGCTTCTGAACCTCTCCCTCATGAGACGGAAGTTCAGAATGTTGACATTGAAGCAGATCCTCGCACAAATACGCCCCGGGGACTGGTTCTTCTCACTGGACCTGAAAGATGCGTACTTCCAAATAGCCCCTCGCCACAGGCCTTTCTTGAGATTCGTCTTCGAGGGTGTGGCTTATCAATACAAGGTCCTGCCCTTCGGGCTGTCTCTAGCTCCCCGCACGTTTACCAAGTGCATGGACTCTGCGCTTCTCCCTCTAAGGAAGATGGGGATCCGAGTTCTGAATTACCTCGACAACTGGCTCATACTGGCCCAGTCTCTCGATTGCTTTGGATTGCTTGATTGCTCCTGTCTGCCTCTCTGCTCAGTGTTTTGTATCTCCGTATAGCTTTGTTTTCTCTTACTTTTATTGAATCTCGTACTTTTTGTTGCTTATATTATCATTACTTTATATATATACTATTGCCCACCACATTAATCTGAAGTCACCAGCTTGTAATCTTTTAATCTAAATCGCTGTTACAACGCGTTTGCATCTCGCTAGCTTGTTTAACTTGTCATCAGTCTCGCGCAAACTTTAATCGAGGATAGTAAGAATGCAGGGGCTTCAGATACTGTTTTGGATGCGTGAACAGAGCTTAGTGAACTCTGTACATTGTTCGGTTCCGGCTGTAGAGCCTGCGCAGCAGGGCACTTGGGTAACAGTGAGGCGGCCTAGCCGCGGAAAACACCACTCTTCCGTTCCATTAAGAACATCAAACAGGTTCTCCCCACTCAGTGACGCACCCACTGAGAATCCTGTTGAAAGTGCCCTAGTAATTAGCGATTCTATTACACGGAACGTGAAAATAGAGACACCAGCCACCATAGTCACATGTTTGCCGGGAGCCAGAGCACCTGACATCAAAGCAAATTTAAAAGTGCTGGCTAATGCTAATCGTAAATACTCTAAAATTATTATTCACGTCGGCACAAATGATGTTCGACTTCGCCAGTCGGAGATCACTAAAATTAACATTAAAGAGGTGTGTGAACTTGCAAGTACAATGTCAGGAGAAGTAATTTGCTCTGGTCCCCTTCCTGTTCGTCGGAGTGATGAGATAGTTAGCAGATTATCATCACTCAATGGCTGGCTGTCTAAGTGGTGTCTGCAGAATAATATAGGTTTCATAGATAATTGGAAAAGTTTTTGGGGCAGACCTGACCTGTTGAAAAGAGATGGTATTCATCCCTCCCGGGATGGTGGTGCTCTTCTCTCTAGTAATATGGCACATTGTCATGTTTCAGCTCTAAGACTAACTACGGCCCAGGTCAGGAAGCAGACAGACTGGCTAAACCGACCGTCTGCTAGCTGCCTCACGTTACAGAAGTCAGATAAATCCCAACACATAGAAACTCTTACACCTAGATATTATCACATAGAGACTGTGTCTGTACCCTGAATTAATAAAAACAAAAAACTTCCAAACCCATTTATTGGAAACAATTTAATTGATGTTCAACAAATAAAAAATCGAGATAATAATGATAAACAAATGATAAAGCTTGGATTGTTAAATATTAGATCACTTTCTTCAAAAGCACTTATTGTAAATGATATTATCACAGACAATAATCTAGATGTGCTGTGTTTGACAGAAACCTGGCTAAAACCAGACGATTACATTACTTTAAATGAATCTAGTCCTCAAGGTTATGATTATCGACACAATCCTCGACAGAAAGGCAAAGGGGGAGGTGTTGATGTAATTTATAATAACATTTACAGTATTAGTCAAAAGTCTTTCAAATATAATTTCTTCGAAGTGATGGTGCTTTACGTAGCATTATGTAAGTTGACATTTGTGTTGGCTACTGTATACAGGCCACCAGGGCACGATACAGACTTTATTAAAGAATTTGCTGATTTTCTATCAGAGTTAGTACTAGCTGCAGATAAAGTCCTTGTTGGTGATTTTAATATCCATGTAGATAATAAAAAAGACTCATTGGGATTGGCTTTTACGGACATTCTAAATTCTATTGGTGTTAGACAACACGTGTCAGGACCCACTCATTGTCGTAATCATACTTTAGATCTAATATTGTCACATGGAATCGATATTGATGCCGTTGAAATTCTGCAGCAGAGTGATGACATCTCAGATCATTATCTAGTGTCGTGTATACTACATTTAGTTAAAGAGGCTAAACTGCCTCCCTGCCATAAATATGGTAGAACCATCACTTCTACCACTAAAGATCGCTTTATAAATAACCTTCCTGATCAGTTTCATCACCTTAGCATACCAGACAGCTTAGAAGACCTCGATGTTGCAACAGAAACTATTGCCTCTGTCTTTTACAGCACATTAGATTCAGTCGCTCCTTTGCGTTTAAAAAAGATTAAGGAATTTAATCCAATGCCATGGTACAGTGAGCAGACTCAGGCCCTAAAAACAGCAGCCAGAAAAATGCAGCGTAGCTGGAAGAAAACAAAACTAGAAGTATTTCGCATTTCGTGGAGAGAGAAAGGTATTTATTTGATACAGTGGCTAAATTAACAAGAAATAAAGCTTCAACTTCTGATGTTCCCAAAGAGCACAGCAGTAACGACTTTATGAACTTCTTTACTTGCAAGATTGATAATATTAGAGAGAAAATTATAACCATGCAACCGTCTACTACAGTACCGTGTCAGACATTGCATTGTAGTGTCCCTGAGGAAAAAATAATTTCATTTACTGCTTTAGGAGAGGAAGAATTGTCTAAACTTGTTATATCATCAAAATCAACAACATGTATGTTAGACCCTATACCAACTAAGCTATTGAAAGAGATGCTTCCAGAGGTCATAGATCCCCTTCTTAATATTGTTAATTCATCTTTGTCATTAGGATACGTACCAAAAACCTTAAAAGCCTTAAGCTGGCTATTATTAAACCTCTTATTAAAAAACCACAACTAGATCCTAAAGAATTAGTCAATTACAGGCCGATCTCAAATCTTACTTTTCTGTCAAAAATACTAGAAAAGGCAGTTTCATCGCAACTATGTTCCTTTTTAGAAAGAAATAATATCTGTGAGGATTTCAAGTCAGGATTTAGACCGTACCATAGTACTGAGACTGCTCTCATTAGAGTCACTAATGATTTGCTCTTCTCATCAGATCGTGGTTGTATCTCTCTATTAGTGTTACTGGATCTTAGTGCTGCATTTGACACTATTGATCACAATATTCTCTTAAATAGACTTGAAAATGATGTTGGCATTAGTGCAATTGCATTGGCATGGTTCAAATCATTCTTATCTGACCGTTATCAGTTTGTAGTAGTAAACGATGAGATATCATATCGATCACAAGTTAAATATGGAGTACCGCAAGGCTCAGTATTAGGACCATTGCTTTTCACTCTGTACATGCTACCCTTGGGAGATATCATTAGGAAGCATGGCGTTAGTTTTCATTGTTACGCTGATGATACTCAGCTCTATATTTCTTCACGCCCTGATGAAACTTACCAATTCACAAAATTAACAGAATGCATAGCTGATATAAAAAACTGGATGACCAGTAATTTCCTACTACTAAATTCATAAAAAACAGAGATTCTAATGTTTGGACCAAAAACTTCTTCACGTAATAACCTAGAATATCGTCTAACACTTGATGGCTGCTCTGTTAAGTCTTCATCGCCAGCTAGGAACCTGGGTGTGCTCTTTGATACCAATCTTTCATTTGAAGGCCATGTTACTAGCATCTGTAAAACCGCTTTCTTCCATCTTAAAAATATATCTAAACTACGACATATGCTCTCAATGAAGAATGCAGAACAGTTAATTCATGCGTTCATGACCTCAAGGTTAGATTACTGTAACGCTCTACTGGGTGGTTGTTCCTCCCGCTTGATAAATAAACTACAGCTCATACAAAATGCAGCAACTAGGAAGTATGACCATATTAGCCCAGTTCTGTCAAGACTGCATTGGCTTCCTGTTAAACATTGTATAGATTTTAAAATCTTGTTAATTACTTACAAAGCACTAAATGGTTTAGCCCCCCAGTACCTATGCGAGCTCTTAATGCATTATAGTCCTTCACGTTTATTGCGATCTCAGAATTCAGGCCAGCTGAAAAATACCTAGAATATCGAAATCAACTGCAGGTGGTAGATCCTTCTCCTATTTGGCACCTAATCTGTGGAACAACCTTCCTAGCATTGTTCGGGAGGCAGACACACTCTGTCAGTTTAAATCTAGACTAAAAACGCATCTCTTTAACCTGGCATACACATAACACATTATATATTTATATTTTCAAATCCATTAAAGGATTATTAGGCTGCATAAATTAGTTCAGCCGGAACCGGGAACATTTCCTATAACACCAGATGTACTTGTTAAATCAGAAAAAGAATGGCATCTACGCTAATATTAGTCTTTCTGTTTATCCCGAGGTTTACCGTAGTCAACCGGATTCGGGGCCGTTTCCAGATGAGACAGAGGACCGGTGCCTTGACACGACCACAACGCAGCCCTGTATCAGCAGAGATCGAGTCGACTAGATCATCCATTGTGAAGACATCATCAACACGACAGCCAGTGCCACAGTTTCCTTAAAATTATAATCACGATTATTAATCATGTTTATTCTATCAAAAGAGTAATGTGACTATGGCTATTTTGCAAGTTCTTTACCAACCTACACTTCACCCAAAAGGCCTGTAGGTGGCACAAAGACTTAAATTTAACCAACTATGATAACTTCGTTAGATGGTAAATCAATACAAAACATGGTTTTGGTGATCGCTTTGTAATATGTATTCACATTAGATTTTAAAGCAACGCAATTCGTTTGCAATAAGACAAACCAGATTCAAATTGCCTGGCAAATTCGTAAAGCAAAGAAAAATCATTTCTAGCTGATCAACATTATGAAAACTGGTAAAACATTTAGGAACTTCAAAAGATAAAACAGCGAAATTCCTAATATTACTTCCAATATTTCCAAATTATGTTCATTTTCATAGAGCGGGCCAATATCGTGACGATTATTTAAAATCAATCGAGAGAAGCAGATATCGTTATCGTGATAAAATACGATTAATTGTGAAGCCCTAATTTAATTTAATTTGACTTGACATTTGATATTCAACAGTATCCTTGAGATTTATTCAACAGTGCTTTTGATCTGCCTGCATTGACACTATTCTTTAAAAGGAAAAATTATATACCAATTATCAATGTAAAGCTGCTTTGACACAATCTGCATTGTAAAAAGCGCTATATAAATGAAGGTGACTTGACTTGACTCGTACCGAGCTAGAATACCACAGATCCGTGCTCCTCAGCCACCTTCAGTGCCTGGGACTCAGGGTCAATTTTGCCAAGAGCTCACTGCTCCCCAACCAGCGTATCACGTTCCTGGGCGCAGTCTTCGACTCAGTCCACATGAGGGCTGTAGCCTCTCCAGAGCGCGCTCTGACGATTCAGAAGCTCTCGGCATCAGTCAGGAACAATGCCCGTTACCCTCTGAAGACTTTCCAGAGGATGTTAGGGCTGATGGCTTCCGCCTCCCCAGTACTGCAGCTCGGCCTCCTAAGAATGCGGCCTCTGCAAGACTGGCTGAAACTCAGGGTTCCACTACATGCTTGGCGGCACGGCCGCTTCCTTATCAGGGTCAATCAGGCCTGCGTTACAGCCCTGAGACCTTGGACGAACCCCAGCTGGTTCATGCATGGAGTCCCCCTTCAGGCGGTAACAAGAAGGAAGGTGCTCCAACAGGGCGCCGTTTTCAAGGGCAGACCAGCCTTCAGCTCGTGGACTCGCGAGCAAAGCCATCTGCACATCAACTGCCTCGAGATGCTGGCAGTAGAGCATGCCCTGAACTCTTTTCAGGCATTCCTGAAAGGAAACCACGTCCTAGTCCAGTCAGACAGCATAACGGTCGTGTCGTATATAAACCACCAAGGAGGCCTTTCGTCCAGCCGCCTTTGCGCCCTGACAAAGCGCCTCCTCGAATGGGCAACGCCCAGGTTGCAGTCGCTCGGAGCGACACACATTCCTGGAAAGTCAAACCTTGGGGCAGAAATGTTATCGCGGAGCAACGTCCCCTCAGACAAGTGGATGCTCCACCCTCAAACGATACGAAAGATTTGGGAGATCTTCGGGAAGGTAGAGGTCGACCTCTTCGCCTCAGAAGACAACTCTCACTGCCCAACCTTCTTCTCAAAACAGACGGATACCCTGGCCCAGGCTCCTTCTTTACGCTTTTCCCCCGATCGCAATGATCCCTTGCGTGATCAGACGAATCAGGGAGGACAAACACAGAGTCCTGCTGGTGGCCCCACTCTAGAGGACCCGAACCTGGTCCTCAGAGCTGTTCAGGCTCTCCACAAGAGACCCATGGCCTATCCCCCTGAGAAGAGACCTCTTCTCTAAGGCGAACGGGACAATCTGGCACCCCCAGCCCCAGCTGTGGGGTCTGCACCTATGGTCCCTCGATGGGAGCCGCTAAGCCTCCCCGGGAACATTTTACATACCATTTCTCAGGCTAGAGCTCCGTCCTCTACGCCCAGAAATGGTCTGTCTTTGTTGACTGGTGCTCAACGCGCAGCGTCGACCCTGTGGAGAGTGACGTATCCCAGATACTGTCTTTCCTCCAAGAGCGGCTGGATAGCGGTCTCACCCCTTCCACGCTCAAAGTCTACGTTGCAGCCATTGGAGCATTTCACGCACCTATCGCTGGCCAGACGGTGGGCAGAAACGGCCTCATTGTCCATTTCCTAAGAGGCGCTACTTACCGTTCCCTCTTGGGACCTTTCCACTGTCCTTGCAGCCCTCAAGGGTCCGCCCTTCGAGCCACTGCAGTCAGCTGACCTTCAGGCCTTAACGCTTCAAAACCGCTCAGCATCGGTTAACCACATCGGCGCCCTGCAGGCCCTCTCTGTGAGCCCTGCATGCCTTGAGTTCGGGCCCAATGACTCCAAAGTCATTCTAAAACCCAGACATGGTTACGTTCCCAAGGTGCTCTCAACCCCGTTCAGAGCCAAGGTTATTTCCCTCTCAGCGCTACCTCCTTCCACGGACGAGCGAGAGGTGCATTTACTCTTCCCCCTCAGGGCATTGAGAATCTATACTGAGCGGTCTCAGCCATTCAGGCAGTCAGACCAGCTCTTCATCTGCTTTGGCGGCCGCACCAAAGGGTCTCCGGTCTCAAAGCAATGCCTCTCGCGTTGGATAGTCGACGCAATTGCTCTATGCTACTCCTCTATGGGCCTGGACTGCCCCATAAGAGTAAGAACCCACTCCACTAGAGGCATGGCCTCATCCTGGGCGTGGTCTAGTGGCGTTTCTCTCAAGGACATCTGTGAGGCGGCCGGCTGGTCCTCGCCGTCCACTTTTGTCAGATTTTATAACTTGGACATCCCGACCTTACATGCTCGGGTCCTCTCAGTGTGAAAAGACGGTCTCCCTGAGCACCGTTATCACACGCTCTCAGGGGCGCTATTTCGCCATTGGCTCAAAGAGTTTCATTCCTTTGAGCCAATAGACGTGCAGTTTTCACTGCGCTATTGTAAAAGGCTTCAGCAAGGAGGAAAAAGGAGCTTTTCCCCATATGCAGTACTCGTTACCGTATCTCAGAGAACCGAGGTTACGTACGTAACCGAGTACGTTATCTTTATTTTACAAAAAGCACAGCATTTTGTTTTTACTCTGAGTGTACACAAATGAAAGAAGATATTCAACAGATTAAAATGGTGTATAACTCTTAATTGTATGTGCAACATTGACAGAGTATTTTGAGTCTCTTTCACACTGGTAAGAAAAAAAACGCTGTGGTATCGCCGGTGATACCCTCCGACCTCAGAGTGTTAAGTGACGTGTGATCCAAAAATCACAACGTCAGCGGTGACGTGATTACCAATCCCTATTTTACTTGGGATCCTTGGATGTAAAATCTCTACACTAGTGTTCCCTAACTTGCTGTGCAGCAGATTCCAGACAGACAGATTCCAGACTATGCCTTAGAATATGCTTTAATCACAGCTGGAGGACCTTATATCAATCACAGAGAATCCCACCAGAAAAACTAATACAACAGTTTATATAGGATAGGAGCATGGTACTATATGATTTTTTATTCATATGTCAAACCCTCATGTTACTAGTTAAAGCAAGTTTAAAGGGTTTAAAGGGTTAGTTCACCCAAATGAAAATAATGTCATTAATTACTCACCCTCATGCTGTTCCACACCCTAAGACCTTCGTTAATCTTCAGAACACAAATTAAGACATTTTAGTTGAAATCCGATGGCTCCGTGAGGCCTTCATAGGGAGCAATGGACACTTCCTCTGTCAAGATCCATAAAGGTACTAAAAACATATTTAAATCAGTTCATGTGAGTATAGTGGTTCAATATATTAATATAATAAAGTGACGAGAATATATTTGGTGTGGCAAAAAAAAACAAAAAAAAAACGACTTATATAGTGATGGCGAATCAGCAATTCGGAGCGCCAAAGTCACGTGATTTCAGCAGTTTGACACACGATCTGAATCATGATTCGATACACTGATTCATTTATGCTCCGATGGTTCCTGAACCAGTGTTTTGAAATTGGCCATTACTAAATAAGTCATTATTTTGTTTTGTTTGCTGCACCAAAAATATTTTCATTGCTTCGTAATATTAATATTGAACCACTGTACTCACATGAACCGATTTAAATATGTTTTTAGTACATTAATGGATCTTGAGAGAGGAAATGTCCCTAATTGCTCCCTATGAAGGCCTCACAGAGCCATCGGATTTCAACAAAAATATCTTAATTTGTGTTCTGAAGATGAACGAAGGTCTTACGGGTGTGAAACGGCATGAGGGTGAGTAATAAATAGGGCTGCATGATATATCGCACGATACGAAAAATAACATTGAACTTGAACGTGATTATCGCTTAAACGTGTCTCTTAGTGCGATTATGAAATCGCAAAGGCTGTGATTGTTTTTTATGCGTGGCTTGTCAGTGAAGTATGGCTCCAAATGCTAATCCATCTGAAAGCACTGAGAGAGTCGCTTATAATGTACATTTGAAAAAGCAACACGTGTCAAACATCTTTTCAGGCATCGTCCAACATGTTTTTAATCCAAACTCACTTAATAACGACAGTTGAGCGTCCTTCTGTGAGATGATGTGGCTTCTTAGAATAAGGCAGTCATGTGTTTATTAGTCATGTTTAATTAATCAAAGCATTTCAATCTTCTGTTTATTCAGCTACAGTTATATGATGTGTGTTATCTTCTTCTGCTGCAGGGCATATTTTGAGTTTCTGCGCAAGAGCTCCCTCTGGCTTTCATTTACTACTGATCACAGAGCCGTACAGCTCTGACAAGCTGCACATTAAATAATCACAGCCTTTGCCATATCGCGTGCGATTTTATCGCGATAAATCGCGCAGCCCTAGTAATAAATGACAGAATTTTAATTTTTGGGTGAATAACCCTTTATTTTCCCGCTTTTATTATATTTGGACATGATTCAGACACACACTGATTTAGGCCCATTGTTGTGAACACGGAACAAGACGCAACTGACAAATGCTTTGACTAGCGCTGTTAGTCACGCGAAAACCCCTTAACTGTTAAAAGGACAAGATAATACATCGGACATTTAAACAGATTATTTGTTATAAACATAGGACTGACCTGAAGGAAAATCTGAATGCAGGTAATAAACTCGCTCACTTGATCTCTTTCTCACAACACCCTTGTACATAATACAGTAAACATCAATGAACAATATCAGCTGGGAACATACAAAGGGTGTTGTCCAGTGGTACACAGAACCATTGGGTTAAGCGAACATAGCTGTGTTTTATCGTGATTAAAACACACCTATTGACCAATCAAAATCAAGGGCAGGAACTTACAGTTTTATAAAACACAAACATACAATTAGGAATTGAGAAAACATTTATCTTGATGTCTGTCATTTTCAGTAGGTGATTATGTGAGGGTCAGCTGCAGTGTGTTTGGTGCTGCTGTGTGTTCTTCTGCTGACTGCAGTCATAGTGCTGTGTGTCACATCCACTCTAAAGAGACGACAGTTAATATCCAAGAATGAAAACCTTCAAATGAGTCTTGGTAAACTGGGTGAGTTTCTTTTGTCATTGTAGTAGTTTCTACAGAGCAGGAATATAATCTGGTTAGTATTCATAGGTGTTTGAATGTCAAGTGTAATTCTAGTGCACATATTCACAGCATGGAAAGTCTATAGTACAAAATAAATTCAGTAACACTTTATTTTCCATTGTCCACTTTACACATTCTACTGACTAAAAGTAACTTTACAACTACATGTCAGTTTATTCTGCTAATCCAGACCCTATCCCTACAGCGGAGAACAACAAAAAAATAAACAGGATGTAAAAATAAAAGAAAATTTGTTCAAACAGAGAGTTCACTACGTATAGTGTGAATCACAATGTTCCACAAATGTACTGTCACATATTGCACAGAGACAAAAAGGTAAGATCAAAGTGCAGCTTTAATGAGGTAATCCAATAAACATAATCCAGGCAGGCGAGGGTCAAAGTCCACAGAACAGTCCAAACAAAATAAAGCAAAACACAAACGGAAGCAGGTGACATGAAATGAAACCGAAAGCAAAAACAAACCAAGTATAAATAGTGTAGCATAAGCACACGTATCAGGATAATCAATAAACTTTGGAATGTTCAGAACGCTTTTAGCATGCTGGATTGGGTTGTAAAATCTCATCTCGGCTCCGACCGGTCTGCAAAAGATGAGCCCACTTGACACCTTTGTTACCCTCCGAGGTAAAACAGGAGGCCCAATTTCCTTGCTCTTAGGACATCAAAGGGGCCCCTCATGTGGACTATGGGCCAGATCCACATTCCAACACCCACCACCCACACACACAGGCAGACACAAAAACACACACACAGACACATACAGAAACACACAAACATACATTTTTGACTGTATATGTAAAATACAACTATGCCAAAATACACCCATCCTGTATTTTGAAGCGTATGCATGTTTTCTAGTGTTTAAATGAGTGTATTTGTGCTAGTGTGCATTTTAATGATGGAATTTTGTCTGTAAACCATAACTTCTTTTATATGCATTTCTGATCTATCGAGTGTGATCTCTCCGTAAAGCTCCAGACTCAAGCTATTCACTGAGATATGTCACATAGCTGACAAATGCATTTTTCTATGTGTTTAATGATACTGTGAAGAAAGTACTCCATCTCGAAATCCGATCTGATAGTCATTAAGTATGCAAATGCAGCTAAGAGACCAAACAAAGGAACTTTGCCCGCCAAATAGTGCTGCGCATCTATTGGCCGCTACAATTCAGGAGGTGTGTTAGCTTTGGTTTCCATAAAAACAACGACACACACCTTTTCCTTTGTCTCCCGATTGTCTCACGAGAACCTCGTGCACGTCTCTCCCGTGCGTCTCCGGTGACCACGCGCCTCCATCGCGCTCCTCTTTTTCGGGACCACCACTTCTTTGGACTCTCTCTCTCTTCGGTAAAATTACTTAAGTTTAAACCTCTTTTGAAAACCCCGCCGGAGAAATCCTCTTGGAAAGGACCAACCAAGCCAGGCGCATTGAAACTGCTACACGCGGACTTCAACCAATAAGCAAGTATTATAATTCCTCTGAAATTTGTTTAAACTGATTTCTGTGCTGGCTCTCTCAATAAGGTTTAACTGTGTCATTTGCCACTCTTTGATCATCTTTCTTTTCCTGTCTTTTCTTTATTTTCACTCTTGTATATATATGTGTATACCTTCTGTATATATTTTAGACGTATAACCTCTATAGTCGTAGTTTGCATATATTAAACACCTTATTCATGCTCGATTGTTCTTTTTGCTCATTTCAACAAAGCCAGGTCACTTTAACGTTTCGATCCTATATCCTTGCTTTACGTTTGGATGCTATCATAGGAATTTATCCTCGTGGCCAGAGGATAACATTTCTGTCGTAATAGTCTGTGGATAACTTACCGGTTTGCTGGACGGACCGATAGTTTTCTACATAAATATTAAACCAGAACTAATCATATATGTGATTGATTATAATTCATTGTAATTAATTCACCGTATATGGTTAATTCCCCCTTGGGTCGGTATGTGCATAATAATTATTCATAAAACTTTATGAATTATTATATTCATATTCCACCCATAAAGTGATTAATAACTGTACAAATCGTTACAACAGACAGACACTGATGAGCAAACACAAAACAGCTGGTTGCAATGACAGGATAATGAGTCTGGGAAGTGTGTTCTGGGAAATGAAGTCCAAGGGGTAAAACAAGAGTCTGGGTTGGAGTGCCCTCTAGTGGCCGATTAGGGCACTCTCACTAGTAATCATGACAGTACCCCCCCTCAAAGGAGCGGCTACTAGACGCTCCACCAGACAAAACAAAACACAAAACTCTCAGGAGGGAGGTGGACTGGAGGAGGACCAGGGGGAGGGATGGTGGGCCAGGTCCAGAGTCCCCAACCGAAGGCCAGGGGGGAGCCGGAGGAACAGACCACGGGGGCTCCATGAAGGTCAGAGTCCTGGCTGAGTGCCAGGGCGGAGCCGAAGGAACTGACCAGGTGGGTTCCAGCAGGTCTGGAGTCCTGGCTGAATGCCAGGGCGGTGCTGGAGGAACTGACCAGGTGGGCTTCAGCAGGGCTGACAGCCTGGGCGGCGGCAGGGCAGACAGCCTGGGCGGCGGTGGCAGGGCAGACCAAGGGAGCTCAGAGACCACATCAGGAAGAACAGGCTGCTCATTGACAGCCTCCGAGGCCGTATCATGGAGAGCTGACTGCTTGGTGACAGCCTCAGTGACCGTATCAGGAAAAGCGAACAGCTCTGAGACAGCAGCAGGCCGTTCTGGAATGACAGCGGCCTGCTCTGGAACGACTCCGGCCTGCTCTGAAACAGAAGCAGGCTGCTCTTAAACCTCCTTTTACGTGAGTGAGGCGGTGACTCTGTACCCACCTCCTCTGAGGGCTCTGGAGCGAACTCATGGACTGGAGCGGGTTCTGGAGCGGACTCACGGGCTGGAGAGGGTTCTGGAGCGGGCTGGAGCGGGCTGACGAGTGGACTGATGGGCTGGAGCAGGTGTTGGAGGTAACCGAATCTGCTCATTCTTACGCAGATACAGGTAATTCGAGAAATTCCAGAAATTTAACCCCTTCACCAGCTCCATCTCCCACTGCGGCAGAGGATCATCTAAGCAGTTATTAAATGTGTCCTTGAGGACCGCATCAGGGAGACTAAACCTCTCCGCCCGTGACCAGAACCTCCATACCTCTCTGGAGAAGTTTAGTCAGATCCTGGGGACTGCTCTGACTTCCCCAGGTGCTAGCCGCTGGCCCGAGTCTCCTGCTGCTGGATCTTTGCATGATCGCGGTTTCTGTCACATATTGCACAGAGACAAAAAAGGTAAGATCCAAGTGCAGCTTTAATGGGGTAATCCAATAAACATAATCCATGATATTTTTAGTGATATTTGTAAATTGTCTTTCTAAATGTTTTGTTAGCATGTTGCTAATGTACTGTTAAATGTGGTTAAAGTTACCATCGTTTGTTACTGTATTCACAGAGACAAGAGCCGTCGCTATTTTCATTTTTAAACACTTGCAATCTGTATAATGCATAAACACAACTTCATTCTTTATAAATCTCTCCAACAGTGTAGCATTAACCGTTAGCCACAGAGCACAGCCTCAAATTCATACAGAACGTAAACAAACGTAAACATCAAAATAAATACTTTACTCACATAATTCGAAGCATGCATACAGCATTCATGACGAACATCTTGTAAAGATCCATTGGGTTATATTAGCTGTGTAAACTAGATATAGTCAAGAGCTTGTGTGGCAGGTAGCACGCCATTTAAAGGGGTGGCGCTGCCAAAATCAGTGTATAGTTAATGATGCCCCAAAATAGGCAGTTAAAAAAAATAATCTATGGGGTATTTTGAGCTGAAACTTCACAGACACATTCAGGAGACACCTTAGACTTATATTACATCTTGTGAAAAAGCATTCTTGGGCACCTTTAATATAAATGGAGCAAGAGATCAGACTAGAAGAGCAGTATTGGCAGAGTATATGAAAATTAGAAATATAGACATTTTATGTGTTAATTCAGAAATTGAAGGTTTAAAATTTCTACTTAGAAATGTATATGTGTAATGGGTGTAACTATTAAGAGACAATATTAGTAGTACCATTGTTATTTCATGGTTAAAATGTTGTTGGTTCCTGTAGTCTGTTATGATGCAGTACCAAAAGACTCTAGCAGAGGGTGGGGTGAGCATAGAGTGTTAATATCAGGCCTGTGGGTTCCCTTCCCCCACTCTTAAAGGTGCTAAAGAGGATTTTTTCGTCGACTGAGAAACCAAAGACTGTTACTAAGTTTTTGAAATGAGCTCATGCGCAAGAATTTCAAGGGAACGCCTCCCAAAACTCGTGCATGAGTATTGGAACGTGAGTGTTTGTTTACCACCGGCATTCTCTGTATCGTGTTAGTGGATTCATTATGTCGGACTCACCGCAGGTAACTCTTAATCTGCAGTTGTTACTCCTGTCTCCTGACAAAAACATTGCATGCGGTGCCTGTGGAGTGTGGAAAGTTACTGGAGCGCGCAGCCGCGCTCGTCTCACAAGGAACGTCACGGCAGTGATTGACAAGCCAGAGGGCCAATCGTTTACACGATGATCACGTAAACGATTGGCTGATGTTTTTTAGGCCCTACCTCGTGCACAGATGATGTATATTAATATTATTCCTTTCAGTGCACCTAATAAGTAGTCTTTTATCAGTTAGTAAAGACAGTTTCAAGTAATACTGCAAAAATGTATAAAACAAAACATCCTCTTTAGCACCTTTAATACAGAGATTGAGGGAAACGCAACAAGTGTGTCTGCTCTTTAATATATCTATGTTCCCCCTTTTTCAGGTAAGCCCCTCAATTTCCTAATCTTTATGTCGGAAAGTCTTTTATTTCCTGTCATTTTATTTGAAGCTGTAGTGATGTCATTTCCTTTCCGAGCGCATCACATCCTCATTCCCGACTCCGCATTCTGTGGGATGGTGGCTCGCGTGTGCGTAACCTAATCGAAAGTAAGTTTCATCCTGCACTTTTTATACTTTGTACATTGTGATTAATATTATTTCATTCTTTGTTTCTTTTATAGACCACACACATACACACACCCCACATATATACCTCTTTGTACATCTATGCTTGTACCCAAACTACAATATTAAAGTTTGTTGGAATAATTTCTCCGTGCCCTTCTCTCTGACCGGAGCCCTGTCAAAGGAAACTGCCAGACCAGTATTATCCCCTTCAGATTGTCTGACTCTATCACACTTTATGTTCATATGAGTTTGAGTGTATAAGATGTTTGTATAATTGTTATCTACCTGTATTGAGGGAACAGAGGATGAGATTGAGTCGCACATGGCAAACGTGATTAGCTTCTGAAGCTATGCTATCGTTTCATGCACTTTACTGTTAAAATATGAAGTTAAAGAGAGCCTAACAACTAGTATGATGAAAATACAGTGTTATTATGGTGTTAAGATAAGTTTGCTGTAATGTTATTATCTCTTTACACTGTTTTATTTTATTTGAGTTTGTAATGTACCTTAGCTCAATTTAATTGTTACAGGGAATAAGAATTGAATCAACTGTAAATGATTCACTGTAAATGATTCAGAATTAATATCTAACACTTCGTCAATTATTCGTCCAGCGAAAATTGAGGTTAGAGTATTTTACCAATTCTGGATAAAATATTATTCTGCGGCCAACAGTAACAATATTTTATTATGATTATTGTTATTATTGTAATTATTATATTATAAGCAAGAGGTAACTTGATCTTTTACGTTTAAGGCAGTAATTTGACACACAGCACAAGAAACTCGTATATGTGAAAATCAAAACAAGGTTTATTGACTACTTCTAATGATTACAGGAAACTAAGGCTAAACACACACACACACACACACACACACACACACATACATACATGCACACACATTCGCGGAGTTGATCATGAGTTATGAAAAGTCCCAAGTTCAGTGCTAACTTAACTTATAACCTGAGGAAAATCACAAAAGCAGAGCTTTGGCTTGATTCTTTAGGTTTAAAGGAGTTTCACCAGTTTCCAGCAAGAGAGAGAGAAGTTTGCTTGTACCTGCGTTTGCTCTGACAGCTGAGGTAATCGGGTTGTTCCGTGACTCGTGTACAGCGGAATCCCGTTCTGGATTGGCTGTCTTTCAGGTGACGTCTTCTCGGGAAAGCCCTGTGGGTTGCGCGGAAGCTTTGAAGGATGTTGCTGTACTGATCTGAGCGTCTGGCTTGAGCGGCTCTCTTCTTGGGAGACTTTGGTCAGGTATTTCACAGAGGGTTTTGGAGTCTGGATGTAACGGCTGTTGAAAGATCAGCGGCGCAGCTCGTAGTCGGAGACTGTTAGATGGAAAATCAGCCCCGGTCAATCAGTTCTCAATGACCCATGCGACTTTTCGCCGTGGTCAAAGTAGCGGTGCTTCGGCTACTTCTGACCGATTTCTGACAATTTCTGACCGACTTCCAGCTTCTTTCTTCCAGCTTCTGACTCATATTAGCTTGTTCGGACAGCATAGTTTTAAAGGAGCAATTCTGGCTCCATCCTTCAGATGCGATCCTCCAATGAGACGTTGCTACGGAGATTAGACACGCCTCGTCTATTGTCTATTGATCACATTGCGTGATATCTGCAGAACATTCTCCTGTTTTATTAACAACTTTATAAAGTTTCTTAATATTTTCCTGATACTGAATTTCAATGTTTCTTTCACACAGAATTACAGAGAATTATAAATTCTGCATTTAGAGCTCAAACATGACACACTTCTTACACACATATTACTAGATTGACCTAATTAAAAACAATGATTACAAGAGAAAGAAGATGCATACAGGAATACAAACATATAAAGCATTGACTCCAACATATTAGTAATCATAGCAAATGTTATTCTGGATATAATTAATAGTTTAAGTAATCGACAATTGTCCCTTTTGAGATTCAAGATTGAGTGCTTAAGCATAGTTTAAACTTTGACCGGAGTCTTTGATAGACCGGGTCACGATGGACGGTCAACACAAGGGAGGTATTGATAGGACAGATTCGTCTTTAAATCCGTTGATGGGTGTTTTCCTGTTCCGTCCGATAATACAAGAGGGTTTTGTGAGAGAATCAATAGATTCAATGTGATCAGATCCACGTGATGGGTTCTGATTAGTTTATTGCTGATGAGCTAAGAAGTCCTTTAGACAGAGTCCTTTGTTAAGAGAAGTCGCGTCATCACTTCTGTTAAGGCTAGGTATTTCCTGTCAGGAAATGGATCTTTTGGACCAAATGAAGCTTTGTTCAATCATGCCTCTGGCTGATAAAGCCATTTGGTAACGTCTGTCGAACGAGTCCCTACAAGTTTGATCCATGTATGCGTGAGCGTTAATAGGTCACATGCTGAATCAGCTATGGTAAATTTAGTGTCAGCATGTTAACATTTCATTAAATTTGTGTAAAATGTTATCATATAGTGATAACTGATCGTTATGAGATCGAGATGCACTTTGCATTCAGAGTATTTGTGTACAGATGATCTGTGAGTACAGAGTATAATGTATAGTATTACATTCATTCTGATTTATAGGCAATATAAATGATTTATTCTGTTTATTCTGTTTATTTTCTTTATTCTAAGTTCATCACACATACAGATACAAGCTATGTTGTGTATTGTGTGTACCAGAATGGATATATGTGCCAATTGACTACTCATCATATTGTGAAAATTGTAATGGTTCTTTTACCCACTTTTAATACAGAGATCGAGGGAAACACAAGTGTTTGTGTGTATCGCGTCTGCTCTTTAATATATCTATGTTCCCCCTTTTTCAGGGAGATTACATATGCTCCTAATATTGGTGTAGAATGTGTTGAACTATTTTTAAAGATTAAGAGGTATTTACTACAGTGTAATAAAATTTTCAGTACAGTTCCAATCTCCAGGCATCACTATACACAAATCTTTAAGTTGGATAGAACTGGAGAAGAGCCTCAGTTTCAGTCAGGTCTGGTACTGTCTGATCTGTTTAAAGAGTGTGAATTGAATGATGGAGGAATAGAAATAATCAGATGAAACAGTATACATGGATTAAAATGGGTGACAACAAAGTTAAAGGAGCCAGACTGGACAGGAATTATTTAAGTAAATGTTTTAATAATAGAGTGATTGAAGCTGCTATTACTCCTAGTAAGTTTTCTGATCATCACATGGTGACAATTGATGTAAACAAACAAAAACTTCTAGAGCTCATTATCACTGGCATTTTAAAGCTGCAGTAGGGAGTTTTTAGAAAACGTTGACTTAGCCTGAAAATTTGAACAAGCACAACTCACAGGTCACTCCCCCTTGCTCTCTGCTGCGCTACAGCCCTCCCTCCACAGCTCTTCCCCATCACAACGGAGCCTGCCGTGAACGCGCAGGCTGGTAAGCAAGCAGGGCCACCGATGACGGCGGATAAACAGTTATGGCACATTCACTGATACGGACGAAACATCAACAATTTGATTTACATTGACTATGGCCTTCCCATACTTTGACCACAAACTTGGTCCTCAAAACATTACGTATTTTGCAATAGATGTAATGTAACTATATGAAGTGCACTATTTCTATAAGTAATAAATAGCTAGTAAGATAATATAACGGTTACAGTACGCAAATAACTGCCTTCTCCGGTTATCTCTGTATGTATATTTTAGCCAAGAATAAAACAAAATTTGTTATTAAACCACTCTGCCTCTTTTTGTTTTATTTAAAGAAACAAGCAAAAACATATTAATAGCCTCAGGCAACGAGTGATTAATTATCTGCAATGTCTGCTTATATTTATAACAAAACGAATATTAAACAACCCTGCCTCTTTTCGTTTACATTTCAAACATATTAAATGTAATACTATTTGTGCATACTCTGATTATCTTCACTGTAATGAAATGAAATAGGCTTTAACATAAAACACAACCTTCTCTTTTTGTTAAATGTCAGTTTTAATGTTCAATAATAGCCATTATAAAAGGTATAAAAATATACAATAAGAAAGAAAGCAAACAATTCAGTCAAGCGTACAAAATCAGCACTTTAGTATGATACAAAAGTTAAATAGCGATATATAAATTTATGAAACGTCACGTTGCCCTCAGCCAAAACGGAGCCAGCGGCAAAGGTCAGAAGGATTAGCCGAGGTAAGGCTGCTCTCGGCTGGGTACATGAGCGCTGAGAGTCCGGTGATCGCCTGGATCTCAAAACTCCGACAACGTCAGATCAAATTGTCAGAAAGGCGCTATCTTTATCAATTAACCACAAATTTCAGCTTTAAACCAGCACATTCTCACCTGAAAAAATCTTAAAACTGCATATCATGACTTAATAGAGCCCGATCACACGAAAATGCATATCAATATGAGTTTGTAATCTCGTAGAATATATACGGCAAAATGAGTTTTTCGTGTGCATATGATACGCACTTTATGGGGTATTATACGTACAAAACTGGATTGTTTGTCCGCCATAAGCAAAGCTGCTGCACACCGGTAATCTTGAATTTGAATGCCTGTACACGCTGTGCACTATGGCTGTGCATGACAGGAGTGTGATCAGCGCGCACACGAGCTTGATTGACACTGCTAAGACACTCCTCCTGACTCTGATTGGTTGGTTCTTACCGGGAACAGTGTATTTCTGCAAATGGCAATAGGACCACTGGGAGGAGCCAGAGGAGCTTGATTTTTTCACAGATTATCTGTCTCATATTCTACTGTCAGGACATAATGACAGGTTTAACAAATATGTAAAAAATACATTTTTACAAAAGTTACCTACTGCAGCTTTAACAAAAAACTATTGTATGATACACTTTTTTTTATGAGAGATTTGTCTCTTTATAGAAGGAGTGGAAGTTGCAAAAAGATTTTTTAAAAACAAGAATCAGTGGTGCGAGGTTGGAAAACACACATAAGAACCTTTTGTCAAAATTATGAGTTTCAAATAAGATACAAAATTAAAAATGCATTTCAGAAACTGCAAAGTGAAATGGAGGAAAAGTTAATAAATGAAAGTGGGTGTATGCAAAGTACTGGTATTAAAAAAAAAAAATTGGAGCTGAAATATTTATTGCAAGAACAAACTAAGAGTACTTTGATAAGGTCATGTTATTGTTCAGTTAAAGAAATGGACGCTCCTACAGCTTTTTTCTTTCATTTGGAGAGAAATGTGGTAAAACAAAATCTTATGCTTCATTTGAAGTGTTCAGATGGATCAATAACTGACAACCTAAAGGAAATGAGGAGTATTGCAGTGGAATTTAATTCTGAGCTTTTTAAATCAGAATATTGTGGTGATAAGAGTGCTGATGAATTGTTTAAGGATTTGCCACAATTGCAAAATTAGCAGAAAAAGATTATGGACTGTGATATTAGTCTTAAAGAACTCACAACCCTTGTGAAAAAAAGTGCACTTTAGTATACTTTTATAAAGTGTACTTATTGCACAAATAATATACTTAAAAAGAACACACTTAAGTGTGAATTAAATGTAATGTTTTCATCGCTTAAGTGCATTCTATTTGTAATTAATTTCAAATGTATCACAGATTAAGTTCATATTAAATGCAATAATTTTTTTGAACAACTTAAGTGGTACTTTAATACAACTTTATGATAACCTTCATAATTACGTCTAGTATGTTTAAAATATAGTTGAATTGCACTGTTCAATGTACTGACAAGCAATTAATGTGAAATAAAATATATTTTAATATCAGTTATCAATATACTTAAGTGTATACTGATACTGTTTTTTCTGACCATAAGACTGTTATTTTAAATACTAATTTTCCTTGTGTTGTGCCGGGTATTACTGTTTCTGCCTCGATTTCATCTCGCATATTTAATCCATGTACAGCGAGTAGTTTTTCAGCTGTTTTTAATGTCTCTCCTTTATTTTCATTGATGGAATCACACTCTCCCTGTATGGGTTTAGAAGAGTTGGTCGATCAGTTTAACTCTACTTGCTTAGAGATTTTAGATGCTGTGGCTCCTGTCAAAGTCAGGGGAAGAAAAGTCAAATCGCAGCCCTGGTTGAACAGTACTACCCGTGCTCTTAGGCAGGAGTGTAGGAGGGCTGAACGCAAATGGGTTAAAGATAAATTACAAGTCTCTTATGAGATTTTGAAGAACCGTTTGAATGAGTATCAAAGAGCTGTTAAATTGGCTAGATCAAATTATTTCTCTGTCATCGTTTCCAGAAACTGTAATAATTCTAGAGTACTTTTCTCTACTGTAAATGCTGTTCTTCATCCTATTGCTACTCCTGCACTCACTCCATCTGCTGACATGTGTGAAGAGTTTTTAAACTTTTTTATTGGTAAGGTTGATGGAATTAGATCTCTAATTTCATCTGTTGGTAATGATTTTATTGTTTCTGTTGCCCCTCAGAACCATTTGACCAGTTTTATGCCTGTTTCTTTGCAGCAGCTTAAGGATATAACTGCTAATATGAAGCCCACCAGGTCTCCTGGTGATGTGCTTCCTTCTTCTCTGTTTAAGCAGGTACTTGATTCAATTGGCCCAAGTATTCTGTCTATTATAAATACTAGTTTGTCATCTGGTGTTGTTCCGGTTAGTTTTAAGCACGCGGTTATTCAGCCCCTTTTAAAAAACCCCAGCTTAGATCCCTTTGACATGAGTAGTTTTCGTCCGATTTCAAAATTGCCTTTTATTTCAAAAATACTAGAAAAAGTTGTGCACGCACAGCTTAATGACTTTTTAACTAGGAATAACATCTGCGATAGATTCCAGTCAGGGTTTAGAGTTGGTCATAGTACAGAATCGGCTCTTTTGAGGGTGTCTAATGATATCCTAATAGAGGTGTTGATTCTGGAAACTGTGTTGTCTTGCTGTTATTAGATCTTACAGCGGCATTTGATACAGTTGATCATAACATTCTCATTGATCGTCTCAGGGATCAGGTTGGTATCCAGGGCTTAGCCCTGAAATGGTTCTCTTCCTATTTAAAGAATAGGACTCTTTCAGTCAGCTTAGGGGACTATTTTTCTTCCATTGCCCCCCTTGTGTGTGGGGTTCCACAGGGCTATATACTGGGACCAATTTTATTTTCCCTTTATATGCTCCCTTTAGGTTCTATTTTTGAGAAATTTGGGATTCAGTATCATCTTTATGCAGATGATTCTCAAATTTATGTACCACTGAAACATGGGCTTAAAAGTGCCATTCAGTCTCTTCATGCATGTTTGTCAGAAGTTAAGTGCTGGCTTGCAAATAACTTTCTCCAATGAAATGAGGATAAGACTGAGATAATTTTATTTGGAAATAAGGGGTGTGTGGATGATGACTGCCTGGGGATGTTTCCTGGGAAAAAACTGTCTAGCGTGAGGAACCTTGGTGTCATTTTTGATTCTGAGCTCAAATTTGAGCAGCAAATCAATGCTGTTGTTAAGAATAGTTTCTTCCATCTTAGATCAATATCTAAATTGAAATCTATTCTTACCTTTAATGATATGGAGAAGGTTGTGCATGCCTTTGTATCTTCACGTTTGGATTATTGTAATGTATTGTATTTGGGTGTGAGTCAGGCTTCTCTCTCCCATTTGCAGCTCGTTCAGAACTCAGCTGCTAGACTTTTAACGGGTACTAAGAAGAGAGAACACATTACTCCGGTTTAATTAAACTACATTGGTTACCCATATGTTACAGAATTCAATACAAAGCAGTGTTGTATGTTTTTAAGTCCTTGCATGGTCTAGCCCCTGAGTA
The DNA here is from genome assembly GCF_024489055.1 of Chanodichthys erythropterus. NCBI lineage: Eukaryota > Metazoa > Chordata > Actinopteri > Cypriniformes > Xenocyprididae > Chanodichthys > Chanodichthys erythropterus. Next base: position 35,928,447 of record NC_090228.1, on the reverse strand, counting down.
TGTTACTGATTTAATCAGCCGCTGTCAATCCAGCAGATCTCTGCTCTCAAATGATCAGTTGCTTCTTGTGGTTCCACGTACGCGTTTAAAATGTAAAGGTGATCGGGCGTTTTCTGTTGCAGCTCCTAGGCTTTGGAATGACCTTCCTCTGTCTCTAAAAACTTGTCCTTCATTGGGTGTTTTTCAGAGTGCGCTTAAAACTTATATGTTTTCTTTAGCTTTTGACAATGCTTTGTAAGTGTGTATGTCATATGTCTTTTTTTTTGTTTTTTTATGTTTCTCTTTTATACTTTCTGTACAGCACTTTGGTTCCACTTGTGGTGTTGAAAGTGCTTTATAAATAAAGTTGAGTTGAGTTGAGTTAAGTGTGAATTCAATGTAATGTTTTCAGCCGCTTAAAGGCATTCTATTTGTAATTAATTTTAAATATATCACAGATTAAGTTCATATTAAATGCAATTAGTTAAATTTCTGAGTGATTTTTTTAAACTACTTAAGTGCGACTTTAATACAATTTTTTATGTACTTTGAAATATGGTAAAAGTGTACTTCCGAATGTACTGACAAGCAATTAATGCGAACTTAAATATACTTCAATGTAATTTACATGTACACTGTTAAATCATTTAATACATTTGTAATTACATTATTTACATACTTTATTTAATTTAATACATTTGTTATTACATTATTTGCAGTTACATATAATAATGAAGTTACAATTTAGTATATTTCAAAATATTACAATCAACACAAATGCAAATTGAAACCCTCTACATTTATTGACAAAACAATCTCTAAAACAAATACACAAAAACCTTTTTGTTGATGCACAAGAAAAACCCAAGAAACACTATACAAACACAAACAATTACAACACTTTAACTCTCATATAGAAAGAGTCTGGAGGACAGAGAGGCATTTTCTCCCTCACATACAAAGGTACCTAAAACCTACCCATCACTTTCTGCATTTTTACATTTTCAGATAAAATCATTCGGTATGATCTATAAGATGATACATAAGATGCAAACAAAAATGTATACAAACAAAATGTAAAGAAAAGAAAAGATTCAAAACTTTGGGAAACACTTTATAATAACTTTTTATTAGTTAACTATTAACATGAACTATGAATGAAAAATACTTTAAAGCATTTATTAATCCTGGTTAATATTCATTTTAACATTTACTTATGCATGATTAAAATCAAAAGTTACATATGTTAATAAATAATGCACTGTAAACTAACATGAACAATGACTATACATTTTATTAAAGTGTACTTTCTGTAAGTAAAACTTAATTTGACATTATTACAAAGTTCATTTTTAAAAAGTGCACTTAAGCATGTTAATAAATATTGTCATTAAAGTGTACTTTCTTTAAGTACAAATTGATTAGACATTATTACAAAGTGCATTTTTAAAAAGTGCACTTAAGCATGTTAATAAATATTGTCATTAAAGTATATTTTAATGGCCGAACAATGGTAAACTGGATTTCCGGTTCAACGCTGCTCAACGCTGCTGCCTGCCAGCTGTCTGATCTACGCTCGGAGCTTCGTGGAGTTTATCCTAAATCCTTGTCTTTATTCCTATTCACATAATATAACTTTCTTATTTTTCACTAGATTATTTAACCTATTGCATAGTATTACTAAACGGAACGATTTATTACTAGCAATCCACCAGCGTAATCACCTAGTGTTAGCCATAGCCTGCTAGCTACCGTCTACTTTCTTTTTTCCTCTAAACCAACCTTCCTTGTCGATTGAATGGTGGATTTATCCGATGTATGTTATTCTGATCTGTCCTCGCCAGATCAGGAAGCTGTGGAGACGTTGCTGCCCGGCATTCATCGATCCACCGCGAGGCACAGCGTCCCGCACATCACCCTTGCCCCAGGCACCGGCAAGCGACCGAGACATCCAGCCAGCGAGTCCCGTGTGCGTTGCAGTTTTTCGGACGGCGTTCATCAAACACACGGTCAGTCATGTCCGACGATTATCATGTGTAGTAAATGCAACATGTACAGCTTAGCTCTTTCTGTCAGCAGTGAGACTTACACATGTGATAAATGCAGGGATATTGTCAGGCTGACAGAGAGAATCTCAGAATTAGAGACACGCATCCAAACTTTAATTGAGGATAGTGAGAATGAAAGGGCCTTAGATACTGCTTTGGATGCGACTAGCCTAGTAAACACTACACATTCGGTTCCGGTTGTAGAAGCCACGCAGCAGGCTAACTGGGTGACTGTGAGGCGGCATAGTGGCAAGAACAAACACCACTCTTCCGTTCTGATTAGAACATCAAACAGGTTCTCCCCACTCAGTGACGCACCCACTGAGAATCCTGTTGAAAGTGCCTTAGTAATTGGCGATTCTATTACACGGAACGTGAAAATAGAGACACCAGCCACCATAGTCACATGTTTGCTGGGGACCAGAGCACCTGACATCAAAGCAAATTTAAAAGTGCTGGCTAATGCTAAACGTAAATATTCTAAAATCATTATCCACGTCGGCACAAATGATGTTCGACTTCGCCAGTCGGAGATCACTAAAATTAACATTAAAGAGGTGTGTGAACTCGCAAATTCAATGTCAGCAAAAGTAATTTGTTCTGCCCCTCTTCCTGTTCGTCGGAGTGATGAGATAGTTAGCAGGTTATCATCACTCAATGGCTGGCTGTCTAAGTGGTGTGCGCAGAATAATATAGGTTTCATAGACAATTGGAAAAGCTTTTGGGGCAGACCTGATCTGTTGAAAAGAGATGGTATTCATCCCTCCCGGGATGGTGCTGCTCTTCTCTCTAGAAATTTGGCAAATAGTCTTAGAGCTGAAACATGACAAACCAGGGCCCAGATCAGGACGCAGACAAACTGGCTAAACCGACCGTCTGCTAGCTGCCTCACGTCACAAAACTCAGATAATTCACAGCACATAGAAACTCTTTCACCTAGATATTATCACATAGAGACTGTGTCTGTACCTCGAACCAGTAAATACAAAAAACTTCCTAAACCTTTTAAGGGTAAAAATTTAAGTGATGTTCAAAAAATGAAAATCACAGATAAATCAGATAAACAAATGATAAAGCTTGGGTTACTGAATATTAGATCTATTTCTCCAAAAGCACTTATTGTAAATGAAATTATCACAGACAATAAACTAGACTTGCTGTGTTTGACAGAAACCTGGCTAAAACCAGACGATTACATTACTTTAAATGAATCTAGTCCTCAAGGTTATGATTATCGACACAATCCTCGACAGAAAGGCAAAGGGGGAGGTGTTGCTGTAATTTATAGTAATATATTCAGAATCATTCAAAAGAATTTCAAATATAATTCCTTTGAAGTGATGGTGCTTTATGTAACATTATGTAAGTGTCACGGTTGATCAATCCGCTGTCTCATTCTGGTGTCTGTGTGTTTGTGTGGGTGTGTCTGGTTGATGGTTCTGTGTGGGCGTCGCCGCTGATTGTTGATCAGCGGCAGCTGTGTGCAATCATTATCTGCCTATTTAACACCTTGTCTTTCGTCTCGTGTTTGTCAGATCGTTGTTTGGTATCCTGGTGTTGTGTCCTGTGCTCTCTCGTGTTTGTTTGTTCCCCGGAGTGGATTACCTCGTCGTTGTTTCCTGTTCCTGTTCCTGTTCTCCGTCGGACTCTCACTTTGGATTGCACTCACGGATTCGGACGCACGGACTCACGACACCATCTCACCTCACCACAGGATTTCCAGCTGCCCATCGAAGTCCCTGCGTCACCACTCTCCTGCTACTGTCTCTCCTCGTTTAATGACTAACTCTGGTGTGTAGCTCTAATAAAGAGATTAACTTGCACTTGCATCTGTCATTCTTTCCGTGACAGAACAATCTGACCAACTATGGATGCAGCAAGTTCAGCAGCGTTGACGGAGTTCATCAATCACAGCATTTCTCGTATGGATCAACAACAGGAGAGTATCTCTTCAACCGGACGCGCTGTTCAAGCGCTGGTGACGCAGGTGTCCGAGCTCTCCCAGCAGCTTCAAGAACTTCGCGCTCCCACTGCGCCGCCCACGCCGCCGATTCCCCCCACACCTCCGGAGCGAATGGGCCAGCCAGAGCCACGCCTCCCGGTTCCGCAGACCTACGCTGGTGAGCCAAACTTTTGCAGAGCCTTCTTGACCAGATGTTCCATGCATTTCTCATTGCAGCCACACACATTTGAAAAAGAAGAATCCAAGGTGGCGTTCGTACTGACGCTTTTGACTGGTCAGGCTGCTTTGTGGGGAACGGCGGTGTGGGAGAACCAGGACCCATGCTGCGCCTCGTTCCAGGCACTCGCCGCCGAGATGAAGAGGGTGTTTGACCGTGCGGTGGCGGGCAAGGACGCCACCCGACAACTCACTGAGCTCAGACAAGGAAATCGCACGGTCGCCGAATACTCTATTGAGTTCCGCACCCTGGCGGCGGAGTGCCGATGGAACGAGGAGGCGCAGTGGGATGTATTCCTGCATGGGTTGGCCGACCGTGTCCACAGAAAGATCTACGTGTTGGACCTTCCTCAAACCCTCAATGGACTCATCGATCTCGCCTTACGAGTGGATGCTCGCCTCCAGCGGCTGGAGCGTCTCGCTCTTCCCAGTCCTGTTTCCCGTGGAGCGGAGGGACGGTCGGCCAGCTCAGCGGACACGGTCGGCCCTTCATCCGATCCTGAACCCATGCAGGTAGGGAGAGCTCGGCTTTCCCGGGAGGAGAGAGAAAGGCGGAGATCCCAGGGATTATGTTTGTACTGCGGCGGAACGGGCCACTTCCTACGGACATGTCCAGTAAAAGACCAAGCCTGGTAGTAATGAAGAGGCTACTATCGGGTGGGATCTCCGCCGAGAAGTCCTCACCATCCACTCTCCTTCCGGTAAGACTGAGATGGGCCACACACAACCTCACCTGCCAGGCACTCCTAGATTCTGGGGCTGAGGGGAACTTCATGGACACCGGCTTTGCACGCAACAACAACTTACCCACCATTCTACTCAACCAGCAGATCACAGTCAACGCACTCAACGGACAACGGCTCCCCAACATTTCTCAGTCTACCGATTCCATTACTCTCGTCACGTCTGGCAACCACACCGAAAACATCAAGTTTCTTCTCATGGACTCCCCACTGGCACCCATTGTACTCGGACACCCTTGGCTCACTGAACACAACCCCAAGGTCGACTGGCAGCAGCACTCCATCACGGAGTGGAGCACTCATTGTCACAGGTCTTGTCTTTTGTCTTCTTGTTCCACTGTGTCTGCTTCTGTGTTACAGGAAGAGGTGGTGGATTTGTCAAACGTGCCCACGGAGTACTCGGATCTGAAGGAAGTGTTCAGTAAGTCCCGTGCTGCTTCTCTTCCTCCGCACCGTCCCTACGACTGTGCTATAGATTTAGTGCCCGGTAAGTCTCCGCCTAAAGGCAAATTATACTCTCTGTCCGCTCCCGAGAGGGAGGCCATGGAGAAATATACTTCTGATTCTCTGGCAGCGGGGTTCATCCGTCCTTCCTCTTCTCCAGCGGGGGCGGGGTTCTTTTTTGTGGGGAAGAAGGATGGTTCCTTGCGACCTTGTATTGATTACCGAGGGCTGAATAACATCACGGTAAAGAATAGGGCTGGGAATCACTGGGTACTTCACGATACGATACGATACGCGATACATTGCTCACGATACGATAATATCACGATATGGCGATAATCAATATATTATCAGTAATAACTCACAATATATCATGTTTTAAGAAATAAAAAGTTTTTTTTTTTTAATTAGTAAAATGAGTCTCCATTTATTTATTTTGGATGAAACAATAACAAAAACAACTTGTGACTTAGTTGCAACAAAACAGTCACAGACACTATTTTAGTGTAACATTGCTGCAATCAGTAGTAATATATGTCTTCGACAAACGGTGACACCATTTGGGTGCAAAATAGCTGTAAGGCTGAGGACAGATTCAATGTAAACAATACTATATGATTGTCCTTAATAAACATGAACAGTGACACTATTAAGTGCAAGAAACATAAACCTTTGGGCTACTGCTTTCAAATAAAAAATAAAATAAATATATCAGGGATAAAGTACATCTAAAATGTACCTAACTTAAAGTGCATCCAAAAATAAACATTTTTCAGAACAAAATAGAAAACAGCTTCATGTGATGTGTTTTATATGTTCATATTTTTCTTGAGAAAGAGGAGTTGGTCAGCATGTTCAGGAGTGAGTGAACTTCTTTGGGCACTGATGATATCTCCTGCAGTTGAAAAGATCCTCTCAGCTGCTACACTGGTCCCAGGAATACACAAATGCATATGGGCCAGCTTGGAAAGGAGAGGGAACACATGTTGCTGAGATTTCCACCACAACAGTGGATCTTCAGTGAGAGGCAGAGAAGGAGCATCTTGATTTTGTTTTATCTCCTTCTCTGCAATTGAGGTTGCTGATGTAGAGACATAAGAGGTCTTCTTGAAGGTCTGACCGAGAAGATCAACAAGCGCAGACTTTCTTTTCTTTGCCGTGCAGGTCTCCTCTTCCTCTAAATCCCCCTGAACATCACCACAAGGCACTGGATCATCCTCTTTTAAAGCTGCAGCTTTTGACTGTAGTTTTGCATAAGTGTCTTGCACTTCTTCAGGTGACAGAAATAAAAGGGATTTAAATCTAGGGTCCAGGGCTGAGGACATGCGTAGGAGATCTTTTTCCACCTCTGACTGATATCTCTTTGAAAGGTCTTGATTGATGGCTACCTTAATCTCTCGAACCAGAGGGGAATCTTCTTCAGTGCTGGTTGTGTCTCGCAGCAGTTGGGCATGAAGAGGAGCAACCACTGAAATGGTGGGATTCTTTTCCTCACACATGATATTTGTTGCCACAAGCATTGGTCTAAATGCTTCCACCATCTCTTCAGCACTTGAGATGTCCTTCTCTGTCAGAGCACAGTCAGTCACATTCTTTCTCACCTTAAGAAAAAAAAAAGAAAGAAAAATAAAGGCAAAATACAATTTATTAATAAAATGTATATAATTATTGTTCTTTATTTTAAAGCAAATAAAGTATGAACTGTATGATGTAATCTAATGTTTTTATTTGGAGTTTATATATACAGTATATACCTTTTTAATATGTATAAAGAATTTATTCATTGTTTATTCATTGTATCAAGCAAGTTTATATCATATGAATTAGTATTTATTTACAAACTTATTAATTGTATGCGATAAATTATTCACATTTATTACACATATAGATTACAACTTCTACATTGCAAACTTTTCTTACCTCTGGTGATAAGAGGGCAGCACAGACAGCTGGCTGTTGCTCAAGAAACCTGGAGACCATCTCATATGCACTATTCCAACGAACAGGCATGTCCGTGATGAGCTTGTGAAGGGGGAGGCCAAGGAGTTCCTGGTTTCTTTTCAGTGCTTCTGCTCCAGTTGTGCTTCGATGAAAGAATGTTGAGATCCTCCTAACTTTGACAAGTACCTTGGTAACAGCAGCTATTTTCAGCGCACGTTGGGATGCAAGATTTAAAACATGAGCAAAACATCTAACATGTTGGTATCCTGTTAAGTCCATTGCTACACGCATGTTTGATGCATTGTCGGTGACAACCACTGGCTTCTTAGCGTCAAGATTCCACTCCCCACTGCGGCTTTCAGTACATCGGCAATGTGTGCCCCAGTGTGCGTTTCGTGCATTGCTCGGGTTTGCAGGACATATGACTTAATTTCCCAGTCTTCGTTTATAAAATGTACAGTGATCGTTATGTAGGACTCTGTGGCTCTCGATGTCCATCCGTCACACGTGAGCCCCACTCTTTTCTGCCGACTCGAGTGCCGACTCAACTTTAGCCCTGGTCTCGTCATAAAGTGCAGGAATCATTTTTTCAGCAAAATATTTCCGAGAGGGAATATTAAAGCGTGGCTCTAAGATATTCATTAAAAAGCAGAACCCTTCGTTCTCCACCTCGCTGTACGGACGGAGCCCTTTACACATGTAAACAGCGATCCCATTTGTGATTGACTTTGCCCTAGCAGAACAAGGTGGTAGCTTTGCCTGGAAAAGGGTGTTTACGCCGGGGTGTGTCGGCTTTGAGCCAGCACCAACCACGGCTTTCTCACAGAGCTCCGGGTGATGCCGCGTGAGGTGGCTGTGCATGTTGGTCGTGTTTCCCGTGTAGCGCACTTTTGCAAAGCAGTTCTTGCATATTGCGAAGTCCTTTTCTAGCTTTGCCCCGTCCGCACTGTTATAAAATCCAAAGTAAGTCCACACTTTGGATTTAAATGTTGCTGGAGCGTCCTTTAACTTTTTGATCTCACTACTATTTTTCTCGCTTGACTCCGCCATTTCAAGTGTACATGTGTACGTCATGTGTACGTCTTCTTTTACGCTCACAACACAACAGCCAAACTCGCAACGCGCGCCCCCTATCTACTTCTGGAGAAGGGTCAAGGGATAATGAATACTAATAGAGCGTTTTATAACGGCTTTTAAGATCGATACTTGGCAAGAGCGCATCGAGAATCGATCGCGGGAGAAAATATCGCGATATATTGCCATATCGATATTTTGGCGCACCCCTAGTAAAGAATACTTATCCTTTGCCGTTGATGTCTTCAGCCTTTGAGAGGTTGCAAGGAGCATCCGTTTTCACTAAATTGGACTTAAGAAACGCTTATCATTTGGTTCGCATCAGGAAGGGGGATGAATGGAAGACCGCTTTTAACACCCCTAGGGGGCACTTTGAATACTTGGTCATGCCCTTCGGGCTGTCCAACTCCCCGGCGGTCTTCCAGGCACTCGTCAATGACGTGTTGAGAGATATGGTCGACCAGTTCATTTATGTCTACCTGAATGACATATTGATTTTTTCTTCATCTCTCCAGGAACATGTGCAACACGTCAGACGAGTGCTTCAACGTCTGTTAGAGAATGGGCTTTTTGTCAAGGCGGAGAAATGCGATTTTCATGCACAGTCTGTTTCTTTCCTAGGGTACATCGTCTCGTCTGAGGGAGTGCGCATGGATCCTGACAAAGTTAAGGCTGTGGTGGATTGGCCAAGTCCAGATTCCCGTAAGGCCCTACAGAGGTTTCTGGGGTTCGCCAATTTTTACCGGCGGTTTATTCGCAATTTCAGCCAACTAGCCACGCCTCTGACCGCCTTGACCTCCCCCAGAACGACGTTCAGGTGGTCCGATGCAGCGGAGGCTGCATTTACCAAACTGAAGAGTCGCTTCGTTTCGGCTCCCATTCTCATTGCCCCTGATTCCTCACGTCAGTTCGTGGTGGAGGTGGGGGTAGGTGCAGTGTTATCTCAGCGTTCTCCCACAGACGATAAGATGCACCCTTGCGTGTATTTTTCTCATCGTTTGTCTCCCGCTGAACGCAATTACGACATTGGTAACAGAGAGTTGTTGGCAGTCAAATTAGCGTTGGAGGAGTGGCGACATTGGTTGGAAGGTTCTGGGGTACCTTTTATCGTTTGGACAGATCACAAGAACTTAGAGTATATCCGATCAGCTAAAAGACTTAACTCCAGGCAGGCTCGGTGGGCACTTTTTTTCGGACGATTTGATTTTTCTCTCTCGTACCGCCCGGGCTCCAAGAACATCAAGCCTGATTCTTTATCTCGCATTTTTGACCCTTCCGAACGCCCGTCTACTCCCGAGTGTATTCTTCCTGAGACATTAGTGGTCTCCACTCTTACATGGGAGGTCGAATCGAAGGTCTTGGTGGCCTTAGAAGGGGTAACGCCTCCGCCCGGTTGCCCACCGAATCGTTTATTTGTGCCGGAGAGGTTGAGGTCCTGCGTTATCAAATGGGGTCACTGTTCCAACGTAGCTTTTCATCCAGGGGTTAATCGTACCAGGTTTTTGGTTAAGCAACGATTCTGGTGGCCTGCCATGGCTCGTGACATTCACAGTTTTGTTTTGGCTTGCTCGGTTTGCGCCACTGGTAAGACTTCCAACCGACCCCCAGATGGGTTACTCCAACCGCTGTCTGTCCCTTCGAGACCCTGGTCCCACATCGCACTAGATTTTGTCACCGCCCTCCCACCCTCTCAGGGTTACACGGTCGTTTTGACCGCAGTGGACCGGTTCTCGAAGGCGACTCATTTCATTCCCTTAACCAAATTACCCTCTGCTAAGGAGACAGCGGTAACTGTCGTTGACCACATCTTTCGGTTACATGGCCTCCCGGTAGATGTGGTGTCTGACAGGGGTCCCCAATTTGTGTCCAAATTTTGGCGAGAGTTTTGTAGATTACTGGGGGCGACTGTCAGTCTTTCATCTGGGTTCCATCCCCAGACCAATGGTCAAACCGAGAGAGCCAACCAAGATTTAGAGAGAATGTTGCGATGTTTGGCTTCCAAGAATCCTTCCTCCTGGAGCCAACAACTCTCTATGATTGAGTACGCACATAATTCGTTACCAGTGTCTTCCACGGGCCTCTCACCGTTTGAAGGTAGTGTAGGTTACCAGCCACCTGTTTTTCCCAGTCTGGAATCTGAAGTCGCGGTCCCCTCCGCTCACGCCTTTGTCCAGAGGTGCCACCGCACTTGGAGTAGAGCCCGTGAGACTCTTCTGCAGGTGAGGGCGCGCACCAAGGCTAAGACTGATCGCCACCGGTCGAAGCCTCCCGTATACGTCGTGGGTCAAAAAGTGTGGCTTTCTACCAAGAATATTCCGCTCCGCTCCGTTTCTAACAAGTTAGCTCCCAAATTTATCGGCCCGTTCCCTGTCACCAAGATCATTAGTCCGGTGGCAGTCCGACTCAAACTTCCTCCAGCGTACAGGAGAATTCATTCCGCCTTTCATGTCTCCAAAATTAAACCTGTGTTTCATTCACATCTTAATCCGCCCACTCCGGTTCCCCCACCGCCGCGACTCGTAGACTCGTAGAACCCACTTATTCAGTCAATCGTTTTCTGGACTCTAGGCGGAGGGGACGTGGATTCCAGTACTTGGTGGACTGGGAAGGTTACGGTCCGGAGGAGAGAAGTTGGGTTCCTGCTAGGGACATCCTGGATCACTCCCTTATCGATGATTACAATCGACAGGTAGGTGGTTCTGGGAACGCCGTGAGGCGTTCCTAGGAGGGAGGGTACTATCACGGTTGATCAATCCGCTGTCTCATTCTGGTGTCTGTGTGTTTGTGTGGGTGTGTCTGGTTGATGGTTCTGTGTGGGCGTCGCCGCTGATTGTTGATCAGCGGCAGCTGGATTACCTCGTCGTTGTTTCCTGTTCCTGTTCTCCGTCGGACTCTCACTTTGGATTGCACTCACGGATTCGGACGCACGGACTCACGGACTCACGACACCATCTCACCTCACCACAGGATTTCCAGCTGCCCATCGAAGTCCCTGCGTCACCACTCTCCTGCTACTGTCTCTCCTCGTTTAATGACTAACTCTGGTGTGTAGCTCTAATAAAGAGATTAACTTGCACTTGCATCTGTCATTCTTTCCGTGACAGTAAGTTGACATTTGTGCTGGCTACTGTATACAGGCCACCAGGGCACCATACTGACTTTATCAAAGAATTTGCTGAGTTTCTATCAGAGTTAGTACTGGCTATGGATAAAGTCCTTGTTGTTGGTGATTTTAATATCCATGTAGATAATAATAAAGACGCATTTGGATTGGCATTTGCAGATATTTTAAACTCTATTGGAGTTAGACAACACGTGTCAGGACCCACTCATTGTTGTAATCATACCCTAGATCTAATACTGTCGCATGGAATTGATATTGATGCTGTTGAAATTCTACAGCAGAGCGATGATATATCAGATCATTATTTAGTCTCGTGTATAATACAATTAGCCAAGGCTACAAAACCACCACCCAGCCATAAATATTGTAGAACAATCACGTCTACCACTAAAGATTGCTTTATAAATAATCTCCCCGAGCAGTTTCATCGCCTTAGTATACCTGACAACTTAGAAGAACTCGATGCTGCAACAGAAACTATTGGCTCCCTCTTTTCCAGCACATTAGATGCAGTCGCTCCTTTACGTCTAAAGAAGATTAAGGAAACTAATCCAACGCCGTGGTATGATGAGCACACTCGGGCTCTAAAACGAGCTGTTAGAAAAGCTGAACGTAGTTGGAAGAAAACAAAACTAGAAGTTTTTCGCCTTTCGTGGAAAGAAAAAATGATTGAGTACAGAACGGCTATAAGAAATGCTAGATCTACTTATTTTTCAAATCTCTTAATAGAAAACATACATAATCCTAGGAATTTATTTGACACAGTGGCTAAATTAACTAGAAACAGAGATTCAACTGCTGACGTTTCCATAGAGCACAGCAGTAATGACTTTATGAACTTCTTTACTTGCAAGATTGATAATATTAGAGAGACAATTATAAACATGCAACCGTCTACAGTTTCGCTTCAGACAGTGCACTGTAGTGTCCCTGAGGTAAAACTAGAATCATTCGCCGCTATAGGAGAGGAAGAATTATCTAAACTTATCAAATCATCAAAATCAACGACATGTATGTTAGACCCAATGCCGACTAAACTACTGAAAGAAATGCTTCCAGAGGTCGTAGGTCCACTTCTTGATATAATTAATTCATCTTTAACACTAGGACACGTGCCAAAAACCTTTAAGCAGGCTATTATCAAACCTCTTATTAAAAAACCTCAACTAGATCCGAGAGATTTAGTAAATTACAGGCCAATCTCGAATCTACCTTTTCTGTCAAAGATACTAGAAAAGGCAGTTTCAACACAACTGTGCTCCTTTTTAGAAAGAAATGGAATCTGTGAGGATTTCCAGTCAGGATTTAGACCAAACCATAGTACTGAGACTGCTCTCGTTAGAGTTACAAACGATCTACTCCTATCATCCGATCGTGGCTGTATTTCTCTATTAGTGTTATTAGATCTCAGTGCTGCTTTTGACACTATCGATCATAACATTCTTTTAAAAAGACTTGAAAACTATATTGGCATTAGTGGAATTGCTTTGGCATGGTTCAAATCATACTTATCTGACCGTTATCAGTCTGTAGTAGTTAATGAAGAGATGTCGTATCGATCACAGGTTAAATATGGGGTACCACAAGGCTCAGTATTAGGACCGTTGCTTTTCACTCTGTACATGCTGCCCTTAGGAGAGATAATTAGGAAGCATGATGTTAGTTTTCACTGCTACGCTGACGATACTCAGCTCTATATTTCCTCGCGCCCTGACGAAACCTACAAATTCACAAAACTAACAGAATGCATAGCTGACATTAAGAACTGGATGACAAGAAATTTCTTATTATTAAATTCAGAAAAAACTGATATCCTAATCTTTGGACCAAAAACTTCCTCACGAAAAAACCTTGAATACTCTCTAACACTTGACGGGTGCTCCATTAAACCTTCGTCCTCAGTTAGGAACCTGGGTGTGCTCTTTGATACCAATCTTTCATTTGAAAGTCATGTTTCTAGTATCTGTAAAACCGCCTTCTTCCATCTAAAAAATATATCTAAATTACGACATATGCTCTCAATGACAAATGCGGAACAGTTGGTTCATGCATTCATGACCTCAAGACTAGATTATTGTAACGCTCTACTGGGTGGTTGTTCTGCTCGGCTTTTAAACAAACTACAGTTGGTCCAAAATGCGGCAGCTAGAGTTCTTACTAGAACCAGAAAGTATGACCATATTAGCCCAGTTCTGTCAACATTACATTGGCTCCCTATTAAACATCGTATAGATTTTAAATCTTGCTACTTACTTATAAAGCTCTAAATGGTTTATCTCCCCAGTACATAAGTGAGCTCTTAATGCATTATAGTCCTTCACGTTTATTGCGATCTCAGAATTTAGGCCAGTTGATAATACCCAGAATATCAAAATCAACTGAAGGCGGCAGATCCTTTTCCTATTTAGCACCTAAACTCTGGAACAATCTTCCTAGCATTGTTCGGGAAGCAGACACACTCTGTCAGTTTAAATCTAGACTAAAAACACATCTCTTTGCTCTTGCATACACATAACACATTATCAATACATTAACATTTTTCAAATCCGTTAAATGATTGTTACGCTGCAATAATTAGGTCGGCCGGAACCGAGAACATTTCCTATAACACTAGATATACCTGTACATCAGAATAAGAATGGCATCTACGCTAATATCTGTCTCTCTGCTTATCCTGAGGTTTGCCGGGTGCTGGATCCAGGCCGTATCCAGATCAGATGGAGAACCTGCGTCTGGACCTGACTACAATGTAGCCCAGGAGACAATGGGCCTAAAGATCCAATTCTGGCTGCATCTATAATTCAGATTTTTAATCCCCGTATCTGCTTACATATATTTATATATAATCTATTTTTAATCTCTATAAAAAAAATGTATAATTCAGATTTTGATCTCCATATACATTTACATATATTATATATATCTTCCAAGGGGTTTTTTCCCTCCTAGGACTTTTTTCCCAGTGCTTGCACGCTGGGTTTTTCTCCTAGGGGGTTTTTTCCACCCCTGGAAGTCAGCCGACATTGGCTTAATGTAGCACCATCTTGTATATGTTACATATTACCACGCTTGTTTGTACAGTTTATTTTTAACCACTTCCCTTTTTTCTGTGCTTCTAATATGTAAAGCTGCTTTGAAACAATTACCAATTGTAAAAGCGCTATATAAATAAATTTGACTTGACTTTGACTATATTCTTTTTAAGTACAATTAAGTGGCCTTTATTACCTTTATATTATCTGCAAGTGCACTTTTTAAATAGTATACTTTTAAGATTTGAAGTACACAAAAAGTACACTTTCAATACAATTAAGAGCACTTCTTTTTCACAAGGGAAATGCAGTCAAAAAGCTTTCACTGGGACGTTCACCTGGAATTGACGGGCTCATTACAGAATTGTATCGTCATTTTTGAAATATTATAGGATAGGACTGCCTTGAAGTGGCAAAAGAGTGCTTTGAAAATGGCATTCTGCCAGGTAGCTGTCGAAGAGAAGTCCTATCGCTGTTACACAAAAAAGGAGATTTGGGACTTTTAAAGAACTGGAGACCTGTCTCTCTCCTATGTACTGACTATAAAATATTGGCAAAGTGTGTAGCAAACAGACTGAAAAGATATCTAAAAACAATTATTCACAGTGATCAAACATACTGTGTCCCTGAAAGGTCTATAATGGACAACCTTTTTTTGGTAAGAGATATCATTGATTTAAGTGTAAAAGAAAATTTCAATCTTGGGTTTCTATCCATAGATCAAGAAAAAGCCTTTGTCAGAGTTGATCATGAATATCTTTTTAAGAGTCTTTTAGCTTTTGGATTTGGAAAAAAATTTATTTCTTGGGTGAAATTGTTATATTGCAATGTCTCTGTTTTGGTGAAGGTGGGTGGAGGGTTGAGCGCTCCAATTCCAGTAAAGAGAGAAATCAGGCAAGGTTGCCCACTTTCTGGTCAGCTATATGTTACTGCTATTGAGCCATTATTGAAAAGAATAAGGGAAAGCCAAATAGGCTATACAATACCAAATGCAGATGCAATAAAATTGTTCTGTCTGCATATGCAGATGATGTAACAGTGTTTTTAAATGGATAAGAGGATATAAATAGCCTAAAAATAGTTTGAAAACGAATGTGAATGCATATACTTCTAAAGTCAATTGGAATAAAAGTGTAGGTTTTGCAGTACATCAATGGGTATGTGAAGGGTTACCAGTGTTACCAGGAGGCTTAACATGGGAGAGTGAAGGTCTCAAAGTTTTAGGAGTTTTTTTAGGTACCTATAAGTTTCGAGGAAAAAATTGGGAGGGACTGCTGGAAGAGGTTGAGGCACGATTGTCTAGGTGGAATTGGCTATTGCCAAAATTATCTTACAGAGGGAGAGTTTTGATTGCAAATAATCTTGCTGCCTCTAACTTATGGCACAGGTTAGTGGTAATTGAGCCACCAGAAAGCCTAATTGCCAATATACAAAAAAGACTGATGGACTTTTTATGGAATGCTAGGCACTGGGTCAGAACTGCACAACTGTTTTTACCTCCTTGTGAGCGAGGGCATGATTAAAGGAGTAAGATTCAAGCTTTTTGTCTTCAAACTATGCAGAGAATTATATATATTAAACAGACTTGATGTGGAACCAGACTGCAAGTGCGATATTGAGGAGGATCGGTGGATTGAACTATGATGTACAGCTCTTCTGGATAAAACTTCAAGAAGTGGACTTAACAGAGAGTACGTTCAATATTAGAAGAGATTTTGAGGTTTCTAAATACTGGGTTATGGAAGAGCCAAATCTGTACAATCCAGTGATTCAAGTTGTGCTGATATCTTCAAAAAGTATCCAAACTAATATGTTGAGGAACAAGTGCACAAAATTACGGGACCTCATGAATCATGATGGTTGGAAGTCTCTGGAGGAGGTAATGGAATTAACTGGATTACGTTCTAAACGGTTGGCAACAAGAGTGTTTGAAGTTCAAACATCATTGCCAGGACATTATAGACAAGTGTAGCGAATTAACTCAAATGGGAAATATTAATAATTATTCATAACTCAATATGATTTATTAATTATGAATATGTAAATCTGTTAATCAGATTAACTGGACATAGCTACATTAATCTTAATATTACAATCAATTAATCTGTGGTCCAGGGAATGTTGTGGCCAGTCTGCAGTGTCCTAAGTTGATTCTGTTTCCTTCTCAAAAAAGCTCTCAGAGTCAGAAGTTCCAGGTCTCCAAAAGATATTCGTTATTGCCAGGCAACAAAGTGAGATGTCAGCTTCTCATCAGGCATCACATCTGATCTAAACAGCGTTAATCAGCTCGTTTTATATGTTTTTCGTATCGTTACAGATCCAATGAGGATTCCTCTAGCTATCTTTTTCTTTTAGCCCCACCCTGGCGTTTTGCCACCATTATCTATGAATACCCCTCAGCTTTGGTTTTAATGGTGGTGGATCACCAGCTGCTATATTTTTAAAAAAACATGTTTTAATGGTTTCTTTGGTACTTTCCACAACTTTGCTTTTATAATTTGCATTGAATACACTTATATTTCATTTACACTTATATTTCAACAGGAACACTAAGGGCTCTTTTTTAACGATCTAAATGCAAAGTGTAAAGCGCACGGCCCAGGTGCACTCAGGGCGTGTCCAAATACACTTTTGCTATTTTAATGACGGAAAAATGGTCCATGCGCCGGGGTGCATTTTTGAAACGGGTTGTCCTTATTCTCTTAATGAGTAATGGGCGTAACGTTCAATAAACCAATCAGAGTGTCATCTCCCATTCCCTTTAAGAGCGAGATGCATTCGCGCCATGGCGGATTGCTATTTACATGGCGGAATTTGTTGGCAGAAAAGCTGAACGCTTTTCAAGCAAAGAAACTGATCTGCTCGTGCGTGAAGTTAAAGCGGGCTTGCAAATGCAGGCTTTCAAATAGCTCCGCGTGATGAGTCAGTTAATATATATGTGTGTGTAATGGCATGATTTTCATCATTATAAGTAGTAATAGGCTGAATTGAAAATAGGTAGCCTAATTCTAATACACACAATGACTATTCATCATTACATTTTTATATTTATGTAGCCTACACAATAATATTCTTTTACACTGTAATCCTTTTGTTTTTAATATTTAGCATGTTTGTGTGATGCGCATCCCTGTGTGCTATAAGCAAAGTCAACGCGCACTGTGGACGCGCCCAGAGGCGCAGTTTCTACCAACAAGCTCTAACAAAAAAAAATTTGACTTTAGACCAGGTTTGAGTTGATCTATGGCGCAGTCTATTTTCAGCTCCTTAAAATAGCAATGCGCCGGCAATGCGCTGTTACGGTTGCTGGTAGAAGGATGAGGCAGATCATGGATTTCCACAAACATACAAGATATATTTAATAAACAAAGGCATGGAACACCAACATACACATTAACAAAACAGAGAACCGACAAGGAGTGAATGGAGTGAGTGCAATATAAAGGTAGTGAGGATAATCAAGTCCAGGTGCAGGTGATGAGTGGTGTTGGGGAGATGACGAGGGAAGTGAGTGCAGGTGTCGAAACAGGAGGATCATGGGAAATGGAGTCCAGGGAAACAAGGGATCTGTGACAGTACCTCCCCCTCCCGGTAGGCGCGTCCTCGCGCCGTAGATGTAACAAGGAGGGGGGTGGGCGCCCTGGAGACCTCAAGCCGGAACAGGGGAAGGAGCAGATTGGAGTGGAGGTCTCCAGGGCGGGTTCAAAAGCCATGGCGGGTCAGGGGCCGTGGGCAGCCATGGCGGGTCAGGGGCCGAGGGCAGCCATGGGGGGGTCAGGGGCCGAGGGCAGCCATGGGGGGGTCAGGGGCCGAAGGCAGCCATGGCGGGTCAGGGGCCGAAGGCAGCCATTGAGGGTCAGGGGCCGAAGGCGGCCATTGAGGGTCAGGGGCCGAAGCCTTGAAGCCGTCGAGCCCAGGCGGTGCTGAAGGACTGGCGGGAGATGGCGGAACCCACGGCTCCGCCGTCCGAAGCACAGCCGGGGCTCCAGAAGGCCGCAGTAGAAGACAGACGACATACAACAAAGTGAACACCGGGGGGAGTGAGGAGGCCAACTGGAACGGAGGGACGGAGCAGAGACGGAGGAGTGCAGTCCAGAAGTGAGGGCAGGCCGACGAAGGAACAAGGTGTGAACGGGGGCAGGATGGAGACTGGTGAGACTAGTGGACTGATGGGCCATGGTGGAGACGAGGGAGGTTGAAGCCAGGGTGTAGGTAATCGCCCAGAGGTCCGAGGTGGAGATCTGGGCGAAGGGGGGTTTGAGGTGGAGGTTCAGTGTAGATACAAATGGGAGGAGGGAGAGGGAGGCAGGGAGGGAAAACAGTCTTTGGGCTGGAGAGTTCAGTAACATAGTTCATAATAGGAGCGGGCTCGGCGGCGGCGGCGGCGGCTGGAGAACTTGGCTCGGCGGAGACTGGAGAACTTGGCTCGGCGGAGACTGGCGCAGAGGGCCAGTCCATACCCTCAAATACAATTAGAATACCCGTAGGAACGGGTTCGGGCTCGGTGAAGGCAGGAAAGGGCTCAGCGGCAGGTTTTTTCCTCCTCCTCCGCCTTCTGGACCCAGCGGGAGAGTGTGGGTCCAGCGTGGGGCAGGAAGGAAGTTCACCGGAGGGGTCAGCGGAGGAATACGGAGGCTGACTTACTGGCCCAGCCGACCATGTTTCTGGACGGACTGGAGACCAACACTCATCCTGAACCTTTTCCACATAGAATTTGGAATTATTCAAAAACAAAATAAGATTGATAGTTTCGCTTAAGGAGAAACGATAATCTGGTTCATGGAAACGGAGAGTGTTGTCATCCAGACCGTCCAAAAACAGGGTGATTAAATTAGCATTGGGCCAGTCAGTCAGATAAGCCAGCTCAACAAACTCTTCCACATACCTCTCCAGTGAACGACCAACCTGAAGAAGCCTGATGAGGCGATCGCCAGCAGAAAGATGAGTGAGAGGCGTTGGAGGAGCAGTAGCCAGGGAGCCGGGAAAAATCTCAAAAATCATATTTTCTTGTGGAAATCCAAACTGTAGTGGTCGGTTCTTCTGTTACGGTTGCTGGTAGAAGGATGAGGCAGATCACGGATTTCCACAAACATACAAGATATATTTAATAAACAAAGGCATGGAACACCAACATACACATTAACAAAACAGAGAACCGACAAGGAGTGAATGGAGTGAGTGCAATATAAAGGTAGTGAGGATAATCAAGTCCAGGTGCAGGTAATGAGTGGTGATGGGGAGATGACGAGGGAAGTGAGTGCAGGTGTCGAAACAGGAGGATCATGGGAAATGGAGTCCAGGGAAACAAGGGATCTGTGACATGAGCCTGAACACACCTCTTTTTTAGACCAGCACGCCCATGGGCGCACTAACTGGTGCAAATGCATTTACTAATTTAAGGACGTGGCGCTGAACGGGAAAACTAAACTAGCAAACATACTTGCGCTGCGCCTTGCATCGCATTGCGCCGGGTGTATTATAGGGCCCTTAGTGTTGATTGTTTAATAATTCTAAGAAATGTTCATTTCCATGTTATGGAAAAATACATTCTTATTGTACAGTGCTACTTAGAGCATAGATTTGGGATCTAAATCACTTAAGAGGCTATTAATTAGCAGATGGAGTCAGAACCAAACATATATTGTGCACAATCTTTATTAACTAACTCACAAACACATAACTAAACTAACAAACACATAACATACAACAAAGGTCACACACACATTCACACTTTCATACACACACACTCCGTTGAACCGGAGGAGGTACTGTTACTAGAGCTATAGGAAAAGTCAAAGACAATCTGGAAAGGAATCATCAGTTTCTTCAGCAATGGCAAAGTTAAGTCTTACAAATTAATACTAAATTGCTGTTTAGTGTTAAAATGTATGATACTTGCAAGATGCCTTTAGGCTGAGGAGCGTTGGATCTGCAGGTTGAGGATAAATATTGAGGTTTTTGTCTGAAATTGTTGGCAGTCTTTTCTAGGTTGGTTGATGAGCACATGGCTGGGTGTTGTAGGCCAGGGCCTACCAGCCTAGGCCAGGCCCGCAAGGAGATCCGTTCGGTTGTCCAGAAGCAAGGAAAAGAGAGGGAGTGGAGTTGTTGCATTCTTTTAACCTCTGGTCAAATCCAACCTCTTAAGATTGCTGTAGCCAATGAAGGTGTTGTATTTCCGGGTGACCACACACCCCCTTGTCGGGGCTTTTATGACCAAGGAAGATTAACAAGCTGAGTTCTTGAATAAGAACTATTAAAGATTCTTGTAATACTGATGTGTTGCACAGGTATGGACATACCGCATACACAAGCATTTAAATCTTCCCGCTACGAACGTATAGACACTAAACATGGCATGATTGAAGTTATCTTAAATGTATCATAAAACATACACATAAATACGTGAATACAATGATTGTAATACAGCAACAGTAATAATGGATAATATTTAATTTTGTGGTGGAGAAGAAACTATTGAACATCTTTTTTTGCATTGTAAATGTTTAGAATGGCTATTTACACTGTTAACAGAATGGTTAGAGGGTTAGGTGAAGATTTCTCTGAATGTGGTTTTATTGGAAGTGTAAAATACAAAGTCTCAAAAAAGTTAATATTGTGTCTTTTAAAATATTTTGGGTTCCGCAAAATTGTCAATTTGGAAAACAAGGAAATATAAATTACTGGATGTAGGTGCAGTGAACCCTGAAGAGATGATGAAATGTTTAATTGCAAGCAGATTAAAGATTGAATTTGCTTACTATGAATTGATGGGAGATAAAACGTTTAGGAAAAAATGGTGTATAGGAGACATCTTGTATAGGATATATGAAGAGCAATTTGTGGTAAATTTTTATATTTGGTGATTAAGTGTGGGATGGATGGCATTTTCATTGTATTTATATAATTAAGAATGTAATGTAATTGTAATCAATTGTTTTCATATTAAAGATGTGTTAAACCTCTCTTCTCTTCTCTTCTCTACTCTGAAGTGTTTATTGGAGCAAGAGCGGGACAACCTGTTAATCACATGACATTACAACAATGGCTGAGTTTCACTTGAATATACATCACAAAAGGGAAGGGAAGAAAGACATTCACAACTTCTGTTTCTGTTTCATGTCAAAGGGTCTGATGTCACAGGTATTTGTTTCCACACATTGAAGTTTGTTTGCCACTGGCTTTAAAAAGAAGACGAGTGCTGATTACATCTACAACAAACAAGGAAGATCATCATTTAATGTTTGACAGTTAAAGAGCAGAAATGTCTGATGGTATTAATAAAGATGTGATCAGGACTGAGTCTGAGGGAATGAACAAAGACAGAATGGAGATGATGGTGGAAATCTATGAGAGTGCAGAATGTGTGAGAGATCATGACTTCAGGACAGAGACAAACACACCCCAACCACTTCAGCGTACAGGTAATCACATTCATTACTTTGATCAAATCATCAGAGTCTGCACATGTTCAGTCATCTAATGTCAGACCTGTGCTGTTCAGAAGTGATTGTGTGAAGATCAGAAGAAGCTACAGTGTGTTTGGTTCAGCTTTGTGTTCTTCTGATGCTGTTGTAGGATTTAATAACTCAACATCTGTATATGATTTTGGAGAGAGAGAAAAATGATTAAAATGTTTACTCAGCCTGTGTGTTTGTTAGGATGATCAGTCCGTTTCGTCCGATGCCTTGTCCTTGAAGCCTTTCTGTCTGAGGCATGATGCCTTTTCGTATTATGACTGAAGTCTGTGGATGTCCTAAAATGTACGCCGTACCTGAGTCCTTTATATCAATGTTCATGAGAATGCTGCTCTATCTTTGTGTTGGTGTAGAAACAGAGAAACCACAGGCTTGACTTTACAGGCATAAAGCTGTTAGTTACAATCATTCAGTGGCAAACACAAACATGTTTTGAAGATTTCAAAACACCAGAACTTGAGGAAAAAGCTTAAAAGAACACAAAAGGACTATTGAAAGTATCTTAAAAAACATCATAGTAAAACCTGTGGCATGTGCTGATTTCACATTAAAAAGACACGCAAACACTTTAATCACATTTATTCCACTCTGACCAAAGTGTGCGTGAGCATTTTTGCAGGCAATAGAAACAAACATGCAACAAAAGAACACAGATTGATTTCAAGCACAATTAAGATACATTTTCTCATCAATTTTGATTTCACTGGATTAAGTAAAGTGACATTTCTCTCATGTATAACTGTACTGTGCTAATTTGAACCCGGCTGCTACATCTAACCACAATATCACAATAGTGCCCTTTAGGAAGAGCTTTTTATTATGCAAATATATTGGTATTAACAGGAAGGGTGTCACAAGCTTTTGTACGTTTCCACTTATTTGCCTCAACTACTAAAAGTAGAGTCTCAAATAGCAGAGGACTACAGAGTAGAAACACATATAGCTTCAGCATGTGAACAAAAATGTCTCAGCCTGTTCATGGCAATATAAACACTGAACCAAGAGAAACCATACAGGTACACATACAACACAAACATACAATTAGGAATTGAGAAAACATTTATCTTGATGTCTGTCATTTTCAGAAAGTGATTGTGTGAAGATCAGAAGCTCCAGAGCAGCTGCAGTGTGTTTGGTGCTGCTGTGTGTTCTTCTGCTGACTGCAGTCATAGTGCTGTGTGTCACGTTCACTCTAGAGAGTCGACAGTTAATATCCAAGAATGAAAATCTGACCACTGAGAGAGACCAGCTACTAACTAACATTACCAACCTCTCAGAAGAAAGAGATGGGCTGAAAATACAGAATAAAAACCTGACCAATGAGAGAGACCAGCTAAAATTGGAGAAAAATGATCTTCAGATGAGTCTTGGTAAACTGGGTGAGTTTCTTTTGTCATTTTAGTAGTTTCTACAGAGCAGGAATATAATCTGGTTAGTATTCATAGGTGTTTGAATGTCAATGTAATTCTAGTGCACATATTCACAGCATGGAAAGAGTCTACTTTACACTTTACACATTCTACTGAGTACAAGTAACTTTACAACTACATGTCAGTTTATTCTCCTAATCCAGACCATAACCCTACCCTAACAGTCTACTGATACTCTGATGAGAGTTCACTGACTGCAGTTGCAAAGTTATTATAGTTAGTCAAAGTCTAAAGTGAACCATCAAAATAAATTCATAATCATAAATTCAAATGGAAAACCTATTTACAATGTAAAGTGTAAAGAATGAACAAACAAATTCTTGTTAGAATAATTATAATAACAAATTTATGGTATTCTTAGATTTGGAGTGTAGGTACAATCTCTATGAATACTATTGAGATTGTGTTCATAACTGACACTTGTTAAGTGATGTGTTTGAGTGACTTATTTTAAAAGAGATAGTTATCACCCACTAACACTAAAGCTCACAGATGAATGAAACGAGTTAAATAGGTGCTAATAGTTAAACTGGTTGTGTTTACAGATGGATGGATTTACTATCAATCCAGTCTTTACTTCATTTCCTCTGAGAAGAAGAACTGGGCTGAGAGCAGAAGATACTGTAGAGAGAGAGGAACAGATCTGATCATCATAAACAACAGAGAGGAACAAGTGAGTGAAAGAGAGAAAGTGTGTTTAGTTTCTAACCGTATATGATTAAATGTATCTGTTTTTTTATTCTTAGGAATTTGTCAAGAAACGTTTTGATAATTTCTGGATTGGTCTGACTGACAGTGATGTGGAGGGCAGATGGAAATGGGTTGATGGCACCAACATGACCTCTGGGTGAGAAATCACTGAATTAAACTGATTATTCTCTAATAAATGATCATATCTCACAGTCAGTATCATATCACACAGGAAGCAGCACTGAACATCTAATGCTGATCTGTTCTTTCAGGTTCTGGGCGACTGGACAGCCTGATAATTACAATGAAGAAGACTGTGCTGTGACTTATTCAACAGGATGGAATGATTATCAATGTAGTGGAACATTAAAATGGATCTGTGAGAAGATTATTTTTAAATGACAAATTTCAATAAATATGTGAGCATAATGCATTATGAACACAAGCAGCTCATAATAATGTACACTGTGTGCAGAATTATTAGGCAAGTTGATTTTCTGATCATATTTTTTTTTCCAAGCACATTTTACCAATTCCAATCCACATCAATCTTAATAACTACTATTAATATTGTTTTTAATCATTTATAAGTGATATATAATTGTTCATGAAGGCTGGAAATGAAGAATGCCCTATATTCAGGTGTGCAGAATTATTAGGCAGGTTTTCTTTTACAGATAAAATGAGCCAAAAAAGAGATTTAACTCAGACTGAAAAGTCAAAAATTATTAAATACTCATGAGAAGGACGCAATACTAATGTAATACTAGAAATTGCAAAGTTAAAGCATGACCATTGGACAGTGAAATGCTCATTGGGTCAGCTGGGTCATACAAAAACAGCTGGAGAAGAAAAGACACGTTAACTGCAAAATAATTAAGAATTAAGGTGAAGAATTAAGTGTGAAACCATCAGGAACCCTTTAGTCTCCAGCGCCACCATTTCCCAGTACTGAAACCTACCTGGAGTCTTCAGAAGTGTGAGGTGTCAGGATCTCAGAGACTTAGGTTAGGTGAAGAATCCTAAAAAATGACCTGCTCTTAATAAGAATCACAAGCTGAAGTGTTATAAAGTACATGAAGACTGGGTTTTTATAGGCCTTATAGACAGACAGCTTGAGAGTGACTCCTGAAGGACCAGCACCACATCCTCTTGTACCACTGTTTGAAGAATTTATCTTCCAGAATCTGGCAGTAAGGTGTGGGAGTTCACTTTTAGTCCATCTCTTATCCTGAAATGTCCATCTTGCAGAGATGGACTAAAATGATCTTCCAAACTCACATTTTGACAAATTGACTCTAAGGTGCGCTTTAACCAAATGCTCAAACAATGCCCGTAACTGATGAAGATGCTGCCCCCAAGTGTTGCTAAATATAATAACATCGTCTAAATAGATGGCACAACCATCCAAACCCAAAACCACCTGATTCAAAAAATTCAGATTCATATACAGAAAGACGGTGCACTCAATGTCAAGAAACCAGCAAAAACACTCTAGAATCCAGATCAAAAACCCTTCTCTTTATTACTTCTGTTAATGTCAGTAGGTGTTATTCATGACTATCTTCTGATTAAAGGAATATTCTGGGGTTAAAACTAGTTTAGCTCAAATTCAATTGACAGTATATGTAGCATAATGCTGATTACCAGGAAAAAAAAAAAAAAAAAAAAAAAATAGACTTAACTTTGTACTTCAGACTTAACTTTGTACTTCAGACTTTACATAGAAAACACTGAGTGATTCTGTGATAATACATGCATTTAAATGTACACAATCTGTATTGTTAAAAAATATTTTCAGTTAATCTTGAAGTTCCTTAATGCATAAATACTTGAAGTATTTCCACAGAACAGTTCCTTTTGCATGAATACAATCAATAAACACAAACACAGATGAGGAACAAAACAGTTCACTCCAGAGGAGAAACTAGTACTAGTTTGTTGGCATCTTGAAGACACTAAAACTGTTGGAAAGTGTAAATGAGATATATAGAGAGGAGTACAATCTGCAAAATGAGCAGAAAAGATGGACAAACCACCAATATCTATGAAAATGATGACGTTATAAAAGGTAAAATTAGAAAAGAGATCACAGACTCAACGCAAGGAAAATCATCTGAATTCACAAGTACTGAGATTATTAATTCACTCAGTTTTAATGCTTTCAGTTGATGTGTGATGTGTTAATGGATAAACAAAGAGAATAATATCATGTTTGTAATTCTACAGGAAGTGTTTGTGTGAAGATCAGAAGCTCCAGAGCAGCTGCAGTGTGTTTGGTGCTGCTGTGTGTTCTTCTGCTGACTGCAGTCATAGTCATGGCCGTATCTACCATTGAGGACACCGAGGTCATGTCCTCGGTATTTTTTCCCTAAATTTCAAATTAGTCAAAGCTGAAATCCAGCAGTGATGATCAATGCCAAACACAGAACCCGGTCCGTGTCCGAATCCATATGTCGACTATTTTCCATGGGCGTCGGAACCATTGTATGTGGGTGGGACAAGACCCACCCACTTTTTAAGACCAATGATATTGGACCCACTCACTTTTACCGTCTCTAATCCCCCCCCAGGTGTTGCTACTCCACAAACCACCAACAGAGCATAAAAAATACCGAAAATAAAAATATTTTTTAAAACATCGCCAAGTAAAACGCTGCGTTTATAAAGAAATGTCTCTTTACGACCACAACAAACGGGACAATTTCAGACGCGCATTCCACCTTCGGCTCAGCGCCAGGCGCAAGTCAAACGAGCGCGGAAAATGTAGCTTCATTTGAACAACAGTCAACTGTGGTCAGATGAGATGTTGTCAGGCTATGTCAGTAAAACTCCAATCAGCTGTTAGGCTATAGCCTACTGTGCTCGAAGCGTGAACTCAAGAATTGCTCGAGCAAATGCGCGGCGCGTGCTGCATATTACTGCATTATAGTTTAACTAAAGCGCTAAAGAAACTACGGGCATGCAACATCATTATTCTGAGGTAAATGAAGTCATGGAATTACCAAACATGCGATTAAGCTGCCTCAAAACTGTGCATGCATGTATGTATTTGTTGACATGGTTTTAAAGCTATTGTTATCCAATTTGTTGGCCTTAAAACGTCTTAAAATGCATATATGTACATCGAGGAAATCAAAATTTTCTCGGGGGAGTATGCCACCGAACCCCCCTAGCAAAACACATTTTGTGACCTCGGTAAATATAAAACCCTGCATACGGCCCTGGTCATAGTGCTGTGTGTCCACATCCATACAAAGAGCTCAAACTACACAGCAGAGACACACCAGCTACTAACTAACATCCCCAACCTAGTGATGTTAAACTGGTTGTGTTTACAGATGGATGGATTTATTATCAATCCAGTCTTTACTTCATTTCCTCTGAGAAGAAGAACTGGACTAAGAGCAGAAGATACTGTAGAGAGAGAGGAGCAGATCTGATTATCATAAACAACAGAGCGGAACACGTGAGTGAAATATTGTGTGCGCATGTTTAGCTGCTACTCGTAAATGATTAAATATATCCACAGTGGCATGAAAAAGTATGTGAACCCCTTGCAGAATCTGTGAAAATGAGAATTATTTTAATAAAATAAGAGGGATAATAAAAAATGCATGTTATTTTTTGTATAGTACTGTCCTGAGTAAGATATTTTACATAAAACAATATCTGAACTATTAATGTGAACCATTGGTTCTTCATACTGTGTGTGGTTACCTGATGATCCATGACTGTTTTTGTGTTTTGTGATGTTGTTCATGAGTCTCTTGTTTGTTCTGAGCAGTTAAACTAAGCTCTGTTCTTCAGAAAAATCCTCCAGCTCCTGCAGATTCACCAGTTTTATGACTAGGACAAGACAAAGAGATCATATTACACCTATTTTAGAGACCTTGCATTGGCTGCCTGTGAAATTTCGTATTGATTTTAAAATTCACAATGTTAACCTACAAGGCATTAAATGGACTTGCTCCTCAATATCTTACTGAGCTTTTAATACCCTACATTCCGACACGTGAACTTTGTTCGGCTGATGCTGGTCTTTTAGTTGTTCCGGTAACACAGTTAAGAACAATGGGCGTTCTCTTCAGTTGCCCTAAAGTTATGGAATTCTCTGCCTTCTGAGATTAGAAATGCAGCATCCCTAAAAATGTTTAAATCATCAATTAAATCTCATTATTTTAGGGAAGCATTTGGGTGAAAAGTGATTCTTGTGGTTGTCATGGGATGTTTTTTCCCTATTGTTTATAAATACCTTTTGTAATGTGTTTTTATTTTGCTTATTTTATCTTAATTTTTACTTATGTAAAGCGCTTTGAGAAATGACTTTTAAAAGCGCTATACAAAATAGAGTTATTATTATTATTATTATTATAGTGTGTGTAACCCTTACATGTTATCATTAAAGCCTGTATTCATCTCATCTTCTTCGTTTGCTTGGTGTTTGATACCTATTGTGACAGAAGAACGGACCAATACTGAAATGAACTTACCGGCTGTCCAGCTGTTATACCTAGACCAGGAGCAGTAGTCCCTCGAGACCCACACCCAAAGATTTTTAGATCTGGCCAACTTCCGGGATGAAACGCTGAGTGTTTTTTCTACACAGGCCTCAACACTAAAACAAGGGCTCGTCTGCCTGGTGTGGGACCTCGGGGGAATTTCGCAGAGTACGTGGAGTGGGTGCTGGAGAACTGTGATTCTCCATTCACCATCGACATCGCTGAAGAAGTCACCAGCCCCGCTCCTCCCTCCCTCGACTCTGCCGTGGAGCACCATCCTGGTTGAACTCTGGAACTTCCATCTACTCATCCTGCTCCTGGTCTTCCCCTGGCTCCGACCACCCTCCACACTCACTTGGGCTGTGTTTTCTGTTCCCTGGACTCTTTACTTGTGTGTTTTTGTTTTACTTCGCCCTCCTCCAGAGCCCCTACCCTCCCTCCTCAGTTGGACTCTTATGGCAAGATTATGCGCCTATCTGGGAGGGGCCAAACTGTTACATATTGTCTGTTTGTGAGTTAGTTTTCCCCGTTCAGTTAATTAGTCATGCCCACCACCTGTGTCCTCTTAATCACCTTGTTAAGTCCTTTGTTTGTCCTGAGCAGTTAAACTGAACTCTGTTCTTCAGAAAAATCCTTGTAGATTCTTCTGTTTTCAAGCATTTTTTTGCATATTTGAACCCTTTCCAGCAGTGACTGAATGATTTTGAGGTCCATCTTTTCACACTGAAGGCAATTGAGGGATTCAAACACAACTATTAAAAAAGGTTAAAACATTCACTGATGCTCCAGAAGGAAACAAGATGCTTTAAGAGCAGGGGGTGAAAACTTTTTGAATTTGAAGATCAAGGTAAATTGTACTTAATTTGTCTTCAGGGAAACATGTAAGTATATTCTGTTGCTTCCGAATGGCAGTACTAAAAAAAAAAAAAAATAAAATAAAATAAATAAAAAAATAAGAACAATTTGGACATCTTCATCCTGTTGAAAAGTTTTCACCCCCCCGTCCTGCCTTACTAAATTGGTTTGGTTTTCTCTCTTTGTTATTTCCCAACACAAAAAAAACAAAACAAAACAGGAAAGCAGACTGATAGGGCGAGATGAAGGTCCTTGTTTAAAAAAAAAAATAAAATGTGTGGGAGTGTGTTTGTGTGCAGTATGTGTTTCTAAACTGAGGTTGTTTACATCTCATCTCATCTTGAACCTGCTGAAATGTTCCTGTAAATATATTTCCTTTCCAAATGTGCATTTCCCCAGTAACCTGCCACAGTCCAGTGCTAGTTCAAAACATTGTAGAGGAATTTTCATTGGTTATCATGCTTATCACTTGTGTATTATTTAAAACAGCTTGTTCAGTGGAAAATTACTGCTAATGCTGTTCTCTTTTAAGAAACGCTTCTGAAACTAACAAAGGAAGTGAGGCAAAGGTGCAAATGTGTTTGTCTGGACAGCTTGGACTTCAATAAGGCATCTGCTAAGTTTTAGACCCCTCTCTTTTTTCAGTTTTTATGATCCTAATATGGTAACGTGTTCTGATTGGTTTAGGGTAACAAGGAACAATAAGAGGCGCATATAAGACAGCTGCTCTGGGTGAAGGTGTTCTTCTCTCTAGAACTGTGTAGAAATCTTCTTTAAACAACTTTCTTACAAGAATAAAATCAACAAAGACATTTCCTGAGTGTTTGTCTCATTACATTCTCACCACTGAACAAAGCTGAAATCAAAATCAACAATTCTTATTTTTTTTATGAAATAATGCAGTATTTATGAATGATTTATCAATGCACATCACATTTAAAATTGCCCCTATAATCTTTAATCTTCAATTAAAGTAACTTCCCCACCCTCTTGCAATGACTTCTCTTCTCTTCTCTTCTCTGATGACGTGTTTACTGGAGCGAGAGCGGGACAACCTGTCAATCACATGACATTACAGCAATGGCAGAGTTTTACTTGGATATACATCACAAAAGGGAAGAAAAGACTATCACAATTAAAGCTGCAAGCAGCAATGAAAGAGCCCTCGCACCCATGCTCACCGCCACCCGTTGGCCATAGGAAAACAGTGAACAATGGCCGACATGCATGTAAGTGAGTAAATACAGAAGAATTATGACAGAGTCATTTCAAAGTGCCACACTTCCTGCTGCCAACAGGTGGCGCTATAGCTAACTGAATATTGTCATATAGATGTCTTTAGACCAGGACTCTTAACACACGTGAAGTTTGGGGCAGATCAGACACAGTATGCCTGAGTTACAACAGCTTCCTCTTTCATGGCAAAACATCAGACTTTGTCAGGCCACCACGGACACACCCTTCAGTGAAGAGTCAAGATCAAGATCTTTGATATTTATCATTGCTATGGTTTTAAGATTAGACTGACAACGTATGATGTTGATCTGGTTAAATCTCTACAAGGAGTTAATCACAGTGTAAAACATGTCATTTCCTGTTGCCACAGGTGGCGCTATGACTAACTGAATATTGCCATGTAGATGTCTTCAGGCCCGAACTCTAATAAATGTGAACATGTGAAGTTTGGGGCAGATCAGATATTGTATGTACAACTTCCTGTTTCATGGCGAAACATTGAAATTAGTCAGGCCGCCACAGACACGCCTGCAGCGAAAACTCTTATATTAGACTGACCAAATATGACATTGATCTGATTAAAGCTCTGGGAGGAGTTTGTTAAAGTACGTGTGGAAATAGCAAATATTGCACAAATTTTGCAGAGAAAATTCAAAATATCTCACTTCCTGTTGGTTTTCAGATTTCATATCAAGAATTTCATACCTGTACATAAAACACAGCACAAAGGACACTTCATTGAAATTTTGTAGGTGGCGCTATTGAGCCATTTTGCTACGCCTATTTCTGAAACCCATAACAGGTGATAAATTATCACCACTTCTGATGCATGAGCAAAGTTTCATACATTTGTGAGCATGTTTACACCCTCAAAAAAGCGATTCATTTGCCAGAAGCGGAAGAATAAGAAAAAGAAATGGAGCAATTCCAATAGGGTCCTCACACCACCCTGTTTAACTACTGTTTAATGTCTGATGTCATGTTTTTGTTTTCACACATTGACCACAAGTTTGTTTGTCACTGGCTTTAAAAAGAAGACGAGTGCTGACTACATCTACAACAAACAAAGAACAAGATCATTTAATGTTTGACAGTTAAAGAGCAGAAATGGCTGATGGTGTTTATGAAGATGTGATCAGGACTGAGTCTGAGGGAATGAACACAGACAGAATGGAGATGATAGTGGTAATCTATGAGAGTGCAGAATGTGTGAGAGATCATGACTTCAGGACAGAGACAAACACACCCCAACCACTTCAGCGTACAGGTAATCACATTCATTACTTTGATCAAATCATCAGAGTCTGCACATGTTCAGTCATCTAATGTCAGACCTGTGCTGTTCAGAAGTGATTGTGTGAAGATCAGAAGAAGCTACAGTGTGTTTGGTTCAGCTTTGTGTTCTTCTAATGCTGTTGTACGATTTAATAACTAACCATCTGTATATGATTTTGGAGAGACAGAAAAAATGATTAAAATGTTTACTCAGCCTGTGTTAGAGGTCTACAAAGAGGACCCGAGACCCGAGGACCCGGGACCGAACCCGGGACCCGTATGGGTTTGGGTATTTTAAATGGTCAGATGGGTCCGGGACAGGTCCCAATCTATTACTTCGGTTCCAGGGTCTGTTTAACATTCTGTGTATACCCGAGCCGATCTGATTCAGAGATCACCCGGCCGTGTTGAGAGTCAGTCAGCGCTGTGTGTGTGTGTGTTTTGTAACTTGCAAAGTATGAGCTGGGAAATAAGGTGAAAAAAATACGAGCGACCCCAGCCATCAGAAGCAGAGCAGGTGGAGTTAATGCAAGCGAACGGTGATCATCGAGTTTTCTTATTCCTGTTGTGTGCAACTGTAATGCAAACCAACTCCAAATCTCAAAAACTGCTTGTAGCCTTGCACACTCGCATTTAAATAACATATTTCAAATCATTTACAAAATCTGAGATGAACTATCACATGAATGTTTTTTATGATGCTCAAAATGTGTTTAAAAGCTTATGTTTCAGGTTGCTCCAGCTAATGCGCATGTGCAGTCACATGTGAGCGCACCTTCTTTCTCCTATTTTTATAATAATATTATGAACCGTCTTGTTATATCTAAAGTTTTGATAAGACTCGCCTCAGAAAGCACAGAAATGACTGCAAATAAGTAATGCTAACGTCAGCGGAACAATCAATTATTATTATAGTTCAAAAGAGCAAACAGTCAAAGTTATTTTATTATATGAGTTGACTCGAGATACAACAAAATGCAAAACTGCAAAGTCGCATTTGTCATCATGACAGCAAGTGGACTTTTAAAGCTGGAATAATGAGTGGATTAAGCATTTCAATCGTCAAGAAAGGAATAACGGATGAACTTTCTTGGCAAGTGCATCACAGTCAGGTACAAGGGAGAAAGCTACTAACATTAGGTAAGACAAAAAGTTTTATTTTCGCAACTTGTTTATTGACTTATTAATAGCAGTTTGCTGTGAAATAGAACTATGTGCCGATCAGGTCCAGTCGGGTCTGTGTCCTCCCGGGTTCGGGTCCAGCTTTCAAATAATAGACGGGTCCGCGCTGGTTCTGGGTAGTACATTTATGGCATTTCTCGGCTCTGCACCGATCCGGGTCCAACTTTCAAAATAACAGTCGGGCCCCGGTCGGTTCCGTGTAGCACATTTACGGGTCTCTTCGGGTTTGGGTATGCTAATTAAGACTTGAAGAATTTCCATGTAAGGTATGATGCCATTTTGTCCAGTGACTGAAGTCTGAGGATGTCCTAAAACGTACACCATACCTGAGGCCTTCATAATAATGTTGATGAAAATGCTGCTCTATCTTTGTGTTGGTGTAGAAACAGAGAAACTACAGGCTTGACTTTACAGGCATAAAGCTGTTAGTTACAATCATTCTGTGGCAAACGAAGATGTTTTGAAGATTTCACATAGGAACTTGAGGAAGAATCTTAAAAGAATAAAAAAGCACTATTGAAAGTATCATAAAATATGACCTGGGGGTTTATTCCAAGTCTTCTGTTGTTATATGATAACAAAGTATTCTTGTATGAAGAACAAAGCGAAATTCATTTCACAAGCTCTTGTATTCTGACATCTATCCATTTTCTCCCACTTATCCGGGTCGCGGGGGCAGCAGTCTAAGCAGAGACGCCCAGACTTCCCTCTCCCCAGACACTTCCTCTAGCTCTTCCAGGGGAATTCCGAGGCATTCCCAGGCCAGCCGAGAGACATAGTCCCTCCAGCGTGTCCTAGGTCTTCCCCGGGGCCTCATCCCGGTGGGACATGCCCGGAACACCTCCCCAGGTAGGCGTCCAGGAGGTATCTGGAACAGATGCCCGAGCCACCTCAGCTGGCTCTTCTCGATGTGGAGGAGCACCAGCTCTACTCTGAGCTCCTCCCGAGTGACCAAGCTCCTCACCCTATCTCTAAGGGAGCGCCCAGCCACCCTACAGAGGAAACTCATTTCGACCGCCTGTATCCAGGATCTCATTCTTTCGGTTATGACCCAAAGTTCATGACCATAGGTGAGAGTTGGAACATAGACTGACCAGTAAATAGAAAGCTTTGCCTCACGGCTCAGCTCCTTCTTCACCACGACGGACCGGTACTTTGACTGCATTACTGCAGAAGCTGCACCGATCCGCCTGTCAATCTCCCGCTCCGTCCTTCCCTCACTCGTGAACAAGACCCCAAGAAACTTAAATTCCTCCACTTGAGGCAGGACTACTCCACCAACCTGAAGGGGGCAAGCCACCCTTTTCTGGCTGAGAACCATGGCCTCGGACTTGGAGGAGCTGATTTTCATGACTCGAAGTACTCTGACATACTTTGCCAAATATTGGCCTCAACTACTTAAAGTTTTAAAATAGCAGAGGACTACAGAGTACAAACATATATAGCTTCTATAATTTTCATGACCAGGTGAACAAAAATGCCTCAGCTTGTTTATGGCAATATAAACACTGAACCAAGGGAAACCATACAGGTACACATACGTAAGCAATATGAGAGGCTGTGCTATGTATCAATGAAACTTTCATGAACTAAACTTTCACTAAAAGCCTTCCTTTTGGAAAAATAGTCCCTGACCGTGAACAGCAACAGAAGTTATTACGCCATTATTACATTATTACACCATTAGATGGCGGCAAATACTGCCTTTATACGTGTGTCAGTCAGTAGTGTGGTAGATTTTTTCTCTACACACCTGACTTAAGTTTACCTGGGTCGTCTCCTAATCGATGCTTTAATAATTTATACTCTAGCACATCTCCTAATCGACGTCGGCTGAGTCAGTCAACGTCTTGACCCTTTTGAACACTATATTACTTGGGAATAAGGTCTCTAGTGTTTCCTAAATTAGACTCCAGACGATGCCTTAGAATATGCTTTAATCACAGCTGGAGGACCTCGTATCAATCACAGAGAATCCCACCAGCAAAAGTAATTCAACTGTTTATATAGGATAGGAGCATGGTAAAGCGTTCTACAATATGATTGATTCTTCATATGTCAAACCCTTCTGTTCCTTGTTAAAGCAAGATCTGCCCAAATCATGTCTTTATTAGTTCATTGGTTACTCAATATCATGAGTATTATGTTATATGTAGATTTAGTTGTCTAGCTGTCCCTAAGTTTAATTTCCCCTTTATCTTATATTTGGACATGATTCAGACACACACTGATTTAGGCCCAAGTTGAGGACATTTAGGTTTCAAAAGCTTATAAATGTAATTCCTGCAAGGAAAAGAAATGTTAGTTATGATTAATTTAAAAATTCCATCACAGTAGCGAAGACTTTTACATTGAAAAGACTGAATTGTTGTGAACACGGAACAAGACGCAACTGACAAATGCTTTGACTAGCGCTGTCAGTCATGGGAAAACCCCTTACCTGTTAAAAAGACAAGATAATACATTGGACATTTAAACAGATTTTTTATCATGATCATAGGACTGACCTGAAGGAAAATGCTAAATCTGAATGCAGGTAATAAACTCGCTCACTCTATCTCTTTCTCACAACACTCTTCTACATAATACAGTAAGCTTCAATGAACAATATCAATTGAGAACAAACAGTTTACGTTGCTAAGAGTGGTTGCTAAGGGTGTTGTGCAGTGATACACAGAACTGTTGGGTGAAGCGGACATAGCCGTGTTTTATCGTGATTAAAACATAGCTATTGACCAATCAGAATCAAGGACAGGAACTAACCGTTTTATAAAACACAAATATACAATAAGGAATTGAGAAAACATTTATCTTGATGTCTGTCATTTTCAGGAAGTGTTTGTGTGAAGATCAGAAGCTCCAGAGCAGCTGCAGTGTGTTTGGTGCTGCTGTGTGTTCTTCTGCTGACTGCAGTCATAGTGTTAATATTTAAGTTAATATCCAAGAATGAAAACCTGACCAATGAGAGAGTCCTGCTAAAACTGGAGAAAAATGATCTTCAGATGATTCTTGGTAAACTGGGTGAGTTTCTTTTGTCATTTTAGTAGTTGCTACAGAGCAGGAATATGATCTGGTTAGTATTCATAGGTGTTTGAATGTCAAGTGTAATTCTAGTGCACATATTCACAGCATGGAAAGAGTCTATAGTACAAAATAAATTCAGTAACACTTTATTTTCCATTGTTCACTTTACACATTCTACTGCCTACAAGTAACTTCACAACTACATGTCAGTTTATTCTCCTAATCCAGACCCTAACCCTACCCTAACAGTCTACTGATACTCTGATGAGAGTTCGCTGACTGCAGTTGAAAAGTTATTATAGTTAGTCAATGTCTAAAGTGAACCATCAAAATAAAGTGAACCATAAATTTAAATGTAAAACCTATTTACAATGTAAAATGTAAAGAATGAACAAACAAACTCTTTTTAGGATGATTATAATAACACATTTTTGGAATTCCTAGATTTGGAGTGTAGGTACAATCCCGGTAACACTTTAGAATACTGATCCTTCATTAATGAATAACTACATAGGAACAAATAAGTAATGCATTATTAACACTCTAGTAACTACTATTAACTAACAAGTAACTCTGAGCACTATTATTTACTAATTCATTCATCAGTTTAAGGTGGTAGTTCACTATTAGTTAATCAGTAACTACTGTTTTTTTTTCATACCTCCCAGAGAACTACTAAGAACTACTATATACATGTTTGTAATTAATGTGAATAATGAATAATGTATAATTAATTCTAGAGTAAAGGCCTTGGTAACCCACTAGTAATGACTGAAGTATTAACAAATACTTAAGAAGGAATTACTAATTATTTGGATCAGTATTCTGAAGTAAAAAACAAATGTTAACTCTCTAGTAACTACTGAAGTCATTGTAAACTTTTGAGGTTAATCAGAACTAATTCATTAATCAGAGTTTATTGTTAGTTAATAGTAGTTACTAGAGTGTTAATACTGCATTACTTGTTTGTTCCTGTGTAGTTATTCCTTAATGAAGGATCAGTATTCTAAAGTGTTACCTACAATCCCTTAGCCTGGATGCCAGCCGAACTTAGCCCCGCCCACAACATTTTGAGGTTGGGGAGTTCGGTCTGGACTTGATCTGTAGAGTAATTATGCCCGGACCAATCACATTTGTCAGGGCGATGATTGACAGATTATGACCAGAAATGTAATTAGCCACGTCATCAAAGAGCGCTTGGGTTGAATTAGTTTACAACAATGATGGCTGTTGTTGAAGAACTGAGATGTGTAGATTCCGCCATCGTGTCCGTTATAGAAGATATCGACAACGCATTAATTGGCAAGTACTCAGTGTATACTT
This sequence comes from Chanodichthys erythropterus, assembly GCF_024489055.1. Taxonomy (NCBI): domain Eukaryota; kingdom Metazoa; phylum Chordata; class Actinopteri; order Cypriniformes; family Xenocyprididae; genus Chanodichthys; species Chanodichthys erythropterus. Next base: position 35,890,891 of record NC_090228.1, on the reverse strand, counting down.
ATTCTTTTTACAACACCGGCAAAGATTGTTTACGCTCACCTTCTACTAGTTCCAGCATGTGTGCAGTTGATTTCTGTTGACAACTATGCGTCGCTCAATATACATCACTTATTCTGTAGCTCTGATTGGTTGTAGGTCTATCCAACTGAGGTCTTTCCTGGATCGGTTGAAATACGCCCCCATAATCAAAACCCAGTGGAGCAGTATCAGACTCATATTCGAACTAGAATTGAGTATGACCACATCAGGCTAACAATCCCTATGAATACTATTGAGATTGTGTTCATAAATGACACTTGTTAAAGGTTTAGTTCACCCAAAAATGAAAATTCTGTCATTTATTACTCACCCTCATGCCGTTCCACACCCGTAATCTTCAGAACACAAATTAAGATATTTTAGTTGAAATCCGATGGCTCCGAGAGGCCTCCATATAGAGCAATGGACACTTCCATAAAGGTACTAAAAACATATTTAAATCAGTTCATGTGAGTACAGTGGTTCAATATTAATATTATAAAGCGACGAGAATATTTTTGGAAAACTAAATAACGACTTATTTAGTGATGGCCGATTTCAAAACACTGCTTCAGGAAGCACAGTCTGAGTCAGTGTGTCGAATCTGCTGTTCGGAGTGCCAAAGTCACGTGATTTCAGCCGTTGGCAGTTTGACACGCGATCTGAATCATGATTCGACACACTGATTCATTTAAAATGCTCCGATGCTTCCTGAAGCAGTGTTTTGAAATCGGCCATCGCTAAATAAGTCGTTATTTTGTTTTTTTGGCGCTCCGAAAATATTCTCAACGCTTTATAATATTAATATTGAACCACTGAACTCACATGAAGGGTGAGGGTGACATGAGGGTGAGTAATTAATAACAGAATTTTCATTTTTGGGTGAACTAACCCTTTAAGTGATGTGTTTGGGTTACGTGACTTATTTTAAAAGAGATAGTTACCACCCACTAACACTAAAGCTCACAGATGAATGAGACGAGTTAAAAAAGTGTTAATAGTTAAACTGGTTCTGTTAGCAGATGGATGGGTTTACTATCAATCCAGTCTTTACTTCATTTCCTCTGAGCAGAGGAACTGGACTGAGAGCAGAAGATACTGTACAGAGAGAGGAACAGATCTGATCATCATAAACAACAGAGAGGAACAAGTGAGTGAAAGTGTGTTTGTGTGTGTGTCTAGCATCTACCTGTAAATGATGAAATGTATCTGTGTTTTTATTCTTAGGAATTTGTCAGAGACGGGTTTGTTAGTTTCTGGATTGGTCTGACTGACAGTGATGTGGAGGGCAGATGGAAATGGGTTGATGGCAGCACACTGACCTCTGGGTGAGAGATCACTGAATTATTCTCTAATAAATGATCATATCTCACAGTCAGTATCATATCACACAGGAAGCAGCACTGAACATCTAATGCTGATCTGTTCTTTCAGGTTCTGGAGGTCTGGACAGCCTAATAGTCACAGTGATGATGAAGACTGTGCTTTTACTTATCCAACAGGATGGAATGATTATCCATGTGGTGGAGTATTTAGATGGATCTGTGAGAAGATTATTTTAAAATGACACATTTCAATAAATATTTGTGCATAATGCATTATGAACACAAAAGCAGCTCATAATAATGTAATAAAGCAAAATGTTATTATTGCACATGATGTAACAAGTATTACATCACTAATAACTTAAAACATAAAAAACTATTAGTCATCCACAAAAAAGAAAAGAAAAAACATTTCTATAGAGAATCACTAAAAATAACAAAGAAAATTAACAAATTTTTATGACTCATTCAAATTTTTATTTCTCAAAAATGATTACAAATGTATAATTACATAGTTAGAAAGCAGAAGCTTTATTAATTTAGTGGATAAAACCTAAACTCACTGACAAGGCTTAAGCTTAAAATGCGTGTTTGATCTGTTTGAACTGAAAGTAACTTGTACTGACAGATCCTAAAATATTTCAGTGTCATTGTTTTGTCTCAAGATTCACACCAGTAATGTGTTTTTCTAGTGAAAGATTATGAAATTACTTAAATGCCTTAATTAAACTAAGGCTTAATCCTGGTTTAGACTAAACCCTGTCTGTGAAACCGGGCAAAAATGTGTTTCTGGGTCAAATCAACTCAAAATGATGGAGCACATAATAAATTTAGTAAAATCTTTATGAATTTGTTGAGTTCACAATGCAGCCTAATGGGTTGTTCACACCAGACGCGACTTCGGACGTAGTTGGACGCTTGAAAATTTTGAGTTTACTTGCTTCATTCGCACGTGAAATTCACTTCACAACAGACGTGAATTTGCATCATGAGAGGGGCTCTCCCCCTTCTTTAAATATGTGTCCCAGACTCTTCCACACACTTCCTCTGAATAAATATACAATTCTTCAGCAGGAAAGTAGTTGTAAAATAGGGTGAATAAGCTCAATTTGGCGGCTTTAGTTAGCTTGTAGTCTCAATATTTATATAGCCTATAGCTCAAATTGAGTAAAGACCATTTTTTACAACTTACCAGATTGTCCGAACTCCTCACTCACTCTCTTCCAAGCAAGATCATTTTTATTCCTGTTTCTATAAAAGTATGAAGATCTTACAGCAACGCTGATTTTGTCCTCCATTGTTGTTTCGGATTTATGCCTCCGTCACTACTAGAGCAAGCTCCTGATTGGTTAACGTGTCGCGAATTTTCGCCAGAGTTCAGATTTTTCAACTTGTGCGATTTGCGTGAATCACACGTTACACACGTCAAACACCCAGAACGCTCAATCCGCACGAGTAACCACGTTGTATGTATTTAGTATGAAGGTATGATTTGTATTAAATAATTGCTATGGCATGGTAATGCGCTTATTTCATACATTTTCAGATTTCCTAATTGTCAAATGCAGCGGCCAGTGCCGAGAAAGGCCGCATTTTCACTGCTGCTTCTGTGAGAAGACGGTTATTAATAGGTCACAGTTATTGACTCACATATTAACCCACCCTGAGCCTCGTGTTGTCGGTGAACTAGGAGTTACTTCAGTCACTACATCCGATAGACATATTGAGAATGTCATGAATAAAGACACCACAGGTAATTAAATCTTAAAGAACTAGACCTATGTCTTTTACCTTAAAGCTATGTTTAAATATTTTGATTAGAGGTTTGAGCAGTAAATTGCTGAAAAGTCAATGTTTCAATCAACTGATAATTTCTCAGTTTTTATGAATATTTGTTTATTGTGTATCTAGTGGGTCTGAGTGAACAGCAGGAGTATAGTGTCTGCAACTCTGGAGCAAAGAGGTTTGGAAATGAATCTTGCATTCGAGAGAGCCCTGCATTGAAAGTTGAGAGGATTTGTGACACCGCAAAAAGACAAGATCCCACATTGACATCTTCAGCTTCTTCAAACAGAAGTCAGACTTCTTGACAGAAATAAAATATCACATATTTGTTTGGCATAATCCTTTGCATCTAGAGTGATCTTTTCTATCTGGTAATTTTATTGCTTTAAGGGTCTCTTCCAAACATGGAGACTGGAAACCTCATGGATGATATGAACAAGCCAGCGGTTACAGCTGAATCAGACCTTCAGTGTGGAAATGTCAAGAGTTCTACAGGTAACTGACTTTCTGACTAATATTTTCAGGTTGCACATGTGTTGGACCCCAACAGTGAACAAATTGTTTCTGTGGGATCAACTGTGCTGTTGCGTTCTGATTTGTTGTCTTTAGTACTGTCAGAAGAAGTTGAAGCAATGGTAAAATAATTATTTTTATTAGTAAAATGAGATGGAAGAAAATCAAAGGAACTTGTTTCTTTTTCTTTAATTGTTTCTTTGTTACACGATGTCAGTGTGTATGTTGCTAATTCCTACATGGTAGTGACCTGGCTTCCACCACTTTGTTTCCCTGAGTTGTCCCTTCCGGTGAGTTCTGAAATGTTGTATCTTGTGAATGATTGTACTATCACTGAATATAAACATAATTTATATTTTTTAGGCTCTGATATGTTTCTATATATTTTAGCCTAATGTCAACCAGACAGACCTTGTGGTTCTGCCAGCTTGGGTACCTGGCCACTGGCTACTGTGTGTAAGTAATAGAATTCATATGAGAACTTGTACAGTCAGTTGTAATTTTAGCAATATCCAATACTAAACAATGTGCTGTTGAGGGGGGGAGCTTCACCATTCAAAAGACAATGTCTTCAGGCAGAGTCCAGCGAAGCAGGTTATTTGTGCGCATACGTTCATTAAGAACAAATAATTACATATGTGTGTACATGAAGAGTTTTTTTTTTCTTTTCCTAGTTGTTACAGCAGCTACATAGTTGTTCAAATATGAAATTGAAGGGATTATGTACAAGTACTATATTGGTCAGCACCACAGATCATTTCATATATAGCTATCAGTCAACACCAGCATCAAAGACATTTTAAAACATTTCAGCTTAACTCATAAGAACAACCCCCCTCCTTCACAGCTCATTTCAAAGGAACGCCTCCCAAAACTCGTGCACGAGTATTGGAACACGAGTGTTTACCACCGGCATTCGCTGTGTCGTGTTAGTGGATTCATTATGTTGGACTCACTGCAGGTAACTCATAATCTGCAGTTGTTATTCCTGTCTCCTGACAAAAACATTGCATGCGGCGCCTGTGGAGTGTGGAAAGTTACTGGAGCGTGCAGCCGCTCTCATCTCTCACAAGGAACGTCACGGCAGTGATTGACAAGCCAGAGGACCAATCGTTTACGCAATGATCGCGTAAACTATTGGCTGATGTTTTTAAGGCCCTACCTTGTGCACAGATGATGTATATTAATATTATTTCAGTGCACCTAATAAATAGTCTTTTATCAGTTAGTAAAGACAGTTTCAAGTAATATTGCAAAAATGTATAAAACAAAATATCCTCTTTAGCACATTTAAAGGTGCCCTAGAACCTTTTTTCAAAAGATGTAATATAAGTCTAAGGTGTCCCCTGAATGTGTCTGTGAAGTTTCAGCTCAAAATACCCCATAGATTTTTTTTAATTCATTTTTTTAACTGCCTATTTTGGGGCATCATTATAAATGATCCGATTCAGGGCTGCTGGCCCTTCAATTGCTCATGCTCTCCGCCCACGGAGCTCGCACTTGCCTTAAACAACATTAAAAAAGTTCACACAGCTAATATAACCCTCAAAATGGATCTTTACAAAGTGTTCGTCATGCAGCATGTCTAATCGCGTAAGTACAGTGTTTATTTTGATGTTTACATTTGATTCTGAATGAGTTTGATAGTGCTCCATGGCTAAAGCTAACATTACACACTGTTGGAGAGATTTATAGAGAATGAAGTTGTGTTTATGAATTATACAGACTGCAATTGTTTAAAAATTAAAAAAGCGACGGCTCTTGTCTCCGTGAATACAGTAATAAACGATGGTAACTTTAACCACATTTAACAGTACATTAGCAACATGCTAATGAAACATTTAGAAAGACAATTTACAAATATCACTAAAAATATCATGCTATCATGGATCATGTCAGTTATTATTGCTCCATCTGCCATTTTTCGCTGTTGTTATTGCTTGCTTACCTAGTCTGTTGGTTTGGGCTGTGCACATCCAGACGTTAATACTGCCTGCCCTTGTCTAATGCCTTTTCATAATGTTGGATACATGGGCTGGCATATGCAAATGTTGGGGTGTACATATTAATGATCCCGACTGTTACGTAACAGTCGGTGTTATGGTGAGATTCGACTGTTCTTCGGAGGTCTTTTAAACAAATGAGATTTACATAAGAAGGAGGAAACAATGGAGTTTGAGACTCACTGTATGTCATTTCCATGTACTGAACTCTTGTTATTCAACTATGCCGAGGTAAATTCAATTTTTGAATCAAGGGCACCTTTAATATTTTATTATTAGTATCATAAAATAATATTAATCTTTATTTTTTTCTTATTCAGAGTATGCAGTTGTGACAACAATCTATCAGGTTTGTCTAAAGCAAGGTTGTCTGTAGTCAGTGTTTATATAATGTTTAATGACTTTTATATAAAAGAATAAATAAACATATGTGTTTTTGTTTCAACAGCTTCCCTTGGAAATCCTTTCTGAAATCCTCAGGGACATTATCTTGTCAATGGGTGACTCTGCATATTTCTCTGGTATGCAGATGGTTTAGGGATGTGGTCACTCAAGAAGTTTTTCAGAAAACAGCACACTTTGCCTGGCTAGACAGTAAAGTTTTTTTTGTTCCTGTTCAATGCACATTCTCCAATTGATTTTTTTTAGTATGAGGCAGTTAAATGTTTCATTTATCTTTACTGTATTTTGTCTTTACACTTTAAGGTGTGGCCAACTGGAAGAATTTCTTCAGAGTTCAGACGGATGTACAGCATCAGGGAATGCTTGCAGTGCAGAGCCCTTTTCAAGTCATACCCACCAGGGTATAGGGGAAGAGGCCGACGTGGTGAACTTCTAGGCTTTTACTCAGATGTGTGCACAGGATTTTGCTCCCAGGACTGTTTTTTTTGTGGCAGGAAACACATTGGTGTGTTAAGTTCATAGAAGGGAAACAGAGAATGAACTAAGATCAACTGGTTTTGATATATTAATTGATGTCATTTAAAGTTAAACTTTGCAGTGTTTAGTGTTCTAATAAAAAAAAGGTATGGCAAACATGTGCATGACAACAGGTTTTTGTCATTTGCATTAGACTGTCATTTTTTTAAGGTTTCTAATATTTCATGTTAACATAATTTGCTATGTATCGCTTTAAGCAGGCATGAAGTCCATCTAGATATTGAATTCTTAATTTAGTTGCGACAATTCTGTGTAATATTGCAATTAACCAATGATTTTAGAAAAGTGTTTAAAGGGGTGATTAAATGTATTGTTTTTAAGTTTTTTTATAGAAGCGGGTAAATACATTCAGGATTAATGAGGTTTTCAGTAGTGCAGTTCAGATAACAAATAACAGAAAAAGTGACAAGTGTTTTTGAGTTCAAGTTCTATTTCCTTCCTTGCAAAAAGTAACCATGGTTTTATTGTTTTTAAAATATCTGTTGGCATTGATTGATTGATTGATTGATTGATTGATTGCCATGTGTTAACCACACAAACACCATATTAGTAACTAGTTTTTGTAGCAAAACTATGGTTAATTTTCGCAGGGAATGTTTACTATATTGGTGACATTCAGAGACTAGTGACAGTTTGCTACACACACACACACACACACACACACACACACACACACACACACACACACACACACACACACACACACACACACACACTATATATATATATGAAGAGTTCAGATGCAAAAGCCTCTAAATGCCATCTGAAGTTTTCTTCTAAAATGAGCATTTTTATCAAGCTTGTATGTTTATGTTCAGTAATTTCACTCTAATGTCAATTAATAGGTTATTTTCGTTGCCATTAAAGTAAAATAACTGAACATAAACATACAAGCTTGATAAAAATGTTTATTTTAGAAGAAAATTTCAGATGGCATTTAGAGGCTTTTGCATCTGAACTCTTCATATATATATATATATATATATATAAAAATATAATATAATATATATATATATATATATATATATATATATATATATATTATATTATATTTTAATGTATATATTAAAGGGTTACGTGGTTTTTTTCTAGGCTTGATTGTGTTTTGGGTGCACAGTTTAACATGTCTTAATGCTTCGGTTTTTTTAAATGCTGTATTTTTCATATATTTTAGCTTTATTCTACACCTCAGTTTCCACTGTCATATGAACGGCTCGTTTGACTTCCTGCTTCTATGAAGCCACTCCCTCCGACATACGCAATGTGCTCAGATTGGTTAGCAGGTTTGTAACTGGCCCAGTCTATCGTGATTCGCTGAAGCGTCCGGAAACGCCACGCCCCTTACCATTCGTAGTTACGCGCTTAGGTGGAAAGTAAATAATAGCGCCTATATTGCTGTATCAAATTGAGCCGAATCAGACCCAGATGAAGAGGGTCAAGCAGAACCTCTCCAATCGCAGCTTTTAAAGGACGTTTATGAATGGTATTTCATTTAGTATTTGTGTCAAAGTGTTTAGATATGCTGTCACTGCTGTTTGTTAGTTTTCAATATACAGTTTTATCCTGATTAAAGCTTTACTGTTGCCGAATACATGACTGAGTAGTCGCATTTTTGTAAAGGTAGCGTTTAATTTATAGCATGAACAACTGTTTGTCTATGAACATAGATGTTTGTTGGTGTTTGTTGCACTAGAACTTAGCTAACTGACTAGCAGAAACCAGTTGCTCTTTGTATATGTCCTTGATGCATTAAAAATAGCAACAGAACTATAACATTACCTTTAAAAGACAAACAATAAAACGTACTTACAGTTTGGGAGCGATAAACAACTGCTTCTGCTTTTAAAGTAGGAACTGCTTCATCTTTCAGTAAAAGTCTTTGTGTAAATCCAGCATTGAACTCGTGTAGATTCTGGAAACTGTCTTCAGCGCCGCATCCAGTGTAGAAAATATCAAAGAATATAATGGGTTCTATATCTTTTGATGCGTCGCGTCGCGCAGCTCGCGTTCGGTGTACACAACTCTTCCGTTTCCATTATGCTGCGCCACATGGCCTCGCCCACTTTGTTGCGTGTTCCTGGGGGCGTGTTTATGTTAATAGCAAGGGTTTATGATGTCACCAACCCGGGAAGAAGCTCGTTGTAGTCCAAACCGCCTGTTTTTGTAGGCAAAAAACTGACATAACTTTAAAAGACAATATCTCCGTGTGCATTGAACTTTCAGCGCTGTAACTTTGCAGATACTGTTTATGCTCAAGCAGCAACATTACACACTAACTAAAGTTAAAAAAGTGAAATCGCATGCAACCACCCCTTTAAGGTACATCTGCATGACCATACTTCGCATTATATTGCGTGTCACTAACAAAAACCAGCGAGTAATGCCGAGGTATTAGTGTCTAATATACAGCTGTTGAGGTAATTGTACATTAGACCATTTATTTCTATTCTGTTCGTCGTAATCCACCACTCTTTGTATTTAATGTTGTGGAAACGCAAAAACACAAAATGTATATTCGCTTTTTAATTTATATAAAAAGTGTATTCGTCTGAATGTCTACTTCTGCATTCCAAGCCTGCTCACAGCCTCATAGTTCTCTATATAAATAAGCTGTAAAAGCGTCACGCATCTCTACACTAATAAGCTCATCTTAATCATAAACCAATAACCGTTGAGCTGGGCGGAGCGACACGTGTCGCCTCAGCCCCGCCTCATCGTCCAGGCTGCACTCTGGAGTACTACATCCGCACTCATTCGCGCGAATCGCGCCGCAAAATGTCTGTTTGCGTCTTTGCATTTACTTAACATGTAAATCACTCGCGCTTAATGCTTCAGTTGCGTCTGGTGTGAATGCACCATAATAAGTCAACATTTCTTTTAATGTAATTGTTTGATTACTCTTTATTTTAAGATGTCTTAGAGTTAAATTATACACTTAAATACTGAGTAATATCTAGAACAACATGTACTTACTATATGGTTAGGAATAGAGTTTGTTTTAGGGTTAGTTTCATGTATAATTTAATTATGCATAATTTACTGTTATAGTACTGTAAAATAAAGTATTACTGCTAGTTTTACATTAAACTATTATTACAATTGTGCTGAAATGTATTAATATCAAATATTACCTTATGAACTTTCATTACGTTAGTTTTTTTTTATTTGCTTTGGTCACTATTTGATTGTTCAAAATGTTATGGCCAATCTTTCCAAAACTGATGTTTCTGGAAGGATCAAAAATACTGTAATTTGTAGCCATGTAGACATAACTAAATTACATGGGAAAATACTCTGAAGATGTAGGAGTGATATAGTAACTAACCACATGAAATTCCTGTCAAATCACACATTGTAGCAAAGATTAAAGTCATACTTTTATATATGATTTCTGATATCAATGATGAATTTTGATTTGACATATTTGAATACATAAAAGTTTGTGTTGTGATAATTCAGTTTTACAGTTTTTTTTTTAGTTTTTTATTTGCTTTGGTACTATTTTCACATCTAAGGTGTACATTTTCAAAACTCTTAGTACAAAACTCCAAACTGATCACACTTGTAACACAGCTAGTCATTGTTTCAAAACTTGATCTCATGCTTTCATTCTAGTTGTATATATTTTCATTCTACATAATCACTGTTTCAAAACACAAGATCGTTGTGATATGTAAAGAACATTTAGTTTAATCACTGAAACACAACAGTATGTTCTTCTTTCAGTTTAGTACTTTTAACATTAAGTTAATTCAGTAGCAAATAGGGCTGCACAACGATTAATCACGATTAATCGTTTGCAAAATAAAAGTCTGTGTTACGTAATATATGTGTGTGTTCTGTGTATATATATATAAAATATAAAATATTTATATTTATATGTAATATGAAATATATATAAATATATATTTATTTATACTTGCATATATTTCTTAAATGTATACATGTATGTGCATGTATTTATATATACATAAATATTATACACAGAACACACACATATATTACGTAACACAGACTTTTATTTTGCAAACGATTAATCGCGATTAATCGTTGTGCAGCCCTAATATCAAACAATGCAAGATACATGTTTCAAATCACCCTTGATGCTGAAATAATTAAAGTTACACAGGATACAGAAAATACACTTACATTACCTAAATTACATATTTGGCATAAAATCCATAATGTTTGTAATAGCATCTATCTAGTTAATGTGTTATCAAAAGGTGTGAAATGGCCATGAGCTTTTTGTCCGAGGAGAGAGTGTGCTGCCAATACAGTAAATGTTCTCACTGTACCATATGACTGAATCTATACTGTATTTGACCTTTATAAGGGTGAGTTACAGTAATGTACCATGGTAATCTGTTTACAGTATCACATGGCATACATACTGTAATGCAAAATGCTGTGTTTTTGCGCTATCTGTCTCTTTTCTTCTTATGTATATCTGATCAATCTGATGTTATAAAGTCATTGACTGTTTCCATGTTTTATGGGGATATTCCATAGATGTAATGTTTGTTTGTTTTTTACTGTACAAACTGTATATTTTATTCCCCACCCCTAACCTACCCACCACAGAAAATATTCCAACATTTTAGATTTTCAAAAAACATCATTCTGTATGATTTATAAGCCTTTTTCCTCATAGGGACCACAAGTATTTAGAATTTACTGATATTACTGTTCTTGTGGGGACATTTGGTCCCAATAACGTAGGGAATACCATGACCACACATACTCACTTTGAACATGGTGGTTAGAATCTAAGATAAATCACTTATAATGTAAAATAAAAATTAATTACTTATGATTATCCATATCAGAAATTGCAAACAAAGTAGAAACTATATCTATAGAAATCACCAAATGATTAATTCATTAACCATTAAGATCATTTGGATTAAATAACAGACCAATGTATTAAACTGAACGAAAAGAGATGCAAATCATACGTTTGATAGTAATGGCATTATGAAAGGCAGTTTCTGTGAATGAAACATTTATATATGAAACACTTATTTTGTGTTGTGAAAAGGATACTTTGTGATTTTGTGCATTGTACTAACACTATTGAAAACATGCTTAAATGTTTGAAAAAAGTGCACTTTTGGTGATCTGTTGTGATATTAGTACTGAGTTTTGAAAATTTACCAATTGCTGGTGAAAATTGCACCAAAGCAATTAAAAAAAACTGTAAAAGGTACTATAGTGTGTTCATAATATAATGCATTTCTCCTACAAAAACCTGACATTATGTGAAAAGATTATTACATTGAAAAATCATTACAAGAGATAAAGATTTTTTTAGAAAATGTCTACATTTATGAAGAATTTATTACATTAATGATGTAATACTTGTTAAAATCTCATAAACTTATATTTTATTCACAATAGAATATAGATAACGTTTAAAGTGAGACATTTTGAAATGTCATGCCAAATATTGGCTCATTTTGGATTTCATGAGAGCTACACATTCCAAAAAAGTTGGGACCGGTAGCAATAAGAGGCCGGAAAAGTTAAATGTACATATAAGGAACAGCTGGAGGACCAATTTGCAACTTATTAGGTCAATTGGCAACATGACTGGGTATAAAAAGAGCCTCTCAGAGTGGCAGTGTCTCTCAGAAGTCAAGATGGGCAGAGGATCACCAATTCCCCCAATGCTGCGGCGAAAAATAGTGGAGCAATATCAGAAAAGGAGTTTCTCAGAGAAAAATTGCAAAGAGTTTGAAGTTATCATCATCTACAGTGCATAATATCATCCAAAGATTCAGAGAATCTGGAACAATCTCTGTGTGTAAGGGTCAAAGCCGGAAAACCATACTGGATGCCTGTGATCTTCGGGCCCTTAGACGGCACTGCATCACATACAGGAATGCTACTGTAATGGAAATCGCAACATGGGCTCAGGAATATAACCGAATATAACCGGATTATAACCATTGCCGGCTAAAACTCTAGAGGTCAAAAAAGAAGCCATATCTAAACATGATCCAGAAGCGCAGGCGTTTTCTCTGGGCCAAGGCTCATTTAAAATGGACTGTGGCAAAGTGGAAAACTGTTCTGTGGTCAGACGAATCAAAATTTGAAGTTCTTTTTGGAAAACTGGGACGCCATGTCATCCGGACTAAAGAGGACAAGGACAACCCAAGTTGTTATCAGCGCTCAGTTCAGAAGCCTGCATCTCTGATGGTATGGGGTTGCATGAGTGCGTGTGGCATGGGCAGCTGACACATCTGGAAAGGCACCATCAATGCTGAAAGGTATATCCAAGTTCTAGAACAACATATGCTCCCATCCAGACTTCGTCTCTTTCAGGGAAGACCTTGCATTTTCCAACATGACAATGCCAGTCCACATACTGCATCAATTACAACATCATGGCTGCGTAGAAGAAGGATCCGGGTACTGAAATGGCCAGCCTGCAGTCCAGATCTTTCACCCATAGAAAACATTTGGCGCATCATAAAGAGGAAGATGCGACAAAGAAGACCTAAGACAGTTGAGCAACTAGAAGCCTGTATTAGACAAGAATGGGACAACATTCCTATTCCTAAACTTGAGAAACTTGTCTCCTAAGTCCCCAGACGTTTGCAGACTGTTATAAAAAGAAGAGGGGATGCCACACAGTGGTAAACATGGCCTTGTCTCATCTTTTTTGAGATGTGTTGATGCCATGAAATTTAAAATCAACTTATTTTTCCCTTAAAATTATACATTTTCTCAGTTTAAACATTTGATATGTCATCCATGTTGTATTCTGAATAAAATATTGAAATTTGAAATTTGCATTCTGTTTTTATTCACAATTTGTACAGTGTCCCAACCTTTTTTGGAATCGGGTTTGTAATATTACAGCTTTAAAGCTGAATTATCACAACACAAAGTGTGTATGACTTTAATCTTTGCTACAATGTGTGATTTGACAGGAATTTCATGTGATTAGTTACTATTTCACCCCTACATCTTCAGAGTATTTTCTCATGTAATTTAGTTATGTCTAAATGGCTTAATGGAGGAAATTTTGTAGCTGAAGTACAGTATTTTTCATCCTTCCAGAAACATCAGTTTTGGAAAGTTTGGCCATGACATTTTGAACAATCAAACAGTGACAGGTTCCAGGTATAATTATTAAACTTATGTCAGTTCAAGCACCTGTGTGACATTCTGTGTTGAGCTGAACTTCCTGTACCTGAACTCAGGGCCACATTAACAGTAGACGGGGCTGAAGCTCCAGGGCCCGAGCAAGAGAGGAAGCCTGTGGTTACGGCTGTCATGATAACTGTAATATTGTAATATCATGATAATGACAAGCCAACCGCTGACGAATCCAAGCAACTGCCACAACCACAATGTTCACTCAGTATTGATCATCTATCAACTTTAAGAATATTTTTCTTGGCCACAGAACAGTTGAGAATGATTGATTATTGATATTCTGACGATTTATATTTGTATTACAAATATTAAGGATAATCACAAATGCTTTGTTAATATAATCTAGTGGTACAGTTGAGGTCAAGTTTACATAAACCTTGCAGAATGTTAATAATTTTAACAAAATAATAGGGAAAAAATGTCCTGTTTCTATTTAGTGTTTCCCTGAACAAGCTATTTCACATAACAGATGTTTACATATAGTCCACAAGACACAATAATTGATGAATTTACACAAAATTAACCCATTCAAAGGTGTACATTTACTTGAATCTCAATACTGTGTGTTGTTTCCTGCAGAGATTGGGACGATTTGAAGGGCTCTGGTCAGTCAGGGGGTCCATTCAATGTATTTTGTATTAAAGCAAGAGTTCAGAACTGTCAATATGATTTACTTACATTTACATTTATTTACATTTATTCATTTGGCAGACGCTTTTATCCAAAGCGACTTACAAGTGAGGAATACAACAAGCGTAACCAAACACTTTATATACAGAAAGACGATGCACTCAATGTCAAGAAACCAGCAAAAAGAAACCAGAAACCTAGAAACCAGAATGAAAACCTTTATCTTTATCACTTCTGTTAATGTCAGTAGGTGTTATTCATGACTATCTTCCAATTAAAGGAATATTCTGGGGTCAAAACTAGTTTAGCTCAAATTCAATTTACAAAATTTGTAGCTTAATGCTGATTACCACAAAAAAAAATAAATAAATAAATTATATATATATATATATATATATATATATATATATATATATATATATATATATATGACTTAACTTTATACTTCAGACTTTATATATAATGACACTGAGTGATTCCGTGATAATAAATGCGTTTAAATGTACACAATCTGTATTGTTAAAAAATATTTTCAGTTAATCTTGAAGTTACTCGGGAAGCAAAGAAACGTTTGAATACAATTTATTCAACAGTATGAATGTAAATATCAAATAAATGATAAAGTTCTTTGTCGTAGGCCCCGTCCATAGTACAATCTGGAGGGTAGCAGACGTTTGCAGATCCTGCCTGAAGATGAAGGCAGGGGCGGAGCCTACCCCCAAAAGAACTGGGAATGTGAATGAAATACGCACCAGTTGGAGGATTCTTTGAATACGTTCCTAAATATTACCAAAGAGAAAGAGATAATGAATGCACAGACATTAATGAATGTTTAATCATTAACAGAAAGAATCATTATGTCACAGCTTTAATGATGTCAAGAATGCCGCATAGCCCATAACATTGCCACATTAGGTCGAGCATGAAAGCCAAGTAGGCCGATAGGCCAGCGTATAAACATGCCATGTAGATCATGTATGATGCCACGACAGGCCATAGTGAGGGGAAGACAGAGTGGATGAATGAGATACCCCGATATGCCGAATAAAGCAAGCCATATAGATGTAAATAGTAGAAATAGAAACTGACGCCGTAACAGGTAGTTTGTCTCAATAGGATACTTACCACGGAAGATTTAAATATAGGATTTTATGATAAGCTATAACCTTACCTAATGTTTGTTATAAACATAACCTTGGTAATCCTAGATTAACAAAAGAATACCAGTGATGTGAATAGTTATTTGATGCTATGGTCAGAAAGACAAGTTAGTCTGTGATACTAGAAGACTGCATATGAGGACCATGGTCCATAGAGATAGCGTTCACTTGACCCTGAGTGAGTATAGGGAAATCATAACGAGTGATATTAAATCGTATGAAACCACCACCACCAGTAGTTTGCATTAGTAACGTACTAGTATTAAATTATGACGAATAAATGGCATACGTAATGAATAATATTGACTGATAAGGATATGGTCTTTACATGTAAAGACCGCAAAGGTCCTGTACCTTGAAAAGTCAATATAGGCCAATTCGAGAAGACCTTGGAGTTACATAAAACAGACTTACCTGGTGGCCATGACAGGTTTTAATTATATGAAGAGCTAAGACAGGTCTTTGTGTAGAACCACAACATGCCATTTGATGCAAAAATGAAAACCATTTAATGTGAGGTAATAAGCCATTTGATGTGATGGCAACGATATGCCCAATGGCAACTATATGCCCGATGGCAACGATATGCCCGATGGCAACGATAAGCCTGATGACGACGATCTGTCATGAGGCCATTATATTAAACCTTTAATGTTATAGCAACAATATTCCATGTAGCTAAAAGTTATGATTGCCATCAAATGTGAATGCAATGAGAGGCCATACAATGTAAGGTAATGATAGGCGATTTTATGAGATGTCAACAGTAAGCCTGATAACAACAATATACCTATAATGCTAAGAGTCAATAATAGCAATATAGGCAGTTTAGTATGATACTTCGATATATTCTATGTAACGCATAAGTCATGGGACCATTCCAAGCAAAGCAACAATGTGCTATGTTACACGAAACCATGATTAGGCTGTTATAAGTAAAGGCCACGAAAGGCCCATAATGAATACTGATTAAATGTCACGATAAGCCAATGATATAAAAAGGTACACATTTGTGAAGACCGAAGCTGAAGATAAAGTAGAAAACAATGACACCATCGCTAGTAACTAGCAACCAATAATCGACGTAATGCGATTACAATGAGTGAATGAGCATGAGTCATTTTAAGTAAATAATGAAAAGGTATATATGTTTTCTATAGGAAAGACTCATTCAACATGCTTAGGCGTGACTCCCCCTCACGGCTAGATAGAACTAAGCAGAGAGAACTTTGTCTAACTGTCAGAACCTGCTAAGAGAACCCCCAAAGAAATTAAGTTTGACATGACGTAAGTACTTAATGCATGGGGCAGATAAAGATTGAGAAACCTTGTTGTACAATGCCCTTGCAAAAGGGAAGCACTTTACTTGACAATGCTGAACCTGGCTGAAGCTAGCAAACCTTTTCAAAAGTATAACACCATGAGCATCGTTGTTCAATACCTTAGTAAAGAGAAAAGAGATATTTGGGAGTGCCCTGCACAGAAGGGGCACAATGAGCACAAGTGAAATGCTTATGACCAGGCGGGTGCGGAGTAGCCTACGGAGCACAGTAACTGTGATGTCGATGTGTAGTAGGCAGCACAATATATAACTTTAGATATGTCGCGATGTGCGCATCCACAAGTCATGAAGCAAGATTAGTATAGTTGCACATGTTAAGGTCCTGTCAGTTTACGCGCTATTCTGTGTGCGCACACGTTAAAGACGAATTGCTTTCACTATGCATCTATTTTTGCCTGGATAGACACGTACATGCAGATTTATGTCAAATGTCCTTGTACGCACAGTGCATATGGCTTAGGTAACGTGAAGAAGAAACTGATGTGTATCATTATAGGGGTTCCACACATTCGATCTTAACTTACAGCAGGCTTGCTGCTGTCTGTATCATGCATGTTAACCAACAAAGTACAGAGAAATAACTTTGCAGCTTTAGAGATGATATGCAAGATAAAACCACTTGCTCTGATATATATATATATATATATATATATATATATATATATATATATATATATATATATATATATATCTCTCTATATTTATTTTTTAAAAGAATTGCAATTCTGCATTATCCCTGGATTCTTATTGTACTGCGAAGTAATAAGTCCCTTTAAGACAGTCATTTCACTCGGTGACCATCTTTGAAACGCCTCTCGGGCCGTTTCTCGATTCCAAGAACGCAGAGTTGCGGACTTGCGTTCCTGTGGAGTCCGGTCTTGCCAGCGACCTTGAAAGAACGAACTCGGAAGGACACAAGGACACAGAACGTATTGTTTAAGAATTGAGATATGCTGCAAACTTGTAGCTCAACTGACCGCCCCAGCATATTATAAGTGGCTAATGCACAATAAATCCAACATAACATCACAAACAAATGTCATAACCTATTAAAAGATTTATTTCAAATTATTATAGACATTATTTACATATCATTTTATATCTTTTTATTTCACCGCGTGTATTTATGAAAATTAGTAGCCTTAGTGTTACATGATTTGTCAATGTTAAGATTTTTTTTTTTTTATTAAATATTCCAATAGAAATACTGCAGGCTTCCTTCAGGTTATCACTTTATTAAAATTAAGCAAAAACGAACGGTTTACTTTCACGAGCAGTCACATATTTGCGAGCTTGTAGCGGGAATCTCAAAAGTGAGAACGAGACTTTAAAGCTTACAGCTTCCGTATGTCGACAGCCGCAGACCTAAATGCGCGTCTCGTGCCTCCTTTCTGAGGCACGCGTTTGACCGTTTCTATAGAAACCGGTGCTTCTAAGAGGCGCTGCTGTGACGTGATGACTTTAGCAGTCAGCGATTGGACCTTATTTAGAAGGCGGGACATATCCGCCCTTTTGCGCAATACACTTTCTCCCATTCAAAACAAAACGAGTGACACGACTTGTGTTATTCTATAGTCTTTGATAGTAACCGTGGAAACAGGTATTGACAGCTGCGTGATGTCTAGTGGCACGCGGTTTCATCCAACACTATGGAACATGGCAAGCAAACTTGGAATAAGAATTGGAGCGAGGATCAACGTCAGCATGGCGTTTACGAAATGCAGCAGCTTTGCGACTAACTCGACTCAACAGATGCCGCTCAAGCACATTAATAGACAGGTGAGCAAAAGTACACGAGATGAATTAATGTTATGTAGCTCAACACCATAGATGGCTCAACACGATGGAATGTTGGAATATCATGCTGTTGATCTTGCTTACGGTCAACAGACTAATAGAATAGACCTTTTACGCACTTCCGCATTTTTCGAACGGAAATACGTCAATGAAGTGTAGTAGAACTTCCTGTTATCATAGCGGCAGATACGAAAAATGGCAGAGTCGAAGAGTCGCAGTTTCTGTTGTGTTCCAGGCTGTTCGTCTTCCAACCAAAAACAGCCCTACCTTTCATTTCATTCTTTTCCTGTGGATCCAAACCTGAAACCCAAATGGATACAGGCGATCCGAAGAGAGGAAGGGCATAGTTTTAATGTAAAAACAGGTAGCACCTATGTCTGCAGCCGGCACTTCGCTCCGGATGATTACAGTGGTGGCTGTGTCGTTCGTCGCCTGAAGAGTGGTGTTGTCCCGAGCCTATTCCCTTGGAACAACTTTACTGCTCCTTTGAGAAGGGAGTCAGTATATGACAGAACCTTCAAACGTCAGTCTGTACAGCTATGCTGTGAAGATAGCGACATGGTGGCTAAGGCAGTAAGGATGGATCACGACTACGTGACACACCCACCTGCAGGTAAGATTGTTCATAATGTGTTTAGTTAACGCTAGTCAACTAACGTTATGTGTACCGTTATTGGATAAATGCACTTCTACCTGAACAAATTAATGTTTATAATATAAGCTGTTCACGAAATTCAACTAACGTTAGCCTACATCTGTAACATAGTCTCATGCTGTCTAGCTGTAAGGGGCCAGAGATGGACAGTAGGGGAGAGCGGGGCACAGCGCTTTTTGACTTTCTCCATTTTTGTAAACCTACTTTGGGTTTAGAGTATTTATTTTTTCCCCAAATTAATTTTATAGCACGACCATATAACAGTTTAAAATGTAATCTGATCTAATCAAAAAAATATACAAGAAATCTTAAAATATTTTCTCAATAAAATACAATTATTAAGTGTTCATATAAAATAATGTAATTTAAAAAAAAAAAAAATAATGAAACAATTTATTGATGTGGCAGCTGGTAAATACACTAAGTTTCATCATACTAGCATGTGTGGAAGTATTTAAAACAAGTGTTACAACTGGCCCTGTGTTAGGTTGTGCCCCGCCCTCCCCTATTTTAATTACATGTATTTAATTACTTTTGAGTATTTTGTCATTTGTATTTTCCTTAACAAAAATAAATGAAATGTAATTTGTAATTAAATACTTAAAATACTTTTTAAAACATGATTACTGTGTTGTGTTGAAAGGTAGCATAAATATGTTAAGACTGGTTTTTAATTTCTTTATCTTTACAGGTGCTCTGGATGAGGCTTTGGATTACATCCATGACTTAGAAGCCAAGTTGCAAAACACTGGTCTACCACCCCCTACTCTCTTCAGCCGATACTGTTCGTCGGACGACCAAATACGTTTCTACACCAAATTTCCATCCGAGAGTGTTTTTACTATTTTTTGGGAGTCGATTGCACCATCTGCACTTAGACTGGTGTACTGGACCAAAGCACAGAGGGCAGGGGAGGAAGGCTGCGAAGATCCCAGCCCACCACGCATCATGCCATTAATAGATGAGTTCTTGATGTACTCCATGCGGGTTGCTGTTGGCATGAAGGAGCAGCTCATTGCTGACATGTTTAATGTGAGCATTGCCAGGGTTAGCAGGGTTACCATCACCTGGGCCAATTATCTTTTTATGATGCTGAGCTCACTTCCCATCTGGATAAGCAGGGAAAAGGTTAAGTCCACTATGCCCCTTAAATTCCAGAGGTACTGTCCCAATGTCAGAGTGATACTGGACTGCACAGAAATTGCCCTGGAGACAGCCTCATCCCTGACCTTACAGTCAGAAACATTTTCAAGTTACAAAAACAGGACGACATTGAAAGGGCTAATTGGAGTTGCTCCCAATGGTTTGGTGACATTCATCTCACCCCTGTACACTGGGTGCATCTCAGATAAGGAGATCACCAGGATCAGTGGAGTCCTTCCCTTGCTGGAGCCAGGAGACGATGTCATGGCGGACAAAGGGTTCCTCATTCAAGACCTCCTTGCTGACGTTGAATCTAAGCTCATCATTCCACCTTTTAAGCGTTCAGCTCAATTCAGCAAGGAGGAAACGGAACAAACCCAAGCCATTGCCCGCCTCAGAATTATAGTAGAAAGAGTGATCGGTAGGATAAAGTCCTTTCACATCTGGGACTCTCCCGTGCCGCTCACACTGATTGGCAGTGTGAATCAGATCTGGCTTAACTGCTGTGTTTTGGCAAATTATCAAGGACCTTTTTGTTTTGAAGAGTGAATTAATGTTTGGTATGTAAATAATGTATAATGTGTAAATAGTATGTAAATAATGTAGTGTTCCCACATATTCTTAAAAATCTAATTAAATAATTGTTATATTCATATTTTTCTGTTGAAATGTGACTTTTTGTTCATCGAATATTTTAGTGAAATCATAAAACAATTTTGGTCAAAATTGTGCATCATTTAATTTTTTGGTATGCGTAACATCAACTGATTAATAACTCAAATAACATCAAACATTTACAATAAAAAATAACATTACAGATTATCAACAGTAAGACAGAAGGCTAAACTGATTGGTAAAGACAAGATTAGTGTAATTCAAGGTATGCATTCATGTATGTGCCATAATAATATATATCCAATTTCTCTTTCATTTCCGCTATGAATGAGTCATCACGCCAAATTCTTTCCACAGTTAAAGTTGATAGGGTATCGGTAACAAAGTCACACCATGTCAGTCCTGTGATTGCCAGTTGGCCCTGAACCTGCCAGTAGTACTTATGTGAACGCCTCAGACTGGCGTGGCCTTCCTGCACCTTGAGGTGAGCAACCTGAGATGGATCAGTTTTTGTGCTGCTCTTCACCTCAACCAGGCCAAAAGGAGGCGACTCTGAAGGGTCATACACCCGACCGTCTGGACTGGCCCCGAGATGTGGTGCGTCAGGGTGAATGACGAACCCGGCTGGTAACACATTAACTCGCAACAGTTCAGCATAGTTCGCCAGCACTTCAGGCTCCACTAGTAGACCACGCTTCATTGCAGCTGTTTGCTTTGTGGAGCCTCTGATCATCTGAATAGCTGCAGACTCCAGCTCTGCACGACACGCCCTACTACAACAAGCATCCCAAAAACGACTAGCAGTCAGCCTTGGTTGCCGTAGCTGTGTCCACGCAGGACATTTGGATTGCTGCTGAGTTTCTTTTGCTATCTCGCAGGACAGCTGCGGTGACACTTCAAGAGACTGGAGATGCATTAACTGATGCAAGGTCGGGACGAAATGCAACTTGGGAAAAGTGTGCTGCATCACAGGTAGGGATGGAAATTCTGGAGCCATGTGGTGTAGGAGGAGGTCACTGGACTTCTTGGGTGGACAGTGATAGGACATGGGGGATCCACGAGGGACAGACCCAAATTTAGATGGCGTCAGCTCCATCTCAGAAACCCCATCCAATACAACAGCCATGAGTGGTTGGGGCTGCACCTGGCTTAATTTGCTTCCAGATGCCATCATATATGGATCTGGCAGTGGTCCTAGACAAGAGAAACACAAGATTATTGGTCACACAAAAGAAAAGTTAGACATGAGTGCATAACTACATTTAAATTTTATTCATTATATCTGCGGTAACCATAATTTGGTTAGTCATAACATTAAAAAAAAACTTAACTTGCTCTCACAAAGCAACAAAAAGTTAAATTAATCACCTGTATAGGCCTTGTACAGTGTGGACCTCAGACCGTCCTTGCCAACTGTTTTGGGCTTTTGCACCACCAGCTCACTAACCGGTTCAGGATGGATTCCCTTAAAAGTAAAAGACAAAAAGCAATTACAGTCTGTAGTCACTACTGGGGGTGTTTTTATAATAATTTACAGTTGTTATAGATACACATTGGTTCTTAAATCATAATGACATGTTTATCACAAACCCACCTGTGTTCTTGGTCTGTGCCATCTTTGCAAGCCACTTGTGCAGGCCAGGGGGGGTGGAACAGCCTGCAGACCCAGCTGTGAATAATGTGCGGTCTGGTACAGGATGGCAACTATGTGATTGCAGAATCCTTTACCAGCCGCACAACTGCAGGAGAAAGCTTTCAGGTTGGCACTTTCTGCATCCAGTGATATCTAGACACAATAGATTAAATAGGTTACAATTAAGTCATACTTATGTTGCTACATCAATGTTCATAATAACATGAAACTATAACTTTCAGTAGGGTGACCAGATTTGAGTTGGTAAAAAAAGAGGAGTGAAGTGAGTTTGTGAGATATTTCATCGAGAGTAATGGGTGTGCAGAGCTGCGTACATAGTGCAAATATGATTACATTTCATGTATGTTCAATGTTATTTTATTATATAGGGATCAAAAAAGCGGACATGTCCGGGAAAAAGAGGACGTCTGGTCACCCTACTTTCAGTAAAATAATAGTAAGTGAAGAAAGTGCCGCAACCGCAGCAAGAAGAGTGAACACGAAAGAACGGGTAACTTTTGCCAACCGGCATTCTGTCTATATTCAAACCTCCAGTTTGAGAGGCTCCTCGCTCTTTCTCATTGACCTGAAGCATCTACCTCTCACTACTACCTGTCCCTGGAGTATATTTGATACTATAACCGCATGCAACAAGAAAACATTACGTGATATCTCACAGAGAAATACACAACTTTACAAGACAATGTCAGTAACATTTCATTTACCTAGTACAGCTTCACCAAATTACTGGTTGTTATGTTAATCTCATGCCTTCTCACTTAAACATACACACAACATATTCAGTGCGATGTGTTATACCTTATATTACAAATTCACAACACCTAAGATTTACAGTTAACGTAAACAAAGTTATAACCGGTGATACGGCTATGGCTAAAGCTTACCTTGGTAATTGTGGATAAACTCTTCGTGGAAGAATTTATATCCCTTGTCCAATTTGTTCCCTTTAGTAGACGAATGCATCTCCACACTCTTCACCACATCGGCGCTGGTGAACTTCGGAAGACAACTCAGGCTCGTCGAAAACACTCTAGCTGCCATTTCTCCGCCAACAAAGCTCACACCGGAACTGGGTTTACGCTTCGTTGACGTGTTTCCGGTTTTTGCGTAAATGGTCTATAGCAGTCTACAACTTTAACACTCAAGTGCGATATAACTTCGGTAAAGTTGGTTTTATATTCGCAGATTCGGACTTCTGATAAATTCAAACTTTCCAATAAATGTGCAATAAATTAATGTTTGCGAATTTTAAGCAGCGACATGATATCAACAACCAACGATTGTCAACTTACAACATTTTTCACAGTCGATCAAAAAAGTATTGTTTTAATGGCATATTTAACTTGTGAATATCCACTGAATGTCCAATGTAGTGTGATTAACAAGGCTTTTGAATACGGATGTCCGAATGTGCGAATATAAAACCAACTTTACCCAAGTGTGTAATTTAATGTGATAGTGTAACGTTAGACCAAGTTAAACAGCGATGCGTTACCTCAGTTTTAATTCATAAAATAAACTTACCTGTATGAGTAGAATTTAAGCACTTGCAAGTAGGCCTACTTCAGTAGAATGAATTGACTCGTTCCTATTCCTGGAAATGCAGGCTGGAACTCGCGTGTGGCACTGAAATCAGTCTCTCGTTGCAATCGCGCCCGCGATTCCGCGCCGAGATTGTGCCTTTAGCACAGGTAAATTAAATTCATTTAAAACAGTAAAGACTATGCAGTGTTATTTACATTAATCATTTCCTGGATCTGACTTACCTGAAATATGTCAAACACCCTTTATTTCATTTAAATCACCCTAAATGTTCTAGAATTAGGGTACTTTCCGAAAAGGGTTATTCAAATAATCTTAATTTGTCATATCACGATATATGACGTTAGTCGCAGAAAGATAACGCAATAACTATGGAATGAAATCGACTGTCCCTTTTTTTGCACAAAGAAAATCTGGTGCACGTGCATGAAGCTGAACACACAGGACATAGACGGAGACTTTAACTGCAGAAAGTAACACGTACAGGTATTTTTTTTATTTTTTTATATACAGTATGTAAATGACATAGCCTTATTACCACACAGGACATAAATAATGATGTTTCTGCCTCTAATGTTACAAGGGAAGTCACTCGACACTATGCGCCATGCATGCCCAAGTTACAAAGCTTGTCGTTCTTTCTGCTGTTAGACAACGAGTCCAACTCCGCTTTTATGCGGATCATTACGACATGCTATGAATGTAACAATGCGAACGAGCACCGTTCCGTCTCAAATAAATGCGTGCTACTGCACTGTACGGCTCTGCTGATGTATGTAAAGAGCAAAAGAGTATGATTATACACCCAACGACATCAAAATGCATAAAACTATGAAAATACTTATCACTGAGATGAAGTGGCTGTTGTAGTGATGACGAGAGAATGTTGAAGATTGCTTTGATGATAGCTAGGCCCTTTGATGATATTGCTGAAACGAAATTCAAAAATAGAATCCGCGGGTGGACCTGCACACTTCTGAAATTTGAGACGGTGAATACGATCACTCTCATAGTGCGACCGCTTCAATGAACGTTCAAAATAATAGGCTAACATGAACTTAAATGACGCTGCAGCATTATATCCCATCTAAAATAAACGTTTTCACATTGTAGTACATCGGACTACCGCTAACATTGTCTGTGTGAATATTTAGATAATCACAATAATAGGCCTGTATGCGTCGTGAGGAACGTCAACTGCGAACTGAACGCCGGCGATGGTATGCGAACACGATAGTGGGTGGGAACAGAACTTATACCCAGATAGCACACATACATGTGGCCGACGTCGGCCGCAGAGCGGAACGTCGGCCTCATATCTGTAACATCTAAGGATCGGCCAGGCATAGGCGCGTATCTTCAGTCCGAGCTCTTATTTCTAGCTCGTCGGCTTTGGGTCGGATCACGACTGCAGGCCGATATGCCGCGTTTTCTGCGCGTGACCATTCATCTCTGCAACCGACGAGAGAAATGGCGACTCCGGCGACATCTGTGGTTTTCAGGTAAGTTTTCACTTTAAGTAAATTAGAAAAATCTTTTTATAATTCTGTGACACTTAAAAGTTACTGGCACTCGGTTTACTACAGGCAGTTTGTAATCTCAATTTCCCGGAGGCGAAGGGCAGATGAGCAGCGGAATGCGAAGTTAGCCCAGCTTGTTTAGTTCAGAAAAGTTTTTGTAAGTAGCCAAATTATCTGAATTTATCCCGTCCTCTGCAAAATAAACGGATCAAGTCATTAAACTGGTAATGTTAGATGTTTAAAATGCTGCGTGACTTTGACTTTGAACGTTCAAACACTGGAGAAGTTACCATGGTAACGGTGAACCGCAGTAACGGACAAGCTGCAAAGTCTCCGTCTCTCGCTGTTGCTTTCTCTGCTTTCGGGTGAGTTTACTCCCTAAAATCACATAAATAATATAAAACTGTTCTGGATACGTTTCTTACCTGTAATTGACACGCTTCTGTCGAATATTTACTTTATTGAAATAGTTTATTTTCTTCGAAAAAGTCCGTTAGTATAACCGTTTTCAGTTTGGCTAATGTACTGAGCTCTTATGAAAGTTTGCGTTTTTTATCACATCTTTATGTTCAGAAGAGAGGCTTTGATAGTTTTGCTAAGGTTTTGTTGGTAATCTGTCAATGGGTAATTGAAAGTGAGCTAATTTATATGACATCACTTACAGGAAGCGCGAAAATCAAATGAAACGAAATGAAATGATCTCTCATGGTAAACAAATTACCTCGATTACATTTAATGTTTAATCATTTAATACCAATCACATTGAAGAAAAAATGTTCTGTGATTTCAGGAGTGAACAAATCTACAACACCGGAGGGGGAAGAGCTGCTGACAGGAGTAACTTTAGGAAACTCAGGTGAACTGAGAAAGCTCATTAAATAACTTCATACGCATTTTTTTCCACAAAGGGTAACACTTTAGTATGGGGAACAATTCTCACTTTAAACTAGTTGCTTATTAGCTTGCATATTGGCTGTTATTACAGATATCAATGCCTTATTCTGCATGACCTTATTCTACAACATCCCTAAATCCCACCTGATATCCACCCTTAAATGCTGTAACTACCTTACGGTCTATTAATAAGCAGTATATTAAGAGTTTGAGGCAAAAGTTAATAGTAAATATGTTTCCCATTCCAAAGTGTTGCCCCACAAAATATTTTACCTATATCACCATGCATGTTATTTTCTTTTGCAAAATTATTTTTTAATATTACAGTTTGTAAGGTTCTGACATCCAAACGTAAGCAACACAGAGCAATATAAAATGAAGTAAGCCTAAAACAAATTTGTTAATAAATTTTTGTTTATATATTCTGTTTATTCTACTTTCTCTTACCTGCATTTCACCTTTGCTGTAGCTGGCTTGATTCTAATGAACCTGACATTATATAAGCTCTGTGATAAACTGTTTGTTATGTTTCTAGATTCTTCCATGCTGATGGCCTGCACTCCTGTCCAAGAAAATCTCAGGCTAAAAACCATATAACCAGTAAGCAAATCCTCAAACATACACTACTGTTCAAAAGTTTGGGGTCTGTAAGATTTTTTGTTTTGTTTTTGAAAAAAAAAAAAGAAAATCACATTTTAAAATCATTAAAGGGTTAGTAGTTCACCCAAAAATAAAAATGTCATTAATTACTCACCCTCATGTCGTTCCACACCCGCAAGATCTTCATTAATCTTCAGAACACAAATTAAGATATTTTTGTTGAAATCCGATGGCTCAGTGAGGCCTGCATAGCCAGCAATGACATTTCCTCTCTCAAGATCAATTAATGTACTAAAAACATATTTAAATCAGTTCATGTGAGTAGTGGTTCAATATTAATATTATAAAAGGACGATAATATTTTTGGTGTGCCAAAAAACAAAATAACGACTTATATAGTGATGACCGATTTCAAAACACTGCTTCAGGAAGCATTGGAGCGTTATGAATCAGCGTATCGAATCATGATTCAGATCGTGTCAAACTGCTGAAATCACGTGACTTTGTCGCTTCGAACCGCTGATTCGATACGCTGATTCATAACGCTCTGAAGCTTCCTGAAGCAGTGTTTTGAAATCGGCCATCACTATATAAGTCGTTATTTTGTTTTTTGGCACACCAAAAATATTATCGTCCCTTTATAATATTAATATTGAACCACTACTCACATGAACTGATTTAAATATGTTTTTAGTACATTAATTGATCTTGAGAGAGGAAATGTCATTGCTGGCTATGCAGGTCTCACTGAGCCATCGGATTTCAACAAAAATATCTTAATTTGTGTTCAGAAGATGAACGAAGGTCTTACGGGTGTGGAACGACATGAGGGTGAGTAATAAATGACATTTTTATTTTTGGATGAACTAACCCTTTAACCCCTGGTTGTTTCAGTGAGAGTGTCTGTGAAAAAATCCTTTAGCATAAAATAATCAGCGAAATGAGATGAGGTGACAAATAATGTTTTAGTGGTTGTAGTTATGATAAACTATTATGATAACAGGATGTTATGGTCATTAATATATTTTCTCTAGGTCTTTTTTGAGTTATTTATTTATATGTATTTTTTACTGATACATTCTTAAATACGTTTTACTAAATATTTGGTAACTCTTTACAAGAAGTTTCATTTGTTAAACATTAGTTAATGTATTAACTAACATGAACTAACTATGACCAATACATTTGTTGCTGTATTTACTAATTTTTGTTAATGTAAGTTAATGAAAATACAGTTGTTCATTGTTTGTTCATGTTAGTTCACAGTGCTTTAACTAATGTTAACAAGATTTTAATAATGTATTAGTATCTAATGTTAAGTAATGGACCTTATTGTAAAGTGTTACCAAATACTTAAATACTTTAAATGCTGACTGGTTCAGGGGGTCGACAACTTTAGGCATTCAAGTTATTTTTCACATAAATCTGGTCAGCTTACACACTGCTTATACTCAGCCTCTAAAATGTTTGAATTAAAATCACCAATACAATATCAGGGTGTAAAGATGTCATTAGAGTTCTTACAATTATGGCTGTGCTCTTGTTACCAGATGAGATGTGATCCCCAGCGTTTGGCGCTGAGATTCTTCAGGACGTGGCCTTGATGCCGTGAAGATGGTGAGTTTCCCCAATAGCTGCCACTACCCAGATCAAGAGACTGATCACAACTTCAGTCTGTATTAGTCTATTTTGATAGGTATATATGTTATGTGTCTTTTCTTTTTCATTACAGCCCATCACTGACAGGCTTTCCTGTGTAAACCATCATATTTATCCAAATGAGGTTTGTAAATGCATGAATTCTTTATATTTTACATTAATCATTAATTTTGAATAAAAATTACTTACAGAAGAAAATGTGACAAGGCCTCTCACAAAATGCCATATTAAAGGACTATTCAGAGTGCAAGTCAAAACTGCTTCTGTTGGGCAATATTATGCTACAAATATCGTCTATTGAGCTAAAGTTAAATTGAACCTGGAATGGTGATTTATGTTACCAGATGCGATACTTAGTAATGGGCATGTACAATGGATTTTGAACTCTACTATTTTTATTGCAGGGTCTCTGGGATCCCCAGGCATGAAAACATCAGATCTTGGCCTGGACAGATGTACCAACAGTACACCACACCGACCTCTGCTTTTGCATGGATGGCTGATTACTACCATGTTCTGTGAGGGTATTACTATAGCAAAACTGAGCACCTGTGACACTGGGATTTCTAGTTGTAAAGAATAATCATACAATGTTTTTTAGACATTGCAAACTTTTCTCTCTCTCTCTTACAAACAACACAAAAGTTAAACCTTTTCATATTCTTTTCTGGTGGTGCCCAAGTCCTATTCTACGAAACAGAAATTAAGATATTCATATGCTCACATTTAAGCTGTGGACACATTACTTTGAGCATGCGAAATTTCTTCGGACACTGTAACTGGCGTGATATGACGTCTGCAGAGTCTTTTTATAAACATGAATTCAACATTTAACAAATAGTATATTCAAAATATAAAAATATACAGTCTACTCGACTTTACTACACTTTTTTTTTTTTATTTAGCCATTAGGTCACACCTTCTTGTAGCGATTTTGTACTCTTTACACATAGTCATGTGATGTGAATTCGCAGGTCAGAGTTCGAAACCAAACTTTTTGCATGAGCTTGTGTTTCTGGTCTCCCGCATTTGTGTGCATATGAATGGAGGTCAGTGGAATGAAAAGCGTAGTGTGACCGCACCTTATTCTGCAGTTGCAGCACACCTGTATCAAAAGTGTGAAGTCATGGACAGATTTTATTTGTGAACTGATATGCGAGATCTCACATATCAGTATGTGGCATCCCTCTCAAACATGTGCTCTATGCAGTGATAAACATTTTCTTGTCGTTATTAATCAATCAGTAATCAACACAGCACCACCCCGAAAATGCCTTGCACTGTAGAATTATGCTTTTGGCAAGAAATGAAAAGTAGCCAATAATTTATTATAAATGCTACTATTTTACAATTAATATTTAAGACTATGTTAGAGAGGGATAGAAGTCATTTTTATGGATGATAGGATTTATTTCATTACAGGTCATTTATTTGAATGATCAGCAAAAATTTGAGCCTTTGAGAATAATTTGAATTCGTAGAATAAGATTAGTACAAATTTAACTGTTGTGGTTGAGAGAGAAAAAAGAAAACTACAAGTTTGAAAATCCTAATACATTTTCTCAGTGACTTTACTGAAATATTCTCTACAGATTCCACTGTCACAGGAGCTCAGTTTTGCTACAATAATACTATATATTATACAGCACATGCATAATTTGAGACAATATCCTGATTAAATTTCCAGTCTCATTTTACCAATGACAAACCACGTCTATCTTATTAACTACTGTTCATTTTGTGTATAATCAATATATAAACAAGTGATATTTAATCAGTATTTCTCGTCCAATGGTCATACTTTAATTTTCCGGTTTCTCTAGTATTGCATCCTTCTCATGGGCATTTAATGATTTTTCAGTTTGGGTTAAACCTCTTTTTTGACCCATAATATGTGTTTTTTTTTTTAAAGTAATTAAAAATAGTTTTGTCTGTGCTATTGAAATTGTGGGTTACATCTTTGTCACCTTTTTCACCCAAGGAGTTTACATTCCTGGCAATACAAGAGCGAGGAACTTACATTTTAATTACAAAGGAAAACCAATTCATCTGCTATATTCTTCTGTCCTCCGTTTTCAAGGGTAAGATTTCTTTATAAACCATCTACTCACCCATATGTCTTATTTTTGTGGAACACAAAAGGAGAGAGTCACAGTCTCAGTCACCATTAGAAAAGAAACTGTGATAGTGAATTATGACTGAGACTGTCAGTCTCTTGATGTTCTGCCTTACATTTCCTTTTGTGCTCCAATAAAAATAACATGTACAAAAGAACATGACCAGTTTTGTTCATGAGTAAATATTTAACTTGAGACTGTTAAGCCTGTAATTTTTATGTAATCCTCTGTATTTGAATGTAAATGCCTCTATTAGTCATATTGACGGTTTGTATAGGAGGCTAAACATGCAGGCTATATGTAACTGTATTTTGTAAATATTAAAACAATGTTAACTGAATGTGATGTGTGATTATTACATAAGCATGCTCATTTATCTATTAGTATTAAGTATTTGAGATTTTTAAAAACGAAAATGTGTTAACTGTGTAAAACTTTAGCCCAACTGAAATCAGCATCGTTTCAGCATAAGGTAAGCAAACGATCCGCGTCGATTTTCCGTTAGTTTTGAATGGCGTGTGTGATGTTGGTCTTTGATGTCGTGAGAAACATGATTCTAGGTTGATTCTGTGTCAATGTTCTATCTCGATGTAGCCTGAAAGGTTCAGCCTAAATAAATAAAGGCCATATAAAGCCCCTGCACAGCGGCCAGTATTTACAGCTTTGCATCGTCCACGCATCGGTCAGAAAGCATTCGCGATCAGAGGCCGACGTCTCGGCGACATTTTCCCGATGAGCAAACGCTCCGTGAGCTACGTCCCGGCGATAGAACTTTGTCCATCGAGACAACATCGGCCCGACGTATGTGTGTTATCTGGGTATACTCAGGTGACGTGTAATGATTGGTTAGAATATGAGCAATGACGTGCATTAGAGTCTTCCGGGTAGAACTTCCGCTAAACGCTCCCATTTCCTTAATGCATAAATACTTGAAGTATTTCCACAGAACAGTTCCTATTCAGTCCCTCCAGAAAAACGCGATTATGCGATCGCCTGATTTCATGCATAATCAAAGTCCGCATATTTATGCGGGGGTCGCATTTTTTTCAAATACGCCGCACTTTCGCCGCATAAATTGCCGATTTCAGCAAGCAAAATATATGCGGGGCTAGCATGATTTCATAATAATTTCGTTGCAAAAAAGTCACATATATCTTAGCAGAAAGTTGAAAAATGTTGCGTTTACTTCACACTAGTAAAGCGCCATTATTTTCCCCCTATTGCCATGGGAACCTTGTGAAGTGACGTAATTACGCGACGTGAACATCATCTGCAAACCATGAAACCATGAAGCACACAAATCATTCTCATTTGCCAATAAAAATAAGCGCAAAAGACCACGCGAAGCAGTTTCCCGGTGTGTTACATGACAGTGGGGGCAAAATATTTTGCACTGCGTGTTGACGCTGGAAAACCACTTTCAAAGGATGGTTAAAGCAGCAGCGGAAGCACACATTTTTTTTTTAAATATTTTATTTATTCATTTTTATAGAAGTTGTTGGATATTGATAATAATACGTTTATTTTATACAGCGCCTTTCTACAAACTCATATTCCTTTTGTAAAGCTACAGAACTTGTTTGACTCAAGAACTTGTTTTTTAAGTTTGAGCCATGTGTTAATTAAGGTCTGAAATAAAACAGAATGAGAACTTAAATATTCTGTGATTTAGTATGCTTGCTTATCATAGGAAGTAATAGGAAATTACTCTTTACATTAAAGTAGTAGCCTAGTGAGAACAGGGTGTTGGGAGTCACCTTTTATTTTTTTCTGTTTTTCATCAAACCGCAGTTTTTGCAAGTTCCCGCAATTTCATCGCATAAAATTGCAAAAATATCCCGCATATTCCATCGCATTTTTTAAGAAAACGTGCCGCAAAATCAAGCATTTTAGCCCGCAACAATCACAAAAAAAATCCGCGTTTTTCTGGAGGGACTGCCTATTGCATAAATACAATCAATAAACACAAACACAGATGAGGAACAAAACACACTTCACTCCAGAGAAGAAACTAGTACTAGTTCGTTGGAATCCTGAAGACACTAAAACTGTCTGAAAGTGTAAATGAGACATATAGAGAGGAGTACAACCTGCAAAATGAGCAGAAAAGATGGACAAACCACTAAAATCTGCAAAAATGATGACGTTATAAAAGGTAAAATTGGAAAAGAGATCACAGACCCAGAGCAGCTGCAGTGTGTTTGGTGCTGCTGTGTGTTCTTCTGCTGACTGCAGTCATAGTGCTGTGTGTCCACATCCATACAAAGAGCTCAAACTACACACCAGAGACACACCAGCTACTAACTAACATCACCAACCTCACACAAGAGAGACCAGCTACTAACCATGATTACCAACCTCTCAGAAGAGAGAGATGGGCTGAAAATAAAGAACAAAAACCTGATCAATGAGAGAGACCAGCTAAAATTGGAGAAAAATGATCTTCAGATGAGTCTTGGTAAACTGGGTGAGTTTCTTTTGTCATTTTAGTAGTTTCTACAGAGCAGCAATATAATCTGGTTAGTATTCATAGGTGTTTGAATGTCAAGTGTAACTCTAGTGCACATATTCACAGCAGGGAAAGAGTCTATAGTACAAAATAAATTAACACTTTCTACTGTACATTACTACTATTACATAACCCAAATCATCTGTATAACAACCTGTGAAGAACTAATGTTTATGTTAAGTTTACCTCTGTCCTGAGTAAGATATTTTACCTAAGATATTTACATATAGTCCATAAGACTAAAAAATAGCTGAATTTATTAAAATAACCCCGTTCAAAAGTTTGTGAACCATTGATTCTCAATACTGTGTTTGGTTACCTGGATGATCTATGACTCTTTTTTTGTTTTGTGATGGTTGTTCATGAGTCTCTTGTTTGTTCTGAGCAGTTAAACTGAACTCTGTTCTTCAGAAAAATCCTTGTAGATTCTTCAGTTTTCAAGCATTTTTTGCATATTTGAACCCTTTCCAGCAGTGACTGTATGATTTTGAGATCCATCTTTTCACACTGAGGACAATTGAGGGACTCAAACACAACTATTAAAAAAGGTTCAAACATTCACTGATGCTCCAGAAGGAAACACGATGCATTAAGAGCCGGGGGGTGAAATCATTTTGAAGTTGAAGATTGTAACACAGTTCGTAAATATGGGAAGAAGGAGGCGGGAACCGGCGAACATTGAACAAAACTTTAATTCAAAATAATCAAAGAACAAAACGAAAGTAATGCCGGCAGACGTCCGCGAGGGTCTGCCAGCCACACAAACATAATAAAACATAAAATAATATCCAGGCCTGGTCCTCTCTCGTCCTTCACGGTCGTCGCTCCTCCTTTTATGCTCCCGGAGCTCCTCCGTGAGAGACTCAAGGCCGGTGCGCCTCCCAGGTGATGCTCGTTATCACTTGCGTCACCGGCCTCGCGCCGTTCCCTCATGGCTCTCGCCCGCCCTGGTCGCCACATACCCCCATCGCCCCTCGCAGGCTGGGGGGTACTCCCGAGACTGCGCTCTACTCCCCCCTGGGGCCTGTCTCAGCGGCCGCAGCACCTGGGGGTAAGGACAGACGAGACGAGAGAAAGGAGACGGAAGCAAGGGGAGCGACAGGATGAGAGAGGAAAAAGAGAAAAAAAAAAATTCTGGGTCCGGTTCCCCGACACACTGCCGCTCGGTCCTCAGCCTGCCAAGAGGCTCTTCTTCGCGGCCGGCGATGGCTCCTCCGGCTGAGGGCAGCCGGCAGCAAGTCCCCCGTCCCCTGCTCCTCCCCTTCATGGTGGACGGCAGCAGGCTCCGGCCCACGGCGGACAGCGGCGACTCCTCCGCTCCCTCCAGGACGGCAGCCACCCCACCTCGTCCCAGGAGCACGACATCCGGGTCTCCATCCCACCTTTCACTAGGCTCCAGCGCCACCGCCTCAGGCAGCCTCTCGCGGTCTTCACTCCCGCGCTGCCCGAACTCCGCAGCACCGCGATACCCCTCAGCAGCGAGGACTCTCCGACAGCATGTCCCTCCTTCTTCCCGGGTTTCGGCACCAATGTAACACAGTTCGTAAATATGGGAAGAAGGAGGCGGGAACCGGCGAACATTGAACAAAACTTTAATTCAAAATAAACAAAGAACAAAACAAAGCCACACAAACATAATAAAACATAAAATAATATCCAGGCCTGGTCCTCTCTCGTCCTTCACGGTCGTCGCTCCTCCTTTTATGCTCCCGGAGCTCCTCCGTGAGAGACTCAAGGCCGGTGCGCCTCCCAGGTGATGCTCGTTATCACTTGCGTCACCGGCCTCGCGCCGTTCCCTCACGGCTCTCGCCCGCCCTGGTCGCCACAAAGATCAATGAATATTGTACTTAATTTGTCTTCTGGGAAACATGTAAGTATCTTCTGTTGCTTCCAAAGGGCAGTATTAAAAATAAATAAATAAATAAGAACAATTTGGACATCTTCATCCTGTTCAAAAGTTTTACCCTGGTAACGTGTTCTGGGCCCGTATGTATAAAGCCGCTCAGAGTAAAATTTTAGTCTTAAGTGTGTCAAAATTCTAAGAATGATGTAATTTTACTCTTATTCTTAGACTTAAGAATAAGTGTGATTCATAAAGGTTCCTAAGTGTCAAGACTAGGTCTCAGCTCCTAAATTATTTAAGAGAGCTGGAGAGGTGTCTTAACCTAGTTAAGAGTAACAAGATGGAAGCAGAGAACAGGAGACACACGCTTTCCAATGAAGATATGATGTATTAGAGTTATATGATGACATGGAGTTGATAAAATGATATAAACTTGATTGTCAATTCTTTTTGTAACTGACCTAATAAGAAATGTAATAAATTTAAATAAATGTAATAAATATTACTTAAACAATAATTGTTTAATTAAACAGTAATATGTTTAATGTATTTTAACACATTTAAAGGTGCTATATGAGATTTCTCAAATTCAATGTTGATATTTGAAATCAACCCAAACAAACATTGCGCCGCCTCCAAAACTCACACTCCAATCCTAACCACCCTGATCCGAGTCGGTCTCGAACCTCGGCCCAGTCACTGCTGTCATGTGAAGCGAATGCTCTACTCTAAACACCTCATTCTCTAGCGGGTGACAAGGAAGCACAAAAGATGAACATACAGTACACAAGAGTAAATACAAACAAGAGTTTCTTGTTAATCGCCAACAATTTTGCTTAAAACATCAAAATATGAGGAAAATATTTTTATTTTTATGTTTATATTATTTAAATGTTTTTAAATATGTCATTGACTACAACATAATCAGTTTTTAATATTTCATTGGTTCTCTCATTTTTGCATGTGTTCATAATTTCTTTGCATGACAGCCTGAAATAATTTGAAATTTCATTTCATTATCACACATGAACCAATTGACTCCAAGAACAACTACGTGATATGCTTACATCTTTTAACACATTTTTAAAAATATTTGAATTAAGGTTGAAGATGTCAGTTTTTCATAAGGCTGGACTACTCTATGGCAGTTCATTGACTTTCCAACTGACCATCAAACCATGCGGCAAAAGAAAGACACTTTTATGTTGATAGTGGACTTCCCTGCAATTGTTGGAGCCGTTGATGAACTCATGACACATCACTGCACTAACTGTAAATGAGGAGACATATATCAACAGAAAAAGATTCCACACCATCAATACTAATTTGTGATAATTTTGCACAATGCAAAGCTATTGCTTTTAAATAAATGTAAATATTAAAACGTTTGTGTTTTTCTTTTTATTGTTTTATATAATAACAT
Organism: Chanodichthys erythropterus; assembly: GCF_024489055.1. Lineage (NCBI taxonomy): Eukaryota > Metazoa > Chordata > Actinopteri > Cypriniformes > Xenocyprididae > Chanodichthys > Chanodichthys erythropterus. The sequence goes on along the minus strand of NC_090228.1, from coordinate 35,854,038 downwards.
TAAATGATTGGTGTTGTGCTGCTGTGACTTCACCCTTCCAGGCTCGCTATTGGCTTATTCAGAGGTTAAGGGCGGCCATTTTGAATTGACATCATTGTAGTCCTTAGTTCACAACACTTAAGTCAGCACTTAAGAATCCGTCTTACACTTTACTAAAAGTTGCTTTTAGCTTCTTTATAAAAGTCTCCTACTCTTAGAAAACTCCTACTCTTTACTAAGAATTTTTTGACATTTAAGTCAAAACTTAAGACTATTCTTAAAGAGCATTTCTGAGAAGTTTTATACAAACGGGCCCAGATTGGTTTGGGGTAACAAGGAACAATAACAGGGGTATATAAGACAGAACATGTAAAGTTTGGGGCAGATCAGATATTGTATGCCAGAGTTACGACAACTTCCTGTTTCATGGCGAAACATCGAAATTTGTCAGGCCACCATGGACACGCCCTTCAGTGAAAACTCAAGGGCTGCGTTCCAGTTCGGTTTTTAAATGCCCATCCCTCGCTAACTTCACTCGGTCTCGTTGACTTGGATGTACGTCATTGCTTACGTTGCACGAGTGCCCACTACTGGCGGAACCTTTGTATGGGCTGAACTGAAACGTCCTAAGCCCTTGATCACTATTATTTATTTTGTCCCCTTAAAAAATTGTTTAATACAGCATTCTATATGTATATATATGTGTTTTAAATGTTTAAAAAAATAATTAATATATCATAGAGTTGTTTGTGGTGGAGTAAATTAAACGTGATATGCGGTGATGTCATAATCGTGTTGCATTGTGGGTTATGGAGCTGCCTGAAGTGTACATATTGTAACGTCTGGATGGATCCGTTCAGAGTCAATAAACTTTGGAGTTTTCAGAATGCTTTTAACCTGATGAACTTTGTTTCTTAATCACTAAATCGGCTCCGAACAGTCTACTAAAGATGAGCCCACTTGACACCTTTGTTGCCCTCCGAGGTAACACAGCAGGCCCAATTTCCTTGCTCTTAGGACATCAAAGGGGCCCCTCATGTGGACTATGGGCCAGATCCACATTCCAGCACCCACACACACTGGCACACACAAAAACACACACACAGACACACATACAGAAACACACAAACATAAATTTTTAACTGTATATATATCCTACCACTATGCTGAAATATATATTTCATATATTTTAGGGCCTATGCATGTTTCCTAGTGTTTAAATTAGTGTATTTGTGCTAGTGTGCATTTTAACGATATAATTTTGTCTGTAAACCATAACTTCTTGTCTATGCCTTTCTAATCTGGCGAGTTTGGTCTCTCCGTAAAGCTCCGGACTCGAGCTATTTACTGAGGTGGGTCACATGGCTGACATATGCATTTTTCTATGTGTTTAATGATACTGTGAAGAAAGCACTCGATCTCGAAATCCGGTCTGATGGCCACTAAGTATGCAAATTCATCTAGGAGACCAAACCAAGGAACTTTGCCCGCCAGATAGTGCTGCGCATCTATTGGCCGCTACAATTCAGGAGGTGTGTTAGTTTGGGTTTCCATAAAAACAACAACACACACCTTTTCTGTGTTCTCCCGGTGACCTCCCGATCGTCTCGTGCACGTCTCCCCGGACGCCTCAGGTGACCGCGCTTCCCAACCACGCGCGCAGCTCGGGAGGACCACTTCCTTTCTCTCTCTCTCTCTTCGGTTAAGTTACTTAAGTTTAAACCTCTTTTGAAAACCCCGCCGGAGAAACCCTCTCGGAAAGGACCAAGCCAAGCGCGTTGAAACTGCTACTCACGGACTTGAACCAATAAGCAAGTATTATCATTTACCTTAAATTTGTCTAAACTGATTTCTGTGCTGGCTCTCTCAAAAGGGTTTAACTGTGTAATTTGCCATTCTTTGATCATCTTTCTTTCCCTGTCTTTTCTTCATTTTCATTCTCGTGTATATATATGTATTTTCTTGTATATATATTTAGATGTATAACCTCTGTATTCGTAGCTGCATATATTAAAACACTTAATTCATGCTCGATTGTTCTGTTGTTCTTCCAACTGAAGACCAAGTCACTTTAACGTTTTTTCGATCGCTTTATGCTTTAGTTATTTTCATGGCCAGAGAATAACTCCGTTTATAATATTCTGTGAGGGACTTAGTTTGCTGGACAAACGAACAGTTTCTCTAAATAATTATTAAACCAGAACTAATCATATATGTAATTGATTATAATTCGTTGTAATTGATTCACAATATATGTTTAATTCCCCATTGGGTCGATATATGAATCATAATTTATTCATAACCTTATGAATTATTATATTCATATTTCATCCATAAATTGATTAATAACCGCTACACATTCGTTACATATATTATTTGGTGGAGGATTCGCGAGCAACGTTTTAAACTTGGTTTTCGGTAAAAGAGCAATGTAGAATAATTTTGTATGATTTAACTTACATTTTTATTTATTACGCGTTTTATTCAGTGAGAAGACGCACGGGTCCTCACTACGCACCGTTAACAAGCTGCTGTTTGTGTCTAGAAACACTGCAGGCATAGCCTTGGTTGACCGTGAAATACACTGCAGTCCATTGATATCTCAAGCTCGTATCTGTGAAGGACGACAATCTTTGCAGTAAGTTACAGTTTTGAATATTAATTTCCGCTTGAATAAACGAATTGAATCGTGTTCAGCAAGTTTAGAGGGTCGTGGCGAGATTCCTGCGACCACTCTTTCGAGGCCTCATTATATTTACCCGCTACTGAATCTGAATTTCTTGTGTCGTCCAAAAATTCACAATAGCCGGTTTGCTCCTGGGTTACGTCGTTTGGACTAGCTACCCAAAACCACGTGATCCCCGTTACAGATCTAATCGGAAAAGCAGTCCGTCTGGTTTATCGATTGATGTGTAATAATTTGGAGCTCGTATCAGCATTCTGATCCAATGTTGATTAGTAACAGCGGCGAAGCAATCCCGCAAAAGTTACATATTCGCGTGCATTAAAGTTTGCACCAAAGGGACTGATTCCCAGAGTTGTGTACCCGTGAGTAAAACGGTACACATATATTTATGAAAGAATCCGCTGAGGTTCTATAGTTGTAATCGTGACCGTGCAGTTAAAACAGCGTAAGGGTCAGAAACCCACAAGCGCGCTCGTTTTTGTATCACGAATTAAAGAAAGGGGATGCAGTAACTCTGACCAGACGCCAGAGGGCAGTCTGCTCAGGTGTGCCACCCCTCCCTACTTATTGGTTGTGTGGACTCAGTGACGCCACCGCGTGGACGTTCTGAGTTAAAGCCGCTCCATACTTTGAACTGAAATTATCTCCAAGTTATCTTTTGCTTCTCTATACTGCGGGGAGTTGTAAAAGTAATTTGCTTTTGGTGGTTATGCTTTCCAATCATTGTTGGAATGTGGTTTACTGATTTAAATTTAATTTAAACACGTTTAAATTTTTAATTTAAATTGTTTCCCTTCCAACAAGGGAATTCACTTTCTGAGAGTGCGCCCCCTGGTGGACACTGTCAGATAAGTCAATTCTCTTTTCCCTTGTATTCTTTTTCCTGTATTCACAGATCTACTTTATTTTATTTTATTTCAGTTTATTTATTTTATTTTTATTCCACTTTGTGTTATTTCATCCATTCCCTTTTTGTCTTTTCTCTCTCTCAAGTTATTTCTTTAGTTTACTTTGGAAATTCATTCCCTTTATTACTTAATGTTTTATTTTATTCACTCTTAGTTCTGGGTCCTGTGTGTTATTGGCTGGCAATAATATTCACGCACACCCAAGCCTCCCTTATTTCATACACTTATTTTTGAATTTAATTAAATAACATTTAATTCAATTTTAAAATTAAGTAGTGTCAATCAGTTGGCATTTTGCTATCAACAAGCAATTCTCTTTAGGAAAAATCTGCAAATAGGGAAGGCTTTCTCTTTTCTTTCTCCCATTCTGTTATTCTATGCACTCATTTAAATTTAATTGAACAAGTTTAATTCAAATTTGAATCAAGTGCCTCTGAATTATCCTCTTTTCGCTTTTTCCCATCCTGTTATTCTATGCACTCATTTAAATTGAATTGAACAGAGTTTAATTCAAATTTGAATCAAGTGCATCTGATTTGTTTTTGTTTTCTGTTATCTTTACTTTTCTGCTTCTAGCTAGTTCATTTTAGACCCCTACTCTTTTATCCTACACACTTAATTAGTTAAATTCTATTTAAACAAGATTTAAATTGAGTTTTAAATTTACAATTAAGTCGTGTTTACCTGATTGTTTGTGCACTTGCAGATAAGGCCCTTTAGCGCCCTGGGGTGAGCTGACGGTTGCTCCAGTGAGTTCCAGTGAGTGGAGCTACCTGGCCTGGCGCTTCTTACACTAACCGTGTGTGAATCGTGGACATTCTGACCTCGTATCACGGGCAACACGCAAGGACATCAGCGAGTTGTGTATCAGGTACAGGGAGGCAACGAGACCCGGGGTGACAACAAGCGGCAATTTTGTTTAAATTCCCTGCTCAGGCTTCTGCACGACAGAACCGCCCGTTTGGAGTAACTGCCCGTAAAGGGGACAGACTCTGAGTTCAGGGAAAACTCAATCTTGACTGGTCACTCGGGCCGTTGGCGCAAATACCTTGCCAAAGTGCGCAATTGTGCTGGTGTTCCCTGTTTGAGAGGTTGCACCGTGGTACAAAGGGGACAGGTGGCCACGGACACCGCAGTAGAGTGTTTGATCGTCGAGGAAAGGTGGCCTGCCATTGAGTTCTTATCTGAGCACCCACGATTCACCCAGGCCTACGACATACAGTCACTTCACCTAATTGAAAGCCACAGAATATTACATATTCTTCAATTACTCAGGTGCGGGCCAACCCTTAGGCTCTCGATCCATACCATCCCTCTAGGTTTTATGATGCAACCGTGCACTCGCCTGACACCGTCATAAACCCAGCTGGAATAGGAAGTTTAAGTTTCACTTCTCCCCTTTAGCCCTTCTGTTTTAGTTTATTGCGATTCTATTTTGATTCCTTTCTATTTGTTTACTGCTCTATTTCTCATTTAATTGCATCCTCCCTGTTCTGTTTTGCTTCTCTACTGTGTTTGTTTCTTTCAGTTCATGTAAAAGCAGAGCCTGTGAGAGCCATCACGGAAAACTGAGTAATAGATAGACGACCGAGCAGCGAGAGTCATCAAAGGACTCTTAGGGCTACCGCCTGTCAAAATCTTTATTCAAATCCGGCACTCACCCACACAAATTGACCCGCGTGGTCCTTTTGGCTATCGACAATTAAGTGTCTAGCCTACATTCCACTAACTGTCTGCACCAGTTAACTGGAACCAAACCAAAGAATTATATAATCATGCATTATTATAAGTCGTTAGCCCTGCGCGTGCTTGCATTGGTTCTGTTTGTGCTGTCTTTCTCTCGCCAACAGCAAGCTAACGTGTTCAGAGCAGCCAGCCCCAGCACCCATGGGGACGGACTCAAGACCGGGTTGGGCTCCCTGACCAGCACAATCCTGCCCAACGACGCTGTGGATCCCCAGCACCTAAGCAACGAGCAGCTGGACGACAACCTGAATCGACTAATGGCCCACGATCCAATGCCGAGCTACAAAGAGTGGGCGAGAGTCATCCGAGCCATCGCCCACAACCTCAAGCTCCAGGCGGAGGACGCCCGGAGGAATCAGGCCCAGATTCATCGTCACCACGATCAGCGACTCGTCGAGACCCAGGACCAGCGATGGACAGCGGACGAATCCAAACCCGAGCTGCAGGAGGAGCTGCAAAGACTTCAAAAAGCCCTCGCAGAGCTCCACCTGGAGGTGGAGCGTAGAAAACTGACTGGAAAACTCCAACACAGCGAAGCTCCCCTAGCCAAAGCAGAGACTACACTGAAAGACAGACACACTAAAGCCCTGACCTGTGAAAATCATCTCAAACAGGCCCAGAAAGGAGTTATGGCTCCGAAACAACAAAGAGACTATGTGAATGAACTTGACACTGGTTACAGAGTACTGAAAAGTGGCATGGGAGGGGAAACACACATCACCGAGTTTCCCCTAACCAGTCAAGAAGCCCTAATTCCAAATGGGGTTAAAAGTCCACTGCCCAAAACGTCCAACGGCCAAGAACCTTCGCCAGCAGCTGTCACATCCAACTGCCAGCACCTGCGACAGGTTCTGATCCAAAAGCTTTCTGACCCTGCATCAGATCAAGGGCTCCCTGCTGCCATGGACCCAAAACGGGGCAGACTGAATAACCCATACACTTTCTACAGCCGAATGCAAAGAGGGTACTACGGAGCACGTAACCAGCCAGCAACGGAGGAAGATTTCATCTTCAACCCTCTGCTTCTCCGAGAGCTGCACCCTGCGGTGAGTGATCATCTGGCAGCCTTGGCCTGCTCAAGCAGCATGTCTATTCAGCAGCCGCGAGACTTGGTCGACGAAGCTCAAGCCAAGCAGAGAACTGCGTCTAAAAAGACCGTAGAAATTCCAACCAGTTACCCAGACTCCGATCACTGTCCAGAAACCTGTCCTTACCTTTTTGAAAGACTGAGAAATGAAGCTGAAAGACAAACTCAGACTCTCAAGTCACAAAGATGTGAGCTGAATGTGCAGTCGCACAGTCCAAATGAGGTCCACCTTGAACACACAGCTCCCACACACCACACCATTGGTCGAGTGAGCCTGGTACCTCCTGTGTGCGTAGCGCAAATGGACACGTTTCTCTGTTCCACTCACAAAGACCTGCTAGACTGTTTTGAGCCCTTATTGAACGCCAGACCATTGAAAATCTGGGCTCAAGTGTGTGAACTTCTGCCTTCCCAGTCACCCAGGCCACCTGAGCCAGACGGTCAGGTCACAGAGGTCGCGGGAAATCTCCCAGCTAACCGCGGGAACCCGGTCTTAGAGCACAGTTCAAGTTCGCTACCCGGCACACTTCAACCCACCATAGACTGTAGCTCCCTCTGCTCCAAGGTCATGACAGACTCACAGCTGAATGATGCAACTACAACAGACATTATTCTCACACTGTGGGCAGACAACTCAGCCTTCAGCCACACGCTGTTAAGTGCCCTCATTGAAGGAACACCGGACCTCCCATTTGTCAACATGCAAATACGCTTCCCATTGGACTTTCGTCTGTCAACCATGATGACCGTCAAGGACATCTGCGTTGTGAACTTCAAATGGAACAACCGGCATTTAACCCATCACTTCCTGGTCCTTCCAGACATCCTGATGCACTCTAGTGCTCATACGGACAGTGCAAATGAGTTGTTGTGGGCCCCAATGACTGTACAGCTTCCTGTTGTTCCTGTCAACACTGCCAACTTCCTGTCAGGCCAGACTATCCAACAGGTCTGCATCCTGATCAACATACAGGAACCTGTAGTACCACCTTACACCAAAGGGGGTGCTGTTTGGATCAACATACAGGAAATTGTAGTACCACCTTACACCAAAGGGGGTGCTGTTTGGCTCAACAGGCAATGTGGTCAAACCCTAAGCCACATGCTGGGCTCCTTCACACTGTCACCTGAAGGCGTGGAACTTGGACTTGCTCTAAAAGCCACACCGCTAACTGAAGTGTCACCCTACGTAGTTCACAGCTGGCTCAACGAATGCATGGTCACAGACATCAGCATTCCCAAAGCCCACCATCTAGAATGGATAATGGACCACGGCCCCTATGACTTTGAACGCAAGTTAACAGTCATTAACTTAATACCAGCTGCCATGGTCCCAGAAGGAAGCTTAAGCAACACAAGTTTCACAGCATCCTTCAAGAGCATCTCCATCACTTCCATCAAACTGGTACCCACAGAACAGGTGCACAGAACGGAGCTGATGGAGGACAAACACCTTGCAGTACCCACAGTCGCTAACCAGCCTGCCTGTGAAACTCAGGAAAGCGCTGCACCTCGGACAGCCAACCTGACAGCTTACACTACTACAGAGGAGCCCTTCCCAAGGTTTGAGCCTAAAGGCCAACAGATCCAGAAAGATGCAAGTGCGCTAAAGAATGATGCAGACTGTCGAAGACTCAGAAACGTCTTGCACAAATTCAAAGTGACATTTGACAAAGACCTTTTATGCTGTGGTCTCACTAAACTTCACACAGTGCATAGTGCAACACACCCAAATGCTCCTCCCACCTTAATCAGGCAGTACGAAGGTCACATCGCCCCACATGAACCAGTACAGGAGGTTGTTCATTCAACAGAAGGAAAAGGTGTTATCTGCCCATGCAACAGCACCTATTCAGCCCCTACCTGGTCCATTGTCAAACCAGACAGCAAGTGGCGACCCACCAGCGACTTCAGGAGGCTGAACCAGCAGGTGCCACTGCCACAACGTGCCAGAAAGCACAAGTCTGCACGGAGCGGAGATTCAGCTGCCTGTCAAAACTGCTATAACAGCACACCAGCGTTGACACTTCAGATACTGGTACCCCAACAACAGCGACCAGCCTGTCACAGATACCTCAAAGAGAATGCGTGCCAAGGAATGCCCACGGCCTACGTCGATGGACGTTCCTACAACCATGAGGGCATCCCACAGGCAAATGCAGGGGTACGATGGTTAAGAAACCAACCCTGCCAACCACAGAACAGCAGGTGGGGTCCCCAGTCATGTCAATATGGTGAAGCAGCAGCTACCCTCAAAACCCTTCACGTCTCCTCAGCTCATAACATCAGGGAACTCATGTGCACAGACTCACACGTTGCCAGACCTTGTTTCACATGCCATCTTCTGGGCTGGAAACAAACTGGTTTCAAGACTGAATGCAACAAGCAGGTGAAACATCAACACATGTTCCAGACACGTGATCACCTCACCCAAGCACACGACATGATCATTTACTGGGAAAAGGTGAAAAGATGCTTGAAGCAACCAGGGCGTGACAAAGGTGTGAACGACCAAACTAATGCCCTTGCCAAGACTGGCACACTGCATAACAAGCTATGGTCACACCCACCCCATTCACCCACCCTTAGTGTGGCAACAACAACCCGCAGCCAGCGGACTGTTCCTGCAACATTTCCCACCTTACTGCCACTGCCACTGACAACCAAACTTTCCAACATTTCCATTCGACATGTTTTGTACCACCACTCAGACCCCTCCAACCTCCCGTTCCCGGCATCTGGTCCCACGGCGGCCCCTAGCAACAAACGACTGCACGAGACCGACCACATGCTGCGTGTGGGAATAAACTTTCTAAAGTATGTCCCTGATGTCCTCACAGCGCCAAAGCCTGTACTGCCACAGGGCCAAAAGGGGGTGAACTGATATACACCCACGACACACCATGTGCCAAACACCATGGCACCAGAACTACGGACGAGACATTAAAACAAGTGGCGCACGGGCCCAGCATGCAGCAAGATGTGGCAGAGCACGCCAGAGGATGTCAAGTTTACCGTCATGTCCAGACTGCAAACGCAAAGCACCGAGCTTCACTGCAAAACCGAGGAATCACATTTCCACGGTCAGTCGACCAGAAAGACTGGACGGTAAAACCTCCTCTGATGCTCATGGCCATCACAGACACCGTACAGGAGTCAACTCAGGTGTTCCCCACAGAACTACTGATGGCACGGCAGGTGCCACTGCCGTTGCATCTGTACCAACCAGGAGACTTGAGTCTCATCACAGCCTGCTCCCCTCATCAGCAGCACAACAAGCTCCGCCTACAACTGAGAAAGCAACTCGCAACACAGAGCCAAACCCTGCAAACCACCTGCAAATCCTGGAAAGGTATTGCGGTGGTTCTCCGCACTCACAGTTTCCTGCTGATCCAAACTGCGAACTCAAGGAAGCAACTGTTTACAGTCCTCCAGAATGACTTTGCCCAAAATCAGCTGGTTATAGCTCTGTTGACAGACCTGCTGCGAGAAATTAGCTTCTCTATGGATAGAGTGGCTATGAATAGGAGTCCTCAGTATCCTACACAAACTGTGCTGGACTTTGCTACTGGCAGACCCAAAGACATGGTCAATGTCAGAGGGCGGCAACGTAACACCCATGCCAAGAAACACACCTCAGTTGCGGTAGCCTACCACAACAGCAACCCACGGCTGTGCCCGGCTCCCCACTTTCGCAGGTGTAGTTTCACCAAAGACTTTCAGTACTTCTGCCCAAACCAGCTCTTCCTCAGAAACCACACTGAAGGAATGGGCCGGTTGCAGCCCATGACCAGCGACACACGCTGCCCGGCCAAGCCTCGCACCCCAGTTATCGGAACACAAGCCGAGACTGTGGGTGATCGACTGCTCATCCACACCCCCACTCATGCTGCCATCGTAATCTACAATCAGCACAACACCGCCACTCATGTCAGGCTGCCCAATCCAAGTAAGAGGATCCATTTACCCCTGAGTTCCATCCTTTATCACAGCCATCGGGCAGTGTACTGTCTCTCAAGCAAAGAGGACCAGTCAGAACTGGAAATCCCATCCTCCTCCAGGAATCACCATCACACCTTAGATCCAGGACTGGAACTGAGGATTGACAAAGGGAGGTCCCAGCTAAGTGACAGTACTCCCACTGATGCAGCCCTCCAAGCACTCTCACGACTGCCTGTCCTGACCAGCTCACCTAGAGCCCGAGCTTGGACTGCTGCCAACACAATCCGTTGCCTCTCCATGGCCATCAAGTACTCACTCGCCCTGGGCCTGGCCTTCATCCTATCCCAAGGGATCAAAGGGATGCAAGAATCCATGGACAGGTGCTTATCTGCTCTCCCTCAAGGACCAGTAGGAACCACCTGCTGCATGACCATCCGGATCCATGTGCCATCGAACTTGGTTACCGTCCAACGAAGTCCGCGCAGGAACTTCGTTGGCCGAAAGGGGGAATCTGTAACGTCTGGATGGATCCGTTCAGAGTCAATAAACTTTGGAGTTTTCAGAATGCTTTTAACCTGATGAACTTTGTTTCTTAATCACTAAATCGGCTCCGAACAGTCTACTAAAGATGAGCCCACTTGACACCTTTGTTGCCCTCCGAGGTAACACAGCAGGCCCAATTTCCTTGCTCTTAGGACATCAAAGGGGCCCCTCATGTGGACTATGGGCCAGATCCACATTCCAGCACCCACACACACTGGCACACACAAAAACACACACACAGACACACATACAGAAACACACAAACATAAATTTTTAACTGTATATATATCCTACCACTATGCTGAAATATATATTTCATATATTTTAGGGCCTATGCATGTTTCCTAGTGTTTAAATTAGTGTATTTGTGCTAGTGTGCATTTTAACGATATAATTTTGTCTGTAAACCATAACTTCTTGTCTATGCCTTTCTAATCTGGCGAGTTTGGTCTCTCCGTAAAGCTCCGGACTCGAGCTATTTACTGAGGTGGGTCACATGGCTGACATATGCATTTTTCTATGTGTTTAATGATACTGTGAAGAAAGCACTCGATCTCGAAATCCGGTCTGATGGCCACTAAGTATGCAAATTCATCTAGGAGACCAAACCAAGGAACTTTGCCCGCCAGATAGTGCTGCGCATCTATTGGCCGCTACAATTCAGGAGGTGTGTTAGTTTGGGTTTCCATAAAAACAACAACACACACCTTTTCTGTGTTCTCCCGGTGACCTCCCGATCGTCTCGTGCACGTCTCCCCGGACGCCTCAGGTGACCGCGCTTCCCAACCACGCGCGCAGCTCGGGAGGACCACTTCCTTTCTCTCTCTCTCTCTTCGGTTAAGTTACTTAAGTTTAAACCTCTTTTGAAAACCCCGCCGGAGAAACCCTCTCGGAAAGGACCAAGCCAAGCGCGTTGAAACTGCTACTCACGGACTTGAACCAATAAGCAAGTATTATCATTTACCTTAAATTTGTCTAAACTGATTTCTGTGCTGGCTCTCTCAAAAGGGTTTAACTGTGTAATTTGCCATTCTTTGATCATCTTTCTTTCCCTGTCTTTTCTTCATTTTCATTCTCGTGTATATATATGTATTTTCTTGTATATATATTTAGATGTATAACCTCTGTATTCGTAGCTGCATATATTAAAACACTTAATTCATGCTCGATTGTTCTGTTGTTCTTCCAACTGAAGACCAAGTCACTTTAACGTTTTTTCGATCGCTTTATGCTTTAGTTATTTTCATGGCCAGAGAATAACTCCGTTTATAATATTCTGTGAGGGACTTAGTTTGCTGGACAAACGAACAGTTTCTCTAAATAATTATTAAACCAGAACTAATCATATATGTAATTGATTATAATTCGTTGTAATTGATTCACAATATATGTTTAATTCCCCATTGGGTCGATATATGAATCATAATTTATTCATAACCTTATGAATTATTATATTCATATTTCATCCATAAATTGATTAATAACCGCTACACATTCGTTACAATATGAAGTAGACTCACTCCCTCGGTCAAAATCGAGGGAGCGAGGGTCTGTCCATATAAACTTCCCTTGTCCACTTCACGAAGTGGAACACACTTCAAAATGGCGGCAGGGATTCCCCCGAGGGGAAGTGTTTAGGGAAGTTCGCGAGTGCGTGTCTAAAACTGGAGTGGAACGCAGCCAAGATCTTCACAATGTAATGTTGCAAACGCCTTTAGATTAGACCAACCAAATATGACATTGTCAGACAGGACGGCTGCCTGCTGGAGAAGTATGTGGAGGAATTTGCCGAGCTTTCTTGCAAGGTGAGCTGGCTGGATACAATTTTGAACACTTCTTTTTCTGAGGGGTCTGGACGAGGAGACGATTTGTTATTTTGAACCAGAATGCCTCTTTTCCCTAGTCGAGTCTATTAATCTGATTCTCTTTCTAAATGTTTCCGAGTTCGAAGTTGAGGAGGTTCAGAAATGATCATATTCTCCTCATCCAGCTCCCTCATAGACACAGGTGGCCTGGCCAGTTCACCAGCCGCCGATTTCCTCCACCTACCACTCCAGTGGGCATTCCCTTATGGTCTCGTCTGACCTTCAGCCCAAGCCATCCAAGAAGAGGTCCAACGCGAGTCGCAGATGGCATAAGAAGTTGGCTGCTGCCTAACCAAAGCCCCCAGTACCAGTGGGGATGTTAATAGAGTATGAGGGGATGTCCTGGACCCCGTCTCCAGACCCCTCTCCAGCCGTCCACGAGCCCACTCTTATTCTCCACGAGCCCGCTCCAGCCTTCCACGAGCCCGCTCTTATTCTCCACGAGCCCGCTCCAGCCTTCCACGAGCCCGCTCTTATTCTCCACGAGCCCGCTCCAGCCTTCCACGAGCCCGCTCCAGGCTTCCACGAGCCCGCACAAGCCCATTCCAGGCTTCCACAAGCCCGCTCTTATTCTCCTCGAGCCCGCTCCAGCCTTCCATGAGCCCGCTCCAACTTCCTACGAGTCCGCTCCCGCTGACAATGAATCCACTCCAGTTGTTCCCGAGCCTGCTGTACCTGTGGGTGAGGAATTCATAGGTGGAGTTTCGCCATTGCCATGGCCTTCCAAGGCTCCTGACCCGCCATGACCGCCTGAACTCCTAGATCCGCCCTGGAGACCTCCGTTCCTGTCTGTATCAACCCCCGCACCTGCGTGAAGGTCTCCAGGGCGCCCACCCCCTGTCACAGTTCCCTCTGTTTCTGGACTCCATTTCCCATAATCCTTCGTGTTTCCAAACCTGCACTCACTTCCTCGTCATCTCCCCATCATCACTCATCACCTGCACCTGGACTTGATCATCTGCACTCCCTTTATAATGGACTCACTCCCTTCACTCGTTGTCTGTTCTTATTGTTAGTCTAATGTGTTTTGGTTGTGTAATACTCCTTTCGTTTAATAAATACCCTTATATTGTGGATTTCTGTATACGCCTCGTCTCTACCACACCAACACGTAACATAAACATCATAGAGGAATTTTTTGCTTATCATTTATTCTCCTGATTTATGAATAGATGCATTGATACTTGTTTTCTCTCTGTCTTGTGTATTATTTAAAACAGCTTGTTCAGTGGAAAATTACAGCTAATGCTGTTGTATTTTAAGAAATGCTTCTGAAACTAACAAAGGAAGTGAGCAAAGGTGCAAATGTGTTTGTCTGGACAGCTTGGACTTCAATAGGGCATCTGTTAAGTTTTAGACACCTCACTTTTTTAAAGTTTTATGATATGGTAACGTGTTCTGATTGGTTTGGGATAACAAGGAACAATAACAGGGGTATATAAGACAGAACATGTGAAGTTTGGGGCAGATCAGATATTGTATGCCAGAGTTACAACAACTTCCTGTTTCATGGCGAAACATCAAAATTTGTCAGGCCACCATGGACACGCCCTTCAGTGAAAACTCAAGGGCTACGTTCCAGTTCGGTTTTTAAATGCCCTTCCCTCGCTAACTTCACTCGGTCTCGTTGACTCGGATGTACGTCATTGCTTACGTTGCACGAGTGCCCACTACTGGCGGAACCTTTGCAATGGGCTGAACTGGAACGTCCTAAGCCCTTGATTCACAATGGAGCTGATTTATTTTGTCCCCTTAAAAAAATGTTTAATACAGCATTCTATATGTATATATGTGTGTTTTAAAAAAAAATGTTTAAAAAAATAATTAATATATCATAGAGTTGTTTGTGGTGGAGTAAATTAAACGTGATATGCGGTGATGTCATAATCGTGTTGCATTGTGGGTTATGGAGCTGCCTGAAGTGTACATATGAAGTAGACTCACTCCCTCGGTTAAAATTGTTAGTCTGTCCATATAAACTTCCCTCGTCCACTTCATGAAGTGGAACGCACTTCAAAATGGCAGCAGGGATTCCCCCGAGGGGAAGTGTTTAGGGAAGTTCGCGAGTACGTGTCTAAAACTGGAGTGGAACGCAGCCAAGATCTTCGCAATTTAATGTTGCAAACGCCTTTAGATTAGACCAACCAAATATGACATTGATCTGATTAAAGCTCTAGGAGGAGTTCGTTAAAGTACAACGTGTGAAGAATGGCAAAAATTGCACAAATTTTGCAGAGAAAATTCTAAATATCTCAATTCCTGTTGGTTTTCAGATTTCGTACCAAGAGACTTTTGTAGGGAATGGGCTGTTACATGTGCCTACCGAATTTCATACCTGTACGTGACACATAGCGCGAGGGGCACTTCATTGAAATTTTGTAGGTGGCGCTATTGAGCCATTTTGCCACGCCTAATTCTGAAACCCATAACAGACATATATTACCACTTCTGATGCATGTGCAAAGTTTCATACGTTTTTGAGCATGTTTAGGCCCTCAGCAAAGTGATTAATTTGCCAGAAGCGGAAAAATAAGAAAAAGAAATGGAGCAATTCCAATAGGGTCCTCACACCATCAGTGCTCGGGCCCTAATTACTGTTTCATGTCAAAGGGTCTGATGTCATGTTTTTGTTTTCACACATTGACCACAAGCTTTAAAAAGACAAGTGCTGACTACATCTACAACAAACAAGGAAGATCATCATTTAATGTTTAACAGTTAAAGAGCAGAAATGTCTGATGGTATTTATGAAGATGTGATCAGGACTGAGTCTGAGAGAATGAACACAGACAGAATGGAGATGATAGTGGTAATCTATGAGAATGCAGAATGTGTGAGAGATCATGACTTCAGGACAGAGACAAACACACCCCAACCACTTCAGCGTACAGGTAATCACATTCATTACTTTGATCAAATCATCAGAGTCTGCATATGTTCAGTCATCTAATGTCAGACCTGTGCTGTTCAGAAGTGATTGTGTGAAGATCAGAAGAAGCTACAGTGTGTTTGGTTCAGCTTTGTGTTCTTCTGATCTCTTTCTCACAACACTCTTCTACATAATACAGTAAGCTTCAATGAACAATATCAATTGAGAACAAACAGTTTGTGTTGCTAAGAGTGGTTGCTAAGGGTGTTGTGTAGTGATACACAGAACCATTGGGTGAAGCGGTCATAGCTGTGTTTTATCGTGAATAAAACAGCTATTGACCAATCAGAATCAAGGACAGGAACTAACCGTTTTATAAAACACAATATACAATAAGGAATTGAGAAAACATTTATCTTGATGTTTGTTATTCAACAGAAAGTGATAATGTGAAGATCAGAAGCTCCAGAGCAGCTGCAGTGTGTTTGGTGCTGCTGTGTGTTCTTCTGCTGACTGCAGTCATAGTGCTGTGTGTCCACATCCATACAAAGAGCTCAAACTACACACCAGAGACACACCAGCTACTAACTAACATCACCAACCTCACACAAGAGAGAGATCAGCTACTAACCATGATTACCAACCTCTCAGAAGAGAGAGATGGGCTGAAAATAAAGAACAAAAATCTGACCAATGAGAGAGACCAGCTAAAATTGGAGAAAAATGATCTTCAGATGAGTCTTGGTAAACTGGGTGAGTTTCTTTTGTCATTTTAGTAGTTTCTACAGAGCAGGAATATAATCTGGTCAGTATTCATAGGTGTTTGAATGTCAAGTGTAATTCTAGTGCACATATTCACAGAATGGAAAGAGTCTATAGTACAAAATAAATTCAGTAACACTTTATTTCAATTGTCCACTTTACATATTTTACTGACTACAAGTAACTTTACAACTACATGTCAGTTTATTCTCCTAATCCAGACCCTAACCCTACCCTAACAGTCTACTGATACTCTAATGAGAGTTCACTGACTGCAGTTGCAAAGTTATTATAGTTAGTCAATGTCTAAAGTGAACCATCAAAATAAAGAGAACCATAAATTTAAATATAAAACCTATTTACAATGTAAAATGTAAAGAATGTACAAATGTTTCCTCTTTTTCTAGGATAATTATAATAACAATTTTGGAATTCTTAGATTTGGAGTGTAGGTACAATCCCTATGAATACTATTGAGATTGTGTTCATAACTGACACTTGTTAAGTGATGCGTTCGGGTTACGTGACTTATTTTAAAAGAGATAGTTATCACCCACTAACACTAAAGCTCACAGATGAATGAAGTTAAAAAGAAAAAAAAAAGTGCTAATAGTTAATCTGGTTGTGTTTACAGATGAATGGATTCACTATCAATCCAGTCTTTACTTCAGTTCCTCTGAGGAGAGAAACTGGGCTGAGAGCAGAAGATACTGTAGAGAGAGAGGAGCAGATCTGATCATCATAAACAACAGAGAGGAACACGTGAGTGAAAGAGAGTGTGTGTGTGTGTGTGTGTGTGTGTGTGTGTGTGTGTGTGTGTGTGTGTGTGTGTGTGTGTTTAGCATCTACCCGTAAATGATGAAATGTATCTGTGTTTTTATTCTTAGGAATTTGTCAGAGACGGGTTTGTTAGTTTCTGGATTGGTCTGACTGACAGTGATGTGGAGGGCAGATGGAAATGGGTTGATGGCACCAACATGACCTCTGGGTAAGAAATCACTGAATTAAACTGATTATTCTCTAATAAATGATCATATCTCACAGTCAGTATCATATCACACAGGAAGCAGCACTGAACATCTAATGCTGATCTGTTCTTTCAGGTTCTGGAGGTCTGGACAGCCTAATAGTCACAGTGATGATGAAGACTGTGCTTTTACTTCTTCAACAGGATGGTTTGATAATCCATGTAATGATGCGTTTAGATGGATCTGTGAGAAGAATATATTTAAATGACACATTTCAATAAATATGTGAGCATAATGCATTATGAACACAAGCAACTCATAAAGTAATAAAGAAAAATGTAATAACTTCACATTATGTAACAAGTATTACATTACTAAAAACTTAAAACATAAACTATTAGTTTCTACAAAAAAATAAAAAGCATCTTTAAAAAGCAAAATTATAGTTTTGTAGAAAATTAACAAATTTTTATGACAATCATCTAAATTTTTATTTCTCAAAAATGATTACAAATGTATAATTACATAGTAAGAAAGCAGAAGCTTTATTTTATTAATTTAGTGCATAAAACCTGAACTCACAGACGAGGCTTAAGCTAGTGTCAGACTAAAATGCGTGTTTGATCTGTTTGAACCGAAATAACTTGTACTGACAGATCTTAAAATAGTATTTCAGTGTCATTGTTTTGTCTCAAGATTCACACCAGTAATGTGTTTTTCCAGTGAACGTTTATAAAAGCTACTTAAATGCCTTAATTGAACTAAGGCTAAATCTTGGTTTAGACTAAACCCTGTCTGTGAAACCAAAAGTGTTTGTGGGTCAAATCAACTCAAAATGATGGAGCACATCATGATCACAAAGTTAATAAAGTCTTTATGAAATTGAGTTCACAATGCAGCCTAATAAGCCGACTTTTCTTTTAATGTAATATTTTGATTACTCTTTATTTTAAGATGTCTTACAGTGAAATTATACATTTAAAGCTGCAGTCCGCAACTTTTTTTGTGTTAAAGATTTACAAAAATTATATAATGAGAATATACAACATGAATCCATTTTCTAAACTGTGTTTTTGTCTTATCCTGAATCATTATGGTACACTTATCATAAGTGTTTATATTCGGACTATTTCAGACCGGACTGGTAGGACCCGCCGCAGAGTATCACAGTAACTGTGTGACTCGCCATAGACATACACGGAGAAAAGTAGCTCCGGCTACAATGTTCTTCCTCAAGACGCATGCAGTTCTGTTTATTAACCGCTAGAGGGCCAAAAACCACGGACAGCAGCTTTGAGTTCTGACTTATATCAATAACAACATGTACTTACTATATGATTAGGAATAGTTTAGTTTAGGGTTAGTTTCATGTATAATATAATTATGCATAATTTACTGTTATAGTACTGTAAAATAAAATATTACTGCTAGTTTTACATTAAACTATTATTACAATTGTGCTGAAATGTATTAATATCAAATTTATTACCTTATGAACTGTCATTACATTAAAAGTTGCTATAGTGTGTTCATAATATAATAAACCTCTCCTACAAAAACCTTTCATTATGTGAAAAGATTACTTTGAAAAATCATTACATGAACTCATTTTTTTTATACATGACTACATTTATGAAGAATTTATTACATTATGTGCATTTATTACATTATGCTTTATTATATTATAAGTACAACTCCTAAATCACAATTATTGACTTAACAAATTCATGTTACTGTTTGAAAGGCACTTTTCTTTATTATGCTCTTCTGTAATAAACTAAATGTAATATTAAAGCTTTAAAACTGAATTATCACAACTTTTCTGTATTCATATATGTCAAATCAAATCAATGAAATCAAAATTCATCACTGATTTCAGAAATCAGATATAAAAGTGTGTATGATTTTAATCTTTGCTACAATGTGTGATTTGACAGGAATTTCATGTGATTAGTTACTATTTCAGCCCTACATCTTCTGAGTATTTTCTCATGTAATTTAGTTATGTCTACATGGCCACAAATTACAGTATTTTTCATCCTTCCAGAAACATCAGTTTTGGAAAGTTTGGCCATCACATTTTGAACAATCAAACAGTGACAGGTTCCAGGTATAATTATTAAACTTAAGTCAGTTCAAGCACCTGTGTGACATTCTGTGTTGAGCTGAACTTCCTGTACCTGAACTCAGGGCCGCATTAACAGTAGACGGGGCAGAATGTTAATAATTTTAACAAAATAATAGGGAAAAAATGTCCTGTTTTTATTTAGTGTTTCCCTGAACAAGCTATTTCACATCACAGATGTTTACATATAGTCCACAAGACACAATAATAGATGAATTTACACAAAAACCCATTCAAAGGTGTACATTTACTTGAATCTCAATACTGTGTGTTGTTTCCTGCAGAGAGATTGGGACGATTTGAAGGGCTCTGGTCAGTCAGGGGGTCCATTCAATGTATTTTGTATTAAAGCAAGAGTTCAGAACTGTCAATTTGATTTATGAGGTCCAACAACACCTGATGAACATGTTTTGAGACTGTTACATACTGCTACGATGCTGAGTGAAGATACAAATGGAGCTTGTATTAGAGGGACAATCCTCTAGGATTAAGGATTATGGGGAATGGAGTCCATGATAGTGTAGTAATAGTCCAGGTTGGAGTGCCCTCTGGTGGTAATCTCACTAGTGATCTTGACAGAAGCACTCAGGACTGCACATGTGCATTGCTTGGTCTCGCCTGGAAAAGAAGCTTTTTTGTAACACTTTAAGCATAAGGTACAACATTTATGTGTCATTGCTTGGCTAATTTTATTGCTGATTTTGCCAATATTTGCCCCGGAGGCATTGCAAATACTGAGTGAACAGACTTTCCTTGAAAGGGATTTTGTCTGTACGCAGATGTTACTGTACGCTACAACTATACAGTGAACAGTGACTTATTGTATTTCAAACTTGCTGTTAGATCTCATCAAAATAACAAAAAGATTTGCTCAACATGGACCAAAATAAGGCAGATCAAACAACATTAATGAATTATTCAACAGAAATAATGTCTCTCAGAACAGTCAATGCTTCAGTAAGGCCAGTGACTTCATAGACATTGTTATCCTCTTCTCCACATTTAGGACACTGGCTAGAAGTTTCCCGCCATCGCAGCACACATACTTTACATCCCACAATGCTCTGGGAACAGAGTGCATACATTGGCTGCTGGAAGGATCCTGTAAAACAAGAGATATTCAGATAAAAGTTTGAATTTGTCTTTAGTCATTTTGTCTGGTTAAAGTTTTTTACTAAAAGTTCAGTCTAGCAGAAAGAAAAAAGTATATTTTCATGGTATACTGGCTCTTTATTTCTGTAACATCCACTTATTGGATACTTCATTCATGGTTTAAATCATGGAAAACTGCAAACAACTTATTTCCACAATGCCAACAGTATCTGAATGCTAGTGCTTTTACATGATGCTCCACACACATGACGTACTGTAAGTGCACTTGAAAGACCAAAACGACAAATAGGCAAAATTAATTAACGTTAAGCATCAGAGTGTGTACAGAAGTAAGGAGTTGGCAATACAAACCTTTGCATGTAAGACAGTTGAATGCTGCCCGTAACTTTATGCTTGAGAGTCTGTCACCATCAGTGTGCTTCTCCTGTTACTGCAGTCAGAGAGCGGGATTTCTTGTTGGTTTTGGGCAGTCGGCACAACTAATTCATTTTGTTCAATCTCATCCTGCAAGCCACTGCTGTCGTCATCTTTATGACTGAAATTAGGACACAAAAGATAACTAACACACACATATATATATATATATATATATATATATATATATATATATATATATATATATATATATATATATATATATATATATATATATATATATATATATATATATATATATATATATATATATATATATATATATATATATATATATATATATATATATATATATATATATGGAATCACCTGTCAGTGTTTGGTGGCAGCAGGCAGTCTGATTCTGGCAGGTCATGTGACTCACTGTCGCTGTGGGCTTTATGATGACCCGTTGAATCATTCACATCAGCATGTTCATTATTGTCAGTCAAATGCACATTTTGGTTGGAGACCTGCAAAGTACACACACCCAGCATTTCCTAAGTTTTTGTTTGTTGATTTGTCTTTTTTTTAATACCATAATTAGCCTATATATGACAAAATCATCATTGCACACCCCACAAAAATTAATTATCTTACTGCTGTTAGAGCATCTATAACGTTATCTTAAAAAACACTGTAGATTGACAGTAAACCTTTAGTACTTTCTAATGATATTGTTATCTTTATTAATATTTTAGATAGTATCTAAGATAGATATGCTAGGCGGGCGTGGTTTCAGCAACAAGTCGCATGGGCTCCAACTTCGTCCCGCCTCTTTGCCCATTTTCAGTTATCCGGGAGTGACGTGCGGTCACGTGCAGCTAAGATGGCAGCGGCCTCATTTGCGCGTCAAAACTGATGTTCAGAACTCTATGGGTGACGTCACGGACACTACGTCCATAATTTTTTACAGTCTATGATTCCTACGTAAATTCATACCACGTAGCCTAGCAACACGCAAACAATGCAGAGCGTGCCGGTAGTAGTAGATTACTATCAATATGTCTTTCTCAACACTGAAACGTAAAATTGCCAATGAAAAACGTCAGTTTAACCCTGCCTGGACTGACAAATACTTGTTTATTTTACCACCACATCCAAACACCAAACTGATGTGTTTGATTTGTAATTAGTGCGTTGCAGTACTAAAAGATTACGATGTGCGGAGGCACCATGTTGAGAAACACCAGACTTTCCGCACCAATTTTCCCGAGGGATCTCAAGAGAGGGCTGCAAAAGTGCAGAGTTTGATTGCATCTTACAACCAGAGCAGTACTACCCTGGTGCGGTCATTCACAGCCCAAGAGAGAGCTACTGCAGCATCCCTTTGTGTTTCCTGAATATTGGCAAAAAAGAAAAGGCCATTCACAGACTCTGAAACCGTGAAGGACTGTATGCTGGCTGTCATGGATGAGGTGATAAATGACGATAAAATTAAAATTAGCGTGGTATCTGCTATAAAAAAACGTACCACTGTCAGATACTTCAAACATTCATAGGGTTGAAATTCTTGCTGCAGATGTGTATGAAACGCTGTTAGGAGACCTGATGAAAGCTGACACTATGTAGATGAGTCCACAGACAAAACTGATACTGCTCAGTTGTGCATATATGTCCGTTTTTTTGAGGGCAAATGCTTTCGAAGGGAGCTGCTCGGCCTGCTGCCGTTAGAAGGACACACAACTGCCGATACAGTCTTTGGGGAAAATTTTCGCCTTTTTTAAAGACAATGGTCTGGATATGAAGCGTGTGTGCATGCTTGTGACAGATAGGGCTCCATCCATGACAGGGAAAGTGAATGGTTTGGCAACATGTTGGTCCGCTGTTGCACCTCAGTTGATCTCCTTACACTGCATTGTGCATCAGGTGGTGTTGTGTGCAAAACTAAGCGGGGCGCTCAAAACGACAATGGACAGCATTATGGCTACAATTAATTTTATTCGCTCCACATCAAGCCTCCAACACCGCTTATTCCGCATGCTGCTGTCAGAAATGTCTGCTGAGCACCACGACCTTCTTTTGCATAATGACGTGAAATGGCTGTCCAAAGGCAAAGCACTGGAGCGTTTCTGCGGTCTCAGAGAGGAGATCATAACTTTCCTCCGCAGCAGCAAGCAAAAAAAGGCAGAAACGCACTTGAGTCGCATACTGGACGACAACTTCATGGCTGATACCTGCTTTCTGAGCGACACATTCAAAAACCTGAATGATCTCAATTTGGGACTACAAGGCAGAGACAAAACTGTCATCATCCTTGTGGAACAGATGCGCGCATTCCAAGTTAAACTGGACCTTTTCGGAAATGATTTGAGCACAGGCCGAATGCTGCATTTTCCGACACTCCGCAAATGCATCTCATCCCCCGCACAAATCACGGATGTGATGACAGACTTCATTGCGATGTTTAAAAAAAACTTTGCTGGTCGATTGGATGGACTTGATCTGCCCACAGAGGTGGCCGTTTTTGTCAGAAACCCGTTCACTGTTGCAATAGAAGGGGACTTATCTGCCAGAGCAAAGAAAGTGGTCCCTTCCACTGACGAGAGGAAATTCACACTCGAACTTGTTGATATGCAGTCATCTGTAACCATGGCACAGGAGCTTTCCACTAATGGGCCTGCAATGTTTTGGACTAATGTCAACGTAAATCAGTTCCCTAACATTAAGAAAGTAGTGATCGCCATGCTCAGTATGTTTGGATCAACATATACATGTGAGTCAAGTTTTTCACACATGAACTCCATAAAAAGCAACTCTCATTGCTCCCTGACTGACCATGCCTTCGGATTGCATTGACAACTTACGAGCCTAAAGTCACTGCACTCTGTAGCCTACAATACATCAATATAATGTGGGATGCATAACAAAGGCATGCCTAATCACACACATGGTGATTTAAAATATGTTCCCTCAGTGTTGTTATAGTTGATAATACTGTGCACTTTTTATTGTATGCACTTTGAGATGTTCCTGGGTCAAATGTGTGCAAGATGTGTATTTTGTTTCAAAAGGAAACAAAGTTATTTCTAATAGCCTACTACTGTGCACTATTTTGTTTTATGCACTTTGCGATCAGATAGGTCAGATATGTAGCCTAGGTCAGTTTTTTTTTCTTTTGTAAGTGGAAAAAATAGGGGCTACCTCAGATTCTGTTAATTTAGCTCTTTTATTGTTTTTTTATGCACCTTTTGCTATGCAAACTGATCAAAGTTAAAAGAGAAACAATGAATAAACCTTATGTTTTTCAATAAATTTGTTTGTGTTGGTTTTAAAATCTGTTGTTATGAGCTGCTTCGCTGCTAAAATGCCTGGCCCAGCTAACCTTCTTGGTTTGAAAATCTGGCCCAGCTGAATTTGTAATTGAATAGCCCGTGTACAGTGACCCTTAAGGTGTAGGCTAGTAATTATTAACAGCTTATTGAAATCATAAGTTAATGACATCCGCGTTAACCTGACATATCATGATATATCCGCGTTAACCTCGAATTCCAGTTCTACTTTTGTAGAAAGTGAAACTTACATAGTGTGCCTTTAATATTAGTTATTAGAATGTCAATAGTGCGTTACTCATTTGTTCTTGTGCAGTTATTCATTAATGACAGAACAGTATTCTGAAGTGTTACCTGAATCGCTGGTAAAGATATTTGTTCTGGAGCCCTTTTATTGTCCTCAGGTATGATGTCTTCAGGTATGTTGTTCTCATCTAAAAGCAGTTAATTTTAAGTTACCCACAGTATTACCGTCAGCTGTCACTGCTTTCATCCTATTTACCAGAGGTGTGGACTCGAGTCATGTGACTTGGACTCGAGTCAGACTCGAGTCATGAATTTGATTACTTCAGACTCGACTTGACAAAATGTACAAAGACTTGCAACTCGACTTGGACTTTAACATCAATGACTCGTGACTTCACTTGGACTTGTGCCTTTTGACTCGAGAAGACTTGCTACTTCCCATGAAAACCTGGGGGAAAAAAAAATGTTCACACGGCCGCGCCGGCGCCGCTCTCAGTGTATCTGCATCTGTGAAAAAAATGTGCACCACCTGTATGCATGCAGAGAGCACGCGCGCTGCCTGCACGACATCCAATCACTGTAGTCCCACGTTGGTTTGATTCGACAGCATCTAAGCAGGCACAATGCAAGACAACCACTGAAGCGCAACAAGCAACAACGCGCCAGTTGACAAAATGATACCAAAGTTAGTTTCGTTTGACTATAAAAATTACGAGGTAGTCGACAAAAAACGAGTTGCAATTTGCAAAACATGCGGGTCGAAGATTACAGACGGAGCTGCCACAACGTCCAACTTTGTTCGACACCTGAAGTTGCACAAAGAAAGGTAAGTTTTGAACGAATGCTAAGCACCTTATCGGATGTAAAATAGTTATTTAATTTATTCAATTATTTTGTTTTGCTATACTTTTCATGCCAACTTGCCATGGCCCCCCTAGCACCCCCTCGCGGCACCCAGGGGTCCCCGTCCCCACTTTGAAAATCACTGCTATAAAGCATATGACTTCAGTTTCTTGAGGGAAAGGGCTTTCTTATGACTTTTGAAGCAGTGAAAATATTCTTAATATTGCATACACTGAAACTGAAATGTATTATCGTATACCGTAGTGTACAATAGACAATGAATATTAACACAACAACATTGATATGAGTAAAGAGTAGTTTCAAATACAACATGTGTGGCTATAAGGGATTTTCTGACATCTGTTTCATATTCTTCTCTGTTACAGGTATGAAGAATACCAGATGAACAAAAGCATCATAGATTAACCACAACGGCCTTCAATCGCACAATTCCTGGACACTCGTGTAGGGCGTTACAGCATGAGCCACCCACAGCAGAAGGCCATCTCCAATGCGATACTGTCTGACTTGATTATTGACTGCAATTTTCCTCTGTCAATTGTGGAAAATAAGAGCTTTCGTCACTTTCTGGCTGTGCTGGACAGCAAGTATTCCCAGCGCCGAACGCTGACCACAAAAACAGAGAGCCTTACTGAGGAGAGACGTTCAAAGTTAAAAACTCAATTGAGCAACACTGACCATGTTTCAGTCACTGTGGACATTTGGTCTGATCGAAAGATGAGGGGATTCCTTGGTGTCACTGTGCACTGGATGGAGAGAGATGCAGAGAGGGTACAGCTAAAGACTAATCTCTTGGCCTGCAGCCGCTTCAAAGGCTCTCACACAGCGGAGCGCATCTGTGACCAGTTTGAGGCAATATGTGATGAATACAACATCAAAGCTAAATTGGACTATATCATTAGTGACAATGCTGCTAACATGTGCAAGGCATTTACGGTCTGCTTCCCCAGCGAACAGGAGGAAGATGATGATGCTGGAGAAAATCTTGATGATCCTGAGCTATGGCATGACTTAACCCTAGAAGACCAGCAAACCATCGATGCTGCTATGGCAAAGAAACAGCGCCTGCAGTGTTTTGCACACACATTGCAGCTGGTTGTGGGAGATGGTTTGAAAGAAACAAAAGCGGCATGTCCTTCTCTCTCCAAGTTATCAAAACTTAGCTCCCTGCTCCACACAAGCACAACGTTTAAAGACATCTTCGATGGTGAATTTGGGGAGCACAGAGGCATCCCTGCTGCAGTGAGCACGAGGTGGAATTCCACACTGCGGCAGGTGAAAGCAGTCCTTCATTGTGATCAGCAAAAGCTCTGCGCAGTTCTTGAGAAGGCCGGGCATAAAGAACTGTCATTCACACCACGAGAGTGGAATCTGCTGAAGGAGTTGGTGGACATTTTGAAACCTTTCGGAGAAGCAACTGATTTGACACAGGGGGAGAAAGTCATTACAATCAGCACAGTTGTTCCATCCGTCTTGTCCCTCAATCACCATCTTGAGAAGCTCAAGCCTCAAGTTCGTTTCCTGAGCGGCCTGGTCAGAGGTCTGAAGGCATCCCTGAAAAAAAGATTTCTTGGGATCTTCATTAATGTGAAAATGGCCCAGTCTCAAGAAGGGATCACTGTCCCCTTTTCAGACACAGTCTATCTGAAAGCAGCTGCCTTGGATCCAGCCTTTTGCCTGCTGTTGATTGAGCCCCATGTGCTGGTCAACCGTGACATCAAGGCAGAGGTGGCACAACCAGTTAAAGGTAAATATTATTGACTTGCAATGCAACTTAAATGCAACGTAAAATAATTTGATCTTAATCTGATCTAGGATCTAATGTGATATTAATCTGACTTTAACAATAATAACAATTTTCAGTCTTGCACAGTATCATCAACATCAGTAATGGTAATAAGGGCTCTTTTGTTTCTACTGTTGTGACACGTTTTTTTTTTTTTTTTAGAATTGATCCTGCAAGATGCTGCAGAGACGGAGCAACCTGTGCCTGTGCCTGCTGAAGAAGAACTAGAGGACATGGAAGGAGAAGGGCTGTTTGCTGCATACCATAAGAGGCAGAAAAGGGATGTTGGGACCCCACCAGCAGTACAGCTAAGTCACTACGTTGACATGGCAGAAGGACAGAATGCCCTTTTGTTCTGGGCACTGAACAGTAAGACTCTTCCTTCACTCTTTCAAGTAGCCATCCGAGTCTTGGCAGTGCCTGCTTCTAGTGCGAGCGAGTTTTCAGCCATGGTGGCATCATTCTGCGCCCCCATCGCGCACAAATAACTGACAGACTTTTGGCCAATTTGAGGACTTAAGAGGACTTGAAATGACTCGAAACTAAAATGGTAGGACTCGACTTGAGACTTGTTGGCTTTGACTTTTGACTCGACTCGGGACTTGCCTCATCTTTGACTCGACTTGACTCGGGACTCGAGGGCAAAGACTTGAGACTTACTTGTGACTTGCAAAACAATGACTTTGTCCCACCTCTGCTATTTACTTGGTATATTCAAATCAAGTCAAATTATAATTGATGTTATAATTCTAAATTTACACTGACCATAAACATGAAACATGAAACCATTTTATCAAATATAAAGTACAATTTTACATATGCATATATATGAAGATAGATGCCATGTTAGCAGATTTTATGTATTTGCTTACTTTTTCTCAGCATTCTGAAAACATTACTCAGTGTCTCTCTGACCTGCAAAAACAGAGATGACATGGCTTAAAGCAAAGTTGTGTACAAAGCCTCTGATCATTTTAACATAAACTATAAACTGCTTAGATCTGGTGGTTACGGTTTGATGTGATAGTTACAATGTTTATTCATCTTTTAGGTTAAATCTTAATTTTATCTATGATAGTTTATGCAATGTTGTATTATTATTATTATTATTATTATTTGTTAATGAAAACAAGCATTATTGGAGAAAAAAAAGGAGGCTTGTTAACTTGAATGGATTTTCATGAAACAAGTAAAAAAAAATGTATGATTCATTTCAACCTTCAACACTTTTATAATGTCTTTTCTAATCAATCATAAAATAGAAATTTATCTATAAAAATAGACAACCCTGAGAGATTTAACAGAATTAAAAATTTCAACGTTCAATCATTTATATGATCACATATCACACACACACACACACACACACACACACAGAGAGAGAGAGTACCTGTCAAAAGTTTGGAAACATTAACATTTTTAATGTTTTTGAAAAATGTTTCTTCTGCTCACCAAGGCTGCATTTATTTGATAAAAAAAATACAGCAAAATATTATTAGAAATTAAAAGAATGATTTATTTCTGTCTCTCTTTTTTTAATCTTACCACAAATGCTTGGATGGTATCATTGTTTGATTCTACAAAAACTGTTTTCAACATTGATAATAATAATAAGAAGAAATGTTTTTTGAGCAGCAAATCATCATATTTCAGTAAGAGATAATTATACTGTGGCTCTCTATTATACATACGTGCAGACAGACAGACAGACAGGCTAACAAGCATCACAAAACACATCTGGGGAGACAGTCAAGAAGAACCAATGAACAAAAGGACTACAAAACTGACACAAGAAACTAAGAAGAACATTAAACATGAATACAGAAACAATACAAGAGTCCTAAGACAACACACACAGGGGAAACCATGACAACAGCCTTGCTATCAGACATGTCGGTTAGGCCACTCAAATAACAAAAAATTAATCATACCTTTGGTACTGTCAGTAATTTCATTACCAAAATGAAGAATCTCTGTTAAACAGTTATACAAATATATAAAGAAAAATGGTACAATAATACTATGATTTCATATTCATAAAACCAAAGAAGAATTGCACTGTGTGCATTATAATGGACTGTAAATATGTTTTGCATAAATGCAACACAATTATACAGAACAATAGTCAGAAAGCTGTACCTGCAGTGAATTGAGGACTGTAAACACCACATGGATCCCATAGGAAGGTGACAGCATGGTTCCAATTCCAAATACCCATGTTAGACCAAATAGTGAAGTGTAACTGATCGTAGTGCGGGATATGACCCACAATCTATTAGAATCGGGGTAACCCCGCCAATGACCCCACATATAGTGTAAAAACTTAAGTAAAATAAAAATATCAAAGGCTACAATAATTAAAGCCAAACTCACAAAAATTTGCATTGCCTTAGTTTCATCCCAGTTTAGCCAGCATACATCTGATTCCAAAATATATTTTCCAGCTCCAGCTGTTAAGGCAACAGTAATGACCACTATGAGCAAAGGTACACCATAACTGACTAAGGCCATCATTTTGGGCCTTAACATTAAGGGCCTGGACATGAAAATATTAAAGATGATCATATGCAAGTACAATGCTGAAAATAACATCCAGAAGAAATAAGCCAGGTAAAAAACATGCATGAAGAAAGCCACTACACTGCATGGAACCACAGGACTGGGTTCCCCTGGCTGTACAATCGTGGCTCCAACGATAAAACTGATGTTTGCAATTATCAGACACACGGCAATGTTGACTACACAGACAACTCGCTCATTAAATCTCCATCCGATCCAGCTGTAAATAATGAGGAGTAAAATCAAGCTAGCCACTGAAATACCTAGACCTGCAAAAGTGATATAGTCTAAGGCTTTGTCATCAATGAAAAATGGTGACATCAAGATTGAAAAAGAGGTTGTGTGGTTGCATTCACATATAATCTTGCCCGTTTCATTCCCTTCACTTATATAGGGCTTTACTTCACATCCAGTGGAGTCCCATGTGTCATGATTGAAGTTCCAAAAGACACACTGAGCATTTCCCAAAGATGGATCAGTCATGTCAAAGGTAAAAGAAATGTTGTTAAGCGTTTCATTAACCTTTATAACAACCACATCTCCATTGATCTGCACATCTGATTTCCTAGAGTTATTTCTAGTGTCACGAGTAGGAAGGACGTTGTAAAGAGTTGTGAAGACTATGATGGTTAAGGAGGTTGGTTTATGAACCTGCGGTATCAGGATCTTAGTAGTTGAGTTTGGCAGTTTTGATTTTGCACTATATGAGTTTTCTATTACAGTTCTAATCAACTCTATAGATGTTTCATTGATCGTGAAACTGTCATCTGTCAGACGGCTACTAATATCCTCAATAGCGCTCAGAAGTTCAGTGCTGGTGTTTGATGTCGTGTTGCCAGTGTTTAGTTTCCTCCATGTTTCTCTTGATTTATCGGACACAAGTATGTCCACTGTTTTAAGGAAATTCTGTAAATGAAATGGAGAAGTAACAAGAATGATCCAGTAAACATTAAATTTGCATAAGAGCAACATTGAAAATAACTACACACACCTCCATCACAGGTTTATTGATGGTAATGTTTTGTGAGCTATCAGCAATGTGTACAAGTATCCCAACAATAGTTCGGACAGTCACAGGAGACTGTGTTATCTCCTGATTATGCTGAACTGTAGCATTACTCAGCTGAGCCACAAACACTGGTATGTCCTGCTCAACCGAGGCCTAAATTACAAAGCAACAAAAGATATAATTAAAAAAAATAGCAACATTTAAAATGGATACTTTTCCCACAAACATTACACATACATGATACATAAACTGAACAAAAAATGTTGCTGGTTCAACAACCATAAAATATAAACATAAGTTGTATTATGTAAGCTGGTAACTGTGTAAATTACTGTATATAGCTCTATTACTACAATGTCTGTTGTATTCTTTAATATCTACTGATAAAATGCAATTCATATACTATCTTTTACAAACATCTGGTGTATTGAATATCTTAAAAAGATATTTATTAAAAAAATAAATTCTAGTTCAGTTTACTTAAAATTATCTTAACACAATTTACCTAAATGATATGCACCATTAATGTATCAGTTTTCAAGCACCCTTTTATTGTACAATATAAAATAGATGATCAGTAGTTTACCTTTGCTCTCCTTTCAAGGTCTTTTATAACTTGCAGAACACAATCATCTAGTATTGGCTTCCAGTCACCTGATCTGTATTGATAGGTTAGGATAGGTCTTCCTTCATTGTATTTTTCACATGGTCTGTCCATCTCTTCACATTTCTGTCCATTTCCAGGCATTCCATCTTCAGTGTCAAATCCTGGATTTGAAAAAATAAGAGTCAGGAAAAAAGATACAGGTAAAATTAACAATTTCATCTAGTGCTTTGTTGCCTTATAATTTTTGAAACGACATCATTAATAATAGTTAGACTGTCGTCAATGAAATCCAGTTAGTAAAAATATTTGTGTATTAGTGATCTCTGCTTCCAAAGTCATGCTAGGGGTCATGTAACATTTTGTTTTGTTTAACAGATGTATGCACATAACACTACAATTAGGTCTCATTTGTTAATATTGTTACAAATGAGAAGATTTATGAAGATTTTTAGCATAGTAATGGATATGACAATGTTGAAGGGTTAGTTCACCCAAAAATAAAAAAAAATTCTGTCATTTATTACTCACCCTCATGCCGTTTCACACCTATAAGACCTTCATTCATCTACAGAACACAAATTAAGATATTTTAGTTGAAATCCGATAGCTCCGTGAGGCCTCCATAGGGAGCAATGACATTTCCTCTCTCAAGATCCATTAATGTACTAAAAACATATTTAAATCAGTTCATGTGAGTACAGTGGTTCAATATTAATATTATAAAGTGTCGAGAATATTTTTGGTGCGCCAAAAAAACAAAATAACGACTTATTTAGTGATGAACGATTTTTAAAACACTGCTTCAGGAAGATTCGGAGCGTTATGAATCAGTGTGTCGGATCTGCTGTTCGGAGCGCCAAAGTCACGTGATTTCAGCCGTTGGCAGTTTGACATGCGATCCGAATCATGATTCGACACACTGATACATTTAAAATGCTCCGATGCTTCATGAAGCATTGTTTTGAAATCGGCCATCACTATATAAGTCAGTATTTTTTTTTTGGCGCACCAAAAATATTCTTGTCACTTTATAATATTAATATTGAACCACTGTACTCACATGAACCGATTTAAATATGTTTTTAGTACATTAATGGATCTTGAGAGAGGAAGTGACATTGCTCCCTATGCAGACCTCACTGAGCCATCAGATTTCAACTAAAATATCTTAATTTGTGTTCCGAAGATTAACGAAGGTCTTACGGGTGTGGAACGGCATGAGGGTGAGTAATAAATGACAGAATTTTCATTTTTGGGTGAATTAACCCTTTAATATATTTGGTCTTGGTGGAACAGATCTGCTACTCTGCTGCTGTCAATACAATTCTGTGAGTATTTAAGACACAAACAGCAAATATCATTTACCTATAGTAGATCTAAACAGGTGGAGCTGGGGACAGTGGAAGGTTTCAGAGGAATCCTTAAACTCTGAATGTTAACCAGGCATTTGAATGTTTAGCAGCAAGCTCAATGACTGCAACTGCAACATGAACCAATCAGCTTGTGCCAAGTAGATAATGCAGTAAATATTATCAGCTGCATTAAGGACCCATCAGCCTTTCACTTTTTACCCAGCCATCTAATCACAACAATTCACAGACCAAACATCCTATTCATACGACAACTCTGAACAACAATGGAGAATTTAATATTGCTGATTACTGCATTTTTATGTTTAGTAATATTCTGTAAAATGAGATACTAGTAAAAAGTTACTGCCATGGTTATTCCATTTGCAACCAAGGGTCTCAGCTGGAAAATGTATTTACGTATACAAACTTTGTGCTTTTTTAAAATAAATATTCTCTGCTTATGTAAAACCAATGAAGGTTATAATCATTCTCATCTGAGCCCATTATCTGTAATGTGGTCCATGCAGCGCAAGCTATTTATGCGATAATTATCCACTTAAACCTGTAAGCACCCCCATCATCTCAAACAAAGCATGAAGCCTTCTCAGATTTTTTGAAAGACACGTTGTGAGGAATAAGCCTTGAATTTACTTCAGAAGAAATAGAATGTAATGCAACAATGTTATCGTTACATAAACTTGTACCTATTTTACTAGTTTGACCTCTCAAGCTATACTGTCAGACTTAAATGTGTGAAATATGAAATATTATAGGCAGGTAGGGAACATTTCATTGCTAAATGTCTAAATAAATCTAAATGACACAAGGATGTTTCATGCTCTATAATATAACGTAATACAGAGTAGAATATAAAAGTATAAGAGTGTTTACACTAACATGATGAATATTGCAGAATGTTTAAACCAGTGTTTACTGTGAAATACTGTGTTTGTGACTTTCTGCTCAAACATAGTCAAGGAACTTTTTAGGAAGTCCACCAGATGACATGTCTATACTATTGCTACCAACGTACAAACTACTACAAAACTACTTTGGCTCTGCTAGCTTGCTGACCTTGATTCACTGGAAAGGGCAACAAGTGAGACAGTGGGGACTGTAAAATCACAGTCCACTACTGGCCCAAACACTGCCCTTGCGAACCCCTAGTCTTGCGTAGCCAGACCTTCAGACTGACGGCAGAAGCTCTGGACTCTATGGCAGCTTTCATTGGCCAAGGACTGCCCAAGAGGATGTTTGACAGACATGCAAAGCAACAAATCACAGTTCATTTGTTGCAGAACGGCAAAGAGTCCGAAAAGTCCAGAGGGCAAGACTTGGGCATCAAGGAGAAATGTTGTGATGCCCTACAGATTCAGTCACAGATGCCTCTCCGTCACCTCAATTGCAGCCGTAAAGCTGCTAATATTGCTGGCTGTCTGCTTAGTGCCGTTAACGGCTAAATCTGTAGCTGTATGCAGTTTCTTGCGACAACCCATCGCCCTAGCCCAGGTCTTTCAATAGATCAGTTTGGTAGGACTGCAACACTGCCATGGTGTCCAGGGCCCCACCAGCCTGACCTGCTGCTGTATACGCCTTGTCCACCAGCTGCAATGTTGTCTGGCATGGCTTGGAAGGCAAAACAGAAAAGCCTTTAGTGAGGAATACAACCGAGGGGAGAGATAGCTAGCAAGAGTCTTTTCTACCTAAGGCATCCTCATGTATCTCTGTTTGCACAGTCCCTCTACATTCAAATGATTTTTCTGTGCGTTAGTAACTACACAAGCAGAAATTGGGTTTCTCCACAACCCTGACACTTCAGTGTGGAAGTCTGTCTGGAAAAATTAAAAGGCTCACCAGTGGGGAGCATGTATGACTTGCAAGGAATCACTCATATAAATGGCTGTGCGCAAATCCCTGACTAACGCTACACCTGTTCAAATTCAATCTCACTGATAACATACGCATCAACTCCCTCCACATCTAGTACCTCAAAATTAGACATCAACATCATGCACTCAGCCAAGCCGGAATAGGCCAGACTGGGCTTTGGGATCGGACATGAGAGCTACGGAGCTAGCAGGAGAAGCCCAAGAAACAGAAACCCCTTCAAGCTCCTCTGCCAGCTCTACCTGTGATCCCCATAATCACAGCCACCACGCTGCCTCAGCAGACACTGGGCTGAACCCATATTGTCAACATTAAATTCAGAGTCGAGTTCCCTCGAACAGAAACCAAGATTGCATGAAATTACAAAAACATTGAAAAGTTCACTTTATAGTCAGGAATAAATTCTGAACAATTACACAACAATTAATATCTGAAAATAGTGCTATTATCCAACTTTTATAATCAAAAACACTCACCTTTGTAAATATAAAAGTAATCACTCCGCAGCACAATAGATTCATTAACACCTAAATTAAAATAACTGATAAAGTTAAATGTTACAGCTGATAAAATAAAAAAGAAAATAGTATGTAGGAATTGTTTATATTATGAATTGACTATATTACATTTTGTCATAGATAAAAAGGCTAATAAAAGGCTTTGTACAATAGCCAAATACTGAAATTAATGGATGTATGTATTTTCATGTACTAACCTCTAAAAGTATTTAGACATTTATAGGGGCTATATGTAGAATTCAGAAATCCATGTTATTAACAACACTGATTAAGTGAACTGCAGGTAGAAACGTATTACTCGTGCACACATAACGTAAGAGACTGAACGTGATTCAATGCCCCGACGTACTCACAGGAAAATTCTTGTTTGTTCTTCATTTAGAAGTATAAGAATATGTTGGAAATACCTCTGCAGTGATATACACAGCAAAAACCCCTGTGTTAAATAAGCTCTGCTCAGAGATTGAGGGTACATTTACATGAAAATGATGTACTAAAAATGGTAAAAAAGGAACATTTTTCCTTTGTGTTTTCCCATACAGATGACAACATTGTTAAAACCATCCCTGTTCATGGTGCAGCAAAAATGACTAAAAACTACAAAAAACATTACTATGTTATGTATGCCAGGCCAAGAGTTGGAAATGTCACTTTGTAAGATTCCTTCTTAAGATTCATCAGTGGAAAGATTGAAAAAGGAGAAGAGGAACAAAAGGAGGAAGAAGCCAAGCGAGGAAAAAAAAGGAACAAATATGCTACTTTCTGTACTGGGACCTACATGAGAAAGGTTTCTATGAACTTTCCCACACAGCAGGAGACTCCTAGGCGGATCCGCATTCAAGTCGCCAAACCCACGTGACCTTCACATTCGTTTTGGCGCCGCCCAGAGGATCATCTCCGCCTCCGGGCAGCGCTGTAAATTCCACTGTCAATCAGCTGATTCTGAGCAGACCCCATGTCGGATCCGCGGACGCGCAGGCGCCTTTACTGTAGCGGTTGTATCAATTTGCGGGTCCCAAACGGAGGTAAGGTTTTAAACGCGGATGTGGAGTGGATGCAGCGCGGAGCCACGGCGGGTCCGCGATCTGCCTTCGTTGCGGATCTGTCACTGCGTGCAAATGGATGCCGATACGGCTCCATAAATAAGGAGAAAAAAAATAAGGAGACTGAGGGGAAAAAGAAAGAGACGAAGAGATTTTAAAGCTATTTGATGTGCGATTAATTTGATTTGATTAGATTAGATAGGAATCACAGCATTAATTATGATCATTCAGCCCTACTTGTATATGGCCTTTGTAAACCAAAAGTGTCTTACAAAATTTAAATCAATGTATTGTTTTATGTGAATGTGTCAGCAGGATGATTTTAAAAATTTAAAATCAATATATCGTTATTGTGAATATATCGTGAATTCTTTTGGCCATGTTAACAATGCAGTGAAAAATCTGAAATCTAGTCAGGGCACTTTCTCTAGGCCCCCCAAAAATCAAACCATCAGACCCCAGAGGATTCAGAAAGCATCTGAACAAAGTGACATGGACACCAGCTCTGCAATTCACCGGCATCATGTCAACAGATCAGGTAATTAGGGCCCAAGCGAATTAAGCGCGCAGGGCCCTCTTGTTCTTCTAAGGATTATTAGGGCCCAAGCGAAAATTCGCGCATGGCCCTCTTGTTCTTCTAAGGATTATTAGGGCCCAAGCGAAAATTCGCGCAGGGCCCTCTTGTTCTTCTAAGGATTATTAGGGCCCAAGCGAAAATTCGCGCAGGGCCCTCTTGTTCTTCTAAGGATTATTATTATTTTTAGGGCCCAAGCGAAAATTCGCGCAGGGCCCTCTTGTTCTTCTAAGGATTATTATTATTTTTTTTTTTTTTTTTTTTTTTCCGTCTTCCGGGGCTTTTTGGGGGCCTTAACATGCTCAAAAACTCTTGAAAATTGGCACACACATTGGAATCCGCGGCCATTAGGACGCCGGAGAGGCTGGTACCCGGGCGTGGCAGGGGGGCTCGACAGCGCCCCCTTGAAAAAAGTCTGAAAATTTGGTCCATATATTAAACATGCTTGCACGTATTAGTATGAAACTCGGTACACATATAGACCTCATCGGGCCGAACAACTTTCGCGCTCTAAGTTAATCGCCACGCCAACAGGAAGTCAGCTATTAAGGGTTGTTTGAAAAACGCATGCTCTGGAATTTGATATACTCCTCCTAGACGATTAATCCGATCGCCACCAAACTCGGTCAGCATGAAGTCAAGACACTGATGATTAAAAATTGCCAGGGGATTTTTGATATCTCGAACGGTTTGGCCGTGGCGAGGCAACGAATTTATGGCGAGAAAAAGGAAACAGGAAATGTGTTATAACGTCTTAATACATATATTGATCTTTATGAAACTTCACGAGTGTGTTCGTTATAGGAGTCTGATCACATGGATGTGACTATTGTGAGTCAAAGTTATAGCGCCACCAACTGGCAGCAGGAAGTGTATCACTTTTTGAAATGTTTTGAGATCACCCTCTTATTTTTACCTGATTTGCTTCAAACTTCATCAGTGTAATGTCAATACACAGCAGATGTAGACCTATGACAGGATTTTTGATATTTGAAATATTGTTGCCATGGCAACAGGTCAAACTGTAATAATATTCTTGAGTGTTTTTGAGGCTCTTAACATGCTTCAAATTGCATGAAACTCGACACACACATCAATATTGTCAACCAGTAGACATGGACAAAGCCATAGAAATGGGCGTGGTGGAGGGGCTCAGTAGCGCCACCTTTTGACAAAAGTGGGGGGTTAGTTTTTCCTACAGTCACCAAACTCGGTACACATATTATTCTCATCAAGCCGGACAATTTTCTAATTTACATTCATTAGCTCCGACCAACAGGAAGTCAGCTATTTTGGTTTGAATGTTAATTTTTTTGAAAAAACAGGCTATGAATTTTATACTACTACTCCTACAGGGTTTATCCAATTTACACCAAGCTTTTTTTAACTTGTTGCTAACACATTGAAGTTGTTTAATTGCAAACGGATTTTGGATATCTCAAACGGTTTGGCCGTGGCGAGGCAACGAATTTATGGCAAGAAAAGGGAAACAAAGTGTTATAACTTCTGCATTCATTAATTGATTTTGATGAAACTTTGGCTTAGTCTTCGTTGTACAAGGCTGATCACATGGATTTGACTATTGTGATTCAAAGTCATAGCGCCACCAACTGGAAGCAGAAAATGTGTCACTTTCAGCATACATTGAGATCACCCTCTTATTTTTACCTGATTTGCTTCAAAATTCATCAGAATAATGTTAAAACTTGGCACATGTAATCCTTTGAAAATGGGCAGGGAGGAGGGGCTCTATAACGGCACCTTGTAGTGCAGTAAATGTGGAGTGAATTTGACATAGTCCTTTGATGTTTAACCGTTTTAAGTGCCTATTGCCCGCTGTGCACAGTTGCCCTGAAGCCACCGGGGTGGCGGTGCCACCGGGCTTGGGCCCGCCATCGCTGCTCCCAGCTATATTTATTTTTTATTTTTTATTTTTTTCCGTCTTCCGGGGCTTTTTGGGGGCCTTAACATGCTCAAAAACTCTTGAAAATTGGCACACACATTGGAATCCGCGGCCATTAGGACGCCGGAGAGGCTGGTACCCGGGCGTGGCAGGGGGGCTCGACAGCGCCCCCTTGAAAAAAGTCTGAAAATTTGGTCCATATATTAAACATGCTTGCACGTATTAGTATGAAACTCGGTACACATATAGACCTCATCGGGCCGAACAACTTTCGCGCTCTAAGTTAATCGCCACGCCAACAGGAAGTCAGCTATTAAGGGTTGTTTGAAAAACGCATGCTCTGGAATTTGATATACTCCTCCTAGACGATTAATCCGATCGCCACCAAACTCGGTCAGCATGAAGTCAAGACACTGATGATTAAAAATTGCCAGGGGATTTTTGATATCTCGAACGGTTTGGCCGTGGCGAGGCAACGAATTTATGGCGAGAAAAAGGAAACAGGAAATGTGTTATAACGTCTTAATACATATATTGATCTTTATGAAACTTCACGAGTGTGTTCGTTATAGGAGTCTGATCACATGGATGTGACTATTGTGAGTCAAAGTTATAGCGCCACCAACTGGCAGCAGGAAGTGTATCACTTTTTGAAATGTTTTGAGATCACCCTCTTATTTTTACCTGATTTGCTTCAAACTTCATCAGTGTAATGTCAATACACAGCAGATGTAGACCTATGACAGGATTTTTGATATTTGAAATATTGTTGCCATGGCAACAGGTCAAACTGTAATAATATTCTTGAGTGTTTTTGAGGCTCTTAACATGCTTCAAATTGCATGAAACTCGACACACACATCAATATTGTCAACCAGTAGACATGGACAAAGCCATAGAAATGGGCGTGGTGGAGGGGCTCAGTAGCGCCACCTTTTGACAAAAGTGGGGGGTTAGTTTTTCCTACAGTCACCAAACTCGGTACACATATTATTCTCATCAAGCCGGACAATTTTCTAATTTACATTCATTAGCTCCGACCAACAGGAAGTCAGCTATTTTGGTTTGAATGTTAATTTTTTGAAAAAACAGGCTATGAATTTTATACTACTACTCCTACAGGGTTTATCCAATTTACACCAAGCTTTTTTAACTTGTTGCGAACACATTGAAGTTGTTTAATTGCAAACGGATTTTGGATATCTCAAACGGTTTGGCCGTGGCGAGGCAACGAATTTATGGCGAGAAAAGGGAAACAGGAAATGTGTTATAACTTCTGCATACATTGATTGATGTTTATGAAACTTCAGGAGTGTGTTGGTTGTAGTAGTCTGATCACATGGATGTAACTATTGTGAGTCAAAGTTATAGCGCCACCAAATGGCAGCAAGAAGTGTATCACTTTTAAAATGCTTTGAGATCACCCTCTTATTTTTACCTGATTTGCTTCAAACTTCATCAGTGTAATGCCAATACACAGCAGATGTAGACCTATGACAGGATTTTTGATATTTGAAATATTGTTGCCATGGCAACAGGTCAAACTGTAATAATATTCTTGAGTGTTTTTGAGGCTCTTAACATGCTTCAAATTGCATGAAACTCGACACACACATCAATATTGTCAACCAGTAGACATGGACAAAGCCATAGAAATGGGCGTGGTGGAGGGGCTCAGTAGCGCCACCTTTTGACAAAAGTGGGGGGGTTAGTTTTTCCTACAGTCACCAAACTCGGT
Organism: Chanodichthys erythropterus; assembly: GCF_024489055.1. Taxonomy (NCBI): domain Eukaryota; kingdom Metazoa; phylum Chordata; class Actinopteri; order Cypriniformes; family Xenocyprididae; genus Chanodichthys; species Chanodichthys erythropterus. The sequence goes on along the minus strand of NC_090228.1, from coordinate 35,813,673 downwards.
ACACATATTATTCTCATCAAGCCGGACAATTTTCTAATTTACATTCATTAGCTCCGACCAACAGGAAGTCAGCTATTTTGGTTTGAATGTTAATTTTTTGAAAAAACAGGCTATGAATTTTATACTACTACTCCTACAGGGTTTATCCAATTTACACCAAGCTTTTTTAACTTGTGCTAACACATTGAAGTTGTTTAATTGCAAACGGATTTTGGATATCTCAAACGGTTTGGCCGTGGCGAGGCAACGAATTTATGGCAAGAAAAGGGAAACAAAGTGTTATAACTTCTGCATACATTAATTGATTTTGATGAAACTTTGGCTTAGTCTTCGTTGTACAAGGCTGATCACATGGATTTGACTATTGTGATTCAAAGTCATAGCGCCACCAACTGGAAGCAGAAAATGTGTCACTTTCAGCATACATTGAGATCACCCTCTTATTTTTACCTGATTTGCTTCAAAATTCATCAGAATAATGTTAAAACTTGGCACATGTAATCCTTTGAAAATGGGCAGGGAGGAGGGGCTCTATAACGGCACCTTGTAGTGCAGTAAATGTGGAGTGAATTTGACATAGTCCTTTGATGTTTAACCGTTTTAAGTGCCTATTGCCCGCTGTGCACAGTTGCCCTGAAGCCACCGGGGTGGCGGTGCCACCGGGCTTGGGCCCGCCATCGCTGCTCGCAGCTATATTTATTTATTTTATTTATTTTTTTTTTTTTCCGTCTTCCGGGGCTTTTTGGGGGCCTTAACATGCTCAAAAACTCTTGAAAATTGGCACACACATTGGAATCCGCGGCCATTAGGACGCCGGAGAGGCTGGTACCCGGGCGTGGCAGGGGGGCTCGACAGCGCCCCCTTGAAAAAAGTCTGAAAATTTGGTCCATATATTAAACATGCTTGCACGTATTAGTATGAAACTCGGTACACATATAGACCTCATCGGGCCGAACAACTTTCGCGCTCTAAGTTAATCGCCACGCCAACAGGAAGTCAGCTATTAAGGGTTGTTTGAAAAACGCATGCTCTGGAATTTGATATACTCCTCCTAGACGATTAATCCGATCGCCACCAAACTCGGTCAGCATGAAGTCAAGACACTGATGATTAAAAATTGCCAGGGGATTTTTGATATCTCGAACGGTTTGGCCGTGGCGAGGCAACGAATTTATGGCGAGAAAAAGGAAACAGGAAATGTGTTATAACGTCTTAATACATATATTGATCTTTATGAAACTTCACGAGTGTGTTCGTTATAGGAGTCTGATCACATGGATGTGACTATTGTGAGTCAAAGTTATAGCGCCACCAACTGGCAGCAGGAAGTGTATCACTTTTTGAAATGTTTTGAGATCACCCTCTTATTTTTACCTGATTTGCTTCAAACTTCATCAGTGTAATGTCAATACACAGCAGATGTAGACCTATGACAGGATTTTTGATATTTGAAATATTGTTGCCATGGCAACAGGTCAAACTGTAATAATATTCTTGAGTGTTTTTGAGGCTCTTAACATGCTTCAAATTGCATGAAACTCGACACACACATCAATATTGTCAACCAGTAGACATGGACAAAGCCATAGAAATGGGCGTGGTGGAGGGGCTCAGTAGCGCCACCTTTTGACAAAAGTGGGGGTTAGTTTTTCCTACAGTCACCAAACTCGGTACACATATTATTCTCATCAAGCCGGACAATTTTCTAATTTACATTCATTAGCTCCGACCAACAGGAAGTCAGCTATTTTGGTTTGAATGTTAATTTTTTGAAAAAACAGGCTATGAATTTTATACTACTACTCCTACAGGGTTTATCCAATTTACACCAAGCTTTTTTAACTTGTTGCGAACACATTGAAGTTGTTTAATTGCAAACGGATTTTGGATATCTCAAACGGTTTGGCCGTGGCGAGGCAACGAATTTATGGCGAGAAAAGGGAAACAGGAAATGTGTTATAACTTCTGCATACATTGATTGATGTTTATGAAACTTCAGGAGTGTGTTGGTTGTAGTAGTCTGATCACATGGATGTAACTATTGTGAGTCAAAGTTATAGCGCCACCAAATGGCAGCAAGAAGTGTATCACTTTTAAAATGCTTTGAGATCACCCTCTTATTTTTACCTGATTTGCTTCAAACTTCATCAGTGTAATGCCAATACACAGCAGATGTAGACCTATGACAGGATTTTTGATATTTGAAATATTGTTGCCATGGCAACAGGTCAAACTGTAATAATATTCTTGAGTGTTTTTGAGGCTCTTAACATGCTTCAAATTGCATGAAACTCGACACACACATCAATATTGTCAACCAGTAGACATGGACAAAGCCATAGAAATGGGCGTGGTGGAGGGGCTCAGTAGCGCCACCTTTTGACAAAAGTGGGGGTTAGTTTTTCCTACAGTCACCAAACTCGGTACACATATTATTCTCATCAAGCCGGACAATTTTCTAATTTACATTCATTAGCTCCGACCAACAGGAAGTCAGCTATTTTGGTTTGAATGTTAATTTTTTGAAAAAACAGGCTATGAATTTTATACTACTACTCCTACAGGGTTTATCCAATTTACACCAAGCTTTTTTTAACTTGTTGCTAACACATTGAAGTTGTTTAATTGCAAACGGATTTTGGATATCTCAAACGGTTTGGCCGTGGCGAGGCAACGAATTTATGGCAAGAAAAGGGAAACAAAGTGTTATAACTTCTGCATACATTAATTGATTTTGATGAAACTTTGGCTTAGTCTTCGTTGTACAAGGCTGATCACATGGATTTGACTATTGTGATTCAAAGTCATAGCGCCACCAACTGGAAGCAGAAAATGTGTCACTTTCAGCATACATTGAGATCACCCTCTTATTTTTACCTGATTTGCTTCAAAATTCATCAGAATAATGTTAAAACTTGGCACATGTAATCCTTTGAAAATGGGCAGGGAGGAGGGGCTCTATAACGGCACCTTGTAGTGCAGTAAATGTGGAGTGAATTTGACATAGTCCTTTGATGTTTAACCGTTTTAAGTGCCTATTGCCCGCTGTGCACAGTTGCCCTGAAGCCACCGGGGTGGCGGTGCCACCGGGCTTGGGCCCGCCATCGCTGCTCGCAGCTATATTTATTTATTTTATTTATTTATTTTTTTTTTTCCGTCTTCCGGGGCTTTTTGGGGGCCTTAACATGCTCAAAAACTCTTGAAAATTGGCACACACATTGGAATCCGCGGCCATTAGGACGCCGGAGAGGCTGGTACCCGGGCGTGGCAGGGGGGCTCGACAGCGCCCCCTTGAAAAAAGTCTGAAAATTTGGTCCATATATTAAACATGCTTGCACGTATTAGTATGAAACTCGGTACACATATAGACCTCATCGGGCCGAACAACTTTCGCGCTCTAAGTTAATCGCCACGCCAACAGGAAGTCAGCTATTAAGGGTTGTTTGAAAAACGCATGCTCTGGAATTTGATATACTCCTCCTAGACGATTAATCCGATCGCCACCAAACTCGGTCAGCATGAAGTCAAGACACTGATGATTAAAAATTGCCAGGGGATTTTTGATATCTCGAACGGTTTGGCCGTGGCGAGGCAACGAATTTATGGCGAGAAAAAGGAAACAGGAAATGTGTTATAACGTCTTAATACATATATTGATCTTTATGAAACTTCACGAGTGTGTTCGTTATAGGAGTCTGATCACATGGATGTGACTATTGTGAGTCAAAGTTATAGCGCCACCAACTGGCAGCAGGAAGTGTATCACTTTTTGAAATGTTTTGAGATCACCCTCTTATTTTTACCTGATTTGCTTCAAACTTCATCAGTGTAATGTCAATACACAGCAGATGTAGACCTATGACAGGATTTTTGATATTTGAAATATTGTTGCCATGGCAACAGGTCAAACTGTAATAATATTCTTGAGTGTTTTTGAGGCTCTTAACATGCTTCAAATTGCATGAAACTCGACACACACATCAATATTGTCAACCAGTAGACATGGACAAAGCCATAGAAATGGGCGTGGTGGAGGGGCTCAGTAGCGCCACCTTTTGACAAAAGTGGGGGGTTAGTTTTTCCTACAGTCACCAAACTCGGTACACATATTATTCTCATCAAGCCGGACAATTTTCTAATTTACATTCATTAGCTCCGACCAACAGGAAGTCAGCTATTTTGGTTTGAATGTTAATTTTTTGAAAAAACAGGCTATGAATTTTATACTACTACTCCTACAGGGTTTATCCAATTTACACCAAGCTTTTTTAACTTGTTGCGAACACATTGAAGTTGTTTAATTGCAAACGGATTTTGGATATCTCAAACGGTTTGGCCGTGGCGAGGCAACGAATTTATGGCGAGAAAAGGGAAACAGGAAATGTGTTATAACTTCTGCATACATTGATTGATGTTTATGAAACTTCAGGAGTGTGTTGGTTGTAGTAGTCTGATCACATGGATGTAACTATTGTGAGTCAAAGTTATAGCGCCACCAAATGGCAGCAAGAAGTGTATCACTTTTAAAATGCTTTGAGATCACCCTCTTATTTTTACCTGATTTGCTTCAAACTTCATCAGTGTAATGTCAATACACAGCAGATGTAGACCTATGACAGGATTTTTGATATTTGAAATATTGTTGCCATGGCAACAGGTCAAACTGTAATAATATTCTTGAGTGTTTTTGAGGCTCTTAACATGCTTCAAATTGCATGAAACTCGACACACACATCAATATTGTCAACCAGTAGACATGGACAAAGCCATAGAAATGGGCGTGGTGGAGGGGCTCAGTAGCGCCACCTTTTGACAAAAGTGGGGGGGTTAGTTTTTCCTACAGTCACCAAACTCGGTACACATATTATTCTCATCAAGCCGGACAATTTTCTAATTTACATTCATTAGCTCCGACCAACAGGAAGTCAGCTATTTTGGTTTGAATGTTAATTTTTTGAAAAAACAGGCTATGAATTTTATACTACTACTCCTACAGGGTTTATCCAATTTACACCAAGCTTTTTTTAACTTGTTGCTAACACATTGAAGTTGTTTAATTGCAAACGGATTTTGGATATCTCAAACGGTTTGGCCGTGGCGAGGCAACGAATTTATGGCAAGAAAAGGGAAACAAAGTGTTATAACTTCTGCATACATTAATTGATTTTGATGAAACTTTGGCTTAGTCTTCGTTGTACAAGGCTGATCACATGGATTTGACTATTGTGATTCAAAGTCATAGCGCCACCAACTGGAAGCAGAAAATGTGTCACTTTCAGCATACATTGAGATCACCCTCTTATTTTTACCTGATTTGCTTCAAAATTCATCAGAATAATGTTAAAACTTGGCACATGTAATCCTTTGAAAATGGGCAGGGAGGAGGGGCTCTATAGCGGCACCTTGTAGTGCAGTAAATGTGGAGTGAATTTGACATAGTCCTTTGATGTTTAACCGTTTTAAGTGCCTATTGCCCGCTGTGCACAGTTGCCCTGAAGCCACCGGGGTGGCGGTGCCACCGGGCTTGGGCCCGCCATCGCTGCTCGCAGCTATATTTATTTTTTTTTTTTTTTTTTTTTTTTTTCCGTCTTCCGGGGCTTTTTGGGGGCCTTAACATGCTCAAAAACTCTTGAAAATTGGCACACACATTGGAATCCGCGGCCATTAGGACGCCGGAGAGGCTGGTACCCGGGCGTGGCAGGGGGGCTCGACAGCGCCCCCTTGAAAAAAGTCTGAAAATTTGGTCCATATATTAAACATGCTTGCACGTATTAGTATGAAACTCGGTACACATATAGACCTCATCGGGCCGAACAACTTTCGCGCTCTAAGTTAATCGCCACGCCAACAGGAAGTCAGCTATTAAGGGTTGTTTGAAAAACGCATGCTCTGGAATTTGATATACTCCTCCTAGACGATTAATCCGATCGCCACCAAACTCGGTCAGCATGAAGTCAAGACACTGATGATTAAAAATTGCCAGGGGATTTTTGATATCTCGAACGGTTTGGCCGTGGCGAGGCAACGAATTTATGCCGAGAAAAAGGAAACAGGAAATGTGTTATAACGTCTTAATACATATATTGATCTTTATGAAACTTCACGAGTGTGTTCGTTATAGGAGTCTGATCACATGGATGTGACTATTGTGAGTCAAAGTTATAGCGCCACCAACTGGCAGCAGGAAGTGTATCACTTTTTGAAATGTTTTGAGATCACCCTCTTATTTTTACCTGATTTGCTTCAAACTTCATCAGTGTAATGTCAATACACAGCAGATGTAGACCTATGACAGGATTTTTGATATTTGAAATATTGTTGCCATGGCAACAGGTCAAACTGTAATAATATTCTTGAGTGTTTTTGAGGCTCTTAACATGCTTCAAATTGCATGAAACTCGACACACACATCAATATTGTCAACCAGTAGACATGGACAAAGCCATAGAAATGGGCGTGGTGGAGGGGCTCAGTAGCGCCACCTTTTGACAAAAGTGGGGGGGTTAGTTTTTCCTACAGTCACCAAACTCGGTACACATATTATTCTCATCAAGCCGGACAATTTTCTAATTTACATTCATTAGCTCCGACCAACAGGAAGTCAGCTATTTTGGTTTGAATGTTAATTTTTTGAAAAAACAGGCTATGAATTTTATACTACTACTCCTACAGGGTTTATCCAATTTACACCAAGCTTTTTTTAACTTGTTGCGAACACATTGAAGTTGTTTAATTGCAAACGGATTTTGGATATCTCAAACGGTTTGGCCGTGGCGAGGCAACGAATTTATGGCGAGAAAAGGGAAACAGGAAATGTTATAACTTCTGCATACATTGATTGATGTTTATGAAACTTCAGGAGTGTGTTGGTTGTAGTAGTCTGATCACATGGATGTAACTATTGTGAGTCAAAGTTATAGCGCCACCAAATGGCAGCAAGAAGTGTATCACTTTTAAAATGCTTTGAGATCACCCTCTTATTTTTACCTGATTTGCTTCAAACTTCATCAGTGTAATGTCAATACACAGCAGATGTAGACCTATGACAGGATTTTTGATATTTGAAATATTGTTGCCATGGCAACAGGTCAAACTGTAATAATATTCTTGAGTGTTTTTGAGGCTCTTAACATGCTTCAAATTGCATGAAACTCGACACACACATCAATATTGTCAACCAGTAGACATGGACAAAGCCATAGAAATGGGCGTGGTGAAGGGGCTCAGTAGCGCCACCTTTTGTCAAAAATGGGGGGTTAGTTTTTCCTACAGTCACCAAACTCGGTACACATATTGTTCTCATCAAGCTGGACAATTTTCTAATTTACATTCATTAGCTCCAACCAACAGGAAGTCGGCTATTTTTGTTTGAATGTTAATTTTTTGAAAAAACAGGCTATGAATTTTATACTACTACTCCTACAGGGTTTATCCAATTTACACCAAGCTTTTTTAACTTGTTGCTAACACATTGAAGTTGTTTAATTGCAAACGGATTTTGGATATCTCAAACGGTTTGGCCGTGGCGAGGCAACGAATTTATGGCAAGAAAAGGGAAACAAAGTGTTATAACTTCTGCATACATTAATTGATTTTGATGAAACTTTGGCTTAGTCTTCGTTGTACGAGGCTGATCACATGGATTTGACCATTGTGATTCAAAGTCATAGCGCCACCAACTGGAAGCAGAAAATGTGTCACTTTCAGCATACATTGAGATCACCCTCTTATTTTTACCTGATTTGCTTCAAAATTCATCAGAATAATGTTAAAACTTGGCACATGTAATCCTTTGAAAATGGGCAGGGAGGAGGGGCTCTATAACGGCACCTTGTAGTGCAGTAAATGTGGAGTGAATTTGACATAGTCCTTTGATGTTTAACCGTTTTAAGTGCCTATTGCCCGCTGTGCACAGTTGCCCTGAAGCCACCGGGGTGGCGGTGCCACCGGGCTTGGGCCCGCCATCGTTGCTCGCAGCTATATTTATTATTATTTTTATTTATTTTATTTTTTTTTTTCCGTCTTCCGGGGCTTTTTGGGGGCCTTAACATGCTCAAAAACTCTTGAAAATTGGCACACACATTGGAATCCGCGGCCATTAGGACGCCGGAGAGGCTGGTACCCGGGCGTGGCAGGGGGGCTCGACAGCGCCCCCTTGAAAAAAGTCTGAAAATTTGGTCCATATATTAAACATGCTTGCACGTATTAGTATGAAACTCGGTACACATATAGACCTCATCGGGCCGAACAACTTTCGCGCTCTAAGTTAATCGCCACGCCAACAGGAAGTCAGCTATTAAGGGTTGTTTGAAAAACGCATGCTCTGGAATTTGATATACTCCTCCTAGACGATTAATCCGATCGCCACCAAACTCGGTCAGCATGAAGTCAAGACACTGATGATTAAAAATTGCCAGGGGATTTTTGATATCTCGAACGGTTTGGCCGTGGCGAGGCAACGAATTTATGGCGAGAAAAAGGAAACAGGAAATGTGTTATAACGTCTTAATACATATATTGATCTTTATGAAACTTCACGAGTGTGTTCGTTATAGGAGTCTGATCACATGGATGTGACTATTGTGAGTCAAAGTTATAGCGCCACCAACTGGCAGCAGGAAGTGTATCACTTTTTGAAATGTTTTGAGATCACCCTCTTATTTTTACCTGATTTGCTTCAAACTTCATCAGTGTAATGTCAATACACAGCAGATGTAGACCTATGACAGGATTTTTGATATTTGAAATATTGTTGCCATGGCAACAGGTCAAACTGTAATAATATTCTTGAGTGTTTTTGAGGCTCTTAACATGCTTCAAATTGCATGAAACTCGACACACACATCAATATTGTCAACCAGTAGACATGGACAAAGCCATAGAAATGGGCGTGGTGGAGGGGCTCAGTAGCGCCACCTTTTGACAAAAGTGGGGGGGTTAGTTTTTCCTACAGTCACCAAACTCGGTACACATATTATTCTCATCAAGCCGGACAATTTTCTAATTTACATTCATTAGCTCCGACCAACAGGAAGTCAGCTATTTTGGTTTGAATGTTAATTTTTTGAAAAAACAGGCTTTGAATTTTATACTACTACTCCTACAGGGTTTATCCAATTTACACCAAGCTTTTTTTAACTTGTTGCGAACACATTGAAGTTGTTTAATTGCAAACGGATTTTGGATATCTCAAACGGTTTGGCCGTGGCGAGGCAACGAATTTATGGCAAGAAAAGGGAAACAAAGTGTTATAACTTCTGCATACATTAATTGATTTTGATGAAACTTTGGCTTAGTCTTCGTTGTACGAGGCTGATCACATGGATTTGACTATTGTGATTCAAAGTCATAGCGCCACCAACTGGAAGCAGAAAATGTGTCACTTTCAGCATACATTGAGATCACCCTCTTATTTTTACCTGATTTGCTTCAAAATTCATCAGAATAATGTTAAAACTTGGCACATGTAATCCTTTGAAAATGGGCAGGGAGGAGGGGCTCTATAACGGCACCTTGTAGTGCAGTAAATGTGGAGTGAATTTGACATAGTCCTTTGATGTTTAACCGTTTTAAGTGCCTATTGCCCGCTGTGCACAGTTGCCCTGAAGCCACCGGGGTGGCGGTGCCACCGGGCTTGGGCCCGCCATCGCTGCTCGCAGCTATATTTATTTATTTTATTTATTTTTTTTTTTTCCGTCTTCCGGGGCTTTTTGGGGGCCTTAACATGCTCAAAAACTCTTGAAAATTGGCACACACATTGGAATCCGCGGCCATTAGGACGCCGGAGAGGCTGGTACCCGGGCGTGGCAGGGGGGCTCGACAGCGCCCCCTTGAAAAAAGTCTGAAAATTTGGTCCATATATTAAACATGCTTGCACGTATTAGTATGAAACTCGGTACACATATAGACCTCATCGGGCCGAACAACTTTCGCGCTCTAAGTTAATCGCCACGCCAACAGGAAGTCAGCTATTAAGGGTTGTTTGAAAAACGCATGCTCTGGAATTTGATATACTCCTCCTAGACGATTAATCCGATCGCCACCAAACTCGGTCAGCATGAAGTCAAGACACTGATGATTAAAAATTGCCAGGGGATTTTTGATATCTCGAACGGTTTGGCCGTGGCGAGGCAACGAATTTATGGCGAGAAAAAGGAAACAGGAAATGTGTTATAACGTCTTAATACATATATTGATCTTTATGAAACTTCACGAGTGTGTTCGTTGTAGGAGTCTGATCACATGGATGTGACTATTGTGAGTCAAAGTTATAGCGCCACCAACTGGCAGCAGGAAGTGTATCACTTTTTGAAATGTTTTGAGATCACCCTCTTATTTTTACCTGATTTGCTTCAAACTTCATCAGTGTAATGTCAATACACAGCAGATGTAGACCTATGACAGGATTTTTGATATTTGAAATATTGTTGCCATGGCAACAGGTCAAACTGTAATAATATTCTTGAGTGTTTTTGAGGCTCTTAACATGCTTCAAATTGCATGAAACTCGACACACACATCAATATTGTCAACCAGTAGACATGGACAAAGCCATAGAAATGGGCGTGGTGGAGGGGCTCAGTAGCGCCACCTTTTGACAAAAGTGGGGGGTTAGTTTTTCCTACAGTCACCAAACTCGGTACACATATTATTCTCATCAAGCCGGACAATTTTCTAATTTACATTCATTAGCTCCGACCAACAGGAAGTCAGCTATTTTGGTTTGAATGTTAATTTTTTGAAAAAACAGGCTATGAATTTTATACTACTACTCCTACAGGGTTTATCCAATTTACACCAAGCTTTTTTTAACTTGTTGCGAACACATTGAAGTTGTTTAATTGCAAACGGATTTTGGATATCTCAAACGGTTTGGCCGTGGCGAGGCAACGAATTTATGGCGAGAAAAGGGAAACAGGAAATGTGTTATAACTTCTGCATACATTGATTGATGTTTATGAAACTTCAGGAGTGTGTTGGTTGTAGTAGTCTGATCACATGGATGTAACTATTGTGAGTCAAAGTTATAGCGCCACCAAATGGCAGCAAGAAGTGTATCACTTTTAAAATGCTTTGAGATCACCCTCTTATTTTTACCTGATTTGCTTCAAACTTCATCAGTGTAATGTCAATACACAGCAGATGTAGACCTATGACAGGATTTTTGATATTTGAAATATTGTTGCCATGGCAACAGGTCAAACTGTAATAATATTCTTGAGTGTTTTTGAGGCTCTTAACATGCTTCAAATTGCATGAAACTCGACACACACATCAATATTGTCAACCAGTAGACATGGACAAAGCCATAGAAATGGGCGTGGTGGAGGGGCTCAGTAGCGCCACCTTTTGACAAAAGTGGGGGTTAGTTTTTCCTACAGTCACCAAACTCGGTACACATATTATTCTCATCAAGCCGGACAATTTTCTAATTTACATTCATTAGCTCCGACCAACAGGAAGTCAGCTATTTTGGTTTGAATGTTAATTTTTTGAAAAAACAGGCTATGAATTTTATACTACTACTCCTACAGGGTTTATCCAATTTACACCAAGCTTTTTTAACTTGTTGCGAACACATTGAAGTTGTTTAATTGCAAACGGATTTTGGATATCTCAAACGGTTTGGCCGTGGCGAGGCAACGAATTTATGGTGAGAAAAGGGAAACAGGAAATGTTATAACTTCTGCATACATTGATTGATGTTTATGAAACTTCAGGAGTGTGTTGGTTGTAGTAGTCTGATCACATGGATGTAACTATTGTGAGTCAAAGTTATAGCGCCACCAAATGGCAGCAAGAAGTGTATCACTTTTAAAATGCTTTGAGATCACCCTCTTATTTTTACCTGATTTGCTTCAAACTTCATCAGTGTAATGTCAATACACAGCAGATGTAGACCTATGACAGGATTTTTGATATTTGAAATATTGTTGCCATGGCAACAGGTCAAACTGTAATAATATTCTTGAGTGTTTTTGAGGCTCTTAACATGCTTCAAATTGCATGAAACTCGACACACACATCAATATTGTCAACCAGTAGACATGGACAAAGCCATAGAAATGGGCGTGGTGAAGGGGCTCAGTAGCGCCACCTTTTGTCAAAAGTGGGGGTTAGTTTTTCCTACAGTCACCAAACTCGGTACACATATTGTTCTCATCAAGCTGGACAATTTTCTAATTTACATTCATTAGCTCCAACCAACAGGAAGTCGGCTATTTTTGTTTGAATGTTAATTTTTTGAAAAAACAGGCTATGAATTTTATACTACTACTCCTACAGGGTTTATCCAATTTACACCAAGCTTTATTTAACTTGTTGCTAACACATTGAAGTTGTTTAATTGCAAACGGATTTTGGATATCTCAAACGGTTTGGCCGTGGCGAGGCAACGAATTTATGGCAAGAAAAGGGAAACAAAGTGTTATAACTTCTGCATACATTAATTGATTTTGATGAAACTTTGGCTTAGTCTTCGTTGTACGAGGCTGATCACATGGATTTGACCATTGTGATTCAAAGTCATAGCGCCACCAACTGGAAGCAGAAAATGTGTCACTTTCAGCATACATTGAGATCACCCTCTTATTTTTACCTGATTTGCTTCAAAATTCATCAGAATAATGTTAAAACTTGGCACATGTAATCCTTTGAAAATGGGCAGGGAGGAGGGGCTCTATAACGGCACCTTGTAGTGCAGTAAATGTGGAGTGAATTTGACATAGTCCTTTGATGTTTAACCGTTTTAAGTGCCTATTGCCCGCTGTGCACAGTTGCCCTGAAGCCACCGGGGTGGCGGTGCCACCGGGCTTGGGCCCGCCATCGCTGCTCGCAGCTATATTTATTATTATTTTTATTTATTTTTTTTTTTTTCCGTCTTCCGGGGCTTTTTGGGGGCCTTAACATGCTCAAAAACTCTTGAAAATTGGCACACACATTGGAATCCGCGGCCATTAGGACGCCGGAGAGGCTGGTACCCGGGCGTGGCGGGGGGCTCGACAGCGCCCCCTTGAAAAAAGTCTGAAAATTTGGTCCATATATTAAACATGCTTGCACGTATTAGTATGAAACTCGGTACACATATAGACCTCATCGGGCCGAACAACTTTCGCGCTCTAAGTTAATCGCCACGCCAACAGGAAGTCAGCTATTAAGGGTTGTTTGAAAAACGCATGCTCTGGAATTTGATATACTCCTCCTAGACGATTAATCCGATCGCCACCAAACTCGGTCAGCATGAAGTCAAGACACTGATGATTAAAAATTGCCAGGGGATTTTTGATATCTCGAACGGTTTGGCCGTGGCGAGGCAACGAATTTATGGCGAGAAAAAGGAAACAGGAAATGTGTTATAACGTCTTAATACATATATTGATCTTTATGAAACTTCACGAGTGTGTTCGTTATAGGAGTCTGATCACATGGATGTGACTATTGTGAGTCAAAGTTATAGCGCCACCAACTGGCAGCAGGAAGTGTATCACTTTTTGAAATGTTTTGAGATCACCCTCTTATTTTTACCTGATTTGCTTCAAACTTCATCAGTGTAATGTCAATACACAGCAGATGTAGACCTATGACAGGATTTTTGATATTTGAAATATTGTTGCCATGGCAACAGGTCAAACTGTAATAATATTCTTGAGTGTTTTTGAGGCTCTTAACATGCTTCAAATTGCATGAAACTCGACACACACATCAATATTGTCAACCAGTAGACATGGACAAAGCCATAGAAATGGGCGTGGTGGAGGGGCTCAGTAGCGCCACCTTTTGACAAAAGTGGGGGGGTTAGTTTTTCCTACAGTCACCAAACTCGGTACACATATTATTCTCATCAAGCCGGACAATTTTCTAATTTACATTCATTAGCTCCGACCAACAGGAAGTCAGCTATTTTGGTTTGAATGTTAATTTTTTGAAAAAACAGGCTATGAATTTTATACTACTACTCCTACAGGGTTTATCCAATTTACACCAAGCTTTTTTTAACTTGTTGCGAACACATTGAAGTTGTTTAATTGCAAAAGGATTTTGGATATCTCAAACGGTTTGGCCGTGGCGAGGCAACGAATTTATGGCGAGAAAAGGGAAACAGGAAATGTGTTATAACTTCTGCATACATTGATTGATGTTTATGAAACTTCAGGAGTGTGTTGGTTGTAGTAGTCTGATCACATGGATGTAACTATTGTGAGTCAAAGTTATAGCGCCACCAAATGGCAGCAAGAAGTGTATCACTTTTAAAATGCTTTGAGATCACCCTCTTATTTTTACCTGATTTGCTTCAAACTTCATCAGTGTAATGTCAATACACAGCAGATGTAGACCTATGACAGGATTTTTGATATTTGAAATATTGTTGCCATGGCAACAGGTCAAACTGTAATAATATTCTTGAGTGTTTTTGAGGCTCTTAACATGCTTCAAATTGCATGAAACTCGACACACACATCAATATTGTCAACCAGTAGACATGGACAAAGCCATAGAAATGGGCGTGGTGAAGGGGCTCAGTAGCGCCACCTTTTGACAAAAGTGGGGGTTAGTTTTTCCTACAGTCACCAAACTCGGTACACATATTATTCTCATCAAGCCGGACAATTTTCTAATTTACATTCATTAGCTCCGACCAACAGGAAGTCAGCTATTTTGGTTTGAATGTTAATTTTTTGAAAAAACAGGCTATGAATTTTATACTACTACTCCTACAGGGTTTATCCAATTTACACCAAGCTTTTTTAACTTGTTGCTAACACATTGAAGTTGTTTAATTGCAAACGGATTTTGGATATCTCAAACGGTTTGGCCGTGGCGAGGCAACGAATTTATGGCAAGAAAAGGGAAACAAAGTGTTATAACTTCTGCATACATTAATTGATTTTGATGAAACTTTGGCTTAGTCTTCGTTGTACAAGGCTGATCACATGGATTTGACTATTGTGATTCAAAGTCATAGCGCCACCAACTGGAAGCAGAAAATGTGTCACTTTCAGCATACATTGAGATCACCCTCTTATTTTTACCTGATTTGCTTCAAAATTCATCAGAATAATGTTAAAACTTGGCACATGTAATCCTTTGAAAATGGGCAGGGAGGAGGGGCTCTATAACGGCACCTTGTAGTGCAGTAAATGTGGAGTGAATTTGACATAGTCCTTTGATGTTTAACCGTTTTAAGTGCCTATTGCCCGCTGTGCACAGTTGCCCTGAAGCCACCGGGGTGGCGGTGCCACCGGGCTTGGGCCCGCCATCGCTGCTCGCAGCTATATTTAAAATTACACTGTTATGAAAGTTTAATTATAAACTATATGTGAAACTATAGACTACACAGATCTGGCTATGTGAGACTGTAGTTTAATACATGGACATTCTTACATAGAGCCCCTTTAAGTCACTTAAGTATGAATGTCAACGTCATTGTGTTAAAATACAGAATATTAGCAAAAGAGCAAATCAGACCTGTGCTTTTTTGTCTTATCCAGTGATCCAGCGGCCCATCTTTGTAGCTGAACTGGAATAAAATAATGTATACGAAGATTTTATTGCATGCCTTATGGCCATGTCAGAGGTATTTCATTATCCCAAACAAAATTATTCATTGTTGGATACTATAAAAATGTATTATGATGGCAGAGTGAAAATCATATTTCTAAATGTGCCTTTTTCAAACCATTTTCATCTTACGTGAGTAAGCAGAATAGCTATGTGGAGTCCTAGGAGGTATTTCAATGTTGTCCAAGCATCTGAGAAATTAAGAAGATATTATTTTGCATTATATATTTAGATTTCATTGTCAAACAAATAAAATATTTACCAGATTTTGACTGTATAAGGAAATAATTATATACACAGAATTATATATAAAAACTCCATGTTTTCTGCCCCTAGCCTTTACAGAAATATTGAAAAACATTGATTACAATTTTTTTATATTTTAAAATGAAACAATATGTTATTTGAACAATTACACCTTCTCATCAATGTGGCATTATTTGTTTTTTAATTAATTATAATAAGTCCAAACACCACAAAAGTGCTCGTCCCCACAGTCATGTAGGGAAAGGGCTTTATTTTGAGCT
This sequence comes from Chanodichthys erythropterus, assembly GCF_024489055.1. Taxonomy (NCBI): domain Eukaryota; kingdom Metazoa; phylum Chordata; class Actinopteri; order Cypriniformes; family Xenocyprididae; genus Chanodichthys; species Chanodichthys erythropterus. The sequence continues at coordinate 35,797,588 of NC_090228.1, read as the reverse complement.
CAGAAACAGGTTTTTCTACCATTTCAAATTCAATAATGTATACATAACTATCAAATATATGATGTAAATGACATGTAAATGCTGAATGTTATAAAATATATAATGCTAGTTGTGGTCCCCTGGAGTTGTCACTGGTGTTACCTTTAACAAAAAAATCTCTTATTTTGTAACACTGATGACATCACTTGACTTCCTTCTTCCCATTTCTTGAAGATCAATGAAGAAAGGCCCATGGAAAGTCACTTTTCAGTTATCAGAAATTCTATCATTTATGTCATGATTTTCACAGCTTTTAGTTGAACTCACTCGTATGACCTGCTTTACTGTCAGGGAATTGTAAAAAACTAAAATACAAATGGATTAAACTACTTAATTTAATTTAGTGAGTATACCATGAGTGACAACATGTGGTTTCATAGCTTGCAGCAGCCATTGTGTAAAATGCATTTTTCATGAAAATTGTCACTGGTGTTATAGTCACAGGTGTCACCTTCCTTATGGGCAAAACCAGTGGTCATTTGCTTGGGAATTTTTACTTTATAAATTACAGACATGGATAGCTGTCTGCAACTCTGACTACATGTGCTGAAAAAAAAGAGAAATAATAAACCGTTAATATTGCCAAAGAAGGTAACACCAGTGACATGGTACATGCAGTCTTTAAATAAATGCACAAAAAAGATAATAATAATAATAATAATAATAATAAAGCTGTCATTTGTGTATCATAAAATCAATAGGTAATATAATAATGCAGTCTAAGTATAAATGTTAGAAAAGAAATAGATTTTAAGACATCTTGCCATACTAAAAAGAGGACATTACTGTAGAATGACCCAATAAGCAACGCCTGCAACTGAGAAACACTGGTAATGATAATAGAACTATTTAAAACCCCCAAGATAAATTAAAAGTTCAATGGTTAGAGAAACATCCCCAAAGAGTGCTGCATTTGCAACAAACATAGCTGTAGAAAAACCAAAAACAGTGCAGTTTACTGTACCTTTACTCGCCATGTTTTGCATTCAAGCACGAAGTCAACGTAACTTCACTCACTTTCAGTTTCAGAAGAGGAAATGTGGCTTATGTAAACGGATGTTGACTCGTGTGTGCGTACACCAAACTTCTAAGACTGGTCTATGGCTGGCTCTTTATTTTCTGGACAAACGAATGAATATTAATAAACATGCATTCTGTGGCTTCTCTCAATAACTTCATCTGTTGGAGAACAACATCACATAAACCAAGCGAGCAGACATTCAATATAAACTTTAAAAACATGGGACATGGTGCAATTCCAAGTTAAAACACCCCAAAGAACAGTTTTTAACATAAACATCAACTAATATGTAGAAATATTATTACCTTTAATGACCCACGATACATCCTCATCTCGGCTCAGTTTAAAGTGAACTGAAAGAGAAGAGAACGTGCCTGAAGTTAAGCGTCTCTTAAAGGGCCAGTACACTTCAATCCCAATCGTGTGTAAACTCCAAAACTATACCAGTGTAATTAAATCAAAAGACGATACAATGAAATCAAACAATATATTCTAAATAAAAGAATCAGTTTTTAATACAATAAGAAAAAGGTGCTGATTTTACACTGGTTACACTTATCTAGACACCTCTCTATACAGCAGAAAATACTATTATAAATGATAAAACAGAATACAATTGCTTGTGTTATTCATGTGAAGCAGCAAAACATCATGCATAAAGAAATACAGTATCTTTGGAAAAACAGAATTGCTGAAGTGAAACTAAAGGGCGAGTTCCTGAAGTTAAACATTTTCTACAGCTTTGGTCATTTAAAGTACACAATCTTTTATTTCATAAATCATTACATTTAATCCATTGTAATATCTACAGTAAAACTTTTACACTACTACTAAAGACAAAGCAACAGGTGGGAATGAAAAAGATTCCACTTTTTGGTTTAGACTGTCACGGAATGGCACAGAGACAAACAGGTAAGATCCAAATGCAGCTTTTAATAGGACAATCCAAAGTCGTAATCCAGACAGGCAAGGGTCAAACTCCACAGAACAGTCCATACAAACACAAAGAAAACAGAAACAAACGCCAGTGACCATAAACGGAAGCCGATGACATGAAATTAAACCTCAATAACAAAAGCAGAAACAAACAGGGTATAAATAGACAGACACTAATAACATAATACAAAACAGCTGAGTGCAATGAAGTGCTAATGAGTCCAGGAGGTGAATTATGGGCAATGTAGTTCACAGGTGAATAAAACCAAAAGTCCAGGTTGGAGAGCCCTCTAGTGGCAGACAAGGGCACTCCCAGTAATGATCATGACATAGACAGAGTAGTTTAGTTAGGGTGTTTCTACGCCGAAGACCTATTCTTTTTACATTTTCTTTTGGGAAGTTAGTTTAGTTTGTTAAAATAGATAGCTGTGTTTTGTTTTATTTATTTATTTGATTTGGCATCTCTCGAGCTTCCCTTCCCACCTCTGTAAATATTGCGAGTATTGACTGCACTGTGCACTTCTGAACAATAAACACCTCACACAGAGTTTTCTTGTCCTTTCCTACCACTCATGTGTTACCTCTAAAATTTCCTCTAACCAAACAAACCAAAACATCTAAAAGGACGTAACAGTCACCGAATGACTAAAGAAATGTTATCAGCAAGATGGCAGAAAATCAAAAGTTGAGAAAACTTCAAAGTTTAAAGCAACAAACTTTTTTAAGTTTTCTCAGCTTTTGATTTTGTAGTGTTGACCTATAGGCCTTGTTCACTATCAGCACCTTTGAGCCTTCCAAATGGCCCTTGTAAGCAAGAGAGAGGGGGTTGAAACAGTAAAGCAAATGCCTTTGTTCATTTTAAAATATCTGTGGATATTTTCAACCTTACAATACTGTGTCTAAAATGTAAGTTCGTCAATATTAACTTTGTGTTTATTCAGCTGTTGTTTAAACAAGAATGTCTGCATCTAATATTGTCCTTGAACATTAGCAATAGATAAGTTGGATCTTTTGATTATAGTTTAAAGGAATTTACTACTTAAATTGCAATTATCTGCCCTGTGTTGTGTGAACAGAGACATACTGAACATCAAGTCTGACGTGTTCAGGAAGTGACTACAGGAAGCTGCAGAGCAGTTACGGTGTGTTTGCTGTTCATCTAGCAAATGAGACTGACTTCGTCATTCAAGACAGTGATGCCCTATAGAGCAGTGTGTATGAGCATCTTTAAAAATTATTTAGTGTTTCTATAGATTCTATACTTTTGATATTATAAATACATTTTTGTATTCAATTTACACTAACATGCCCACCTGCACAATATAGTGGTAAACAATACTGTTTACCACTGTTTATGCTTGAGCATAAACAGTCTCTGCAAAGTTACAGCGCTGAAAGTTCAATGCAAACAGAGATATTGTCTTTTAAAGTTATTGTAGTTTAATACCTACAAAAACAACCGGTTTGGACTACAACAAGCTTCTTCCTGGGTTGGTGACATTATAAACCCTGCAAAACACTTCCCCCGGGAACACGCAACAAAGTGGGCGAGGCCATGTGGCACAGCATAATGAAAGCGGAAGGGCTGAGTACACCCTTCGAGTACGCGAGCGACGCGTCAAAAGATAATAGAACCCATTATAATCTGTGATATTTTCTACACTGGATGCGGTGCTGAAGACAGCTTCCAGAATCTACACGAGTTCAATGCTGGATTTGCACAAAGGCTTTTACTGAAAGATGAAGCAGTTCCCACTTTAAAAGCAGAAGCTGCTGTTTATTGACTTCAAACTGTAAGTATTATTGTTTGTTTATTGTTTGTACATGTCTTTTAAACTTATAGTTCTGTTACTATTTTGGGTTGCATCAAGGACGTAAACAAAGACCCAAACAGTGTTTCCCACAGGATTTAGTGAGACTGTGGTGGGCGGACATCGGTTCCTATAGGGGGGTCCGGGGGCATGCCCCCCCGGAGGAAAATTTTGTAAATTTTAAATTTAAATGCATGAATCTGGTGCATTCTGAGAGCAAAATTAAGTGACTAGATCAATGAAGAAATTTGTTCTCTTGTAAACAATTTTGTGCTCTAATAGTCATTTATTTATTGGTGATGGTTGGGCACATTAGTCACGTACACAGCATGTAGTAGTTTAAATGATAGTTCATAAATGGTCAAACATGTAGAGTACACATTTAAACCATTAAAATATGTAGCAAAAGAGGTTACCTTTGTTGAATTAATTTATTAGTGGGAGCCTGCATCTGTATTTGTGGAACTAATGGTCACTCTTTTATTTGTTAACCAATCCAGAATGCACTAAACACACTACTTCATTATAGAGAAAAATAACAAATGAATAAAAATATATAATCATAAGCTGACCAATAAATAAATAAATAGGTAAACTAGGTGAGTATATAATTCAGCAGCAAAAAGTATGCTAGGCTAATTCTTGGGGAAAAAAAAAAAAAAAAAAAAAAAATATATATATATATATATATATATATGCACAGTAATTTTATAAATCCAAAGGTTAATAAAAAGTTTAAAATTACTATTTGTATTCTTATGAAATTAAAAAACGATTTATATTAGATTTATATGTAAATAATTATATGTATTTATATTAATGTAAGATTAAAAGATGCTTATTTTAATGGGGCAACAAGATATGATAGATACGACAGAACAAAATAGGCTATTAATAATCTTTCAGTGTGCAAAACCATGATAATATGAAACGCTTCAAAACAGCAGCAAAAAACCGCTAATGCGCATCCCGGGTGCAGAATGATGTGCTTGAAGCAATATCGAGTCAGAGCGCGCAGTTTCATTGCGCATTGAAAAGTTCACGGTACAAAGAGAATCCCTGTATATCTGCATCTAACAGTTTAGTAATCATAGGTTTCTTCTCACTTTTTTTAAATTCCACTTATCGTGCGTGTGACGCGAATTCATAGTACTTGTGTTGTGCGATCTAACAGACATCCTGTATCCAGTATGATGACATCGTTCAGAAACAGCAATAAACTCCAGCAAGATAAAGTCGTTTTATGCAAATCCACAGCTCTTTATCTACATATCAAGTATAATAATGGGAATATATCATATTGTAGAGTTTTACCGTGCTGACTGTCATTACCGAACGCGACGCGCTGTTTGAGTGCTGAATGATTGACAGCTGTAGCAGAGGGAAGACGAGTTTCTGACCGTGAACTTATCGATGTACATATCCTTCTATCCCTCACATAAAGCTATGGAATGGCTTCAGGTGACTTTGAATATAGTGCACGAAAACCTAATTGGTGCTAGTCTACTTATTTTGCTCTATGACTCCCACTTTTGCCATATAAAAGAGCGCAATTATCAGACGGTAATTTAAATATCGCGACAAACCTAATTTCCGTTTCATTTTGAGACTGTGGCGGGACAAATTAGAATGTGGCGGGCCGCCACAGTCTAGTCAATGTATGGGAAACACTGCCCAAAAACTCGTTTTTTCTTTGCTAGCCAGTTAGCTAAATTCTAGTGCATACTTCTCCAACAAACGCCAACAAACACCAACAAACTTCTATGTTCATAGACAAACAGCTGTTCATGCTATAAATTAAACGTTACCTTTACAAAAATGCTACTACTCAGTCATGTATTCGGCTACAATAAAGCTTTAATCAGGATAAAACTGTATATTGAAAGCTACCCAGATAGCAACAGACTCCGGGGCGGATCCGCCTTCAAGTCGCCAGCTCCGCTGTACGCTCAGATTCAATTCGGCAACGCGCACAGGATATGCCCCGCCTCCGCACAGCGCACTGTCAACTCGCGGACTCGTTACAGATGCTGGGCGGATTCACTTACCGGACGCGCCTTTTTTCAACTGTCGTCGTCACTGAATCCTTCTCCTCACCGTGGAAAAGCTGGAGCCGGCAGGTCGGTGAAGACTAAACACGGTAAGAAAAGTTAAAATATGGTTTATTTGTTCAGCTGTATCCAGTAACATTACCGTTCATTGCTTTGTTTGATGTTTTTAAAAATGACTGTGGCCAAGTTAGCGCTTAGTGTCATTAGCGTTACTTATTTGAGTAAAAAAATAATTTGGCTAATAACCTTTTTAGTAAAACGCTATTTGGACAGAATTTCTTTATCTTTCTGGGAGGTGGGCTGATTTTAATAAGCTGTTCGGGTTTCGGTCCAATCCTAAACGCAAATTTTCACTCCTTTCCAGTAAAATAGCAAGCGAGATAAGCTAATGTTAGGCCTAACGTTACCTGTTCTTTTCACTGAACTTCTAGTTGTTTGAGTCTATTTTTTTGTTTACATGAGGTGAAGAATATATGTAAAGTTGTTTCAGATAATTATTTCATATCCTATTAATTCATGATTAATAAATTGCCGTGTGTGTGTGTGTGTGTGTGTGTGTGTGTGTGTGTGTTCTGTTGCAGCTTACAGCTCATTCAAGTGCCGCCAGTGTTTTTGGAGTATTTCTTCTTTCTATTTCATCTTTCATCTGAGGAAAGTAAGATTAAAAACTGTTTTAAACTTGATTTAGCTAGTTCTTTTGTCAAATACTGATAATGGTCCACAACTACAGCTTTTAACATGTAATAAATGTGCCGTTTTAAAAGATTTATACCTATAATTGATGGGTTAAAGTTTAAAAACCCACTTGTATCAGTAAACTTTAGTTGTAGTATACTAGTTTGAGTCTATTTTTGTTTACATTTGACAATTCTCCACCTCATGTAATGTTGTTTCAGATCACTATTTCATATATTAATTCATAATTAATAAGTTACTGTGTGTGTGTGTGTGTTCTGTTGCAGCTTACAGCTCATTCAAGTGCCGCCAGTGTGTTTTTGGAGTATTCTTCTTTCTATTTCATCTTTACCAAACGTCTGAGGAAAGTAAGATTAAAAACTGTTTTAAACTTGATTTAGCCAGCTATTTTGTCAAATACTGATAATGGTGCACAACTACAGCTTTTAACATGTAATATTTGTGCCATTTGAAAAAATTCATACCTATAATTGATGGGTTAAAGTTTAAAAACCCACTTGTATCAGTAAACTTTAGTTCTAGTATACTAGTTTGAGTCTATTTTTGTTTACATTTGAGAATTCTCCACCTCATGTAATGTTGTTTCAGATCATTATTTCATATCATAGAGAGGAAATGTCATTTCCGAGCCATGAGATTCAATCAAAATATCTTAATTTGTGTTCTGAAGATGAACGAAGGCATTACTGGTGTAGAACGACATGAGGGTAAGTAATAAATGACATTATTTTCATTTTTGGGTGAACTAACCCTTCAACTATAAGAAATTGACAAGATTTTTGTTACATTTTCTATTTTATCCCGTGCAACTGTTGGGGGCCATGACACAAAATGTGTCACAAGGAACATCCTTTCCCGCATTCAACCAGATGGAGTCCAAGAAGTTCCTCCTGTGTAAGTAAATGTAATAAGTTTTGCCTGGCTAAAAAATTTAAGTACATTTATTTTTTTTGCCAACACATAACTTTTTTTGTTGTTGTTCAAAATGTATGTAACGAGTGAGTTCATATTGGGACTATTTCAGACTGGTTCTGGTCGGCAGCGCTGTGGAGTAGCACTGTATCTGTGTGACTCGTCATAGACATAAACAGAGAGAAGTAGCTCCGGCTATAATGTTCTTCCGCAAGATGCATGTAGTTCTGTTTATTAACCGCTAGAGCACCAAAAGTTACATAGTGTACCTATAAATGTCAGATAGTACACTTTTGTTTTTAAAGCAGTGGTTATGTGTATCCTTTTTAAAAAAAAAAAAAAAAACTGGTAGCTTCAATGTGAATTATTTTTTAAATGAAAATCTGCTTGTGTATTACAGGTGCTGTGAGAAAGAGCCATGTATCACGTACCACCACTGATGAAGACATTACAAAACACAATACGGAGTTTCAGCCTGGCAGCTGATAGGGGAAGCTCCAGGAACCGTTCCACTGTGAGCACCCAACAGTAGAGTTTCAGAGTATCATTGGCTATGTTTACATGCACCGATTTTCGTCAATCTGAATTAATTGAATCTGATTGCAGATCTGTTTACATGTACTATAAACATTGTAATCTGATTCAAATATCCGTTTATATTTGTTTTATATACATTCCGATTAAAACTTTGACGTCATGTCAATCACACTTGCGGTAACCCGGGTTTCGTCAACAGAGTCAGAGATATTGTCAAATGCAGCAAATCTTGGCAATATTAAGAGGATTTGGTATTTCCAATTAATGTAGGCCTGTTACATACTTCTAGTCTATTATTATTACTATTAGGTTAGGCTTCTTTCTTTTATTATTAAATTAATATTATAATAAATTTGCCCCACAATTTCATAGCGCATCGCCGCATAACTGACGTGCTCTGAGGATAATATAACTTATAAGATTAGGCTATTAGCTATCTTTGAAAATGATTTAAACTTTTTTTAGGTCTGATATAATGAATTATAGGCCTATAATTAAAGTTATTAAGAATGTCAATGAAAATTAAGCGCAGCTTTACTTCAAGCACTGACTTTAAAAAACAAACCACCTGTTTAACACGAAATACTATTATTCTCATTTGTTTCACTAGCCTATATGTACGGCCACAAGTGAAATAATGGAATAAATTTAGACAGTTACATAGGCTACCGTTACCAGCATTTTATGTTGAAATTAGTCTCTGAGAATATGCTTTGTTAAAGCAGCCTCAGACAGCTCCGTCACTTTTTACTTTCACTTTTGTGGTGAATTCTGACCGAGTTTGAGGCTTTTTCATCAGCATAACTCTTGCGCAAAGTTTGGACGTTGCTTCTTGTGTGATATCCACTGGCTCCCCGTCTTGTCTTAAAACGGAAGATTTCCAATATTGTGACGAAGGGATACATACGCCACTGCCTGTTGACATACATCTTTACAACTAAAGACGTGAACGTTAACTTTAAATGCGTGTCAGCATTGCACTGTTGTGCCCCAGAGGCTTCTGAATACTATTGAGAAAGTAGTCGGATTCAAGTGTTTACATGGTTATTTTTTGCTGTTTGATCGGATTAGAAAAGGAATAAACCACCCCTTCCAATCCGATCGAAATTTCATTCAGATCGATTAAGGTGTTTACATGAACGTTTTTCAATCCGACTGAGCAGTCAATCCGATTACAAATGGATTATTTGGGTGCATGTAAACGTAGCCAATGTTAACTTCAGTATTTTGAAGTGTTCATTTAAAATTGCAACAGTTACAATAAAATAAAGAAGGTTCAAGTTTATTTTTAAATAAATGTTTTAATTGTTTTTATTTCTATTCAAAGAATCTAAAAAAAAAAAAAAAAATCCAGTTTCTACAAAAAAATGAAGCAGTACAACTGTTTACAACATTAATAACAAAAATGTTGCTCGAATATTTACTCTTAAGTGTTATTTTTCATTAAATAAAAAATGTTTTTGGTACAATTTATGGTTGCATTTCATTTTCTGTAATTCTATTCAATACCTATTAATGTACATAAATAATAAAACTATAAAAATAGTAATAGTAATTACATACTGTAAATATATTTACAAACTATTTTTATAGTTTTATTGTAACTGGCTAAAGTTTTGAATGATTTCATCATGTTTTATTAATATTAATAAAGGTATTAATAAAGGTAAACATTAAATATTCAAGCTTTTATAGAGCAATCCAGTCTGTCTGATGTTGGTCCATTAGATTTTAAATATTTCTGTGTAGCCAGTTTTGGCCAGAATACTATTTCGAGAGAGATCTGAAAGGTATCCAGACCAAATGAACCACATAAACGGGTCCAGATCGGATCCGCGGCGGATCAGCTGCTTCATAAACGGGTCCGTATTGGATCCGCGGCGGATCAGCTGCTTCATAAACGGGTCCGTATTGGATCAGCTGCTTCATAAACGGGTCAGTATTGGATCCGCGGCGGATCAGCTGCTTCATAAACGGGTCAGTATTGGATCCGCGGCGGATCAGCTGCTTCATAAACGGGTCCAGATCGGATCCGCGGCGGATGAACTACTTTATCGGTGGACACGGGGCGGGCCTGTTCCGGATCTGAACTGGATCCGCAATCCTTATCTGTTCCGGATCCGCTGCGCTGTGCAAGTGGACTCCGTTCCGGACCCGTTTTGCGGATCCGTTCCGGAGCTTGTGATACCTCCGGGGCGGATCCGTTGCGGAGTCAGTTTGCTATCTGGGTAACAAACAGCAGTGACAGCATATCTAAAAAAAAAATGAAATACCATTCATAAAAGTCCGTGATTGCAGAGGTTCTGCTTGATCCTCTTCATTTGGGTCTGATTCGGCTTAATTTGATACAGCAATATAGATGCCGTTATTTACATTTCCACTGAAGCACATGTAACAACTAATGGTAAGGGGCGTGACGTTTCCGGACGCTTCAATCACAATACACCTGGACCAGCTAACCAATCTGAGCACACTGCGTACTTTGTAGGGAGCAGCTTCATAGAAGCAGGAAGTCAATCCGCCCATTCAAATGAAAGTGGAAACAGAGGTGTAGAATAAAGGATAAAAAACAAAGTATTAAGACTTGTTAAACTGCGCCCCAAAAACACAATCAAGCCTAGAAAAAAAACACTGAACCACACCATTAAGACTGGCCGCACATGACAATGACCTTTGCAGTCACTCAAGACTTTATTTAACTCATTTAAGACTGCTTACCAGGATACTCGACAAAGTGGATATTTTGGCATACTTTTGTGTTTTTGTCCGTTCAAGCGCGAAAGAGAATTCAATGTGACCACACTGTATGTGTGCACGAGTGTGTGTGTATCACATAGACAAATAGATCACAGATGCGCGTCAGTACAGATTTTAAGTTCTTGTTTTTGTGTCTTATCGCGCTTGAATGGTTTAATGAATGATAGCATGATCATATACTGTAACATATCCTAGCATGTATGCATGTAACCCCCTTTGTAATTGTTAACATTTTCATAAGTGACTGTAATTTAATTACACATTTTTTCTCATAACTGTGACGAATTACGGTTACATTTATTTTGTTATTATACGTAGCGCCGTTACATGTAACTAGTTGCTCCCCAACACTGCTTGCATTGAGATCTCTTCTCTGATGACGTTTACTGGCGCAACCTGATCAAATGACATAAAAGCAATAGCAATGGCTGAGTTTCACTCGAATATAAACTTCTGTTTCATGTCAACTTTGACACAAGGTCTGATGTCATGTTTTTGTTTTCACACACTGACCACAAGTTTGTTTGTCACTGGCTTTACAAAGAAGACGAGTGCTGACTACATCTACAACGAACAAGGAAGATCATCATTTAATGTTTGACAGTTAAAGAGCAGAAATGGCTGATGGTATTAATAAAGATGTGATCAGGACTGAGTCTGAGGGAATGAACAAAGACAGAATGGAGATGACAGTGGTAATCTATGAGAGTGCAGAATGTGTGAGAGATCATGACTTCAGGACAGAGACAAACACACCCCAACCACTTCAGCGTACAGGTAATCACATTCATTACTTTGATCAAATCATCAGAGTCTGCACATGTTCAGTCATCTAATGTCAGACCTGTGCTGTTCAGAAGTGATTGTGTGAAGATCAGAAGAAGCTACAGTGTGTTTGGTTCAGTTTTGTGTTCTTCTGATGCTGTTGTAGGATTTAATAACTAACCATTTGTAAATGTTTACTCAGCCTGTGTGTTTCAGTTAGGATGGTCAGTCCATTTCGTCCGATACTTCTTTTGTCTGAGGCCATTTCTTCCAGTGCCCAATCATACGAGACCTGACACTGACGTTGTTTTTTCTGAGACTTGAAGACTTTCCGTCTAAAGCCCCGGGTATACTTCACTTTCCGTGGCCGGACACGTCTTGCGCGCAGTCGCGTCAACGTTGTGTATCAATAGTTGTGTGTTGGTAATCAGTTGGTAATTTTTATATTTATTTATTTTATTTTTCTATGGGCGGACATGCAGTAGTTTAACCTAATTTATGTCCTCATTTGCCCAGACTAATTTAAAGGCTATTCCAACAGCTGTGCAGAGCTCAAAATGAATTCAATTCATTTATTTTGAAGAACTATACTCAAACTATAAATAAAAACATATAGCCTACAGCAACATAAAATAAAAGCATTCAAGACGTTTTTTTAGGTCAGTATTATTAAAAACATATATGCTATGCTAGCGTAACATTTTGCTAACATATATTTCAGACGATCAAGGAAAGATAACATATAACCACAGAGGTAAAAATATTAACAAAAGTACTTAAAGTAGACTGTAGGTATGTTACTTAACCAATCTGACGCAGTTGTTGAACTTTATTGCTATAAAACTGACGAGAAACACGGAGAAATGTTGACGCTGTCCTCTCCAGCAGCTTGAATGTTTTCCCGGTTGCCATGGCAACTCTAACGGCCACCAGCACACTAACGTAAACATAACAATAAAAAAGGTTTAGCGTCTTTCCAAAGTTTATTTTATACATTTTTATAAAAGCCATTTATTCGTTGTCACCTCGGAAAAATAAATTCTTCTCTCAGAAAAATTAACTTTACACTCTTATCAACATACTGTGGGCACGCGCGCACTACATTTGTGGAGGCGTGCGCTGTATGTCACGTCACTATATATAAAGCAGTCATCCATACTCTGATTTGGTGAAAAGAAACAATTTTTTTCTTCAGGGAAATTTCAGTCTTGTGTCTGACGAATAGAGGACGTATCTGGAACGTCCTTGGTAATTCTTATAACGTTAGGAGATCATACTGACGACGTTGTGAGATGGTAATTTAATGGTAATAATATTACGGGCATACAACGTTGTAGTTACATTACTAGTCATAAAATTACCAATATATTACGAATAGAGGACGTATCTGGAACGTTCTTGGTAATCTTATAACGTTAGGAGATCGTACTGACGACGTTGTGAGATGGTAATCTGAAGGTAATGAAATGACTGGCGTGCGTCGTCGTAGTTACGTTGTCAATTATGCTGCGTTCCAGGCAGGTTTTTGAGCCCGTAAGTCACGATTTCAAATCACGACTCATGACTTTGTAGCGTTCCAGGAAAGTTACGCCAAACTGCGTAAAAGTGTAAACAAACAAACATGGCGGACCGTATGGGGCTTATGCTCATTAATTATTTCTATCGCCAAAGGTGCTTACTTCTTGCTTACTTGAGGGAAACGGAGGAGGAAAACGGCGCATAAGGCAAGAGAAGCTGTTATACCTTTTATTTTACCGTGCACTTGCATAAACATGGCATCCTTAGGGGCTGCCATTGTTGTTTCACGGTATATGTGACGTCAGAACTCGTAACTGGGGGTAGCCTACATCGATCTGGTACGAGTTCACGGGTGGGAAGTCACGGCTTTGACTGCTGTTCCAGTGCACTTTCACGGGTAGAAGGTTGGAAAAACACGGGTTACGGGTTGCCTGGAACGCGGCATTAGTATGTCATTAAATTACCAAAAAGTACGAATACATTACGTAACTGTTACGTCGTGTGTTAGCTGGGTTTACTCGTCTTGTTTTTGAATCACTCTTTACACACACACTTCTTCGATGACTGCACATTGTGCTCAGTACTGTGCGTATTGCCACCTAGTGGACTCTAATGTCCTGCTTGTGCATGCGCTGTTGTGACGAAAATTGCGTCATGTGGACGGTGCACGAACGCGGATGGCGGAAGTATACACTTAAGGCATGATGCCGTTTCGTAATATGACTGAAGTCTGTCCTAAAATGTCCTAAATGTCCTAAAATGTACACTGTACCTGAGTCCTTCATAATAATGTTCATAAGAATGCTTCTCTGTCTTTGTGTTGGCGTAGAAACAGAGAAACCACAGGCTTGACTTTACAGGCATAGTGCTGTTACAATCGTTCTGTGGCAAACAAATTTGAAGATTTCACACAGGAACTTAAGGAAAAAGCTTAAAAGAACAAAAAAGCACTATTGAAAGTATCATAAAATATGACCATATGACCTGGGGGTTCATTCCAAGTCTTCTGTAGTCGTATGATATATTTGTGTGAAGAACAAACTGAAATTTAAGGTATTTATTGGTCATCTTCTCCTGTGAGCTGTTCAAGGATACAACTGAATCAGAATCATAATTTCATTTACATCCACCCTGAAAATGCAGTTATATTGAGATTGAGGCAATATTGTGATTAAACTTGACCTCATGTCCGTTCTCAGTGACATGTGATTGATTGCATTTAAAGAAGCATCGCAGGTGATAGAAACAAACATGCAACAGAAGAACACAGATTGATTTCAAGCACAATTAAGATACATTTTCTCATCAATTTTGCTGGATTAAGTAAGGTGAATTTTCTCTCATGTATAATTTTCCATGACCAAGTGAACAAAAATGCCTCAGCTTGTTTATGGTAATATAAACACTGAACCAAGAGAAACCATACAGGTACACATACAACACAAACATACAATTATGAAACTGAGAAAACATTCATCTTTATGTCTGTCATTTTCAGAAAGTGTTTGTGTGAAGATCAGAAGCTCCAGAGCAGCTGCAGTGTGTTTGGTGCTGCTGTGTGTTCTTCTGCTGACTGCAGTCATAGTGCTGTGTGTCACGTTCACTCTAGAGAGTCGACAGTTAATATCCAAGAATGAAAACCTGACCAATGAGAGAGACCAGCTACTAACTAACATCACCAACCTCTCAGAAGAGAGAGATGGGCTGAAAATAAAGACCAAAAACCTGACCAATGACAGAGACCAGCTACTAACTAACATCACCAACCTCACACAAGAGAGAGATGGGCTGAAAATAAAGAACAAAAATCTGATCAATGAGAGAGACCAGCTAAAATTGGAGAAAAATGATCTTCAGATGAGTCTTGGTAAACTGGGTGAGTTTCTTTTGTCATTTTAGTAGTGTCTACAGAGCAGGAATATAATCTGGTCAGTATTCATAGGTGTTTGAATGTCAAGTGTAATTCTAGTGCACATATTCACAGCATGGAAAGAGTCTATGGTACAAAATAAATTCAGTCACACTTTATTTCAATTGTTCACTTTACACATTCTACTGACTACAAGTAACTTTACAACTACATGTCAGTTTATTCTCCTAATCCAGACCCTAATCCTACACTAACAGTCTACTGATACTCTAAGTATAATAACTTTGCAACTGCAGTCAGCGAACTCTCATTAGTTAATGTCTAAATTGAACCATCAAAATAAATTCATAATCATAAATTCAAATGGAAAACCTATTTACAATGTAAAATGTAAAGAATGTACAAATGTTTCCTCTTTTTAGGATAATTATAATAACAATTTTTAATGGAATTCTTAGATTTGGAGTGTAGGTACAATCCCTATGAATACTATTGAGATTGTGTTCATAACTGACACTTGTTAAGTGATGCGTTCGGGTTACGTGACTTATTTTAAGGGTGTTTTCACACCTAGTTCATTTGAGCCCTCCAAACGCTCGCGGTTTAGCGTGTATATGTGAACAAACCAAGTGATCTCAACAGATATAGTTACCACCCACTGACACTAAAGCTCACAGATGAACGAGACAAGTTAAAAAGGTGCTAATAGTTAAACTGGTTGTGTTTACAGATGGATGGATTTACTTTCAATCCAGTTTTTACTTCATTTCCTCTGAGGAGAGGAACTGGGCTGAGAGCAGAAGATACTGTAGAGAGAGAGGAGCAGATCTGATCATCATAAACAACAGAGAGGAACACGTGAGTGAAAGTGTGTGTGTGTGTGTGTGTGTGTGTGTGTGTGTGTGTGTGTGTGTGTGTGTTTAGCTTCTACCTGTAAATGATGAAATGTATCTGTGTTTTTATTCTTAGGAATTTGTCAAGAAACGTTTTGATGGTTTCTGGATTGGTCTGACTGACAGTGTTGTGGAGGGCAGATGGAAATGGGTTGATGGCACCAATATGACCTCTGGGTAAGAAATCACTTAAAGGTGATAGAGAGGATTTTTTCGTCGACTGAGAATCCAAAGACTGTTAGTGAGTTTTTGAAATGAGCGCATGCGTAAGAACAGCCCCCTCCTTCACAGCTCATTTCAAAGGAACGCCTCCCAAAACTCGTAAACACTCGTATTGGAACACGAGTGTTTACCACCGGCATTCGCTGTGTCGTGTTAGTGGATTCATTATGTCGGACTCACCGCAGGTAACTCATAATCTGCAGTTGTTACTCCTGTCTCCTGACAAAAACTTTGCATGCAGCGCCTGTGGAGTGTGGAAAGTTACTGGAGCGCGCAGCCGCGCTCGTCTCTCACAAGGAATGTCATGGCAGTGATTGACAAGCCAGAGGGCCAATCGTTTACGCGATCATCGCGTAAACGATTGACTGATGTTTTTAAGGCCCTACCTCGTGCACAGATGATGTATATTAATATTATTACTTTCAGTGCACCTAATAAATAGTCTTTTATCAGTTAGTAAAGACAGTTTCAAGTAATATTGACAAAATGTATAAAACAAAACATCCTCTTTAGCACCTTTAAAGGTGCTCTAAGTGATGTCACGCGTTTTTAGGCCAAAACATTTTTTGTCACATACAGCAAACATCTCCTCACTATCCACTAGCTGCCTGTCCCCTGAACACACTGTAGAAAAACGCGGTCTCTGTAGTCGCCACAAGCTCCGAAAACGGCAATAAAAACAAACTGGTGCAGCCTGGACCACGAATCATAATAAAGACGCTCCAGCCAATAACTGACAAGAATGATTTTAAATACGCGTTCATGCCTGTTTAGGAAGCACGGAGGAGAGGGGAGGAGGAGGAGGAGGAGGAGGGAGGGTCTAGCTAGCCTCTGTTTTGTTTGACAACACTTTGAACGTCAACAGGAAGTTACTCCACCCAGGATCACTTAGAGCACCTTTAACTGAACTGATTATTCTCTAATAAATGATCATATCTCACAGTCAGTATCATATCACACAGAAAGCAGCACTGAACATCTAATGCTGATCTGTTCTTTCAGGTTCTGGAGGTCTGGAGAGCCTAATAGTCACAGAGGTGATGAAGACTGTGCTGTGACTTATTCAAGAGGATGGGAAGATTATCCATGTAATGATGCACTTAGATGGATCTGTGAGAAGATTATTTTTAAATGACACATTTCAATAAATATGTGAGCATAATGCATTATGAACACAAGCAACTCATAAAGTAATAAAGCAAAACATAATAATTGCACATAATGTATTACATTACTAATAATCTACTATAATAAACTAATAATCTTTTTTTTTTACTTAAACCAGCTACAAAATAGACCAGATTTAAATATACATAAAATTATTACTACTAGTAGTACTACTGTACACAGGGTTGCCAAGTCCTAGAAATATTTCCAGCCCATTGACAACTCAATATATGACAACTGTATACATATATATATATATGTATACAGTTTTTGCCTTTTCTCTTAACCCTCCCCTAATTCTTATAACACACACTGTTTTTTTTACACAATCTTATACAATAAAGGACACAGAAGAGCATGTCCTCGCTGATATTTTCAGCTTTTTCACTTTTTTCTCTTCTCTGCAGATCTGCTGTTGTTCTGTTTACACACAAGCATCAAAATACAAATTAACATATATTGTCAAACTCATTGCACACAGGCTATGATCAATGTTATAACCCAGTGGTTCCCAACCAAATTCCTGGAGGCCCACCAACACTGCACATTTTGTATGTCTCCTTTGTCCGACACACCCATTTTAGATCTTTGAGTCACTACTAATGAGCTGATAACCTTAATCAGGTGTGTTTGATTGAGGAGACATGCAAAATGTGCAGTGTTGGTGGGCCTCCAGGAATGTGGTTGCGAAACACTTTTATAACCAATATGCTTACTTGGTGAACTTGAACTCTTGTCCTTTTTTTTTGTTCTTGTTTGTCTTCTCTTTTCCAGAACTAATCAGAACATTTTCTTCTTAGATGGCTTAACTGTGCAGTTTCATTTTTATTACAGCTTTGAACAGAACTATCTACAATCTCAGGTGCTCTCTTCCACACCCTTCTCAGGTGATGCTGAATAGATTTCAGAAGTAAAGAAAGAAAGCATCCATGCTCGAACACTGCTAAAGACTAACACAATATATAGAATAGAAAAAGTAGCAGGTGGTTCTTTCTACTATTTTGGCATTGGATGTTTTTACTTTTACTTTTTTATTTTTTTATTATTATTTTTTTTACTTTGCTGTTTTACTATATTACAGTATTTTTGAAACAAAAAGAAAATTAAGCAGATAATGGTGCTAAGCGATTTCCGGGTAGGTAGAGTAAACCAGGGGGGCCGTGTCTAGCGCCGACTCTCACTACGGTTTACTGATTTATTGTTTTCTTTATTTTAGTTTTTTGATTTTGGAGGTATCCCGGGGGGGAGGCTTGCCTCTCAACTGGTACCCTCTGAAGACTAGACAGGACTTAGTTAGGTCTTGGGTAGGTAGGTGTAAGTCTGGAGTCGTTTGCACCATTATATTGTGCTTTTTTTTTTTTTTGCTCAATTTGACTACTATTTAATTGAATATAAATCAACCAAGTGTAGGATGATTTGCCTGTTATTGCCCAACATACCTGTTACTATAACATTGCTTTTAAGGAACTTTAAACCAGCCACCAAGCAAGCTTTTACCACCTTTCTGTGCTTAAATTTGCTGAATTTAAACAGCATTTCATAAGTGTAACAAATTGCCTTTTTTTTAAGACTTTTTTTTATTATTATTATTTTGAAAATGTTCCATATTGTGGAATTCATGGAATCATCTGAAGTGGAAGTCGTGCCATCTTCATGGGTACAGAATGGCACCTGTGCTTGGCCATCCTACAAATCTATGGCTAAGATCCAGAAGACTGTAACAATGCAAGAATCTCCTAATCATACATGGAGAGCTTTTAGGGTGCGGATTATTCACATGACAGGTAGTAAAACATTAAGGAAACTGTGACAGTATTTCATGATTGTTACATTTTTGGGGAGGTTACAAACATTAATGTTTTACAGACTCGTATCAAGAAGCTCGACTCAACTTCCACAGGCAACTTAGATGTCCGACTTGCAGACAGATGATGATGATGATCGTCCAGCATACACAAAAAGAAAGAACAGGTTTGTTTGTATTTTATATATTTACCACAGTTTTTCATATTAACAATGTTAACCCCAAAATGAATTGTCCGTCAGCAACATGAGGGTGAATAGATGTTTAAAGAACTCTAATTTTGAAGTATTCCTTATATGTACATTGTATGTAAATTGCATTAATCTATTACAAAATGCATATTTTAGTATGCCATTTTAATTTCTATTTTTTCTTATCAGGGGAAATAAAAGACACAACTCTAGTGAGAGTGATGAAGAGTCTATGTAAGCAAGAGACTGGAGAAAAAAAAGGCAGAACTGAGGAATGTTCGGAGGTTGTTGCAGCACCGCAAATACTGTCACCACCAATGACTATGGCAGAAGTCTTAAGAACTCCATCCAGACACACGGATGGTATTGTGAGTCTCAGCACCTCTAGGAACATTTTAAGTCCTTGTACCAGTGCAGCTGGAGATGGAGACAGAACCTGTTGCAATTCGTTGTGTGTTTGTAAGTATGTAAAACTTAATGTTTTTGAAGGGCTAATTAGACTAGAAATAAAGAATTATAGAATAACCAAAGAGCAATTGTAGAATAATTATAGAATTTTATCAGTATGTAAAAGAATGCTCTGGGGTATTTTTTCTTTTTTTTTTCTTTCTTTTTTTCCCCAAGTGGGTACATTTTAATATAATATTGCCCTGCTTATACCTACCAAACACAATATATATATAAAAAAATGAGAAGTTCATATATGCTCATGTATTATTTTTGTATTTTGCAGCCCTGCTGACTGAAGTTTTAAAAGCACAAGAGGTTGTAAAGCAACATCTGGTCATGATTCTCAAAAATCAGCATAAACAGTACAGTTCACAGTCTTGGAGTGATGAGCTTCCAGACATTGGCACATTTAACCTTCCTTTATATGATTTGTCTGAGCAGGAAAGGCTTGAAAATCAAATTAAGGATCAGCCAGAACAAATGAAGAAGTTAGTTAAGTTAAAGCCCTTGCATTTTCTTACACAATTTCTTGTGTGTGTGTATATATATATATATATATATATATATATATATATACAGTGATGCCAGTAACGCGTTACTCTAATCTGACCACTTTTTTCAGTAACGAGTAATCTAACGCATTACTATTTCCAAGCCAGTAATCAGATTAAAGTTACTTAACCAAGTCACTGTGCGTTAGTATTTTTGTCATTTTCCTTAATAAAAATATATATTTATTTCTTCTTGCATCTCGGGGAGTGAAGTCACGTATGCGACAAGTCACGTTTTCAGCATGCATGAAGTTCACGTCACGTGTACGTACCACGCAGCGACACAAATGTAAACAATGGAGGGACGCGAGAAATGTGCGTTTTCTAGATGGAAATACAGTCACTATTTTGAGTTTGTGTCAGCTAAAGATGACAACATTAAGGTCCGTTGTACACTCTGTTCTGGCGGCGACAAAATGTTATCTAGCTACAAAAACACTACGTCGAATTTGAAAAAACATTTGGAGTCGCAGCACTGCACAGTCAAACTTATAGAGAAAGTCACACCAGGTGATGACAAGCAGAGAGCAGGAGGTCCCCGACCACCCAAACAACAAAAGCTGGACTTCGGTGCAAAACCAGTAAGTGGGGGAGAGTTGAAGTAGTTAGTCGGGCAGTTTGTTGTGGAGGAAATGCTGCCATTAAATACGGTTGACTCGCCCTCGTTTCGTTACAACAGAAGTTATATGGGAGTAACGCTCCACTGGATTAGTAGATCCACATTAGGAGAATGTAGGAGAATTCGCGGCAGACACACGTATGATGTTATTGGTGCAGAAATCGAAAACACTCACTCTTCGTATGGATTACTACACAAAGTAGTTGAAAAACGTTGGACCCATTATCAATCAGTATTCCAAGGCGTTGTCAAGATGATGAGACGGAGGAGGGAGAGACCACCCCCACAAATGATGATGTCACTTTTTTAGATATGTCAGAAATCCTCTCAGCGGTAGATGAAAGTGAATGCCAGCTGTCTCTTCCCCCGCACCACAGGTGTGCTTCACACACCATCAACCTAATTTCCACAAATGATGTAGATAAATATTTAACTTCCAATGCAGAGAGCAAGGCTGTGTATAGGAGCAGCACAGCAAAAGAGCTGAGCATTTGGACCAAATCAAGTAGATCTACCCTTGCATCAGAAACAGTGGAAGAAGTCAGCAAAAGAAAGCTCCTGGTACCAACATCCACAAGGTGGAATTCATTTTTTGATGCTGTAAAGAGAGTTGCAGAAATCCCCATGTGTGAGCTGAATACTCTGTGCACCAAGCTGGGAGTTAAGTGCTTCAAAGAGAAAGATTACCAGTTTCTGCATCAGTACTGCACCGCCATGAAGCCTCTGACTGCAGCACTTGATATTTTACAAGGTGTCTGTCCTTATGGGACTTTACTGCCCACACTTGAAGTTCTGATGAAGAAGACCCTGGATGTTAAAGATGCCCTCTCCAGTATGACTGCAGGCCTTCCAGATGCCATAGTGCAGGTATGTTCCCCTCTTTTAAGCTAGTTCACACTAGTCATGAACATGGAACAGAATATACATTATCACTGCAAAAGAAGATTAAAAAAATACAAATGTCAGTAAGTAACCTAAAACAAAATTAAATCCATAATATTGATCCCACATTAGGCATGATTTGTAAGTAATTCAATGACATAATAAATAATAGGCCTGCATTATATATGTATGCATATGTGTGCATTAACATATCAATTATATTTTTCAGGCTATCCAGTCCCGTTTTGCGCGGTGTGCTGGACGACAAAGATGCCCGTCTCGCAGCAGTCAGTTGTCCAAAATTCAAACTCAGATGGCTGAGAGATACAGGTAGGAGAGAGCGAGTAAAAGAGCTTCTGACAGCAGATTGCCGCCGTACAACTGCTCTTGCAGCACAGAGCCCTGCTAGTGTGCCCACCACATCTGCCAGCCAAGGTGAGATGGACTTTTTCACTTTTGAGGCAGAGCCAGAGAAGACCTATTCTGCAGAAAATTAAGTCATGGACTACCTGAGGTCAGCATATGACCTTCAGATTCTGCATCAGTTTTCAAACATAAAGAACATTTTCTTGAAGTATAACACTCCAACCCCATCAAGTGCTCCTGTGGAGTGGCTTTTTTTCAGTCTGGGAGGTTTGGTGCTCACTCCTAGAATAAATAGACTTTCTGACAAAAGGTTTGAGAAGCTTCTGTTAATGAGGTACAACCACTGGTTTACTCGCCCCACTCCACTGTTTCACTTATAACATGGGATTACAAAATAAGATTTGGCCAAAGTAACAAAAGTAAAGAAAACATGATTTAAGCTTACATGTGGTGTTACACACTTGTTTTGTTTTGTAAAACCACTCCTTGATGGTCAAGAAATTTTATAGTCTTTTTCTTTATTTTTTTTTTTTTTATTAAAACAAGTATTTATGTTAAGTGAAGTCAAGAAAGACTATTTTATTTTTATTAAAACAAGTATTTATGTTAAGTCAAGAAAGACTTATTTTTTGTAAAAACGTGTATTTTTTCAGGAAATAGTTTTTAAGTTCAACTTTAATTGTCAGGAGGTAGATTGTTGATGTTACTGTTAAAAATACACTTCCAATAAAGTGAGTGTTGGCAAAACCGGTTGTCATTTTTATGTTGTCGGCAGCTGCTGAATGTAACTAATAAAGTGACTTGTAAAGTAACTAAGCTACTTTTAAAATCAAGTAATCTGTAAAGTAACTAAGTTACTTTTTCAAAGTAACTGTGGCAACACTGTATATATATATATATATATATATATATATATATATATATATATATATATATATATATATATATAATTATATATATATTTTTTATGATATTCAGTAATCACTGTATTGTTAAATTGGATGTATTGCTTTTCTTTTCATCCTTCAAAGGTAGTCTATTTTGGAATTGTTGGTGGTTTTTCCACAAAAGAAGCAGTGTGGCGTATCCTGGGAAAACTTTTGGCAAACTGTTTGGCTAAAAAAATTAACTGGAGTGGTGCAAACCAGAAAGTGGTATTTCGTGCTTTGGCCCTTAGGGCTGTTGTAGTCAGTAAGTTGATTTTATGTGTACATATTTTTCAGCAAATTTAGGAGACTGCTATACATCTGTGGTTAATGTTACTTTTGTATGAATAACGTGTATTTAACGTTAATGCAATCCCATCGTGTGATTCCCAAGCTCCATCGGAGCATATGCATCTCCATGGTGTTGAGGGCCTGTTAATGAATGGTCAAAGCAGGCCAGCATTCGGAACCATACAGGGCTACTGGGCGGATCACCGTTTTGTAGATCTTTCCCTTGAGCTTGTCCGGCATCCGTCGGTCACACAGGACACCGGTCACTTGGCGCCATTTCATCCTGGATGATTGTATCCTTGCTTAAACATCGGCAGTGACACTTCCGTTGTGGCTGATGACTGAGCCCAAGTATCGGAATTCTTTAGTCTTCTTCAGTTCTTCATTGCTGATGCTGATGGTGCCATCAGTTTGGTCATCAGTCTTCTTGATGTTAAGTCGTAGGCCATATTCGTCCAACCGGTCTTTCCATAGTTGGGTATCCCTCTGAGTCACTGCCCTAGTCTTGCTAGTGAGGAAAACATCATCGGCGAAGAGGAGTGACCAGGGGTGGGGCGTTTGCAGGTCGGCTGTGATGGTGTATATCCTTGCCCACCATGCTGTTGTTCGTAGCCGTCTCTTCTTGCCCCAACATGGCCGTTCAGGTCGCCTCCGATGACCAAGTATTCTTTTGGTCGCATTAAGAGTAGGTGATCTTCCAACTTGGTCCAAAATTCGTCCGTGACTTTGTCCGTGCATCCCACTTGCGGGGCATAACAGCAGACCACTCGTAGGGCTGCGTTTCCAGAATCAATTTCGATCGACATGAGGCAGTCCAAAATCCGATTGACAGCCACAGTGCTGTCTTTTAGCTTGGGGGTGACCACAATGCCCACACAATTTTGGGTCTTTGCTACACCGTTATAATGCAGTTTGTATCCTTCTCCAATGTCCCTCGCTTTAGCTACACTCCACTTTGTTTCCTGGACACAAGCAATGTCGATGTGGCGGGCCTTCAGGGCAGTGGCCAATTCTCTGCTTCTTCCAGTCATCGTTCCGATGTTGATGGTGCAAAAACGAAGATGGACTCGCTTCTTTAGCCCACTCCGTCCTTGAGTGGGTAGCCCTCGCTGATTTCTCACGTCATTTGGGCGAGGACGGCGCGCCTCGCTTGCGGGGGACGCCATAGCATTTCCCAAATTTTGATTGTCAATTACCACAGATGCGACGATTTAAAGCTTCGATCGATTTGTCGCAGTATCTGACATCGAAGACCATCACCATTGGTTGGCTATCCAGGGGGCACCGCGAGGAGGTGGTGATTGGATTTTGCCCCCCGTCAGTCGCCAGCTGTGTCTGTATGCAATAATATTAGGACATTTGTCTATAATGCATTTTTGCTTTCGCAATCCGGAAGAGAGATCGCGCTCACACAAAGGAGCTACAGCGCGCGCACAACATGAAAGCCCTGTTTAATGGTGACGATGGAGAACTAAACAGCTAAATATCTGCTTACACTTTAGGCCTGTGATATTAATGTATTTCTATATATTACCTGTTCCATCTCCATGCAGCATATATTCTCAGTTTCATTATAGTATGTCCTAACTGAATCCTGTATGGAGAGAATCAGCTCTTGAAGCTCCCTCTTAGGCCAAGCACAGCAGCTAATTTGCATTTAAAGGGCCCACACTGAAATGGCACACTTTGTGCTTACCCCCAAAAATGGGCAGTTTTAACATGCTATAAAAAATGATCTGTGGGCTAAAGCTGTGAAAAGTGAAAATTGAAAAAAAGTGACATTTCTCTCATGTATAACTATAGGGGAAAGTGGGGTGAGTTGTGCCAGTTTTTACTCAAAGTGACTTTAAAGTGAGGCCATGGCAGTAATGCCTTCAACTTAAGAATGTACATATATTTCAGGATGTGGTGCATGCCTGAGAACAATAACTTTGGATCTGAAATAAATTGTTTCAGAAATATAGCTTTTGGAAAAAAAGTGGTCTCGTGGCACAACTTGCCCCTGGTGCGGTGTAAGTTGTGCCTTTGGGGAGAATACGTAGGGGTAATTTGTGCCAGTCATTTCTGAAGTAAACAGAACATTTTAATGTTATGAACTGTAATGCTATATGAAAGCAAGACAAATTCAATACAAAATTACTCATTTAAGGTTTATTTAGATATTGTCACCCTATTAAACTGTTGGAATATGCTAAGTCATATTTTGTAGTTTTTGGGAAAACACAAAAAACGTCTCTGGTTACAGATGTAACCCCTGTTCCATGAGTAAGGGAACGAGACGCTACGTCGAATGACATGATGGGAACCCTGCATTTTGTGTTCGTGAAGCACCTCTGTATCCAACCAATGAGGAAACGTGACGTCAGAGGCGGGTGACGTCACGGACCAGGAAACTATAAAGCATACCCAGAACAAAGAACGCTAGCTTCTGGAATATGTCTGAAGCAAGACGCTCACAGGTATGCCGGGGGTACGGCAACGTGACGTAGCGTCTCGTTCCCTTACTCAGGGAACAGGGGTTACATCTGTAACCCGAGACGTTCCCTTTCGTGGGAACTATCGACGCTACGTTGAATGACGTGATGGGAACGCTATCCCAACTACGCCATATCACCAAGTACCTGTCTGTTATCTTGTAGACAGAACCGAGGACCCTGGAAAGGAACCTACGTCCAGGTTGTAAAACCAATAAATGTGTGCTGGGATGACCATCCAGCAGAACCACATATGTCATTAATGGATACTCCTGACATTAAGGCCTTTGAGGCCGCCATACCCCTAGTCGAGTGAACACGGACAGCTAATGGAGATGGCTGTCCGGCCCCCTCATAAGCAAGTGAGATAGCCTCGACCACCCACTTGCTCATTCTCTGCTTAACTAAACAGCTAAATATCTGCTTACACTTTAGGCCTGTGATATTAATGTATTTCTATATATTACCTGTTCCATCTCCATGCAGCATATATTCTCAGTTTCATTATAGTATGTCCTAACTGAATCCTGTATGGAGAGAATCAGCTCTTGAAGCTCCCTCTTAGGCCAAGCACAGCAGCTAATTTGCATTTAAAGGGCCCACACTGAAATGGCACACTTTGTGCTTACCCCCAAAAATGGGCAGTTTTAACATGCTATAAAAAATGATCTGTGGGCTAAAGCTGTGAAAAGTGAAAATTGAAAAAAAGTGACATTTCTCTCATGTATAACTATAGGGGAAAGTGGGGTGAGTTGTGCCAGTTTTTACTCAAAGTGACTTTAAAGTGAGGCCATGGCAGTAATGCCTTCAACTTAAGAATGTACATATATTTCAGGATGTGGTGCATGCCTGAGAACAATAACTTTGGATCTGAAATAAATTGTTTCAGAAATATAGCTTTTGGAAAAAAAGTGGTCTCGTGGCACAACTTGCCCCTGGTGCGGTGTAAGTTGTGCCTTTGGGGAGAATACGTAGGGGTAATTTGTGCCAGTCATTTCTGAAGTAAACAGAACATTTTAATGTTATGAACTGTAATGCTATATGAAAGCAAGACAAATTCAATACAAAATTACTCATTTAAGGTTTATTTAGATATTGTCACCCTATTAAACTGTTGGAATATGCTAAGTCATATTTTGTAGTTTTTGGGAAAACACAAAAAACGTCTCGGGTTACAGATGTAACCCCTGTTCCATGAGTAAGGGAACGAGACGCTACGTCGAATGACATGATGGGAACCCTGCATTTTGTGTTCGTGAAGCACCTCTGTATCCAACCAATGAGGAAACGTGACGTCAGAGGCGGGTGACGTCACGGACCAGGAAACTATAAAGCATACCCAGAACAAAGAACGCTAGCTTCTGGAATATGTCTGAAGCAAGACGCTCACAGGTATGCCGGGGGTACGGCAACGTGACGTAGCGTCTCGTTCCCTTACTCAGGGAACAGGGGTTACATCTGTAACCCGAGACGTTCCCTTTCGTGGGAACTATCGACGCTACGTTGAATGACGTGATGGGAACGCTATCCCAACTACGCCATATCACCAAGTACCTGTCTGTTATCTTGTAGACAGAACGGAGGACCCTGGAAAGGAACCTACGTCCAGGTTGTAAAACCAATAAATGTGTGCTGGGATGACCATCCAGCAGAACCACATATGTCATTAATGGATACTCCTGACATTAAGGCCTTTGAGGCCGCCATACCCCTAGTCGAGTGAACACGGACAGCTAATGGAGATGGCTGTCCGGCCCCCTCATAAGCAAGTGAGATAGCCTCGACCACCCACTTGCTCATTCTCTGCTTAACTAAACAGCTAAATATCTGCTTACACTTTAGGCCTGTGATATTAATGTATTTCTATATATTACCTGTTCCATCTCCATGCAGCATATATTCTCAGTTTCATTATAGTATGTCCTAACTGAATCCTGTATGGAGAGAATCAGCTCTTGAAGCTCCCTCTTAGGCCAAGCACAGCAGCTAATTTGCATTTAAAGGGCCCACACTGAAATGGCACACTTTGTGCTTACCCCCAAAAATGGGCAGTTTTAACATGCTATAAAAAATGATCTGTGGGCTAAAGCTGTGAAAAGTGAAAATTGAAAAAAAGTGACATTTCTCTCATGTATAACTATAGGGGAAAGTGGGGTGAGTTGTGCCAGTTTTTACTCAAAGTGACTTTAAAGTGAGGCCATGGCAGTAATGCCTTCAACTTAAGAATGTACATATATTTCAGGATGTGGTGCATGCCTGAGAACAATAACTTTGGATCTGAAATAAATTGTTTCAGAAATATAGCTTTTGGAAAAAAAGTGGTCTCGTGGCACAACTTGCCCCTGGTGCGGTGTAAGTTGTGCCTTTGGGGAGAATACGTAGGGGTAATTTGTGCCAGTCATTTCTGAAGTAAACAGAACATTTTAATGTTATGAACTGTAATGCTATATGAAAGCAAGACAAATTCAATACAAAATTACTCATTTAAGGTTTATTTAGATATTGTCACCCTATTAAACTGTTGGAATATGCTAAGTCATATTTTGTAGTTTTTGGGAAAACACAAAAAACGTCTCGGGTTACAGATGTAACCCCTGTTCCATGAGTAAGGGAACGAGACGCTACGTCGAATGACATGATGGGAACCCTGCATTTTGTGTTCGTGAAGCACCTCTGTATCCAACCAATGAGGAAACGTGACGTCAGAGGCGGGTGACGTCACGGACCAGGAAACTATAAAGCATACCCAGAACAAAGAACGCTAGCTTCTGGAATATGTCTGAAGCAAGACGCTCACAGGTATGCCGGGGGTACGGCAACGTGACGTAGCGTCTCGTTCCCTTACTCAGGGAACAGGGGTTACATCTGTAACCCGAGACGTTCCCTTTCGTGGGAACTATCGACGCTACGTTGAATGACGTGATGGGAACGCTATCCCAACTACGCCATATCACCAAGTACCTGTCTGTTATCTTGTAGACAGAACGGAGGACCCTGGAAAGGAACCTACGTCCAGGTTGTAAAACCAATAAATGTGTGCTGGGATGACCATCCAGCAGAACCACATATGTCATTAATGGATACTCCTGACATTAAGGCCTTTGAGGCCGCCATACCCCTAGTCGAGTGAACACGGACAGCTAATGGAGATGGCTGTCCGGCCCCCTCATAAGCAAGTGAGATAGCCTCGACCACCCACTTGCTCATTCTCTGCTTAACTAAACAGCTAAATATCTGCTTACACTTTAGGCCTGTGATATTAATGTATTTCTATATATTACCTGTTCCATCTCCATGCAGCATATATTCTCAGTTTCATTATAGTATGTCCTAACTGAATCCTGTATGGAGAGAATCAGCTCTTGAAGCTCCCTCTTAGGCCAAGCACAGCAGCTAATTTGCATTTAAAGGGCCCACACTGAAATGGCACACTTTGTGCTTACCCCCAAAAATGGGCAGTTTTAACATGCTATAAAAAATGATCTGTGGGCTAAAGCTGTGAAAAGTGAAAATTGAAAAAAAGTGACATTTCTCTCATGTATAACTATAGGGGAAAGTGGGGTGAGTTGTGCCAGTTTTTACTCAAAGTGACTTTAAAGTGAGGCCATGGCAGTAATGCCTTCAACTTAAGAATGTACATATATTTCAGGATGTGGTGCATGCCTGAGAACAATAACTTTGGATCTGAAATAAATTGTTTCAGAAATATAGCTTTTGGAAAAAAAGTGGTCTCGTGGCACAACTTGCCCCTGGTGCGGTGTAAGTTGTGCCTTTGGGGAGAATACGTAGGGGTAATTTGTGCCAGTCATTTCTGAAGTAAACAGAACATTTTAATGTTATGAACTGTAATGCTATATGAAAGCAAGACAAATTCAATACAAAATTACTCATTTAAGGTTTATTTAGATATTGTCACCCTATTAAACTGTTGGAATATGCTAAGTCATATTTTGTAGTTTTTGGGAAAACACAAAACGTCTCGGGTTACAGATGTAACCCCTGTTCCATGAGTAAGGGAACGAGACGCTACGTCGAATGACATGATGGGAACCCTGCATTTTGTGTTCGTGAAGCACCTCTGTATCCAACCAATGAGGAAACGTGACGTCAGAGGCGGGTGACGTCACGGACCAGGAAACTATAAAGCATACCCAGAACAAAGAACGCTAGCTTCTGGAATATGTCTGAAGCAAGACGCTCACAGGTATGCCGGGGGTACGGCAACGTGACGTAGCGTCTCGTTCCCTTACTCAGGGAACAGGGGTTACATCTGTAACCCGAGACGTTCCCTTTCGTGGGAACTATCGACGCTACGTTGAATGACGTGATGGGAACGCTATCCCAACTACGCCATATCACCAAGTACCTGTCTGTTATCTTGTAGACAGAACGGAGGACCCTGGAAAGGAACCTACGTCCAGGTTGTAAAACCAATAAATGTGTGCTGGGATGACCATCCAGCAGAACCACATATGTCATTAATGGATACTCCTGACATTAAAGCCTTTGAGGCCGCCATACCCCTAGTCGAGTGAACACGGACAGCTAATGGAGATGGCTGTCCGGCCCCCTCATAAGCAAGTGAGATAGCCTCGACCACCCACTTGCTCATTCTCTGCTTAGATGCTGGACCTCCTTTCTAATGAGACCCATAAAACACACAAACAATTGATCGGTTTTGCTCCACAGGGCAGCTCTGTGGACATATGCATCTAAAGCCCTCACTGGGCAGAGCAGATTGAGTTTCTCCTGATCCGAAGTTGTAAATGGAGGAAGATGGAAGGCCTGAAGTACGATGGAACTTGGGACGTTGGTGGGGACCTTAGGCATATAGCCTGGTCTAGTGTGCAGGAACGCTTTGACTATTCCAGATGCGAATTCCAAACACAAAGAAGCAGCTGAAAGTGCTTGAAGATTTCCTATTCTTTTAAGAGATGAAATAGCCAGTAGAAATATGGTCTTTAAGGGTGAGGAATTTCTCTGAAACTTCCTCTAGTGGTTCGGAGGAAGCCTCGGCTAACCCTTCTAATACCACGGCCAAGTCCCAGGCTGGAGTCCTTGTACGTACTGAAGGCCTCAGCCTCAGAGTACCACGGAGGAAGCGTATAAAAAAGGGGGTCTCGACCTACCGAGGAATCCCCCAGAGGAGTATGGCCAAAATAGCCGCATACACTTCCTAGTGGAGGGAGCTCTGGAGTGGAGTATGCAGCATTTATGAACCTGGCCCCCTCAGAGGCCAGGCCCACAGTCTCCATAGTTCTGGGCGTGGATGAATTATCATGCCGCCCGCTTGAAACAGGAGGTCCTGCCTGAGAGGAAGCTCCATCAGGGAGCCATCTAGAAGTGACACTAAGTCTAAGAACCATATTGTGGTTGTCCAGTACAGGGCTATCAATATTAGACTGACCCCTTCCTGGCGCACTTTCTCCAGAACTCCCGGGAGCAGAGCGAATGGGGAAATGCATACAGACGCAGCCTCGTCCACGTCTGTACCATGGCATCCAGACCCAGTGGTGCTGAATGTGAGCTCCACACCTCAGTGTGGAGACTCCATTCCCCGGGCCTCGGCCCCTGCCTCGACAGGGTGTCTGCTCCCACATTTTAATGCCCTCAGGTCTGGGAGGAAGTATTTTACTGCAAGAAATACCGCCATCATTTCCAGCCGATTTAAGTGCCAGGAACTGATTGTCCTCCCAGAGACCCTGAGCTGAGCGACCACTCATGATCGCTCCCCAGCCCATGAGGGAAGCATCCGTCGTAAGCATTACGCGACGACGAGAAGTCCCCAACATGGGTTCTGGGACAGGAACCAAGGCTTTTTCCACATGACCAGAGCACAAAGGCATCGCCGCGTGACTTTTGATCTTGCGAAAAGGATTTCCCCTTGGAGAAAACCCCTTGGTCCTGAGCCACCACTGTAGGAGTCTCATTTGCAGAAGGCCAAAAGTTATCACGTTGGACGCAGCTGCCATAAGACCCAACAGTCTCGGAAACTGTTTTACAGTGAGTGACTGGTCATAGGAGACCACCGTCGTGTTGTCCGTACGGACCAACACGTGGTGGCCCCTCAGGTCTGGGAGGAAGTGTTTCAGTTCTAGAGACACCGCCATCATCTCCAGCTGATTTATGTGCCAGGAGAGCTGATGGTCCTCCCATAGACCCTGAGCCGAGCGACCACTCATGATCGTCCCCCCCAAACCGTGAGGGAAGCATCTGTCGTAAGCATTATGCTACGACGAGGAGTTCCCAGCACGGATCCCTGGGACAGGAACCAAGGCTTCTTCCACATGACCAGAGCACGAAGGCATCGCCGCGTGACTTTGATCATGCGAAAAGGATTTCCCCTCAGGGAAAACCCCTTGGTCCTGAGCCACCACTGTAAGGGTCTCATGTGCAGAAGGCCAATAGTAATCACGTTGGACGCAGCTGCCATCAGACCCAACAGTCTCTGAAACTGTTTTACAGTGAGTGACTGGCCTAACTTCACCCAATTCACGGCTCCGAGAATGGAATTCACACGAGCAGGAGACAGCCGCGCATGCATCGTGGTAAAATCCCAGATTACTCCTAGATAGTTTGCAATCTGACTCGGAACCAGCACACTCTTTTTGGCATTGAGCCTCAGCCCAAACTTTTTCATGTGCGACAGAACAACATCTCGATGTTGAACTGCCAACTGTTTTGTTTGAGCTAATATCAACCAATCGTCGATATAGTTCAGCACGCGGATGCCCTGGAGTCTCAATGGAGCCAGCGCTGCATCCACGCACTTCCTGAACGTGCGGGGTGATAATGATAGGCTGAAAGGAAGAACCCTGTATTGGTAAGCTTTGTCCCCGAAAGCAAACCTGAGGAACTTCCTGTTAGAAGGATGGATGGTGTGGCGACCAGGGCGGGCGAGAGCCGTGAGGGAACGGCGCGAGGCCGGTGGCACGAGTGTTAATGAGCTTCACCTGGGAGGCGCACCGGCCTTGAGTCCCTCACGGAGGAGCTCCGGGAGCATAAAAGGAGGAGCGACTACCGTGGAGGACGAGAGAGGACCAGGCCTGGACTTTATGTTATGGTTTTGTTATGTTTGGGTGGCCGGCAGACGTCCGCGAGGGTCTGCCGGCATTACTTTCGTTTTGTTTATTTTGGATTAAAGTTATGTTGAATGTTCGCCAGTTCCCGCCTCCTTCTTCCCACATTTACGAACACGGTTACATTGGTGCCGAAACCCGGGAGGAAGGAGGGACATGCTGTCGGAGAGCCCTCGCTGCTGAGGGAGTGAAGACCGCGAGAGGCTGCCCGAGGCGGTGGTACTGGAGCCTAGTGAAAGGTGGGACGAAGAGCTCGAGGCCGTGCCCCTGGGACGAGGTGGGGTGGCTGCCGTCCAAGAGGGAGCGGACGAGTCGCCGCCGTTCGCCGTGGGCCGGAGCCTGCTGCCGTCCGCCATAAAGGGGAGGAGCAGGGAACGGGGGACTCGCTGCCGGCTGCCCTCAGTCGGAGGAGCCATCGCCGGCCGCCAGGAGGCGGTCGAGGATCGGGCCGTCCACCGAGCGTCCAGTGCCACCGCATGGCACCGCGAAGAAGAGCCTCTCGGCAGGCTGAGGACCAAGCAGCAGTGTGTCGGGGAACCGGACCAAGAATTTTTTTTTTTTCCTCTCTCCCCTCTCTCGTCCTGTCGCTCCCCTTGCTTCCGTCTCCTTTCTCTCGTCTCGTCTGTCCTTACCCCCAGGTGCTGCGGCCGCCGAGACAGGCCCCGGGGGGGGGAGTAGAGCGCAGACTCGGGAGTACCCCCCGGCCTGCGAGGGGCGATGGGGGTATGTGGCGACCAGGGCGGGCGAGAGCCGTGAGGGAACGGCGCGAGGCCGGTGGCGCGAGTGTTAATGAGCTTCACCTGGGAGGCGCACCGGCCTTGAGTCTCTCACGGAGGAGCTCCGGGAGCATAAAAGGAGGAGCGACTACCGTGGAGGACGAGAGAGGACCAGGCCTGGACTTTATGTTATGGTTTTGTTATGTTTGGGTGGCCGGCAGACGTCCGCGAGGGTCTGCCGGCATTACTTTCGTTTTGTTTGTTTATTTTGGATTAAAGTTTTGTTGAATGTTCGCCGGTTCCCGCCTCCTTCTTCCCACATTTACGAACTGTGTTACAGATGGATACATGAAAGTAAGCATCTTTCAGGTCTATCACAACAAACCAGTCCTCGGACCTGATCTGTGGGATAACCCTCCATCCTTCTTTGGAACAATGAAGTATAGGTTGTAAAACCCTGACAGCTTGCTGGGAGGAGAACCCTTTCTATAGCTCCTTTTTGCAAGAGCGTCATAACCTCCTGTTCCATTACCAGAGACTGCTCGGGGGCCACCACTGTGGGAAGGACCCAATTAAACTGGGGCGGGCGAGACCCGAATTTGTAACCCTTTTCTATTGTGAGCAGCACCCATTTTGAAATATTTGGGAGAAGTTTCCATTCTGCCTTATTTACAAAGGGAACCAGTCTCTCGATACTGGCCTCTGGTGTTTTTTGAGCACTTGCGAACCGGCAAGGAACCGCCGAATCAAGTGATGACCGGCCCTCCTCGGAGGATCGGTGGAGACCGCTGCGCCCTGAAGCACACTGGGTGGCAGGGTTAGCAGAACGGCCCCCTGAGGAAGCCAAAGAGGGATGGGTACCAAGTATTTTAATACCCAACCCTCTCTGGAGGGGGCTGCCCTCCAATGTCCCGCGCCACTGGCATCAGGACCTCTTCGAAGCCTTCTTGGTGATAATTACAGTCCGCAGATCTGTGTTACCCCACAAAGACATCGGCTGTGTCGCCTGTCCCTGTCCCCAAGCTTTCTGCGGGGGACCAAGGATGGCGACACTTTCTTTTAAATTCCTCAGAATGTAATGTATTCAATATTTCATTTAATCCTCAAATTAAATGCAGCCAGTTCTTATATAAATATATATATTTTTGAACAGACTGAATATATTTAGAATGCAAAAAAGAATTATAGATCGTAATAATTCGAGAGAAAGAGAGAAAGGGAAACTCCCGTCTGCTCAGATCCCTTAATATATACATATATATACATATATATAGGCTACATACACACACACATGCATAATTACGGACACGTGATACATGCGCAGCCTCAGCAAACGCAAGACCCGAGCCCTATATTCATTCTTGCAGACTTAATCTACGCGCTGCCTCTGCAACGCGAGATCCGAGCCATATATTCTTTAATGAAAACCCAATCCACGCGCTGCCTCGGCAAGCGCGAGATCTGAGCTATATTCTTTAATGAAAACTCAACCCACGTGCTGCCTCGGCAAGCGCGAGATCCAAGCTTAGACTTTTATTCCCTCGAGAATAAAGCCAACAGGAGTGGAGCTACAAAACTCCCGCTAGTGCATACTTTTCTTCTGGACATTTTTATGAATGAACACTGTCAGTTGTGAGCTGACGTGCACGCTCCACTCCCAGCAAACGACACATAAATCGTGTGTATCCCCACTCGCTTTGTAGTGTAGCACAGGAGGAAAATCAAACTGCTGTTCACGATTGATTTGTTATAAACGTGTGATTTTGAAACACGATATATGTGTGACTGTGAGGTTGCGATCTTCAGATCGATATCACAATATGCACCTCCTCAGAGCTGGACATGTGAATATATCTGTGCCTCAACCCGGGGGAAGAAACCGCCAAGTGTGCTTCCACTTGGGAGACGGCGCTGAACCTGGCTGGTGAGGGCAGAGAAAGGGCGGCGCCCATCTCTAACCCCTCTGTCAGATCCATTTGTGAACCTCACGAACGGAGCCTCCGCCCTGCCTCGGCAGAAGCGGGACCCGATCCGCGGGGAACACTGGAGCACAGTGTCCTGAGAGTGAGTTTTTACAGTGCACACAGACGGCTCCCTCGAGAGCTGCCTGGGCATACTCACTCCCACTTCACTGCTGTTTTTCGCCATAATACGTGTCTTTTTTATATATAAATATATGGATTGGTGTGAGATACTCTTGTCCTCAGACAAAGAGATCGTGATTATTTATATGTGATAAGACAAACAACACCAAATAAGACACACAAGATAAAGAGAGTGCTTGCTGAAGACAACAGAAGCTAGCATTCTTTGTTCTGGGTATGCTTTATAGTTTCCTGGTCCGTGACATCACCCGCCTCTGACGTCACGTTTCCTCATTGGTTGGATACAGAGGTGCTTCACGAACACAAAATGCAGAGGGTTCCCATCATGTCATTCGACGTAGCGTCGATAGTTCCCACGAAAGGGAACTTAAATACACAATATATGATATTTGTGAATCATTTCAGGCAAAAAGGATTTGGCAATAGATTCCTGTTGACATACATAGAACGCTGTCTGTCAATTATAAGAATAACATAAGAATATGCCATGTTACAAATTATTATGCAAGTGACATATCAGTAAGATTTCAGTAGAATAAACATTCAGATTTTAGTTTTTCCTAAGAAAATGTTTGTTTGTTTATTTATCCATGTCTTATAACTGGTATCAATCTCAGACAAAATAATTTGCCAGATCTATGGAAACCATACTTAGAGGTTGTTCCACATTATTAAGCAAGTCACAGTTTTCATGCAAAATGGGGAGGAAGAAAGATCTTTCTGAAGATGAAAATACCTGTTTGCTGCTAAACACTGGCTTTTTTTATAGCTGCCCTTTTAATACAATTAATTTTTTTTGACAGGAACTTTCATTAATAAGGCTTTATCTGACCGAGTTCTGCTGTGCTCTAAATCACTCACAAATCTTATGATAATTCGATAATCTCCATTCCATTCAGTTTTCACACAATATTAGTTGTTTTCATGCCTTTTGCACAACATTGGCCCATTTTATGCTTTTCATCTTCAGAAAGTGCGTTTTATAAGTGCGTGGCATGATGGGTTTTGGTCTAAAATCAAGAATGTCACATAGCTGCTAAAATGTAAGAGTACAATGATCAATTACAAATTAATAATATGTTGAAAATAATCATACGTGGGGATGAGTTGTGCCACTGGCACAACTTAACCCAGGCTCTCTGGCACAAATCACCCCGGATGCACAAGTTTGAAAAATTAGCATGATCCAAGCAGCTAACATCATGCTATACTGTATAGACTCATTGTGTAGCCTGCTAAAGCACTAAAACATGTGTGAAATGTTTTCAAACTTATCTATAATTGTTCAGACACTACAATCAAAAAACCTTAAATCATAGAAATTTTACTTTGAAAGGGGAAAGGGGTTTTTTTTAGCTAAAATGTGATTTCCTCTCATGCCATGTGTCTCTCTTCTTTGGAGGATGAGTAAAATGGATGGCTTTTCAAAATTATGTGGTCACATGACCAATTTCTTCTATGGTTTTCCAGAAACAATGGGTGGAACTACTTCCCCCCTGGCACAAATCACCCCACTCTCCCCTACTGTGCAAATTTGAACATGGTTGCTACATCTAACCACACTACCACAGTAGTGCCCTCAAGGAAAAGCTTTTCGTTATGAAAATACATTGGTTTTAACTGGAAGGGTGTCACAAGCTCCTGTACTATGACATACTTTGCCAAATATTGGCCTCAACTACTAAAAGTAGAGTCTCAAATAGCAGAGGACTACAGAGTAGAAACACATATAGCGTCCATCATGTGAACAAAAATGTCTCAGCCTGTTTATAGCAATATAAACACTGAACCAAGAGAAACCATACAGGTACATATACAACACAAACATACAATTAGGAATTGAGAAAACATTTATCTTGATGTCTGTCATTTTCAGAAAGTGTTTGTGTGAAGATCAGAAGCTCCAGAGCAGCTGCAGTGTGTTTGGTGTATAATAATTACATTATTAAATATGTTAATAAATAATGTTAAATAAAGTCCAAACAATGAGTTCAGTCAAATACAACCAACAGTAGCTTGAACTCAGACCACAAAACTATAAGCTTTGATGAAGACAAAGACTGAACATAAATGCTTTTAGATGACACACAGCTCATAAACTGAAGATTGACCAGATCAATACAGTGAGAGACACAGATAACATGCAGTCACTGTAACAATGTTCATGCATCAACATTAATTGTGTTGAAACAATGGTGAGATTTCAACAAAATAATCATTGGGAATCTCAGTAAATCAATGTTACTCTATGATTGATTCCACATCACCTGTGTTGAATCAATATGAAATTGATAAAACAATATTTACCAATGATTATTGTTGTTAATGTTAATGTGATGTTGATTCGAAGTCACTTAAACAGTATTAATATTTCAGCAACACTTCAATGGTGCTTCAACAAATTCCTGACCATTTTAAAAATGTGGAAAACCTTTTAAAATATAAATGACGCCTTTTACAGCAATTTAGCTGTATTTATTTTATTTGACAGTTTAACACAATTAATGACAAAATGACATGCAAAAAGGACAAAAGCATCACAAACTTTTTAAAAAACACATTAATTTCAGAAGTCTAATGTCATAATTAAAAAAAATTTAAAAATCTGGCTTGCATCAGACTACTGCCTTTTCTTTTGGGTTAAAAAAAAAGAAAGAAACCATGATGTTACTTAAGAGTAATTAAATTCATTTGTCAGAATTGTGCTTGTTCTCTATGAACATTTTGCATGTAGTGTATTAACAAGTTGTAGTAGAGTGACCCCTTCTGTTCAAAGTGGGGTATTGCATATAATTGTTTAAGTCCTTAGTTGATGAAATCACTAATGTGAGCCAAGGTTCAGCAGCCTAGAAGGGATACAGCGACAGCCAGAAGTGAGGCAAAATTTCATAATAAAGTAATCTATTTCCGATATAGTTGATGCTAACTATATGGAATGTAAAGAGCCTTTGTTGTGTTTGTGTGAACATTTTATTGACTCCGTACACTTAGAATTCTGTATTTTGTACTTTTACAGTTTTACGTTATTCCTTGGACAGCAGTAAATCCTGAAAACCATTCCTGGGAAGCGTTATCTGACTGCATACTGTAGGGCCCCGCTCGACAGAACTTACCAATGACTTTATCAATGAACAACATGATTGAACAAAGCTTTATTTGGTCCAAAAGATCCATTTCCTGACAGGAAACACCTAGCCTTAACAGAAGTGATGACGTGACTTCTCTTAACAAAGGACTCTGTCTAAAGGACTTCTTAGCTCATCAGCAATAAACTAATCAGAACCCATCACGTGGATCTGATCACATTAAATCTATTGATTCTCTCACAAAACCCTCTTGTATTATCAGACGGAACAGGAAAACACCCATCAACGGATTTAAAGACGAATCTGTCCTATCAATACCTCCCTTGTGTTGACTGTCCATCGTGACCCGGTCTATCAAGACTCCGGTCAAAGTTTAAACTATGCTTAAGGACTCAATCTTGAATCTCAAAAGGGACAATTGTCGATTACTTAAAGTATTAACTATATCCAGAATAACATTTGATATGATGTGATTACTAACATGTTGGATTCAATGCATTATATGTTTGTATTCCCGTATGCATCTTCTTTCTCTTATAATCATTGTTTTTATTTAGGTCAATCTAGTAATATGAGCGTAAGAAGTGTGTCGTGTTTGAGCTCTAAATGCAGAATTTATAATTCTCTGTAATTCTGTGTGAATGAAACACTGAAATTCAGTATCAGGAAAATATTAAGAAACTTTATAAAGTTGTTAATAAAACAGGAGAATTTTCTGCAGATATCACGTGATGTGATCAATAGACAATAGACGAGGCGTGTCTAATCTCCGTAGCAACGTCTCATTGGAGGATCGCTCCTTTAAAACTATGCTGTCCAAACAAGCTAGTGCTGGAAGTCAGAAGTCGGTCAGAAATCGCTCGAAATCGGTCAGAAGCCGGACTGAAGCAGTCGTTGAAGCCCGGTAGCCGAAGCACCGCTACTTTGACCACGGCGGAAAAGTCACATGGGTCATTGATAACTGATTGACCGGGGCTGATTTTCCATCTAACACCCGACTTCAAACACGAGCTGCGCCGCTGATCATTCAACAGCCGTCACATCCAGACTCCGCAACCCTCTGTGAAATATCTGACCAAAGTCTCCCAAGAAGAGAGCCGCTCAAGCCAGACGCTCAGATCAGAACAGTTGCACCAGCCAGCGACATGCTTCAAAGCTTCCGCACAACCCACAGGGCTTTCCCGAGAAGACGTCACCTGAAAGACAGCCAATCCAGAACGGGATTCCGCTGTACACGAGTCACGGAACAACCCGATTACCTCAGCTGTCAGAGCAAACGCAGGTACAAGCAAACTTCTCTCTCTCTTGCTGGAAACTGGTGAAACTCCTTTAAACCTAAAGAATCAAGCCAAAGCTCTGCTTTTGTGATTTTCCTCAGGTTATAAGTTAAGTTAGCACTGAACTTGGGACTTTTCATTACTCATCAACTCCGCAAATGTGTGTGCATGTATGTATGTGTGTGTGTGTGTGTGTGTGTGTGTGTGTGTGTGTGTTTAGCCTTAGTTTCCTGTAATCATTAGAAGTAGTCAATAAACCTTGTTTTGATTTTCACATATACGAGTTTCTTGTGCTGTGTGTCAAATTACTGTCTTAAACTTAAAGATCAAATTACCTCTTGCTTATAATATAATAATTACAGTAATAACAATAATCATAATAAAATATTGTTACTGTTGGCCGCAGAATAATATTTTATCCAGAATTGGTGAAATTTCAATACTCAAGCAAGGCTTTTGAGATAAAGGGCAGAACAACAGTCTATTAACGCTTCAATGTCTAATGGAAGCACTATGGCAAGGTGTCCAATCTTTCTAACCAACTTTATCTCCAGCCCTAATCTCCAATTTATCTCCAGACTGTAGCGATACATTCGCTAATGCTGAGGAGATGGTCGATTTCAAACATTTTCTAATAATTTTAAAGTGAATAATTTTAATATAGTGAGTCAGTTGAAGGCCACACTGCTAAATAAGGCCCTAGGTCTGGATGATATGTGTGGTAGAACACTGAATCACGAATCACTGTCCTGAACATCTTATGCCGAGTTCAGACTGCATGATTTTCAAAGTAATCGGGTCACTGTTCTTTTCACACCATGCATGACTATCTTGGCCAGCATTCAGTCGCTGCAGTGTTCAAACTGCACAATGGATCTGCAAAAGAAGGTTTCGAATGAAGTCGAATGAAGCTGGAGTCAGCGCATCAAGAGTCACCACACTCAGACATCTTCAGGAAAAGGACTACCAAGCCACTTCTGAAACAGAAACAACGTCAGAAGCATCTTACCTGGGATAA
The DNA here is from genome assembly GCF_024489055.1 of Chanodichthys erythropterus. Taxonomy (NCBI): domain Eukaryota; kingdom Metazoa; phylum Chordata; class Actinopteri; order Cypriniformes; family Xenocyprididae; genus Chanodichthys; species Chanodichthys erythropterus. Next base: position 35,756,558 of record NC_090228.1, on the reverse strand, counting down.
GGAGAAAAAGAACTGGACAGTGAACAGTGGTCGAAAGTCCTCTTTTCAGATAAAAGTAAATTTTGCATTTCATGTTGAAATCATGGTCCCAGAGTCTGAAGGAAGACTGGAGAGGCACAGAATCCAAGTCTAGTGGGAAGTTTCTGAAGTTAGCAATGATTTGGGGGGCCGTGACGTCTGCTGGTGTTGGTCCATTGTGTTTTATCAAGTGCAAAGTCAATGCAGCCATCTTCCAGGAGATTTTGGAGCACTTTATGCTTCCATCTGCTGACAAGCTTTATGGAGATGCTGATTTCCTTTTCCAGCAGGACTTTAGCACCTGCCCACAGTGCAAAAACCACTTCCAAGTGGTTTGCTGACCATGATATTACTGTGCTTTATTGGCCAGCCAACATGCCTGACCTGAATCTAAGGGATATTTTCAAGAGAAAGATGAGAAACAGTCGATCCAACAATATACAGATGATCTGAAGGCTCAATAGTGCCTTAACAGTGCCACAGGCTGATCACTTCCATGCCACACTTCACTGATGCTGTAATTTGTGCTAGGAGCAAGTCATTTGCTGTAACATGTGAGTGAAAGTGTGTTTAGCTTCTACCTGTAAATGATGAAATGTATCTGTGTTTTAATTCTTAGGAATTTGTCAGAGATGGGTTTGTTAGTTTCTGGATTGGTCTGACTGACAGTGATGTGGAGGGCAGATGGAAATGGGTTGATAGCACCAACATGACCTCTGGGTGAGAAATCACTGAATTAATTATTCTCTAATAAATGATCATATCTCACAGGAAGCAGCACTGAACATCTAATGCTGATCTGTTCTTTCAGGTTCTGGAGGTCTGGACAACCTAATAGTCACAGTGATGATAAAGACTGTGTTTTGACTTATTCAACAGGATGGGAAAATTATCCATGTAATAGAACATTAAGATGGATCTGTGAGAAGATTATTTTTAAATGACACGTTTCAATAAATATGTGAGCATAATGCATTATGAACTCACAAGCAACTGTTTGAAATCACAGAAGTGAAGATCAGGGGTCTCATTTATAAAGCGTGCGTACGCACAAAACGGGGATGGAAACGTGCGTACGCCAGTTCCCACGCAAAGGTTGTGATCTATAAAAACAAGCTTGACGGGAGAGTGTGCGCACCTTTAAGCAAACTTTGAGCTGTGCGTACGCACATTCTGGAGACAAAAGTGATATGAATTGAGATAGTAGATGTGCTATTTTCGATCACTTTTCCAGTGACACGCTGTTTTAATGACAGCGAGGAGCGCTGGAAGCACAATAATTCCTCTTTAAACTAAACTGCAGATGTTATGACAAAATAATTTTTCGAGAATGACGATCAGTGATGCACACTTTACTTCGATATTATGGAAGACACTGCTGGATTCGGTGGTCGAACGGTCCGTTGTCCAGTTTGAATAGGTCCAATAATATCTTACTGTACAACCACAGCTGCAGGAGGTGTTATTGTGAACAATCTTTAAACAATTACCATTTGAAGGATATCATTTGAGGAAAATGGTAAGATTTTCATGTTTTCTTTTTAAAATACTTTGTCAGTGACGCGCCGTTTCAGACAATTGTATTTACACTACAATAAATAAGTAGTCCGATCTGTTTTTACTAAAAATAGCCTATAAACTTCCTAAAAGATTTGAATTGTTTAAAACTATTAAAATACTATCTGGCCAGTGGAAATGAATGAATCAACTCTATCCTAAAACCTTTATCTGAAGTATTTTATACAATTTAGTTTTTATGGATATTTTGATATATTTATTCTAAAACATAAAGAGGATATTGGATGATCTTTATCAATATAATGTGTGGCACAAATTGCATTTATGGTCCATATCTAATATTTTCCAATGTCTTGTACCTTTGTTAACCGTGAATGTCACGTGGTTGGGAACATGTATGGAAATGATATGCAGATGAGGTTATGCATAGTAAAACTAGGCGTCGTAAGCTCTATATATGGTGATTTCGGGGAGGAGACAGGGTGGAGATGCACGTACGCACAATCTTCCGCAGACTGGGATTTATAAAGGGATTTGTGCGCAGGTTCTGGCATACGCATGGTTTTATACATCTGATTTTTTTTGTGCGTACACAGAATCTAGCTTTTGCGCGTACGTACACTTTTAGTAGGGATCCTATGCACAGTTTTATAAATGAGACCCCAGGAGACTTGGATGTGTCTTCAGCAGGAATCTTTATTGAGAACATGTGGTGTCGGTTACTGAAGTCATCAAGTCTAACTGAGGCAGTGTACATTGAAGTTTATATACATTCAAGGGGGAGGGATACATACAGTAGAGGTGGAGACAATCTAAACAAAGCATCCAAATGCATTGCAGGAATCAGCCCGTTCCCGGCATTTCCCAGCCATGATCTAATCAGCATAACAGTGTCATTCAAATGCATAGGTGCCAATCTAATCAGTCTGCATACCTATTCAAAGCATGGGACAGGTGCTCTAAGAGCCATTAAAGTCAATAGGTGAGAGTCTCTGGCTTATTTGACTTACGATTAAGAGAACAGGAAGTGGCAGAAAACTCTTGCTGGAAACTTTGCTTAAAGGGGCTCTATGTAGGAATGACACCCAGTGGTCAAAATAGGTACTGCAGTCCAAATTCAAAATATTGTTTGCCCTGCCCCCTCATTCAAAGACGCGGGTGGCCAGCTTGGCACACAACAAGAGGGAGCGCAATTGACAATGAAAGCCGAGGAGACTTAAACACTGTAAGCTGATGAGTTGATTTAGCTGTGTTTTAATATGCTGTCGTTCATAGAGATATTTAGGTTAGGTAGAATCTGCGATTCTCTGACCCAGTTTGTTTGCCGTTTTCCATTACTGCAATACGCATTGTTTTCCGCCAATTGGCAACTGTGATGTCGAATGTTTCGCACAGACCAAAACAAAGACGACATTCCGACACGGAACACACATTTTCAAAGTAGAATATCTGGCTGTAGCATTGTTTTACTGAGAAACAAGTAATTGAACTTAGCATGTTTCCTCAATATCTGCTAACTTATTGGGGTATTTTTATGCTTTATTAAAGTAAAAATCTTACATAGAGCCCCTTTAACAGAATCATTCATCTGATATCATCTTTACCTTAAAATGCTAAGTACAATGTACTTCACCTTAGTATTTCATGTGATGTTATGTCAGGATGTAGGATCAGCAGATCTTAAACTTTTTTTGGATAAGGAAAGTCTTGGTTCAGCTAAGACAATCCGAGAACACAACAAGGTAAGGTTGAGACCAGACAATGAATGAACAAGAAGAGTGCAGTTTTGTAGAGTAGACTGGTGATTGTAGACAGGTGCAGGAAATTAGTAATCAGGTGATTGCAATCTGGTGAATGTGGTGCGTGATGACGGTGGTGACTGGCAGTGTGTTCCAAACGGGATATATCGCCCTCCGAAGGGCACTTCGGAGTGAAAATAATCATGGCCGCCATATTGAAGGGTCGTTCCAAACCGAAGTGCTCAAAACTGGCCACTTCAAAGAGCCCTTCGGAATTAAGGATTTCGAAGGGAACAACTGACGGACACTTCGGACCCCCATGATCCTTTGCAAATGGAAGTTTGACGTCACAGAATGGGTACTGGAGGCTCAGAGTTCGATTAACTATAAAGGTATGTATAATATTTTATACATATTTTAAATATATAATATTTTTCTGTACTACTGTAGCCTAATATTTATATGAGTTAGATTTGGTACATTATTATGGTCAAAACGACTTTCTACTTCAACAAAAATACTTTACAGCTCCCTTTATCAGTCCATTCAAATGTTTAAAATATATAAATACAATATAGCCTACATGCTGTAAACCTAAAATAAATAAACTAACGTTAAACAAAATCTATCCTCGATTGTCTTGTTAAGATGACGCAGAAGTGCATTCCAAAAGAAGAGTTTTTTTGATCCCTTCGAAGCTCTCACTCTGGAGGGTAAACCCTTTGAAGGGATTAGGGCATAGGGATGAGCCCTTCTGAATGGAACGCAGGGCCTGTTGACTCCCTGACAGCTATGAAATGCACCAGATTTAAATATTCATGAAATTATTACTACTACTACTAGTACTTGTCAGGGTGTACTGTGGTAGAAAGGAATCGCTTGACGAATAGGAGTCCAAACAAAACACTCTTCAATATAATCCACTAGGAAACAGAAGGAAAATACAGGAGAATCACAGGTAACCACTTTGTACCTTTAACTTACACTCTCAGTTTTAGTTCTGTCAGGATCACTATCGCCAGAGATGATCAGTTATCATATAGTTTGGATTGGCGATATGGTTCTGTTCTGGGCAAAAAATCCCTGCCCATCCCAGATGCCTTAAACAGGCATGTTGTCAATAACCTGATAGCATTCAGCAAAACAGTGCTTCCCACAGATCTGAAATACTTGTAGCTGTGTGGAAAATCCTTCTACACACAGCACAAAAATGGTCAGAAGCTAAAATAGTTAACTTCAAATTAACGAGAAATGTAATTACTGTATATGAAATGGAGTTAATAATTAATTGAATATAAATCAAATTAAATACAGTTTGTAAACCAAAATAATACCCAGGGGGAGTATACATTTTTAATGACTTATTTATGAACAAATCCTAAATACACTCAGACTCTTATTTTGAAATGTGTATGCTTACTATTGCGGGCTGCTCATTCTTGTTTAGATGAGGTAGATAATAATATACATTCTTACAACCATTTACAATAATTTACAAATCCATGACAAGTAAACTTTTGTCAATGTTGAACAGCATTAGTCATATCAGCATAAACAATCACTTGGCATAAATGTGTACTATAGTATACATTGATTGCGAACCACTTTGAAGCAGTCTGAGCACTGTGTGAGCAGGTAGAATGTGCAACAGCACCACAATAAACTTTGAAACGTGTGGAGCATACATGAAATTATAGCCTTTTGAAATTGAATCACATCAGGTACCATGATCTGTGTTTTCCCGTCCACAAAATGTGGGAAACACTGAAAGAGCTTAAAAAGGAAACTTAGCTTTGCTTTGTGAAGATGCTGAGATTTATGGAGGGTGAAACATGGATTCTTTATCTCCTTCTTGATGTCCTTCCCCATTGCGTGACGAGTGCAGATCTCATCTGACATGTTTCAGGTCACTTCCAAATTGAACATGAAGTGAAATCCGTGTAAATTCTCTAAATTTCGGATTATACAATTCATAGTGGTCTCGTCCGCTAAATTTGTCATTTAAGTAGCTTGTTTGTTTTTTTCCGACATGGGGACTACATTTGTTACAATGTTGCATTTTTGTCTTGGTTCAGTTCGCTTTCACACGGCAGCATTTCAAAGTTACCAAAATGTGTTTATGCAAATCACATTAAAGTGCAACTGTCCTCTTATTGTTTTCTCCAGGGATGGACTGGGACCAAAAATTGGCCCTGTCATTTTGACCCAGACCGGCCCACCACCACATAAGATCACAAATACCACCCGTCCTTCCGCTTATATATATATACATAATTTAATGACTATATAGTTATATATTACTAATTATATAATTTCATGATATATATATATATATATATATACATTTTATTTTATTTATTTTTTTAAGTTGTTTACAACCAAGTCACCAAAATACGATGACTACACTGATCATAACCCAACACACAACAGTAAATCTATTAGCCTTATTACAGTTTAGATATTCTTATCACAATGTTAATTGTTGTTGGTGTGGGTGACTTATATCCAACAAGCTAAGGTAAACAAGCTAGGTAACCTTATAATCGCTAAAATAGCGGACTCACAGGAAAAAAACATCAGTTATCATCTGTTTTTGTTGTTGTTGTTATGACTAATTACTCAGCACCGTCAGCATTAAAGAGAAAATAATCACTTCATCCGATGTTTTTGACTAAAATGGCCTTGACAGCCGACTTACTGGAACATATCTGTCTGTAGAACTGTTCTCTCCCGCCGGCGCCGCCGGACTTCTACAGAATCTACACACACGCGAGTGTGACGTGCGCGGTGGACCAAACCACTGTGAGGCAAGGGAGGGGTGACTCAAAATGTTTCTAAACTTAAAACGCCCGTTTGCGTTTGTATTGCTTTACTACTTACATAATTATTTTAAGTTAATATAAATTTTATAAATAAAATGGATATTAATCATATTTTTTTGAGGGGGACAGCACTCAGATAGGGGGGGTCCTGACCCCCCTGTCCCCCCCGCTATTTACACCCCTGCTGCTACTGCCGAAAACATTTGTGTCAATTTGACACATTTGGCAGCGTTTTTTTCTCTTGCGCAGCTTCCCTGCACCTCCTTTGCATTTCTTCTCCATGATCACACTGAAACTGCGTGCAGGCAGAAATCCTATAGATGGTACTGTTCAAAGATATGATTGGGCCAGTCCAGTGTCAATCAAGAAAACAACCAATGGGCCGCTGAGCTACATGTTTCATGAGCCGCATCTGTCAGAAGGAAAAAAAAAATAGCCTATGTGATATTTTTGACTAAAGTTTTGGGCCAGCAGCCCAGTGTCAATTGAAAAAGTATTGGACCGCTGATATAGGCCTACCACTTTCACTTTAATTTTTTTTTTTTTTTTTTGCGGTCGGTGACCGTCGGCCCCAAAAAGCACGTCGGCCCACCGGGAAAGTGCCCGGTATGCCAGATGGCCAGTCCGCCCGTGGTTTTCTCCATGTCACTTATAAAAATGATTGACAAGTTCGCTCCATGAGCTTATTGTGTCAAGTTTTTGTAACTGTCGTGACACACGCAAACACTACGAAAATAACGTCACACCCACTGTTAAATTATATACTATATTCGTATTAATACTGCAGCAAATTCAAACATGCTCTCTCTGGATCTCCCAGCGCTTTCTAGTAGGCTGAAACCATATACAAATGTTATAATGCAAGTAGAACAGGAATGAAGGCTTCGTCGGAACAGCACGGAGAAGCGCAACTATAAAACATTTAAGATGAAGAGAGACTTTATGGATTTCAACTACGGTAATGAATGTGCTCACAGAAACAGACACTACTGCTTTTTATATGACACATTTCCCGTTATGAATTATGATATCATTTGGTTCGTTGGTCCATCCGTTGGGTCGGATTGCTTTCACATCTCAAGCGAACCGGTTAAAAGCACAATTGCTGCTTTCATACCTGCCCAAACGAACCGCACCAAGGAGGATAACAAACTAGTGAGATTCAACCGAACTAAATGAGGCTGGTGTGAAAGCACCCTAAATGATGAACACCTGAACAGAACTCAATCCGTTTGTTCCAAACCAAGGAAACCAACAAGCAGAGAACAGAGAAGCACAAAACCAATTAACAAACCAACAATGGATACTAGACCAGGAAAACTAAATCAAACAGAATACAAAACATGAAAATCAGACTTTGACAGTACTACTGTACATTACTACTATTACATAACCCAAATCATGTATATATCAACCTGTAAAGAACTAATGTTACGTTTACCTCTGTCCTGAGTAAGATATTTTACATAAAAGATGTTTACATATAGTCCACAAAACAAAAATATAGCTGAATTTATTAAAATAACCCCATTCAAAAGTTTGTGAACATACCGATTCATCTGTGCTCCGATGCTTCATCAAGCATTGTTTTGAAATCATCCATCACTAAATAAGTCGTTATTTTGTTTTTTGGCGCACCAAAAATATTCTCGTCGCTTTATAATATAAATATTGAACCACTGTACTCACATGAACTGATTTAAAAATGTTTTTAGTACATTAATGGATCTTGAGAGAGGAAATGTCATTGCTCCCTATGTAGGCCTCACTGACCCATCGGATTTTAACAAAAATATCTTAATTTTGTGTTCTGAAGATGAACGAAGGACTTACGGGTGTGAAACGGCATGAGGGTGAGTAATAAATGACAGAATTTTCATTTTTGGGTGAACTAACCCTTTAAGAGTCGGGGGATGAAAAAGTTTTGAATTTTAAGATCAAGGAATATTGTACTTAATTTGTCTTCAGGAAATGTAAGTATCTTCTGTAGCTTCCAAAGGGCAGTACTAAAAAAAAAAAGAAAGATATTACAACAAAATAAGAATAATTTGGACACCTTCATCCTGTTCAAAAGTTTTCACCCCCATCCGGTGTTACTAAATAGGTTTGTTTGCCTCTTTGTTGCCTTACCTCAGATTTCACGAATTCCCAACACACACAAAAAAAAAAAAAAATAAATAAAAATCAGGAAAGCATGGGTGAGATTTATATGGCGAGATTAATGTCCTTGTTTTGTGTGCAGTATGCATTAACAAACTGAGGATGTTTTCATCTCATCTCATCTTGAACCTGCTGAAATGTTCCAGTAAATAAATTTCCTTTCCAAATGTGCATTTCCCCAGTAATCTGCCACAGTCCAGTGCTTGTTCTAACAGGGTTTCTACAGGTTATCAAATCTAATTTAATGCTTTTTAATGCCAATTTTTTAATTTTTTAATGCCATATATATGTCGCTGAATATCGATAGATGACGACATACGGCAATTAGAATATTCATCATGCCATTGTTGCATTTGCATTCTGCCAAGTGTCAGCCCTTTACATTTGTTTGCTTCTCTGCTGCTACCCTTTTGCTCACATAATATATTTTAATACAGCCAAATTCCCAATAAAATTGTTTCATATATATATATATATATATATATTCTGTTTTTGTCGTCAGACAATATGAAATGGTGACTGAAATGCAGCCCATTAAGATTACATACAGGGCTTGACATTAAGCTCGTAAATCGGTCATTCACTTGTTTGAATAAAACAGTTGCTTGTCTGGAAAAAAAGTTTTGTTTTTTTTGTGGTGGTGGTGGAAAAATAAATTTGTTCTGAATATTTCTGTTCATTGCAGCTTTGACATATGTAAATCTGCATATTAAAAAATGTAAGTGGCTTGATATTAACTAGGTTACTTGTAAACTGAACTGTTGTATGAAATAAGTGTCACGTTTTTAATCGTGATGGTAACCTATTTAGGAAAACAGCATTCTTGGTTGTGTGTGCTTCTCTCATGTTTCCATTTCTTCTCGAGATGGTGCGCGAGCCTCAACAGCGCAACCTTGTTATCGTCAGTCCATAATACAGCCTATTATTATCCACTATTCATCGACACTAAAACTAAATGTAATAAAATCAGTCTTACTCACGTTTTGGTGATTCCCAAGTTGCTCTTCTTTTTTTTTTTTTTTTTTGGTATTGACGTTTTAATCAGGTCCTTGTCCGGTCGGGAAAGTCAGGGCTTGAACTTTACATGTTAAACCAGCACTAAAATCCTGATTTATAATCGAGACGTTGTCTGACAAAATCACCATATACATGAGATAAAGACATTTGCTGTGATTTTGGCTGTATGTACATGTAAAATGATCACTCAGGTTAGAAGCAATAGCATCTATTTTATTTGTTCTCTGACAGAGCGCACATTCTCAGCTGAATGCACTGCTGGACTAGAGAGGTGGGCCTGCAGCAGCAAAGCAATCTCGCGCTCGTGCGGTAGTACCAGGGGGTCTCGGAATCAGGTTAACAAGTTGCTATATTCGTCACAACGTGCTTTCTTGGAAAAAAGTCGCAAAAGGGGCCTGAAAAGGCGCTAAGTTGGCAACACTGATGCAGCCTTCTGTCTCCAGGTGCCAGCCTGCCGATGTCCAAAACGGCATTACGGCAATTTTGCACTGGCTGAAGGCAATTACCAAACTGGTTCCGTGTGCGTATCATACCAATGTACATTTTGCGACAGCAAATCAAAGTTATTAAATATTTAGGCAAAATCCATTTAATGACTTTTAATGCTTTTTAATGCCCCACAGATACCCTGTCTAAACATTGTAGAGGAATTTTTATCATTTATTCTCCTGATTTATGAATGGATGTATTGATTCTTGTTTTCTCTGTCTTGTGTATCATTTAAAGACCCCCTATGGTGAAAATCAAGATTTTAATGTTGTCTATATGTCTGTTGTTGTTGTTGTTTAATATGCTTTAAGATGAACCATGTGCAAATTCATAAGTCAGCACCATTGCGGAGTATTTTATGTTTAAAACTGCAGTAAACCAAAAACCCGCGGTTTGAAATCGGTGGTGTTTGTGACGTCTCAGACTACCTTGTAACCAATCACAAACAACGTGCCGGCAGGCTTTAGCATATCTTAACTATGACTGCTCAGAAGCAGGAAAGTCTTCAGAGAAGCCAAGTTATACCGGTATATTTTCTGCTGATTTGAAAAATTGTGTAGATTTAGTAATATAGCAAGTCTATGATGTATATTATGATGTATGTTGTATGATGTATGTTATGATGAACTATATGTCTTTCTCCACTGACGTTCTGAGTTGTTCAAAGCGTTTGGGATACTGATTGTTAGAAGTCAGCTGTCTGACTGAGATATTTATTATTAGCTGTTTGATTATGTAGTCAAGCAAAAGGCTAATCATTTTTATTAGCTAGGCTACTGTTGTGTGTCAGACAGAACCGTCGCAAGGGCTGTGCCAAGTGTGTGAGCGCATATCACGGCAAAGTAAAGTGACAGCTGACTTGAAGTAAAGCCAATAAAGCTCATGTTCTTGACCTTCGAAATATTTTAACACTATAAAACAATATTGCTCTCGGCGTGTGACCATAATTCGTACAGTAGGTGGACAACCAAAATGGGTATTACCGCCGCGCATACTGCCGCCGCAGGGCCGCGGCGTTAACTGAAATTCAGTCGCGTGTAAAAAACTACCGCCAGGTGGTGCAAAGGGACGGATTGGAAAGTGACTGTGATGATAAAATGTCGGCTTGTAAACGGAGATGAAAGGACGAAGTAAAACAACAACATTACAGTATAACCTTTTAACATCCTTAAAAACCATTAGAAAATGTAAAGTGAGAGTTAATTTCAAAACATGGATAGTCTTAGGCTACTCTATGCATCAAAAATTAAAAGAAAGACCTTTACACAAAGTCTTACTGCATGCTATTGTCATTAAACAGTCATTAGGCATATACATATATATATATGGAGCACACACACGGATTATAAATTTAATATTTTCATTCTGTAATATTTTCATTCAGAACGCTCCAGCATTAAGACCGCATTAATAGCAATAATTCTTATTTACTGCTATTGTTCTTGATTTTTTTAATTGTTCTTGATTATTTTATATATATATATATATATATATATATATTTTTTTTTTTTTTTTTTTTTTTTTTTGGGCTATTATATATGCTATGTAATGTTTAGTGATTTTGATGTCGCAGACTAAAATACCGGCAGGAATAAATATTTAGGCAAATTTACTCATTAAAACCAAAGGTGTTCATCTGTGATTGTACATCAAGAGCAAGGACACGTTGTGTGCATTTTGTTTTGTGCTTTTACCAGAACGAAACGCTCGATTGTCTGTGTGAAAACTGTGCGTGTGCACGAGCGCCAAGAGAACTGATAACAGCAGCAACGAGCACTGGCCATGATTTCAGAAACAACACGTTCCAGCGGATAGATCGCCTCTTATTTAACACAGACCTAACAGTTATATCTTATCGAACTGAGATATTTCTTTCTTTTTAGGTACAATTATTGCTGAGTTTAAGTTCACTTTTGAGACGTTTCAGATTCTCGCAGAGAGACAGCTGAAAGCGCACCCCGTTTGTTTTATTTTATTTTATTATTCAAAAGTACAAGGTTTTGTTGTTATTGTGAGCGTACACAAAAAAAAGTAGACCATTCGTAGTCTTGCATCAATCTGTAAGCTATCGCCAAAAATGACGGAAGGCCTGTTTTTGTTTCAGCTGTCATGAGGAAAAAATCCACCAGAACGCGCCGGCGCTTTCATCGGCCAGAGGGATAAAAATGTGGCCAATTTAGTTTCATATTTATATATATTTATATTCATATAAATATTGGACTATTGCCTGTTATTTTTAAATGAATAAATTCCACCTATGTTCATTATGAAAAGGGAATAGCATGATGGATGCGCAATGTCGGAAGACAAATGCAGCGGGTTAGACATAGTTTGACCACTTCATTAAGTTTTGTTTTATAGTAGTTAAGTTTTGTTTTATAGTAGCCTAAGTCTTTCTTTAAAGTGAATTTCGTTTTGTAGAAATTGTATCTGAATTTCAATCAATGTTTCATCAACCAATTGCCTGTATTTAATAAATAGGAAGAAAACCAAACGTAGGGTGTGGAATGGAAACGAAACCATGTTTCCGCGGCCTTTGAATAAGGCTGAAGCAATATACGTCTTTCTGTTTTAATTAAATGTATTTACTTTATTACATGTCTTTATGACTTAAATAATTGATAAGATGTTTTTGGTCGAACAATATATTTTAGCTGGTCTACTTAGACAAACATTTGCGTGGCTTATTGTGCAAACTTTTTTTTCCTACCACACGCCAAACTCATAACATTTCTTGCAGATTTAAAAAACAAACAAAAAAAACCAAAAACAAAAAAAACACGACGCTCCGACTTTTACAAAATCCCTCCTCGCTCCAGTCAAAACTTCGCACACTCTGCTCGGCAGCAGCAGACGCTGGCAAACGGGGGGAGGGTCGATCCCATTCGGAACTTCTGGAGTGGAGCGTGAAACACTGCAAAACACTGCAAATCTCCATAATACAAACAAATAAAGAAACTTACTGCAAATACTCATAACAGAGTCTAACAATTGTGTATTTCGTCAGCTTATTTCATATGATCAGATCAGGATGTTAAAATTAACAAAAAGCACTAAGATTGCAAAAAGGTCTGTCAGGCGCATAGCTTAGGCTAATATTTTGAGTCTCCCGCCCTCTGGATTAATGGCTTTGGTGACAAACATTTTAAACAAAGCGCCCTTCCCCCATCTCAAACTTGTCAAGCACTGTTAGGTTGGGTGAGTGCTTTTTATACACACAAGATAATGTAAAAATTATACATTGATATATAAATGGAACACAATCGGTTTGTTGTTTTTGTTTGTTTTTCTTTTACATTTTTATTTTATTTGGATGGCAGATTATGTACAGTTATTGTTCTAATAATATACAGAACCATAATGTTACATATCTTGGTCAATTCTTTGGAGTTGCTTTACAGCTTAACCACAGTTTGCATCAGCAGTTACTGAAATGAACTGAATCAACACAGATCTGCTGATATAAATAAATAGGTCTAAATAAATAGCAAAAAAGAAGATTGGGTTTGTATACGGTTCATCTGAACTATAATTTAATGATTTATGTTATGATGTTATAGAAGTACAATGTACAGATGCCTATATGTTTTGCACAAAGTAATATTTAATAAAGAATCTTAAACTTCCACTGTTAAACATGTTCTCGTCATTTTGCTCTTAACTGCAGTCGAAATACAAATAGGCCTATATATTCATATGCATTGTGTAGCCCATGGAGAGTCAGATTAGGCGCAAACTCTACAGCAGAAACTTTTTATATTAATAGCCTAGCACTTGTTGAATAACAAAATGTTGATTATTGGGATAACTTTTTTTTTTTTTTTGTTCGTAATTGTGTAGCTTATGACATGACATTTCTTTTTGTAATGTTTATGAGTATGTTAATGGATACAAACGGCACAATTGCAGTTTATCAGATTGTTACATAGCTATAGTTGAAACATTAACACATTAAAATCGTCTGATAATCATACAGTAGTTAACATGAACCCATTGTAAGCGATGTATTACCATTACATCATGGCCGTACGGGACACCCCCCACCCTATGATGGGCCCCGGCGCAGATTATTTACTATTTAACCTTTGCTTTTTTTTTTTGAACTAAACTCAATTGACTAAAGATAAAAATAAAGCATCCAACTGAAGCCCAAAAATGCAAGCAGAATACCACAGAAACAAGTGCTAAATTACCACAAAAGGGGGAAAAATTCACTGTTGTTTCCATCGCCGTTTGTAAGGTAGCCAAGACAACAGCAAGCTTTGATGCGCTGTGTTTCTGTTAGCGGTCGTGTGCCGACACAAATAAATATGTTCGGTCTTTGCTGAGATATTATTATTATTATATTGCCCAAACGTAAATAGCATATAAGTCTACTAGATTTAGGCTATTTCTTTATTCTTTTACTGTAAATACATGAATTTAGTTTTGAAATTTGTGTCTAACTTAGAATTTAGAGCAGCTAAAATATATTGTTAGACCAAAACATCTTATCAATTAATTAAGTAACAAAGACATGTATTTAAGAAATTTAATAAAAACAGAAAGACTTCTATTGCTTCAGCCTTTTTCAAAGGCCGCGGAAACATGGTTTTGTTTCCATTCCCCATCCGACGTTCATGGTTTTCTTCCTATTTATTAAATATAGGCAATTGATTGATGAAACATTGATTGAAATTAAGATACAATTTCTACAAAACGAAATTCATTTTAAAGAAAGACTTACATAAAACAAAACTTAATGAATTGGTCGAACTTATGTCTGACCCGCTGCATTTGTCTCCCAACATTGCGCATCCGTCATGCTATTCACTTTTCATAATCAACATTGGTGACATCTTTAAAAAAAAAAAAAAAATTAGGCTATTAGGCAATATTTAAATATAAATATGAAACTAAATTGGTTACATTTTTATCCCTCTGGTCGACGAAAGCGTCGGCGCGTTCTGATGGATTTTCTCCTCATGACAGAAACAACTTAAAACAGGCCTTCCGTCATTTTTGGCGATAGCCTACAGATTAGTACAAGAATACAAATGGTCTACTTTTATTTGTGCGCTCACGATAACAACAAAACCTTGTGCTTTAGTACAATAAAATAAATAAAAACAGGGTGAGCTTTTAGCTGTCTCTCTGCGAGAAACTGAAACGTCTCAAAAGTGAACTTAAACTCAGCGAATAATTACCTAAAAAGAAAGAAATATCTCAATTCGATAATAAATTCGTAGGTCTGTGTTAAATAAGAGGTGATCTATCCGCTGGAATGTGTTGTTTCTGAATTTGATATTTGATATTTTAAGGAATAGAATACACTCCTGCATTTAAATGCGGCTGCAGGAGTTGCAGTTTTTTTATGTTGTTTTATTAATCCGTCCATTCTGTTTAGTTTCAATGATTTAGCTAAATCGTTCCTTAATAATGGGAGCGAAATTATTCAGTGACTCATGTTTTACTAAAATAAAGGGATATAATTCATGAAACACGCAACAATTTATTAATCAGTGTCCAAACAGATATACTTAGGAAAAATATAGCCTATCTGTCAAATAAAGGACCGGTAACAAATAACAAAGTATGTGCGAGTCAAAAATCCATGCTGTTTTATTAAAGGAGTTATGTTTTATATGAGTTATATATGTTTAATATAAATAAACATGTATTTGTGATAAATATAGGCCTAATATGTGAGAAAACTTACATTTTTAATAAAGATAAATGTGCTTTGATGCATTTGTTGGATAACATGTGGTTAAAGCGGCACTCAGCGGTCAAAAGCTGCAAATGCACTTTGCGACGCGGCGGCGGCAGGCGCGGCGGTAGAAACACCGTTTTGGATGGCCACCTACTGTATGTATATGTCAGTCAGTGTGGCATCACGCGTCAAGTTCTGAGAAAGCAAAGCATTTAGTTCATTTTAAATTATTATTATTATGACTAGGTCTGGAATGGATCAAACCACAGATATTAGCTTACCTGATAAGTTCAAGTAAATACCATAGACTATAAAAAAAATATGGAATATAGTGTCCGTGACGTCACCCATACGTTCTGAACAGCAGTTTTGAAGCGAAAATGAGGCTGCTGCCATCTTAGCAGAGCGTCACCACACGTCACTCGCAGATAACTGAAAATGGGCAAAGAGGCGGGACGTGGTTGGAGCCCATGTGACTGGTTGCTGAAACCACGCCCGCCTAGGGCGACGTGACCATGTTAGCAGGAGCTATCTATCTTAGATATTAGAGATCGTGAGATGAATCCAATCCACTTGGGTAAAATGTCCATTGCAAAACAAAAAAAAACCCAGTACTTTTTGTCCATGAAAGCCTTAAATCCATGAAATATTTATATATTATCCATTGTTTGCATCACATTATCTTCAAAATGATTTGCCATCCATAATCATTCTTCAAGAAAGGATGCAATCTGAGCATCGTTTATAATGTAAAACTCTATACGTACAGATATCTGTATATCTCTCAAATGTTCTCAAACTAATGAGCACGTATCCAAAGTATAATTTTTCAAAATAGTGCAGCAGTTATATCCAAACAGTGCTGTCGGAGTTGTATATCCTCCTGGTATTGCCATTGTAGTAAATCTCAGGGACAAAACTTTTTTTCAGACGGTAACGAAACACACAAAGGGTTTTTTATTTTGCAATATATAAGCATATGTAACAGAGGCCAGCTAGTAGTTGCTGTGCAAGTAAACCTCACTCCTCTGATCTCAAGAGATGCTCTAACGACTGATGCTAGAGGTTGCAGCCTTTAGCCTCCTCGTTAGAGCATCCGACTCCCACGCCAGAGACCCGGGTTCGAGGCCCACACAGAGCGGGGCGAGTATACCTGGGTGAGGGGTTACACATATATAGCAATCACTACAGCAACAGAAGACTCTTTGAGCTGCCGTGAGTGGGGGCGGGTCTAATTTGCATATTCATTGATCCGTGAATTTGAAATTAGGCAAGAGTGTAGAGTTACATTCAAGCTATTTTTTTCTAGTTTTTTTCTAGTCTAAAATATGTCATTTTGGTCATCAAAGATGAGTTTTAAGTGCTAAAAAAATTGACTAGGTGGACTTTAAAACAGCTTGTTCAGTGGAAAATTACGACTAATGCTGTTGTATTTTAAGAAATGCTTCTGAAACTAACAAAGGAAGTGAGGCAATGGTGCAAATGTGTTTGTCTTGACAGCTTGGACTTCTATAGTGCATCTGCTAAGTTTTAGACCCCTCTCTTTTTTTTTCAGTTTTTATGATCCTAATATGGTAACGTGTTCTGATTGGTTTGGGGTAACAAGGAACAATAAGAGGCATATATAAGACAACCGCTCTGGGTGAAGGTGTTCTTCTCTGTAGAACTGTGTAGAAATCTTCTTTAAACAACCTTCTTGCGAGTGTTTGTTTCATTACATTCTCACCACTGAAGGAATAAAGAACTTTTCCACAACTATGAATAAGTCACTATGAAATTAAAATCAACAATTCTTATTTTTTATGTAATATTGCATCAATGCACATCACATTTAAAATCCATGTGCACCCATAATCTTTAATCAAAATACCTTTCCCTCCCACTTGCAATGACTTCTCTTCTCTGATGACGTGTTCACTGGTGTAACCTGTCAATCAAATGACATCAGAGTGTAACACCGGTATCACACCACTTACTGTGCCACCGGACCAGTTCTAGGTTCCAAGGAGTGGGGAGCAAAAACAATAATAATTACACCAGAGACCGTTGTTTTAAATACAAAATGCCGACAATTTACTGAATGCAAAACACACATGGAAAATACAGTTGCAAAACAAAAACAAAAAAATACCTTGCAGGTTCGTAATATCGAGGTAAGTATAATAAATGAAAAGGTATTTCACTTTCTTTGTGTTCTCTAGTTCACTTAAGTTATTTTAATCAGGCTAATCTAAGTTAGACCGGTCTTTTCCTAGGTTGCACCTATTTTGGAATTCCTATTTTTCTTCCTGAGTTAACCCTTTCTTTTACAGGTAAGAAAATACCTTCAATTTACAACCAAATCAAAGTGGACCACAAGCATTTCCAATCACATTCAAACATATGAACTCAATATGAAAATAAAAGTATAACAACTTAAACTCAAGTTCAAGTCCAAATGTGAGTTCAATTATTCAGTTCAATGAAGTTTCAGTTCGATTCAGTCCAAAAATAATAATTCAATCGGTTTCCAGTTCAGTTCAAAAACAATTCCTGATACTCCTACCACTCTGGCAGCGAGTCACCATACGCAGGAGATTTCCTCACTGATGCGATGGAGAAGATGAGTTGAAAGTCTGGGTCTGGCTCGCCATCCTGAATCTCGTCCGTGCATGTGCACACCCGCACACCGAAGATCCAATCCTCGCTCCGACCAAGCCTCAAACCTGACCAAAACCGGTCTGGCTTAGTTCTCATAAAATCCCTGTCAGTTCCTGACCAGGTAAGTTATGTTTTTCAACAGCAAAATCAACTTTTTCACTCTTTTTTTCTACTTATTAAACACAGCTCGTTCTCTCCCTCAGGTCTCTGCTGCAGCGTCACTTAAGTGCTGTATCTAACGTCACTAATCCCTTAAAGGGGCAGTGACATGAATTTTCTGTCGGCATACTTTTAATCTTAAACATTAAATTGTTGTATTAACATTTTTAATTAACCCTGATGAATTAATTTACATTAGATGAATCACTTAATTTCAGCTTTTAAACTATTTATTCTTATTTATGTCATATTTCAACATGGGTTACAGTGGCGGTTCTAGACCATTTCAACTGGGGGGGCCAAGCTGGGGCCAGTTGTACTGTTAGAGGGGCCAGTTATATTTAAACCTTATTGTTGTCATATCATTTTCTTCACTGCACTGCAGGCATTAACAGGCAAAATACAATGTTTATAATCATTCAAAAATGTATTTGCATTTCAATTTTATTTTTTACATTTGCATTACATATTCAGTATTAGTCACAGTAACGATTTGATTTTAATTATATTTTTACATTTGCATTACATATTCAGTATCATTCACATTAACTGTAATTGCATTTCTATTATATTTTTACATTTGCATTACAGATTCAGTATCATTCACATTAACTGTAATTGCATTTCTATTATATTTTTACATTTGCATTACAGATTCAGTATTAGTCACAGTAACGATTTGATTTTAATTATATTTTTACATTTGCATTACATATTCAGTATTAGTCACAGTAACTATTTGATTTAATTATATTTTTACATTTGCATTACATATTCAGTATCATTCACATTAACTGTAATTGCATTTCTATTATATTTTTACATTTGCATTACAGATTCAGTATCATTCACAGTAACTGTATTCTACGATTTTTGTGTTTTTTTGCAAAAAGATCAGCAAATTCATCTAGATTTAAGGCCTTTGCCCTCCTTGACTCAATACTTAGAACACCTAAATTGCTTAATCTGTCATCTGACATTGTGGACCTGAGATAGGTTTTCACCAGCTTTAGTGCAGAAAAACTCCGTTCACAAGAAGCGGTACTAACAGGGATTGAAACAGCTATCTTGCATAGTTTAAAAAGCTCAAAGAAAACTTCTTTATAAGGTTCAATGAATAATGCCAGCTCTACTACACTGGAGGGTTTCTGCATGCCACTCTGTATTTTCCTTTCTAAAATTCTTCTGAACTGATGTAGTTCATACCCCAAGTCCTCAATATTTGATTCATACATTCTAGAAAATGGAAACAGGGACTTTTCTTTGAGAAACACATCACTTGTGGGGTTTAGAGTTTGGATGCCAGTCATTATTTCACAGTTTTTGCTAGAAAACCTTCTGTTAAGCTCATTAAGCATCTGATCTAAAACAGGGTAGAAAAGGGTTGTACGAAAACTATCTTTTTCTCGTTCTGAATCTGACCTCTGACCCACTGTACTGAGTACACAGTCTGCATTAAATTGAGAGCTTAGCTTTTTTGGTCGTTTTGCAGGGGGCTGTACTGCAGTATCACATTGCTCAGCTGTGTTCAACACTTCACTCCATAGGTCATCAAAAAATGACTCATCCCTGTAGTCATTCAAAGTCTGAACTAAGGCTTCAACTAAATCAACAGCCTTTGACAGATCAAGTGATGAAGACTGTAGCATATCTGACAGAAATTTTGCTTCTCCAAACACTTTATGGAGGGTAACAAGGCACACAATGAACTGTAAATCTATCTGTGCAAGCAGACCTCTAGCCTCAACAGATCTGTCACCACTGTGTTCTTGGACTATATCTTGCAGGACTCGCTTAATGGCAGGCAATCTATCCATAATAGTATGTAGAGCCATATATCGACATGCCCAGCGAGTGTCACTTAGTCTCTGAAGCTCTCTAGCTGGTGCACCTGGGTACATCTCTTTCTGTATGCTCAGCCATTTTTGATGCACATATGACCCAGATGTGAAGACATACAGTCTTTCTAGTAAGGAGAAGAACTCTCCTACCTCAGGGATAGCTTTGACTGTGTCCACTAAAACTAAATTCAGACAGTGTGCATTACAGTGGATGTAAAAGGCATGCTTTGCTTGTTCTTTAATGCGTGCCTGGACACCTGAATGCTTCCCACTCATAACTGAAGCACCGTCATATGCTTGACCTACTAGGTTGTTTTTGTATTCAAGACCATGACTTTCTAATATGTGTATGATTCTGTCAGTAAGCCCCGCTGCATCTAGTCGATCAGCCGATTCAAAGTGGAGAAAGCTCTCATGGACAGCTCCACTGAAATAGTACCTGAGTACTAGAGATATCTGCTCCTTTTTTTTTACATCTTTTGTTTCATCTGCCATTATGCTATAGACCTCACTGTCTTTCACTTCTTCTATAATTTTTGTTCGAACCATGTCTGCCAAACAACTCAGAACCTCATTCTGAATCCCTTTGCTGGTATATTTTGCATTATGAATGGAAGTCAGCCTTTTTTGCACAGTTTTGTCATGCTTAGCTATTGTTTCTAAGATTGCCATGAAGTTCCCTTTATTATCTGACTCTGTAGACTCACCGTGTCCTCTTTGTGCAATGTTTTGTGTGGCTGTAAGTAGTAGTATTTCTCCTATTGTTTTAATATAGTCCCGATTTTCTTGAACCTGTTTGTTGTGTTCCTTGTTTAGGGCATTTACCAGTGTTGCATTACTTTTTACAGCTTTCTGATAGTCTCTCCATGTAATCATTGCTTGTTTGTGCCGCTCAGACCTTGCATGAATTGCAAATCCCCCCTGTTTGTAAGTTGCCTTCTTCCAATTGTTAAAACCCAATTTTGAATCAAATACTGTCTCTGAGACTTTGGGAGGGCTAAAATGCCTGCAGGCATAACAAAACACAGAGTCTGATTGTTTGGAATATTCAAGCCAGGGGTGGATATGGTACCAGGCTGCCTTGAAGCTCCTCCTCCGGTCCCCCATCAGAGTTCTTGGGTATATATTCATCATTGGCTGCACAGGTGGTTCTTCCCGGGATTTGCTGATATCTGCCAAAGAAAATATATATATAAATAATAAAAGTATACCCGTTTCGTTACAGCAAATAGTTTTTATATTCATAAATGTTGAAAATTCAGTTTTAAGTGCACTTACTACTTCATCTGTCTATCTTGGTATTTTTTAGTTTTCCATTATTTGCTGATGAGAATGTATTTATATATTTTACCACCTTCATTTTTACTCTTTGTCATGTCTTTTTGTTGTTTTTACTACTGTTGTGATTACTTATGCCTGTTTATTTGTTTGTTTACTGTTTTTTCTTCTCTTTTCTTTTTTCTTTTTTTTTTTTACCTTGAATGTATGATAAAATCATAAATCATAAAAAGTATGTATTTGGTTAGTTTTAGATATATAATTACCATCAGGCAACTTCTGAAGTCCATCTGATATCACAAGCTCATAGCATGTTAAATAAGATTTAATTTCAATCACAAACTGATTAATTTCTATACACCATATAAACTGACTTATTGCACTGCTTTACAGATGTATTTAACAGCACAAACCTGATGGTCCACTGCTAGTGGACACACAAGGCTCCTCTGTTGGTGTATCACTCTCAGCCTCAGTCTCTCCATCTGTCTCACTTTCCTCCTCTACTATTCCTTCACTCTCAGTCTCTCCAATGGACAACTCCTCCTGCTCTCTCTCTGCAGACTCTCTGCTCTCTCTTGCTCTCTCCACACCTGAACCATCTGGCTCTGTCTCACTGCCTACCTTATCTTTTCTTTGGAAGAACGACATGATGTCTTTCTTTCTCTTCATTTTGGTGAGAACTATAGAGCAAAAGCAATGGGGACCAAGAAACTTATGAATTAATTTACTGAAAATAACTGACTTGCCAGGTAACTATGTCTAAACATTTAATGTTACAACTCGTTTACCGAGTAAAAACACTCAGAACCATGAGTTTGTTGATCATATATTTTATCCCTTTTCAAACTGCCACAAGCTAACAAACGGCAAAAAATTAGCTGATCTAACTTTATGCATTTACATATGCATTACTTCTGTATTGCATTTAATACAAATAAAAAATATAAACAACTTTACTCACCTCTATATTTCCTTCTTTGCTTGAAGTATTCAACTATAATATTCGCGCAAATCTTCCACCAACTTCTGAGTAGAAAAAAACTTGCAGATGCATGTTCTACGATACTGTTGTGTTCCGCTTTAATCAGTCCCTCCCTCTAGAAAATGTGTGGGTTACATTTCTGTTCCGCGTTGCTACTGTCTAATCATAGACTGTGTCTAATAACGGATGTAAAAAACAACGATCGCAAAAAAACAAAAACAAAAAAACAAAAAAAAAAGCAGTTTTGTAAAAATTATTTCACACTCCAGATTTAGGGGGGCCACAAGGGGGTCCAAGCTTGTTGTCACAGGGGCACTGGCCCCCCCTGGCCCCCCCCTAGAACCGCCCTTGATGGGTTACAAGAGCAATAGCAATGGTCGAGTTTCACTCAGATATAGAAAGACTTTCACAACTTCTGTTTCATGTCAACTTTAAGAGTCTGATGTCACGTTTTTGTTTTCACACATTGACCACAAGTTTGTTTGTCACTAGCTTTAAAAAGAAGACGAGTGCTGACTACATCTACAATGAACAAGGAACAAGATCATTTAATGTTTGACAGTTAAAGAGCAGAAATGTCTGATGGTATTTATGAAGATGTGATCAGGACTGAGTCTGAGAGAATGAACACAGACAGAATGGAGATGACAGCAGTAATATATGAGAGTGCAGAATATGTGAGAGATCATGACTTCAGGACAGAGACAAACACACCCCAACCACTTCAGCGTACAGGTAATCACATTCATTACTTTGATCAAATCATCAGAGTCTGCACATGTTCAGTCATCTAATGTCAGACCTGTGCTGTTCAGAAATGATTGTGTGAAGATCAGAAGAAGCGACAGTGTGTTTGGTTCAGCTTTGTGTTCTTCTGATGCTGTTGTGGCCGGGATTTAATAACTAACCATCTGTATATAATTTTGGAATGAGAGAAAAAGAAACTGACTAAAATGTTTACTCAGCCTGTGTGTTTCAGTTAGGATGGTCAGTCCGTTTCATCTGATTCCTAATTGTACGAGATCTGACACTGACTTTCCTGAGACTTGAAAGCCTTGCAGTCTGAGGCATGATGTGGTTTTGTCCAATGACTGAAGTCTGAGGATGTCCTAAAATCCTCACCATACCTGAGTCCTTCATAATATTGTTCATGAGAATGCTGCTCTATCTTTGTGTTGGTGTAGAAACAGAGAAACCACAGGCTTGACTTTACAGGCATAGTGCAGTTAGTTACAATCGTTGTTTTGAAGATTTCACAGGAACTTGAGGAAAAAGCTTAAAAGAACAAAAAAGCACTATTGAAAGTATCTTAAAAAACATCATAGTAAAACGTGTGTCGTGCTGATTTTAATCACATTAAAAAGACAACATTTTCTCATAAATTTTCACTCATGTATAACTTTACTGTGCTAATTTGAACCCGGCTGCTACATCTAACCACAATATCACAATAGTGCCCTTTAGGAAGAGCTTTTCGTTATGCAAATATATTGGTATTAACCGACAGGATGTCACATGCTCTTGTACTGTGATATACTTTGCCACTTATTGGCCTCAACTACTAAAAGTAGAGTCTCAAATAGCAGAGGACTACAGAGTAGAAACACATATAGCTTCAGCATGTGAACAAAAATGTCTCAGCCTGTTCATGGCAATATAAACACTGAACCAAGAGAAACCATACAGGTACACATACAACACAAACATACAATTAGGAATTGAGAAAACATTTATCTTGATGTCTGTCATTTTCAGGAAGTGATTGTGTGAAGATCAGAAGCTCCAGAGCAGCTGCAGTGTGTTTGGTGCTGCTGTGTGTTCTTCTGCTGACTGCAGTCATAGTGCTGTGTGTCACGTTCACTCTAGAGAGTCGACAGTTAATATCCAAGAATGAAAACCTGACCACTGAGAGAGACCAGCTACTAACTAACATCACCAACCTCTCAGAAGAGAGAGATGGGCTGAAAATGAAGAATGAAAACCTGACCAATGAGAGAGACCTGCTAAAACTGGAGAAAAATTATCTTCAGATGAGTTTTGGTGAACTGGGTGAGTTTCTTTTGTCATTTTAGTAGTTGCTACAGAGCAGGAATATAATCTGGATAGTATTCATAGGTGTTTGAATGTCAAGTGTAAAATGTAAAGAATGAACAAATGTTTCCTCTTTCTAGGATAATTAATAACACATTTTCACAGATGAATGAGACAAGTTAAAAAGGTGCTAATAGTTAAACTGGTTGTGTTAACATCATCATAAACAACAGAGAAGAACAAGTGAGTGAAATATTGCGCATGTTTAGCTGCTACTCGTAAATGCTGAAATATATCTATGTGTTTTTATTCCTAGGAATTTGTCAGAGACGGATTTGATAGTTTCTGGATTGGTCTGACTGACAGTGTTGTGGAGGGCAGATGGAAATGGGTTGATGGCAGCACAATGACCTCTAGGTGAGAAATCACAGAATTAAACTGATTATTCTCTAATAAATGATCATATCTCACAGTCAGTATCATATCACACAGGAAGCAGCACTGAACATCTAATGCTGATCTGTTCTTTCAGGTTCTGGGCATATCATTGGCAATGAAGACTGTGCTTATTTAACTTATTCACCAGGATGGAATGATTATCCATGCAATAGAACATTTATATGGATCTGTGAGAAGACTATTTTTAAATGACATTTCAATAAATATGTAAGCAGAATGCATTTGTTACGTATTGTCTGTTTGTGACCTAGTTATCCCCATTCAGTTAATTAGTCATGCCTGTTAGATTTTGCTGTATTTGGCCGTGCAGTCGTTTGAGTGGCTCGCCAATGTATTAGATTTCGCTAATACATAAAATAAGTAAGCTTGAACAGAGATCTTGTGGGGAGAAGTTTTTATTGAAGGTAGTAGGTGTAGCACAGTTCTTCAGCAGTGATGTCAGTGTGTCAGCCTTCAAAACATCTTAACCCAAAGTTCTGTCTGTGGGACAGAACTTTATACATGACATCAAAACGGCTACAAACAATAGAACACTGTTAGGACCTCCCACAGGAGATCGATCTACCCTGCGATCTACTCTGAGCAATGCTGTTTGTTTGTCATTCACACCCATCAGTTTCTGTGGGCCATAAGTCTGTATGGGCCATTTGGTTCACACCTTTACAAACACAGAGTTGATTGCATCTGAGGCACAGTCACAATGTAAATGCATCTAATTAAAGATAATGAAAATACACAATCTTTCATGCCCATAACCTGTGTCCTGTTAATCACCTTATCAAGTTCCTTTGTTTGTTTCTTGTATTTAAACCCTGTGTTCACCTTCATTCCTCATCCGTTCTCGTCCTTCTATAGTGTGTGTAACCCTTACGTGTTATCATTAAAGCCTATATTCATCTCATCTTCTTCGTTTGCCTGGTGTTTGATACCTATTGTGACAGAAGAACTGACCAGTACCGAAATGGACTTACCAGCTGTCCAGCTGTTACACCTAGCGCCAGTGTGTAGATGAGACACAATGAATCGCCGACTCGAGAGGCTGGTTAACACTTGCTTTAATGGCGACAACAGCCGGAATAACAAGCTATCATGCACACCCCCCAAATCCCGCCCCCGGCGCTGATGTGCCATGACACCCGGGGATCAGACGTCATACTCCATACACTGGCGCCACCCATTTTCCATAAAGCACACTCCCTCTCCTACAGTGACTGCTGACCTGTGAAACACAGCGGGGTAACCAGAATAGCAATGTGTGGCAACAATACAACATGTCATAATCAACTATTCAGTACAGCCTAGCAGGCTATCAAAGAACACTGCAAACACAAAGATATATAACAACAAAACTTTCTCCCCCCCCACACCCAACAAAGGATACAAGGTAAGGCTGCAGGCCTATTGCACCTCGTAGTCCATCAGCTTGACTGGGAGCCGACGGAGATGACCAGACCGCTGAGGGGTCGGCATCGGGACGTGTAACTTCAACGGGGATGCATTAGGCTACTCGTGCTGCTAACAGGCCCGACGGGTGATGATGCTGGCTCGGCTATTCCCAGAGGAATGTCAGGAACCGGTGGAGGAGAGCTCGCATCCAGACTTTCACTCTCTGAGTCTGCATTATCTCCAATAGGCACCATTTGCTCAGGGATAGACTCAACTTTGTAACAGTCACTCAGTCTGACCCTATATGATCCGCGTCGAAGTTGAGAGCCAGTGAACTTTCGAATGTTGCACCATGCCCCGTCAGTATTTAGCACAAGATATCGACTTCGTGCCTGGGACTTGTTCCGATCACTATACAAGTACACTAGATCACCTGGGCCAACATCTTGGCATGCTGTGAACTGATTCGATGGTGATTTGGCCTTACTGCTGTGGGGATGATTCAATAGACATTGTGCATGCTGTTGAGTAATTAACTCCTGATCATGGACTTGTAACTGTTTGAGAGAGAACTGGTCACGTTGTAACAGCATCTCCCGAGCTGACATGCTGATACGGCTGTTTAACTGAGCAACAGCCACAGACAAAAGAAGGGGAGTGACAACCTGACAGTGTGGTTCCAAGCGCAAAACCTCACCCTGCAGCTCCTGAATGGCCTTTTCAGCAACAGGGTTTTTGTTGACATTTTTGGCTTCGCCCACCTCGATGGCCAACCTGTGCTGGGCGAGCACCTCATCATTTGTTAATGCTGCGAATCCAGGCGCTGGGTCAGTCCTGACCACAGCCAACGGACCATCGAGTGGACGGAGACCGATGCACAGGCTTCTGATACCATCCCGCAACGTCTCTTTGCGCTCATCTGCGATTAGAAGGGTGGCCGTGAAGGATGTCACACATTCACAAACAACTAGGATGAGCTGACGTGCACGTTTTAATACATCAGCTGCAAAGGAGGACCCCACAGCCTCAGGTGGGTCAAAACTGGATTGTTCCACCGCAAATGAGGGGGATTTCGCCAGTGCAGCACATTGATGGCAACCCCTACTGGTATGTTGGATAGCTGCCTCCAAATCCAACGCATAGAAGTAACGGCCGACCACGAGTCTCAACTGATGTGCAGAAGGGTGATTCAATCTGATGTGCAATGACATAAGCAAGCCATGTAACACATTCCTTGGAACGACAATGCATTCGGAGGAGCTCACCAGCGGTGTCTGACGGTGTACGATTAAGAGCCCATCTTTGGCCAAAGTGGTAGTGTTCAAATAACGTTTCACATCTTTGGCATTGGTTACTCTTTTGGAGGGGCGTGTACCTTGGCAAAGATGTGCACACACCCTACGGAGGTCTGGACAAGCCGCCTGTATGGACAACCAGGATGCTCTGTTTATGCAGGGTGTGCAGAAGATACCCTTCTCAATGTTAACAACATCAGAACCGCGCACAACCGAGGCCATGCACTCCTGGACAAAGCCACACACCTGACACGTGGGGCTGTTGCATTCTACAGCATTGCGACTAGCATAATCTGAAGGGAGAATAGCGGCTCCAGCAACATGGCGGACAGAAACCTGGAAGCGGCTTGCGGTTGACAAGAAAGTGGTGACTCGTGGACTTGCAGAGAACTCGCCCCTACATAACTTCTCGAAAGCTTGCACACACAGTTTGCTGTCAGTGAGGACACACACTTTCTGTGTAGACTGGATGATAAATGGACCAAAGTGCTTTAATGCAGCAGCTATAGCTAGAGCTTCGATTTCACACGGGAGCCAATTGATCTGGTTTTTGCGAAGTTTAGCACTAAAGTAGCCAGCCACCAGTAATGTCCCCTCACGTGTAACGTACATTGTCGCCCCAAGGCCTGGGTCCCTGAGAGCACCGTCAGTGACGATCCAAAGCTGGTCGTCGGGTCGCGATATTGTCACCGCACAGTTATTGGATAACGTCTGCTGAGCCCTGTGAAAACATTGGAGAAGCTCATCTGACCACACAATTGCAGTTTTCGACTCACACCCAGCTACCATGTCATCAAGGGGGGCAAGGATGGATGCGCAGCCCTTAAGTACACGTGCTAATACTTTATAAGCACCATTAAAAGATCTCAATCCACTAATGCAAGTAGGGGGAGTGCATGAGGCTAGTGTGGCAATGCGATGTGGACTAGCACTGATGGTGCCTTGGTTCCACACCCATCCCAGGATGTTGGTCTGTGCAGGAGCAACAACTGTCTTTACAGGGGATAAACATAGGTTGCATGCCTGGAGGGCCGCTAAGACTCTTCTCCAAACTGCAAGCAGCTCTTCAAAGTTGTCAGCACCACAGTACAGGTCGTCTGCAATTTTGGCCACCTGTCCCTGTTGAATTAAGTCACCAAGAACCCGACAGGTCAATTCTTCCAAGGCAGTTTCTGATCCGGGCATACACATAGCACATCTGGCATACACCCAGATTCCCTTGAATGGCGTAACTACTTCACAGTACTTCATGGAGTCCTTTGAAAGGGGTATCTGATAGAATGCTTTTGTGAGGTCAGTTGCGACAATATATCTCCACTGAGCTATCTGACGCAAAGTGGCATCGACGTTTGGCATGAACGATGGCTGAGGTTTGCTGTACCGTCCTACATCAGTGAATGCTGTCACAAGACGAAATCCCCCATTTGGCTTTTTGATAAGAAATGATGGATTGACATACTCAACCACAACGCCAAAGTCCTCAGGTTTCTGAAAGACGCCCATCTGTTCTAACACGTCGAATTGAGCCTGTAGTTCTTGCAACTGGCCTCTTGAGTACTGCGGAACTCTACCCTTCTGTTGAGGCGGTTGGACGGGACCCATGTTTACTCTAGCCTGGAAGGGGCCAGCAGTGCCATTATAGCCCCTAAACTGTGGGTTGAAAACCTCATCAAATTCCCTGTGGACTTCCCGAAATTTGTCTCTGATGGCTGGAGTCATTACACTGTCTGGGTCTATTGAGATGAGGTCAGAAAACAGTGTCAGACTGGAGTTGGGGGCAAATGTCTGTGGGGCCGCAGACGGGGCCTGTTTGGGTAGTGGCTCTGGGACATAAGTCATGCAAATGCGGCACACATGATCATTTCTCTTAATACCCTGCGGTGTGTTAGTCAAATTGGGAATTCTGATTCTTCCGGATATTCCTTTATACAGGGCAGGTGCAAGCCACTGTGTAGAGGCATTATGTGGCTCAACAGCGAGCTCCTCGCTAACTTTCACCAGCTCGCCTGGAAGTTCAAGCTCAACAAAGTCGCCAGGCCAAACAGTATGAGATGACGTAGCACTGAGGACATGAGCTCGCCTGACAGCGTGAGTATCCCCCTCAGTCCGCCTGGCACCATACTCGTATGTGTTGGACCCTACACAGACCTGGTGTCTAGCAGGGCGGATGGAGATGTCATTACATTCCATAAACGGTATGCCAGCGAGAATATCAGAGTCTAAATTTTCTACGACAAGCCCTTCAAAGTAAAGCTCATGTCCATCTCTGTGAAAGTGGGTGTGTGTTTCTCCAACTACCTTTAAGGGTGAAGAGCCATCTGCCTGGTGAGCTGACTGAGTACTGCTGGTGACCTTAAGACCCAGTCTGTTAGCACAAGCTGCTCTTATCATGTTTCCCGTAGCACCACTGTCGATGGTCAGTCTGACTGGGGCATAACTATGGAAAGCATCGAGGCATGGCGACTGCATGATACGAACGCGCTGTACTGCCATCGGGCATCGAGTCATCATTGCCATCATCAGATTCACCCTCTGTGTGACCCGACGAAACTGCCACTTGCTGTGCTTTAGCAATGAATGCCCTGTCGTGAGGAGGCAGAAAGGGGCATTTACTGAGAAAATGATTATCTGGTCTGTGAGCCTCTTTACACAGTGGACACGACTTCCTGGATCGACCCAGAGACATCAGTCTCTGCCTTGGAAGGCTGGACACCGCAGTGCACATTGTTCTGGCATCCTCTGACGACTGAAGTTCATCCAGTAATGAGCTGAGGGCTTGGGATATCTCTGGTTTTATAGACGCCAGTGTGCATGAATGTAATTCAGTACCGTACCTCTGCTTTTCGAGTTTTGGCAGCTCGCTGTGTATAAGTCGAAGCCATGTGAGAACAATGATATTTTCTATTGTGGAGGAGAGTTCTTCATCCTCCACAACGGGTACACCTCCATGAGTAATGCCAGAGTCTTTGCGGCGTAAATTGTCCTCAACAAAAGCCATTAGTCTCTGGTATAAGTCCTCCGGACCCTCATTGGGCTCTAGTGGCAAAGTATCTATAGTAGCAAAGTCAATGAAATGAGCGCCAGTGGACTGAAATCCAAAGTGTAGTCTGATTACTTGCCATATATGGTCAATGCAAGTGGAATTCTTAACAATAGTATTGTGGGATATGATTGGACAGTAATTAGCGATCTGCCCCAGCATAAGCTCAAGCATGCTAACCTTTTGTTGGCGCGTGCATCGTTGAGCTGCAGGAATTTCCTTGTTATCATCCGTGAAACCCCTATATGGCGAAGCCCTCGTCTTCTTTTCCCAGTTTACGCCGTCCATTAAAAACGGGGCTAACTCAGTGTCCAGTGATAGCGTATAAACGAGGTTCTGACGCCAGTTCTCAAAGAAGTTGTGGGACCTCGGGGGAATTTCGCCGAGTACGTGGAGTGGGTGCTGGTGAACTATGATTCTCCTTTCACCATCGACATCGCTGAAGAAGTCACCAGACCCGCTCCTCATCCAGAGTTCAGCCTGCCTTCACCAAGCAACACGGACAACAAGCCAGAGCCCACCGCAAATGGAGGTAATAAACCTGCCGCGAGGAACGAGCCGGAGCGGACAAGTGGGACCGAGCATTCCATCGTCTCTGAACTGGAGTCCCGGAAATATCCTTGTAGATTCTTCTGTTTTCAAGCATTTTTTGCATATTTTAACCCTTTCCAGCAGTGACT
Source organism: Chanodichthys erythropterus (assembly GCF_024489055.1). NCBI lineage: Eukaryota > Metazoa > Chordata > Actinopteri > Cypriniformes > Xenocyprididae > Chanodichthys > Chanodichthys erythropterus. The sequence continues at coordinate 35,725,309 of NC_090228.1, read as the reverse complement.
GAATGATTTTGAGATCCATCTTTTCACACTGAAGGCAATTGAGGGACTCAAACACAACTATTAAAAAAGGTTTAAACATTCACTGATGCTCCAGAAGGAAACAAGATGCTTTAAGAGCAGGGGGTGAAAACTTTTTGAATTTGAAGATCAAGGTAAATTGTACTTAATTTGTCTTCAGGGAAACATGTAAGTATCTTCTGTTGCTTCCAAAGGGCAGTACTAAAATAAATAAATAAATAAACAAAATAAGAACAATTTGGACATCTTCATCCTGTTCAAAGGTTTTCACCCCCCGTCCTGCCTTACTAAATTGGTTTGTTTTGCCTCTTTGTTATTTCCCAACACACAAAAACAAAAACAGGAAAGCATGGGTGAGACTGATACGGAGAGATGAAGGTCCTTGTTTAAAAAAAAGTGCAGTATGTGTTTCTAAACTGAGGATGTTTACATCTCATCTCATCTTGAACCTGCTGAAATGTTCCTGTAAATATATTTCCTTTCCAAATGTGCATTTCCCCAGTAACCTGCCACAGTCCAGTGCTAGTTCAAAACATTGTAGAGGAATTTTCATTGCTTATCATGCTTATCACTTGTGTATTATTTAAAACAGCTTGTTCAGTGGAAAATTACTGCTAATGCTGTTCTCTTTTAAGAAACGCTTCTGAAACTAACAAAGGAAGTGAGGCAAAGGTGCAAATGTGTGTGTCTGGACAGCTTGGACTTCAATAGGGCATCTGCTAAGTTTTAGACCCCTCTCTTTTTTCAGTTTTTATGATCCTAATATGGTAATGTGTTATGATTGGTTTGGGGTAATAAGGATCAATAAGAGGCGTATATAAGACAGCCGCTCTGGGTGAGGGTGTTCTTCTCTGTAGAACTGTGTAGAAATCTTCTTTAAACAACCTTCTTACAAGAATGAAATTAACAAAGACATTTCCTGAGTGTTTGTTTCATTACATTCTCACCACTGAAGAAATAAAAAATTTTCCCACAACAACGCTGAAATCAAAATCAGCAATTCTTATTTTTTATGGAATATTGCAGTATTTATAAATTATTTATCAATGCACATCACATTTAAAATTGCCCCCATAATCATTAATTAAACTTCCCCTCCCTCCTGTTGGCCTTAGGAAATCAGTGAACAGCGGCCGACATGCATGTAAGTGAGAAAATACAGAAGAATTACGACAAAGTCATTTCAAAGTGCCACACTTCCTGCTGCCAATAGGTGGCGCTATGACTAACTGAATATTGTCATATAGATGTCTTTAGGCCAGGACTTTTAGCACTCATGTGAAGTTTGGGGCAGATCGGACACAGTGTGCCTGAGTTACAACAACTTCCTCTTTCATGGCAAAACATCAGACTTTGTCAGTCCACCACGGACACGCCCTTCAATGAAAACTCAAGATCTTTGATATTTATCATCGCTAAGGTCTTAAGATTAGACTGATAACATTTGATGTTGATCTGGTTAAATCTCTATGAGGAGTTAATCACAGGCTGCATCCAAAAACTGGAAAATGCCGCCTTCTGAGGACACATTTCAAGGTAGGAAGGCATCAAGGCACGTCCGAATCCAATGTTAGCTTCACTTCCTGTCTCATGAGATACCTTCATCTGATTTTTGAAGCTGCCTTTGATATCCCACAATCCTGTGCTCTCCATTCTGTGACAGTTGAGCTACAAAAATAAAGATGGCGTCCGAAAGTTGCTTTTGGTCAAAATATGATTTTTGACCAACATATTTCAATTTTGATATCATTTCTATCGAGAAATTACTACTGTAATAATTAATTATTTGTTTAGTTTTCACCAAAGCTTGTGCTATTTTGCTGTAGATCATTAAACAGTTACGCTGCCTCAGAAGTCTGTCTGAAATCATTTTCGTGAGGTGCCTTCAGCACAAACGCTGTCGTACAAGTCATTCTCTTATAAGGCAGTGAGGCAGCAAGACAGCTACCTAGGTTTTCGGACGCAGCCACTGTGTAAAACATGTAATTTCCTGTTGCCACAGGTGGCGCTATGACTGTAATTGAATATTGCCATGTAGATGTCTTCAGGCCAGGACTCTAAAAAATGTGAACATGTGAAGTTTGGGGCAGATCAGATATTGTATGCCAAAGTTACAACAACTTCCTGTTTCGTGGCAAAACATCGAAATTAGTCAGGCCACCACAGACACGGCCTTCAGCGAAAACTCTTATATTAGACTGACCAAATATGACATTGATCTGATTAAAGCTCTAGGAGGAGTTTGTTAAAGTACAACGTTTGGAAATGGCAAAAATTGCACACATTTTGCAGAGAAAATTCAAAATATCTCACTTGCTGTTGGTTTTCGTACCGGAGAGACTTTTTTGTAGGGAATGGGCTGTTACATTTGTGTACTGAATTTCATACCTGTACATGAAATACAGCACGAGGGACACTTCATTGAAATTTTGTAGGTGGCACTAGGGCTGGGTGATATATCGCATGCGATTCTCACGCGCATTTCGTCAGTAAAGCCGGTTCCCTGATTACCGCTAAATCGCCATCACCTGCTTTCAAATGGAGCGCCATTTAACAGACAGAGCCGTAGATCGCTGATAAGCCACGCAATATCACGTTCATATCGCAGATGAATCGCCTTCGATAATGAACGCGATATTTGCGTGGCTTATCAGTGAACTACGGCTCTGTCTGTTAAATGGCGCTCCATTTGAAAGCAGGTTATGGCGATTTAGCGGTAATCAGGGAACCGGCTTTACTGACGAAATGCGCGTGAGAATAGCATGCGATATATCGCCCAGCCCTAGGTGGCACTATTGAGCCATTTTGCCACGCCTAATTCTGAAACCCATAAAAGATGTAAATTATCACCACTTCTGATGCATGTGCAAAGTTTCATATGTTTTTGAGCATGTTTACACCCTCAAAAAAGCGATTCATTTGCCAGAAGTGGAAGAATAAGAAAAAGAAATGGAGCAATTCCAATAGGGTCCTCACACCATCGGTGCTCAGGCCCTAATTACTGTTTAATGTCAAAGGGTCTGATGTCACGTTTTTGTTTTCACACATTGACCACAAGTTTGTTTGTCACTGGCTTTAAAAAGAAGATGAGTGCTGACTACATCTACAACAAACAAAGAACAAGATCATTTAATGTTTGACAGTTAAAGAGCAGAAATGTCTGATGGTATTTATGAAGATGTGATCAGGACTGAGTCTGAGAGAATGAACACAGACAGAATGGAGATGACAGTGGAAATCTATGAGAATGCAGAAGAATATGTGAGAGATCATGACTTCAGGACAGAGACAAACACACACCAACCACTTCAGCGTACAGGTAATCACATTCATTACTTTGATCAAATCATCAGAGTCTGCACATGTTCAGTCATCTAATGTCAGACCTGTGCTGTTCAGAAGTGATTGTGTGAAGATCAGAAGAAGCTACAGTGTGTTTGGTTCAGCTTTGTGTTCTTCTGACGCTATTTTATGATTTAATAACTAACCATTTGTATATGATTTTGGAGAGAGAGAAAAAAAATGATTAAAATGTTTACTCAGCCTGTGTTAGAGGTCTACAAAGAGGACCCGGGACCCGACCCAGGACCTGTATGGGTTCGGTTCTATATTTTAAATGGTCAGACGGGTCCAGGTCGGGTCCAATCTATTACTTCGGTTCCCTGGTCTGTTTAACATTGTGTGTATACCCGAGCCGATCTGATTCAGAGATCATCCGGCTGTGTTGAGAGTCAGTCAACGCTGTGTGTGTGTTTTGTAACTTGCAAAGTATGAGCCTGGAAATAAGGTGAAAAAAACACGAGTGACCCCAGCCATCAGAAGCAGAGCGGGTGGAGTTAATGCAAGCGAACGGTGATCATCGAGTTTTCTTATTCCTATTGTGTGCAACTGTAATGCTCAAAAACTGCTTGTGCAAACTCGCATTTAAATAACATTTTTCATATCATCAACAAAATCTGAGATGAACTATCACATGAATGTTTTTTATGATGCTCAAAATGTGTTTAAAAGCTTATGTTTCAGGTTGCTCCAGCTAATGCACATGTGCAGTCTCATGCGAGCACACTTTCTTTTTCCTATTTTTATAGTAATATTATGAATGAACCGTCTTCTTATATCTAAAGTTTTGGTCAGACTCGCCTCAGAAAGCACAGAAATGATCGCAAATAAGTAATGCTAATGTCAGCGGCCATGTCACTGAACAAACAATCATTATTAGTTCAAAAGAGCAAACAGTCAAAGTTATTTTATTATATGAGTTGACTCGAGATACAACAAAATGCATTTGTCATCGTGAATAAAACAGCTATTGACCAATCAGAATCAAGGACAGGAACTAACCGTTTTATAAAACACAAATATACAATAAGGAATTGAGAAAACATTTATCTTGATGTCTGTCATTTTCAGGAAGTGTTTGTGTGAAGATCAGAAGGTCCAGAGCAGCTGCAGTGTGTTTGGTGCTGCTGTGTGTTCTTCTGCTGACTGCAGTCATAGTGCTGTGTGTCACGTTCACTCTAGAGAGTCGACACTTAATATCCAAGAATGAAAACCTGACCAATGAGAGAGACCAGCTACTAACTAACATCACCAACCTCTCACAAGAGAGAGATGGGCTGAAAATAAAGAGCAAAAACCTGATCAATGAGAGAGACCAGCTAAAATTGGAGAAAAATGATCTTCAAATGATTCTTGGTAAACTGGGTGAGTTTCTTTTGTCATTTTAGTAGTTGCTACAGAGCAGGAATATAATCTGGTTAGTATTCATAGGTTTTTGAATGTCAAGTGTGTAAGGCTTGATTTTCCTGCTAAACGAAAACTGAGATCAAGCATCCTGCAATAAACCAATAAAGCGTATCTGGAGAGAAGATCTTAAAAGAATAGCATAGGACAACGCCTTGCCCTCAAACATCTACAGTATGCAACCAACCCCCCCCCCCCCGCCCCCCCCACGCCCCCCCCCCCCCCCCCCCCACACACACACACACACCCACAAACTCTTCTTCCTCCTGCCTCAAGTCACTGAAAGTTTATATTCTATGTATAATGTAACTTGTTTCTATTGTTTTTCCCATTTCATGTTTGGTATCATTTTAAATGTCTCAGTGCGGTTGGTAAAATGGTCTCAATTTCACAGCAGTCACTAGTATTATGAAGAAGATGGAAAACTAAGGAAAATTCTGTCCTCTTTTTGGGTGGTGTCTCTTCTCCTCTCCCCCAAAACAGGTGTTGGTGTAATAAACATTTACAATCCTTTTGTTCTGGTCCTGGTATAAAAGGTAAAGAGCAAAGCAGTCATGTGGGATCTTCTGCAGGCATGATCCATTTTTACTTGACAAATAAAATGTTATATTTGATTTACTCTGGATTCTTCTGAAATCATTATGACCGGTAGATTATTGGAGTCTGTTATTTCCGTAAATCTGTGTCAGGGCAGGTCAAACTAGAGAGCCCCATGAAAGGAGCATGTGGGCACATCATGGGACTTTTTGAGTTTGTCTGTTATTGACTTAGCAAGTTGCATTATCGTGACTAAGAAAACTATTTTTGTATGAACAAGCATGTGGCGGTTCGACTCAAATGCATTAGTAAACTCTGCACCCTCTGACTAAGAATCATAAACTGGCGAGTTTATGTCTGTGAGAACGCAGTCGGCCGATGCAAAATTCTCTAAGCGATAATGGGTCCGTAATGAAAGAATAATTGAAAATAAGAGATACCCAGAATAATCAAATATCTAAATTAATACATAACAAATGATTAATTTCTAATTGGAGACACAACCCTTAGAATAAGAATCATTTGAAATTGGAGTCAGATTAAACGAGTGAAAATAAGTGAACTTCACAGAGACGCTGAAAAGGCATACACGCGTTAACCTTCGCCCGACGCCGTCGGATGGGGGGTTCCTTACAAGTGTAATTCTAGTGCACATATTTACAGCATGGAAAGAGTCTGTAGTACAAAATAAATTTGTTAAAGGTGCCCTAGAACGCTTTTTCACCAGATGTAATATAAGTCTAAGGTGTCCCCTGAATGTGTCTGTGAAGTTTCAGCTCAAAATACCCCATAGATCTTTTTTTTTATTCAGCTTTATACCTGCCTATTTTGGGGCATCATTATAAATGCGCCGATTCAGCGTCCCCTTTAAGTGCTCGCGCTCCCCGTCCCCGAGCTAACTACTCTATAATACAAAGTTCTCTATAATACTCTATAATACAAGTTATAATACATTGCATAAACAAAGTTCACACAGCTAATATAACCCTAAAAATGGATCTTTACAAAGTGTTCGTCATGCAGCATGTCTAATCTCGTATTCTGAATGAGTTTGATGGTGCTCCATGGCTAAAGCTAACATTACACACTGTTGGAGAGATTTATAAAGAATGAAGTTTTGTTTATGAATTATACAGACTGCAAGTGTTTAATAATGAAAATAGTGACAGTCTTGTCTCCGTGAATACAGTAAAAAACGATGGTAACTTTAACCACATTTAACAGTACATTAGCAACATGCTAACAAAACATTTAGAAAGACAATTTACAAATATCACTAAAAATATCATGATATCATGGATCATGTCAGTTATTATTGCTCCATCTGCCATTTTTCGCTATTGTCCTTGCTTGCTTACCTGCATAAAGTCTGTTGATTCAGCTGTACACAGATCCAGACGTTAATACTGACTTGTCTAATGCCTTGAACATGAGCTGGCATATGCAAATATTGGGGGCGTACATATTAATGATCCCGACTGTTGCGTCACAGTCGGTGTTATGTTGAGATTTGCCTGTTCTTCAGAGGTCTTTTTCACAAATCAAATTTACATAAGAAGGATGAAACAATGGTGTTTGACACTCACTGTATGTCATTTCCATGTACAGAACTCTAATTATTTAACTATGCCCATGTCAATTCAATTTTTAATTCTAGGGCACCTTTAACACTTTATTTCAATTGTCCACTTTACAAATTCTACTGACTACAAGTGTGACAGAGTGACCTGTCCCTGTTGGTTAGTGCAGCACACACACACACACACACACACACACACACACACACACACACACACACACACACACACACACACACACACACACATTCAGCCCAACTTACCTCATCCTCCGTTCCCTGCTGAGGCGATGTGGGTGCACACGCATGCCATTAGCACGCTAGTCTTCTTCATACACGCAAACATATCCACTCCATTTCCATCCCCGTCAGAATCCCCGCATACATGCATACATACCTGGGTTGTCTTTCGTTTCTGTTTCTATGTTTTGTCATGTTATTGTGTTAATACATGCCTGTGTTCTGTGTTTGTCAGCGTCTGTGTTGCCGGTCTTTTGCATTGCTTCTCTACCATCAGTTGGAGTAAATAATAATTGGCCTGGATAAATAGTGCCGGGACTGCTGTGTGTGGACAAGTCGGCGCGAAGCAACCGAAGTCGGCTCGTCCATTGTCTCGTTAATAAGGGGGGATAATGGAAATGTGGCATTATTATTATGTGTTTATTATTATTTATGTCTACATTTGTATTTGTTATTTTGACTAGATTTTGTTTCTATAAATATTTTGTTATTTTATGTGTATATATTTATGTGGTGTTGTGAAAATGTATATACTCACCTGAATACTTACCCACTCATGTTTGTGATGGTTTTAACAAAAGGGGTGGGGCTTGGACTATAAAGAGGAGCCCCAAAGAAGTAAATGTTGTCAGTTAACCTGGTGAATGAAGTGTGGTGCCGTGAGCGATTTATTTGTCATTGAAGTAGTTTGCGTGTATATATTTATATATATATGTATATAATTTTCTCTTTGATTTTTGTTTGTTACTTTTGTATTTGCTTTGTTTGTTTGTCTACTGGGACTGTTTCACCTCTCGAGCTCTGTAAATAAACATCACTTTACACCTTACATTTCTGCGAGTATTGCCATATTTATTTTTTTATTTATTTTTTTCGGGCAAACCCAGTTTCGCCTGACAGCGGGCCTGCGAAGACCCGTTGTCCCACAACAAGTAACTTTACAACTACATGTCAACTAACTCTCATTAGAGTATCAGTAGACTGCTTCATATTTGCCAACACTTTATTTTGATGCTCCCCAACAGATATTTTACCAACTATAAGTAAATTTACAACTACATGTCAGTTTATTCTCCTAATCCAGACCCTAACCCTACACTAACAGTCTACTAATACTCTAATGAGAGTTCGCTGACTGCAGTTGCGAAGTTATTATAGTTAGTCAATGTCTAAAGTGAACCATCAAAATAAAGTGAACCATAAATTCAAGTATAAAACCTATTTACAATGTAAAATGTAAAGAACATACAAATGTTTCCTATGGTGTTCATTTTAGGACATTATCACACCTCAGTCATACAACAAAAAGGCGTCATGCCTCAGACTAAAAGGCTTCGGTCATCGGACAAAACGGCATCGCACCTCAGACTGAGAGGCTTCAGGTCTCAGGAAAAACAACGTCAGGTGTCAGGTCTCATACAATTAGGCATCGGACAAAACAGCCTCAGACTAAAAGGCATCAGATGAAACAGACTCAGACAAAAAGGCATCAGACTAAAAGTCACCAGTTTTTTTTTTTTTGGCTATGTTTTTGTATAACTTTCTATTGGCTTTTATCCCATCATAATGCAATCCTTCAGTTATCTTTTTCTTTCTCCCCCTTTTTTATATTTATCTGTAACTACTACAAAATTGATGTAAGGTGTGTGTGCATGCATGTTAATTGAGAAGAATCTATCTACTGATGGTATTCATGTAGTCTATTTATCCCTTAGCAATGTTCTTTATGTTTTTGTTATGATTATATATATATATATATATATAAGAAGGTGAAGGTGTAAGCTGTAGGCTATATGATGATATTTTATTCTTAAAGCTTTAATTAAATATTACACTGGTTAGGTTCTATAGAGAAAAGAACATGGCGATTTTCACATTGGTCAGCACTCTGCAGAAAAATAGCAATTATCTGAATTAAAATGTAATCGACAGTAGGTGGCGCTGGAACAGCAGAAATAAAGCCGTTTCCCTGGTTACCTCTGTACACAAAGCAGTTGTGGTTTTAACAACGTGACCCACGTGTGGTTTTACAAATAAAACAAAAAACATGGTTATTGTAGTTCCCTTTCGAAAGGGAACTTCAACTCTGCGCTGATTGCGCAACTATCCAACAACTCCAATCCCTATTGGCCGGCGACAGCCTATGACGTCATACGGCGCGACCCGGACGTATAAAGGGAGCGCCTGGAGAGACAAAAGACATCTCATCGTCTTTCGGTCCTGTTCTGTCTGATTATGACTATACCAACTCTGGTAGGGTTTTTTTTATATGCCTTACTAACGTTCAAGAGGCTGTGTTTATTCGTGTCCCCGGGTTTGACACTTATATTCACATTTTCTGGGCGTTTTTCTGTCTGGAGAGGAGCGAGCATACACAGTGCTTGAGGGCGCTGTCTGTGTTTGTCTGTTGTTTACTGTGAGCGTCTCCCTTTTCGGGACGCTCCGTTCTCGTTTGACACCCTTCCCGAGGGAAGAATTGTCTGCATCTGTGCCTTATGTTACTGGCCCCGTTTGCTGAGGCAATATGGTGGCTGCGATCATAGGGCTCGCAGATGAGTTCGTTGGGAAGTTTGAGAAAGTTGTCTCTCTCTCTCTCTCTCGGCTTCCCTGCGGCTGACGGGGATGACTGGGTGAAGATGACGTTTCTGTTTGACGTCATCGCGTCCGGCGCGAGCACTCCTCTGGCTGTTGTGTGTGTGCGGAGCTGCTGTGTGTTTGGGACGCGCTTCTCGGCGGGCTGCAGCTGCCGTGAGAGCGCGTTAAGAAAGGGGTTATGCGCGGATGGCACGACGAGCGGTTCCTTTCTGTCCATTAATGCAGCGGCTTCCATGACTTTCTATTCCCTTCTGATCTCCTCGTTTGAGATCGGGAGGGCATGGAAAAAACCCTAGCCGTCCAGATTTGTATCTGAACCCAGACAGACGGGAGGAGGAAGAAGCAAGAGTGAGGTCGGTGATCGATTGTAAACACTGTTGCGTTTGTAATCGATTCCCCAGCTACATAGGGCGATTTATATCTATCCGCTCCTCTTCTTCTTCCGCCTCCTGTGTATATATATAATACATATTCAACATATTCATGCTCAGATGCTTCTTATGGTCAGACTGATGGCTGGGCCCATAGTGATTATTCATGTCAGCCCACTGTTTCTGTTTGATAGTAAGAGGATCTTTTAGGCTTAAAAGAGCCTTGGATTCCATCCTTTTTATGTAAAAAAAAAAAAAGGAGCATTAGGAGACTTTGGTCTTTGAGCCACAGGGGGGTCTATATTTTATGTGTTTAAAATAAGATCTTATTTTCCTGTATAGTTTTCTGGGCATGCAGTCAGGAAAAATTAGGGTTTTTTTGGGCAAACTGAAGTTGATAGGCTGGCTAGTGTGCAGGCCACAAAATGGCCGCCTGTTGTTTAGAAGTAGCTTCTCATCTGCTGTGTTCTAGGGTATTTTGAGTTGGCACTCGTCACTTCAGTTAATATGCATGTTTAGGTCGGCCTTAATTGGCCGCTTGACATTGTTTGCTTGTGAGCTTCGCTTTCTTTCTCTTTCCATGAGATTTGAAGGTGAAGCCCAGGCTTCACTAGGCTTGTGGCCCTGTAAGAAGGCCCGTAGCTTAGCGGCCAGGCTAGAGCTAGGTTAGATGTGTTATTTGCGTATAACCCTATGTATACTATCCCTTGTCAGGTTGTATAGTTCCTAGTTCTGGTCTCCTCCCAAGGGAGTTGTCAGGCCGTATACCCATTATCCCCTTGCTATGTAGGTGCAATTGTTGAGTTTAAACAGCTAGGTTGTAGACTGTTTTTTAGACTCCCTGATGCTGTTATCTCAGGTGGTAGGCCCTTATCTTTGCGTAGATAAGTCATGCTGTGTGTGCAAGGCCCCACTTTCTAGAACTTTTATGCTAGGGAAAATGGGTTTTTTCCTCTGAGCCACTTGTTTCTCTAATCAAGTTTGAGTTGATGTTGCTAGGGTTTAGCATTCGTCCTCAGCTCAGTACAGATTTGAGAATCTGTATGGAGAGAATTATTTTCCTCTTTGAAAACAGCATATACATCAAAGCGCTGCATTGCTTTGAAGTTCTAGACTTTTGCCCTACATCGTATGTGAGCTTACTTATGCTGCCACAGGTTAGCACCTGTTCCCATAATAGCAGGCTTTTTTTTATGTAGCCGCTATGGGAGACACTGGTGACCTATATTCCCCATTAGTAGGTTTATTGGTGTTAGTGAGTGCATCACCTGTTGGATTGCATACTCAGGGTAGTATAGAACCACTTTTTGAGAAAAGCTGGTTTGTATTAGCTCCCTTTTTGTGATCTTGTTAACAGCTATATTGCATATAACTTTGATTGTAGGCTCTTATGGTTAATTAGCCTCCTTCTAGTTAGCAATTGTTTTTATAACAAATGCTGTTAGCTGATCATAGTTTGCTCACATAGTTTACAGCATTTCACGGGCTGAAGCCACGTGTCATTAGAATGGTAGGCCCCAACAGGCCTTTTTTCTAGTTCACATGCTGGCACAGTCTGTGTTTCATTTCAACAGTTGCTGAACGCCACTTGTCGCTGAGATTGTAGGCCCCACTAGGCCTCCTTTTTAGTTGATTTGTTGGCAGGATGCTTTGAAAAAACCTGACCACCTTAAAAGGCCACGTCCCACCTCGACAGATAGGCCCTAATCAGGCCTGTTGACGTTGGGTGGCAGCGTTCTATGTATTTCTTCTGAGGAAGTTTCAATGCTAAATACATGGCTTTTGGGTGGACTGGTTATGGCAGCCGCTTGCTGATGCCATATGTTTACTAAGGTAGGCCTCTTCTCGGCCTCTGGTGTAGCATTTGGAGTTCAGCTGCGTACTCTTCTCGCTGTGAGAATTTATGGTGCTTTTCCGAGTACTTGAGTGGCTAGCCCCTCAGGATGTATGCTGTGGTTAAACCTTACTGAGGTTTGGTTTGAACTGCATCCATCTCCCTGAGCCTGATCTTACACTAGTTGAGCTAATAGCCACCTAGAGGTCTAAGGTGGATCTATTCATGCTCCTAGAGATGGCCACTGGACTTATGCCATATGTCTAAAGGTTGCTAGGCCCTATGGGCTGCCCTTTTTCAACATAGTGGTATATGTTTATGTGTATTTCTCTCTGAGAACCTTTATATACACTTCTGGTTGGCCAGGTGCCCAGATGATATTTAACCTCCTTGGTGTCGGTTATTTATCGTTCTTCGGTGCCTAAGAACACTGCCACGAGCTGATGCCCACGTGTCTGTTGAGGTGATAGGCCCGCACGGGCCTTCCTCGACTATGTGTCGGCGTATGTTGTACTCCTCTTGCTTGAAAGAGTAAAAAGGTGCTTTTACTGAGTACACTGCTCATTGGATTGTGTTGGGTAGATTATCATACGGGCGCTTTGCAGTCTCCCATGCTGCCATTGAAGTTGCCTGTCTGCTGCAGCCAGACAGGTGTTCAGGGTGGCCCCTTTCGGGCCACTTTTTGAATATACTTCTGTTTCACATATAGTTACTATCATGCTGTAGGCTCCTCTCTGGCCTCCATGAGTACATGCCCATTGCATGGTCTACCTGTTAGGTGAGCTTTGTACTTCCCCTTTGGTGTTATGTTGTAATAGTGCTTAGCTCCCTAAGCTGATCATGGTGGTAGGCCTTATCAGGCCTCCTCCTAAGATTCAGCCCCAGGCTGGTTTGTGCTCCCCTGTATCAGGGTTCTCTAGCGCACAGCCTCCTCAGTGCGTTAATTAAGCACTGAGTAGATCCTAGGTTGAGTGGATTATCTCCCCTCAATAGGAGGGTTCATAGCACTCAGCTGAGTTCTGCTCTCCAGGATGCCCATCTCTACGCGTGGGTCTGAGTTGCTTCTGCCTTTCTGCAGTCACTCTTACCTGCTCTCTTCTATGAAGAATGCGTTATGGAGATTCTGTACTCAGACAGCGTTGGCCAAGATTGTTTGCAATTCAAGCAATGTGTTATTTATCTAACTTTTTATACAAACAAATAAAACTAGTGAATAATACAAATTTACAAAATAATTGAGTATGTTTTATACAACTTGGTGTAACATTTAACAGTTAGAAAACTGCGTACATGTGACGTCACTTTGAGGCAGGGCAATTTGCTTCCTTAAGTCCTTTTTGTCTGATGCCTTTTTTTCTGAGGCCGTTTTGTCCGAGTTCGTTTCATCTGATGCCTTTTGGTCTGAGGCTGTTTTGTCCGATGCCTAATTGTACGAGACCTGACACCTGGCGTTGTTTTTCCTGAGACTGAGGTGCGATGCTGTTTTGTCCGATCATTGAAGCCTTTTAGTCTGAGGCATGACACCTTTTCGTTGTATGACTGAGATGTAAGAATGTCCTAAAATGGACACCGTAGTTTCCTCTTTTTAGGATAATAATAATTATAACAATTTCATGAAATTCCTAGATGTGGAGTGTAGGTACAATCCCTGTGAATACTATTGAGATTGTGTTCATAACTGACACTTGTTAAGCCCGTTCACACCGCAAGCGACACAAAGCGACAGGATCCCATTCATTTTAATGGAGTGCTGGCAACTTCCTGCGACAAAAGCGACAGTGACCGTTGGCGACAGAATGTAGGCATGTCAAGCGACAAGCGGGAGACATGCGACAAAAGTTCCGATATTTCAACTTAATGCAAATCACTCGTGAATTTCGCGAGCGACAACCATCTCGAGTTCAGGCAAGACAGACCGGACATAGCTCCGGAGCGATTTCACTGTTTTATACGATTTGACTGTACATACTGTGCCGCGTCACCCCCTGGGTGGTTTCTGCCGCGACCACGTAACACTATCTTGGTCACGAGCCACTTCCTCTATTCATATTACTCAACTCCTGTAAAAGGTTTACCTTTATAGATTCAGGAGGAGTCAGGTAGGCATATAATATTTTCTTCTTAGATTATATTATCTCAGGGTCTACTTCTGATCACTACCGTACCTCCTAGGCCTACGGTTCAGATATCAACCAAGTCTACCTGGGTGGGGTGGGTTAGCCTCCCGTTCAGTGCACCACAGCTGGCTCTTCGCCCTCAGAGGACAGCTATGCCTGCTAATGCACTCCCACGGCCCACTCTGTTGCGACTGGTTGGCAACCTTGACTGACTTTGTAAAGTCCGTCGGGATATCTTTATAAAAATCGATCTTTTTCAGACAGTCAACTTCTGATACCCCAAATGGATTTTCACTCTACAACAATAAACAGACTGAGACAATACTATCAGAGTTTGAGGGCAGTCCCCATTCTCATTTTATTATTTCTTGCAAAGGCAAAAGCTAAATACACCACTTTATGCCAGCTAAGCTGGAAGTTCCATGGGCCAGATAAATAATTACATTTTTAAAGCTTACCCTCTTCTCTATTCAGTATATGTTCTTCTCTAAGAAAATCAGGTGTCTTCTTTGATCTTCTGAGGGCTGTGGTCTGGCGAAGGCTTCCTCTTACTGCTTGCTTGTATGCTCTTTCTTTCTTCAGCAAAATTACACAACTACTACTACTACTCCAACTACATCTCTCTTATAGAGCTATAAAGGCCCCAATATTTATATTCTCTTTTGACACACTTTATCTTTTCATTTACGCACATGTGGTTTCTACTTGGATCAATTGCTAGTTTATTTGTCTATCACCTTTTTTCACTTGCGTCAATGCATTTCCTGTTTGTGTCAATGGCTTAAGCAATACACACATTTTTTTATTATACATTTTTATCAGATTTCTACCTTACTAGACATTTATTTCCTAACTGTCTTCATTCTTATTGGTTACACACAACAATGCCTCTATCCCCCAGAACCCATGTTCACCTACACACATAATGCAACAGTTGTCACATTTACAGGATGTGGTATACATTTCACTCGAGCTCACAGCATGTGTTTTTGTCTCATTTATGAAAACTTCATAGACCCTAGAGATTCTTCAAGTTTAGCAATTTTCTGCTTTTTATTATATCTTTTAAAATCTTTATCAAATTGTTTGGAAGAGAACACTCCATTTCTCTTGACAATACATGGATATAATAAAACAATGAGTTTATAAGAAACTGTCGGCAGTCTTTTGAGTTTGATTCATACATTTTGTGTTGTTAATTATGATGCTGTGAGCAGTTTAGCACTGCTGCCATAGGCGGAGCGTGTGTAAGGCTTAGCCTTCCCCTGACGATGGGTCAAAAATTAGAAGGGGCTTGGCCAAAAATGCATCTGCACATTTAAACTAAATCTAGTAATAAAGTGAAAATGGAAATTAAATGAAAAGAGTTGATCGTGGCATTTAATATAGATCTGCTCATGTTGCGTTATAGAGTGTTGTGCCCTATAACCAATCACACACGAATCTGTTGAGAACTAATATAAACAGGTTTTCTGTTTACAACGTATTTTTGAGCAATGTAGCCAATCACAAACTTACTTCAGGATTTCTTAAAGGCATGAGTTTTTGTCCAGTGCTGAGATCTGCACACTCAAATCTTCTCATATAAAATTAAAATTGAACTTTTTTTAAAAAAAAAAAAGTATAGTTATTATGTAGGCCAAATAAGATATTCATTGTTCAGACAGCTTAACACTAGAACTACCAAGGCAGTCATTTTGACTGTTTTAAAGATTTGCAATGTAATAACTTTGTTGAAATAAAACCCATATAACTACAGTTCCATGACTTTTCTTAAATTAATGTAAATTTTATTTTAACATTGTTATTTTATTAAAATTACAAAACACAAAAAAAGTTCTGAGTATTTCTACCTTGAATGGCCATAGCGGTCAATTTGACCGCACATATTACAGGCGTTGTATCTCCTCAGCGCTTTTTCCCGCGGTTAAAGATGTGCGTAGCTGTTGCCTAGCAACCTTTCTCTGGCAGTTTTGTATGCTTTTGATAAGCTAAAACTTAGCTTTACCGTCAAAATGGCAACAAGAAAGAAAATGACTGTCACTGAGGTTTTATCCTTGCTTTAGAAAATTGATGATGCAGAGTCTGATGGAGGAGCAGAGAGCGATGTCTCTTGGTCTCTTGAGAGTTCGTCTGACACTGATTCTGAGAGTGATTCAGAGATAATTCCGGTTCGTAAAAAAAGATTTTCTAGATTTCATTAGAGGCTGCATAAAATTGTTTCCGATTCGTGTTGTCCAAACATTTCCGATAATGCTAAAGCATTGTAAACTCCAAAAGTCAAAATGTATTGAATAAAGACAGATGTAATCATTTCCAAAATTCACAATATGTTTTTATCTAACGAAATATTCTGCTTCATTTTATATTTGTTGACATTTTGACTTTCAAAAACAACATTTTAACTGCGGTGAAAAACTTTGATCTCCAGCTTGCCGGATGCAAATTGCGGAAAGCGGAGGTCTAGTAGCTCTTACACAATAATATCACGAACATATTATATTATGTATGCTTAAATTACCCCACATTTTTCATTAAACATGACCATGGAAGCTTTGAAGTAAATATAACATGAAAAAAATGACATTCACTGCTGTCTGGTATGAACAGTCAAAATGACCGCTATTGGCAGTTCTAGTAGTTATAGAATTCCGGTAGTGCTAGTGTTAATCTATTAGCTGAACTTTGTGAGATCGCAATGAATAAAGATTAGTGACAGTTTAGTGGTTATAAAGGAAGCACTTTTATGCATGCTTTATAGTATGGAAGCTCATTTCCGTCACTTAATGAAAAATTAAAAACAGTAATTGTGACTTTATCTCAGAATTCTGACTTTTTTCTCACAATTGCTTGTTATAAAGTCAGAATTGCGATATACAGTATAAACTCAATTCCGCGATATAGTCATTATGACTTTTTTCTCGCAATTGCGAGTTTATATCTCAGAATTGTAACTTTATAACTCGCAACTGTGAGGAAAAAAGTCAGAATTGCAAGATAAAAAGTCGGAATTACTGTTTTTTAGTGATGGGACGGTTGATACTGGGGCTCCGATGCTCCGACGCAGTTTTCAAAGCACTATTGTATCACACACTGTACCGAAGCTTGTATCAAAATGACAATACCACGAGATCGATGACGTTTGAAGCTTCGAACATCATACAGTATCGGAAAATCGAGACAGCTTGTTTGAAAAAAATGGCGCTTCACCTGATGCATAAAAGGAAAATGCATTTATGTTTTATTGCTGTGGTTTCAGAGACCCCGAACAGAACATAAGGGTTAAAAAGCTCACCCAAAATATTTTTTTTTAACTACTCACACCAGTTATGATCACATAATTGTATATTTAATATTATTGATCAATACGTGAATCCGTTCAGCAGGTTACACTTGACACGAGTGGTCTCACTGTCACAAATTAATTTAGATGAGATTAGATGAGAGACAGAACTGTATTGATCCAAGACAAGAGTGATGTCGCTAATGTGCACTGTGTTAAAAGCTTCGAGTAATGAACCTCGGTTTCCCATCACTACTGTTTTTAATTTTTTATTTAGTGGTGGAAACGGTCTTCCATAGGCCTAATTCATTCAGAATTTGTAGATCACTGTTTGGCCCTGTCCCAAATGGCGCACTTCATGTGGACTTTCGGTCTCGTGGACTTAAATTGCACGTGCTCGCCGAGTCTACGAGTCCGTAGGCCGTCCCATTCAGCATTTTAACGCTCTGAAGTGTGCTCAGCAGCGCCCCTTTGTACCCTTGAAGCGGTAGATGCAGGCTCCGCACACTTTAACTACCCAGGAATCCTTGCGAAATGTCAATCAGACAATGGATGGGAGGAGATTTCGCTCAAGAGCAATTGATGACATGGCTGAGAAGAAAATATTTAAGTGTAGGTATCATTACGGTTTTTATGACCTAGGTGTACATTTTACCAGTTGTTACCTACAGTTTATACAAACATTATGGTCATTGACCAGTGGTTGATATCTCAAACATAATAATAGCGCATTGAATAATACGATCACATTATGATTCATTAAATAAATAGCACCGAATGTCAGGGCTTTACTGAGTCATATGTAAACCTAGTATTTATATTTAAACCTGTAAATTCATCTGAAACTCACGCACATGTTTATTATGTGTTAAAATTGTAATCTTAGTTCAAATGGAACATTATGTATTATTACAACTGTATACATTATTTAAATAAGCATGTATTGTCTAATGCCCAGGTGGCATAAGCAAAAGCAGGCTTGACATGGAGATAATATTTTGCAAAAGAAAAGAAACTTGTTCTCGATGCTAAATATTATCCCCGAACCTGCAGCTCCTGTCAAAAAACAACCAGACCATTATTTCCGGCGTGACGATCGATGCGCCCTCGTGGACTCGCACCAAGGGCCCTATACGTCTGCACTACATGACGTCACCAAAGTGTGGACTCTGAGGAAGTCCACAAGTCCGGAGTGTGCCATTTGGGACAGGGCCTTACATGTGCACTCTGTTTCTGGACTTGTGTTGTACCATTTCCCACCACTAGTTTGTTTCCATAGCTACTGATCACCTTCATTATCACCACCAGCTGTGTTCAATCACCCACCTCGTTTGTCTGTGTATATAAGCCCTGTGTTTTCAGTCCAGTGTTGTCTGGTATCGTTCATGTATTGTGTGGTTGTCTCACTGTTGAACTTGTCTGTGTATTACCCGATGTGTGGATTTATTAATCTATCTTCGTTGTCGTCGTCATGCGTGCTTGCTTACAACCAGCTATTGTAACAGATCACATTTTTTTGCATTTACGTTATGTGTAAAGGTTGCTGATAGGTGTCATGTAGCTATTTCATGACATAGACTCTGTGTTTTCTTGGAGGAATCACATCTAGCCTTACTTTAGAGTCACTCTCCACCTGCTGCAGTTCATATTACAGTTTCCCTGCATTGTGTTGATTATTAGGGACAAGAAAATTGATTAGTTGTCAAATTCCAATGATGTTTTAGTATTTTTTTTTTTGACAGTATGAGTGAGTTTAATTTGTTGATAGACCGATCGTTAATCTAGTTAATGATTTATTGCACTGCAGGCACAACACACAACAGCAGAATGCTACTTTTAATTATTTTAAACCTAATTCCTAGTCAAATTAGAATGATTTCTTAGTTTTATATATCATTTGTAATTGCACTTTCTATAGATATGGCCAGATGTGCAGTTTACCAATGACATTACAGCGACAGCACTAGAAACGCCCACAAGTGACTTCACAGTACAGAGACGAGCGACGTGCAGCGAAAAAGTCACTGGCGGTGTGAACGGGGCTTTAGGGTTAAGTGACTTATTTTAAAAGAGAGAGTTACTACCCATTAACACTAAAGCTCACAGATGAATGAGACGAGTTAAAAAAGGTGCTAATAGTGAAACTGGTTGTGTTTACAGATGGATGGGTTTACTATCAATCCAGTCTTTACTTCATTTCCTCTGAGCAGAAGAACTGGATTGAGAGCAGAAGATACTGTACAGAGAGAGGAGCAGATCTGATCATCATAAACAACAGAGAGGAACACGTGAGTGAAAGTGTGTGTGTGTGTGTGTGTGTTTAGTTTCTAACTGTAAATGATGAAATGTATCTGTGTTTTTATTCTTAGGGATTTGTCAGTAACAGGTTTGTTAGTTTCTGGATTGGTCTGACTGACAGTGATGTGGAGGGCAGATGGGAATGGGTTGATGGCACCAACATGACCTCTGGGTGAGAAATCACTGAATTGAACTGATTATTCTCTAATAAATGATCATATCTCACAGTCAGTATCATATCACACAGGAAGCAGCACTGAACATCTAATGCTGATCTGTTCTTTCAGGATCTGGGCGACTGGACAGCCTAATAGTTACAGTGATGATGAAGACTGTGCTTTTACTTATCCAACAGGATGGTTTGATAATCCATGTAATGATGCATTTAGATGGATCTGTGAGAAGAATATATTTAAATGACACATTTCAATAAATATGTGAGCATAATGCATTATCAACACAAGCAACTCATAATAATGTAATAAAGAAAAATGTAATAACTGCACATAATGTAATGAGTGTTACATTACTAATAGCTTAAAACAAAAAAACTATTCATCTACAAAAAAAATGAAAAGCATCTCTACAGAGAATCATTTCACTAAAATTATAAATAGTTTTGCAGAAAATTAACATTTTTATGACAATCATTATAATTGTTATTTCTCAAATTATTACAAATGCATAATTACATAGTTAGACAGCAGACGCTTTATTTTATTAATTTAGTGCATAAAACCTGAACTCACAGATGAGGCTTAAGCTAGTGTCAGACTAAAATGCGTGTTTGATCTGTTTGAACTGAAATAACTTGTACTGACAGATCTTAAAATAATATTTCAGTGTCATTGTTTTGTCTCTCACACCAGTAATGTGTTTTTCTAGTGAAAGATTATAAAAGCTTCTTAAATGCCTTAATTAAACTAAAGCTTAATCTTGGTTTAGACTAAACCCTGTCTGTGAAACCAAAAGTGTTTGTGGATCAAATCAACTCAAAATGATGGAGCACATCATGACCATAAAGTTCATAAAGTCTTTATGAAATTGTTGAGTTCACAATGCAGCCTAATAAGTCGACTTTTCTTTTAATGTACTATTTTGATTACTCTTTATTTTAAGATGTCTTAGAGTGAAATTATACATTTAAATACTGAGTAATATCAATAACAACATGTACTTACTATATGATTAGGAATAGAGTTTGGTTTAGGGTTAGTTTCATGAATAATTTAATTATGCATAATTTACTGTTAATTTACTAGTACTGTAAAATAAAGTCTTACTGCTAGTTTTACATTAAACTATTATTACAATTGTGCTAAAATGTATTAATATCAGATTTATTACCTTATGAACTGTCATTACATTAAAAGTTGCTATAGTGTGTTCATAATATAATAAACCTCTCCTACAAAAACCTTTCATTATGTGAAAAGATTACATTGAACAATCATTACATGAGCTCAAGATTTTTTTTTAGAAAATTACTACATTATGAAGAATTATTACATTAATGATGTAATAATGTAATAATTACAAAAAAAAATGTAAACTTGTTACATTTTTGTGCATTTATTATATTATGCTTTATTATATTATAAGTACAACTCCTAAATCACAATTATTGACTTAACAAATTCATGTTACTGTTTGAAAGGCACTTTTCTTTATTATGCTCTTCTGTAATAAACTAAATGTAATATTAAAGCTTTAAAACTGAATTATCACAACACAAACTTTTATTTATTCATGTCAAATCAAATCAATGAAATCAAAATTCATCATTGATATCAGAAATCAGATATAAAAGTGTGTATGACTTTAATCTTTGCTACAATGTGTGATTTGACAGGAATTTCATGTGATTAGTTACTATTTCAGCCCTACATCTTCTGAGTATTTTCTCATGTAATTTAGTTATGTCTACATGGCTACAAATTACAGTATTTTTCATCCTTCCAGAAACATCAGTTTTGGAAAGTTTGGCCATGACATTTTGAAGAATCAAACAGTGACAGGTTCCAGGTATAATTATTAAACTTAAGTCAGTTCAAGCACCTGTGTGACATTCTGTGTTGAGCTGAACTTCCTGTACCTGAACACAGGGCCGCATTAACAGTAGACGGGGCTGAAGCTCCAGGGCCCGAGCAAGAGAGGAAGCCTGTGGTTACGGCTGTCATGATAACTGTAATATTGTAATATCATGATAATGACAAGATTATAGCTGACGAACCCAAGCAACTGCCACAACCACAATGTTCATGTTTTTTATTTTCATAAGGTTATGACCTTCTTGTTTTAAACAATGCATGTGTAGCAAATGAGCTCAAAGGGAAATATGAATAATTAATTATAAATGTTTGGATCAGTTAATATAATTAACTTGATGTAGCTGAACTAATATTACAATCAATTAATCTGTTCATCCAGCGAACACTCAGATATGATCATCTATCAACTTTCAGAAAGAATATTCATCCTGGCCACAGAAAAACTGAGAATGATTATTATTGATATTCTTAATATTTATATTTTTATTACAAATATTAAGGATAATCACAAATGCTTTGTGCATATAATCTAGCGGTACAGTTGAGGTCAAGTTTACATAAACCTTGCAGAATGTTAATTGTAACAAAATAATAGGGCAAAAATTGCCTGTTTTTATTTAGTGTTTCCCTGAACAAGATATTTCACATAACAGATGTTTACATATAGTCCACAAGACACAATAATAGATGAATTTACACAAAATTAACCCATTCAAAGGTGTACATTTACTTGAATCTCAAAACTGTGTGTTGTTTCCTGCAGAGAGATTGGGACGATTCGAAGGGCTCTGGTCAGTCAGGGGGTCCATTCAATGTATTTTGTATTAAAGCAAGAGTTCAGAACTGTCAATCTGATTTATGAGGTCCAACAACACCTGATGAACGTGCCTATCATTGTTTGTCGGCGTCTGTCTGTGGTGTGAATTGGTTTTTAGGTGCTTCACTATCCAGACAGTCCATTTTCAGCTCAGATCAGAGCATGTGTGAAACAACTTTACTGAACTGAACCAAACACTTTATATACAGAAAGACGGTGCACTCAATGTCAAGAAACCAGCAAAAATACTCTAGAAACCAGATCGAAACCCCTTATCTTTATTACTTCTGTTAATGTCAGTAGGTGTTATTCATGACTAACTAATTAAAGGAATGTTCTGGGGTCAAAACTAGTTTAGCTCAAATTCAATTGACAGAATTTGTAGCATAATGCTGATTATCAGGAAAAAAAAAAATTATATATATATATATATATATATATATATATATATATATATATATATATATATATATATTAGGAGTGTAACGATATATCGCAGTACGATATATCGCGATGCAAAAATGTTATGATATGTATCATAGAGTGGTGGCAATGCTTTTACGATATGACAGCAGTCTAATCTTATTGGTTGAAAGCAGCCATCCTGCAAAACCTCTCAGGCAGATACACAGAAGTACAGGTTTATCTGTTTGAGAGTACAGCACTTGACCCCAGATTTCAATCTTTGCCCCACCTACTCCCTGAACAACGTGTCGAGGTTTTCCACCGGTTGATGGACAAATCAAAGCAGTTACAGCAGGTATGTCTGTCAGCATCACTAATTATTTGAGAATCTGTGTATTTGCATTTATAAATAAACACTAAAAATTTTGGACAAGAAATCAAATAGATGGCATCATTGTAATGTTTTACAAAAATATAGTTTGCTTAGTTTTGAAAATTTTATAAATTTGTCTCTTATTAAAATGGTGTTTAAATGTGTACATAATCTTGCTCCAGAAATTATATGCCAATTAATATCAAAACAGAGTAGTAAGGGGATCACTACAAGAGGTGCAACTAATCAAAATGGCACAATACCAAAAAGGAAAACAAAATTTGCACAATCCACATTTTCAGTTCAAGGTGTACTGCTCTGGAATAGCCTGCCAGCTGAACTGAAAATGCAAACAGAGTTAAACATTTTTCAAAGAAATTAAAAAAAAAGTGGTTCAAACAACAGCAGGTTTGTGAACACTGATGGTCATGCACAGTCTCAGCTTTTTTATTATTGTTATATTTTTTATTTTTTGTTTAGTTTTTTTTTTTGTGTGTGTGATTTTTGTTTAACTGTTGTTAAAAAAAAGCCTAACCAGGGACTGGGGCTGCAAATTAGCCTTTGGCTAGAAGCCTGTATGTGGAGCATCGGCTGCTTGAAATTGTAGCAATGTTATACTGCATTGTCCCTGTTAAATAAACTAATAAAAAAATAAATAAATGTTTGCCACCCCATTTGCATGTTTGTGTACTATACTTTGTGATATATTTGTGTGTGTGTGTGTGTGTGTGTGTTTATGTTTAGCTTCTACCTGTAAATGATGAAATGTATCGGTGTTTTTATTTTTAGGAATTTGTCAAGAAACGTTTTGATGGTTTCTGGATTGGTCTGACTGACAGTGATGTGGAGGGCAGATGAGAATGGGTTGATGGCAGCACAAGTAGACGGGGGGGGGGGGGGGGGGGGGAGGTGGGGGGGGGGGTGGGTGGGTCTAGCTAGCCTCTCTTTTGTTTGACAACACTTTGAACGTCAACAGGAAGTTACTCCACCCAGGATCACTTAGAGCAACTTTAACTGAACTGATTCTTCTCTAATAAATGATCATATCTCACAGTCAGTATCATATCACACAGGAAGCAGCACTGAACATCTAATGCTGATCTGTTCTTTCAGGTTCTGGTGGATTGGAGAACCTAATAGTTACAGAGGTGATGAAGACTGTGCTGTGACTTATTCAAGAGGATGGGAAGATTATCCATGTAATGATGCACTTAGATGGATCTGTGAGAAGATTATTTTTAAATGACACATTTCAATAAATATGTGCATTATGAACACAAGCAACTCATAAAGTAATAAAGCAAAATGTAATAATTGCACATAGTGTATTACATTACTAATAACTTAAATCTATTTTTTTTTAAAACTTAAACCAGCTACAAAATAGACCAGTTTTAAATATACATAAAATTTACTAGTAGTACTACTGTACACAGGGTTGCCAAGTCCTAGAAATATTTCCAGCCCATTGACAACTCAAACCCCCCCCAAATGGAATGAAAATTAGCCCAATTTTTCCAGTGTCCAATAAGATTAGACTAGACTACTGGATTCCCACAAAGGGCCTTAAAATAAACGTGATTATATATGTACAGTTTTTGCCTTTTCTCTTAACCCTCCCCCAATTCTTATTACACACTGTTTTTTTTTTTACACAATCTTATACAATAAAGGACACAGAAGAGCATGTCCTCGCTGATATTTTCAGCTTTTTCACTTTTTTCTCTTCTCTGCAGATCTGCTGTTGTTCTGTTTACACACAAGCATCAAAATACAAATTAACATATATTGTCAAACTCATTGCACACAGGCTATGATCAATGTTATAACCCAGTGGTTCCCAACCAAATTCCTGGAGGCCCACCAACACTGCACATTTTGCATGTCTCCTTTGTCTGACACACCCATTTTAGATCTTTGAGTCACTACTAATGAGCTGATAACCTTAATCAGGTGTGTTTGATTGAGGAGACATGCAAAATGTGCAGTGTTGGTGGGCCTCCAGGAATGTGGTTGGGAAACATTGTTATAACCAATATGTTTACTTGGTGAACTTGAACCCTTGTCCTTTGTTTTGTTCTTGTTTGTCTTCTCTGTTCCAGAACTAATCAGAACATTTTCTTATTAGATGGCTTAACTGTGCAACCTCATTTTTTATTACAGCTTTGAACAGAACAATCTACAATCTCAAGTGCTCTCTTCCATACCTTTATCAGGTGGTGCTGAATAGATTTCAGCAGTAAAGAAAGAAAGCATCCGTGGTGATGGTTTAAATTCATGGCAGCAGATGTTTCTTCTTTGCATGTAAGCTTGAATTCTCATTATATTTAGCAAAGACTTCTGCTCTAGCCTGTTTTGTAGCTTGTTCTTTATCAGTGACATTTGGGAAAATGAACGCTCAACTGCTGCATTGCTGAATGGCAAAGCAAGAAGAATCAATGCAAAGTTGCCAAGATCTCCAAAGTTTCTATCACCTGCAGTTTCTGTGTATGCAGAAACTTCAAGCCAGAAGTCCTCTGTTTTGACATCTTCTGTATTGTACTGTTGCTCTGCTTTCCTAAACATCCCTTAAAGAGGTCGAAAAAAATAAGTTTCATCAATCCTTGGCTTACTGGAGGACAGAACATGAATCGGTTACAAGAATTTGAGAGCCTCTAACTCTTTAATGTTATCTGGAAGTCTCTTCTTAATCTTCTTTGATTACTCCAGCATGTAGTACCTGCACCTCCGTTTCAGGTCCTTTTCAGCTTGGTCACTTATTCCTTTGGCTTCAAACAAAGCAAGACGGAACTGCACCGCAAAGTCTAAATCATGATGTTTTGCCAGCTCTTTGGAAAACTTATGCGCTCAAGAAGGGACTGGTAAAATTTTAGAAGTTTTGCAGGATCGGGTGTGTCAAGTTGAAAGATTTTATTAAGTCTGTTTAACTCTGAAATAATTGGTTAGAGGAATTTCAGGAAGATCAGGTTAATATTGTCACTGTACATTTGGTATTTGGTATTAATTCCGTCTTTTGTTAACTGGAAATGCAACTTAAGAACCTCGTGCTGTTAAAGGATCCAGTTGATACACTCACTAATAGCGAGCCATCTAGTGTCAGACAGTTGCAGAATCTTCAGAGGGCTTTCACCAACATTTATGGTTTTGTACAGATGAGAATGTTTTTGGAGACGCTGGGTGGCATTTGAAAACCAACTGTAGGTCTGAAAAACCATGTACTCGGCATTTCTGGGGAGGACACTGATGGCTTTGTTTGCACAGAGCTGAAGAGAATGACACAGGCACACACACTTTATGTAGATAATATGAGGATTGCGATCACAGAATTTCTGTAGCAAGGAGTTATGTTCCAACACTTTGTGTTACAACCATCCATTGCAAGACTGATGCAATTCAGTGCGGAACATTTGTTGTCAGGAATTTGAACAAAGCATTTGTTATGGTCAGTGAATCACCAGCAACTATAT
Source organism: Chanodichthys erythropterus (assembly GCF_024489055.1). Taxonomy (NCBI): domain Eukaryota; kingdom Metazoa; phylum Chordata; class Actinopteri; order Cypriniformes; family Xenocyprididae; genus Chanodichthys; species Chanodichthys erythropterus. Next base: position 35,698,584 of record NC_090228.1, on the reverse strand, counting down.
TTATCATTCCTGCAAAAGTGCTAATGATTCGTTAGAGCTTCTTGCTTTAATATCTGATAACTATACATGGTTGTTTTCTGGTTGTGACGTCAGTGCTCTCAAAAACAATAAGAGAGTATGGTTCCTATATCCTCCAGAAGGTCTTAATGCACTACTGGTCCTATCACTGAATTAATTAGTTCTGTGCATTTTGTTCGATGTAAACTAATACCTTTCTTGGAAATTTCTTCCACAACACTTCCTAAATGATCAACAGTTAAGGTGCTTGAGTGGCAAGCAATATGAGCAACCAGCTTTAACTCTTCCTTCTTCACAGCAACATTAGTTCTTAGAAAGGAACTGTGCCAAATAATGTTCTGGCATTTGTTTTTCAGTTTCAGCGTGAGCTAACAGATCACCGTGGTGAGCTCTGATTTCACATTTGTAATATTTGCAGAACGCTTTTTTATCGTCATTTGGAACACTTCTAATCCATTCCATTAATCATCTCTCTGTATCCCATTCTTTGCAATATTTCTTTCTGCATTTTCCCCATTTACCTGATATTTTATAATGCTGCTTATTTATCCACAGACCATCAGACACTTCTAAAAACCAGCAAATGTGGCCATAACCAAGGACTTTGGCATAACTCATGCGATGCTTGATTTGTCATGTTAGGTCAAAAGCACACGCGTTCACTCACGTGCAGCAGCTCAAGGCAGCGGTTGTTGCCAAGTATTCATTCCCAGGGGATCTATACGTACTTATAAACGATTCCACTTTAATTTTTTCTTTCTTTTTTTTTTTTTTAAAGTAGACCAATTGTGTGGGAAAACTGTGACCCTGGCAACTATGACTGTACATTACTTCTTATACATAACCAAAATCATCTGAATAACAACCTATGAAGAACTAATGTTACATTTACCTCAGGAAGATTTGGCTAATAATGACTTTAGTTTGTTATTTATCTACAAAATAATAAATAAAGAAAAAAAAAAAAGAGAAAAGCATCTCTATGGAGATTCAAATCACTAAAATTATAAATTTGTAGGAAATAAAGTTTTATGACAATCATTTTAAAAACAAAATTGGTAGTTTTGAGAAAATTATGTTTATGCATGGTAAGTGGAAAAAAAGTCACTGAATTAAAGCCATAAAACCCCTAATGCATATTTGTTGACAAGAATTTTGAGAGCTGGATTTAATATCCTAGAATTTTTGCTTAGAAACTATGTGAAAATCATCCTGGCCACTTATTCACACAAAACAATATATTGATTTAAAATTTGTAAGAATGTTTTAAGTAAGCCTGTATGCAAAGAGGCGTCAATCATCATGAACATTGATGCGTTTCAAACCTGTGAAGGCAAAGACCCTCCCCTAATGGCCCTGTCAGCTGAATGGGACATTATAGAAAGAATACGAGGAGATTAAAAGAATAGCTTTTTGATTGTTTAAATTTTATTTACATAACAAAGGACTTGAACAGTCACAGACTTTTGTATCATTCCTGAAACAGTTCCTGTTCAACTTATGTGTCATTTTCCAAGGTTTTTGCTTTTTCTTTGCCCTGCCATCAGTAGACAGTGATAGAGCTTATTTTACAGTGTTCATGTAGAGTATCAGTCCAGTGTAGCTTGCTGTTGTTGGTACAGCACTCTCAGAGAAAGAGTTCAATGTTGAAATTTCATCAGAATAATTATTTTGGTTGAGGTTGAAAATTCTATGTTAAATAACATTGGACCAATGTTGAAAATTCAATCCTTTTCAATGTTGAAATGACAAACATTGAATCAATGTTGATTTTTCATCAGGTTCATTTCTCCACTAGTGGGGTTTAAGACATGTCCCATCTATGCACTAAATCAATTGGATACATTTCCATGAAATGTAGTGAGAACATTCATGCTCCTCAAAGGATAAATCCTGTTAATTTTGTCACCTCATAATGGGGAATGAGTGTGTGGATTAACAAAGAACTCTCACCATAAATTGGAATTCAGTGAAATGAACCAGTTTATCATTAGTAGTAATATTAATCTTAATATTTTCCAAACTCCACCATCATGTAAAACATCTTCAACACTCTACACCAGTGGTTCTCAACCTTTTTTGGGCCAACGCCCCCCTGTCCATTATCCAGGTCCTTTACCACCCCCCAAACACCATTAGCCTACATCATGAATCCATTTTCCAAACCGTGTTTTTATCTTATCCTGAATCACTATGACACACCTATAATAAGAGTTTATATTTTATATTTATATTGGGACTATTAGATTGGTTTGAGTTGGCACCGCTGCGGAGTACTGCAGTACCAAGACGCCTGCAATTTTGGTTATTTACCGTCAGAGCTCCAAAAGTTACGGACTGCAGCTTTCATAGTTAAAAAGCATGTCACTGAAAGCCAAATAACAGATTTGATTTGACTGAACAGTGGCAGGCAGCCAGGACAAGCTGGAACCGGAACCTCCGAAATCTGATCCGGCACCTCATTTGGGGGATCCCCCTCTCATATAACACCAAAAGTAGTCCATGCCGGGTTTTGTGTTTTCCAACACATAAGCAACATATAAATCAGTCAAAGCTTTTTTTAAAGAACAACCTTTTTTTTTCTTCTTTTTTTTTTTAATTGACGTGACCAAACCAAGTCAAGTCAAACATAAGAATACTAAAATACATAATATATATATATATATATATATATATATATATATATATATATATATACACAGAACAAGAATAAAAACTTGTAAGTAGCTATAAACAAACAAATTAATTTGAAGCAAAACTGAAAGTAAAAACCGGTGTTCTCAAGCAGCCTCTCGTTCGGCACGAATTAAAATTTTTCCATATTAGCAATGTATTTGGATGCTGAACTTTTATTTATTCTATTGAGTCAATTCACTCCCATATCAATATCAACAAAAAAAAATCATCCTCTTCAAATGAGCAAAAATGTGTTTGGCAGAACAGTTTCAGAGGTGGTCACGGTGAACGGCACAGATAGAATACTACGGAGTATGTATGAGCAGTGTAATTTTTTATATGTTTGGCTGACGGTATTTTATTTTGATAATGAACAATTTTTGATGTCAAGTTTGCAATGAATATGTTTAGTGCGCACACGAGGTGCCGGCGCGATCAACTTCAACGGTTTCCTTATACCAGCAGAAACAAAATACTCCGTAATTTACAGATATGAGTAAGACATTATTCTATACTGCGAAGTTTACTTTTATACACTCACACTAAAAACAGAACATTATGCTTTTGCAAAATAAAGAAAACAGGATGCGCTTTTTGCCATCTCGGTTTCCTTTCCTTGAACTTGTTTGTGGAGCGCCGCGCCTCACAAAAATGAAAAACTCAGCAGTATATAGGCTACTATTGGGCACAGTTTTTTCTTTCGCTTTGTTAATCAATTAAGTCAAATATATTTTGTTTATTTTTTTTAAGTCTCGTGACACAGGGTTTGAAAACCTGTGATATAAAGAATACATATAAATTATATAATTACATAAATTATAGACATATAAACTTCGATGACAATGTTTTCTGAAACTTAAGCGTGCAAGTTGCATGTTTTGCATTATGAAGGGAACTTGTGACTACAGAGAGAACTATTTGTGTTGTTGGATATCGTTTTATTGAAATGCTGTGAGGAGACGCAGAAGAAATGATGAAATACTGGTTAAACAAGTATATGCCCATACACTGGCAGTCTCCACATGAACGCGCTAGCGCACAAAATAACTACGAGTTTAAACATCTGATTTCTATGTCGAGGGCTGTTTGTCAGACTTTGTTGGGCCTAATACATAATGCCATGGTGTTTTACACACAAATGGTCACTACACACCATGAGTATGCCAATGGTTTCCATCACCTTAATGCGCATTTGAACTAACGCAAAACATCTGCCTATTGAATTTCTTTGATAATTCTGGACAGTAAAAATGACCATAGGCTGCTATACAGTCATTTCAGCTCTAATGTGTGCACTAATGCTTACATTAATCTTACTTTGGAAAAAAATAAATAAATGCAATCATGATTTTTCATAACAAATTATGTTATAATTATAGGCTTAAATACCTTGGTATCAGCTTAATTGTAACGAAGCGGGAGTCATGGTAAGATCCAAATGCAAGCTTTATTAAGAATGTCGTACAGGCAGGGTCAATCAGGAGCAGACGAGAACAGCAAGGGACAGGCAGGATCGTAATCAGGGTGCAGGCAATGGTCAGGACAGGCGGATATCATTCGCAGAACAGTATACAAGGCAAGGGTCAGGACAGGCAGCAACGGGTCAAAAAACAGGAACAGGCAAGATCAATCACAGGCAGACAGAAAACAAGGAAACGCTCAGAATTGTCACAAGGAATCAAGACTTCGCAAACTGGTGGTGTGAGTGTGAGTCCTTTATAGTCCTGTTAATGTACTGCAGCTGGGTGTGGTTTATAGTCCTGTTAATGTACTGCAGCTGGGTGTGGGAGTGTGTGCATGGCTGTATGTGTATTAGTGAGGAGTGTGTGCATGGCTGTATGTGGCGACAGGTGATTGGTGTGGAGTGAACATGTGACTGGCAGGGAGGATTGTGGGTAATGTAGTCCAGGAACTGACAGAAACAGACGGTGATCGTGACATTAATGTTATCATCAATGGTATAATTAATTTAATTCAAATTTATTTGGTTTGTCATGATTAATTTGTGTCCATAATAAGTAAAATAAAAAAATCTTCTAACAAGAATAAACACATATGAACAATTATTAATGTATTATTATTTATTTTTAACTAGCCTATCTTGAAATTATCCAAGCAGCGTTTTGCGCTCAGATGTCATTTTCTCTTTACAGTCTTGCGAGTTAACAATAATGCCCAGTAAATTGCTTTGTGAACAAAGAAAACATTTTGGCATTAGGTATTAAAAATGTAAAAGTTTTACCTTACAAATAGAATTTAGTTTCATTTATTCTAAAATTCGTCACCAGAGTGAATGGGAACATGATTTATTGAAAATATTTGAAAATATAAGTGGTTCTTAAGTCAGTACTTTTTTAATGGCTTGTCAACTTTCCATTCCTCCGCTGCGTGGTTCTAGTCAGCACTGGATTCAAGCCACCACCGGATTCTTGTCAGCGCGAAACACATTTTTGTGCACTTGAATTCATGTCAGCGCTTGAGCAAATAATCGTTGTAAAAGAAACGATACATAGCCTAGTTTACATGTTGCGTTAAACTGGCAGATGTTCGAATGTTGTAGGCAATTATTTTGCAAGTAATTACACGTTTAACCTTGTCTTGCCTGGATCTTTGGTGTAAACTCGTGAACGAGTTAAAAATCTTGCTTCCAACGCCCCCCGTTGTTCTCTGAATGCCCCCGTTGAGAAACACTACACAATGTTTCGGCTAGTTGCAGGAGCACATTCAGCCAAATACATATAATGAATGTCAGAGTCTTTAATATTTTAGAAATGTAGGCTAATTGTCACAGACATGCCAGGATAAGCACCCAGCCAATCACAATGCACTCCTTCACCACAGTACTGATCACATCACGGTCCCAATCAACAGCACTACTTAAGACACTCACAGACACTCAGTCACTGTCCAGTCTCCTTAATGCAAACATACCTGTATGCTTACCTTACGGACTCCTCGAACTGCTACTTACCTGTCTCCAGTGTGCCTCCTAGATCCTCCGTGTACTCCTGTCTGCTATGAGTGTCTCCGTGTGTCATCAGTCTCAAAGATCACCCGCTATCCAAGCATCCTAAGGAAACAAGTATCATTACTCCAGTCATTCTACGATCACTACGAACTTTGTCTATCTCTGCTCACCTGCTTCCCTTGGTTGTCAATAAACATCATTAAGGGTGTTTTCACACCTATGGATCACTTGTTTTGTTTCTGAAACAGGGACTAAATTTGTTACAATGTTGCATTTTCTTCTTGGTTTGGTTCGCTTTCACATGGTAACATTTCAAAGCCAACATGCATGTGACTTGCCTGAACGCAAGTACAACTGTCCTCTTATTGGTCAGAGTTTTCGCTGCGTCATCCATCAAAATGATTGACAAGTTAGCTCCATGAGCTTATTGTGGCTTTATTTGTAACTGCTGAGACACACACAAACACTTTATAAATGTAGCCGTCTCTCCCGCTGTTAAATTATATACTCCATTCATATTAATGCTGCGGCAAATTCAAACCTGCGCTCTTTCTCTCTCTCTCCGTCTCTGGATTTCCCAGCGCTGTGTAGTAGGCGACCTGTTGTCAGTGTGTCTGTCCAGAGAGACCATTTGAATTTTATAATGAAGCAGAGCGGGAATTGAGACTTCGTCGGGACAGCATTCTCGCACGGAGAAGTGTAATTACACACCAGAGGCACTCGTTGGTTTTCAGATATGGTAAATAATGTGCTCACTCACAGAATCAGACACTAACGCATTTTATATTGCATTTTCCATTATGAAAATGATATAATTTGGTTTGTTGGTCCGTTAACTGGGTCGGATTGCTTTCACATCTCAAGCGAACCGCTCCAGAGTTCGTTTGAAAGCGTACCGAGACCACCTCTTCAGACAGGTCTCGGTACGTTTGTTTGGTCTGCTTTTAGTGCGCACCCGAGTGCGATTGCTGCTTTCACACCTGCCCAAACGAACCGCACCAAAGGGGCAAACGAACTCTAGTATGATTCAACCGAACTAAATGAGGCAGGTGTGGAAGCACCCTAACTCTACCTGTGTCTCCGATCCCCTCTGTACTGTAACACCAATATTATTATTATATATATATGTTTTTTAAACTAATGTAGAATTTACATACATTTAATGAATCGACTGTTCGCAAAGACCCGCCCTCTTTAGTTACTGTTGCTATGTCTGACAAGCCATGCCGATCTCTCACCACGCATCATGTTCTCACGCAGTGAAAAATACATCGCAGAGCAATGAGGACACTGACAACATGTCGATAGACGAGACAGAGTAGGTTACTTTTGATATGAAACAAAGTCTCAAATTTTATCATTTTTTAAGAAATGTTAACAATAAATACCGTTTTGTGTCTCTTTAATGTGCCGAGACAGATTGCTGTAGCGCCTCAGTTCAAGCGGCTCATGAACGAATCATCTCTTCCTATTAGTTCATTTATAGCATCAAATAAACATGAATGAACATCATAAGGAATGTTGCTTCAATCGCGGAAAGATGTCAGTACACACCATTTTTCAAGTTCAAGTCCACCTACGTAAATCTGCTAACTCGCCTGACTGCTTTGTTGGACAAAATGGTGGATTTGACATTATGATAGGCTAGATAGCCTCTCAATGAAACTCCTGGTGTAGGGTAAATTATCTAAAGAATACTATCAAATGTGCCATAATCCAATGCAGTAGGTGGCAGTAATGCACCTTAAAGCTGGCTGCCAACCACCAATCAGATCAGACTTCAAGTGTGAAAAAAGACAGGCGAGGCGTTCAGGCAACAACAGAGGGGTTTTTAGAAGGAAGTACAAAAATTCACCTCAATTTCATTTCATGTTTTTATTCGTCTTATTCTTACAACTTGTGTGCTTTTCTTGGTTGAGTCATGAATGCGCACCATGCACAAACCAACACATTTTCCTTAAATAAAACATTAAATAAAGTTTGTTTTTCGACAAACCCTATCATGTGTAAACCTCCCAATGGGTAAATAGTATATATTTTTTTTATTTTATGGCAAACTAACCCTTTTAGTCAAAAAGGTGCAATGAAGTGTGAGTTTTCATAGTTGGGCTCACTTCTATAGTGGTGAACAGGAGATCACAGCAAATATAATTTTTGTATACAAATAGCTATGCAGAAATCGGGTAACAGTTGTAATGGGGTTAAAGATGAGATGTCACTATTTTGTTGTCTGCATCAAATTAAACTTACAAAAGTCATTTTCATTTTATATACATAAAACATGTTAAATGCAAGTAAACTGTCTAATTTAATGTCAATTAATGTTTACAAAAATAATTTTCAAAGTGTAAAATTATTATTGAAGGAGAACAACTGCACATTCGCTTAAGCATAGACTATTTATTTACCAACATTTTGGCAAGTAGCATTCGTCAATACTTTAACAAAATGGAGAATAGTATAAATAAAGGGGATAATTGTACACAGGTGAGAGCGGTGACATCCAAATCATCCAATAATTAACTAATTGACAATTAGATTCTAATATGGAAAATAATAATAATAACAACAACAAATTGATCTATACAAACAAGACATCAGAACAGATGTAAAAATCATTACATTTAAGAAAAGCGACTTAAATCAAATTCACATCAAAATAATCATCAAATCGTCCAATAGTTAACTGATTATGAATTAGATTCTGACATGAAAAATAAGTGAAGAGTTCATTTGCAAAAACCGATAAACGCCATTTTAAAAAAAAAATGAACTAAGTGCTGTGCATTATTCTCCATATATAGCACGTTCTGTACCCTAAATCCATTTTGTCAGAAGAGCCGGTTTTGCCCACTTTCAGGCATCGCAAGTTCACGTTTTACAGCAGAAGCCGACAAGCGCCCTTGTTTGTGTACAGACAGAAACCGATAAGTCCGTTTTAGCGAATCAGCGCGCAGTATTCAGGTCAGGTGACAAGGCTTCTAGTCACTTCAAAAAGACGCGCTAGCTGAGGGAAGTTTTATCAAAGCTCACTAAAAGTGATCGAGGATTTATGATTTCGACTCCTGTAAGTCCTTGTACATCATACACGACTTACATGCTGAAAAATTGGTTGTCCTTTTGCTTGTGTGTGTGTGTGTGCGCGCGCGCACGTGCGTGTGTGGATTAGTGCGTGTGTGTGTACTTGTGTGCCGATCTGTGTGTGTGTATGTGTTTGAGAGAGAGAGAGCGTGCGCGCGTGTGTGTATGTGTGTGTGTGTGTACGTGTGTGCCGATCTGTTTGTGTGTGTGTGTGTGTGTGTGTGTGTGTGTGTGTGTGTGGGTGTGTGTGTGTGTGTGTGTGCGTTTGTGTGCACATGTGTGTTTGAGAGTGTTTTAAATGCAATTACTTGGGTTTTGTTTAACTATGAAACATGAAATGTGGAGTTATCTGCTTTTGCCAAAAAACGACTGTTGGAGTTATCTGCTTTTGCTAAAAAACAAACTTTTAATATATATATAAAACATACTTTCAATGAATTTTAATTTTTTAATTTACCTGTATTTTTTAGAGTTATCATTACTTAATCAAAACAGCCCAACTGCAGTTTGATTGTTATTACTTGGAATGCACAATAAAAAAAACATGATTTGTGAGAATTCATAAAAATGGAGTTAAAATTATCTGTTTTTGCAAATAAACTCTTCAAGTATAACATCGACAAATCAATCTATTGATTCATTGACAAGACATCAAAACACATGAAAAAGTTCAATCAAACAAAATTTTAAATCAAATCATTACATTCACAATAAACAACTAAAATCAACATTTAAACCATGTGGAACCAAGGTTTTCAATTTGTGAATCCTCCTATAGAACCACTCCTATAGTGTGTATATTTTTAATAACAATATTGCACATACATAAGCAGCATATTCTAAAACCATTATTTGTTGTTGTAATTAGACCCACTGTATGAAAGCCAGAGTGCCTTTGGTAAGCTTAAAAAACCCCAGATCTTTTGCTTGTGTCTGTCCGTTATAGATTAGTTACTTTTGTATTACCTGTACATCTTTGACACCTTGAGTCAATGTTACCAAAATAACAATGTTTTTGTAGGCCCATCATAGGGACATTTCCCAAGTTCGCTCACATATGGCAAGAATGAATTTCTGCCAATTGGTACCTGCGACAGGTGTTGAATATTCTTATTTAATTTTGTTTGTTTGTTATTAATTATAGGTCAGAGAATGGAATACCCTGATTCAAAGCAGATAATTAAACGCAAGTAATTAAGTACTTGATCAAGTTAGAAGAAGCTGAGCAAATTCTTCAAAGTGAAGATGCCAGACGTGCGATGGTAATTTAAATCTTTTGAGAAAAGTAAGTTTGTTTTTAATGTTTTCTAGAAGGTAAAAAATATTTTTTTGTAACCTATCCATGTTTTATGCAAATATTTTCCTGACACCCCAGCAGTTGGCCGTTTCGCTGTAGTGGGAGGAGCATCAGTTGATGCCAATGAGCCGGCCTCCCAGATGAACTGGGCAGGAAAGAAACTGAAAAATGAGCAAAAAAGGAAAACTGCATTTAAAGACACCAGACTCAAGATGTGCATGTTTGCTGAGTCAGGATTCCGTGGGTCCTTAAAAAGACTTAAATTCAGTTTTATCAAATTACATCCATAAAATGTCTTAAATAACTTAAAAGGAATGAGAAAAGCCTTCATTTGCCTGTGCAAAAATGGCTCTGTTACACCTCTGAGCGGCTTGGGAGCATTGCTCATGGTGGAAACTCCTGAGTTCATTACAGTTTATCAGAGTAATGTTTCAGTAATGTTGTGAGTTTCCATTTGCATTTACCTCCATTGTACAGATGCAGGTTGTCATGTTTTTCCAGATTGGATTTTTAGGTTTTTTCCTGCCATTTGCTTTATAATTTCATATAAAACCATTCCATATAATTGTTTTAAAGTCGGCATGAAATCAAAATTGACAATACTTATTTTTAATGGAATATTATAGTATTTATTCTGTGTAAATTCATTATTTTTAAAAAAAAAAAATTCTTGTGCCTTCTTAATCTTTAACCCTCAGGGGTCTGAGGCTGATTTGGGGCCTGGAGAAGTTTTGACATGCCCTGACATTTGTGCTTTTTTCAGTTGTTCATAAACATATTAATGGAAAAAGTGTCATTACACTGTATTCAGCACAAACTAGGCTACAATAATATGTGAGGAACATGTATGTACATGTTTGTATTTTTGAAGGAATAACGTTTATGCGTGGTTATTGAAAAAACAAAAAACTTAAGTCACTGAAATAAGGCCACAAAACTAATATTATATATGTGTTCACAAGACTTCTGGGTATTGAAGGTTTTAGACTAGTTTTTGCTTCAAAATTATGGAAAAATTATCATTCCTACTCCTTCATATAAAACAATAGAGAGATTTAAATTTTCTAAAACATCTTTGGTCAAGAAACACAGTATGCGTGAAGGCGTGAATAATCATGAATAATGGGTGATTCTCACCTGAGAAGACACAAGAATCAAATAAAGAGCTCTAATGACCTGCATAAATAATGAGCTCTTTCAGACAGGAAGGCTGTGAAAAAATCCTCTGTTGATCATGTCTCAAGCTCATCATAATGTAAATCAAACATACAGAAAAAACAGCAATACTGTGAAATATTATTATAATTTAAAATAATGGTATTCTATTATTAAAATATAATGCATTTCTGTGATGCAAAGTGTCTGAACAGTTATGTTACCTCTATGGCATTTCATATAGGCTTTTAGCTTAAAAGCATGCACATTTGGAGAAATATTGATGGATTCTCATGTTTGTCAATTTTCTATACAGAAGAGTAATATTTATTCAATATTTATTGTCATCACTGTGAATGCTGGATACTGTGTTTACAATTCAAACTTGCAGCCGGAGGGCGCTCTGTGCACTTTTAGTCCACAAATGCCAATGTTAAAGAAGAATAGGCAATCCAGGAAATAACTGAACTAACAGAGGCCAGAGATTGCTAACTATGGCTATTCAAAACACTTTTCAAGACAATAAATACACGATTGAGACGATGAATGCATGTATTGACTCTGAATTTGCGTCTGAATAGCGCTGGCTCCGTGGGCGTGGCCGCATTAGCGGATTATGAGCTGAATCATGGACTTCTGACATAGCTCTCTTTTCATACAGATTACATAAACACAGAATGTTTGTTTTCAATTTGACTTACACGATTTAAAACCTGACATTTCAACGTTTCTTCAGACATATGTGTCATTTTTTTTGGTCATTAGTATTCATAAGTTATCTGAACTATCAGATTGGACTTTGTTCAGAGGGAGACGAGAGATCACGCATCATGTTAGTTTTCTTTATTTTGCAAAAAGCACAAAATTTAGTTTTTACTCTGAGTGTACACACATACTGTAAAAGAAGATATTCCACAGATTAAAATGGTGTATAGTTCTTAATTGTATGTGCAACATTGACGGAGTATTTTGAGTCTCTTTCAGTCACGCGTGACCGCCGACCCGAGGGAGTTAATCAAAAACATTAACCTCCCCCTTCAAACGACTCATCTCTTCCTGTCACATGCTAGGGCGTGAGGGCGGAGCTATCTGGAACTGCCAGCAGATTCAGATTTGCCTCCATTTTGTTAGCAATGCCCAAATTCCAACAAATCAATCAAATCCTGAAGGACGAAATCAAGTCCCGCCCTCTCATTTCAGTTGCCGTTTCACTCGGATAGACGTCACAGAAGACAATCTTCCGTTTCATGCTGACTTTAAGTCTTCCAATTTATTATAAGCTGTACTTCATTTTATTTCAAGCTTTATGCTTTAAAAGTCATCATGAAATGACATTTTTTCTGAATGTGATATTTTCTGTTCAGTGTGGGGGCATAAATAAATATATTTGCATGTAAACTGAAGGATGTTGTCTACTTTGAGTGACTTTTTGATCCAAAACCATATTAATTGCAGCCCTACATGGTCTCTGATTGAAAGGAGTAAAAACAGACAATTAACTGGCATAGACCCTGCTGTACATAAAGCAAGATTGATTTATATTGTTTCTATGTTGATTCAATGTTAAATAAGTGATTTAATTTAGGTTGAAAAGAATATTGATTTTATGACCATCTTGATTGATTTTTCGTCATTGAAGTAACATTCCTGAAAGTAAAAATAAATAAAATACATACATATAATATGTGTAATGAGGTCATATTCAGTAATGAAACTAGAGCCTTGAAACAGGAAGTGAAGTAGTGAAGTAAACAGAAAAGAATGAGAAAATAAGTGTCCACATAACAGAATATAAAATCATAGGGCTATTGTTGTATGTATAACAGTTAGTTCTGATCCTCGAATCTGAGTGGAATTGACTTTCTGCTGATATTTCACCAGCATAAGCAGAACTATTCATCTCTGAGAGGGCTGTCAGTCAGTACAGTTTCATTGTTATGCCACAAGGTGGCAGCAAGGGGCTGTCATTGAGTCTTTTAAACCAGGATTGCCCAACGCTGTTCCTGGAGATCTACCTACCTGCAAAATTTAGCTCCAACCTTAATGTAACACACCTGAATCAGCTGATTAAGATCTTCAGGAGCACTTGATAACAGACAGGTGTGTTGAGCAGGGCTGGAGATGAACTCTGCAGGAAGGTAGATCTCCAGGAACAGAACGACGGTGAAAAACGGAAAGTTAATGCTTTCTGGGTGACACATTATGGATAAACCCTTCACCTCATCTTCACTGTCTTTTCGCACTTTAGCTGGACTAGCCATCCCTCCACTGCTTTTCCAGACGCCGTCTTTTTCTGGCACAACAAATTGTGAACAAATGACATCATATGCGACCACTTGAAAAACTACTTTCCCTAGCAATGTCAAGAAACCAACAAAAATACTCTAGAAACCACATCGAAAACCCTTCTCTTTATTGCTTCTGTTAATGTCAGTAGGTGTTATTCATGACTATCTTCCAATTAAAGGAATGTTCTGGGGTCAAAACTAGTTTAGCTCAAATTCAATTGACAGAATTTGTAGCATAATGCTGATTACCACAAAATTATTTGGACTTTATTTTGTACTGTAGACTTTACAAATAACTGAGTGATTCTGTGATAATAAATGCATTTAAATGAACAAAACAATCTCCACTTACCCTTGAAGTTCCTTAATGCATAAATGCTTGAAGTATTTCCACAAAACAGTTCCTTTTGCATGCAATCAATACACACAAACACCGATGAGGAACAAAACATACTTCAGTCCAGAGGAGAAACTAGTACTAGTTTGTTGGCATCTTTAAGACACCATGTTACTTGGGCCTATTTATACCTCTGATATGCAAATTAAGCTCAGACAGAGGATAGGCCTGTGCAGTTGTTCATCATTAAAACAATTTTTTCGTAATAATATATTTCACATAAAGGATAACATTGCTGTTGAGGAATTTTAAGATAAATGGGTAAAAAAAAGCAAAAAAAAGTAATATCTGCCAGAACATAGCATAAAAGTATAGAGAAGTTAAAAAAATGTATTAACACATTTTTTTATTTTATTTTATTTATTTATTTTTTAACAATCATTCAATAAATTCTGGGATATTCACTATATTGCCAAAAATATTGGGAGACCCCTCCAAATCATTAAATTCATTAAATCAAGCACCTAGGCATGCAGACTGCTTATTCAAACATTTGTGTAAGAATGGGTCTCTCTCAGGAGCTCAGTGAATTCAAGTGTGGTACCGTGATAGGTTGCCACCTGGGGATTATGCGATTATAGTGTGGGGTTGTTTTTCAGGGGTTGGGCTTGGCCCCTTAGTTCCAGTGAAAGGAACTCTTAATGCTTCAGCATAACAAGACATTTTGGATAATTTCATGCTCCCAACTTTGTGGGAACAGTTTGGGGATTGCCCCTTTCTGTTCCAACATAAACACCAGTGCACAAAGCAAGGTCCATAAAGACATGAATGAACGAGTTTGGTGTGGAGGAACTTGACTGGCCGATAGAACACCTTTGGGATGAATTAGAGCGGAGACTGTGAGCCAGGCCTTCTCACCAACTTCACTGCCTGACCTCACTAATGCACTTCTTAAAGAATGGATAAAAATTCCCATAAAGACACTCCTAAACCTTGTAGAAAGCCTTCCCAGAAGAGTTGATGCTGTTATAGCTGCAAAGGGTGGGCCAACTCCATATTAAACCCTACGGATTGAGAATGGGATGTCATTAAAGTTCATGTGTATGTAAAGCCGGCATCCCAAAACTTTTGGCAATATAGTGTATGAGAAATCTTTGTACCATTAGAACATACTGCAAGTTTCATAGCTTAAAATGTCCTCCACATTATATTATATATGGATGTCAGCGTTGCATTGATCAGAATCAAATAAAGCCCATTATAATCACTGACACTGTCTACATTGGATACAGTATACACATGCACATTCAGTTTCTGACATACTCCATGCACTCGAGTCTGCCGACAACAGGACAAATGAAAGAGTAAAAGAACGTTGTTCTGACGCATCCAGTTAACCCTCTGGAGTCTGAGGCTGATTTGGGGCCTGGAGAACTTTTGACATGCCCTGACATTTGTGCTTTTTTCAGTTGTTCATAAACATATTAATGGAAAAAGTGTCATTACACTGTATTCAGCACAAACTAGGCTACAATAATATGTGAGGAACATGTATGTACATGTTTGTGTTTTTGAAGGAATAACATTTATGCGTGGTTGTTGAAAAAACAAAAAACTTAAGTCACTGAAATAAGGCCAAAAAAAGTATAATAAATCTGTGTTCATAAGACTTTAGGGTATTGGAGGTTGTAGACTAGAGTTTTTGCTTCAAAATTATGTAAAAATTATGCTGCCTACTCCTTCATATTTAACAATATATTGATTTAGTTTTTGTAAGACACTTTTTGCCAAGAAACACAGTATGCGAGGAGGCGTGAATCACCACTGAAAATGGGCCATTCTCACCTGAGAAGACAAAAGAATTGGATAGTAATGAGCTGAAATGACTTGCATATTAATGAGGCATTTCAGTCAGGTAGGCTGTGAAAAAAAACCTTCTGTGATGTCTCAAGCTCATTATGATATATGAAACATACAGAAAAATATTATTACAATATAAAGTAATGGTTTTATATTATACTTTAAAATATAATGTATTTCTGTGATGCAAAGAGTCTGAATATAGGCTTTTAGTTTAAAAGCATGCACATTTGGAGAAATATTGGATTCTCATATGCTTATGTCAATTTTCTATACAGATGAGTTATTTTTATTTAATATTCACTGTCATTACTATGAGCGCTGGTGTTTTCAATTCATCCTTGAAGTCGGAGGGCGCTCTGTGCATTTTAGTCCACAAATTCATCTAAAAGAAGAAGAGGCTATTCCATGAATGGAGTTTCCAATACATACAGCAGCAGGAGGGCGCTAAAGAAACAAAAACTCATCTAAACTTCATCTGTAGAAGACAAGTAAACAGGAAGTAACTGCATGTCTTCTAGAGATCGCTAACCATGACTTTTACATCCAGATAAACACTTTTCAAGACAATAAATACACGATTGAGATAATAAATGCATGTATTGACTGAATTAGCGTCTGAATAGCGCTGGCTCCGTGGGCGTGGCCGCATTAGCAGATAATGAGCTGAATCACGGATTTCTGACATGGCTCTCTTTTCATACAGATTACATAAACAAAGAAGGTTTGTTTTCGATTTGACTTACATGATTTAAAACCTGACATCTTAACGTTTTTTTAGACATAAGTGTAATTTTTTTGTCATTAGTATTCACTAAGTTACAGTTCATTTTCTGAGAACTATCAGATTGGAGTTCGTTCAGAGGGAGAGGAGAAATCACGCATCATGTTAGTTTTCTTTATTTTACAAAAAGCACAAAATTCTGTTTTTACTCTGAGTGTACACAAATGAAAGAAGATATTCCACAGATTAAAATGGTGTATAACTCTTAATTGTATGTGCAACATTGACGGAGTATTTTGAGTCTCTTTCACACTGATAAGAAAAAAACCACGGTGGTATCGCCGGCGATACCGTCAGACCTCAGAGTGTTAAAACAGTTTGCTTGCATCTCTGTACAGTCTTCAGTAGGATCTCAGCATCAGAAACAAGTATTTTGTCTATTTTAATCATGTCGGAAGATATAAATTTGTTCGGAGCATATTATTTTGTAAAAAAGGTTTAGTGTAATGGAACATTTTGGAAAGAAACTTATGTTGACAGATGAAGCAGCTGACTGTATTGGATCTGACAGCAGCTCCAGCACAAACTGTAAGTAAATGATTGTATGTTTTTTTCTGTAAATGGTAGTTGTATATAAATAATGCTTTCAAGACACTTCCTCACATGCAATAGTGAGTTGGCATTGATACGGATTCCATATGTATAACAGAAAACGTTATTAACATTATAAGTGAACCTTAATCATATCTTGCTCTCATCCCTGTATCTCCTATTTGAATAAATAAATGATTTTTGTTTTCTTCTGATGGCTGTTCACACAACAGTAGAATCCAGATGTCAGTCCTGTTTTAGAGAGATAAATATGGTTCTGTCACACAGTCTGGATATTAAACTAAAGTCACTTCCTTTCAGGACTACAAATGAATTTTGTGAGTAAATTCATTAAACGGGGAGTTTAAATAAGCAAGAAACAAGTAATAACACTGTGATAATGAGAAGAAACTTTCCCTAGCAATGTCAAGAAACCAGCAAAAATACCAGATTGAAAACCCTTCTCTTTATTACTTCTGTTAATGTCACTAGGTGTTATTCATGACTATCTTCCAATTAAAGGAATGTTCTGGGTTCAAAACTAGTTTAGCTCAAATTCAATTGACAGAATTTGTAGCATAATGCTGATTACCACAAAATTATATGGACTTAATTTTGTACCTTAGACTTTACAAATAATGACACTGAGTGATTCTGTGACATTTAAATGAACAAAAAATATTTTCATTTACCCTTGAAGTTCCTTAATGCAAATACTTGAAACATTTTCACAGAACAGTTCCTTTTGCATACAATCAATAAATACAATAAACACAAACACAGATGAGGAACAACACACACTTCACTCCAGAGGAGAAACTAGTACTAGTTTGTTGGCATCTTGACATCATCACCAAAACCGATTGAAGGTGTAAATGAAAATATATAGAATATAAATATAGAAAGGCGATCAACCAGCAAAATGGACAGAAAAGATGGACAAACAACTAATGTCCACGAAAATGATGACGTTATAAAAGGTAAAATTGGAAGAGAGAAAAGGAAAATCATCTGAATTCACAAGTACTGAGATTATTAATTCACTCAGTTTTCATGCTTTCAGTTGATGTGTGCTGTGTTATGTGGATAAACAAAGAGAAACAAAATATCATGTTTGTTATTCTACAGAAAGTGTTTGTGTGAAGATCAGGAGCTCCAGAGCAGCTGCAGTGTGTTTGGTGCTGCTGTGTGTTCTTCTGCTGACTGCAGTCATAGTGCTGTGTGTCCACATCCATACAAAGAGCTCAAACTACACACCAGAGACACACCAGCTACTAACTAACATCACCAACTCAGAAGAGAGAGACCAGCTACTAACCATGATTACCAACCTCACACAAGAGAGAGATGGGCTGAAAATAAAGAATAAAAACCTGACCAATGAGAGAGACCAGCTACTAACTAACATCACCAACCTCTCAGAAGAGAGAGATGGGCTGAAAATAAAGACCAACAACCTGACCAATGAGAGAGACCAGCTAAAATTGGAGAAAAACGATCTTCAAATGATTCTTGGTAAACTGGGTGAGTTTCTTTTGTCATTTTAGTAGTTTCTACAGAGCAGGAATATAATCTGGTTAGTATTCATAGGTGTTTGAATGTCAAGTGTAATTCTAGTGCACATATTCACAGCATGGAAAGAGTCTATAGTACAAAATAAATTCAGCAACACTTTATTTCAATTGTTCACTTTACACATTCTGCTGGCTACAAGGAACTTTACAACTACACGTCAGTTTATTCTCCTAATCCAGACCAAGCGGCAACCTCCCCCAGTTTCTCGTGAAGCCAATACGGAAGTAACTTAAACTGCGATTCATCAACTGGCCGTTAGGGACAGGCTCCAAAAGGGAGCAGAATCTCATTGACCATCATGTTAAATTAGCCAAGTTTACAGCAGAAAAAAACATGTTTACAGTCTGGTTCAAATTGTGGTCTATACTGCTAATTTTGCCCTTCATGACAACTCTGAGGGGGGTGAATTTTTTATAACTCATCCGTTTAAATTATAATAAGCCTTCACGAGTTTGTGTGCCCATATAATCTTAGCGTAAGTGGTAAACAGATTTGGCTTGCTGTCTGCTATAGAGGGGCTCGGAAAGAATATCCAACTCGAGCTCCGATTGCCCCCCTATAACAGGCAAAAATAAGTACAAAAGGAGGAGGAGGGATGCCAAAAGAACTAACAACAGGAAGAGGTAAGATGCTGGTTTTATACCTTGGTGTTAATTGGAAGATTAGATTGGCGTACTCCTCCCGAAATTAAGTTTATTAACTTCACTTAAAGTTCTGCATAATTAAGGGCGTGGTCACTTGAGTGACAGGTGGATTGGCGCTGCTCTCTGTGAGCCGTCATGTCACCTCAGCAGCTAATTTCAGCCACTGAATTTGGCATCTCAGCCGTATTTGTTCGTTTTTTCTGGAATATTTTATACAATATATGGCTTGCTGCATTATACTCGAGACAGATGTCAGTCTGTGTACATGTGCTCACATGCAGAACACACGTTGTTGGATTGTCGTGGCATTGGCTAAAAGTTTTGTTCCTGAGATTTACTACAATGACAATACCAGAAGGATATACAACTCCGACAGCACTGCTTGGATATAACTAAAACTGCTGCACTATTTTGAAAAATTATACTTATGTTGAGAGAACATTTGAGAGTTATACAGATATCTGGTACCTATATATGTACGTATAGAGTTTTACATTATAAACGATGCTCAGATTGCATCCTTTCTTGAAGAACGAAGATGGAGAGCAAATCATTCCGAAGATATAATGCAAATGATGGACAATATATAAATATTTCATGGATTTAATTCTTTCATGAACAAAAAGTAGTTTATGTTTTAAAATGGACATTTTACCCAAGTGCAACGGATTGGATTCATCTCGCGATCTCTTTTTCATTAAAGGTATGAAGTCCCAGTTGATTTTTTTTGTGTTGTTTGAACACCCCACACAAATTAATTAGCCTACTGGTGTTAGAGCATCTATAACGTTACCTTAAAAAACACCGTAGATTGACAGTAAACCTTTCTAAGTACTTTCTAATGATATTGTTATCTTTATTAATATTTTAGATAGTATCTAAGATAGATATGCTAGGCGGGCATGGTTTCAGCAACCAGTCGCATGGGCTCCAACTACGTCCCGCCTCTTTGCCAATTTTCAGTTATCCGGGAGTGACGTGCGGTGACGCGCAGCTAAGATGGCCGCGGCCTCATTTTCACGTCAAAACTGCTGTTCAGAACTTATGGGTGACGTCACGGACACTACGTCCATATTTTTTTACAGTCTATGATCCAGACCCTAATAGTCCACTTCCGTCTACTAATACTCTAATGAGAGTTAGTTGACATGCAGTTGCAAAGTTACTTATAGTTAGTCAATGTGATGTGTTTGGGTTAAGTGACTTATTTTAATGCCGGGTTCAGACTGCACAATAATCTAAAATCCTAAAATCTTGTTGTGTCGTGGACAAGAAATATGTCAGAGTACACATCGCTACCCGACCATTCAGCACGTGCCGTCTTTAACCGCGTGCGAGCTGTCATCGAGAAGACAGAATTATTGACTGACGGAAGATGCCGTGAGCGTAAACAAACAATGGCTAGCAGCATTTTCTTGTTGTCAGAAAAGCCCAAAAGAGGACACATATCTGGATTGCATGGATATTTGGATTTCTGTCGATGAGAACTGAGGTAACATGTTTTATTTACTTTTTTCACTCTGTCGCAGTAACGTCTCGGTTACGTATGTAACCCTCGTTCCCTGAAGGAGGAAATGGAGACGTACGTCAGTAGTGACCGACGAATTGGGATATCGCTTAGAGAGCCCTATCAGCTTCGTGTAAACTAAAACAAGCCAATGGAATTGGCGTGCGATATTTGCATAATGCGCACCGCCTCCGACAGGTGTATATAAATAGTAAGCAGATGCAATCGCACTCTGTTTTTCGCTGAGGAGACAACTGGTGTCCGCGCTACAGCGAGGGTACAGAAACTGTGGCGACGGGACGTACGTCTCCATTCCCTCCTTCAGGGAACGAGGGTTACATACGTAACCGAGACGTTCCCTTTCAGTCGGTCACGTTCGACGTACGTCAGTAGTGACCGACGAATTGGGATCCCAACTAAAGCGCCACAGTTACGAAACCCCTTCCAGTGCCCAGCGCAGGCTCAGCCGCCCATAGCACCGGCTGGCGGTGAAGGGGGCGAGCTTACACCGAGAGAGTCTACTGCTGTCTAACCAATACCCACTAAGTAAACTAGACTACACTGGGGAAGCGAACCCGTAAGGAACGCTGCGGAGACCACTACCTACCCAATGGGGGAGGAGTTTACGTGGGAAATACACATATGGACTGGCTCGGGGGGCAGTACGCATATGGAGTCCCTGGGATGGCTCCACCTGGTAGGGGGAGACTCATCTGACAGGTGACAGCAGAGCTGGCTCTGCTAAGGGAAAGACACGGACTCAGC
This sequence comes from Chanodichthys erythropterus, assembly GCF_024489055.1. Lineage (NCBI taxonomy): Eukaryota > Metazoa > Chordata > Actinopteri > Cypriniformes > Xenocyprididae > Chanodichthys > Chanodichthys erythropterus. The sequence goes on along the minus strand of NC_090228.1, from coordinate 35,677,098 downwards.
CCGTAGGGAGTTTTAAACCGTGGATAATTACACATATGGGACCGCTCACGTAGAGGAGTCACGACATATGGGCCCCAGCCAACAGACAGTGTCAGCGACGGATGTAGGCCTGGCATCAGACACTCCGCAATGTCCGAGCCGAAGGGGGAGGCGGAGGAACTCGACAGGGTTCGCCAGGCGGGGAACACGACTGGAGTGAAAGTATGCACGTATCCGGCCAGTGGCGGGAATGGCATTGCAAGCCGACACTTAGAGTGGGTACAACACGTCTACCGACTAGTGGATGCGAGTACACGTGAGGATACCGGCTCTACACGTAGGCTATAAAACCTAGCGAACGTGTTTGGTGTCGCCCAGCCTGCAGCTCTACAGATATCTGTCAGCGAGGCGCCATGAGCCAGCGCCCAGGAAGAGGCCACCCCTCTGGTGGAGTGGGCTCTCAACCCGAGCGGGCAAGGCACGCCCTGGGATTCGTACGCCAAGGCGATGGCATCCCCTATCCAGTGGGCCATCCTCTGCTTGGAGACAGCCTTTCCCTTCTGCTGGCCTCCGTAACAGACGAAGAGCTGATCTGAGGTCCTGAAGCTTCGCGTTCTGTCCACGTAAACGCACAGAGCGCGGACGGGACAGAGCAAAGCTAGGGCTGGGTCTGCCTCCTCCGAGGGCAGCGCTTGCAGGTTCACTACCTGATCTCTGAAGGGAGTGGTAGGAACCTTGGGCACGTATCCAGGCCAGGGTCTCAGGATGACATGAGAATCACCGGGCCCGAATTCTAGGCACGCTTCGTCGACCGAAAATGCATGCATATCCCCTACCCTCTTCAGGGAAGCCAATGCAACCAGAAGAACCGTCTTGAGAGACATTAGTTTCAGTTCGACTGATTGCAAAGGCTCAAAGGGATGACCCCGGAGAGCTGTGAGAACCAGGGTCAGATCCCAAGAGGGTACGGAGGAAGGGCGAGGAGAATTCAGTCTCCTGGCCCCCCTCAGGAACCTGACGATCAGATCGTGTTTCCCCAGGGACTTACCCTCAACTGCGTGGTGATGTGCGGCGATAGCGGCAACATACACCTTCAGGGTGGAGGGAGACAGCCTTCGCTCCAACCCTTCTTGCAGGAAGGAAAGCACGGATCCGACCGAACATGATCGGGGGTCCTCACCATTCGACGAACAGATTCCACTTCAACGCGTAGAGACTCCTAGTGGAAGGAGCTCTAGCGGAAGTGATGGTGTCTATGACCGCTTGCGGGAGATCACTCAGAACCTTCGCACCCTGTCCAGGGACCACACGTGGAGGTTCCATAGATCGGGACGCAGGTGCCACAGGGTGCCCCGTCTCTGAGTCAGGAGGTCCTTCCTCAGAGGAATCGGCCAGGGAGGGGCTGTCGCGAGGAGGATGAGGTCTGAGAACCAGGTGCGAGTGGGCCAGTACGGAGCCACTAACAGAACCTGCTCCCCGTCCTCCCTGACCTTGCACAGGAGTTGTGCGAGAAGGCTCACTGGGGAAACGCATATTTGCGCAGACCTGGGGGCCAGCAGTGTGCCAGGGCATCCGTGCCGAGCGTGCCGCCGGTCAGGGAATAAAACCACTGGCAGTGGGCAGTTTCTGGGGAGGCGAACAGGTCTACCTGGGCCTCGCCGAAATGCTGCCAAATCAGCTGGACCGCCTGGGGGTGGAGCCGCCACTCGCCTGCAAGTGGAGGCTGCCGTGACAGCTTGTCGGCTGCACGGTTGAGCACACCTTGGACATGAGTGGCCCGAAGGGACCTCAGATACTTCTGACTCCACAACAAGAGATGGCGGGCGAGTCGCGACATGCGACGGGAGCGTAGACCACCTTGACGGTTGATGTACGCAACGGCCGCAGTGCTGTCTGAGCGGACTAGAACGTGCTTGCCTGACAACAGCTTCTTGAAGCGGGCCAGCGCAAGACGTACCGCTAGCAACTCCAGGCAATTGATATGCCAATCCAGCTGAGGCCCCGTCCAAAGACCTGCCACTGCATGCCCGTTGTACGTGGCCCCCCATCCCGTGGCAGAGGCATCTGTGGAGACCACAGCATGCCTGGACACTTGTTCGAGGGGTACTCCGGCCCGCAGGAACGAAGGGTCCGACCACCGGACAAGGGTGCGACGGCAGCTCGGTGTCACGGGGACACGGAGCGTGCCGCACTGCCATGCCCATCTCGGGACCCGGCCGCGGAGCCAGTGTTGAAGCGGTCTCATATGAAGCAATCCGAGCGGCGTGACCGCGGCTGCAGATGCCATATGCCCCAGGAGCCTCCGAAAATCTTTCAGTGGAGCCGCTGTCCTGCGCTTGAGCGAGCTCAGGCAGCCTCGGTGAGACGCGCAGTCCGTGCGACCGAGTCTAGCTCGAGACCGAGATAAGAGATCCTCTGCCCGGGGGCGAGTTTGCTCTTGTCCCAGTTGACCCGAAGACCCAACCGGCTGAGGTGAGCTAAAACCATGTCCCTGTGTTCGCACAACTGCTCTCGCGAGCTGGCCAGGATCAGCCAGTCGTCGAGATAGTTGAGAATACGAACACCCTGTTCCTTGAGGGAACAATGGCCGCCTCCGCAACCTTCGTAAAGACGCGGGGTGACAGGGCCAGCCCGAAGGGTAGGACTTTGTACTGATATGCCCGACCCTCGAAGGCAAACCGGAGGAAGGGGTCTGTGTCGAGGCAGAATCGAGACATGAAAGTACGCGTCCTTCAGGTCTATTGCTGCAAACCAATCCCGGGGACGGACACATTCGAAAATACGCTTCTGCGTGAGCATCTTGAACGGCATGTTGTGAAGATACCGGTTCAGGACGCGCAGATCCAGGATTGGCCGTAGCCCACCGCCCTTTTTCGGTACAATGAAGTAGGGGCTGTAGAACCCCGACTTCATATCGGCTGGAGGGACCGGCTCGATTGCATCCTTCGCCAGTAGGACAGCAATCTCCGCCCGGAGAACAGGTGCACTGTCCATCGACACTTGAGTGAAGTGGACACCCCTGAAAACTGGGGGACGCCAGGCGAACTGAATCGCATAGATGGAAGCGTGATCCACGCCTCCAGACTCCGAACCAGCGGGACCAAAGGCACCACAGACGCACCGGGGGTGGGGCAGCAAGGCAGAGAGGGACCCGACTCGGACGGCATGGGAGCGGCCCGGAGTGAGGTCAGACTCTGCGAGGCAGCAGTGCGAATGGGAGACGGCGCACGGGACGCGGTCTGCGCCATCACACTGCCGCCTACTGGCGGAATGGGAGGGGGTTGCGAGCGGCGAGGCGGGGCCTGGCACACTGGCAGACGCGCCCTCTTGTGACCTGGAGTTTGAGGAAACTGCTCTTTTTGTGGCAAAGTGGGTACCGCTGGACTCCGGAGAGCCAGCGGCGGTAGATGGACAGATGCCACAAAATCCCCCCGGCCCTCCTCCGGGGGTGGGAGAGCAGATGGAATACTCTCCAGGTCGCCCGTCTCAGGGCCGAGTTTTCCTCGACCGCTTGCCACCTGGCTTGGCAGAGACGGGCTGGGCACCACGTCCGCGACCGGCACCCTGCTGTTTGGCTGGTGAAGGCTGCTGCTTTGCCGACTTAGCAGGGGCGGAGGACGACGCAGGCGGGCACCCTCGGCGACGAGCGGGCTGAGGCTGAGCCACGGGCGGCTGGGTGGAGGCAGCAGCGGACGGCCGTGGCATGACATGTCTGATAGCCTCAGCCTGCTGCGGAGAACTGTTGGGCACAGCTCTCCACCGCGTCGCCGAAAAGGCCGACCGGAGACACGGGGGAATCCAGGAACCGATGTTTGACGGTCTCCCTCATGTCTGCCAAGGTCAGCCAGAGGTGGCGTTGCTGGACTACCAAAGTAGACATCGCCTGGCCAACAGAACGCGCTGTCACCTTCGTTGCCCGGAGGGCAAGGTCAGTGGCAGTTCGCAGCTCCCCAAGCAGCTGTTGGTCAGGACCTTCCTGGGGCAACTCCGACAGCGCTTTTGCCTGGTAAACCTGCAAAAGGGCCATCGCGTGCAGGGCGGAGGCAGCCTGCTCACAGGCACTGTAAGCCTTCTCAGTCAGACCGGCTGAGAATTTACAGGCCCGGGACGGGAGACGCTGCATCGCAACAGACCGCTCGACTGGCGGGATCCTCGCGTATCCCCTGGCTTCCCCGCCGTCCAGGGAGGTGAAGGCGGACGAGGGACCAGGCCTTGTACGAGCCCTATACGGAGCTTGCCAAGACCTGGTCACCTCATCGTGTACTTCCGGGAAGAAAGGCATTGGGGCGGGGCGGGACGCCAACGGTGGCACGATGGGTTGCGGTGCTAATGAGGCGGCAGGGGCCCGCCCTATACACCGCCGAACCGTCATTCAGGCCCGGGCCGGAAAAAACGGTCGAACGGGGCATAGGGGAGGAGACCCCCGCTTCCTGAGACTTCAGGAAGGAGAGTCTCGACCTCAGCACCGCGATAGTCATGTTCCTGCAATGGGAACATGAACCATCCACAAAAGCTGCTTCAGTGTGCAGAATGCCCAAACACGAGATGCAACGATTGTGCCCATCAGCAGGGACCAGGGAACGACCGCACCCATTAACGCACAGACGAAATGACATACTGTCAGGGTTCGTCTGTAAAGCTCTTTTAGAAGGGGAAAACAGTCAACTCGCTCATGCCAAAGCACACAGGGAGTGATGCGATGTGCCAGGTACACCACTCCCTGGACACACCAAGGAACCGGCCCAAATCGCAACACACACTTCACTCTTAGGCGTGTGCTGTGAAAACAGCAGTTGAGAGCTATAGCTCGGATCCTCGGGAGCTCGCGACCTCGCTGTAGCACCGTCACACCGGCACACACGGCTTGCTGTGAATCCTCTTCGAGGCAGTTTAGTTCACACAAAACAGTCTTCTTAAACAGGACACCACTGAATGGCTCGGAAGTGAAAGACAGAGTGCGATTGCATCTGCTTCCTATTTATATACACCTGTCGGAGGCGGTGCGCATTATGCAAATATCGCACGCCAATTCCATTGGCTTGTTTTAGTGTACACGAAGCTGATAGGGCTCTCTAAGCGATATCCCAATTCGTCGGTCACTACTGACGTACGTCGAACGTGACCGACTGAAAGGGAACTTAGTCCCTTGAGGAAACATCACGCAGGAGTATTGTGGCCATTGCTCCACAAACATTTCCTCCATTGTAAATTCCACCTTGCAGGAATGATTGTCTCTTCGTTTCAGCATGTTTGAAAGCATGTAGGAAGGCGCTTCTGTGCTTCTATTGGCCAGTGTCACACATGTGACACACTACATGAGCTGAAACGATTGAATCGTGCGTCCCGACGCCCATTGTCGTTTACGAATCCCCTCGACACCCTACATCAAGCAGATTGTGGCAAAATCGGACAAAAATCGTGTAGTCTGAACTGGGTATAAGGGTGTTTTACCCCTAGTCTGTTTGAGCCCAACAAACACTCTGAGAGCGGTTAAGTGTGTATATGTGAACAAACCAAGTCAACTCAGACCTCCCATAAGAACCCAAAAGCAAACTGTACTCAGAACACCTCCGAAGGTGGTCTAAATATGGTTTGGCTGTGGATCCGTTTGTGGTTTGATTTCTTTGTAATATGTGAAAGGATTGAGGTCCCGGTCCGCTTTGCATTTCGACAAGTGTACCTTCCGGGTTTTATTGGTTGTATGTTGCTTTTTTATGTTTTCAATTAATTTATGAAGCCATTTTAAACTTTATTGTTGCATATTATATTGTTATATTATGATCCTATCGTATTTTTTTTTTTTACTTCATTGTAAACAGAAAAGCCTGACAATGTCACTGCTAAATACCTGTAAGTATTGTGGTATTTCACCATGTTTCTCACTGACACGCCCTCAACTCGTTCAGATCGGGGGTTAAAGAAAATCCCGAGCTCCCCACTCATATTTACGACACTGTTCAGACATGACTTGAAAGCACCAAGTGTTACGGAAACCACCAGGATCTGAGTTCTTATGAAGTTGTGATGTGAAGAAAGGGTCTGACATCACTTCAATGCTGAAGAGTACTAAAAAAAGAGCTGGGTTCTCTTTTGAGTCCACTAGATTGTGAACACCAAATGGACTGAGCTCACTTTCAGTTGGTTCCCTTTAAGTGAACTTGGTTTGGTTCTTTTAAAATGAACTATATGTGAAACCACTAGGGCTGGGCGATATATCGCATGCGATTATCACATGCATTTCGTCAGTAAAGCTGGTTCCCTGATTACCGAGAAATCGCCATCACGCAATATCGCAGATGAATGCCGCTCCATTTGAAAGCAGGTGATGGCGATTTCGCGTAATCAGGGATCCAGCTTTACTGACGAAATGCGCGTGACAATCGCATGCGATATATCACCCAGCCCTAGAAACCACCCACTAACACTAAAGCTCACAGATGAATGAGACAAGTTGAAAGGACTAAAAAGGTGCTAACAGTTAAACTGGTTCTGTTAGCAGATGGATGGGTTTACTCTAAGTCCAGTCTTTACTTCATTTCCTCTGAGAAGAGGAACTGGACTGAGAGCAGAAGATACTGTACAGAGAGAGGAGCAGATCTGATAATCATAAACAACAGAGCGGAACAAGTGAGTGAAAGTGTGTGTGTGTGTGTGTGTGTGTGTGTGTGTGTGTATGTGTGCGTGTTTAGTTTCTAACCATAAATTATGAAATTTATCTGTGTTTTTATTTTTAGGAATTTGTCAGTTTTGATAATTTCTGGATTGGTCTGACTGACAGTGATGAGGAGGGCAGATGGAAATGGGTTGATGGCACCAACATGACCTATGAGTAAGAAATCACTGAATTAAACTGATTATTCTCTAATAAATGATCATATCTCACAGTCAGTATCATATCACACAGGAAGCAGCACTGAACATCTAATGCTGATCTGTTCTTTCAGGTTCTGGTGGATTGGAGAGCCTAATAATAGCAATAATGATGAAGACTGTGCTTATACTTTTTCATCAGGGTGGAATGATTATCCATGTAATAGAGTAATAAGATGGATCTGTGAAAAAATTATTTTTAAATGATACATTTCAATAAATATGTGAGCATAATGCATTATGAACACAAAAGCAGCTCATAATAATGTAATAAAGCAAAATATAATAACTGCACATAATGTAAGGAGTATTAAATTACTAATAACTTAAAACATAAAAACATTTTTGTTCCTTTGCCATATGTTTTAAAATCTAAATCATAAACTACAAAATGCACCAGATTTAAATATACATAAAAATATTACTATTACTACTACTGTACATTACTTCTTATATATAACCCAAATATAACAACCTGTGAAGAACTAATGTTACGTTCACCTCAGGAAGATTTGGCCAATAATGACTAGTTCAGTAATTATCTACAGAAAAGAAAAAGAAAAAGAAAAGGGCATCTCTACAGAGAATCATATTGCTAAAATTATAAATAGTTTTTTATGACAATCATTTAAAATTTTGGTAACACTTTACATTAAGGTTCCCTTTGTAAAGGGTTTATAAAGGTGTTTGTTAATGAGTAATTTATTTACAAATGCATTATAAATCATTAATAATGCAGTTATAACTGCATGAATAAAAAGGGTGACTTTAATGCAATACCTGCCAAATAGTGACCCAAAATTTTATATCTCAAAAATGATTACAAACATATAAGTACATAGTTAAAAAATAAGAAGCTTTATTGTATTACTTTAGTGCTTGAAACTTAAAATGTGTTTCTGGGTCAAATCAACTCAAAATTATGGAGCACATCATGATCACAAAGTTAGTAATGTCTTTATGAAAGTTTTGAGTTCTCTACTTATGTAGCCTAATAGGTCGACTTTTCTTTTAAAATACTAGTTTGATTACACTTTATTTTAGGATGTATTTATACACACAATATTAAGGTGAAATTACACATTTAAGTACTGAGTAATATCAATAACAACATGTACTTAAGTATAACTAAATAATGACTTATTTAGTGATGGCCGATTTCAAAACACTGCTTCAGGAAGATTCGGAGCGTTATGAATCGGTGTGTTGAATCTGCTGTTCGGAGCGCCAAAGTCGCATGATTTCAGCCATTGGCAGTTTGACATGTGATCTGAATCATGATACACTGATACTCCGATGCTTAATGAAGCAGTGTTTTGACATCGTCCATCACTATATAAGTCGTTATTTAATTTTTTTTGGCACACGAAAAATATTCTTGTCGCTTTATAATATTAATATTGAACTACTGTACTCACATTAACTGATTTAAATATGTTTTTAGTACATTAATGGATCTTGAGAGAGGAAATGTCATTGCTCCATATGAAGAATATAATTATTAAATATATTAAGAAAATGACTACATTTATGAAGAATTTATTACATTAATAATGTAATACTTATTATATGCATTTATTACATTTTGCTTTATTATGTTATGAGTTGATATATAATTGAGCTTTCGTTATGAAGAAAGAGTAAACTGGCGTCATGTCAGTTGACGTCAGCTTGATCTGCAAGAGGTTTACACTTTATGCATACTTTGAATATGGAAGGCGGTCTGGCAGAAGCTCGATATTTGACTTCATAACTTGTTTAAATATGGATATTTTTTACACAAACGCATCGCTTCACTTCAGAAGGCTTGAAGTTGAGTAAAGCTTGCGCTGATATTCATTCGAAAGTGAACTAATCCTTTAACAAATTCATGTTACTGTTTGAAAGGCACTTTTCTATATTATGCTCTTCTGTTATAAACTAAATGTAATATTAAAATTAATAAAACTTTAAAGTTTGTATATTGTGATATTGATAATTCAATTTTAATGTACCCAAATATGAGATGCATACCCAACAATATTCATAATTGATATAAATCAGATATAAAAGTGTATGACTTTAAACTTCGCTACAAAATGTATAGTATAATGCAATGTAAGTCGCTTTGGATAAAAGCGTCTGCCAAATGCATAAATGTAAATGTAAATGTAAATGATTTGACAGAAATTTCATGTATGATTAGTTACCATTTCACCCCTACATCTTCAGAGTATATTTTCTTATATATGGGCTATTTAAGATAGCAATACCAAGAAAGGTTACTCACTACTATATGGTTTTTGTTTTCCCTTCATAATAAAAAACCTTCATTTAAAAACTGCATGTTGTGTTTATTTGTGTTATCTTTGATTAATATTTAAATTTGTTTGATGATCTGAAACACACAAGTGTGACAAACATGCAAAAAAAAAAAAAAAAAAAAATCAAACCACTGTATATTCTGGCAGTTCACGTGACTCACTGTCGCTGTGAGCTTCATGATGATTGAGTCATTCACATCACCATGTTCATCATTGCCATTCATATGCACATTTTGGTTGGAGACATGCAAAGTTCTCAAGGTTTTGATTGTTTGTTGTTATATTTAGCCTATAACACATAAAATCGCCTTTGCTCAATTATTGTTATCAATACTTACTCAACATACAATCTCGCCATGCTCTATCAACACTAAATTTATAGTGTTTAACACCTGCACATAATCAGTGATAATTTTCTTAACTAGCAGCACCTGAAAAATCCTGCCCATTTTCTAAATGGACATGTCATCCTCCCTTACTGTCACTATCTTGTTGCTTTTGAAAAGCAAGCCATTCCACCGAATGGGTGACATTTCTGTCCCCAGAGCATTGAATGTATAAATATGTATGAAAATTAACTCTAAAATACATTTGTGACCTGATCCAGCAAAATGAGTCACAGTGACCCAAATTTCAAAACTGAGATTTTGGTATCAATGGAAAGATGAGACAATAAGCTTTAAAATGATATCCTAGTCAAAGTCATACCTTGAATGGTTTTAGAGATAAACCCATTTGAATTATGGTTGTATGGCCCTCTTTTTCCAATTGATAACCTGAGAAAATCGCTTTTAAAGTTTTTTGCCAGTTTTTTTGTTGATATCTTTTAAAATCCATTGCATTTAAAGGGATAAACTATTTATTTTACAGCTTAATTTGACCAAAGACATTTTATATATATATATATATATATATATATATATATATATATATATATATATATATATATATATGCTATTAAACCAGACTGAAGCTCAAATTATTTTAAAGTATTTATTTGAATTAACCCTTTAAGACCTGAAGGCTTTTTTAGAGTATTTTTTTTTTTTTTTTTTTTTTTGTATGAGCGACACACACAAAAGTAAAGACTCATAACTCCAAAACTTTAGCAAGGAGAGTCAAAAGGTAGGTATCATTTGATACAAAACATTTTACATTTTAAGAAAATATAAATTACATTAGGACATTTTCTTGCTGAGAAACAGCTGATAAAAGACAATTTTATATATATATATATAGAGAGAGAGAGAGAGAGAGAGATAATTTTTTAAAAATAATAACTCAGGAACACAATAAGTGTAATGAAGGGTCAGAGGAGTGCGGATCCATTTGCAGCTTTTATTAAAGATACAATAATACAATGGGCAAAGACAGTACCGTGGTCAGGGACAGGCAGTGGATCAGGGATGGCAGCCCTGGTGCAAGGTTGCAAGGCGCAGGTGCAAGGTTCATCAGTCCCAGGAATGAGGGCCTATGGGTAATGGAGTCCGAATGGTAACCCGTCAGTACTCGGGTGATGGCTCCCTCCGGTGGTCCGGAGGATGAGCCGAGGGAGCCATATTCATGACAATTAGATCGCTAAAAAAAATCTTTTTTGGTGATGCTCTCCTATATGTGAGCTGCATCTGGTTCAAATTTCATGGTGATAGCATAAAGAATAGTTTGAAAATTTGTTGTTCATTTTTTCCGCAGCCAGGTGGCGCCAATGGGCGGTAAACTCCGGTTTAGAGGTGCTTCTCATCACTCGTTAGGAGTTTTTCAAAATGGTTAGATGCATTAAAAAGATGAGATTCTAAGCTTTAAAATTATATCTATTTTGTGTTATTCAACGTTGGAAAACGAACATGGATGGGTCTGGGAACATTGGATACACACTGCATCCCGGAGAGATGAGAGACGTGTTTTTAGCCAAGTATGTTAAATCATTCCGTGAGTAATATCTTGTGATCAACGCAATATATTATGTTGATTTTGGATTTTCAGTGTGTTTACATTTCTAAGCTTTTTGATTGGTTCTATACAACATGTAACACCATTTTGTAGAGCAGAGATAATGACGTTTCAGGGGATACCAGGAAATGCTCATAAGTGACGAGAGGAGTTGAGAAGTTCATTTCCAGCAAATTTAGTAAAACCATGTCAAATTTAATAGTCATTTAAATAACTTTACTCAATTATCTGGACTACGAAACTTTGGGAGATTATTTTTGAAAGTCTGTTCTTTGAAATTAGCTTAAAAAAAACAAAGATTTTTTCATTGTTTTTCCACATTATCAGCCCATATCTTAAAATAGAACGTTGCGACTTCCGACTCATTTCGCCACATTTTATTATTAAAGGTGGAGTAATTATTGTTTCAAAAACACTGTTTGGAAGTTAGTCGGGCCGACACAAACAACAAATGTGTAACCAATCAGCATTAGGGGGTGTATGATGGTCGAGGAGACAAAGATTTGAAAAAGAAAAGAAAAACTGCAGAAAGAGAGATGAGACAATACAAAGAGCTCAGAAGAATATCACTGGAATGAAGGTTTATGACTGGGCAAGTTCTTTAGGACTGCGTTTATATTAGAAAATCTTTCCAGCGCTGGAGAGAGTTAAGAGGGAAGGCCTGAAAACAGATGAGGAGGCTGCTTTGATTCCGCTCCACGCATGAGTAACACTGAGTTTGAGTGTCAACTGCGCTTTATTTTTTGTGAAGCATTTTGTTGTGCGTCACCTGTGATAAACAGACATCCACTCTAGTGAGAGTTGAGCAGGTAAACCTCTGCGCACTGACGATCGCTGGAGAACGTATTGTTTAGCATCATTGTCAGTGCACTCGTCTCGCCTCCCAGCAGCAATCAGGATCCGGCGGGACAGGGCGATGCCGCAGGCTCAGCCGACCGAGGCGCAGGCGGGGCTCCAGAAGGCCGCAGAGGAGCCAGAGCGACAGCCGACCAAAGGGACGCAGGAGGGAGTGAGGAAGCCAACGGAGCGTGAGGGACGAAAGGACGAGGTGAAACCCGAGGAGTGCAGTCCTGATGTGAGGGAAGGCCGACGAATGACTGATGCGGAACCGGGGGGAGGATGGAGCCTGGCGGAACTGGTGGACTGATAGGCCACGGTGGAGATGAGGGAGGTTGGAGCCAAGGGGGAGCATCTGGACCAACGGGCCGAGGTGGAGTCCTGGGTGAGGTGGAGGTGCAGTGTGGACATTAGTGGGAGGAGGCGGGAGAGGGAGGCAGGGAGGGAAAACAGTCCTTGGGCTGGAGAGTTCAGTAACACAGTTCATGATAGGAGTGGGTTCGACGGCGGCGGCTGGAGCGGCTGGCTCGGCGGCGACGGCTGGAGCTGAGGGCTCGGCGGCGGCGGCTGGCTCGGCGGCGGCGGCTGGAGCTAAGGGCTCGGCGGCGGCGACTGGAGAACTTGGCTCGGCGGAGACTGGAGAACTTGGCTCGGTAAAAAAGTCAATAAGCCAGTCCATTCCCTCAAATTCAATTAAAATTCCTGTGGGAACGGACTCTGGAGAGACTGGAGCGGGCTCTGGAGAGACTGGAGCGGGCTCTGGAGAGACTGGAGCGGGCTCTGGAGAGACTGAAGCGGGCTCAGTGAAGGCTGGAGAGGGCTCTGCGGCAGGTTTTTTCCTCCTCCTCCGCTTTCCGGACCCAGCAGGAGAGTGTGGGCCCAGCGTGGGGCAGGAAGGAAGTTCACCGGAGGGGTAAGCAGAGGAATACGGAGGCTGACTAACTGGCCCAGCCTGGACGGACTGAAGACCAACACTCATCCACATAGAATTTGGAATTATTCAAAAACAAAATAAAATTGATAGTTTCGCTTAAGGAGAGACGATAATCAGGTTCATGGAGACGGAGAGTGTTGTCATCCAGACCGTCCAAAAACAGGGCGATTAAATTAGCATCGGGCCAGTCAGTCAGATAAGCCAGCTCAACAAACTCCTCCACATACCTCTCCAGTGAACGACCAACCTGAAGAAGCCCGATGAGGCGATCGCCAGCCGATAGAGGAGTGGGAGGCATTGGAGGAGCAAGAGCCAGGGAGCAGGGATAAGTCTCCATCTCTCTGTGGAAATCCAGTTGGTAAGGTCCGTTCTTCTGTTACGGGTGGCTGGTAGAGAGATGAGGCAGATACGGATTTCCACAATAATAGACACTTTACTTCAAACAATGGCAAGAAACACAGACAGACACCTTAACAAAACAGAGAACGGACAAGGAGTGCAGGGAGTGAGTGCAATATATGGGGAGTGCTGACAATAGAGTCCAGGTGCAGGTGATGAGTGGTGATGAGGAGCTGACGAGGGAAGTGAGTGCAGGTGTGGAGAACAGGAGGATAATGGGATATGGAGTCCAGGGAAACAAGGGATCCGTAACAATATCACTCATCAAGTCTGGTAACATCAGACTCGAGGCACGCTTCCAAAAACCGTTGCCGCAGACTATTAATTTATTAGTCTACACCAGTGGTCGCCAACCCGTCGATCGCGATCGACCGGTCGATCTTTATCACTGTTCTAGTAGCTCGCGAAAATAACAGAAATATGAGTACAAAAATACATTAAATTTCTCCAGTCTTCGTACTGTATTTTTGTATTTATTTTTATGTTATTTTCTGGAGACAGACAGATAAAGGTAAATAGCCCACATTATGTCTGAGTCTGTAAACGGCCGTTAACAAGAGGTCAGAGACCCTGAAAACGGACGCGAAGAGGAGAAAATTCTGTAGCAGGCAGAGCAGCTCACCGTTCACGATGCTCGAAATATGGGAAGAAAATATAAATATTGAATTAGGGGTGAGGGATTATGAATTAATCTCTAAAAGGAGATCAGTCTTCAGGAAGATGTCGATGGCAATGGCATTTTATTTTCCTCTTTCCTCCGAATAAAGTAGCTAATGCCGCATTCCAGGCAACCCGTAGCCCGTGTTTTTCCAACCTTCTACCCGTGAAAGTGCACTGGAACAGCAGTCAAAGCCGTGCCACCATAGACTGTAAAAAAATAGCGTGCCACCCGTGAACTCGTACTAGATCGATGTACTCCCAGTTACGAGTTCTGACGTCACAGCCCGCGAAACAACAATGGCAGCCCCTACAGATGCAGTGTTTATGCAAGTGCACGGTAAAATAAAAGGTATAACAGCTTCTCTTGCCTTATGCGCCGTTTTCCTCCTCTGTTTCCCTCAAATAAGCAAGGAGTAAGCACATTTGGCGATAGAAATAATTAATGAGCATAAGCCCCGTACGGTCCGCCATGTTGGTTTGTTTACACTTTTATGCAGTTTGGCGTGACTTTCCTTGAACAGTACAACGTCGTGAGTCGTGATTTGAAATCGTGACTTATAACGGGCTCAAAAACCTGACTGGAACGCAGCATAATTATTAGCGCATTTCAGCTTTGTTTACAGCGGTAACCAAGGAAACGCTGTATCACTGCTGCTCCATAAGCGCTACCTGCTGTCAGAGAGTGAATCTGCGTCTCATTCAGCCTGCTGTTTTTGTGTGTAGCATTTATAATTTCACAAAGATAAAGTCAGACCGTTCTGTTTTTGCTTTAAATCTTGAAATTAAATCTAATTCAAATAAAAAACAACTGCTCATGCAACTTGCTTAGCATCTTTGTTTGGATTGTGATTAAAAAGCAGTGGTTCCCTCTAATTTGAAATTGCTATGTATTTTTGTTTATTATAATAATATTAATAATAAATATCTGCAACCAGTACCAGTAACCAATTTGCTTGTAAAAATAAATAAATAATCTACAATGACCACGAAAAAAATACTAAATACAATCTGGGCTGTCTTTTTCTATCAAGTAGATCTTGTCTTTCAAAAAGGTCGAGGTCAGGGATCTTGGGCTTAAAAAGGTTGGTGACCACTGGTCTACACGGTGTTCGACAGGTCCTGGTCAATTACTATTGAAATGAACACCGTGCAGCTCACCGGCATCATGGACAAAATTTTTCATCCAGACGTGTGCAGGATTTCACATCGGATACTTGCGGGCAACACTGTGTGTTTTTTATGTATCATTTGATTAACGGCCATAGCTATAACAATGTGTTGAAGCTGTATAACAATGATTATATTAAAAATTATAAAATAGTAACATATTTTGCAAAAAGATTAAAACCGAATGAGTGTAATGAAAAATTATCATGTATTCAGTGTGTGCAAAAGTGTAATGATCATGTGAATCATCTTTGAGTTTTCAATTTGCATTGATTATAAATAAATAAAGACTTAAAACTGAAATATTTTTATTGTGTTGTTATTTAAGTAGACAGAACATATACACAACATTTCATGAATCAAATATTAACAAACAAGACATTTTAAAATTCTAACCATTGACTTGTTACCATTGGTGATTTGAACATCCAATCGTCCTTTAGCTTTACACATTTTGTCCAATATGTACTGGCTGTTTTTCACGCTTCTTGATGGTACATTCTTCAAAACTTCACTCACAACATCATCCGCACCTCTGTCATCTTCAGTTATAGTTGGTGGTCATTCATCTTTATGCGGTGGTTCATAATTGGGTAGTGACAACGTTAAAACATAACTCTCCCGTTCTCCTTGTTTAACGATCATCAAAAACTGGGTCAGGATGTTCGCATAGAGTTCGGCTTTTTCGTATTGATTCAGATTAGACCTGAGTAAGATTTTCCTTATGGAAGTATCCAGATCATTCTCTACAACCTGTTGAATATTTGACTCTCTGGTAATCCTTCCACAAATTTAATGGCATACAGTTTCAGTAATTCATCATACAAAAGTTGCCAACAACTGTAAATATATACAATGTTTTACATTTTTTTAGAAATCAATTTCATCCCATTTTCCAGCAGACTTTTTACAAAATAACTCTTCCCCGAATTTGAAGGTCCGCTGACTACAGCGGAAAATGGATGCTGAAGTCTGAAATCAAAAGCATCCTGAAGTCCCCTGTGCAGCCTTGAACCAGTAGCCATAAGGAAGAGTTGTGAAATTGAACTTTTAGCGTTGAGCGTTATACCCTTTGCCTTCATGCATACTTTACCTTTGCCTGCTACAGCAAAATTTCGTAATATAATCTCCGTTGTCTAACTCATTCGTCAGCTCCCCCAAATGATCCTCCAGAGGTGGGTCCCAGTCGCCCTCCCTTGATACAAAAAATAATGCTGTCCGTGTCTGAATATAACAGTCACCGAGTTTGTCCATGAGTTCGTACAACTCCAAGCATGCGTGAGTCATAGTAAATGCACCGACAAACACATTAATGTGTCTCACAAATTTCGTCTTTTGTGGAGCGATGCTGGACAAGAGCCACGTCGTCCGAGACGAATGTGAAATATGACAGACTGTCTGTTTGCTTGGGGTCTTTCACAAGAGTAGTCTAAGGCATATTCTCCCTCATAGAGAACCTTCCCCAAATATTATTCTTCAATAATAACTTGTTGATAGACCTCTGCGCTGAGTTGTGGGAGATCTTTTCGGGGGCGAGACGAATACCCTCTTTCTCGTAATACTTGCGTATGCAAGACTGTTTGTCAGCATCGGTGACAACGTTTTATGGGTAACCGAATGCCTGCTGTTTCAAATGTAAAAAAGTCTTTACGTAATCGTGAAACAATGTATCTGACCTTTCAGGAAAATGCCAAACTTCATTGATCTACGTAACCCTTCTCTATGGCTTTTAAAAGTTCAAGCAGCCAGTGAGTGCCCTCTCTTTATCCATATGGCTACAGTTCGTTGTCTGGTTTTGAATGTGAGTGCATGTACGGCATAATGGAGACATACGTTTTCCTCCACATCGGTAAGGGAGAACAGGGTGCAGTAATTTGCAGTTTGGATAAATGGTAGCTCCGATAAGACCGTAATAATTTTTGATCGGTTCAAAATCTTTGAATATGATTTGGGGATGAACGATCAGATAGGTTTTCCTAGCCTGACAGAAAGGATATAAATATAAATATGTAAAATCTATGTAACTTATTTTCTTGCCATCTGCCGTTTTGTGATAGAGTTGATTAGCATTAGTACGTTTTTGAAGAACACGGTCCTAGCACCAGCGAAGCTGATAGGATAAGAGACGCCCTGCCTACTTACACGGCAGCGAGATCTCTGGCTGAACAAATCAGTACTGCTGAACTGGTAGACCTCACGTCAGATTCAGACGAACAGTCTGAGGTGTGCGTCAATGTACCTCCCATGAAACGGAAAAACATAGATGACTCTACCCCACACCAAACTCCTCAGGTTAAGCTAAATAATGGTATGACTATCTTTCTTTTATTATTTTATTTAAAAAAAATTACGATATTGAAAGTATTACCTTTGATATAGAAAGTAGTTTTTGATGGTTTTTTTTGTGTTTTTTTTAAATATTATACAGATAGAGGCGTCAGCTGTGCTGAACAAATAATCAACCTCACATCAGATTCTGACATAGAGTCTGACATATCCATCGTTGAACTTCGGAGGAAGTGGAAAAACATAATAGGATCTAATTCACACCAAACTCCTCAGGGTGAGACCTTATTTTTAGATTTACACTTACAGTTATCAACGTATTCCACAGCATAACAACCTTAATGTGGAAAATCTGTTTTTAGTAGTTTTAAAAAAATAATCTATACAGATAGACATCAGGAGCGTGGATGATATTTTAACATGGACGGAATCACAGTTCGTCAAATGGGGTTGATCGAACTTCAAAAAACTCTGAAGCTATTCTGTCACAATTTATTTGAAAGTGGTAATCCAATTTGTTATGAATCGCAAAAAAAATCAGAGGCGATTCTGTTTTGATTCGCTTTGAAGTGGCTGTCCAATCTGATACTAATGACATCCAATCTGCTATTAAGTTCATCAAAACACCTATTAATGGCAGATGTACTGTTACATTTCTCTATGGCCTGGTCATCTAATCTTTTAATGATTTCATGACACAGAGTCCGAATATCATCCTGCTCATCATTTCTGCTCTCCATCCCCGCACTTCTTCTTTTTCAGCTTCTTCTTCCTTTGTCGCTACGTAAAAAGGATACGGTGTCTCCCTGGCTCTCACTGTAGCCTCGTCGTATTGATCACTGGTCCATGACGATCAATCCCTTTCGACGAGTCTGCAGACAACAGGACAAATGAAAGAGTAAAAGAACGTTGCTCTGACACATCCAGTTCAAACAGCTTGCTTGCGTCTCTATACAGTCTTCAGTAGGATCTCAGCATCAGAAACAAGTATTTTGTCTATTTTAATCACATCAGAAGTTTATACATTTGTTCGGAGCATATTATTTTGTAAATAAGGTTCAGAGTAATGGAAAATTTTGGAAAGAAACTTATGTTGACAGATGAAGCAGCTGACTGTATTGGATCTGACAGCAGCTGCAGCACAAACTGTAAGTAAATGATTGTATGTTTTTTTCTGTAAATGGTATTTGTATATAAATAATGCTTTCAAGACACTTCCTCACATGCAATAGTGAGTTGGCGTTGATACGGATTCCATATGTATAGCAAAAAACGTTATTAACATTATAAGTGAACCTTAATCATATCTTGCTTTCATCCCTGTATCTCTTATTTGAATAAATAAATATTTTTTGTTTTCTTCTGATGGCTGCGTTCACACAACAGCAGAATACTATAAATGAATGAGTTAATTCATTAAACAGGGGGAGTTTAAATATGCAAGAAAAAAGCAAGAAAACTGTGATAATGAGAAGTAACTTTGGTAACGCTTTAGATTACAGCCCAGAAAGTACTGCGTAATTACAACAAATTTACAGCGTAACTTTCAATAATTATAGTGTAACTATACAGTAAGTATGTGTAAGTATAGGGGAACAATATGTGAAGTATTGGGAATAAAGGGGTAACAACCAGGAAAAATAACAAATTATTCATACTTTTAATATTTTATAACTAAGGGGTACGTATGACATAACTAAGGGGTAAATATGGCATTACGGGCCGTAAATTAAAGTGGAGCTTGTTACACTCTTGTTTCATGTAGTTACAGGGTAAGTAATTAATAAAAATAAATAAATAAAAACGCAAACAGTCATATCACTTGGAAAACTTTATTTGAAAAACAACTTATTTCAAAACAGATTTAAAGTTACGACACTTCTTATTTGTTTCTCTTGCTTGGCTTCCTCCTCCTCTTGTTCCTCTTTTTCTTTCTTTCCACTGATGAAACTTAAGAGGGAATCCCATTTGCTATTCTGTATTTAAAAACTACAGAACACCCGGAAATGTGTTCACCGTTTACTCATCTTTTACCCTCATGCCATCTGAGATGTATACGACTTTCCTTCTTAAGATGAACACAAAAAGGTTTTTATGAAAAAAATAAATCATCTGGGAACGCTTTATAATGCAAGCTCACGTGTTCCTAAAAGTCGAAGCATCAAACAGCAATAACTACAGTAATCCATACGACCCTAATGGATGAATCAATGTCTTCTGAAGTGAAATGATATGTATTTGTAAGAAATATACCATATATTTTAATATTTTTAAAACTTTCGACCAGCTGTCTTCTGCGCGTACATGCGAGGGTTGAGAGTTCATGCTTGACGTAACTTGAAGCGTGACGTAAGCGTGCCGTGAGACTCACAAAGATGTTGGATGCCGTTTTTTTTAAATAATTTTTTTAGTAATGCTCACAACAAAATACACAGAATAACAGATAATGAGAATGAGAAACAAACAAGACAGAATAACAGAGACGGCAGTTCTCGCGCGAGTTTCACACGAATCTTCCGCGAGAACGTCATGAAAGCTTCACGTTGCTCATTTCAATGTGCTTCGTCGAACACAAAGTCGACTCTCATGCAGGCGCTGGTGACAGCTGGTCAGAATCGAAAGGATGAATAGCCTAAACCATGAGAAAATTTCGGGGTGTACTGTATTTTAACGGGATTCCTTCTTAAGATTCATCAGCTGAGAAACAAGAGCAGGTGGAAGCCAAGCGAGAAACAAGAACAACCAAAAAACGGACAAAACTTGTTACTTTCTGTCAGGACTTAAGAGTTTGAAATGAAAAGTTGATTTAAAAAAATGAATAATAAGTGTTGTAGACCTGTTTTTAATAAAGTTGTTTTTCAAATAAAGGTTTCGGAGTCAGTGATATCAGATTTTTTGCATTTTATTAATTACTGTAATCTAAAGCGTTACCGTAACTTTCCTTAGCAAGTTCAAGAAACAAAAGAGCAAAAACACTCTAGAAACCAGATCGAAAACCCTTCTCTTTATTACTTCTGTTAATGTCAGTAGGTGTCATGACTATCTTCTGATTAAAGGAATGTTCTGGCGTCAAAACTAGTTCAGCTCAAATTCAATTGACAAAATTTGTAGCATAATGCTGATTACCACAAAATTATTTGGACTTAATTTTGTACTTTAGACTTTACAAATAATGACACTGAGTGATTCTGTGATAATAAATGCATTTAAATGAACAAAACAATCTCCAGTTACCCTTGAAGTTCCTTAATGCATAAATACTTGAAGTATTTCCACAAAACAGTTCCTTTTGCATGCAATCAATACACACAAACACCGATGAGGAACAAAACACACTTCATTCCAGAGGAGAAAATAGTACTAGTTTGTTGGCATCTTGAAGGACTACAACCTGCAAAAATGCACAGAAAAGATGGACAAACCACCAATATCTATGAAAATGATGACGTTATAAAAGGTAAAATTGGAAGAGAGATCACAGACTCAACGCAAGGATCATCTGAACTCACAAGTACTGAGATTATTAATTCACTCAGTTTTTAATGCTTTCAGTTGATGTGTGATGTGTTAATGGATAAACAAAGAGAATAATATCATGTTTGTAATTCTATAGGAAGTGTTTGTGTGAAGATCAGAAGCTCCAGAGCAGCTGCAGTGTGTTTGGTGATGCTGTGTGTTCTTCTGCTGACTGCAGTCATAGTGCTGTGTGTCCACATCCATACAAAGAGCTCAAACTACACAGCAGAGACACACCAGCTACTAACTAACATCACCAACCTCTCACAAGAGAGAGACCAGCTAAAACTGGAGAAAAATGATCTTCAGATGAGTCTTGGTAAACTGGGTGAGTTTCTTTTGTCATTTTAGTAGTTTCTACAGAGCAGGAATATAATCTGGTTAGTATTCATAGGTGTTTGAATGTCAAGTGTAATTCTAGTGCACATATTCACAGCAGGGAAAGAGTCTATAGTTCAAAATAAATTCAGTAACACTTTATTTCAATTGTCCACTTTACACATTCTACTGACTACAAGTAACTTCACAACTACATGTCAGTTTATTATCCTAATCCAGACCATAACCCTACCCTAACAGACTACTAATGAGAGTTAGTTGAGATGTAGTTGTAAAGTTACTTGTAGTCTGGATTGCATGGATATTTGGATTTCCTTTGAAGAGAACTGAGGTCACTCTGTCGCAGTAACTTAGTCCCTCGAGAAAACATCACGCAGGAGTATTGTGGCCATTGCTCCACAAACATTTCCTCCATTGTAAATTCCACCTAGCAAGAACGATTGTCTCTTCGTTTCAGCATGTTTGAAAGCATGTAGGAAGGCGCTTCTGTGCTTCTATTGGCCAGTGTCACACGTGACAGAATTTGTCGTGGACGACCGAGAAAAAAATTAAACATGCTAGGTGTCAAAATCACTGTAAAGTGCCTTTGAGACTTTACAATTTTCAAAATAAAAAGATGAGATTTTCCATTTAACTTCAAATTTGTTGTATTAAGGAGACTTTAGGCTGTTAGAAATGCATGTTGGTCAAGCTCTTTTTGTAAATTAGCTATAACCAGACAATGTACGAGCAAACCACAAAATATGTCCACCCTGTCATGGACAAAACCAAAGTAGTTTAAATATATTTTCATTACATAGTGATTTTAAAATGTATATTTTCAGTAAGATACTTGGTCCCTTTCTCAACAATAAATATAAGTTAATCAGAAAAGTCTTTTGATAATAATGAAACTGCTGAAAAATATTTGTTTCCCTATAAAATATGCAATACTTGCAATTTCTTTTCTAAATAACGACAAAGATATCTGGTTAATCTTTCAAACAATATTAACGGGCCCTTTTTTCTTTATAAATAAATCACACAAAAAGTTTTGCTAACTTGTTAAAATAATTAGCTAATTTTCATCAAAGATGAAAATGACGTGATGGACAAAAATATGACAGGGTGGACAAAGACTTTAATGGATGAATAAAAAAGGAATATCAGAGGAACAACAGGAACAAGAAGAAACCCTTAAGCAATATATGATATTCTAAGTATTAAACTAAAACTGCTCACTTAATTAGTTTAAAACAGTGCCTTCATTCATAACGAATCACCGATTTGTGTTGCTCAGAGATGCACAACAGTTCTGCTGTGGCTTTGTTTGGAATTTTGTTTGTATTTTTGTTGGCAAAATAGAACAAAAACAGACAATAGTGTTTATTAACTTATTTTACTGTTGTATAAAATTAATATCACATTTTCAAATCGAGCAGATATTCAGGGAAAAAGGCACTTTTTCTTGTGTGATTGCTTAACTATATCATATAAATATAAGACAAAAACCCATTCGGGACATTTTTTTTCCTTCATACCTTGAATTTAAGTACATTCTAACTACATTCTAACAGGCTTCATCACATAGTGAGTTGCTGTCATACATCATCTTCCATCACTATGTCACTGACTACATCAGTTGGCTTCTTAAAGGGGAGTTTACCCCAAAATGACCGGGTGGACAGCAATGTCAGGGACACTTGCAAAGTGCTTAATATTATCATGAAAATAGAATATAAATGATCAAGATGACTTGTTTTATCAAATAACTTGAGGACAATAAGAACATACAACAAGTTTTTGACTTTTATGTCATTTATTCACTTTTTACACTTATTGAAGTTAGCTGAGCAGTGTCTGGGACATGCCAAAACTGCATACATCCAATCAAAGAAAATGGTATAAAATGACAAAAAAACATTTCAAGAGACTTATCAAAGTACTTGTATGTGTGTAAATGTTTGGCCATTTATAATAAAACCTCAGAATTTCATTATTTTGCATTATATTCATGATGACTGCGATTCTGATGAGGACACCAAAAGGCACTTTATAGTGATATTGACCCCTAGTCTTTCTGTCGTGAAGCATAGCATGCGCGGCATTGGTTGTCGTCAACTATGACACACGACACGAGCTGAAACGATTGAATTGTGCGCCCTGACGCCCATTGTCGTTTGCGAATCCCCTTGACACATTAAGCAGCAAAATCGGGCTAAAATCATGTAGTCTGAACTGCAGGGATGCAAACAGGTAAGGGGGGAAAAAGGTGAGAACATTGCATGTTGAACATGCATAGTGTGCATGTTCAATTCCCTCTCCCTCTTTATCATTTCCGAATCTCTGACCTCAAATACTTAAAATATTACGCTTACAGACATAGTTTTTAAAGTAAAGAGTAAAGAAAGCACTGTACAGTACTTTTTTAACACCTATTTGCCACTTGTTTGCCACCTGATGGAGTTTGGGTTCCTTGCCGCCGTCGCCTTTGGCTTGCTTAGTTGGGGACACTTGACATTTGATATTCAACAGTATTCTTGACATTTATTCAACAGTGCTTTTGATCTGCCTGCATTGACACTATTCTTAAAATTAATCAGTAGCAAATCATCATATCAGAATGATTTCTGAAGGATCATGTGACACTGAAGACTGGAGTAATGATGCTGAAAATTCAGCTTTGCATCACAGGAATAAATTACTTTGTCAAATATATTTAAATAGTACACAGTTATTTTAAATTGTAATAATATTTCACAATATTACTGTTTTTTACTGTATTTTTAATTAAATAAATGTAGCCTTGGTGAGCAGACGAAACTTCTTTTAAAAACATTAAAAATCTTAGTGGTTCCAAACTTTTGGACTGTAGTGTATGTAATCGTAAAATTATTAGAAATACTTATTTTTTCTGTATTTTTCACAATTGAAGAGATGTAGAAACACAGAAAGCCGGGGTCTGAGTTCCTATTAAAGGGATAGTTCACCCAAAAATGAAAATTTGATGATGTTTATCAGCTTACCCCCAGTGCATCCAAGATGTAGGTGACATTTTTTCTTCAGTCGATCACAAATGATGATTTTTAACTGCAACCGCTGCCCTCTGTCATTCAAATAATTGCAGTAGATGGGAATTTCATCTATAAGAGTGAATAAACCTTGCTTAGACAAATCCAAATGAAACCCTGCGGCTCGTGACGACACATTAATGTCCTAAGACACGAAACGATCGGTTTGTGTGAGAAACCGAACAGTATTTATATAATTTTTTACCTCTAATACACCACTATGTCCAACATCGTTCAGCTTCCGGCTAGTGAGGTCTGATCGCGCTCTGACAACGGAAGTGATGTCTCGCGCTCATTGAAGTATATGGGCGAGACATCACTTCCATCATCACAACGCATTTTTTTGACCTCACTAACAGGAAGCTGAACGAAGTTGGACATAGTGGTGTATTAGAGGTAAAAAATGATATAAATACTGTTCGGTTTCTCACACAAACCGATCGTTTCGTGTCTTAGGACATTAATGTGTCGTCACGAGCCGCAGGGTTTCATTTGGATTTGTCTAAGCAAGGTTTATTCACTCTTATAGATGAAATTCCCATCTACTGCAATTATTTGAATGACAGAGGGCAGCGGTTGCAGTTAAAAATCATCATTTGTGATCGACTGAAGAAAAAATGTCACCTACATCTTGGATGCCTTGGAGGTAAGCAGATAAACATCAAATTTTAATTTTTGGGTGAACTATCCCTTTAAGTTGTGGTGTGAACAAGAAAGGGTCTGAGATCACTTCAATGCTGAAGAGGACTAAAAAAAGAACTGGGTTCTCTATTTGAGTCCACTAGATTGTGAACACCAAAAGGAAAGATGTCACTTTCGGCTGGTTCCCTTTCTGGTTCACTTTAAGTGAACTGAGTTTAGTTCTTTTAAAACAAACTATATGTGAAAACACCCACTAACACTAAAGCTCAGAGATGAATGAGACAAGTTGAAAAGACTTAAAGTGCTAATAGTTAAACTGGTTGTGTTTACAGATGGATGGGTTTACTTTCAATCCAGTCTTTACTTCATTTCCTCTGAGGAGAGAAACTGGACTGAGAGCAGAAGAGAATGTACAGAGAGAGGAGCAGATCTGATCATCATAAACAACAGAGCGGAACAAGTGAGTGAAAGTGTGTGTGCGCGCGCACGTTTTTGTGACATATCAGGACACAAATTTGTATAATACACATGGGTATGACGTAGGTATTACAAGGAGAGGGTGACTTATGAGGACATTACCCCATGTCCCCAAAAGGCTTATAAATCATACAGAATGAGTTTTTGTGAGAAAGTAAAAATGTTTCCTGTGATGGTTAGGTTTAGGGGTAGAGTGTAGGGGGATAGAAAATACAGTATAAAACCCATTACGCCCATGGAATGTCCCCACAATTCACAAAAACAAACGTGTGTGTGTGCGTGTGTTTAGCTGCTACTCGTAAATGATGAAATTTATCTGTGTTTTTATTCTTAGGGATTTGTCAGTAACAGTTTTGCTAGTTTCTGGATTGGTCTGACTGACAGTGATGTGGAGGGCAGATGGAAATGGGTTGATGGCACCAACATGACCTATGAGTAAGAAATCACTGAATTAAACTGATTATTCTCTAATAAATGATCATATCTCACAGTCAGTATCATATCACACAGGAAGCAGCACTGAACATCTAATGCTGATCTGTTCTTCCAGGTTCTGGAAGTATGGACAGCCTGATAATTACAGTGGTGATGAAGACTGTGTTTCGATTTATTCAACAGGATGGGCTGATTATCCATGTAGTGGAGCATTAAGAGGGATCTGTGAGAAGATTATTTTTAAATGACACATTTCAATAAATATGTGAGCATAATGCATTATGAACACAAGCAACTCATAATAATGTAATAAAGCAAAATATAATTACTGCACATAATGTAATGAGTGTTACATTACTAATAACTTAAAACATAACATTTTTGTTCCCTTGCTATATGTTTTAAAATCTAATCTTAGACTATCTACAAAATGCACCAGATTTAAATATACATAAAAGTATTACAACTACTAATGTACATTACGTTTTATACATAACTCAAATATAACAACCTGTGAAGAACTAATGTTACGTTCACCTCAGGAAGATTTGGCCAATAATGACTTTAGTTCAGTAATTATCTACAAAAAAATATAAAAAATTAAAGAAAGAAAGAAAGGCATCTCTACAGAGAATCATATCGTTAAAATTATAAATAATTTTGTAGGAAATAAACATTTTTATGACAGTCATTTAAAATTGAATTTCTCAAAAATGATTACAAACATAGAATTACATAGTTAGAAAGCAGAAGCTTTATTTGATTGATTTAGCGCATAAAAATTAAAATGTGTTTCTGGGTCAAATCAACTCAAAATGATGGAGCACATCATGATCACAAAGTTAGTAATGTCTTTATGAAATTGTTGAGTTCACAATGCAGCCTAATAAGTCGACTTTTCTTTTAATGTAATATTTTGATTACTCTTTATTTTAAGATGTCTTACAGTGAAATTATACATTTAAGTTCTGACTTATATCAATAACAACATGTACTTACTATATGGTTTGGAATAGTTTGGTTTAGAGTTAGTTTCATGTATAATTTAATACATGAAACTACATGTATACACTTCACCCCTACATCTTCAGAGAGAGTATTTTCTTTTTAAAATAGCAATACCAAGAAAGGTTACTCACTACTATATGGTTTGTTTTCCCTTCATAATAAAAACCTTAATTTAAAAACTGCATGTTGTGTTTACTTGTGTTATCTTTGATTGATATTTAAATTTGTTTGATGATCTGAAACACACAAATGTGACAAACATGCTATTACGGCCCATGTCCGAGTTAACAGCTCGTTTAAAATAATAACTCCAATTAGGACATGGACCGCACACATGCAAGAGCCACAGACACCGGTAGTTAATTTTCAGGACAAACGATCGCCCTCATTTAATTATAAGAGAAACAAGGAATAAACAATTCATAAATAATGTTGCAAACAAAATTAGACAAAATCTTAACAAAAGAATTAATAGTAAACAGGTAGGGAAAAACAGCCAAAGAAACAAAGAACGCCTGCCTGGCTATTCTCACTGATAGATCTTACCTAGCTTCCGATAAAGCAGTAAGGAGTGAGTCTTCCGGGCCTCTGCTTCCTTCACTATACTTACTACATTTTTAAACAGTGACCTGTTTTAAGCAAATCCACTACCCGTTACTGTTAAAATTAAACATTAACAATATAAAGAAAACATATTGAACAAAACAATGGAAAAACAAGAAAACAAACTAAACTACAACAAAACACAGACTAAACGCCCCATAAGAGGGGACGATGGATGTTCAAAGGGACCGCATCGAGGGGAGAACGCAGAGAGAGACACCAGCGAGACCAGCCCAGCGAGAGAGAGACTCCATTGACGCCATCCACACTATTTATGCCGGAAACTCAGTGACGTCATCGTGCTTCCACCAATCCAGAGCTTCAACGCCACCTATGGTTCTTTAAAAATAAAAACTACACAGCCACGTAATACCCTCACCCTTAAGTGAATAAATTGTAGAAAAGAAATGATCTTACCTTCTTTACCTTAAAGGGCACATACAATTTATTCAATTTAGACACGGGATAAGGCGTCAGCAATAAGGTTATCCTTACCACGAATATGTCGGATTACCAACTCACGAGCCTGTAGTAACAAACTCCAGCGCATCAAACGTTGGTTATTATTCTTCATTTGATTTAGGAATACCAATGGATTGTGATCTGTATAGATAACTAAAGGATAAGAAACAGAACCAATATAAACGTCAAAATGTTGAAGGGCAAGGATAAGCGTGAGCGCCTCTTTCTCAATGGTGGAGTAATTCTGTTGATGTCTGTTAAATTTATGTGAAAAATAACAAACAGGATGCTCAACACCAAATTGATCTCGTTGAAGAAGTACAGCACCCGCACCAGTATCACTTGCATCAACAGCGAGTAGAAACGGAGATGAAAAATCCGGAGCAGAGAGAATAGGAGAATTAATCAGGAGCGCTTTGATTTTCTCAAAACTCGTTTGACACGTTTCAGTCCACTTAAATGGTACTTTGGGGCTAAGAAGATCCGTTAAGGGAGAGGCCACAACAGAGAATTTTTTACAAAAACCCCTGTAGTACCCAACCATGCCCATGAATCGACGAAGCTCCCGCCGCGTCGTAGGCGCTGGAAAATTAATAATAGCCTCAACCTTAGACTCAACAGGACGAACTTCTCCGCCACCAACAATCTTTCCCAGATACGTTACCTTAGCTCGAACCAAACTCGCACTTAGCTAAATTAACCGTAAGGTTAGCAAGAGACAGACGACAGAACAATAAATCAAGTTGTTCTGACCAAATGCTCTGACCAAGATGTGCTGTAAACAACCAAATCATCCAAATACGCTTCAACATTATGCATGCCATCAATAACACGATTTACTAATCGTTGGAAGGTTGCCGGTGCGTTTCGTAAACCGAAAGCCATTACGGTGTAATGTAGGAAATGGTCTGGTGTTACGAATGCACTGATCTCTTTCGCATGATCTGACAAAGGCAGAACGAAAGCAGCATTTCCAACGCGATCCACGCAATCTTCCATACGAGGCAATGGATAACTATCTGGTTTTGTTACAGCATTTACGCGTCCAAAATCAGTACAAAAACTAAACGTTCCGTCCGACTTTTTAACCAACAAACAAGGTGAGCTCCAAGGACTGAAGCTTGGCTCTGCGATGTTATTATTAAACATGAAGGTCACCTCTTTTTGCAGCTGAGTTCGTTTCTCAGGACTTACCCGGTATGCATGCTGTTTAATAGGCAAAGAGTTGCCAACATCAATATCATGTTCGATCAACGTAGTACGAGAGGGAACATCAGAAAACAAATTACTGTACGTCCGAATACTGTTGCTCACATCAGCGCGTTCGGTAACATTCAAATAAGAAAGAAATGAGTCAAGGTTTTGCATTATTTCAGAATTTTTCAACCTTCCTGCCACTAATTCTGAAGAAGGAAAATTAACCCCATCCTCCTCCTCAAGTGTGGATAAAGCAACAGCATTATCAGATACGGCAGTAGGCGATGGACAGGTCAGAAGTTCAGCACCGGACAGCTCCTGTTCTTTAACCCCCGGGGAATCTGCGGATGAAACAATTAACACAGCCGGCGGTCCAGGCGAATCTGGCTGCCTCTCACAGTATGGCTTGAGCATATTAACATGACACAGACGAGTTTTTTTCTTTCTGTCAGATGTCATAATCACATAGTCGAGCTCACTCACCTTTTCCTTCACCTGGTAAGGACCATAGTAACGAGCCTGTAGTGCTGATCCAGGTACTGGCAAAAGCACTAGGACCTTATCACCAGCAGAGAAACTATGAAGTTTAGCACCACGATCAAAGCGTTTTTTCATTCGTTGTTGAGACATCTCCAAATTCTATTTAGCCAGCTCACATGCACGGTGCAATTTAAAACTAAACTCTGAAACAAAGTCAAGGATATTCTTTGGACTCGAAACATTAGACCAATGATCTTTGATCAGTTTTAGTGGGCCGCGGACAGTATGTCCGAACACTAACTCGGCCGGACTAAAACCCAACGACTCCTGCACTACCTCCCTCACTGCAAGCATAGCCATACTTCACAATCACTGGTGCTGTAATTTTTCGCAGAGGAATTGCCTCTGGAAAACACGTTGATGTACACATGATCGTTAAAAGGTACTGATTACCAGACTTCGTACGCGGTAAGGGACCGACACAGTCAATTAAAACACGCTCAAATGGTTCACCAATGGCTGGAATTGGATACAATGGAGCAGGTGGAATTTTCTGATTCGGTTTTCCAATCATTTAGCACACATGACAGCCTGGCAATAACTTGCTACATCGTTTTTTAAGCCAGGCCAGAAAAAACGTCTCGGTTACGTATGTAACCCTCGTTCCCTGAAGGAGGGAACGGAGACGTACGTCAGTAGTGACCGACGAATTGGGATATCGCTTAGAGAGCCCTATCATCTTCGTGTAAACTAAAACAAGCCAATGGAATTGCCGTGCGATATTTGCATAATGCGCACCGCCCCCGACAGGTGAATATAAATAGGAAACAGATGCAATCGCACTCTGTTTTTCGCTGAGGAGACAACTGGTGTCCGCACTACAGCGAGGGTACAGAAACTGTGGCGACGGGACGTACGTCTCCGTTCCCTCCTTCAGGGAACGAGGGTTACATACGTAACCGAGACGTTCCCTTTCAGTCGGTCACGTTCGACGTACGTCAGTAGTGACCGACGAATTGGGATCCCAACTAAAGCGCCACAGTTACGAAACCCCTTCCAGTGCCCAGCACAAGCTCAGCCGCCCATAGCACCGGCTGGCGGTGAAGGGGGCGAGCTTACACCGAGAGAGTCTACTGCTGTCTAACCACTACCCACTAAGTAAACTAGACACACTGGGGAAGCGAACCCGTGAGGGACGCTGCGGAGACCACTACCTACCCAATGGGGGAGGAGTTTATGTGGGAAATACACACATGGACTGGCCCGGGGGGGCAGTACGCATATGGAGTCCCTGGGATGGCTCCACCTGGTTAGGGGGAGACTCATCTGACAGGTGACAGCAGAGCTGGCTCTGCTAAGGGAAAGACACGGACTCAGCCCGTAGGGAGTTTTAAACCGTGGAAAATACACATATGGGACCGCTCACGTAGAGGGGTCACGACATATGGGCCCCAGCCAACAGACAGCGTCAGCGACGGATGTAGGCCTGGCATCAGACACTCCGCAATGTCCGAGCCGAAGGGGGAGGCGGAGGAACTCGACAGGGTTCGCCAGCGGGGAACACGACTGGAGTGAAAGTATGCACGTATCCGGCCAGTGGCGGGAATGGCATTGCAAGCCGACACTTAGAGCGGGTACAACACGTCTACCGACTAGTGAATGCGAGTACACGCGAGGATACCGGCTCTACA
The DNA here is from genome assembly GCF_024489055.1 of Chanodichthys erythropterus. NCBI lineage: Eukaryota > Metazoa > Chordata > Actinopteri > Cypriniformes > Xenocyprididae > Chanodichthys > Chanodichthys erythropterus. The sequence goes on along the minus strand of NC_090228.1, from coordinate 35,645,813 downwards.
CGTAGGCTATAAAACCTAGCGAACGTGTTTGGTGTCGCCCAGCCCGCAGCTCTACAGATATCTGTCAGCGAGGCGCCATGAGCCAGCGCCCAGGAAGAGGCCACCCCTCTGGTGGAGTGGGCTCTCAACCCGAGCGGGCAAGGCACGCCCTGGGATTCGTACGCCAAGGCGATGGCATCCACTATCCAGTGGGCCATCCTCTGCTTGGAGACAGCCTTTCCCTTATGCTGGCCTCCGTAACAGATGAAGAGCTGATCTGAGGTCCTGAAGCTTCGCGTTCTATCCACGTAAACGCGCAGAGCGCGGACGGGACAGAGCAAAGCTAGGGCTGGGTCTGCCTCCTCCGAGGGCAGCGCTTGCAGGTTCACTACCTGATCTCTGAAGGGAGTGGTAGGAACCTTGGGCACGTATCCAGGCCGGGGTCTCAGGATGACGTGAGAAGCACCGGGCCCGAATTCTAGGCACGTTTCGTCGACCGAAAATGCATGCAGTTCCCCTACCCTCTTCAGGGAAGCCAATGCAACCAGAAGAACCGTCTTAAGAGACATTAGTTTCAGGTCGACTGATTGCAAAGGTTCGAAGGGATGACCCCGGAGAGCTGTGAGAACCAGGGTCAAATCCCAAGAGGGTACGGAGGAAGGGCGAGGAGGATTCAGTCTCCTGGCCCCCCTCAGGAATCTGACGATCAGATCGTGTTTCCCCAGGGACTTACCCTCAACTGCATGGTGATGTGCGGCAATAGCGGCAACATACACCTTGAGGGTGGAGGGAGACAGCCTTCGCTCCAACCCATCTTGCAGAAAGGAAAGCACGGATCCGACCGAACATGATCGGGGGTCCTCTCGGCGAGAGGCGCACCATTCGACGAACAGGTTCCACTTCAACGCGTAGAGATTCCTAGTGGAAGGAGCTCTAGCGGAAGTGATGGTGTCTACGACCGCTTGCGGGAGATCACTCAGAACCTCCGCATCCCGTCCAGGGACCACACGTGGAGGTTCCACAGATCGGGACGCGGGTGCCACAGGGTGCCCCGTCTCTGAGTCAGGGGGTCCTTCCTCAGAGGAATCGGCCAGGGAGGTGCTGTCGCGAGGAGAATGAGGTCTGAGAATCAGGTCCGAGTGGGCCAGTACGGAGCCACTAACAGAACCTGCTCCCCGTCCTCCCTGACCTTGCACATGAGTTGTGCGAGAAGGCTCACTGGGGGAAACGCATGTTTGCTCAGACCCGGGGGCCAGCTGTGTGCCAGGGCATCCGTGCCGAGCGTGCCGCCGGTCAGGAAATAAAACCACTGGCGGAGGGCAGTTTCCTGGGAGGCAAACAGGACTACCTGGGCCTCGCCGAAACGCTGCCAAATCAGCTGGACCGCCTGGGGATGGAGCCGCCACTCGCCCGCAAGTAGATGCTGCCGTGACAGCTCGTCGGCTGCACGGTTGAGCACACCTGAGACACGAGTGGCCCGAAGGGACCTCAGATCCTTCTGACTCCACAACAAGAGATGGCGGGCGAGTTGCAACATGCGACGGAAGCGTAGACCACCTTGACGGTAGGTGTACGCAACGGCCGCAGTGCTTAGTGAGCGGACTAGAACGTGCTTGCCTGACAACAGCTCCTTGAAGCGGGCCAGCGCAAGACGAACCGCTAGCAACTCGAGGCAATTGGTATGCCAATGCAGCTGAGGCCCCGTCCAAAGACCTGTCACTGCATGCCCGTTGTACGTGGCCCCCCATCCCGTGGCAGAGACATCTGTGGAGGCCACAGCGTGCCTGGACACTCGTTCGAGGGGTACTCCGGCCCACAGGAACGAAGGGTCCAACCACCGGACAAGGGTGCGACGGCAGCTCGGTGTCACGGGGACACGGAGCGTGCCGCACTGCCACGCCCATCTCGGGACCCGGCCGCGGAGCCAGTGTTGAAGCGGTCTCATATGAAGCAATCCGAGCGGCGTTACCGCGGCTGCAGATGCCATATGCCCCAGGAGCCTCTGAAAATCTTTCAGTGGAGCCGCTGTCCTGCACTTGAGCGAGCTCAGGCAGTTCAACACCGACTGGACGCGCACCTCGGTGAGACGCGCAGTCCGTGCGACCGAGTCTAGCTCGAGACCGAAACAAGAGATCCTCTACCCGGGGGCGAGTTTGCTCTTGTCCCAGTTGACCTGAAGACCCAACCGGCTGGGAGCTACAACCATGTCGGGTAGGACTTTGTACTGACATGCCCGACCCTCGAACACAGACCGACCTAGGAAGGGTCTGTGTCGAGGCAGAATCGAGACATGAAAGTACGCGTCCTTCAGGTCTATTGCTGCAAACCAATCCTGGGGACGGTCGAGGATTGGCCGTAGCCCACCGCCCTTTTTCGGTACAATGAAGTAGGGGCTGTAGAACCCTGACTTCATATCGGCTGGAGGGACCGGCTTGATTGTATCCTTCGCCAGGAGGACAGCAACCTCCACCCGGAGAACAGGTGCACTGTCCAACGACACCTGAGTGAAGTGGACAGCCCTGAAGACCGGGGGACGCCGGGCGAACTGAATCGCATAGCCGAGTCTGATAGTACGAGTGAGCCCACTGGACAGGCTGGGGAGCGCTATCCACGCTTCCAGACACTGAGCCAGCGGGACCAACGGCACCACAGACGCACCGGGGGTGGGGCAGCAAGGCAGAGAGGGAACCGACTCGGACGGCTTGAGGGCGGCCCGGAGTGGGGTCGGACTCTGCGAGGCAGCAGTGTGCATGGGAGACGGCGCACGGGACGCGGTCTGCACCATCACACTGCCACCTGCTGGCGAATGGGGAGGGAGCTGTCAGCGGCGAGGCGGAGTCTGGCACACTGGCAGACACCCCCTGTTGTGACCTGGAGTTTGAGGAAACTGCTCTGTTTGTGGCAAAGTGGGTACCGCTGGACTCCGGAGAGCCAGCGGCGGTAGATGGACAGCCGCCACAAAATCCCCCCCGGCCCTCCTCCGGGGGTGGGAGAGCAGATGGAATACTCTCCCAAAGGGCAGGAACCTTCCGCTCCAGGTCACCACGTCCGCGCCCGGCACCCTGCTGTTTGGCTGGTGTAGGCTGCTGCTTTGCCAACTTAGCAGGGGCGGAGGAAGACGCAGGCGGGCGCCCTCGGCGACAAGCGGGCTGAGGCTGAGCCACGGGCGGCTGGGTGGAGGCAGCAGCGGACCGCCGTGGCATGACATGTCTGATAGCCTCAGCCGGCTTCTGTGCAGCGGAGGACTGTTGGGCACAGCTCTCCACCGCGTCGCCGAAAAGGCCGACCGGAGACACGGGGGAATCCAGGAACCGATGTTTGTCGGTCTCCCTCATGTCTGCCAAGGTCAGCCAGAGGTGGCGTTGCTGGGCTACCAGAGTAGACATCGCCTGGCCAACAGAACGCGCTGTCACCTTCGTTGCCCGGAGGGCAAGGTCAGTGGCAGCGCGCAGCTCCCCAAGCAGCTGTTGGTCAGAACCTTCCTGGGGCATCTGCGACAGCGCTTTTGCCTGATAGACCTGCAAAAGGGCCATCGCGTGCAGGGCAGAGGCAGCCTGCCCACAGGCACTGTAAGCTTTCTCAGTCAGACCGGCTGAGAATTCACAGGCCTGGGACGGGAGACGCGGCTCACCGCGCCAGCCAGCGGCCGTTGGACACAACTGCGTCGCAACAGACCGCTCGACTGGCGGGATCTTCGCGTACCCCCTGGCTAGCCCGCCGTCCAGGGAGGTGAAGGCGGACGAGGGACCAGGCCCTGTACGAGCCCCATGCGGAGCTTGCCAAGACCTGGTCACCTCATCGTGTACTTCCGGGAAGAAAGGCATTGGGGCGGGACGCTGGATTTGACCAGCGCGACCCCCCGCCAAGTACCAATCGTCCAACCGAGATGGGCCGGGACAGGGTGGAGGGTTCCACTCAAGCCCGACGCACAAGGCGGCCCGGGAGAGCACAGCCGTGAGCTCGGGATCCGACTCGGGCAACGCTACCGTCCCGGGCGGCAGCGCGTCCGAATCCTCCCCCGAGGACTCAGGCTCACCTTCCGATGCAGCGATCGACATCCGATCCGCCGCCAGCACACCAAAGGTAACGGCTGGACAGTCCGTAGAGGGCCCAGCGGAAACCAACGGTGACACGATGGGTTGCGGTGCTGATGAGGCGGCAGGGGCCCGAGGAGCGTTTCCGCTCGGCGGGGAAGCCCTGACCGTAATCCTCCGGTCACCCTTCCTATACAGCGCCGTACCGTCATTCCGGTTCCCGGGGCCGGAAAAAACGGCCGTACGCGGCATAGGAGAGGGGACCCCCGCTTCCTGAGACTTCAGGAAGGAGAGTCTCGACCTCAGCATCGCGATAGTCATGTTCCCGCAATGGGAACATGAACCATCCACAAAAGCTGCTTCAGCGTGCAGAATGCCCAAACACGAGATGCAACGATTGTACCCATCAGCAGGGACCAGGGAACGACCGCACCCATTAACGCACAGACGAAATGACATACTGTCAGGGTTCGTCTGTAAAGCTCTTTTAGAAGGGGAAGTCAACTCACTCGTGCTGAAGCACCCAGGGAGCGACGCGATGTGTCAGGTACACCACTCCCTGACACACCGAGGAACCGGCCCAAATCGCTACACACGCACACAATCTTTTTGTTGCTGTGAAAACAGCAGTTTTCGAGCTTATAGCTCAGCTCCTCGGAGACTCGCGACCTCGCTGAACGTGCCCTTTCACCAGCACTGAAAGCTCGCTGTAAATCCTCTTCTGAGGCAATGTTTTAGAATAAAACAAACAAAGAAAGGAGTCTTCTAAAACAGGACACCAGTGAATGGCTCCGAAGCGAAAGACAGAGTGCGATTGCATCTGCTTCCTATTTATATACACCTGTCGGGGGCGGTGCGCATTATGCAAATATCGCACGCCAATTCCATTGGCTTGTTTTAGTTTACACGAAGATGATAGGGCTCTCTAAGCGATATCCCAATTCGTCGGTCACTACTGACGTACGTCGAACGTGACCGACTGAAAGGGAACAACGAAGTACACGATCATATGTTTTATTTACTCCCAAATGACCGGCAAACGGACAATCATGTGCAAGTTTCAGAATTTCAGAACGATATGAGGAAGGAACTACTACCTGCTTTACGATTTGCCACTCATCCTCAGCAGATGCAGTGGATGGCACCCACTTCCTCATCAACACAGCATCTTCAACAAAGTATCCTTGCGATACATGGTCGAGTTGTTCAACTGGAACAACAGCTTCAAAGAGGGATGACATGGTCTCATCTTTCCTCTGTTCAACAATAAGCTGCTCGTGTGACAGAGACAATTTATCGAGCCCCATGGAATGTTCATCTTTTTAACGGCGATGTCTGAACCGTCAACAGAGTTTGAACACTTCACCTCACAAAAATCTGAATTAGAGAGAAACGTATCATTCAGATCAAAGTTCCACTCAACTTCTGACTTACCATGGTTCTCATCTTTCAGTCTCTGAGACATAGCACGAGTAACAGGACACGAAGGAAATACCTCTGGGTATTTCTGAGCTAATTCATCAGGAGTAGTACAGGGAAGAGGAACATCAGTTACCTCAGGGCTGGCAAAAACTTTTCCTCCCGCCAAGTCATTCCCTAAAATAAATGTGACATCACGAACGGGAAGACGCGGTCGCACTCCAACAACAACGCGGCCAGTAACAAGAGAGGATTCAAGTTCAATTTCGTGCAAAGGCACGCTCACAAAGCCCATCTCAAACCCCTGAACCAAAACACTCGAACCAATAGAGCTCTCTTCAGATAATGGCAATATTCCTTCCAGAATAAAGCTTTGAGCAGCTCCTGTATCACGAAGTATCCTAACTGGTTTACGTGAGCTAACATTACCTGTTAGTGACACAAATCCATCCATTGTGAACAGCACATACCCCTGATCTTCACACATGTCAGCTTGAGAAGCTAACAACTCCAGTCCTTCAAACTGTGGCGAGGACGTCATCAATAAACCCACTGGTTTAGGGACGCTATTTTTCTTTTTGAGTACAGAGTACTCAGAAATAATGTGCCCACGTTTCCTACAATAGAAACAAACGGGTGAGGACAGAGACTTGACAAAACTCTCATTGACTTTGACATCAGACGGAGCGCGATCAGAATTACGCTTAGAACGCTGACTATTGCTAACAGATGGAAATTTCTGTGCAATGTTGAACACATGCTTATGCGTAAGCACATATTCATCAGCCAGAACAGCTGCAGCAGAACATTTCAGAACTTTTTGCTCATTTAAATATGTTGTGACACGTTCAGGCAGGCAGTTTTTAAATTCTACTAATAAAATCAGTTCACGGAGCTCTTCAAAAGATTGCACTTTCATAGAAGCACACCACCGATCAAACATAAATTCCTTCTCTCGAATAAATTCAACGCAAGTCTCATCAGTTTTTCGATGGTTACAGAATTTTTGGCGATACGCCTCAGGAACCAGTTCATAAACTCTAAGAACGGCTGTTTTCACTTGATCATAATCAAGAGACTCTTCCACTGACAACGAAGAATATGCCTCCTGGGCTTTACCTACAAAAACACACTGCAGCAACATAGGCCAAAATGTTTTCGGCCACTTGAGATTAGTAGCAACACATTCAAAAAGCGCAAAAAATTTGTCTACCTCCTGCTCTCGAAAAGGAGGGACAATACGAATGTTACGACTCACGTCAAACTCAGAGCTATCTGTTACGCCTCTTTCACGAGCTTTCAACTCCATTTCTTTAAGGCGGCACGCTTGTTCCATTTCAAGCTTTCTCAACTCAAGTTCATGTCTCTCATGCTCTTTTCGTCTCTCTCTCTCACATTCCCATTCCTCCCTTTCTCTTAACAAACCTCTTTCGTGCTCTTTAGCTTGCAACCTCAGCTTTTTATCTTGCAGCGCAAGATCCTCTGAACTACCCTCACCTGATTCGGGATAGTCTACCAGCCTTTCCTCATCACCAAAGACGCCTTGTTTGCATAACGAATCAACAAGCAAAATCTGCAGTTCGCGTTTAGATGCAGTATTGCGAAAACTTACCTTATAATAAGCAGCGATTTTCATAAGATCAGTTCTATTAGTTGGAAACAGCTCTGCTTACGTCGGATTCGCAATAAAATCCGTTAATTCAAACATGGTTAGATTTTAAACGTCGAAAGGTTGAAGAGAAAAATAAAACTTGCACTACACGAGCCGAAATTCACACCAAGCAACTGTGACTCAACGAAGTTACGAAGTAACAAATTTGAAACGCGTGAACAGATCAAAAGATCAAACGAAGCCACGCAAAAAACGAGATCATTCGGATCATTCAGATCATCCAGATCTTACTAATCCAGATCGCGGACGAGCCCCCAAATATGTTACGGCCCATGTCCGAGTTAACAGCACGTTTAAAATAATAACTCCAATTAGGACATGGACCGCACACATGCAAGAGCCACAGACACCGGTAGTTAATTTTCAGGACAAACGATCGCCCTCATTTAATTATAAGAGAAACAAGGAATAAACAATTCATAAATAATGTTGCAAACAAAATTAGACAAAATCTTAACAAAAGAATTAACAGTAAACAGGTAGGGAAAAACAGCCAAAGAAACAAAGAACGCCTGCCTGGCTATTCTCACTGATAGATCTTACCTAGCTTCCGATAAAGCAAAAAGGAGTGAGTCTTCAGGGCCTCTGCTTCCTTCACTATACTTACTACATTTTTAAACAGTGACCTGTTTTAAGCAAATCCACTACCCGTTACTGTTAAAATTAAACATGAACCATATAAAGAAAACATATCGAACAAAACAATGTGAAAACAAGAAAACAAACTAAACTACAACAAAACACAGACTAAACGCCCCATAAGAGGGGACGATGGATGTTCAAAGGGACCGCATCGAGGGGAGAACGCAGAGAGAGACACCAGCGAGACCAGCCCAGCGAGAGAGAGACTCCATTGATGCCATCCACGCTATTTATGCCGGAAACTCAGTGACGTCATCGTGCTTCCACCAATCCAGAGCTTCAACGCAACCTATGGGTCTTTAAAAATAAAAACTACACAGCCACGTAACACATGCAAAAAAAAAAAAAAAAAATCAAACCACTGTAAATATTCTGGCATATATATATATATATATATATATATATATATATATATATATATATATATATATATATATATATATATATATATATAAAAACATACATACATATATATATTCTGGCAGTTCACGTGACTCACTGTCGCTGTGAGCTTCATGATGATTGAGTCATTCACATCACCATGTTCATCATTGCCATTCATATGCACATTTTGGTTGGAGACATGCAATGTTCTCAAGGTTTTGATTGTTTGTTGCCATATTTAGCCTATAACACATAAAATCGCCTTTGCTCAATTATTGTTATCAATACTTTATAAAAAAAACACTTTTTTTTACTTAACATACAATCTCGCCATGCTCTATCGACACTAAATTTATAGTGTTTAACACCTGCACGTAATCAGTGATAAGATTCTTAACTAGCAGCACCTGAAAAATCCTGCCCATTTTCTCAATGGACATGTCATCCTCCCTTACTGTCACTATCCTGTTGCTTTTGAAAAGCAAGCCATTCCACAGAATGGGTGACATTTCTGTCCCCAGAGCATTGAATGTATAAATATGCATGAAAATTAACTCTAAAATACATTTTATTATTAAAGGTGGAGTAAGTATTGTTTCAAAAACACTGTTTGGAAGTTAGTCGGGCCTGTTATGTTTTTTATATATTTTAGAATAAGACGACACGGACACAAGATGACAGCAACGGGGTCGCTTTACTGAAAACGACTGCTGATGACGTCACACAGGTACGGGAAGTGCAATCATACAAAATACATGACATCCCCCTTCATATGTTCAACTGTCCAACTTTTAATCATTATTGCTAAACTAATGTATCTCGACACCAATCTGCAAAACAAGTCTTATCTATTTAAAGTCAGTCTCAAAAGGTGATTTAGTAAACACTTGTAAATATAAACTCTTTATAACATATTTTGATTAAACAGTTATAAATTTATGAGCAATCTTATGAACATTGAACATATATATATATATATATATATATATATATATATATATATATATATATATATATATATATATATATATATATATATATATATATATAACATAGTTATACAGGTTACCACTGAATACACATTTAGTGTATACCACTGTTCAGTCCTTGTACCTTGAAGGCATTTTCACTTCTCTACCTGACCTGGTAATGTATCCCTGTGTTTGAGACTCAGGTAATTCAGTGTTTTGTGTGTCCTTGTTAGTTGTAGATGATTGGGTGTCAGTGACATGCGAGTCCATCTCACTATTGGTGTCATTGACTGTTTTGTCTGATGTTGTTGTGAGACTTTTTTTCTCCAGTCTTGAGAAGATGTTTTCTGTTCCGCCTGTATGTTTTTCCATCTGAAGTTTGTATGATGAAGGATCTTGGTTGCTCATGTTTTTTTATGATCACTGCAGGTTGCCAGACATCTCCTCGTCGCACTCTCACTCTTTCTCCAATGTGAACATCTGGAAGCAACCTTGTTTGTCTGTCAAAGTAGGACTTTTGCTTGTCTTGTCTTTGTTTCAGGCTGTCTTGGATTTGTATCTTGCTCTCAGGTGACAATAAGGTGACTGAGGTAGGTATTTTGGATTTCAACCGACGTCCCATTAGTAACTGTACTGGTGAGTACCCAATACCATCCAATTGCGTATTTCGGTATTCCAACAAAGCAATGTAGGGGTCACTCTTGGCACTGTGAGCTTTCTTTAACAAGCTTTTTATGGTTTGAACTGCTCGTTCAGCTTGTCCATTCGACTGTGCGTGTCCTGGGCTGGATGTCACATGTTCAAATTCCCACACTTTTGCAAAGTTACTGAACTCTGCACTGGCATATGCCATGCCTCACGAACATAGATTTCATTGCCACGATTACACTCTGAGCAGTTGTGTCAGACAGTTTGCTGATTTCTGGGAATTTAGAGTAGTAATCAACAGACAGTAGGTAATCAGAACCATTGTAATGGAATAGATCTGTGCCAATTTTTGACCAAGGTCTTCCTGGTATTTGATGTGATATCAATGGTTCTCTTGGATTACTGTTCTTGTGTGTGTTGCAAACTGAACATTGGGAGACAAACTCTTCAATTTGTGATGACATGTTCGGCCCATATAGAACATCCCTGGCTCTTTATTTGCATTTTACAACTCCAAGATGTGATTCATTAATTTTCGTCAGCATCTCTTGTCTCAACTTGCTTGGAACAATGAGCTTTGCAGATTTGAAAAGAAGTCCTGATGTGAAGCTTATTTCTTCCTTGAATGTCCAGTATGCTTGAATCAGTTCTGGAACTTCACCTCTCTCTTTAGGCCATCCGTCCATAGTCATTTTGCACAGTAGTTGCAGTTCTTGATCAGCAGCTGGTGCACTGCGGAAAACACGCAGCTTTTCTTCAGACACAGGCAAATATGTCGTTATCCAGCACAGCTCTAACTCTTGACCAAGTAAGTCTTCTGTATGCTCATTCAGATATGCACGACTTAGTGCATCAGCGATATGCATCTCTTTACCTGGTTTGTAGGTTACCTTTAGGTTGTATCTTTGAAGTCTGAGAAGCATGCGCTGTAATCTGGGTGGAGCTTGGTGCAGTGATTTCTTGAAAAAACTTTCCAGTGGTTTGTGATCACTTTCAACTTCCACTTCCTTGCCATAGATGTATTGATGAAATTCCTCGCATCCATAGACTATTGCAAGTAATTATTTTTCAATTTGTGCATATTTTTTTTGAGCATTAGTTAAGGCACGTGATCCATAAGCAACTGTTTTTTTATCTTGCAGAATGACTGCCCCGATGCCTTCTGAGCTGGCATCAACTGAGAGTGTCAGTGGTTTCTGTACATCAAAGAACTTCAATGTTGGAGCATTCGTCAGCAAAGTCTTCATTTTTGTGAAGCTTTCTTGTTGCTCTTCCTCCCAGTGCCACTGAATATCACCTTCTAGCAGCTTTCGGAGAGGAGCACTGACATCCGATAAGTTTGGAATGAATTTGGATAGGTATTGCACCATACCCATCAATCTCATGAGTGCTTGTTTGTTTTCAGGTGGTGGCATCTGCACTATTGCTCTCACCTTTTCGTCATCTGGCTTAAGACCTTCCTCTGAAATTATGTGTCCAAGATATTTTATTTTTGACATTCTTATCTGGCACTTGCTCTTGTTTAGTTTTAGGTTCCATTCTCTTGCTCTTTCCAGCAGCTTGATGAGTCTGTTATCGTGCTCTTCTGTTGTCTCTCCCCATACTAGGATGTCATCAATGACATTGACCACACCTTCAAGACCTTCTAGCATCTGCACAATATTCTTTGAATTTCTTTTTCAGTTCCTCAATTTTATTAACTTTTCGCTCCGTGAACTGGAATGTGTTGTACACTTTAATGGCTTCTTCACCCGCAATATGAAGAAACGTAGCACACTGTACTGTCTCTGATTTCTCTGCCACGCCACTAGCAATGAGGTACAACTCGAATTTCTGAAGCCATACCTTCCAATTTTCCGCCAAGTTGCCTTGAAGAGACAAAGCTGATGGTGGCTGCAGTAGCGACATATTTTCAGTTGTGCTTTTCTTTTTTCTTTTCTTTTCTTTTCTTTATTTTTTTTTTCCGTCTTCTGACACCATGTTATGTTTTTTATATATTTTAGAATAAGACGACACAGACACGAGATGACTACAGCAACGGGGTCTCTTTACTGAAAACGACTGCTGATGACGTCACACAGGTACGGGTAGTGTAATCATACAAAATACATGACAGGGCTGACACAAACAACAAATGTGTAACCAATCAGCATTAGGGGGCATATGACGGTCGAGGAGACAGAAAGAGCAAGAGGGAGATTTGAAAAAGAAAGAAAAAAACTGCAGAAAGAGAGATGAGACACAATACAAAGAGTTCAGAAGAATATCACTGGAATGAAGGTTTATGACTGGGCAAGTGCTTTAGGACTGCGTTTATATTAGAAAATCTTTCCAGCGCTGGAGAGAGTTAAGAGGGAAGGCCTGAAAACAGATGAGGAGGCTGCTTTGATTCCGCTCCACGCATGAGTAACACTGGGTTTGAGTGTCAACTGCACTTTATTTTTTGTTAAGCATTTTGTTGTGCGTCAGCTGTGATAAACAGACATCCATTGCATGTGTAACAGTGGCCAGATAGTGAGAGTTGAGCAGGTAAACCTCTGCGCACTGACGATCGCTGGAGAACGTATTGTTTAGCATCATTGTCAGTGCACTCGTCTCGCCTCCCAGCAGCGATCGGGCTGGGGTTCGAGACCGACTCAGAGCAGGGTGGGTTTGTTTGGGTTGATTTCTATTATAAACTATGTCCAACAGTGTTGTTGAAAATCTACTTACCCCAACTTTAATCAGAGTCCTGAACATTAACCTAACTGCAAATTAAAATGTATAATTTAAACATTAAAAAAAATAAACATTTTTGACAATCATTTAAATGATTATATCTCAAAAATGATCACAAACTTATAATAACATAGATTGAAAGCTTGAATTATTAATTTAGCACATAAAACTTAAAATGTGTTTGTGGGTCAAATCAACTCAACTCATGATCACAAAGTTAGTAAAGTCTTTATGAAATTGTTGAGTTCACAATGCAGCCTAATAAGTCAACTTTTCTTTTAATGTAATAGTAATTAAATATATAATTTCACCCTAAGACATCTTAAAATAACTGAGGAAAATGAGAATTAGTCTTCTAATGCCATGTCTGTAATTTATAGCAGAAATTCTAGCATTAATTTGATCTCAAACAGATTAATTTAAAGAAGTTATTACTCCACCATCTGCGTGACATCATTCACCAACATGGTTGAACGATAGGTTTGCGACAATACGGTTTTGGGAAGCAGTTGTGACTAGTTAGTTGATTTGTTCAACGATGCATCATACTATGGTAGTTCAGCAACAAGTTACATCGTTGTTCGGTCCAACTCATAATTGAATATGTTCATCATATAAAGCGATAGAGTGTCTCTAATCTCTTTATGAACATTTTGAAGCATCAAAGTGTCAGTTGTGGAGGAACAGAAATCTCTTAGATTGCATCAAAAATATCTTCATTTGTTTTGAAGATGAACAAAAGTCTAATGACATGTGGAAAGACATGAGGGTGAGTAATTAATGACATAATTATCATTTTTGGGTGAACTAACCCTTTACACTTCAGGAAGTTGAGTAATAACCTATTTTATTTTTTCAGTGTGACAAACATCCTTCTTTGCGTTGAAAGCTCCAAGTGCATACATGACAGTCGCTAAAAATTAAAGGACGGAAGACTATTGACTGCTTGAAGGTATTTTTATATCGTTTTAAACTGTTCGGATTATATTATGTTACACTTTGTTCACAGGTGAAACTTTTTTTTTCATGTTCAGTCTGCTCACTTTAAATGAACCCAACATTCATGCTGTCAAAATCCATTCTCTCTAAACCAACGATATGAATTCTGCTGGGAAACCAAAGATGTTTAGACCAGATGAGATGACGACGGTTATGTTTGTTAGTATGGATCCTACAGAACTACCACACGGGTTAGATTACATAAACCATCCCGAAGAGGAATGGAGAAAACAAATTAGTGAGATTGTGTTCTTCAATGCACATCTGAACATATCTTACCTTTCTTTTATACTCATATCTCTGTGCTGGGATAAATGAAAGAACCTGGACTGAGATTATGTCTTTACATTTTTAGGAAGTGATTCTGAGAAGAAATCAAGCCACAAGACCACAGCGGTGTGTTTGGGGCTGTTGTGTGTTCTTCTGCTGGTGGCCGTCACAGTGCTGTGTATGAAGTTCACAAAAGAAGATCACGGTAATCATTTTGGATTAATTACACAAGCTTGAAACGTGCACACAGTCACAGTCATACACATAAAGAATGTTAACTGAAAACGGAAATCCTAAACAGCTGACTTGTTGGTTTGCTTGATCAGGAAATGACTTTGCAGGCAGCAATTGTGCATGAATGTTCTTCACAAAATGATTTCAGAGAGACTTCTGAGGCAGCGTAATGATTCAGTGATCTACAACAAAACAGAGCGAGCTTTGGTGATGACTGAGGGCCCGTTTACACGACTCTTTTATCAGTGTATGACGGACTGAAGTCATCATCGTGTAACAGAATAAATCAGTGATGACTTGAGGTCATCATATTCATGTGACGGACTGAAGACATCATCGTGTAACAGAATAAATCAGTGATGACTTGAGGTCATCATATTCATGTGACGGACTGAAGACATCATCGTGTAACAGAATAAATCAGTGATGACTTGAGGTCATCATATTCATGTGACGGACTGAAGACATCATCGTGTAACAGAATAAATCAGTGATGACTTGAGGTCATCATATTCATGTGACGGACTGAAGACATCATCGTGTAACAGAATAAATCAGTGATGACTTGAGGTCATCATATTCATGTGACGGACTGAAGACATCATCGTGTAACAGAATAAATCAGTGATGACTTGAGGTCATCATATTCATGTGACGGACTGAAGACATCATCGTGTAACAGAATAAATCAGTGATGACTTGAGGTCATCATATTCATGTGACGGACTGAAGACATCATCGTGTAACAGAATAAATCAGTGATGACTTGAGGTCATCATATTCATGTGACGGACTGAAGACATCATCGTGTAACAGAATAAATCAGTGATGACTTGAGGTCATCATATTCATGTGACGGACTGAAGACATCATCGTGTAACAGAATAAATCAGTGATGACTTGAGGTCATCATATTCATGTGACGGACTGAAGACATCATCGTGTAACAGAATAAATCAGTGATGACTTGAGGTCATCATATTCATATGACGGACTGAAGACATCATCGTGTAACAGAATAAATGAGCAATTCCAGCGTTATGGACGTGACATTTGAGGTCAAAACTTGAAATATAAATTCTCATAGAATGTATTCATTATCAATATATTGAACTATCTCTTTATATTTTCTTAAAACCCTAATCATAGAATTCAGGCATCAGAAAAATATCAGTCTGTACACGTGTTTTGTATTTTAGAAGAGGAAAATAAATATGCGTTACGGACGTGACAAAAAAAATATGCAGATTTTGGGTGACAACATACTTTGAAGAAATTCTGCTAATTAAAATGCACAAGCCAAAAGAAATAATACCAACTGAAAGGATAAGGGTTGGCTCTCTATAGAACATAAATTATTTATTTTTATTTATTTTTTGTTTTTGCATTTATGAGGAAAAAGCATGGTTACGGACGTGACGTCTCTCCATTACGGACGTGACAGATCTGAAATCGGCACTTGCCTGACTGTGGAAAATCAGATAAAATGCTTTAAAAACTTTAACAGAGACCTATTTGTCGGTCTCTGCTGGATATTTAAACCAACAAACTTTTACCTTTGAGACATCAGTACGGTAAGGATCCACAATTAATCAAATTAACACTGAAATCACTGTGTTATAGATTAGCCTATGTTCACGCGGATCTCTCGTGCTGTTAAATGCGTGTGCATGTTCAAAACTCAATTCGGACATGATACTGCTTGCTAATGTGGTGTTTACTTTAGACCCCGGAACATATAAAATTTCTAAGATACATCAGCAGCTATTAAATATCATATCATTAAGTTCCGGAGATCGCCGGTTTCCTCTCAGTCCACGGTTAGATGAATTGAGACATTGTCCGATTGTATAAGTGTGTAGGCCTGTGTCTATATAGGACAAACCGTGTGGAGAATGGTATGCAAAACACAAACGTGTGTCACAATGATCACAATATTATGTTTTATGTCAAAATGATCGTACTGTTTATACCCATTTTGTGTGGCTGAATGCGCAATCTTGAGTAAAAGCTGCGTTATGTTTGTAAAAATAATTGCAATATTAGCCAATGCATTGTAAGAATAACCGACATGTTCTACATTGTCTCAAAATCAAAATTAATACTTCATTTCATTTATGCATGATTTACCGAGTTTAATAATGGCTGGCATTTGGATGTTATGAAGATTAAGAAGAAGCAGTAAAACTATGTGTGAAGTCCAAAAAAAGGTGAGCATAAAGTGCACTGCACAGAATATTTTAATTTATTGTTTACTGTGAACGTGTTTAATAAATAATTGAAAAAAATAAAATTGACTTTTTTTTTTCTACAAAGGTCAACATTTCTAACTGAATATTACTGACCATTCTGTAGCAACAAGAGCTCTGTAAAACAGATGTCCAGGAAAGGTAAGCATACAGTATATATTAATTGCTTATTATGAACATGAATCATTATGAATAAGATTTATTAAAAAATATGTAAATTAATTGTTTTTCTTTACTTTTTACATGTTACTAAATATTGTAAAGATGTTTAAATTATCAAATATGAATGCAGTTTAAAACATGAATCAAGGGAAAACAACAAACAATGCAAAATATCAAATTAACGAGAACAAATGTGATTAATTAGATGACTTCTGTTTGTTTTTTTTCCTCTCTATTCTGCAAAGACTGCCTCTTCAAAGTGATACCTCCCTCTGTTGTCTACTTTTGGGTTGAAAGTATTAATCACTTGGTCAGGCGTCACCCAAGCTTTATCTTCCATCACAGGTAAGATGTAGACAAATCCAGCACTGTTGTTCCTTCTTAAGAACCTTATTTCCACTGCCTCCTGGTCCCGGTTGTTAACAAGTCCGACAAACTGTCTGAATGATTTGTTTGCCTTGAACTGGACCAAGACACAGTCTCCAGTTTTAATTGATCTCCAGTTGTTCTTTGCAGCTGCTGACTGGAGCTCAGAGGACTGGTGTCCAGAACTTTCAGCAGATGTGATTTCTGGAAGCAGAAATGTATGGACACCTGACTGTTCTGCCTCGGAGTAGATTTTATGTCGCACTTCTCCCCATGAGACTGGCTCAATGTGATGGACTGACTGAGTGCCCGAAACAGGTGTGGTACTGGCCCATCTATCAATCTGCCTATGATGCTCTATAAAATCTGTGATTTCAGTGGATGCAATCAGTTTGATTTTAGTGTTTGAGCAACTTTTCCTTGCAGAATCTACAAATGAAGCAGCATCCGTCACAAGGATAGCCTGTCTGCTGAGGACATCAGTGTTAACAGCACGTTTCACTGTTGCTCCCACACCATCCACTGCACCTTTGCCGTGGCTTGTGGCAAAGAAGTGCCACTGTACTCTTAAAGATGGAAACAGCTCCTTGAATGTGGTTGACAGGAAACACCAGATGAACTTGTTTTTAAATTGAGAGGCAGCTCCATCACTAAATCTGTGCATCACTCTCATTGCAGGATGTTTCTCTTGAATGTCTTCCACAATCTTTGTGAGAAATGCTGCCACAGACCTCTTGTCGTGTTCCAGGCTGTCACTCACTATGGCATATGACTCTGGATCTCCATCAGACCACAGTACAGAGGGAAACACTGTGACCTGCCTTTGATGCCAGTGTGCTGACTGGATCTGATCCTGGTAAGCAGCGGTGTAGTTTTCGGCAAAATCTACCTGCAGCACCACAGTTTCCTTGTCTGATTTTGCTTGTAATTTTTTGGCCTGGAAAAATGTGCTTTGTTTTCTCTTAACAAAACAGTGTAGCAGCTGCCTTGAGAAGACCAAGTACATCACCTAGTGTGCCACTCCTCTGGACCTTATTCGGCAGCCCTCCTGTTGCTTGCCTTGTGTACCAGGTCACATTCATTTGTTTTTCTTCCTCTGGGATATTACGGAGGACATTCATTTCCAGCAGCTTGCCATTCATGCATTCAGCACACTGACCTAACATACAGTGGGGACTGTCTGGATTGCAGGCCACAGCTTCAACAAAATTCTGTGTGCTCTGGAATGCTTGCCTTGGAATAATATGTTGTACACAATCCAGGGCCAACTTAATGTTTTCATGGTAACGGCAAAGACAAACATTTCTTGGAGTATCTGAACACCGGAGTACATGAGATGGTCGAAGCTCAGCAAATTTAGATTTCCCAATTATAGACTCTGGATGTTCAATCTTGAAGCAGCGGTAGGCCTCTAGAATAGACATTGTTAAATGCCGTTTCTGGATTTTCTTTTTTGCTCGTCCCCCTCTGACTGTGACCACATCCCTCATCCCTGGTGCTTGCCTTGAGATGTCATCTCTCTCATAGAACTCCCTGACTTTATCATATGTAGTAGTTGTGCTGGTCATACTATTCATTTTCTTTTTTTCTGGAAGAAGGCACAGTGATGTTGCGTTTTTTTTTGTTTTTTTTTTTATTACTGTAAATTTTTTTCGAGGGGCTGCTAGGTAAAGCTTGAAGTGCTCCTTTTACTGCCTTGTCTTGATTTATATGGTGAATTCTGTGGGGACTCCTGGAAAGCAGGAATCTGTGACTTCTTCAGTAAACGCCTTTTTTTCTGTCTTAGTCTTGCAAGCTTCCTGACTCTTTCTGCTTCTTGTTTTGATTGTGTTTCTTTCTTTCTTTGTCTTTCTGCTTTTTTTCTGTTCCTTTCCTGTTCCTTGAAATTTTCATTATCCCTCTTGCTCTCTCGGAATGCCCTTTGTCTTTCAGCATTATTTTTTGCCATTGCGTACTGTAGGATGAGATGTATATATAAATTAATTTTATTGTTGTTTCTTTGTTATTGTATTTGTTATTACTGGTTATTTTTGTTGTTGTATTGTTAATTACTGTTATTAACATTGATATTTTGTAATAAAAAATGGTTAAAACTGACTAAGCTGATTCTTTCATGGCCATAGTGTGTTCGGTGTAACCAGCATTTATTCAGACACCTTGTAGTTTAAAAATGGTAAAATATGACAAGAATCTTTTCTGTGTCAGAAAAAAATTAATCGTAATTATGTCAGATAACACTTAAGCAAAACATAGTCAGGTCAAAGTGTTTGAATAATTTTTGGTCCCAAATGTTTAACAATTTTACTGGTAGTCCACTGTATGAAGAATTTTTTAGGTGTAATGTGTCACAATTTACTTTATTTTGCTATCCTCACTTACATAAATTAACTATAGTGTCCTGCAATAATTATGTGTATATATATATATATATATATATATATATAGTATTTTATACCCTATTCTCTAAATTAAAGTGTATATACATGTAAATATGAAATTACTTACCAAATAAAGTAGAGATTTCTCCAGAAATAGATCTACAATCACCTCAGAAATAACTCCTCTTGGCCACAGAGGGCGCGCGCGGGAAGGAAAGTGAGGGAAACTCGTCATCACGTTTCTCTTTCTCTCTCTCGCTCTCAGATAATCTTTCAGGTAATAATGCTAACATTATGGTATGTATGTTTTCATGATGTTTTCGTTATTAAAAATTTATTTCTAAAATGTTATTAGAATAATTTGTTTTCTGAAATGTTCCAATATACAGTAATAGAGATCAATGTAATATATGTCAGTAAATTTAACAGCAATATCATGGTGAACAAATATGCGCTGGTCATATCACATGCATGGCCTATATTTATTATGAAACATTCGTAACGGTCACGTCCGTAACGCATCAATAAGTTTGTTTAGAGCAAAAAAGTTAAATGAATTGTAAATCATAATTAGCATTGACATATTTTGTCTTTGCTCAGAAAGTTTCAAATTATTTGAATTAATATTTATTATAGAATATAAACTTAATCTGTAAATCGTTACGGACGTGACACAGCACTGAAGGGTTGTGACTTCCTAAATATAGCCCTTATAAATTTAAAAGGCAGTGTTGTTATAACAAAGTAAGAGTATCTCAGTCATGCCCCCATCTTTCTGCAAAATGCTTACTGTTAACTTTAAGTGTAAAAAAGGGAGTCTTTGATTAATCTTTTGAAAGCATGAAATATGTTTGGTTGAAAATGTAATTTTAGTATCTGTGCACACCTCATTTGTGGTGAATAAACAAAGCACTTTCCTTAAAATTCCCATGACAGCACATCAATAAAATATAATACAGACCTAAATGGATAACTTAACAGGTTTTGATATTTTGGTAAAAACTTTTTTTTTTCATGGCAAGGTTGACATTTGCATGGAATTGCTCAAATCAGTGATGACTTGAGGTCATCATATTCATGTGACGGACTGAAGACATCATCATAACAGAATTAATAATTACGAGCTGAAATGTCTGCGCGGAGTGCAAACTAGCGCTGTTTTGTTCCGCATTTTTTGCGGTTTGATGTGGACGCAACAGAAACTGGCAGTGACACCGCACATGCCAATTAAACAGATTTAACTGGCCGGCATGAAATGAGCTCGCAAAATGCTTAGATGCAATCCGTAACGTTAGCCGTTTTAATAGGTAACTTAGGCGCGCTAAATAATAATAATAATAAAAAATTATAATAATAAATTAAAATAAAAACCCTAAACTGTTCTTTCATTGTTTTAGTTCATCATTTTATTTTCACTATTATCATCACCTAACTAACTGCTGTAAATTAATAAGAGAAAGTAAAAAGCATATAGTCTTACCTTGTAAATTGAGCACTCAGAAGCGTGTTTTACAGGGTTTTTTTTTTTTTTTTTTTTGCACCTTGGCGGGCTCTGCAGGGGGGCACACGGTGATGACGTCATAAACGTTGATTGGATGACGCTGTTGTTGTCTCAGGGTCATCATTAAAAATATTGGTCTCAGGAAAACAACCACTTGGCAAAATCATGACGTGCCTGTTTGTCCCATCTTCCCTCTGTCAGTGAAAAATATATTTTTAAGGACAGTCTGCACTTGGTAACAATGCTACATGTCATTATCCATAGCTATAGCTAGACAGCAGTGTTTCTTATCTTATTCTCCAATGTGCAATCCTGCGATGGAGAGTTTTCAAAGACACACCAAAGTGCTTTATATGTCAAGACAGGGCTGAAACTCTGAGATATGTCACCCATTTGGTGAAATAAATGCTCCACCTCATCGAACTTGGCCCAAACCGTGTCTTCCAATTGCTGGCTTATTTTAATTTTTGGTTGAACTAACCCTTCAAACCTACAGCACTTATTAATATTAAGTTTAAGTTTTTGTACAGTTCAGTTTTATTCATAAGCTATGGAGTCAAAAACATACCATACAGTTTTTACATAAAGAATTGAAAAAATCTATGACAGCTGGAAAATAAGCTTGTGAACTTTGATCCTATTTTATCTCCGCGACAGATATTTTCCATGGTCACACTAATTCATTTGCAACACTCAGTATTTCACAATATTACTGTTTTTGCTGTATTTTGGATCAAATAAATTAAGCCTTGTTGAGAAGAAGAGACTTAAAACATTAAAAAATCTTACCGTCTAAAAACTTCCAGTAGTGTGTATAATATATATAATATATAAAAGCACACCACAAGACAGCATAAACAATAAAATTTAAGACATTTTTAATCTTGTCATGGTTTATGTTCACTATAAAAGCAGAAGAAATGGATTATTGTGTGTCTAATCTAAATTTAAAGGGCTGTAAACTATCTGATTACATCGGCTTCTGTCTCAATTCTTGTTGTGTGTGCTGTTTAGTAATTGTACTGTGGAACCGTTTTAAGGAAGTGTAGTAGAGGTTAATGGACAAGGAAGTGTAGATTACTGTAGTAGTAACTTTGCTTTGAACCCATTAGTCTGAATAAATGACCTGTTTATGGATTTTGGATCTTATAGTTGTCTATTGTGCTTTTAATCAAGGAACTACAGTGACTGCACAAAAAATAATAGAAATTGACAGCCAAAATGATAATATCTGTTGTGTGATTCCTTGTATAATATGCCACTGTAGATACAGTTATATATATATAGCTATCGATAAAGCCTGATGTCTGTTTTAATATAATGCTCTCAGACTCAGAGGACGACCGCCCTGGTACTGTACTTCTGACCATGTTCAACGCAGAACTGGTGCTACAGGATCGTTTGGTTTATTAAATATTTTCTATATGTACTCATACTCAGAATTCATTGACATGTCTGTGAAGTTCTCTGATGATGCTGGCTTGTTGGAAGAGGGTCTTGATACAGGTGGACCAAGAAGGGATCTTCTCACTTTACTAATGATCTGCCTGCCCTTTTTTGATGGACCTCCCAATAGACACTACCTGGTATATAAATCAGCTGGTGTGTATTAAATTTGAAAAGTTGTTTATGTTTTATATGTGAATAAAAGCCATAATTCAGTCTGTTCATCATATAAAGCGATCGAGTCTCTTCAGAATAATGTTATATAGTTTGGCCTAAATTATTGTGATATCATATTTGAGTTCATTATTGAGATATGTATCGAATTTTGACATGAGCGTATCGTTATACCCCTAATTTAGCCTGTATATGTTAGCAACAAAGAAAAGATCTTTTTATTTAATTATTACCTACTGCACCTATTAATATTTGAAAGAGTCAGAGAGAATCATTGAAGCTACAAGAGGATCTGCATACTGTAAGTGTTTTGCTGTCCTTTCTAGTTGATTTTAGTGCTGTATAGTTGCTTTAATGCTTGATTACTGAGGTCACGTGGCAAATCGCGTTTGGTCTCGTTTGCTCTGAGTCAGTAAGGCGTGGTCAAAGCCAGCTTAGTATATAAACAGTTGTTATTTAGCATTCATTGCTATGAGCATGTTACTGACATAACTGTGACTTCACTCAGCACTTACATACTGTTGTTCTCATGTTGATTTGATTGATTCTACTACTCTCATTTGTAAGTCGCTTTGGATAAAAGCGTCTGCTAAATGACTAAATGTAATGTAAATGTAAATGTCTTTACAGTTCAGTTTTATTCATAGGCTGTGGAGTCAAAAGCATGCCATATATTTCTGAAAATAAAGTATCGCAAAAGAAAAATTGAGTATTGATAAAAAAACTGTTTTGCAAACAAAAATAAAGAATTGCAAACAGAGTTGAACTATGCAGGAATGGTGCTACATCATACTTGAACTCTAGATATAGAATGATTCACTTCCTTCATCATCTTTATATCACACCATCTAAACTCCATAAGTTTAATAATAAAAAAATAAAAATTCACCTCTGCTTTAGATGTGGAGTGGATGAAGGAACATTTTTACATTCCACATGGACCTGTCCATTAGTTCATTTATTTTGGCAAAATGTATGCAAAATTATCTCTGATATTCATGGAGTCAATTTTCCAATGGATCCAGAAGAATGCCTATTAGGTAACTATAACAATTCTAATCTTCAACAGGTTTACACCATAAAACTTATATAAATTCTCCTAATAAATGCTAAGAAGTGCATTGCAATGAAGTGGAAATCTGATGCTGCTATCCCCATCAGTTTGTGGCTATCTGAGGTTAACCTATGTATACCCTTGGAATAATTAACATACTGGTTAAGGAAAAAAAGTAAAGTGGTTTATCAAATTTAGCAACCCTTTATCAGCTATATCTGGAAGACACTTCAATAGAACAGATAGTCTCTTTTTGATTTAAATATACCCTGTATGTAACATTACCCTGCAACCATCTTAATAGAATTTTTGTATTTTTGCTTTTGTTTATTTGAGGTAATTTATCATTTCTTTTCCCTTTGTTCTCATCTTGTGTCTCATTATGACATATATAATGTGTTTTATGTTACAGTTCAAAAGCAAGAAAAAAAGAAAAGAATTGCAAACATTAAGATATAATTGATTGGTTTCTACAGTCACTTTTAAAAGAACTCAAGTTCAGAGACCAGTGGCGAGGCTACAGAAGGGCCAGGGCGGCACTGGTCCACCCGGATTGATGGCTGGCCCACCCAATCAAAGGTGCCAGAATGTTTAGTTTATTTCCAGACACTACTTTGGTTACTTCTGGTAAGTATCCAAAAACTACATAGCTTTGAAGAGCTCTGCTTTCAACGCAAGTTTTTCCAGTAAAAAGCTACTTTTCCCCAATGATTAGCTATGCAGCACAGCAGTCTCTGTTTTTAATGTTACATTTCTATACTGACGAGCGAGCTGAGGTAAAACAACCAACTGTTGACTCCATCTCATTTTGCATGTTTTTGTGACAGATTGACTTTTAATAGAAATAAATATTACAATTACTTTAGTTACAATAGTGTTAACTAAGGTACCACTTACCAACATTTTGTCAATGTTGAAACATATGAAACAAAAATATGAAACATATAAACCTTGCTTTTCTAAGGCTGGACCACCAAGATTCAAAGTGCCGATTGCTCATTGACGTACAAAACATCTGACTTCTTGAACCAGCTTGGTACTCTCCATGATGATGATGGAGTGTGTCCCATTTTCGGTTCTACAGTCAGTTCATAGTCTTATGCTGCATTCACATCGAATGCGTATCACGCGTCTAGTTGGATGCTTGAACATTTTGAAGTCAGACGCGCGTCAAATTCGCTCTATTCGCGCATCTAAACAAAGTGTGTTCAGATGCAAATTTGTGTCAATGGAGGGGCTTCCATCTCTTTCTGCACAGATCCTCTGAATAAACACATCATCTCATCTTATTCACCTTATTCCGTCACGCCCATTTTTAATTCTCCGCTCTTCCGCATTTTGTCATCCGACTTCCGCTAAACTGACTCGGCACATCCGGTAGCTAGATCAGTAGTTAAAAGATTGTTTATAGCGAGCTATAACTTTAGAGAAATGACAAATAATGTTAATGCAGTAAATGTTTCAAATTGGGAGCACGGAGAAAACTTTATACAACGATCAGATAGTCTCATATCGTCACTGTTAACAGCCGTAACTGGTAGACGATATGAAGAAGTGGCCAGAGTAAACCATGGGACTGTCAGGAGTTGATGGAGCAGCATGTAGAGGGTGTAGGTGAAGACGACTGGACGACAGTTTTGTTAAAGATATCTTTGATTTGTATTTTAGAAAATGTGTAATTTAATAAGTTGTGATAAAATCAGTCGTAAGAGTGTTTGTTGTTATCGGGAAGCTAGACACCTTTTACTGACCTTCATGTAGAGATAATGTTTCACCATTTAATTTTCATATGCATAAACCAAGATAGAATTAATTTGCAAACTTGACATGACTTATTCTATTTAAATCAGAATACTTCATCCCTTTAAATTGTAAGAGCTCACATTATATGGTTTTATTAAAAAGATACTGACAGCAAACATCCGGCCACATTGTAAAGATAAAAAGAAACCCCATCACATATGGTAAAGGTTTATAGAAATAATTTTAAGATGGACAACATTTGGTCATATTGTAAAGGTTCATAAAAATATCTACATACACTATTTACACTGATTAGTTTAAGTAAAACCACAGCACAGACAAACATACCTAAAATCAACATTTATTCATCCTCTACATCAGTAATCATGTTGCTCAGAAGGGGAAAAATGGGCAAATTCTCTAAATGACCAATTTTAGGGGTGAGGTTAATTTGAACTGTTGTAAGAAAGGATTTTGAAGATTTTCAGTCATATGACCCATGAACATTAGCGATGCGCCTGGTGTTGGTGGTGTCTTCTTCAGAGAGTTGCGTGCGTCTCTTGGTGAATGCTGGAATGACAAGTTTCACCTTCCTTTGATATTCAACAGTGTTTTGATCTGTCTGCATTGACAACATTGTATGCGAACTGAACTTAGCTGGATGATGACATCACTGTTTACTCCAGTGCTGATATAGATAAATTATCATCCTGATATGACCACCCTATACCACCCTAATGATCACCCTGCAATAAATTACCACGCAGCTCCATCAGAGTCGTCAAGAGCTGATCCCAAGTGTGTAGCTGGAAACTGTTGGTGTATATATTGGTAAGGTGCTCCGCGTCTGAATGAATGGTGGTTGTTTCTCAGCAGAGTTGTGTACAATGGCGCCAGCTCAACGCATTGTGTTCCCATGTCAGATGTCATATCAGGCTTCAGATTGAGATGTGATTTTGAAGTGTAGGTGTGGTCAGAGACGGATCCTCCCAGTGTGTTTCTGCATCACAGTTCAGGGTATGTGGATGTGATCATCCTCACAGTTGATCACGCTCATCGATGCATCTGTGGAAATAATATAGCCATACACATTTATTTTACATTAGTAATTATTGTTCATGAGAATTAATATAAGATTGCACTCATACTTTAACAGAACAGTGTGAGAGATGCATTAAAAACTAGACAGTATATACACAATCTCTAACTCTAGTGTTAATAGTTACAGTAGGTCAATATCAATATGAGAGATGTAGCTAGCTGGCCTGCTATCACCTGCAATCTCTGTAACTTACAGGAATAATGTAAGTAACTTAAGCTATTATTAAACTATAATGTACCACAACCCTATCTTAAATATGTACCATTGTACTATCTTACATATGAAATATATAGGTGGCAATTGTAATAATGCAAGATTTGTTGTATTTTGTGAACTGCTCTTTACTGATCTTAACTGTATTCATAGAAGGGACTTCACAAATCTAACGTTAGGTTAACATGTACATGGCTAGCTAAGTTAGCTTACCTGAATCTGACAACCTGTTCAGCATCCACCGTGACTTATTTACCGGAACATCGTTGCCGAGCCATTTCTCGGGGAAAGGGTGTTTATCAGTCGGCCTCCCGTCCATGAAATGGTACAAACACACATAAGGGCACTTGGGTGTTCACTTCAAGTTTAGCGCCTTCAGCCATTGCCTCAGGTGCTCCTCGTCTTAAGGTGGTGGGTGTAAATTGTAAAGTGCACCACAACACTCGGACCGCTTCACATTGTATTCGTAACATCGTTGATGCCGTTTCAACTGTTCTCTCTTCTTAATCTAATTGTTATGACAGCCCCTAACTGAGCATATAATACTCATCTACCGTTACAGCTATGGGATTACCGCTAGCGACTACTAGCTTATGTCCCTCAACCGGAAGTAACATTACAAAACGAACGTAATGGCGCCACCCTTGTTGTCGCGGAAAATAAGGTGAATAAGAGCGGCAATTTAACTCGGTTATGCCGGTCGGCTTTTGCTAGCTAGCAGGTGGGCTAGTATCAATGGCTAAAATCATGCAAAGCGTTTTACAATTTACCAGATTGTCCGTTTTCTTCGCTTATCCTCTTCCAGGCAAGGTCCTTTTTATTCCTGTCTCGATAAAAATATGATGACACATTATACAGCTCAGGGTCCCCGATTGGTTAACGTGCCGCGAACATTTGCCAAAGTTCAGATTTTTCAACTCGGGCATCATTCACGCATCAACGGCCAATTCGCGCCATGCCATTCGCGCCATGCTAGACGCTTTATTCGCGCCGCAGGACGTCTAGACGCGCGTTTACATTGACTTAACATGTAAATCAGACGCTCCAGACACGTTCAGTGTGAACGCAGCATCAGTGGTACAATGCCAAGGCATTGTAAACAGGACGTAAAGTTGAATGCAATAACAGCAGGGTTATTGTTAGTGGGCCCACAAGTTTAGAAAGTTTAGAAAGACCATCAATACATCCGAATATGCTGAACACATGGCTTTAGTTTATCATATCCATCAACATGCCATAGATAGTTTGGTCACATGGGGTGGTAGGTACATTGAACAAATCTACCAAGCATCCTCTGTTTTGTCCCTTGTGGGTTAAGATCTTGCAGCAACCACAGAACATCATCCCGTTTAACATGCAACTTGTTTCTCTGCACAAGTGCTAACCACATCTGTCCTGGTCCACACAGCTCTGCTCTTATTGCATTCCTTACATAGTTTATCAGTGAATAGTTTTTTCACTTTTTAACAGCATATCCACAGTCACGGCTTCACAGTCACAGTTCATATGTACATGAAACAAAAGTTGATCACTCAATTTCTTACTTCCTGTTTAGCTTGAATGACAGATGTCTCGTCCAATCAGTGGTAAGTATATCATTCTCAAATTATGCCTACCTTTTCCATTATTATGACTTTTCATTGTTTTCTGACTTGCTATTTTGTTTTCAGATTTGTCATTGTGTTTTCTAACTTATTTTGTCTTTAGACTTGCCATTGTGTTTATAATTTGTTGTTTTGTTTTTTGGATTTGTTATTTTGTTTTCATAATTAGGCCCCCCTATTTGTTCTCCTAAGGAGATTGATTCTTCTTCTTACAATTATTTATTTTAGTCAAGGTTTTGGGGGCTTCTGGGGCCCTTAATGTGCTCAAAAACTCAGAATCCATGGCCATTAGGGCCGGGCCAAAGCCGGTACATAGGCGTGGCAGGGGGGCTCTACGGCACCACCTTGAATGCAATCTGAAATCATGGGTACATACTAGCACATATATAAACTTGGTACACATCTCATCAGGCCAAACACCTTTCACACTCTATGTCTTCAGCTCCACCTAACAGGAAGTCGGCTATTTAGGGTGCATTGGAAAACGAAAGCTCTGGAATTTTATATACTCCTCCTAGGGGATACATCTGATCACCTCCAAACTTTGTCAGCATTGTTTCATTCTATCCTCTATTGTCAATAGAATGGATGGTTAACGCCAATATAGTTGCGTACACTTTATTGAACACAACAAAACCCGGTCTATACTCTCAGATGCAAACAACATAAGACGACTGGTGTCACACTGATTACAGTCCGTGCTGCAACAACAACTATCCCAACATCCTTTCTTTTTTTTTTCTTCTTTTTTTCTAAGTCACTTAAAACCTGAAAGACAGTTTTATCACAACTCAGATCAGCATGTATACATTCACATATGCTTTGCATTGACTAAAAAAAATACACAATATGAAATTCTTAATGTATTAACATTGCAGTTTCAGTAAGACAGTATTTGTAATGTCTCCTTAATGCATTCTAATACATATTCATTTCAATCAATAAACTCTTGTAACAAAATAAAGCGTTGTCTTTACCTGTTTATCTTTTTTTTTTTTTTTTTTTTTTATAGTTGGCACATATGAATACAAACTGTAACAGCAGGTGAACAACTATACCGACTACTTTCCCGGAGCATGGAGGTAAGTATTAGTGGGTTACTGTGCATAATCTTTAAGGTAGTGAGGTCTAATTACTTTTCTTCCAGACTTTGTGATAGAAACAACAGGACTGTCTGTGTTTGGTTTTGAGCCTGTCACACTGTCTCTATTCACCTCTGCAGGCTGACAAGTCTCTGTTTTTTCCACGACTGTGGTTCTGTCCTTCCTGAGGTGTCGGCGGTTTCTCCTCAGAATGTTCCCTGAGTCGAGCTGGACGTCATAAGACCTATAGTCCACAGGTTTCACAACTGTCGCTTTTCTCCATGTTTTGTTATGTTCCTCAGGCTGGACACGGACTCTGTCTCCTTGTTTTAGAGGATCTAGATCTTTTGCATGTTTGTTATAATATGCAGCCTGACGGCTCTTGTTTTCAATCTGTCCTTGTCGTGTGTGAATTACCTTTGGTTGCAGCAGGTTGTCATGCATGGGTATCAGAGTTCTGGTTCTCCTACTGAACAATCGCTGTGCTGGGCTTGCTTTGATCCCTTGCGATGATGTGTTTCTCTGATCAAGCATAGAAAGGTATGGATTCTTCCCATCAGCTTTTGCTTTTCTCAACAACCGTTTTGCCGTCTTTACAGCTGATTCTGCCATCCCGTTGCTTTGTGGGTAGGCCGGTGATGATGTCTTGTGTTTAAATTCCCACTGTCTGCTGAACCTTTTGAAATCTTCTGATGCATATTGTGGCCCATTATCCGAGATAACAACATCTGGGATACCGTGTCTTGCGAAATGGGATTTCAGCTTATGGATGACAGTGGTGGATCGTGTGTCGGGTAAGTAGTCCATCTCCCAGAAATTAGAGAGGTAATCAACAGTGATCAGGTAGTTTCTGTTGTCTAAAGTGAATATATCTGTCCCCACCTTAGACCATGGGTTACTCGGTAGTTTGTGAGACCACAAAGTCTCCTTCTGCTGTTTCACATCCATAGACCTGCAGATGTCACATTTCTCTATGAATGTCTTTATCTGATTGTTCATCCCCAACCAATAAACACATTCTCTTGCCCTTCTTAGGCATCCCTCTATACCTAATGTGAGGAGTGAATGCGCTGAACAATGTCATCTCTGAGTGTGTCGGGGATTACAACTCTCTCCCCCCTGAAGACAATTCCACTCTGTGCACTCAGTTCCTCCTGAAAAGAGTGGTAATGTGCAATGTCATGTGACAAGTCTTTTTTGTTAATTGGCCAACCTTCTTGGATGAATCTGATCAGTGTCTGCAATTTTCTGTCTTTACTTGTTTCCTCTCTGATGGCTTGGAGTCTTTCTTCTGCTATATGTACATGCTGGACCATGTTTATGCTTTCAATCTCCATTTCTACTGAACTCTCTGATGCATGTTCAGGTAAGTATGAGCAGCTCAGCGTGTCAGCTAGCAACATGTCCTTCCCAGGGATGTAAATGACGTCGATGTGATATCTCTGTAGTCTAAGTAACATTCTTTGCAGGCGTTTTGGGGTGTTCAGCAGGGGTTTTCTTACTATGTTTTCCAGTGACTTATGGTCAGAGTGTACAGTAACTTTTCGCCCATATGTATACTGATGGAATTTTTCCATACTGAAGACAATGGCCAGACATTCTTTCTCTATCTGGGCATAACCCCTCTCTGTCTGAGTCAATGCCCGACTTCCATAAGCAACTGGTGCCCCTTCTTGAAGTAAAGCGGCCCCCAACCCAGTCTCCGACGCATCACACTGGAGTGTCAGTGGTTCATCTGGGTTGTAGTATTTGAGAATTGGGGCTTTTGTGATGGCGTCTTTGAGCCGTGTGAACGCTTGCTCATGCAAATCTGACCATTCCCAGATACTGTCTTTATGAGTTAGCTGCCTCAGTATCTCACAGCCATCTGACAGGTGGTCACAAAATTTCGAGAGATAGTTCACCATGCCCAACAGCCTTTGGACACCCTTGACATCTGTTGGACGTGGCATGTCTCTGACCACTCTTGCCTTTTCAGGATCCACTCTGAGCCCCTCTGCGGTAAGTAAATGTATGGATGTATGGAACCTCGCTTTTTCTCAGTTGGAACTTCTCTACATTCAGTTTGATGTTCTTTTCTCTACATCTAGTCAACAGTGCTCTCAATTTGTCATCATGGTCTTGATTTGCTAATTCGAATGTCTCACCCTCTCCTGTGATGAGAATGTCATCAGCTATGACATATATACCTCGTAATCCTTCCAAAGCTTGGCTGAGTTTTCTTTGAAACACCTCTGGTGCCGGGCTGATGCCCATTGGCATCCTCAGCCATCTATATCTGCCATATGGTGTGGCAAATGTGGTCAAGTAACTCGATTCCTCATCCAGGGTCACATGCCAAAATCCATTTTTGATGTCACACACAGTGAAAACTTTTGCCCTTGACAAATCTGGCAGTATCTCGTCTATTGTCGGTAGAGGAAAATGGCATCTTTTCAGGGCTCTGTTGAGTGGTCTCGGGTCAATGCATATCCTGAGGTTTCCTGATGGCTTCTTAACAATAACGAGACTGCTAATCCACTCTGTGCTACAGTCCACTGGTGTGATGATCCCTCTTCGTTGAAGATCGCTCAGCTCTGCTTTAAGTGGTGACATCATCGCCACAGGGACCCGTCTCTTTGGCAGTTTCACTGGAGTTACTGTGGGGTCTGCTTCTATCTTATATGCACCCTCCAGACATCCATCTCCCTGGAACACATCAGCATAGTCTTTTCTGATATTATCCATGCTCCACATTTCATTTTTCCCGGTCTCCTTGGTGACAATGCTATCCACAGCCATGATGTTTTCATACTGGACTTTCACTAGATTCATGGCTTGTACTGCCCTGCTGCCCAGTAGTGGCACTGCGGAGCCCTCATCTACAACCATGAACTCTAATCGGTACAGTTTCTCGTTTCTGGGATTTCTCAATTTAACTTTACATTTCCCCAATGGCTGCAGTGTGCTTTTATTGTACATCACCAGCACTTGCTCAGTCTTTTCAATTTGTGTGGCTGGGTTTAACAGGTTGACAGGTATAATGTTACAGCTGGCTCCACAATCTAACTGAAACTTTACCTGTTCTTTCCCCAGGAGCATGGCAGCAAAAAGTTTTGTGGGCGGCCTCAGTTTATCATTCGTCACAGTGTTCACTGTCTCTACTGTTACACACAAGATGTCCTCATAACTTTCATCATCTGACTCAGTTATAGTATGCACCGTTTTTTCTTTCTGCATTTTAGTTCTGCACATTGTGGCAAAATGATTGTCTTTCCCACATTTTTTGCACTTTTTCCCATATGCAGGACATTTTTGTTTATTTCTCTCATGAATTTTCCCGCAAAACTTGCAGTTTACAGTGCTCTTACTTTTCTCTTTCCTCACAGCCTGTTTTACAGTGTGCACTTCCTCTGTCACTCATCCTTCAATCGTTCTTTTGTTTTCCTGCGACAGCTCTGTTGCCCTGCAGATTTGCACACATTTTTCCAAAGTCAAATCTTGCTCTCTTAAAAGGCTCTCTCTGAAAACAGAGCTAGATATGCCACAAACAATTCTATCGCGGATCAGAGAGTCTTTGATCTGGCCGAAATTGCACGTACTGGTGGGCATTCTTAAGTCCGTCACATATTTGTCGATGTTCTCATCAGAGCCCTGATTTCTGACAAAAAAAAACGATACCTTTCAACTGTCTCGTTCACTTTCGGACTGCAGTGGTCATCCAATGCACTTATTAATCTGCTTACTGTCCGATCCGGCGACGAGGTGGGGATCAGGGTCTCGCACAGCTCTCTTCCCGTCTCCCCAATGAGATAACTGAAAACTTTCAGTTTCACGGCTTCGGCAGCGTCCGCCAAAGTAAGGTCCATATACAGCGTGAACTCTTCTTTCCACAATTTCCATGATTTCGCCAGATTAGTTGAGTCTAGGCAAAGGGCTTGTGGCGGCCTCAGTCCCAGTGCATTCTCCATCCGCGCTGCACCTGAGCTCTCCGCTCTCTCTACCATACTCAGCCAGTGTCTTTCGTTGTGTCTGCTAATTTGTGTGCTTTTACTGTTCACAAAGCACCGCTGCCACCATGTTTCATTCTATCCTCTATTGTCAATAGAATGGACGGTTAACGCCAATATAGTTGCGTACACTTAACTTTATTGAACACAACAAAACCCGGTCTGTACTCTCAGATGCAAACAACATAAGACGACTGGTGTCACACTGATTACAGTCCGTGCTGCAACAACAACTATCCCAACAAGCATGAAGCCAAGTAATAAAGGATGCTAAATTGCGAGCAAATTTTGATATCTCGAAAGGTTTGGCTGTGCCATTGAAACAAATATATATTTAGTTTAATACTGAGACTTGCTACTGCCAATACATTCACAGACATTGCTGTGAGCATGTAAGACATGCTGCTGCTGCTGCTCATGTAACATGCATGAATTAACCCCCCAACAATGCAGGAAACAGAAAAGAGCAAGGCCTTCTTCAACACAAACATCTAAACAGATCACAACAGGTGTACAGTTAATTCCAATAAAGCTGTGGTGCTATTGTAGAAACCACATCACTATACACTTGTAAAGCACTTTTTACCCTCCACAGGGTAATGGGAATTTAGACAAAAGGTACTATACATGTTCTTTTGAGTGAGAAACAAGCTGCTGCATCGACAGATATGCATGAATCTATACATGATGACAGACAGGAAGGGATAGAACAAACACCCCCCAAAACAAGCAGATCTATCGCCAAAATATGTACTGCGTTTTTTTTTTCATGGAACCATGTTTACTATCTATGTGCACCTTGGCTACCTTGCTGACTAGCTTAACACTTGTGATCTAAGGCTACGTGCCTTAATTATAAGTAATAATTAACAAAGGTAAAAACAGCTCACATTATGGTACAATGAAACAAGTTATTGTAAACTTTATCATAAGTGCAAATCCACTTTCACAAAGTCCAGGGCAGTCTTGCTTGTGAAAAGTTGTAAATCAGGTTAATAATTAATAGTAGTAATAATTAGTACTATTAATAATTAATAATTACAAAATACAAAAATGTATTTTGGTTGAATATTTTAAAGTTGACAAGTTTTGTGCATTTATTCAGTTTTACATCTGCTGATGCAGGATGTTGTTGCATGTGGTGGTGGGGTGGATTCAACACAAGTAAATCAATCATCACAGAAATAAATGTCAACTGGCTCTTAAGTTAAATAAATTGTCGGGCACTTGCAATCAATGTAAATGGGGCAAGCAGTAAACATTAAAATACACACTGTTTCAATAGTATAGCCACAAGGCTTAAACATTATATGTGTACATATCACTTACTAATTTTGTCTGATTTTGTATATTTACATCCAATGTTCTCTCTTTTTTTGTCACAACATAAAGCTGGTAAACCTGATAACTTTTGTAAGATATGAACATTGATACCAGAGAGTGGTGTGACCATCTATAGCAGAGGTCAAAAATATGATTATGATAAACAATTAACTACTTATTTACCTGAAGCAATATAAATCAAGTACAAAGGACAGTAAATCAGGACACTATAAAAGGAACATGTGAGGTTGTGAGGATGACAGAGCAAGAGCTGGAAACAAACATCAGTGAAGAATGAAGGCTTTAGTATGTATACTGCTGCTGTTGGAAACCTTTGTGTTTGTCGTCCAGCAGCAGGTAGATGGAGGACTTAATGAGAATGAGATCAGTCAACAGATCAGCTCTGAAGACGGAAGACAGAATCCACCTCAAACAGACACTTTGAGAGCTGAAGCTTCAACTGACAGCCAACAACACTACAATCTGTGCTTCCCTGACATCTATACAACACTGAGAGAACTGACCGCCACCATTAATGAGCAGCAAGCAAACATGAGAGCTTTAGAGACGCAACTGAGGGACGAGATGAAAAAGAAAGATGAAGGTATCTCATCAGAACATTCACTCTTTTATCAATGATCCTCAAAGTAAAACTCCAATGCAATACATTCTATAGTGTAAATGTTAGTGTAAAGTTGAGTGTATACTGTGTAAATTGTGTTATCTATTACAATAATCAGTGTAAATGTCATTTAACAGAATCTTTATTCCTTCACAGAAATTTCAAGTCAAGTGGAGGAGTTGAGAAAGGAAAATAGAGGTGAAAGTGTGCTTGAATGATGTTAAATTCAGTGTATTCATTCTCAGTGTAATACAGTAATATATCACAATATTGATTATGTTTTTCAATAACAGACAGAGAAATAGCTTTTTCAGCTGGACTGCTGGAATCTGGCAGTGGATATATTGGTCCTTTTACCACTACGACCACGCTAACCTACAAGAACGTCTTCACAAACATAGGGAACGCCTACAACCCAATTACAGGTAATTATCAATGAAATGGAGTCATAAACTCAGTTTATAGTAATGAAAACCTTCTGCTCCATTCAGACCTCTCTGCAGTTGTGTAATGTGTGTAAGAGAATTAAATGATCTGCCATCTTTCAAAACAATTACAGTGTGTTTGGTAATTGAGCAATCATACAGGAAACAGCTGATTCTGTATCTCTTGTTATTTGATTTAGGTATTTTCACAGCCCCACTGAAAGGAGCGTACATGTTCAGAGTCTCTGTATATGGTTTTGGCCCAACTGCAGCATCTGCAGACATTGTTAAGAATGGAAAGATTGTGATTGCAGCATATAATAATCAGGCTAAGAATACGTTAAACTCCTCAAATGGAGTCGTGTTTATTCTGGAGGTTGGAGATGTTGTCTATGTGAGACTTTGGACTGGCAGGAGGATACATGATAGCGAGAATAACCACAACACTTTCAGTGGTTATCTACTGTTTCCCTTAAAATAACAGGAGCTTTGAAGAATGTGATTCCAATAATTCTGAACCTTCAGTGTATGATTTAAGGTTATTTCCAGATTTAAGTAATCATGAAGAATGATTAACATATGAACCTGTATTAATGAGGACTAATATGTGTTTGAAATGTGCAAAAGATTACTGTATAGTCAGTATAATACACTATCATAAGTTCTGATCTGTCTATACATGTAAGTTTGTATAAAGAGTTTCAGCACTGAGGGGGTACTCACACTAGGCTCTCTGAACCGTGCCCGAGCACATTTGACCCCCAAAGCCTGGTTTGTTTGACTAGTGTGATCGCTCCAACCAGTGCCCGGCTGCAGTTCATTTAGCTGGCCCTGGCCCGCTTGGAAGAGGTGTGCCAGAGCGCAGTTCGCATGTAGTGTGAGCACTAACCATGCTGGAGCACGGAACAGCTATTACTTTTGTGTGTACTACTGTCATTATTATGACGGCAAACATCTTTTTTACTACACTGATAGTACACTAAACAATTTGTGTAATTAATTTGAGTGTATTTGGGTTTATAACAGGTCTGCAAATTCCTCCATTAACATCAGCTGGCTTTGTAATCCTCTGATACATGCAAGTGAAAATCGATGCGCGGCATAAATGATAATTAGGCAGTACCTTAGCGAAAGCACATTTCTTCCTGTTTTCTTCCATTCAAAAAGTTGCATCGTATATATCGTAAATGTGCTCCGGCCTGGAACATTAAGTGCAGTGTGAGTGCAGGCCAGCGGGGGAGGGGGGAAATCGCGCTCAGGCTCGGTTCAAGGCAACCATGCCTTGTGTGAGTACACCCCGAGATAGACAGGACCCATGAATATCATGTGACTCGAAAGTGTTTTGTTAAAGTAGTAAATCTAGAATGTTAAATAATACCTTTTTAAGTGTATCTTGTTATTGATCTTTGATCTGTATCTCTTCATCCTACAGAAATAAATAAGAGAATAAAGCTACATTGTGGCATTTTCTTTTCCTCTTATTTTCATGAATATTTGCCCAACAATGATTTCTTTGAAGCACTCATGATATCATATTTATCAGTTCCACCTGGATTTTTTTGTGAAGACTGAAATGCCTGACTTTGTGGTGGCAATTTCCAGAATGGTGGGGATAATTTTCTTAAACCAAAACAGGCTCATTAGGCAAGCCGTTTTGATTCTCTGAGTAATGTGATGTCACATTACTCAAGCCCCGCCCAAGACCGCTTTCTGACAGTCCTGTATTACCATTGTACGCTGTCTGCCATTTTCTCCGCGCTCGAGCAGCTGTAGCGAAATCAATGTCTGTTAAGTAAATGAGAGGTTTTGTTGTTGGATGTAAGAGTGAACATAACAGTCTTCATTTACTGACATCTGAGCTGCTGAACGCAGTGGATTCATTTTATTTTTGAAGGGAATGCGCCACAGATCTAATATACACATACGATTTCTGTAACGTTGCCTGCTATTTACGTTCACAGACATAACTGACTGTGTTTATGTGAACCTTGTGTGTATTTGACTGTGTGTGTTTGCTTCAGATAAGTGCGCTCAGAAAACGATCCATTAGATGTTTAAACCGATATAGCTTTAATAAACTTTAATGATGAAAGAAGAACTATGCTATCAGCCAAGCAGATGTTTTGTTAATATTTGGCAGAGAATCCGATGAGGCAGGAACTGTGATCGTAGAGAGGGGGCGGGGCACAGCAGCTCATTTGCATTTAAAGGCACATGCATGAAAACAGCCTGTTCTTGACTGTAGTCAGAAATGGGTATTTACAACATGGGTTTATAAATGATCTGTGAGGTATTTCAAGCTGAAACTTCACAGACACATTCTGGGGACACATGAGACTTAAATTACATCTTAAAAAATGGACATAATATGGGACCTTTAAAATGGACAATATGACCAAAATCCTATAGACCAATGTTACTCGTTGCGTGGCTCGCCAAGCTTTAATTTGTGTCTCACATGGCAGTAATTAATAGGGTGATATGACCTAACATGAAAATGAGCATGGCAGACAGAATGAGAGCATGCTGCAATTCCATTTTTCACCACAGATTTACGTTGGAGATATGTGGGGCGCTGTAGAGCTAGAGAGGGCTTCACACACCCTCCAAGAGACCGGCTGCCCCACTTAGTATCATGAATACATGCCTGCCGAATCCATGCACTAAATTTGACCATATCCTGCTCACTTTACGAATTAAAATATTCTAGAAAATCCAAAAAAAAAAATCTCAACCATGAACACTATAAAGAGGAAACAAAGAAACCACCTCTCCAATGAACATAATGCCTAACAAGAATTGTTGTTTTTTGTCTTCAAAATTTGAGCAGCCATTCCCAACCATTATAAACCTTGGAGGACTCAGGATATTTTTAAATATAAAAGTATGTGAAGTTCGCGGCTCCATTGTTGCAGTAAACTTGCACAACATTCTTGAAGTAATAATTTATAGATGTATACCGGTCTGTTATTGTAGAGACATCGACTTTACATTTTCACGCCTCTAAACATGACACAAACAAAACAAACAGTGATCGGTTTCGTTACATGTCAGTCAAACGTCCTCTTTGGTGGTCCTTGACCAATGAAAGCTGTGATAGAGTCCAGACCTTCTGCCATCAGTCTGAAGGTCTGGCTACGCGAGACTAGTTTTAAAGTAATCAACAGTTTAATGTTTAACAGTTTGCGAATGACTCATAATTGTATCCTAATTTAGTTTCTTGGTGTTTGGTAACGAAGGGCCTACTTTGCATCAGCAACACTGACTTAATGACAAATTTAATTTATAAGAAGACAACTGATGGCACCTGTATTCATAGCAACTAGTTTATAACTAATTAATCATTTGATTTTTAATCATAAATATAAATGCTGCTGTTTTTAAGAACATTATGTAAATTGGTAAACTATTTAGCCTAAGGTTCTAAAACGAATATCAAAACTTAACATGAACTGTTAAAAATTTATGCAAAAACTGATTTTGTACCTTTTTCTATAAGGATCAATTTTTTCTGTTCTGTTTTCAAGAACAAACTATTGAGGCAAACTATTCTGGGCAAACTATTGAGTACGCACCAATCAGAGGCTGCATTTTTATGATGTCATCATGTAGACTTCTTACAAAGTATTTTACAATATTTTAAAACTACAAAAAAAAAATACAAACACTTAAGTATTTTGATACAAAATATGAAGCCATTTTCATCTACCCTATCAAATACAAATTACAAAATACTATTTTATATTTGAAATACATATTTGAAATACATGTATCATAAATACTGCCCATCCCTGGTCCTCTGCTGTTTTTTTCAACAACTTGTTGCAATCCTTGTTAGGCATTATGTTCATTGGTGAGGCGGTTTCTCTGTTTTCTTCTGCTACCTTGCCTCACTTCAGAGTCATTTTCTATCACGTTCATCGTCATACTACTTCTAGTAGTAACCCCTTTCTCCATTTTTATGCAAATTATTCACTAGGTTTCACAAAACTGAGTTTTTTGGGGGTTATTTCACAAAACTTTTGGGGAGCTCAAAAATTAGGCTGTCATACTCTTGGTGGCATAAACGAAAACCTGCCATTAGAAGTCTTATTAAAATATTAAAAATAAAAAGACAGGTTAATAATAGATCATGACAGAATGTTTACGACCATCTCCGTCAAAATGACGGACAATGAGAAACTCTAACGTGACCTCTGATCATTATTTGTTTTCTACTTCTCTGTATTTTGTTCATTTGACTTGCAACAACTGGACATTAAAGGGCACCTATTATGCCCCTTTTTACAAGATGTAATATTGGTCTTGGGTGTCCCCAGAATGTATTTGTGAAGTTTCAGCACAAAATACCCCACAGTTAATTTATTATAACCATTTGAAAATGTCATTTTTGGGGCCTGTTTTAAAAAGAGCTGTTTTGGTGTGTACCACCTTAAATATAAATGAGCTGCATATCCCCGCCCTGCCTTTGGATGAGGGCGTAACTTGCATACCTATGGCAATAAACAGTCGGTAGAAGCAGAATGGCTGAGAGTGAGAGACCCGCTGTTTTGTATGGCATTCAGCCGTACATGTTTGAACCGGAATCAGACCCAGATGATGAAGAGATTCCGGCAGAAGAAACACAATTGAGAATGGAGCAGGACGTCTCTGAATGGTTATTTGATACATTTATGTACTTATAGAGTTTTAATCGCGTCCCCTTTGCAATTATGGATGTGCAACACACACACACTGTGATAACGTTCGCGCAATTTTTTGAAACTACAAACACAAATACTGTGATAACGTTTGCTAAGTACAAACGAAATTATATTTATGCGAGGGAACGGTTGCGTCATGTTGACATTACTTGTCGTACAGGTGCTTATGTGGCCTTTGTATAAACATAGCAATTTTGATGTCTTGTCTTTACAGAAAACATACACAGTTTTTAATACAATATCTTTAACAAATATATATATACGTGTGGATACACACTATACAAACAAGGTTTAAATTATAGACAGACATTCTACAACGACGACAACAACTTTAGACGCATTTGTTATTGAATTGGCTGACATCGACTGAAATGACTATTTGCTCAAAAAACATTAAATACACTTACTTCTTCTGGAGGTGACGTTGGATCGCAAACAGTAGGCAACGATCCACACTTGAGGATTAACTTTGAAGCAAGACCTGCTTTGAATTGGCCCTCGTTCTCAAAACAGTCAGTCAAAAAATGATTCGCGCAAACATAAACGTATTTTGGAATTTTGAGTGGCGCCTTTCCTTCGTAAATAAAATCCATCCACTGCGTTTT
Organism: Chanodichthys erythropterus; assembly: GCF_024489055.1. Taxonomy (NCBI): domain Eukaryota; kingdom Metazoa; phylum Chordata; class Actinopteri; order Cypriniformes; family Xenocyprididae; genus Chanodichthys; species Chanodichthys erythropterus. Next base: position 35,605,102 of record NC_090228.1, on the reverse strand, counting down.
CAGTGGCTCTGATGTCGGAAGTAAGTGAAAACTACTATGTTCGTTATTACATCCCACAACAGAACACTTATGTTTCTTAGGAGACATTACCGGCTGTCGTTGAAACAATGGAGGATGGTTGACAGATCACCGAGGGCGGGGTCTATGCCAAAACCAGATTGTCAATCAAACCACGTGGGTGGGGCTTAGCGCAATTCTACGTCACAGTGAGAGCAATCTTAGAACAGGGCGTTCTGAGACAGTGCTTATGAATTATTGAGATTGTAAAAAAAACACTGGGTGCATTTTCCTCATTCTAGGGTGGTTTTGCTCACACACTGCCAACACACATTTATGGTCAAACACCATGTAAAAGTGAATTTTGCATAATAGGTGCCCTTTAAGAGGAAATGCACAACTCCGCTTCTCTCTCTTGCTTTTGACAGCACAGCGACTGCAGGGTGCTGCCTGTGGGCCTGCCCTGCCCACAACCATGTGCTTGACTAGGAGAGAAAGAACTCTTTCCTACTACAAGAGTCAAATTAATAGCTTAAGTATTTCATATTTCTTCATCCAACGCAGAAGATATTGATTACGACTCTAGACCAAACCATCAAGGATTTCTTCTCAGCCTGCTGATCTGATGCTCCTCACAGCTATAGGCATTTTGCAAGTATCGTACATTTGAACACTAAACAGTGATTTAGTATTGACCTGCATGTATGTTATGTGTTTGTTAGTTTAGTAGAGATGTATAAAGTACTAGAGACCCAGACTTGAGTAAAAGTACAAGTGCTCTATCAAAAAAGTGACTTGAGTAGAAGTACTAAAGTATTCAACATTTTTTGTACTTGAGTATTGCAAGTAGTTTATTTTAAAATTTACTACTCAAGTACTGAAAGTAAAAGTACAAGTATTGTGTTATGTAGTTATTAAAGAAAGTAGTCAAAAGTTTGAACATCATATTGTTTTTATTATTTCAAATGATTAACCTAAAGCACAATCACAATTCCTTTGGCTGTAACTTTTTGTAAACAAAAACAGATACAACCAACCATGCATCATGAGAAACGGGAGTGTGTGAAGACCACTTGAGATGCAGACAAGTTGAGATGCTGTTTGTTGTCAGCACTTTGATTTCATTACCAAAAAGTTTATTTTGACTAATAGTCTAATTTTCTACCATATACAATTGAATAAAATTAACAGCTAGCTAACAACTTGCTTTGCACTTTTTTTCTGTTTTCACCTCACTCCAGTCAGGAGTGAAGAGTCAAGAGGTGTTCTGAGTAAATGATTTGTTTGTTAACTTTACATTAATGTAGCCTATTATACCCCTTTTCCACCAAGGCAGTTTGAGTGCTGGTTTGGAGCCAGAGCCTAGTTTCAAATCAGTTCTTTGTCTTTCGACACACAAAGCACCAGCTCCGAACCAGAAAAAGTGGTTTGTAAGTAGCACCAAAACATTGCTGGGCTAGAAGTAAGAACCGCTTGCGTCAGGAGCTGGGGGCGGGGTTACCGTGACCAACAAGAAACTTGTGACCGCCATTTTTTAAATAGCAGCTAATCGAGCAGCTCGATTGCAATCTCCGTCTATATACAAATTACGGTGAGCCGTGTTTGGATGCCGATGTAGGTTCGCAAAGCCATGAGCATCAACGGTAGTGAAACATCCGTGATTGTTGATAGAAGGCTTGTTCGAGATGCATCGGAGCAGCGCGGACCGATTCGGCGGGTGCCGCGGATCCACGGGAGCGTTTGTAGAGCATACGACTCCTTGTGCTTTCGGATCGTTCTCGTGAAGCTTTGATGTCATGCGCCAATCGCTATGCGAGAAGCCGATGCATCTCAAACAAGCTTGGTGTGTTTGTGTTTGGCGCTGCAGCGCTAGCTTTGCTGTGAAATATGAGACGTATACAGTGCCGTAACACCTGGCTCTGTGCTGGCTCTCAAGCCCGTGGAAAGGCAAACCGGTTCTTAGAAGGCTCGTCAGTTGAACCAACTCCGAACTGGCACTAGCACTAGCTCTGAACTAGCACCTGGTTCGTGCTGGTGGAAAGGGGGTATTAGACTAATAACCAACATGAACTAACCATGATCAATACATTTGTTACTGTATTTATTAATCTTTGTTAATCTTAGTTAATAAAAATACAGCTGTTCATTGTTTGTATATGTTACTTCACAGTGCACATTAACTATGTAAACAAATAGAGAGCAATTTGAGAGCAAGACAGCGCTTGTGTGGTTTTAAAGGCCCTTTCACACAGGACGCGGTATGCGCTGCACTATGAAACCCATTTGTTTCAATGGCTTGCGCCACACGAGGACTGCGTTGACCAAAGCGCACACGCAGCAGAGCGAAGCTTGCGCGCTTTCCTGTGTGAAAGGGCCTGAGACGGTGAATGCGCGCGTGCGGTCAGGTCTCTCTCTCTCTTTCTCTCTCTCTCTCTGCAGCAGTCATTCTATTCTACATCACTCACCAAATAAGGCTTTGGCGGCCGCCTAAAACATTTCAATGCAGGAAAACTCCTGCATTAGTTATGTCATTGTAAATCTATACTACCAATAACCTATAAAACACTACTACACTATAAAAACGGGCGTGTGATTAAGCAGCACCAAAGGAGACATGCTCTACGATTTATTTTTGGCAACAGTAGGCTGTCATAAAATAAGAGAAAGTTGACATTAGTGATGGGTCAGAAATGTCATTCAACGCGCTGCGTGACAGCCTTTATGATAGCCAGCTAGTTAACGTTAAGTGAACACCGCAGTATGTCGCTAGTTAGCAAAAGGGCTTACTGATAGCTCAAGCTGGTGTGATTTGTGATGATATTTGTAACTTACCTTGATATGTTTCTTCAAATTCGACGGTGATTTTTTGAAGGCCATTATTTCACAACCTGTTGGGGATAAACAGTTTAGGACCCTTGAAACCAGATATGTTGAATAAAAGACCCGGAGTCAAAGTTTTAAAAAAAATTAATAAATTGAAGAAAAATTTAATGAAGAATAGTTTGCAGTTTCATCAGCAGAAGCCAGCTTCAAGTCTCACAAGGAGTTCGTAGGCCGCTCTGCGTACATTCACATTTTCACAATAATTATACTCTAATAGAGTCAACTAACTACGTCATTACTTTAGGTTGAATGATTCTGATTGGCTAAGAAAAATAGACAAGATTAGAAATTTTCCACACGTGGACAGATAGTAAGAAGCATATCTCCCTTCGTCACGGTGATGACGAGGGGGACCCTGGATTTAGGTACCGGATGTCCTTTTGGGGTCATGATGTGGCGTCTGCTGGTCTCAAGCAGAATGCCAGTTGTCCAGTACAAAGGGACCTGCACAGAACACTTAGCGCACATACACAGATACATGATTCACAGCTTCTTCAAGGCTGAAGTTGATCTGAGCTCTGCTCCGAGCAGGAAACTTTCCCCAAAACATACTGATAACATGTTCTTTTCTCTCAGTGAGAGGTACAGAGGAAAATAGATGCTTTAACATACATTGAAAAAGTCATTCAATTAATTTAACAGAAATATAAATGTTGATCAATAACTTAAAAGATATATATTGAAGCGGCAGTGGATTCCAGAATCCAATCCTTCAAACCTTTCGGGCGGCAGAGTAAGCACTTCATTCTATATGAATTATCTTTCACTCCGACATATAAGAACATGTACTCTAATTAGGGCCAGGGGTGGTCTACTTCCTCACTCTCACAGCCATGATCACTTGAAGTTGAAGGGGTGGAAGGTGGTGTTTTTGGTTCGTCCATCTTTTTAGCTGATCAAAAGGCAGAACGGGAGCATGCGCAGTCTTCTTAATCGCTTGATTCACTCAATGATGTGCCAGCTTCATCAAACCTGCCATCTACCGTTCTGGCAGTGGTAATGTGGGTTTGGAATGGAATGATTCGTAACATTTTTATAATTGAGTAATGATGCAGCACATAAAAAAAAATATCGGAGTAAAAGTATTAAACAAAATATGTATTGAAGTAAAAGTGGAAGTAGGAGAAAAAAATAATACTCTAGTTAAGTACAGATACCGCCTTTTAGTACTTAAGTACAGTAGTGAAGTAGTTCTACTTCGTTATCTCTGTAGTTTAGTTATGTGTTTGCGATTTAGTTAATAAAGCTTGTGCACAATACATGTTTGGTTATGACTCTCTGTCTGCAATAGATTGTCTCTTAAATGATCAGATCTGAAATGATTTACAAGCTCTGTAAATGCTTATTAAAAAGCACTGTAAATGCTAAGAAAGAATTATTTTTCTGTGGCCATGAAAAATACCATTCTCTTAGAATTAATTTATAATCAATACTGAGTGTTCAGGGGAAGCACAGATTTATTGATTGTAATTTTAATGTAGCTACTTCAAGTTAATCTGAGTGATTCAATATATTCATAATTAATAATGAGTTATGGATAATTATTAGTATGTCCCCTTTGAGTTTGAAAATGATTAACAGTTGAAAAGATTTGTTAAAAATTTAGAAAAGTAATCAAATGTAATCAGTTACATTAGTTCACTTTCAAATTAAATTTTCCTGATAATTTACTCACCCCCATGTCATCCAAGATGTTCATGTCCTTCTCTCTTCAGTCGAAAAGAAATGAAGGTTTTTGATGAAAACATTCCAGGATTTTTCTCCATATAGTGGACTTCAATGGAGTTCAAATGGTTGAAGGTCAAAATGACAGTTTCAGTGCAGCTTCAAAGGGCTTTAAACGATACCAGACGAGGAATAAGAGTCTAATCTAGAGAAACCATCACTCATTTTCTAAAAAAAAATAAAAGAAAAAATAATATATGTATAACCATAAATGCTCCTCTACTAGCTCCTGAACTAGCTCTCTTCTTCTTCTTCTCTATTAGAATTCCAGCAGTGTAGACACTACTAAGTGTATTACTGCCCTCCACAGGTCAAAGTTTGAACTAATTGTTATATACTTGCACTAGCATATTGTATATGACCATTTAGTTCAATTTAATTTCTTTTCGACTGAAGAAAGAAAGACATGAACATCTTGGATGACATGGGGGTGAGTAAATTATCAGGATATTTTCATTTGAAAGTGAACTAATCCTTTAATACAGTAATTGAAATAGTTACACTTCTTATCACATTTTAAATAGGATAATTTGTAATCTGTAATCCCAACACTGATTGCAAGAAGGAGGAAAAGTTATTTTAATTCAAGATTATGAGGGCACATGGATGTTAAATGTGATGTGCATTGATAAATCATTTCCAGAAAAAATAAGAATTGTTGATTTTGATTTCATAGTGACTTATACTAATACTTATTCCGTTGTAATAGTCTGTGGAGAACTTACCGGTTTGCTGGACAAACTGATAGTTTCTCTACATAATTATTAAACCAGAACTAATCATATATGTGATTGATTATAATTTGTTGTAATTAATTCCCCATATATGGTTAATTCCCCCTTGGGTCGGTATGTGCATAATAATTATTCATAAAGCTTTATGAATTATTATATTCATATTCCACCCATAAATTGATTAATAACTGTACAACCGCTACAATGTTTAGAACCATCTGAAAAGTAAATCTATGAAATTCCATAAAAAATTACCATAAAGTATTTAAGCAATACAGATATTTTGATTTTAAACTGTATAATTATAATAACCACCTCACTTTACCACTATATTGTGCAGGTGGGCATGTGAGTGTAAACTGAATGCAAAAATGTATTTATAAAAGTTGTGTACAGAATCTATAGAAACACTGAATAATTTGAAAGATGCTCATACACATTCACCGAATGATGAAGTCAGTCTCATATGCTAGATCAGTGGTCACCAACCTTTTTAAGCCCAAGATCCCTGACCTCGACCTTTATGAAAGACAAGATCTACTTGATAGAAAAAGACAGCCCAGATTGTATTTAGTTTTTTTTTCGTGGCCAATTTAGATTCTGATTTATTTATTTATTTTTACAAGCAAATTGGCCAATTCTCATACTGGTTGCAGATATTTATTATTATTATTATTATTATTATTATTATTATAAACAAAAATACATAGCCATTTCAAATTAGAGGGAACCACTGCTTTTTAATCACAATCCAAACAAAGATGCTATCACATTGCATGAGCAGTTTTTTTTTTTATTTGAATTAATTGAGATTTAATTTCAAGATTTAAAGCAAAAACACAACGGTCTGACTTTATCTTTGTGAAATTATATGCTACACAAAAAAGCTTGAAACAAAAACAGCAGACAGGCTGAATCAGACGCAAATTCACTCTCTGACAGCAGGTGGCGCTTATGGAGCAGCAGTGATGCAGTGTTTCCTTGGTTACCGCTGTGTAAACAAAGCTGAACTGCGCCAAAGTGTTATTCTATAGTCTTTGACTGCGCTAATAATTAGCTACTTTATTCGGAGGTAAGAGGAAAATAAAATGCCATTACCATCGATTTTTTTTTTCTGAAGACAGTAATTCCTTTTAGAGATTTCATTCACATTCATGTAACCCTTCACCCCTAATTCAATATTTATATTTTCTTCCTATATTTCGAGCATCGTGAACAGTGAGCTGCTCTGCCTGTTACTAAGTTACAGAATTTTCTCCTCTTCGCGTCCGTCTTCAGCGTCTCTGGCCTCTTGTTTACGGCCGTTTACAGACTCGGACATGATGTGGGCTATTTACCTTTATCACTGTCCCAGTAGCTCCAGAAAAAAAACAGAAAAATAAATACAAAATACAGTACAAAGACTGGAGAAATGTAATGTATTTTTGCACTCATATTTCTGTTGTTTTCGCGAGCTACTGGAACAGTGATAAAGATCGACCGGTCGATCGCGATCGACGGGTTGGCGACCACTGTGCTAGATGAACAGCAAACACATTGCAACTGTTCTGCAGCTTCCTGAAGTCACTTCCTGAACACGTCAGACTTGATGTTCAGTATGTCTCTGTTCACACAACACAGGACAGATAATTGCAATTTAAGTAGTAAATTACGGCCTTTAAACTATAACCAAAAGATCCAACTTATCTATTGCTAATGTTCAAGGACAATATTAGATGCAGAGAAACATAGAAACGTAGAAACGCCCTAACTAAACTACTCTGTCTAACCCAAAAAGAAGAATCTTTTTCATTCCCACCTGTTGCTTTGTCTGTAGTCGTAGTAGTGTAAAAGTTTTACTGTAGATATTACAATGGATTAAATATGTAGGGTTTCAAATGAATTATGAAATAAAAAATTGTGTACTTTAAGTGACCAAAGCTGTAGAAAATGTTTAACTTCCTTAAGGAACTCGCCATTTAGTTTCACTTCAGCAATTCTGTTTTTCCAATGATAGTGTATTTCTTTATAATAGTATTTTCTGCTGCATAGAGAGGTGTCTAAAGAAGTGTAACAAGTGTAAAATCAGCATTTTGTCACTCAAAATCCTCCTTTTTCTTATTGTATTAAAAACTGATTCTTTTATTTCGAATATATTGTTTGATTTCATTATATTGTCTTTAGTTTTGGAGTTTATACACAATTGGGAATGAAGTGTACTGGCCCTTTAAGAGACGCTTAACTTTAGGCACGTTCTCTTCTCTTTCAGTTCACTTTAAACTGAGCCGAGATGAGGAAGTCTCGTGGGTCATTGAGTTAAAGGTAATAATATTTCTACATATTAGTTGATGTTTATGTTAAAAACTGTTCTTTGGGGTGTTTTAACATGGAATTGCACCATGTCCCATGTTTTTAAAGTTTATATTGAATGTCTGCTCGCTTGGTTTATGTGATGTTGTTCTCCAACAGATGAAGTTATTGAGAGAAGCCACAGAATACACGTTTATTAATATTCATTCGTTTGTCCAGAGAATAAAGAGCCAGCCATAGACCAGTCTTAGAAGTTTGGTGTCCATTTGTTCTAGGCACACACAACGAGTCAACATCCGTTTACATAAGCCACATTTCCTCTTCTGAAACTGAAAGTGAGTGAAGTTATGTTGACTTCGTCCTTGAAGGCAAAACATGGCGAGTAAAGGTACAATAAACTACACTGTTTTTGGTTTTTCTACAGCTATGTTTGTTGCAAATGCAGCACTTTTTGGGGATGTTTTTCTAACCATTGAACCTTTAATATATCTTAGTTTAAATAGTTCTCTCTTCTCTCTAAGGTCATTCTACAGAAATGTCCACTTTTCAGTATGGCAAGATGTCTTAAAATGTATTTCTCTAACATTTAAACTTAGACCACATTATTAAATTACCCATTGATTTTATGATACAGAAATGACAGCTTTATTATTTTTTTTTTATCTTTTATGTGCATTTATTTAAAGACTGCATGTACCATGTCACTGGTGTTACCTTCTTTGGCAATATTAAAGGTTTTTTTTATGAAATATTGTTTCTCAATTTTTTCAGCACATGTAGTCAGAGTTACAGACAGCTATCCATGTCTGTAATTTATAAAGTAAAAATTCCCAAGCAAATGACCTGCCAGATTTCGCCGAACACTGAGTTCCTGTGATAATATTAGTCACGTGTGAATCCCAACCTGGTCTCATTAGAAAAACGTACCCGTGGGCACGTTTTCGCGAGTCGCAAAATATGTAACGATGCGTACGTCTCGCTGCAGTTTCAATGTGAAATGTCCACTGAGCGGCGCTAAAAGCGTGTTCATTTTTTTTTTTTTTTTTTTTTTTTTTCCGGAGCAGATACTAGGGTGAATATGGTGCGTTTTTATGACGTTGCTTTTTAGACGAATAACCGCGGTTCTGATTTGAAATTTTTGCACTCCGTTGCGTTTTAAAATAACTACGCCTAAACCTACCTGATAGTGTTAACAAAAGAAAACATGACATTATAAAAAGCGTCGACGAACGTGCCATTTCAGCTCGTTTAGATCTCTCTTTGAGCTCTCTTTACCGTGATTCACCCTTTCGCGGGATTCGTACCCAGGGACTCCTCGTCGTAAGTCCAACTCCATATCAGCTGAGCTACCAAGCAAGCTGGTTATGGCCAAAAAAAGTGAAACATACCGAGCCGGTCAAGCGATGCAAAGTCAAAAACATATTCGTTTACAAAGCGTGCACTCTGGTAAAAAGTGTTTAAGTCATAACATCATATTGTGCGAGGAGACATGATAAAACGAGTCGATATTAATCCATAATCCGACCCCCGTAATATCAACCGTGTATGAAAACAATCAAAAGCACTTATTGACGTTTTACCGCCTCTAGCGTTCGTTTCTGTTGGAAACTGCAGCGATACGTATGCATCGTTACGTATTTTGGCGACTCGCGAAAACATGCCCACAGGTACGTCTTTGCCATGAGACCAGGTTGGTGAATCCGCATCTCTGTGAGTTGGCGGCATTGTATATAAAAAATTTTTTTTTCAAGTTTTTTGTTTCCTGTGCACCTTTTTATCCATCTTTTGCAAATAGCAGGCGTTGGAGTGCTTTGATAGTATTTTGGGTGCTGGGTCATATACATAATATACACATGGGTTTATACACTGTACAACTATACAATTAGCAGAAAGAGAAAGCTGAAAACCCTGAGAAGAGTGAAAACAAAAAGAATGATTAGATGGAGATGGATGACATGTATAACACCATGCAGTAAGGAACATTCTTCTGTTTATGAAATATCATACAGCTAGACCTATAACATCCTGTGCTTTATCCCGTGTGAAATTTAGATGTGGGGGGTGATTTCTAAATCACACGAGGTCCCCAGATAATACTAATCCCAAGCAAATGGGGCTAAAGAGAAATCTTCGAACTGTCCCCATTTTACATTTCATGGTGCCATTTTTTTACTAAATGAATAACTTTGAATAAAGTGTATCTATAAATGGTGCCACTGGTGTTACTGATCTTCACTGGTTTTGCCCATAAGGAAGGTGACACCTTTGACCAGTGACAATTTTCATGAAAAATGCATTTTACAAAAAATGGCTGCTGCAAGCTATCAAACCACATGTTGTCACTCATGGTATACTCACTAAATTAAATTAAGTAGTTTAATCCATTTGTATTCTAGTTTTTTACAATTCCCAGACAGTAAAGCAGGTCATACGAGTGAGTTCAACTAAAAGCTATGAAAATCATGACATAAATGATAGAATTTCTAATAACTGAAAAGTGACTTTCCATGGGCCTTTCTTCACTGATCTTCAAGAAATAGGAAGAAGAAAGTCAAGTGATGTCATCACTGTGACTTTTTTATTTTTTTTTTATTACAAAATAAGAGATTTTTTTTGTTAAAGGTAACACCAGTGACAACTCCAGGGGACCACTACTTTCATTATATATTTTATAACATTTGGCATTTACATATCATTTACATCATATGTTTGATAGTTAAGTATACATTATTGTATTTGAAATGGTAGAAAAACCTGTTTCTGAGCTCAAAATAAAGCACTTTCCCTCTGGTGCTTGGAATTTTTATAATTAATTAAAAAACAAATATTGCCACATTGATGGCTCAAGAAAGGTTTAATTGTTCAAATAACATTGTTTCATTGTAAAATATAAAGAAATTGTAATCAATGTTTTTCAATATTTCTGTAAAGGCTAGGGACAGAAAACATGGAGTGTTTATATATAATTATATGTATATAATTATTTCCTTATACGGTCAGAATCTGGTAAATATTTTATTTGTTTGACAATGAAATCTAAATATATAATGCAAAATAATATCTTCTTAATTTCTCAGATGCTTGGACAGCATTGAAATACCTCCTAGGACTCCACATAGCTATTCTCCTTACTCACGTAAGATGAAAATGGTTTGAAAAGGCACATTTAGAAATATGATTTTCACTCTGCCATCATAAGACATTTTTATAGTATCCAACAATGAATAATTTTGTTTGGGATAATGAAATACCTCTGACATGGCCATAAGGCATGCAATAAAATGTATACATTATTTTATTCCAGTTCAGCTACAAAGATGGGCCGCTGGATCACTGGATAAGACAAAAAAGCACAGGTCTGATTTGCTCTTTTGCTAATATTCTGTATTTTAACACAATGACATTGACATTCATACTTAAGTGACTTAAAGGGGCTCTATGTAAGAATGTTTATGTATTAAACTACAGTCTCACATAGCCAGATCTGTGTATAGTTTCACATATAGTTTATAATTAAACTTTCATAACAGTGTAATTTTAATTACCTGATCTGTTGACATGATGTCGGTGAATTGCAGAGCTGTTGTCCATGTCACTTTGTTCAGATGCTTTCTGAATCCTTTGGGGTCTAACTGTTTTTTGGGGGGCCCTAGAGAAAGTGCCCTGACTAGATTTCAGATTTTTCACTGCATTGTTAACATGGCCAAAAGAATTCACAATATATTCACAATAACAATGTATTGATTTAAATTTTTGTTACTAAAGGATCTGAAAATCATCCTGCTGACACGTTCACATAAAACAATATATTGATTTAAATTTTGTAAGACACTTTTGGTTTACAAAGGCCATATACAAGGAGGCCTGAATGATCATAATTAATGCTGTGATTCCTATCTAATCTAATCAAATCAAATTAATCGCACATCAAATAGCTTTAAAATCTCTCCGTCTCTTTCTTTTTCCCCTCAGTCTCCTTATTTTTTTTCTCCTTATTTACGGAGCCGTATCGGCGTCCACTTGCACGCAGTGACAGATCCGCAACGAAGGCAGATCGCGGACCCGCCGTGGCTCCGCGCTGCATCCACTCCGCATCCGCGTTTAAAACCTTACCTCCGTTTGGGACCCGCAAATTGATACAACCGCTACAGTAAAGGCGCCTGCGCGTCCGCGGATCCGACATGGGGTCTGCTCAGAATCAGCTGATTGACAGTGGAATTTACAGCGCCGCCCGGAGGCGGAGATGATCCTCTGGGCGGCGCCAAAACGAATGTGAAGGTCACGTGGGTTTGGCGACTTGAATGCGGATCCGCCTAGGAGTCTCCTGCTGTGTGGGAAAGTTCATAGAAACCTTTCTCATGTAGGTCCCAGTACAGAAAGTAGCACATTTGTTCCTTTTTTTTTCTCGCTTGGCTTCTTCCTCCTTTTGTTCCTCTTGTCCTTTTTCAGTCTTTCCACTGATGAATCTTAAGAAGGAATCTTACAAAGTGACATTTCCAACTCTTGGCCTGGCATACATAACATAGTAATGTTTTTTGTAGTTTTTAGTCATTTTTGCTGCACCATGAACAGGGATGGTTTTAACAATGTTGTCATCTGTATGGGAAAACACAAAGGAAAAATGTTCCTTTTTTACCATTTTTAGTACATCATTTTCATGTAAATGTACCCTCAATCTCTGAGCAGAGCTTATTTAACACAGGGGTTTTTGCTGTGTATATCACTGCAGAGGTATTTCCAACATATTCTTTTACTTCTAAATGAAGAACAAACAAGAATTTTCCTGTGAGTACATCGGGGCATTGAATCACGTTCAGTCACTTACGTTATCTGTGCACGAGTGTGAGCACGAGTAATACGTTTCTACCTGCAGTTCACTTAACCAGTGTTGTTAATATCATGGATTTCTGAATTCTACATATAGTCCCTTTAAAGGGATAGTTCACCCAAAAATGAAAATTTGATGTTTATCTGCTTACCCCCAGGGCATCCAAGATGTAGGTGACTTTTTTTCTTCAGTCGAACGCAAATTATGATTTTTAACTGCAACCGCTGCCGTCTGTCAGTCAAATAATAGCAGTGATTGGGAACTTGAACAATAAGAGTCGAAAAAACTTCCATAGACAAATCCAAATTAAACCCTGCGGCTCGTGACGGCACATTGATGTCCTAAGACACGAAACGATCGGTTTGTGCAAGAAACCGAACAGTATTTATATCATTTTTTACCTCTAATACACCACTATGTCCAACTCCGTTCAGCTTCCAGTTGGTGAGGTCTAATCGCGCTCTGACAACGGAAGTGTTGTCTCGCGCTCATTGAAGTATATGGGCGAGACATCACTTCCGTCAGCAGAGCGGGTTTTTTGACCTCACTAACAGGATGCTGAACGAAGTTGGACATAGTGGTGTATTAGAGGTAAAAAATGATATAAATACTGTTCGTTTTCTCACACAAACCGATCGTTTCGTCTCTTAGGACATTAATGTGTCGTCACGAGCCGCAGGGTTTAATTTGGATTTGTCTGTGGAAGTTTTTTCGACTCTTATTGTTCAAGTTCCCAATCACTCCTATTATTTGACTGACAGACGGCAGCGGTTGCAGTTAAAAATCATAATTTGCGTTCGACTGAAGAAACAAATTCACCTACATCTTGGATGTACTGGGGGTAAGCAGATAAACATCAAATTTTCATTTTTGGGTGAACTATCCCTTTAAATGTCTAAATACTTTTAGAGGTCAGTACATGAAAATACATACATCCATTAATTTCAGTATTTGGCTATTGGACAAAGCCTTTTGTTAGACTTTTTATCTAGGACAAAATGTAATATAGTCAATTCATAATATAAACAATTCCTACATACTATTTTCTTTTTTATTTTATCAGCTGTAACATTTAACTTTATCAGTTATTTTACTTTAGGTGTTAATGAATCTATTGTGCTGCGGAGTGATTACTTTTATATTTACAAAGGTGAGTGTTTTTGATTATAAAAGTTGGATAATAACACTATTTTCAGATATTAATTGTTGTGTAATTGTTCAGAATTTATTCCTGACTATAAAGTGAAATTTTCAATGTTTTTGTAATTTCATGCAATCTTGGTTTCTGTTCAAGGGAACTCGACTCCGAATTTAATGTTGACACTATGGGTTCAGCCCAGTGTCTGCTGAGGCATTGTGGTGGTTATGATTATGGGGATCACAGGCAGAGGATCTTGAAGGGGTTTCTGTTTCTTGGGCTTCTCCTGCTAGCTCCATAGCTCTCATGTTCGATCCCAAAGCCCACTCTGGCCTATTCCGGCTTGGCTGAGTGCATGATGTTGATGTCTAATTTTGAGGTACTAGATGTGGAGGGAGTTGACGCGTATGTTATCAGTGAGATTGAATTTGAACAGGTGTAGCGTTAGTCAGGGATTTGCACACAGTCATTTATATGAGTGATTCCTTGCAAGTCATACATGCTCCCCACTGGTGAGCCTTTTAATTTTTCCAGACAGACTTCCACACTGAAGTGACAGGGTTGTGGAGAAACCCAATTTCTGCTTGTATAGTTACTAACGCACAGAAAAATCATTTGAACGTAGAGGGACTGTGCAGACAGAGATACGTGAGGATGCCTTAGGTAGAAAAGACTCTTGCTAGCATTGCTAGCTATCTCTCCCCTCGGTTGTATTCCTCACTGAAGGGGCCCTGGACACCATGGCAGTGTTGCAGGCCTACCAAACTGATCTATTGAAAGACTTGGGCTAGGGCGATGGGTTGTCTCAAGAAACTGCATACAGCAACAGATTTAGCCGTTACCGGCACTAAGCAGACAGCCAGTGATATTAGCAGCTTTACGGCTGCAATTGAGGTGACGGAGAGGCATCTGTGACTGAATCTGTAGGGCATCACAACATTTCTCCTTGATGCCCAAGTCTTGCCCTCTGGACTTTTCGGACTCTTTGCCGTTCTGCAACAAATGAACTGTGATTTGTTGCTTTACATGTCAGTCAAACATCCTCTTGGCCAATGAAAGCTGCCATAGAGTCCAGAGCTTCTGCCGTCAGTCTGAAGGTCTGGCTACGCAAGACTAGGGGTTCGCAAGGGCAGTGTTTGGGCCAGTAGTGGACTGTGATTTTACTGTCCAACTTGTTGCCCCTTCCAGTGAATCAAGGTCGGCAAGCTAGCAGAGCCAAAGTAGTTTTGTAGTAGTTTGTACGTTGGTAGCAGTAGTATAGACATGTCATCTGGTGGACTTCCTAAAAAGTTCCTTGACTATGTTTGAGCAGAAAGTCACAAACACAGTATTTCACAGTAAACACTGGTTTAAACATTCTGCAATATTCATCATGTTAGTGTAAACACTCTTATACTTTTATATTCTACTCTGTATTACGTTATATTATAGAGCATGAAACATCCTTGTGTCATTTAGATTTATTTAGACATTTAGCAATGAAATGTTCCCTACCTGCCTATAATATTTCATATTTCACACATTTAAGTCTGACAGTATAGCTTGAGAGGTCAAACTAGTAAAATAGGTACAAGTTTATGTAACGATAACATTGTTGCATTACATTCTATTTCTTCTGAAGTAAATTCAAGGCTTATTCCTCACAACGTGTCTTTCAAAAAATCTGAGAAGGCTTGATGCTTTGTTTGAGATGATGGGGGTGCTTACAGGTTTAAGTGGATAATTATCGCATAAATGGCTTGCGTTGCATGGACCACATTACAGATAATGGGCTCAGATGAGAATGATTATAACCTTCATTGGTTTTACATAAGCAGAGAATATTTATTTTAAAAAAGCACAAAGTTTGTATACGTAAATACATTTTCCAGCTGAGACCCTTGGTTGCAAATGGAATAACCATGGCAGTAACTTTTTACTAGTATCTCATTTTACAGAATATTACTAAACATAAAAATGCAGTAATCAGCAATATTAAATTCTCCATTGTTGTTCAGAGTTGTCGTATGAATAGGATGTTTGGTCTGTGAATTGTTGTGATTAGATGGCTGGGTAAAAAGTGACAGGCTGATGGGTCCTTAATGCAGCTGATAATATTTACTGCATTATCTACTTGGCACAAGCTGATTGGTTCATGTTGCAGTTGCAGCCAATGAGCTTGCTGCTAAACATTTAAATGGCTGGTTAACATTCAGAGTTTCAGGATTCCTCTGAAACCTTCCACTGTCCCCAGCTCCACTTGTTTAGATCTGCTATAGGTAAATGATATTTGCTGTTTGTGTCTTAAATACTCACAGAATTGTATTGACAGCAGCAGCGTAGCAGATCTGTTCCACCAAGACCAAATATATTAAAGGGTTAATTCACCCAAAAATGAAAATTCTGTCATTTATTACTCACCCTCATGTCGTTCCACACCCGTAAGACTTTCGTTAATCTTCGGAACACAAATTAAGATATTTTAGTTGAAATCCGATGGCTCAGTGAGGCCTGCATAGGGAGCAATGTCACTTCCTCTCTCAAGATCCATTAATGTACTAAAAACATATTTAAATCAGTTCATGTGAGTACAGTGGTTCAATATTAATATTATAAAGTGACAAGAATATTTTTGGTGTGCCAAAAAAAAAAAAAAAAAAAAATACTGACTTATATAGTGATGGCCGATTTCAAAACACTGCTTCATGAAGCATCGGAGCACAAATGAATCAATGTATCGAATCATGATTTGGATCGCGTGTCAAACTGCCAACGGCTGAAATCACGTGACTTTGATGCTCCGAACAGCAGATTCGATACACTGATTCATAACGCTCCGAATCTTCCTGAAGCAGTGTTTTAAAAATCGTTCATCACTAAATAAGTCGTTATTTTGTTTTTTTGGCACACCAAAAATATTCTCGTCACTTTATAATATTAATATTGAACCACTGTACTCACATGAACTGATTTAAATATGTTTTTAGTACCTTTATGGATCTTGACAGAGGAAATGTCATTGCTCCCTATGGAGGCCTCACGGAGCTATCGGATTTCAACTAAAATATCTTAATTTGTGTTCTGTAGATGAATGAAGGTCTTATAGGTGTGAAACGGCATGAGGGTGAGTAATAAATGACATAATTTTTTTTTATTTTTGGGTGAACTAACCCTTTAACATTGTCATATCCATTACTATGCTAAAAATCTTCATAAATCTTCTCATTTGTAACAATATTAACAAATGAGACCTAATTGTAGTGTTATGTGCATACATCTGTTAAACAAAACAAAATGTTACATGACCCCTAGCATGACTTTGGAAGCAGAGATCACTAATACACAAATATTTTTACTAACTGGATTTCATTGACGACAGTCTAACTATTATTAATGATGTCGTTTCAAAAATTATAAGGCAACAAAGCACTAGATGAAATTGTTAATTTTACCTGTATCTTTTTTCCTGACTCTTATTTTTTCAAATCCAGGATTTGACACTGAAGATGGAATGCCTGGAAATGGACAGAAATGTGAAGAGATGGACAGACCATGTGAAAAATACAATGAAGGAAGACTATCCTATCAATACAGATCAGGTGACTGGAAGCCAATACTAGATGATTGTGTTCTGCAAGTTATAAAAGACCTTGAAAGGAGAGCAAAGGTAAACTACTGATCATCTATTTTATATTGTACACTAAAAGGGTGCTTGAAAACTGATACATTAATGGTGCATATCATTTAGGTAAATTGTGTTTAGATAATTTTAAGTAAACTGAACTAGAATTTATTTTTTTAATAAATATCTTTAAGATATTCAATACACCAGATGTTTGTAAAAGATAGTATATGAATTACATTTTATCAGTAGATATTAAAGAATACAACAGACATTGTAGTAATAGAGCTATATACAGTAATTTACACAGTTACCAGCTTACATAATACAACTTATGTTTATATTTTATGGTTGTTGAACCAGCAACATTTTTTGTTCAGTTTATGTATCATGTATGTGTAATGTTTGTGGGAAAAGTATCCATTTTAAATGTTGCTATTTTTTTTAATTATATCTTTTGTTGCTTTGTAATTTAGGCCTCGGTTGAGCAGGACATACCAGTGTTTGTGGCTCAGCTGAGTAATGCTACAGTTCAGCATAATCAGGAGATAACACAGTCTCCTGTGACTGTCCGAACTATTGTTGGGATACTTGTACACATCACTGATATCTCACAAAACATTACCATCAATAAACCTGTGATGGAGGTGTGTGTAGTTATTTTCAATGTTGCTCTTATGCAAATTTAATGTTTACTGGATCATGCTTGTTACTTCTCCATTTCATTTACAGAATTTCCTTAAAACAGTGGACATACTTGTGTCCGATAAATCAAGAGAAACATGGAGGAAACTAAACACTGGCAACACGACATCAAACACCAGCACTGAACTTCTGAGCGCTATTGAGGATATTAGTAGCCGTCTGACAGATGACAGTTTCACGATCAATGAAACATCTATAGAGTTGATTAGAACTGTAATAGAAAACTCATATCGTGCAAACTCAAAACTGCCAAACTCAACTACTAAGATCCTGATACCGCAGGTTCATAAACCAACCTCCTTAACCATCATAGTCTTCACAACTCTTTACAACGTCCTTCCTACTCGTGACACTAGAAATAACAACTCTAGGAAATCAGATGTGCAGATCAATGGAGATGTGGTCGTTATAAAGGTTAATGAAACACTTAACAACATTTCTTTCACCTTTGACATGACTGATCCATCTTTGGGAAATGCTCAGTGTGTCTTTTGGAACTTCAATCATGAAACATGGGATTCCACTGGATGTGAAGTAAAGCCCTATATAAGTGAAGGGAATGAAACGGGCAAGATTATATGTGAATGCAACCACACAACCTCTTTTTCAATCTTGATGTCACCATTTTTCATTGATGATAAGGCCTTAGACTATATAACTTTTGCAGGTCTAGGTATTTCAGTGGCCAGCTTGATTTTACTCCTCATTATTTACAGAAGGATCGGATGGAGATTTAATGTGTGTTTAGTCAACATTGCCGTGTGTCTCATAATTGCAAACATCAGTTTTATCGTTGGAGCCACGATTGTTCAGCCAGGGGAACCCAGTCCTGTGGTTCCATGCAGTGTAGTGGCTTTCTTCATGCATGTTTTTTACCTGGCTTATTTCTTCTGGATGTTATTCTCAGCATTGGACTTGCATATGATCATCTTTAATATTTTCACATCCAGGCCCTTAATGTTAAGGCCCAAAATGATGGCCTTAGTCAGTTATGGTGTACCTTTGCTCATAGTGGTCATTACTCTTGCTGGAGCTGGAGCTGGAAAATATATTTTGGAATCAGATGTATGCTGGCTAAACTGGGATGAAACTAAGGCAATGCAAATTTTTGTAAGTTTGGCTTTAATTATTGTAGCCTTTGATATTTTGATTTTACTTAAGTTTTTACGCTATATGTGGGGTCATTGGCGGGGTTACCCCGATTCTAATAGATTGTGGGTCATATCCCGCACTACGATCAGTTACACTTCACTATTTGGTCTAACATGGGTATTTGGAATTGGAACCATGCTGTCACCTTCCTATGGGATCCATCTGGTGTTTACAGTCCTCAATTCACTGCAGGTACAGCTTTCTGACTATTGTTCTGTATAATTGTGTTGCATTTATGCAAAACATATTTACAGTCCATTATAATGCACACAATGCAATTCTGCTTTGGTTTTATGAATATGAAATCATAGTATTATTGTACCATTTTTCTTTATATATTTGTATAACTGTTTAACAGGGATTCTTCATTTTGGTAATGAAATTACTGACAGTACCAAAGGTATGATTAATTTTTTGTTATTTGAGTGGCCTAACCGACATGTCTGATAGCAAGGCTGTTGTCATGGTTTCCCCTGTGTGTGTTGTCTTAGGACTCTTGTATTGTTTCTGTATTCATGTTTAATGTTCTTCTTAGTTTCCTGTGTCAGTTTTGTAGTCCTTTTGTTCATTGGTTCTTCTTGACTGTCTCCCCAGATGTGTTTTGTGATGCTTGTTAGCCTGTCTGTCTGTCTGCACATATGTATAAGAGAGAGCCACAGTATAATTATCTCTTACTGAAATATGATGATTTGCTGCTCAAAAAACATTTCTTCTTATTATTATTATCAATGTTGAAAACAGTTTTTGTAGAATCAAACAATGATACTATCCAAGCATTTGTGGTAAGATTAAAAAAAGAGAGACAGAAATAAATCATTCTTTTAATTTGTAATAATATTTTGCGTTATTGCAGTTTTTGCTGTATTTTTTTATCAAATAAATGCAGCCTTGGTGAGCAGAAGAGACATTTTTCAAAAACATTAAAAATTTTAATGTTTCCAAACTTTTGACAGGTACTCTCTCTCTGTGTGTGTATATATATATATGTGTGTGTGTGTGTGTGTGTGTGTGTGTGTGTGTGTGATATGTGATCATATAAATGATTGAACGTTGAAATTTTTAATTCTGTTAAATCTCTCAGGGCTGTCTATTATTATAGATAATTTGCTATTTTATGATTGATTAGAAAAGACATTATAAAAGTGTTGAAGGTTGAAATGAATCATACTTCTTTTTTTTTTACTTGTTTCATGAAAATCCATTCAAGTTAACAAGCCTCCTTTTTTTTCTCCAATAATGCTTGTTTTCATTAACAAATAATAATAATAATAATACAACATTGCATAAACTATCATAGATAAAATTAAGATTTAACCTAAAAGATGAATATACATTGTAACTATCACATCAAACCGTAACCACCAGATCTAAGCAGTTTATAATTTATGTTAAAATGATCAGAGGCTTTGTACACAACTTTAAGCCATGTCATCTCTGTTTTTGCAGGTCAGAGAGACACTGAGTAATGTTTTCAGAATGCTGAGAAAAAGTAAGCAAATACATAAAATCTGCTAACATGGCATCTATCTTCATATACAGTGGGTACAGAAAGTATTCAGACCCCCTTAAATTGTTCACTCTTTGTTATATTGCAGCCATTTGCTAAAATCATTTAAGTTCATTTTTTCCCCCTCATTTATGTACACACAGCACCCCATATTGACAGAAAAACACAGAATTGTTGACATTTTTGCAGATTTATTAAAAAAGAAAAACTGAAATATCACATGGTCCTAAGTATTCAGACCCTTTGCTGTGACACTCATATATTTAACTCAGGTGCTGTCCATTTCTTCTGATCATCCTTGAGATGGTTATACACCTTCATTTGAGTCCAGCTGTGTTTGATTATACTGATTGGACTTGATTAGGAAAGCCACACACCTGTCTATATAAGACCTTACAGCTCACAGTGCATGTCAGAGCAAATGAGAATCATGAGGTCAAAGGAACTGCCTGAAGAGCTCAGAGACAGAATTGTGGCAAGGCACAGATCTGGCCAAGGTTACAGAAAAATTTCTGCTGCACTTAAGGTTCCTAAGAGCACAGTGGCCTCCATAATCCTTAAATGGAAGACGTTTGGGACGACCAGAACCCTTCCTAGAGCTGGCCGTCCGTATTAGGGGAGAAGAGCCTTGGTGAGAGAGGTAAAGAAGAACCCAAAGATCACTGTGGCTGAGCTCCAGAGATGCAGTCGGGAGATGGGAGAAAGTTGTAGAAAGTCAACCATCACTGCAGCCCTTCACCAGTCGGGGCTTTATGGCAGAGTGGCCCGACGGAAGCCTCTCCTCAGTGCAAGACACATGAAAGCCTGCATGGAGTTTGCCAAAAAACACCTGAAGGACTCCAAGATGGTGAGAAATAAGATTCTCTGGTCTGAATATAGAACTTTTTGGCCTTAATTCTAAGCGGTATGTGTGGAGAAAACCAGGCACTGCTCATCACCTGTCCAATACAGTCCCAACAGTTAAGCATGGTGGTGGCAGCATCATGCTGTGGGGGTGTTTTTCAGCTGCAGGGACAGGACGACTGGTTGCAATCGAGGGAAAGATGAATGCGGCCAAGTACAGGGATATCCTGGACGAAAACCTTCTCCACAGTGCTCAGGACCTCAGACTGGGCCAAAGGTTTACCTTCCAACAAGACAATGACCCTCAGCACACAGCTAAAATAACGAAGGAGTGGCTTCACAACAACTCCGTGACTGTTCTTGAATGGTCCAGCCAGAGCCCTGACTTAAACCCAATTGAGCATCTCTGGAGAGACCTAAAAATGTCTGTCCACCAACGTTTACCATCCAACCTGACAGAACTGGAGAGGATCTGCAAGGAGGAATGGCAGAGGATTTCCAAATCCAGGTGTGAAAAACTTGTTGCATCTTACCCAAAAAGACTCATGGCTGTATTAGATCAAAAGGGTGTTTCTACTAAATACTGAGCAAAGGGTCTGAATACTTAGGACCATGTGATATTTCAGTTTTTCTTTTTTAATAAATCTGCAAAAATGTCAACAATTCTGGGTTTTTTCACGCTGTGTGTACATTAATGAGGAAAAAAAATGAACTTAAATGATTTTAGCAAATGGCTGCAATATAACAAAGAGTGAAAAATTTAAGGTGGTCTGAATACTTTCCGTACCCACTGTATATGCATATGTAAAATTGTACTTTATATTTGATAAAATGGTTTCATGTTTCATGTTTATGGTCAGTGTAAATTTAGAATTATAACATCAATTATAATTTGACTTGATTTGAATATACCAAGTAAATAGGATGAAAGCAGTGACAGCTGACGGTAATACTGTGGGTAACTTACAATTAACTGCTTTTAGGAGAGAACAACATACCTGAAGTCATCATTCCTGAGGACAATAAAAGGGCTCCAGAACAAATATCATTACCAGTGATTCAGGTGACACTTCAGAATACTGTTCTGTCATTAATGAATAACTGCACAAGAACAAATGAGTAACGCACTATTGACATGCTAATAACTACTATTAAAGGCACACTATGTAAGTTTCACTTTCTACAAAAGTAGAACTGGAATTCGAGGGTAACGCGGATATGATGTCATTAACTTTGATTTCGGTAAGCTGTTAATAATTACCAGCCTACACCTTAAGGGTCAGTGTACACTGTGCCCATTTGTTTTTTTTTTTTTTATTCAAAATTCGAGAACAAAATTATTATTGTTCTCTTCTGAAATCCTTATCTCATGTTTCTATGTGTATAAATTATGTGTGAATATTCCTGAACTCTCTGACGGTGCGATCTCTATGAAATAATAGTTTACTTAATTCTAAAAAAAAAAAAATTAAAAAAATGAAATATCTGTATTAAAGTAAAAATGAATTGACGCACGGCTTTCCGGTGAAATTAAATACCATTTCAAAAGCAACAAGATAGTGGGAGGATGACATGTCCAATGAGAAAATGAGCAGGATTTTTCAGGTGCTGCTAGTTCAGAAACTTATTCCTGCAGCTCAGATGTTAAACATTGAGTTAGTGTCGATAGAGTATGATGAGATTGAATGTTGAGTAAAAAAGCTTTAAGCAATGATAATAATAATAACAACAATAATTGAGTAATGATGATTTTGTCATATAGGCTAATTATGGTATTAAAAAAAGACAAATCAACAAACGAACAAAAAATTAAGAAATGCTGGGTGTGTGTACTTTGCAGGTCTCCAACCAAAATGTGCATTTGAATGACAATGATGAACATGCTGATGTGAATGATTCAACGGGTCATCATGAAGCCCACAGCAACACTGAGTCACATGACCTGCCAGAATCAGACTGCCTGCTGCCACCAAACACTGACAGGTGATGTATATACACTGACAGGGAGTGTGTGTGTGTGTGTGTGTGTGTGTGTGTGTATATATATATTAATGTTGTGAGCCTATTTTTCTGCTGGAGGTCCTGGACATCTTGTTCAGATACATGGTATCATGGATCCTATCAAATACCAACAGATAAAAATCCAAAAATCCAATAATATACTGTGATTGGATCATCCATCAGGACAATGATCCAAAACAAACATCAAAACCAACAAAAAATTGTGTCACTGAGCCCAAAATGAAGCTTCTGCCATGGCCGTCCCAGTCCCCTGACCTGAACCCTAAAGAAATGAGTGGAGTGAACTGAAGAGATGAAGCACCAACATGGAGCTGGAATCTGAAGGATCTGGAGAGATTCTGCATGAAGGAACGATCTCTGATCTCGTCAGGTGTTCTCCAAACTCATCATTATAGAAGAAGAGTGAGAGCTGTTTTCTTGGGAAAAGGAGGTTGCAATAATTGGGTGCCAATGTGAACTAGAGAAAAACATTTATTTCATAATCCCCCATTTTCAATTGTTCTACTTCAATGAAACGTTAGAATTTTGTGAATTTTTTGAATGAAAGATCAAAAGGATAAAAAATGCAGATTTATTTTCACATCTGCCATTGCTCATAATTACTAAAGGTGGAGGGCACTGTATATGTGTGTGTGTGTGTAATGTTGATCATCTTTTGTGTCTTAATTTCAGTCATAAAGATGACAGCAAAAATGTGCATTTGAATGACAATGATGAACATGGTGATGTGAATGATTCAACGGGTCATCATGAAGTCAACAGCGACAGTGAGTCACGTGACCTGTCAGAATCAGACTGCCTGCTGCCACCAAACACTGACAGGTGATTCCATTTATGTGTGTGTGTGTGTGTATGTATGTATGTATGTATGTATGTATGTATGTATGTATGTATATATATATATATATATATATATATATATATATTATAATATATGTGTGTGTGTGTGTATTGTTACCTTTTGTGTCTTAATTTCAGTCATAAAGACGTTGACAGCAGTGGCTTGCAGGATGAGATTGAACAAAATGAATTAGTTGTGCCGACTGCCCAAAACCAACAAGAAGTCCCGCTCTCTGACTGCAGTAACATGAGAAGCGCACTGATGGTGACAGACTCTCAAGCATAAAGTTACATGTGTGTGGAGCATCATGTAAAAGCACTAGCATTCAGATACTGTTGGCATTGTGGAAATAAGTTGTTTGCAGTTTGCCATGAATGAAGTATCCAATAAGTGGATGTTACAGAAATAAAGAGCCAGTATACTTGTCTGATCGTTCGATATCCTCATGTTGGCCTTCATAACATGACATACCATGAAAATATACTTTTTTCTTTCTGCTAGACTGAACTTTTAGTAAAAACTTTTATCCAGACAAAATGACTAAAGACAAATTCAAACTTTTATTTGAATATCTCTTGTTTTACAGGACCCTTCCAGCAGCCAATGTATGCACTCTGTTCCCAGAGCCTTGTGGGATGTAAAGTATGTGTGCTGCGATGGCGGGAAACTTCTAGCCAGAGTCCTAAATGTGGAGAAGAGGACAACAATGTCAATGAAGTCACTGGCCTTACTGATGCATTTACTGTTCTGAGAGACATGATTTCTGTTGAATAATTCATTAATGTTGTTTGATCTGCCTTATTTTGGTCCATGTTGAGCAAATCTTTTTGTTATTTTGATGAGATCTAACAGCAAGTTTGAAATACAAGTCAATGTTCACTGTATAGTTAGCATACAGTAACATCTGCGTATAGTCAAAGTCCCTTTCAAGGAAAGTCTGTTCACTCAGTGGCCATATTTGCAATGGCTCCGGGGGAAAAATATTTTGGGCAAAATCAGCAATAAAATTAGCCAAGAAATGACTCAAATGTTGGGTTTTTTATGCTCAAATAGTGTTATAAAAAATTCTTTTTTTTCAGGCGAGACCAAGCAATGCGCATGTGCAGTCCTGAGTGCTTCTCCGTCACGATCACTAGTGAGATTACCACCAGAGGGCACTCCAACCTGGACTATTACCACAATATCACTCCATTCCCCATAATCCTTAATCCTACAGGATTGTCCCTCTAATACAAGCTCCGTTTGGATCTTCACTCAGCATCGTAGCAGTATGTAACAGTCTCAAAACACGTTCATCAGGTGTTGTTGGAGCTCATAAATCAAATTGACAGTTCTGAACTCTTGCTTTAATACAAAATACATTGAATGGACCCCCTGACTGACCAGAGCCCTTCAAATCGTCCCAATCTCTCTGCAGGAAACAACACACAGTATTGAGATTCAAGTAAATGTACACCTTTGAATGGGTTAATTTTGTGTAAATTCATCAATTATTGTGTCTTGTGGACTATATGTAAACATCTGTGATGTGAAATATCTTGTTCAGGGAAACACTAAATAGAAACGCAATTTTTCCCCTATTATTTTGTTAAAATTATTAACATTCTGCAAGGTTTATGTAAACTTGACCTCAACTGTACCGCTAGATTATATGAACAAAGCATTTGTGATTATCCTTAATATTTGTAATAAAAATATAAATATTCAGAATATCAATAATAATCATTCTCAATTTTTCTGTGGCCAGGAAAAATATTCTTTCTGAAAGTTGATAGATGATCAATACTGAGTGTTCGCTGGATGAACAGATTAATTGATTGTAATATTAATTCAGCTACATCAAGTTATTATATTAACTGATCCAAACATTTATAATTAATTATTCATATTTCCCTTTTGAGCTCATTTGCTACACATGCATTGTTTAAAACAAGAAGGGCATAACCTTATGAAAAGAAAAAAACATGAACCTCGTGGTTGTGGCAGTTGCTTGGATTCGTCAGCGGTTGGCTTGTCATTATCATGATATTACAATACTGCAGTTATCATGACAGTCCTAACCACAGGCTTCCTCTCTTGCTCGGGCCCTGAAAAATGTCATGGCCAAACTTTCCAAAAACACTGTAATTTGTAGCCATGTAGACATAACTAAATTACATGGGAAATACTCTGAAGATGTAGGGGTGAAATAGTAACTAATCACATGAAATTCCTGTCAAATCACACATTGTAGCAAAGATTAAAGTCATACACACTTTTATATCTGATTTCTGAAATCAATGATGAATTTTGATTTGACATATATGAGTACATAAAAGTTGTTGTGATAATTCAATTTTAAAGCTTTAATATTACATTTAGTTTATTACAGAAGAGCATAATAAAGAAAAGTGCCTTTCAAACAGTAACATGAATTTGTTAAGTCAATAATTGTGATTTAGGAGTTGTATCAACTCATAATGTAATAAAGCATAATGTAATAAATGCACATAATGTAACAAGTATTGCATCATGTAATAAATTCTTCATAAATGTAGTCATTTTCTAAAAAATAATCTTGAGCTCATGTAATGATTTTTCAATGTAATAATTATTTCACAGAATAATCAGGTTTTTGTAGGAGAAATTTATTATATTATGAACACACTATAGCAACTTTTAATGTAATGACAGTTCATAAAGTAATAAATTTGATATTAATACATTTCAGCACAAATGTAATAATAGTTTAATGTAAAACTAGCAGTAATACTTTATTTTACAGTACTATAACAATAAATTGTGCATAATTAAATTATACATGAAACTAACCCTAAACCAAACTCTATTCCTAATCATATAGTAAGTACATGTTGTTATTGATATTACTCAGAACTTAAATGTATAATTTCACTGTAAGACGTAATCACATGTAAGAGTTATCAAACTATTAAAGAAAAGTTGACTTATTAGGCTGCATTGTGAACTCAACAATTTCATAAAGACTTTATTAACTTTGTGATTATGATGTGCTCCATCATTTTGAGTTGATTTGACCCAGAAACACATTTTGGTTTCACAGACAGGGTTTAGTCTAAACCAGGATTAAGCTTTAGTTTAATTAAGGCATTTAAGTAGCTTTTATAATCTTTCACTAGAAAAACACATTACTGGTGTTCATCTTGAGACAAAACAATGACACTGAAATATTTTAAGATCTGTCAGTACAAGTTACTTTCAGTTAAAACAGATCAAACATGCATTTTAGTCTGAGACTAGCTTAAGCCTTGTCTGTGAAACTGGGGGTTTAAGTTTTATGCACTAAATTAATAAAATAAAGCGTCTGCTTTCTAACTATGTAATTATGCATTTGTAATAATTTTTGAGAAATAAAAATTATAATGATTGTCATAAAAATGTAAATTTTCTGCAAAACTATTTATAATTTTAGTGATATGATTCTCTGTAGAGATGCTTTTCATTTTTTTTCTAGATGAATAGTTTTTTATGTTTTAAGTTATTAGTAATGTCATACTCATTACATTTTGTGCAATGATTATATTTTGCTTTATTACATTATTATGAGCTGCTTGTGTGTTCATAATGCATTCTGCTCACATATTTATTGAAATGTGTCATTTAAATATATTCTTCTCACAGATCCATCTAAATGCATCATTACATGGATTATCAAACCATCCTGTTGGATAAGTAAAAGCACAGTCTTCATCACCACTGTAACAATTAGGCTGTCCAGACTCCCAGAACCTGAAAGAACAGATCAGCATTAGATGTTCAGTGCTGCTTCCTGTGTGATATGATACTGACTGTGAGATATGATCATTTATTAGAGAATAATCAGTTTAATATAGTGATTTCTTACCCAGAGGTCATGTTGGTGCCATCAACCCATTTCCATCTGCCCTCCACATCACTGTCAGTCAGACCAATCCAGAAACTAGCAAAACTGTTACTGACAAATCCCTAAGAATAAAAACACAGATAAATTTCATCATTTACGGGTAGATGCTAAACACACACACACACACACACACACACACACACACACACACACACACACACACACTTTCACTCACTTGTTCCTCTCTGTTGTTTATGATGATCAGATCTGCTCCTCTCTCTGTACAGTATCTTCTGCTCTCAGCCCAGTTCTTCTTCTCAGTGGAAATGAAGTAAAGACTGGATTGATAGTAAATCCATTCATCTGTAAACCAGTTTAACTATTAGCACCTTTTTCAGTCTTTTTATCTTGTCTCATTCATCTGTGAGCTTTAGTGTTAGTGGGTAGTAACTCTCTCTTTTAAAATAAGTCACTTAACCCTAAAGCCCCGTTCACACCGCCAGTGACTTTTTCGCTACACGTCGCTAGTCTCTGTACTGTGAAGTCACTTGTGGGCGTTTCTAGTGCTGTCGCACTAATGTCATTGGTAAACTGCACATCTGGCCATATCTATAGAAAGTGCGATCACAAATGATCTATAAAACTAAGAAATCATTCTAATTTGACTAGAAATTAGGTTTAAAATAATTAAAAGTAGCATTAAAAGTAGCATTCTGCTGTTGTGTGTTGTGCCTGCAGTGCAATAAATCATTAACTAGATTAACGATCGGTCTATCAACTAATTAAACTCACTCATACTAAAACGTCATCCGAATTTGACAAATAATCAATTTTCTTGTCCCTAATAATCAACACAATGCAGGGGAAACTGTAATATGAACTGCAGCAGTCATATGTGGAGAGTGACTCTAAGGTAAAGCTAGATGTGAATCAATAGAATAGAACATAGAATCAATGTCATGAAATAGTTACATGACACCTATCAGCAACCTATACACATAACATAAATATAAAAAAATGTGATCTTCAAATTCTGAATGAATTAGGCCTATGGAAGCCTGTTTTCACCACTAAATAAAATATGAAAAACAGTAATTACGAGAAAAAAAGTCTGAATGACTATATCACGCAATTGTGAATTTATAACTTGCAACTGTGAGAAAAAAAGTCAGAATTCTGAGATAAAGTCACAATTACTGTTTTTAATTTTTTATTAAGTGACGGAAACAAGCTTCCATACTGTAAAGCCTATAAATCATGCATAAAAGTGCTTCCTTTATAACCACTAAACTGTCACTAATCTTAATTCATTGCGATCTCACAAAGTTCTGCTAATAGATTAAGCTGTCTGAACAATGAATATCTTATTTGGCCTACATAATAACTATTCACTAACTGTTCAATTATAACAAGAAGATTTGAGTGTGCAGATCTCAGCACTGGACAAAAACTCATGCCTTTAAGAAATCCTCAAGTAAGTTTGTAATTGGCTACATTGCTCAAAAATACGTTGTAAACAGAAAACCTGTTTATATTAGTTCTCAACACAATCGTGTGTGATTGGTTATAGGGCACAACACTCTATAACGCAACATGAGCAGATCTATATTAAATGCCACAATCAACTCTTTTTATTTAATTTCCATTTTCACTTTATTACTAAATTTAGTTTAAATGTGCAGATGCATTTTTGGCCCCTTCTAATTTTTGACCCATTGTCAGGGGAAGGCTAAAGGAGAGTTCAGACTCCACGATTTTAGCCCGACAGGTTTTGAGAAATCGCCGACAAATGCCCGAAATCACAGGCAAATCGGTGCTCGTTCACGCGAGTGACAATCATGCAGTGTGAATGAGCAAAGACGCGATCTGAGAGACGCCCGTGAGATATTTGGCATGCTAAAAATCTGGACCTATCAGCGATTCAAAATCCTGCTGTGTGAAAAGTGTTCTGACTGAAAACTACATCGGCGATGACCGACAGCCAATGAGAGAGCAAGATACAGAGCAGCGAGGAGTTCGGGGAGGAGTTATAGACCACATTATCAGCAAGCATGGCTTCGTTTCAATAAAAGGCTTCTTCTCTGTCTATTTGGACCCAAGAAATGGAAGAAAAATTAGTAGAAATTTGGCAGGAGCACCCGTGTCTGTTTGATGTTTCATCTGAGCTTTAATAATAATCCCAGTCTCACGTGAGAACTCTGGTCTTGCATGTGTGATATCGCGTTGTTTCCTTGTCACATCTCCTGTGTGTTTGGTTGTGAAACGTAGTTTGCGTGCCAGACAGAGTTGTCGGCAATTCTTCCTATTTTAAGTTGGGCTGTGTGTGTGTGTGTGTGTGTGTGTGTATGTGTGTGTGCTGCGCTAACCAACAGGGACAGGTCACTCTGTCACAATTGTAGTCAGTAGAATGTGTAAAGTGGACAATTGAAATAAAGCGTTAAAGGTGCCCTAGAATTGAAAATTGAATTTGCCTTGGCATAGTTAACCAGCACCCCCGCTTTTGGAAAATCCCAAGAAATGACATACCCAAACTAAAACAGATACAGTTTATGAATCATTTGCACTAAAAGCATAAGTATGGTCTCATTTGAAAGCAGACACTTTGCAGTTTATTGTAAAGTCATAATTAATTATTGTCACAATGAAGAAAATAGTTAAATAGCTCCAAAGTTTTGAAAAGTTAGAAATATATTTTTATGAAATATCTTCATGGAAATAAAAGTGAAGTTGGCCTTTTTTCAATCTAGAAATGCACTGCAGTTAAAGCCACATGTCTGACCATGTTACATTTCAAATCTGAAGATGATACAGTTTAAAACTCTAAGTTTTATTAAATGTTTTTCAAGACCATTTCATGAGACTTTATTTTGAAAAGACTCTAAAGTGCTAACTGATGTTTATTGTCATCTATTCAAGTGTATTGTCTATATTGTTTTGTGGTGCTAACTGCCCCATTCAGTTTCAGTCTCCCCTGTGTAGGAACTGTGGATGAACTAGACAAATGAATCATTCAGATGATTCTTTCAAAACATATTTCTAATTCAGAATCAAGGTTCCGGCTCCGGCCCGTCTGCAGATAAAACCAGAACTGAATTGCTTTTACGACACACTATGCTTCCTGATAGCAGGAGAAGTGACAAACCAAAGGGTCACCCAAGAAGATAAAGTTTCTTTGATCACCAGAGCAAAGAAACAGAGAGACAATGCAGACCCTTTTGCTTCCTTACTTCACAGAAAAACCAAAGAGACTGTTCTACAATAAAACTGCATCAAAATTGTTCCAACAATTTTAATGGACTTATCAAACATCTTTTAACTACATACATTTTGCATTATGTGTCCACAAGTACTACCTGTAAAAAGTTATGCTTTAGAACACACACAATTCATGTAAATGTGTTAACTCTTGACTGAATGACTGAAAGTATGCCTTATTTGGACTTTGGACTTGGACTTGGACTTTGGATCTATTTCTTTTCATCTTTCTTAAATTATGGCTTGAATGAAATCTGTTTAAAATGTATCATATTCCAGTTAATAGAAATTATGTTAAAATGGCAGAGACAGACCGGGATGTAACACCTATGTTTTATTGGGGGCAGAGGAAGGCCCTTTTGAAACAGGAAGATGTCAGATTGGCCTAGACTCCTCTGAGGTGTGACAAACAACTAAGTTTAAATGGTTATATTGCAAGATAGTGAACGAGTTGGTTAGTTCTGGGAAAAGAAGCCAAGACAAGTACCAAGAACAATGGAGTAACAAGAAGAACAGACAAGCAGCTCATTCAAGCCATCCAACCTTCACTCACTTTTCTTTTCTTTACTTAATTTTCCTTTACCGCTGAAAGTCTTGTGTCCTAAGTTTCGCCGCAAAGTTCTACCAACTTTTGCCGCTTCAACTCCAGCGACAAAGAGACTTCCTTTCATTGTTCCACACGGACCTGATCTGGACCAATCATCGACTTGGGAAACCCCTCTCTGCACGATGAGGGAAATTCACCTTTAAAGTCAACGCAAGCAAGTACCTCCAGATGAAAACTGAACTGGTGCATTTAAATTAATGATTCATGGTTCGTTCTGGTCTTTGAAATGCATTGATAGGAATTCTGTTAATCAGATCACTCTCTCTCTCTCTCTCTTTCAAAACTCTTTCTCTCTCATTTCCTTCTTACTGCAACGCGTATGAATGTATGTGTGTGTGTGTGTGTGTGTGTGTGTGCGTGCCTTTGTGTTAGATTAGTTTGTGTTAGAATAAATAAAATCTCTTGTAGATTTTAAAAAGAAAGATCTTGAATTGGGGTCTTGTATTATGTGATTCTAAAATTTAATGTCTTAAACTATCTAACTATTTAGTTACCACGCTCTAATCAGTGTTTTCACGATTGTTGGATATTTATATCCGTTACAAGAGCTTATTACGGCTCGAGCAAATGAACGCTGGATGAATCTAAACTACGTAATCTAAACAACTCTTTATAATTCCCTATAAATATTTAATTTGAGCTAATTTTACTTCCTAGGGTTTTCCCTACACCTGAACACATTCACACCTCTCCGGCCTGCTTATGGCTCTAATTATTCTTTTCTTTTGTCTATATTATAATTACTGATGTTCTATTCAAGATGATTTAATCCCTCATTTCTTTCACAAAACTTCTCACTTCACCTTCTTTGAAACTGTATTTAATGCCCGTCTTGAAAAAAAAAAAAAAAAAAATCAGTGAGCTGTACAATTCAAAATGATCTATTTCCATTAGCTCAGAACAGGTGCATCTCCTGGCTAGTTAGCATAATAGCTTAGCACACCAACAAAACACAACAATTTATAAGATTAAAACCATGTTTTTGCTACAAACGTACAAGTCGAGTTTTTTTAAATAACCTTCTGTGATGTGATGTGGCTTCGGATCAAAAATCAGACAGAAAATATATCATTTTAGGCTATTCTGCACTATGAGAAAAGCTATTTCGGTTAGCATTGCATTATAAATATAATCTACTATTATGAATACCTGACATGGCGTGAAGAACACAGATAAACCACATATCGCCACAATCGTGTATTTATTACTTTCAAAAGTGTTGATGTGCACTAGTGATGTGTCATTCTTGAACGATTCGTTCATTTTGAACAAATCTTTAATGTGACTCGGGAAGAACGAGTAGTCTCGGGGGGTGATTCGTTTAGTCGCACATGCGCAATATTCTATAGGTTCTGTACTGCTAGTAGTAGTGCACCTGTTTCAGTCAATGCAGTCTGAGCCGGAAAGAGAATTGATTAGTTCATTTCATGAGTCTTTTGGGTTTTTGAGTCGTTCCTTAATGACGTGACAGACCCATACGCTAAACCAATGCAGTCAATACAGTCAGGCTGTGTGACCCAAGCACATTATATTTCGAAGTAAATAACTTTAACTCTCCAGTTTTATTTCAGTTTGGGTTACAACTGTTAAAGCTTAAGTTATCATAACCTTAATGTTTTAAACTAACATTAATAATTCAAATTCAAAATGTTATTTGCTTTTAATTTATGTCATTATGTCCTTTTTGAGCAATCTTCTTATACATATATTAGACCAATATTTCAAGTCTGCCTATAGGAAAAGCAATTATTATAACAGCAAACTCAAAATTGGAGTAAAATGAACAAACTAGGATATAAATACTTTGTATTGTAGGCTTGGATTATTATATTATTATATAGCCTAGTGTTTATTTACAGATAGACAGTCAAAAAGTTAAATTAATCAATATTTTATTTATAACAGGGCTTTATTTATTTATAAAATAATTTCACACCACAGATCCTCAAGAAACAGTAACAAAAACATAGTGACAGAAATGTCAGAAATAGCGTATGGGTCTGTCACGTGATTAAGGAACGACTCAAAACCCGAAAGACTCATGAAGAGAACTAATCAATTCTCTTTCCGGCTCAGACTGCATTGGTTTAGCGTATGGGTCTGTCACGTGATTAAGGAACGACTCAAAAACCCGAAAGACTCATGAAATGAACTAATCAATTCTCTTTGCGGCTCAGAATGCATTGGTTTAGCATGGGACTGCCTGTCACGTCATTAAGGAATTACTTAAACCCGAAGACTTGTCAGACAAGAGGTGAGGTGAGCTTAATCAGCTTATCATAAACTGAAGACCCAGGTAATGAATTAATCATTTCTGAATCTTATAGCATTGTAGTTTTGTATTGTTTGTAGTGGGATCAACGTTTGCATAAGTAGTAGATGTGTTGGGGAAGTAACATGTAACATTTTAATTACATTTTGCTAAAATGAACGAAATGACACGAAAAAAGATTCGTTCATTTTGCTGAACGAGACTCAAAAGTCTGAATCGGTAAAAGGATCCGAACTTCCCATCACTAGTGTGCACGTAACATTCATGGTTATAGCATAGGATTATAGCAAACTCTGGAAGCCTGTTAGTTCCTGGAAGGTCACATGATGCCTCTCCTTCATCATGTGCCATTTGTGGACTAGTGTGCACAGAGCGCCCTCCGGCTGCATGTATGAGTTGAAAACACAGTAGATCAGTGTATACAGCATTAATATGATGACAAACATCGAATAAATATTACTCTGTATAGAAAATTGACATAAACGTATGAGAATCCATCAATATTTCTCCAAATGTGCATGCCTTTTAGCTAAAAGCCCTGAGGGATGTTATTTTGTCGAGTTTTTTCTCAATGGCTGAGGCTGACGCTCATATTTCAATGAAAAGGTAATGACTCCGTTTCTCATATTCATAACTCCTGATGCATATTAACAAATAACGGTCACTATACAATGTTGAGAGTAAAATAAAGATTAAAATTTGAAGATCGAGTCTTAAATATTTTTAATGATGTATAGTTTGTCAAGGTAATTACATTACATTTAACAATAAATTTGAGCTAATTTCAACAAAGAACCTTCGGTGCGTCAGCGCACCAGTGACGGTTAAAAGGTTAAATAATTAGAGTTCTGTACATGGAAATGACATACAGTGAGTCTCAAACACCAATGTTTCCACCTTCTTATGTAAATTTGATTTGTGCAAAAGACCTCTGAAGAACAGGTGAATCTCAACATAACACCGACTGTGACGCAACAGTCGGGATCATTAATATGTACGCCCCCAATATTTGCATATGCCAGCCCATGTTCAAGGCATTAGACAAGCCAGTATTAATGTCTGGAGCAGCACAGCCGAATCAACGGACTTTATGCAGTTAAGCAAGCAAGAACAATAGCGAAAAATGGCAGATGGAGCAATAATAATTGACATGATCCATGATATATTTAGTGATATTTGTAAACTGTCTTTCTAAATGTTTTGTTAGCATGTTGTTAATGTACTGTTAAATGTGGTTAAAGTTACCTTTGTTTCTTACTGTATTCACGGAAACAAGAGCCATGTCGTTATTTTCATCTTTAAACACTTGCAGTCTGTATAATTCATAAACACAACTTCATTCTTTATAAATCTCTCCAACAGTGTGTAATGTTAGCTTTAGAATCAAATGTATACATCCTAATAAATACCATACTTGCGCGATTAGACATTGCATGACAAACACTTTGTAAAGATCCATTTTATTAGCTGTGTGAACTTTGTTTATGCAATGTATTATAGAGTCGCGAGCTCGGGGGCGGGGAGCATGAGAATTTAAAGGGGACACGTACAGAATTGGCACATTTTTAATTATGCACCAAAATAGGCAGTTAAAAAACTGAATAAAAAAAAAAATCTATGGGGTATTTTGAGCTGGAACTTCACAGACACATTCAGGGGACACCTTAGACTTATATTACATCTGGTGAAAAAGCGTTCTAGGGCACCTTTAACAAATTTATTTTGTTCTAGACTCTTTCCATGCTGTGAATATGTGCACTAGAATTACACTTGACATTCAAACAGGCTGAGACATTTTTGTTCACATGATGGTAGCTATATGTGTTTCTACTCTGTAGTCCTCTGCTATTTGAGACTCTACTTTTAGAAGTTGAGGCCAATAAGTGGCAAAGTATGTCACAGTACAAGAGCTTGTGACATCTTGTCTGTTAAAGCCAATATATTTGCATAATAAAAAGCTCTTCCTAAAGGGCACTATTGTAATATTGTGGTTAGATGTATCAGCCGGGTTCAAATTAGCACAGTACAGTTATACATGAGAGAAAAGTCACTTTACTTACTCCAGTGAAATCAGAATTGATGAGAAAATGTAACTTAATTGTGCTTGAACATTAATGAACCCCAGGTCATATGGTCATATTTTATGATACTTTCAATAGTGCTTTTGTGTTCTTTTAAGCTTTTTCCTCAAGTTCCTATGTGAAATCTTCAAAACATCTTAATTTTTTTTCCACAGAACGATTGTAACTAACAGCACTATGCCTGTAAAGTCAAGCCTGCGGTTTCTCTGTTTCTACACCAACACAAAGATAGAGCAGCATTCTCATCAACATTATTATGAAGGACTCAGGTACGGTGTACATTTTAGGACATCCTCAGACTTCAGTCATTGGACAAAACCGCATCATGCCTCAGACAGAAAGGCTTCAGGTCTCAGGAAAAACAGCATCAGTGTCAGATCTTGTAGGATTAGGCATCGGATGAAACAGACTGACCATCCTAACTGAAACACACAGGCCGAGTAAACATTTTAATCATTTTTCTCTCTCTCCAAAATCATATACAAATGGTTAGTTATTAAATCCTACAATAGCATCAGAAGAACACAAAGCTGAACCAAACACACTGTAGCTTCTTCTGATCTTCACACAATCACTTCTGAACAGCACAGGTCTGACATTAGATGACTGAACATGTGCAGACTCTGATGATTTGATCAAAGTAATGAATGTGATTACCTGTACGCTGAAGTGGTTGGTGTGTGTTTGTCTCTGTCCTGAAGTCATGATCTCTCACACATTCTGCACTCTCATAGATTACCACTGTCATCTCCATTATGTCTGTGTTCATTCCCTCAGACTCAATCCTGATCACGTCTTCATAAATACCATCAGACATTTCTGCTCTTTAACTGTCAAACATTAAATGATCTTGTTCGTTGTTTGTTGTAGATGTAGTCAGCACTCGTCTTCTTTTTAAAGCCAGTGACAAATAAACTTGTGGTCAATGTGTGAAAACAAAAACGTGACAGACTCTTAAAGTTGACATGAAACAGAAGTTGTGAAAGTCTTTTCATCCCTTTTTTGATGTATATTCGAGTGAAACTCGGCCATTGCTATTGCTGTGATGTCATTTGATTGACAGGTTACACCAGTAAACACATCATCAGAGAAGAGAAGAGAAGAGAAGAGAAGAGAAGAGAAGAGAAGAGAAGAGAAGAGAAGTCATTGCAATAGGGAGGGGAAGTTATTTTAATTAAAGATTATGAGGACACATGGATTTTAAATGTGATGTGCATTGATAAATCATTTATAAATACTGCAATATTCCATAAAAAATAATAATTGTTGATTTTAATTTCAGTGACTTATTCGTTGTTGTGGAAAAGTTCTTTATTATTTCAGTGGTGAGAATGTAATGAGACAAACACTCAGGAAATGTCTTTGTTGATTTTATTCTTGTAAGAAAGTTGTTTAAAGAAGATTTCTACACAGTTCTAGAGAGAAGAACACCCTCACCCAGAGCGGCTGTCTTATATACACCTCTTATTGTTCCTTGTTACCCCAAACCAATCATAACACGTTACCATATTAGGATCATAAAAACTGAAAAAAGAGAGGGGTCTAAAACTTATCAGATGCCCTATTGAAGTCCAAGCTGTCCAGACACACATTTGCACCTTTGCTCACTTCCTTTGTTAGTTTCAGAAGTGTTTCTTAAAAGAGAACAGCATTAAAAGTAATTTTCCACTGAACAAGCTGTTGTAAATTCCCCCTGTAGTCAATTATTTTATCACTTAAAACTCATCTTTGATCACCAAAATGACATATTTAAATATTTTTTTCCAAAAAAAAAATCTTCATGCCTTCAAAATAGCTTGAATGTAACTCTACACCCTTGCCTAATTTCAAATTCGCAGATCAATGAATATGTAAATTCATTAGCCCCGCCCCCACTAGCTCATGGCAGCTCAAAGAATCTACTGTTGCTGACGAGCAATATATGCATATATATTGTTATATATGCTTATATATATATATATATATATATATATATATATATATATATATATATATACACATGCTCATATATTGCAAAATCAGCTATATATGCTTATTTAACTTTATAACGTTAAATAAAAAACCCTTTGTGCGTAACGTTACCTTCTGAAATCCTGCAGGCACATGCCTTTTCAGTAGCCAACATGCAATAAATACACAGCCTTGAATGAGCCCAGATTTCTAGCGTATTTACTTGAACTTATCAGGTAAGCTAATATCTATGGTTTGATCCATTCCAGACCTTGTCATAATAATAATAATTTAAAATGGACAGCATAAAGCTTTCTCAGAACGTGACGTGTGATGCCACACTGACAGACATATACACTCCGAGAGCAATATTGTTTTAACTATGTTTTATAGTATTCAAATATTTAGAAGGTCAAAAACATGAGCTTTATTGGCTTTAATTCAAGTCAGCTGTCACTTTACTTTGCCGTGATATGCGCTCGCACACTTGGCACAGCCCTTGCGACGGTTCTGTCGGACACACAACAGTAGCCTAGCTAATAAAAATTATTGGCCTTTTGCTTGACTACATAATCAAACAGCTAATAATAAATACATCTCAGAGTCAGACAGCTGCCTTGTAACAATCAGTATTCTTAACGCTTTGAACAACTCAGAACGTCAGTGGAGAAAGGCTTATACTTCATCATAACATCGTAATAGACTCGCTATATTGATAAATCTACACAATTTTTCAAATCAACAGAAAATATACCGGTATAACTTGGCTTCTCTCAAGACTTTCCTGCTTCAGAGCAGTCATAGTTAATGATATGCTAAAGCCTGCCGGCACGTTGTTGTGATTGGTTACAAGGTAGCCTGTGACATCACAAACACCACCGATGTCAAGCCGCGGGTTTTTGGTTACTGCAGTTTCAAACATAAAATACTCAGCAATGGTGCTGACTTATAGTGATGGGAAGTTCGGTTCTTTTCCGCGAACCGGTTCTTTCGGACAGTTCGATTCAATAAACCCGTTGAAAAAACTGGTTCACCGGTTCTTTTACGCGATGACGTTGTCTATCGCTGGCCGGGATGAAAAAACTTAACACATTCAAATATATATAGTCAGTAATCATAACATCAGTCAACTAAAACATTATAATCTGAAGCGTTTCTTACAATTTAGTTTTGCATCTAAAGCATCCAAACACATGACATATACAGGCAGTGATGTGCAAACAAAGTTTTACAGTTATAAAGTGAATAAATTTGTCTTCATCAGAGCAGTAACCATGATCCTCTTACATTACGATTTATTTGTAATTGAATAAACTTACGTTTCGCCAGATTGGCCCCTCATTTGAGTCCTCTCATAGCATCAGTTGTTTTAGTTAACCGGTGCTGTGATGTTACTGTTCGGTAGCTTCAGATCACACGCTGAATCACGCATGCGCAGTATCATCAGCTCACCGGTTCTCAAATCGGACACGTCCGAAAGAAGCGGTTCTCGGTTGTGTACTGATGATCCGAAAACCGTTGCAACCAGTTCTACCCGAGAACGAGATTGAGATTCGAGAACCGCGAGAGCGATTCAAAAGAGTCGCTTGTTTGCTCTCGCTGTAGTTTGATTACATAATTTTTTATCTTTATATCACCTTGTTTAGAAATTAAATAAGCTGTCCATGGATTATTTATGAAACAAATAAATGTTTCCAATCTTTAAAAAAATTAACTTAAAAGCACAATTGCACAACTTTCACTATATTGCTTTTTAAATAACATTAATATAGAAAAATAAATTTGTAGAACTATTTCTGAACATTAGTTTGATCTGTGTACAAAATATTATGTTCATGTTGGCATGTAGTTTATTATGTACAGTATTATGTACAGTATTATATGCTATCAATCTGCTATGGTGTATTTGGAAAAGCACAATAAACTTTTTGTATTTATTAAGTCATAAACATATTTCCAGTACGTTTCATATTATCACACTGTCCGATGTTCAACAAAACTTGACTAACGTGCTTTTCGTTCTCTTGTATCATCAGCTCACTCATTTCATCAGTATCATCAGCTCACCGGTTCTCAAATCGGACACGTTCATAAATCAGGAGAATAAAGGATAAAAATTTCTCTACAATGTTTAGACAGGGTATCCGCGGGACATTAAAAAGCATTAAAAGTCATTAAATGGATTTTGCGAAAGTTAAGGCCTAAAATTAAGGCCTTGAGGCCTTAAAAAACATTAAAATTAATTTCTACAGGCATTCAATTTTTTAGATAGTTTTGAAGAAAAATAATACTACCAATTTATTTTGAATAAAGTCTAAATATTTAATAACTTTGATTTGCTGTCGCAAAATGTACATTGGTATGATACGCACACAGAACCAGTTTGGTAACAGAACCTTCAGCCGGTGCAAAATTGCCGTAATGCCGTTTTGGACAGCGGCGGGCTGGGACCTGGAGACAGAAGGCTGCATCAGTGTTGCCAACTTAGCGCCTTTTCAGGCCCCTTTTGTGACTTTTTTCCAAGAAAGCACGTTGTGACGAATATAGCAAATTATTAACCTGATTCCGAGACCCCCGGTACTACCGCACGAGCGCAAGG
The DNA here is from genome assembly GCF_024489055.1 of Chanodichthys erythropterus. NCBI lineage: Eukaryota > Metazoa > Chordata > Actinopteri > Cypriniformes > Xenocyprididae > Chanodichthys > Chanodichthys erythropterus. Next base: position 35,564,232 of record NC_090228.1, on the reverse strand, counting down.
TCTTGCTTTCCTGCCGCAGGCGCACCTCTCTGGTCCAGCAGTGCATTCAGCTGAGAATGTGCACTCTGTCAGAGAACAAATAAAATAGATACTATTGCTTCTAACCTGAGTGATCATTTTACGTGTACATATAACCAAAATCACTGCAAATGTCTGTCTTATGTATATGGTGATTTTGTCAGACAACGTCCCAATTGTAAATCAGGATTTTAGTGCTGGTTTAACATGTCAGAGCTCGAACTTTACTTTCCCGACCGGACATGGACCTGATTAAAACGTCAATACCAAAAAAAAAAAAAAAAAAAAACCAACAACAGCAACTTGGGAATCACCAAAACGTGAGTATGACTGATTTTATTACATTTAGTTTTAGTGTCGATCAATAGTGGATAATAATAGGCTGTATTATGGACTGACAATAACAAGGTTGCGCTGTTGAGGCTCGCGCACCATCTCAAAGAGAAATGGAAACATGAGAGAAGCACACACAACCAAGAATGCTGTTTTCCTAAATAGGCTACCATCACGATTAAAAACGTGACACTTATTTCATACAACAGTTCAGTTAACAAGTAGCCTAGTTAATATCAAGCCACTTACATTTTTAGAAGGAACATTGACTGTTTTTGTTCTATTTTAGAACAAACACTCAGCCTTGTTTTCATTACTGAATGATTCAGCGTTTTGAACGAATCGGTTGAGTCAGATTAAATGACCCATTCATAAACAACTGCCTCATTCTTGAATGAATCAGCCATTGGAATGAATCGTTTGAATGAACAAATCAATGACCCACTCATTAAGACAGTTACCTGACGCCACCTACTGGTGGTTTAGTTTCCTTTTTTAAAGTATAATTTCCCCCCAACATTTCTTATTTGTATTTTCAAAAAAATATTTAAAGCAATCCCATAACATTAATTAAAGCAGTTGTAATCAATCAAAAATATGCAGATTTACATATGTCAAAGCTGCAATGAACAGAAATATTCAGAACAAATTTATTTTTCCACCACCACCACAAAAAAAAACTTTTTTTTCCAGACAAACAAGCAAGTTCGAACAAGTGAATGACCGATTTACTCTTGTCCACGTGACAAGGCTTAAAGGTGCCATCGAACGTTTTTTTACAAGATGTAATATAAGTCTAAGGTGTCCCCTGAATGTGTCTGTGAAGTTGCAGCTCAAAATACCCTATAGATTTTTTTCTAATTAATTTTTTTAACTACCTATTTTGAGGCATAATTAGAAATGCGCCGATTCATGCTGGGGCCCCTTTAAATTGCGCGCTCTCTGCCCCCTCCCGAGCTCTCGACTCTATCACTGCATCAGGGTTGCCAACTCTCACGCATCTGGCGTGACACTCACGCTTTCAGCATCAATCTCACGCTCTCACGCACACGCAAGAAATGTCACGCCAAAATCCATTTTTCTCCCCTCTCAATCCGTTAATTTTCTGTTGATGACTAGACCACAGCGTATTAATGACAGGAGAGGAGTTTAAGGCCCACAGCTGTTACATCTCCCTACAACGTTCTCCCTGCAGTATTCTCTGATCGTTGATTGGTTGAAAACCTTGCACCTGATACGTCAGTTGCGTGTGAGAAGTTCAGAGAGAGTTCGGAGCATAGGTTCGGAGTCGGAGTCGGCACGTGTGAAAGTTTGAAAGACAATCAAGGTAAGCAAATAATAAAATGGTGAGCCTTGTCACAACACACGTAGCCTTGCCTAATCAGTATGTGTGCCGAGACTAAGTTACAGACTTCAACTATAGTTGCAAATGTTGTCTGACGTGCGTTATGATGTGGGCTAATAAGAATTGTTGATTTTGATTTCAGCGTTGTTGTGGAAAATTTCTCTATTCCTTCAGTGGTGAGAATGTAATGAAACAATCACTCAGGAAATGTCTTTGTTGATTTTATTCTTGTAAGAAGGTTGTTTAAAGAAGATTTCTACACAGTTCTAGAGAGAAGAACACCCTCACCCAGAGCGACTGTCTTATATACACCTCTTATTGTTCCTTGTTACCCCAAACCAATCATAACACGTTACTATATTAGGTTCATAAAAACTGAAAAAAGAGAGGGGTCTAAAACTTAGCAGATGCCCTACTGAAGTCCAAGCTGTCCAGACACACACATTTGCACCTTTGCCTCACTTCCTTTGTTAGTTTCAGAAGCGTTTCTTAAAATACAACAGCATTAAAAGTAATTTTCCACTGAACAAGCTGTTTTAAATAATACACAAGTGATAAGCATGATAAGCAATGAAAATTCCTCTACAATGTTTAGAACAAGCACTGGACTGTGGCAGGTTACTGGGGAAATGCACATTTGGAAAGGAAATATATTTACAGGAACATTTCAGCAGGTTCAAGATGAGATGAGATGTAAACATCCTCAGTTTAGAAACACATACTGCACACAAACACACTCCCACACATTTTTTTTAAACAAGGACCTTCATCTCGCCGTATCAGTCTCACCCATTCTTTTCTGTTTTTTTTTTTTGTATGTGTGTGTTGGGAAATAACAAAGAGGCAAAACAAACCAATTTAGTAAGGCAGGATGGGGGGTGAAAACTTTTGAACAGGATGAAGACGTCCAAATTGTTCTTATTTTGTTTAATTTTTTTTTTTTTTTAGTACTGCCCTTTGGAAGCAACAGAAGATACTTACATGTTTCCCTGAAGACAAATTAAGTACAATTTACCTTGATCTTCAAATTCAAAAAGTTTTCACCCCCTGCTCTTAAAGCATCGTGTTTCCTTCTGGAGCATCAGTGAATGTTTGAACCTTTTTTAATAGTTTCTTTTTTAATGTTTGAGTCCCTCAATTGCCTTCAGTGTGAAAAGATGGATCTCAAAATCATTCAGTCACTGCTGGAAAGGGTTCAAATATGCAAAAAAATGCTTGAAAACAGAAGAATCTACAAGGATTTTTCTGAAGAACAGAGCTCAGTTTAACTGCTCAGGACAAACAAGGGACTTAACTAGGTGATTAAGAGGACACAGGTGGTGGGCATGACTAATTAACTGAATGGGGAAAACTAGGCCACAAACAGACGATACGTAACAGTTTGGCCCCTCCCAGATAGGCGAGGGTAGGGGTTCTGGAGGAGGGCGAAGTAAAACAAAAACACACAAGTAAAGAGTCCAGGGAACAGAAACCATAGTCCAAGGGGGCGTGGAGGGTGGGAGGAGCCAGGGGAAGACCAGGAGCAGGATGAGTAGATGGAAGTTCCAGAGTTCAGCCAGGATGGTGCTCCACGGCAGAGTCGAGGGAGGGAGGTGCCATGGTGTTATAGTCCTTGACGAAACCATGGGGATGACTGATGGAGACAGAGCTGGTGGAGAAGGAGTCCTGAGCGCAGATGGATGGCCGATGACTAGGCATGACACCGCAGGTTTCGGAGGCCGCCAGGGAGGCGTGGCGATGATCCCATAAGGAGGAGGCGGGGTGCCAGAGGTGTGAGGTGGAACCGGAGCGACAGAGGGCCGAGGCGGAACCGGAGGGAGGGCGGAGCCAGATGGAGCCGTAGGGGTGGAGAGACATCACCCAGCAGACAACTCGTAAGTCCGTGGTGAAGGTGTGGTGACATCCGACCAAGGTGTAGCCGTAGGTTCGAGAGAGCCCAGTGTAGTCGAATGGCTGGTGGTCCCAGGCGGAGCCGAGGGGGAGAGGGAGCCATGGCGGAGGAGTCTTGACAACGAGCCGAGGTAGAGAGACTGGGTCGGAGGCAAGAGGCAGAGCTAAGGGGTCCAGGCATCTAGACGGCGCTGTTGAATGGCTGGCCCGAGGTGGATCCACACACCAGAGGGCTGGTAGAGGAGAAACTGAGGTGCCAGCATGAGACAGCGGCGACTGGGCAGAGGAACTGGCTGGCAGCAGGAGAGGAGGTGGGGGAGGGAGGCTGGGAGGGAACTCAGGAGACACAGAGCTGGACGAACCAGCGGGGAAACGGACAGTACTAGGCTGAGTGGAACCAGCAGGGAGACGGACAGTTCTGGGCTGGACGGAACCAGCGGGGGAAAGGAGACACAGGGAATCCTCCTCTACAATACAGTCCTCGTAAAAAAACAAACAAACTGTCCAGCGCTTGCTCACCCTCTGTGTTGGGAATGTGGGCGGGGCTCCACTCCATCCCCTCGAACTCCACGAGGACTCCCACAATGGCTCACATTGTTGCCGGTTCACATTGTTGCCGACTCACACACCTGATCAGACGTCCGCCTTCAGGACTCCAGTTCAGAGGCGATGGAAAGCTCGGCCCCATTTGTCTCCGCTCCGGCTCGTTCCTCGCGGCAGGTTGATTACCTCCATCTGCGGTGGGCTCTGGCTTGTTGTCCGTGTTGCTAGGTGAAGGCAGGCTGAACTCTGGATGAGGAGCGGGCTGGTGACTTCTTCAGCGATGTCGATGGTGAATGGAGAATCACAGTTCACCAGCACCCACTCCACGTACTCGGCGAAATACCCCCGAGGACCCACACCGGGCAGACGAGCCCTTATTTTAGCGTTGAGGCCTGTGTAGAAAAAAACACTCAGCGTTTCGTCCCGGAAGTTGGTAAGGCACACCAGATCTAAAAATCTTTGGCTGTGGGTCTCGAGGGACTGCTGCTCCTGGTCTAAGTATAACAGCTGGATAGCCGGTAAGTCCATTTCGGTATTGGTCCGTTCTTCTGTCACAATAGGTATCAAACACCAGGCAAACGAAGAAGATGAGATGAATGCAGGCTTTAATGATAACACGTAAGGGTTACACACACTATACAAGGACGAGAACGGACGAGGAATGAGGGTGAACACAGGGTTTAAATACAAGAAGCAAACAACAGACCTTAACAAGGTGATTAACAGGACACAGGTTATGGGCATGACTAATTAACTGAATGGGGAAAACTAGGTCACAAACAGACAATACGTAACAAATGCATTCTGCTCACATATTTATTGAAATGTCATTTAAAAATAGACTTCTCACAGATCAATCTAAATGTTCTATTACATGGATAATCATTCCATCCTGGTGAATAAGTTAAATAAGCACAGTTTGAGTCTGTGATCTCTTTTCCAATTTTACCTTTTATAACATCATCATCATTTTCATAGATATTAGTGGTTTGTCCATCTTTTCGGTGCATTTTTTCAGGTTGTACTCCTCTCTATATATCTCATTTACACTTCCAGTTTTAGTGTCTTCAAGATGCCAACAAACTAGTACTAGTTTCTCCTCTGGAGTGAACTGTGTTTTGTTCCTCATCTGTGTTTGTGTTTATTGGTTGTATTTATGCAATAGGAACTGTTCTGTGGAAATGTTTCAAGTATTTATGCATTAAGGAACTTCAAGAGTAACTGAAAATATTTTTTAACAATACAGATTGTGTACATTTAAATGCATTTATTATCACAGAATCACTCAGTGTTTTATATGTAAAGTCTGAAGTACAAAGTATATAATATATATTTATGTAAGTTTTATATATATATATATATATATATATATATATATATATATATAATTATTATTATATATATATTTTTTTTAATTATGCTACAAATTCTGTCAATTGAATTTGAGCTAAACTAGTTTTGACCCCAGAATATTCCTTTAATTGGAAGATAGTCTTGAGGGTTTTCGATCTGGTTTCTAGAGTATTTTTGCTGGTTTCTTGACATTGAGTGCACCGTCTTTCTGTAAATAAAGTGTTTGGTTCAGTTCAGTAAAGTGTTGTTCCACACATGCTCTGATCTGAGCCGAAAATGGACTGTCTGGATAGTGACGCGCCTAAAGACCAATTCACACCACAGACAGACGCCGACAAACAATGATAGACATGTTCATCAGGTGTTGTTGGACCAACACAATGTATGCACTCTGTTCCCAGAGCCTTGTGGGATGTAAAGTATGTGTGCTGCGATGGCGGGAAACTTCTAGCCAGAGTCCTAAATGTGGAGAAGAGGAGAACAATGTCTATGAAGTCACTGGCCTTACTGATGCATTTACTGTTCTGAGAGACATGATTTCTGTTGAATAATTCATTAATGTTATTTGATCTGCCTTATTTTGGTCCATGTTGAGCAAATCTTTTTGTTATTTTGATGAGATCTAACAGCAAGTTTGAAATACAAGTCAATGTTCACTGTATAGTTAGCATACAGTAACATCTGCGTATAGTCAAAGTCCCTTTCAAGGAAAGTCTGTTCACTCAGTGGCCATATTTGCAATGGCTCCGGGGCAAATATTTTGGGCAAAATCAGCAATAAAATTAGCCAAGAAATGACTCAAATGTTGGGTTTTTTTATGCTCAAATAGTGTTACAAAAAAGCTTCTTTTCCAGGCAAGACCAAGCAATGCGCATGTGCAGTCCTGAGTGCTTCTCCGTCACGATCACTAGTGAGATTACCACCAGAGGGCACTCCAACCTGGACTATTACCACAATATCACTCCATTCCCCATAATCCTTAATCCTACAGGATTGTCCCTCTAATACAAGCTCCGTTTGGATCTTCACTCAGCATCGTAGCAGTATGTAACAGTCTCAAAACACGTTCATCAGGTGTTGTTGGAGCTCATAAATCAAATTGACAGTTCTGAACTCTTGCTTTAATACAAAATACATTGAATGGACCCCCTGACTGACCAGAGCCCTTCAAATCGTCCCAATCTCTCTGCAGGAAACAACACACAGTATTGAGATTCAAGTAAATGTACACCTTTGAATGGGTTAATTTTGTGTAAATTCATCAATTATTGTGTCTATTGTGTCCAAAACTGATGTTTCTGGAAGGATGAAAAATACTGTAATTTGTGGCCATGTAGACATAACTAAATTACATGGGAAATACTCTGAAGATGTAGGGGTGAAATAGTAACTAATCACATGAAATTCCTGTCAAATCACACATTGTAGCAAAGATTAAAGTCATACACACTTTTATATCTGATTTCTGATATCAATGATGAATTTTGATTTCATTGATTTGATTTGACATATATGAATACATAAAAGTTGTGATAATTCAGTTTTAAAGCTTTTCACATAATGTCAGGTTTTTGTAGGAGAAATTTATTATATTATGAACACACTATAGCAACTTTTAATGTAATGACAGTTCATAAGGTAATAAATTTGATATTAATACATTTCAGCACAAATGTAATAATAGTTTAATGTAAAACTAGTGGTAATACTTAATTTACAGTACTGTAACAGTAAATTCTGCATAATTATATTATACATGAAACTAACCCTAAACCAAACTATATTCCTAATCATATAGTAAGTACATGTTATTGATATTACTCAGAACTTAAATGTATAATTTCACTGTAAAAATAAAGAGTAATCAAACTATTACATTAAAAAAAAAAAGTCGACATATGAGGCTACATTGTGAACTCAACAATTTCATAAATATTTCATAAATCTCCATTGTTTTGAGTTGATTTGACCCAGAAACACATTTTGGTTTCACAGACAGGGTTTAGTCTAAACCAGGATTAAGCTTTAGTTTAATTAAGGCATTTAAGTAGCTTTTATAAACGTTCACTAGAAAAACACATTACTGGTGTGAATCTTGAGACAAAACAATGACACTGAAATATTATTTTAAGATTCTGTCAGTACAAGTTACTTTCAGTTAAAACTGATCAAACATCTGAGACTAACTTAAGCCTTGTCTGTGAAACTGGGGGTTTAAGTTTTATGCACTAAATTAATAAAATAATGCTTCTGCTTTCTTACTATGTAATTATACATTTGTAATCATTTTTGAGAAATAAAAATGTAAATGATTGTCATAAAAAAAATAATTTTCTACAAAACTATAATTTTAGTGATATGATTCTCTGTAGATATGCTTTTATTTTTTGTAGATGACTAACAGTCTTTTATGTTTTAAGTTATTAAAAATGTAATACTTGTTACATAATGTGAAGTTATTACATTTTGCTTTATTACATTATTATGAGTTGCTTGTGTGTTCATAATGCATTCTGCTCACATATTTATTGAAATGTGTCATTTAAATATATTCTTCTCACAGATCCATCTAAATGCATCATTACATGGATTATCGTGCCATCCTGTTGGATAAGTAAAAACACAGTCTTCATTACCACTGTAACAATTAGGCTGTCCAGACTCCCAGATCCTGAAAGAACAGATCAGCATTAGATGTTCAGTGCTGCTTCCTGTGTGATATGATACTGACTGTGAGATATGATCATTTATTAGAGAATAATCAGTTTAATTCAGTGATTTCTCACCCAGAGGTCATGTTGGTGCCATCAACCCATTTCCATCTGCCCTCCACATCACTGTCAGTCAGACCAATCCAGAAACCATCAGAACTGTTACTGGCAAATCCCTAAGAATAAAAACACAGATACATTTAATCATTTACGGGTAGAAGCTAAACACACGTTCACACACACACACACACACACACACACACACACACTCTTTCACTCACGTGTTCCTCTCTGTTGTTTATGATGATCAGATCTGCTCCTCTCTCTGTACAGTATCTTCTGCTCTCAGCCCAGTTCTTCTTCTCAGTGGAAATGAAGTAAAGACTGGATTGAAAGTAAATCCATCCATCTGTAAACACAAACAGTTTAACTATTAGCACCTTTTTCAGTCTTTTTATCTTGTCTCATTCATCTGTGAGCTTTAGTGTTAGTGGGTAGTAACTCTCTCTTTTAAAATAAGTCACTTAACCCTAAAGCCCCGTTCACACCGCCAGTGACTTTTTCGCTGCACGTCGCTCGTCTCTGTACTGTGAAGTCACTTGTGGGCGTTTCTAGTGCTGTCGCACTAATATCATTGGTAAACTGCACATCTGGCCATATCTATAGAAAGTGCGATCACAAATGATCTATAAAACTAAGAAATCATTCTAATTTGACTAGAAATTAGGTTTAAAATAATTAAAAGTAGCATTAAAAGTAGCATTCTGCTGTTGTGTGTTGTGCCTGCAGTGCAATAAATCATTAACTAGATTAACGATCGGTCTATCAACTAATTAAACTCACTCATACTAAAACGTCATCCGAATTTGACAAATAATCAATTTTCTTGTCCCTAATAATCAACACAATGCAGGGGAAACTGTAATATGAACTGCAGCAGTCATATGTGGAGAGTGACTCTAAGGTAAAGCTAGATGTGAATCAATAGAATAGAACATAGAATCAATGTCATGAAATAGTTACATGACACCTATCAGCAACCTATACACATAACATAAATATAAAAAAATGTGATCTGTTACAATAGCTGGTTGTAAGCAAGCACGCATGACAATGAAGATAGAAGTATAACCCTCTTTAATAAATCCACACAGCAGGTAATCCACAGACAGGTTCAACAGTGAGACAACCACACAATACATGAACAATACCAGACAACACTGGACTGAAAACACAGGGCTTATATACACAGACAAACGAGGTGGGTGATTGAACACAGCTGGTGGTGATATTGAAGGTGATCAGTAGCTATGGAAACAAAGTAGTGGTGGGAAATGGTACAACACAAGTCCAGAAACAGAGTGCACATGTAACAGTGATCTTGAAATTCTGAATGAATTAGGCCTATGGAAGCCCGTTTCCACCACTAAATAAAAAATTAAAAACAGTAGTGATGGGAAACCGAGGTTCATTACTCGAAGCTTTTAACACAGTGCACATTAGCGACATCACTCTTGTCTTGGATCAATACAGTTCTGTCTCTCATCTAATCTCATCTAAATTAATTTGTGACAGTGAGACCACTCGTGTCAAGTGTAACCTGGTCAACGGATTCAGGTATTGATCAATAATATAAAATATACAATTATGTGATCATAACTGACGTGAGTAGTTAAAAAAATATATTTTGGGTGAGCTTTTTAACCCTTATGTTCTGTTCGGGGTCTCTGAAACCACAGCAATAAAACATAAATGCATTTTCCTTTTATGCATCAGGTGAAGCGCCATTTTTTTCAAACCAGCTGTCTCGATTTTCCGATACTGTATGATGTTCGAAGCTTCAAACGTCATCGATCACGTAGTATTGTCATTTTGATACAAGCTTCGGTACAGTGTGTGATACAATAGTGCTTTGAAAACTGCGTCGGAGCATCAGAGCCCCGGTATCAACCGTCCCATCACTAAAAAACAGTAATTATGACTTTTTATCTTGCAATTCTGACTTTTTTCCTCACAAAAAACAAAAGTCATAATGACTATATCGCAGAATTGAGTTTATATATCACAATTCTGACTTTATAACAAGCAATTGTAAGAAAAAAAGTTCTGACATAAAGTCACAGTTACTGTTTTTAATTTTTTATTAAGTGACGGAAATGAGCTTCCATACTATAAAGCGTGCATAAAAGTGCTCCCTTTATAACCACTAAACTGTCACTAATCTTTATTCATTGCGATCTCACAAAGTTCAGCTAATAGATTAAGCTGTCTGAACAATGAATATCTTATTTGGCCTACATAATAACTATACTTTTTTTTTAAAAAAAAAAGTTCAATTTTAATTTTCTATGAGAAGATTTGAGTGTGCAGATCTCAGCACTGGACAAAAACTCATGCGTTCAAGAAATCCTCAAGTAAGTTTGTAATTGGCTACATTGCTCAAAAATACGTTGTAAATAGAAAACCTGTTTATATTAGTTCTCAACACAATCGTGTGTGATTGGTTATAGGGCACAACACTCTATAACGCAACATGAGCAGATCTATATTAAATGCCACAATCAACACTTTTCATTTAATTTCCATTTTCACTTTATTACTGGAATTCACGAGTGATTTGCATTAAGTTGAAATATCTGAACTTTTGTCGCGTGTCTCCCGTCGCTTGACACGCCTACATTCTGTCGCCAACGGTCACTGTCGCTTTTGTAGCAGGAAGTCGCCAGCACTCCATTAAAATGAATGGGATCCTGTCGCTTTGTGACGCTTGCAGTGTGAACAGGCTGAACAAGTGTCAGTTATGAACACAATCTCAATAGTATTCACAGGGATTGTACCTACACTCCACATCTAGGGATTTCATGAAATTGTTATAATTATAATTATCCTAAAAAGAGGAAACTACGGTGTCCATTTTAGGACATTCTCGCATCTCAGTCATACAACGAAAAGGCGTCATGCCTCAGACTAAAAGGCTTCAGTGATCGGACAAAACGGCATCGCACCTCAGTCTCAGGAAAAACGACGCCAGGTGTCAGGTCTCGTACAATTAGGCATCGGACAAAACAGCCTCAGACCAAAAGGCATCAGATGAAACGAACTCAGACAAAACGGCCTCAGAAAAAAAGGCATCAGACAAAAAGGACTTAAGGAAGCAAATTGCCCTGCCTCAAAGTGACATCACATGTACGCAGTTTTCTAACTGTTAAATGTTACACCAAGTTGTATAAAACATAGTCAATTATTTTGTAAATTTGTATTATTCGCTAGTTTTATTTGTTTGTATAAAAAGTTAGATAAATAACACATTTCTTGCATTGCAAACTATCGTGAACACTTCTGAAAATGAACCATGGTTTTATTATAGTAAAAGTGGGGTAACCATGATTTTTTTCTTATATTGATACTATTTGTATAACAATAGTTTTACTACAAATCCTACCATAAACTATTTATGGTTACCATGGTTAACTACAATAACCATGTTTTTTTTGTAGTAAAACTATGATTCATTTTCATAAGCAAAGTAAAAAATCTTTAGAACTATTAAACTGCGTTGTTAAAACCACAACTGCTTTGTGTACAGAGGTAACCAGGGAAACGGCTTTATTTCTGCTGTTCCAGCGCCACCTACTGTCGATTACATTTTAATTCAGATAATTGCTATTTTTCTGCAGAGTGCTGACCAATGTGAAAGTCGCCATGTTCTTTTCTGTATAGAACCTGTATAGAAATATAAAAAGGGGGGAGAAAGAAAAAGATAACTGAAGGATTGCATTATGATGGGATAAAAGCCAATAGAAAGTTATACAAAAACATAGCCAAAAAAACAAAAAACAAAACTGATGACTTTTTGTCTGAGTCCGTTTTGTCCGATGCCTAATTATATGAGACCTGACACCTGACGTCATTTTTCCTGATTCCTGAAGCCTCTCAGTCTGAGGTGCGATGCCGTTTTGTCCGATGACCGAAGCCTTTTAGTCTGAGGCATGACGCCTTTTCGTTGTATGACTGAGGTGTGAGAATGTCCTAAAATGAACACCATAGGAAACATTTGTATGTTCTTTACATTTTACATTGTAAATAGGTTTTATACTTGAATTTATGGTTCACTTTATTTTGATGGTTCACTTTAGACATTGACTAACTATAATAACTGTAGTCAGTGAACTCTCATTAGAGTATCAGTAGACTGTTAGTGTAGGGTTAGGGTCTGGATTAGGAGAATAAACTGACATGTAATTGTAAAGTTACTTATAGTCTGTAAAATATCTGTTGGGGAACACCAAAATAAAGTGTTGGTATGAAGCAGACGGTCTACTGATAGTCTAATGAGAGTTAGTTTACATGTAGTTGCAAAGTTACTTATTGTGGGACAACAGGTCTTCGCAGGCCCGCTGTCAGGCGAAACTGGGTTTGCCCGAAAAAAAAAAATAAAAAATAAAATATGGCAATCACTTTTAGGTGACAATCACCTTTTTCTTGGTCATTTGGGTCATTTATGGGGGGTGGGTGCGCGCTGCCCTTCATCTGCATGCCATGCGGGCTAGAATTGCAAAACATTATTGGATAATTCTTATAATTGATATTTCTCTGGGCCAATCGGAATCTTAGCACTTTTCTCTTGGCCAATCGGAATCTTAGCACTTGCGTCAGAATCTTGAAGCACACAGCGCCAACTGAGAGATCGTCATTGAATGGCTACACGCGAGTCTGATGCAAAGAAGCTTATTGACAGTTAAATTCAAGGTAAGTCAAGCTTTTTGGAGCAAAAATAACAGCTATTTGTTTGCTTGATTCAATTAACGTCAGCTACTGCTTTTGCATATTGTATTGTCATCATACCTATGACGTTAGCTAGGCTTATCGTTAGCCGGGTGCTCTGCCCTGAGTAACGTTACGGCTACTACTCGAATTCTTAGCTAACGTTACCCTGAATATTAAGTTGTTGTGCGTCCGCATGAGTGCGAAGGTGTCATTCATGATGTAAGTAAAAAGTTAAATGTGACTTTACACAATAGCTGATGTGAGAGTAAGTGTAACATTAAAGGACAACTCCGGGGAATTTTTAAGTTAATCTTGATCGTTTTACCTTTGTGAGTACTGTCTATAGAAAAAAAAACGAACCGGATCGGTGCTTGCAACGCGGAGCTGTTACAGTTAATGCCCAGAGCTCCCATTCAGCTAAAACGGCAGTTATGGGGGCATAAACCTAAAGAGTGTCTTTGTGCCTCTTAACAGACACAAAATGCAATTAAAATGTCTGTTTAACATGTACAGGGCCCTTACATGACAACGAGATGCGTTTAGCCACTTAGATTGTTAAAATTTACCTCAATAGTAGCGATGTGATGTCCGCTCGCGAACGAATCGTTGGTTTAAAATTAGTTGCCTAACTTTTGGACCAAAGCCATTTTATTGCCAATGATAAAGGAGCACAACTATATGAGTGTGTTTTCAATATTTTTACAGCTGCTGAAGCCCTTCCTGGACCAAGTACTCCAAGGATACATTGCATGTGGGGAATACCTGCAGAGCAAGCTGCCACTGGAGAGCATGACCCTGCAGTGCCTGTCTGCTGTTGACCCTATTGCAAGGGGGCACTCCAAGACTGGACGTCTGCTGAGACAGCTTGCAGAGATGTTAAACCAGTTTCTCCCTGCTGATGTGGATGTTCAACAAGAGGTTAGCTGGATAATGCACTTCCCTAATGTTAGTATGTAATGCTTGTTTGTGAGTCTTGTGTGGATGCTTTTGATATTGTTGCTGTTTATTTTTTAACCCTGCATTTTACTGCTGTGGAGGTTAAATGTCCCTGGTGGGATAATTAAATGCTTATCTTATCCTAGGTTCTCCAGTATAGCGTAGACCAGAGTCTGCCAACTTTCAGAGAAGGAGATGATGCTGTCAGCTGTCTTTGAAACAGGAAGGTACCCAGGTCTCAGCATGGCAGTAAAGGCAGCGTTGTCTGTGTTCCATGGGCCACTAGTGGAGTCTTCATTCAGTCTTATGTCTGAAATCATTGACTTGAGAAGTGGCAGCATGAACATTTCCACTCTGAGTGCCATCCAAACTGTGAAACACGCTTTGCTGACCCGGAAGCAGACAGCATTGCAGATGTTTAAAAGAGAAGACCTGAAGTATGGGCCAGTGGACCAAAGGATGTGCCACAACATCATGTCGGCCGGAACCAAGGACAAAGCTCTGAGGAAGCAGGCAACCCTAAAGGAGATAGAACGAAGGAGGGAGTTTGACTGCCAGCCATCCTCAAGTGCTGCCGCAGCAAGAAGAGCCAAGGCAGAAGAGGAGGCGCTGGCCAGAAAGCAACATGCAGCCAGGTGCAAGAGAGCTTGTGAAACACTCATCCAAGCTAAGAGACAAAAAAAAAAAAATGTTTTTCATGTCTGTCAGTCTTTTATTTTTTATTTGTGTCATGCGTCACAACACTACCTTGCGTTTCAATGTTGTAAATAAAATCATTTTAAAAACATTAAATGTGTCATTATCTTTAAGTCGCGCTCAGAAATGTGTAATTTGCATATTAAAATCACAAAAAAAATCAAGCTTGGGGCACCCCCCACCCCCCACGACACTGTCACCTTTTTTACTCTGAGGAGTTTGCAGGTCTGCAGTAGACAAACAACCAAAGCTATATACAAAAGTAACAAACAAAAATCAAAGAGAAAATTATATACATATATATAAATATACACACAAACTACTTCAATGACAATTAAATCGCTTACGGCACCACACTTGCTCGCTCGCCAGGTTAACTGACCACACTTACTTCTTTGGGGCTCCTCTTTATAGTCCAAGCCCCGCCCCTTTTGTTAAAACCATCACAAACATGAGTGGGTAAGTATTCAGGTGAGTATATACATTTTCACAACACCACATAAATATATACACATAAAATAACAAAATATTTATAGAAACAAAATCTAGTCAAAATAACAAATACAAATGTAGATATAAATAATACATAATAATAAACACATAATAAACACAATAAACACATAATAATAATGCCACATTTCCATTATCCCCCCTTATTAACGAGACAATGGACAAGCCGACTTCGGTTGCTTCGTGCCGACTCGTCCACACACAGCAGTCCCGGCACTATTTATCCAGGCCAATTATTATTTACTCCAACTGATGGTGGCGAAGCAACGCAAAAGACCGGCAACACAGACACTGACAAACACAGAACACAGGTATGTGTATATATACACGATAACATGACAAAACATAGAAACAGAAACGAAAGACAACCCAGGTATGTATGCATGTATGCGGGGATTCTGACGGGGATGGAAATGGAGTGGATATGTTTGTGTGTATGAAGAAGACCAGCGTGCTAATGGCGTGCGTGTGCACCCACATCGCCTCAGCAGGGAACGGAGGATGAGGTAAAGACTGTTCGGTTCACTGTTCTTTTCACACTGCATGACTATCTTGGCCAGCATTCAGTCGCTGCTGTGTTCACACTGCACGATGTATCGGCGACAGAAGGTTTCACTGCATGACTTTACAATAGGAAGAATCGCCAACAACTCTGTCTGGCACGCAAACTATGTTTCACAACCAAACACACGTGAGATGTGACAAGGAAACAACGCGATATCACTCGTGCAAGACCGGAGTTCTCACGTGAGACTGGGATTATTATTAAAAACGGTAGCCTGCAAGAAGCTTGCAATACGCATTGCCTGTGCGCTGATTTGCATCAAAAACAAGAAAAAGAAAAGAAGAATATGGAGGAGGAAATGGTTGGGGAGACGCTGATATTGTGGTCTATAACTCCTCCCCGAACTCCCCGCTTCTCTGTATCTTGCTCTCTTATTGGCTGTCGGTCATCGCCGATGTAGTTTTCAGTCAGAACACTTTTCACACAGCATGATTTTGAATCGCCGACAGGTCCAGATATTTAGCATGCCAAATATCTCACGGGCGTCGGCGACTCGTCGGCGATTCTCTCATATCGCGTCTTTGCGCATTCACACTGCGTGATTGTCACTCGCGTGAACGAGCACTGATTTGACTGTGATTTCGGGCATTTGTTGGCGATTTCTCAAGACCTGTCGGCGAGCCAAAATCGGGGCTAAAATCGTGCAACGTTAAACTCTGCTTAAGTTGGGCTGTGTGTGTGTGTGTGCTGCACTAACCAACAGGGACAGATCACTCTGTCACACTTGTATTCAGTAGAATGTGTAAAGTGGACAATTGAAATAAAGTGGTAAAGGTGCCCTAGAACTGAAAATTGAATTTACCTCGGCATAGTTAAATAATTAGAGTTCTGTACATGGAAATGACATACAGTGAGTCTCAAACACCATTGTTTCCTCCTTCTTATGTAAATGTGATTTGTGCAAAAGACCTCTGAAGAACAGACGAATATAACTCAACATAACACCGACTGTGATGCAACAGTCGGGATCATTAATATGTACGCCCCCAATATTTGCATATGCCAGCCCATGATCGAGGCATTAGACAAGGGCAGCCAGTATTAACATCTGGAGCAGCACAGCCAAATCAACAGACTTTATGCAGGTAAGCAAACAAGGACAACAGCGAAAAATGGCAGATGGAGCGATAATAACTGACATGATCCATGATAACATGATATTTTTAGTGCTATTTGTAAATTGTCTTTCTAAATGTTTCGTTAGCATGTTGCTAATGTACTGTTAAATGTGGTTAAAGTTACCATCATTTCTTACTGTATTTACGGAGACAAGACTGTCATTATTTTCATTATTAAACACTTGCAGTCTGTATAATTCATAAACACAACTTCATTCTTTATAAATCTCTCCAACAGTGTGTAATGTTAGCTTTAGCCACGGAGCACTATCAAACTCATTCAGAATCAAATGTAAACATCCAAATAAATACCATACTTACGCGATTAAACATGTTGCATGATGAACACTTTGTTAAGATCCATTTTGAGGGTTATATTAGCTGTGTGAACTTTGTTTGTGCAATGTATTATAGAGTTGTGAGCTGAGTTGGGAGCGCGAGCATTTAAAGGGGATGCGTGCTGAATCGGCGCATTTATAATGATGCCCCAAAATAGGCAGTTAAAAAACTGAATAAAAAAAAAATCTATGGGGTATTTTGAGCTGAAACTTCACAGACACATTCAGGAGACACCTTAGACTTATATTACATCTTGTAAAAAAGCATTCTAGGGCACCTTTAACAATTTTATTTTGTACTATAGACTCTTTCCATGCTGTGAATATGTGCACTAGAATTACACTTGACATTCAAACACCTATGAATACTAACCAGATTATATTCCTGCTCTGTAGAAACTACTAAAATGACAAAAGAAACTCACCCAGTTTACCAAGACTCATCTGAAGATCATTTTTCTCCAATTTTAGCTGGTCTCTCTCATTGGTCAGGTTTTCATTCTTGGATATTAACTGTCGACTCTCTAGAGTGAACGTGACACACAGCACTATGACTGCAGTCAGCAGAAGAACACACAGCAGCACCAAACACACTGCAGCTGCTCTGGAGCTTCTGATCTTCACACAAACACTTCCTGAAAATGACAGATATCAAGATAAATGTTTTCTCAAAACTAATTGTATGTTTGTGTTGTATGTGTACCTGTATGGTTTCTCTTGGTTCAGTGTTTATATTGCCATGAACAGGCTGAGACATTTTTGTTCACATGCTGAAGCTATATATGTTTCTACTCTGTAGTCCTCTGCTATTTGAGACTCTACTTTTAGTAGTTGAGGCCAATATGTGGCAAAGTATATCACAGTACAAGAACATGTGACATCCTGTCTGTTAATACCAATATATTTGCATAATAAAAAGCTCTTCCTAAAGGGCACTATTGTGATATTGTGGTTAGATGTAGCAGCCGGGTTCAAATTAGCACAGTACAGTTATACATGAGAGAAAAGTCACTTTGTCACTTTACTTACACCAGTAAAATCAAAATTGATGAGAAAATGTTGTCTTTTTAATGTGATTAAAATCAGCACATGACACACGTTTTACTATGATGTTTTTTTTAAGATGCTTTCAATAGTGCTTTTTTGTTCTTTTAACCCTCAGGGGTCTGAGGTTTTTCGGGGCCCAGGAGAAGGTTTGACATGCCCTGACATTTGTGCTTTTTTCAGTTGTTCATAAACATATTAATGGAAAAAGTGGCATTACACTGTATTCAGCACAAACTAGGCTACAATAATATGTGAGTAACATGTATGTACATGTTTGTATTTTTGAAGGAATAACGTTTATGCGTGGTTATTGAAAGAACTAAAAACTTAAGTCACTGAAATAAAGCCAAAAATATATATATTAAATTTGTGTTCACAAGACTTCTGGGTATTGGAGGTTGTAGACTAGAGTTTTTGCTTCAAAATGAGGTAAAAATTATGCTGCCTACTCATTCATATAAAACAATAGAGAGATTTAAATTTTCTAAAACATCTTTGGTCAAGAAACACAGTATGCGTGGAGGTGTGAATCCTCATGTATAATGGGTGATTCTCACCTGAGAAGACAAAAGAATTGCATAAAGAGCTCTAATGAGCTGCATAAATAATGAGCTCTTTCAGTCAGGTAGGCTGTGAAAAAATCATGTCTCAGCTCATCATGGTGTAAATCAAACATACAGAAAAAACTGCAATACTGTGAAATATTATTACAATTTAAAATAATGGTATTCTATTATATTCTTTAAAATTTCTGTGATGAAAAGTGTCTGAACAATTATGTTACCTCTATGGCATTTCATATAGGCTTTTAGCTTAAAAGCATGCGCATTTGGAGAAATATTGATGGATTCTCATATGTTTGTCAATTTTCTATACAGAGGAGTAATATTTATTCAATATTTATTGTCTTCACTATGAACGCTGGATACTGTTTTCAATTCATACTTGCAGCCGGAGGGCGCTCTGTACACCTTTAGTCCACAAATCCATATAAAGAAGAAGAAGAACCAGAAACTAACGGCATGTCTTCTAGAGCTCACTAACCATGGCTTTAACATCCAGATAAACACTTTTCAAGACAATAAATACACGATTGAGACGATGAATGCATGCATTGCCTCTGAATTTGCCTCTGAATAGCGCTGGCTCCGTGGGCGTGGCTGCATTAGCAGATAATGAGCTGAATCACCGGCATCTGACATGGCTCTCTTTTCATACAGATTACATAAACAGAGAATATTTGTTTTCGATTTGACTTACACGATTTAAAACCTGACATTTCAACGTTTTTTTAGACAGAAGTCTCATTTTTTGTGATTAGTATTCACTAAGTTACAGTTAATTTTCAGAGAACTATCAGATTGGACTTCGTTCAGAGGGAGACGAGAGATCACGCATCATGTTAGTTTTCTTTATTTTGCAAAAAGCACAACATTTTGTTTTTACTCTGAGTGTATACAAATAAAAGAAGATATTCCACAGATTAAAATGGTGTATAACTCTTAATTGTATGTGCAACATTGACGGAGTATTTTGAGTCTCTTTCACACTGGTTAGAAAAAAAACGCGGTGGTCACGCCGGCGATACCCTCAGACCTCAGAGTGTTAAGCTATTTCCTCAAGTTCCTGTGAAATCTTCAAAACATCTTCATTTATTTGCCACAGAACGATTGTAACTAACAGCACTATGCCTGTAAAGTCAAGCCTGTGGTTTCTTTGTTTCTGCACCAACACAAAGATAGAGCAGCATTCTCATGAACATTGTTATAAAGGACTCAGGTACGGTGTACATTTTAGGACATCCTCAGACTTCAGTCATTGGACAAAACCGCATCATGCCTCAGACTGCAAGGCTTTCAAGTCTCAGGAAAGTCAGTGTCAGGTCTCGTACAATTAGGCATCAGACGAAACGGACTGACCATCCTAACTGAAACACACAGACTGAGTAAACATTTTAGTCAGTTTTTTTTCTCTCTCCAAAATCATATACAAATGGTTAGTTATTAAATCGTACAACAGCATCAGAAGAACACAAAGCTGAACCAAACACACTGTAGCTTCTTCTGATCTTCACACGATCACTTCTGAACAGCACAGGTCTGACATTAGATGACTGAACATGTGCAGACTCTGATGATTTGATCAAAGTAATGAATGTGATTACCTGTACGCTGAAGTGGTTGGTGTGTGTTTGTCTCTGTCCTGAAGTCATGATCTCTCACACATTCTGCACTCTCATAGATTTCCACTATCATCTCCATTCTGTCTGTGTTCATTCCCTCAGACTCAGTCCTGATCACATCTTCATAAATACCATCAGACATTTCTGCTCTTTAACCTTCAAACATTAAATGATCTTGTTCATTGTTTGTTGTAGATGTAGTCAGCACTCGTCTTCTTTTTAAAGCCAGTGACAAACAAACTTGTGGTCAATGTGTGAAAACAAAAACGTGACATCAGACTCTTAAAGTTGACATGAAACAGAAGTTGTGAAAGTCTTTCTTCCCTTTTGTGATGTATATTCAAGTGAAACTCGCCTATTGCTGTGATGTCATGTGATTGACAGGTTACACCAGTAAACACGTCATCAGAGAAGAGAAGTCATTGCAAGAGGGAGGGAAAGGTATTTAAATTAAAGATTATGGGTGCACATGGATTTTAAATGTGATGTGCATTGATGCAATATTACATCAAAAATAAGAATGGTTGATTTTAATTTCATAGTGACTTATTCATTGTTGTGGAAAAGTTCTTTATTCCTTCAGTGGTGAGAATGTAATGAAACAAACACTCAGGAAATGTCTTTGTTAATTTTATTCTTGTAAGAAGGTTGTTTAAAGAAGATTTCTACACAGTTCTAGAGAGAAGAACACCCTCACCCAGAGCGGTTGTCTTATATATGCCTCTTATTGTTCCTTGTTACCCCAAACCAATCATAACACGTTACTATATTAGGATCATAAAAACTGAAAAAAAGAGAGAGGTCTAAAACTTATCAGATGCCCTATTGAAGTCCAAGCTGTCAAGACAAACACATTTGCACCATTGCCTCACTTCCTTTGTTAGTTTCAGAAGCATTTCTTAAAATACAACAGCATTAACAGTAATTTTCCACTGAACAAGCTGTTTTAAAGTCCCCCTAGTCAATTATTTTATCACTTAAAACTCATCTTTGATCACCAAAATGACATATTTAAATATTTTTTCCACTGGAAAAAAATCTTCATGACTTCAAAATAGCTTGAATGTAACTCTACACTCTTGCCTAATTTCAAATTCATGGATCAATGAATATGCAAATTAGCCCCGCCCCCACTCATGGCAGCTTAAAGAGTCTTCTGTTGCTGTAGTGACGAGCAATATATGCGTATATATTGCTATATATGTGTAACCCCTCACCCAGGTCCTACTCGCCCCGCTCTCGAACCCGGGTCTCTGTCGTGGGAGTCGGATGCTCTAACGAGGAGGCTAAAGGCTGCAACCTCTAGCGTCAGTCGCTAGAGCGTCTCTTGAGATTAGAGGAGTGAGGTTTACTCGCACAGCAACTACTAGCTGGCCTCCGTTACACTCACGCCCCTAAACCTCACTCCCATCCTGGTCACGGCACCAATGTAACCCCCCTCACCCAGGTCCTACTCGCCCCGCTCTGTGCGGGCCTCGAACCTGGGTCTCCGGCGTGGGAGTCTGGTTCAAATTGTGGTTTTCGTCTATACTGCTAATTTTGCCCTTCATGACAACTCTGAGGGGGGTGAATTTTTTTAGAACTCATCTGTTTAAATTATATTAAGCCTTAAAGTTCTGCATAATTAAGGGAGTGGTCACTTGAGTGACAGGTGGATTGCCGCTGCTGTCCGTGAGCCTCAGCAGCTAATTTCAGCCACTGAATTTGGCATCTCAGCCGTATTTGTGCTTTTTTCTGGATTATTTTATACAATATATGGCTGCTGCATTATACTCAAGACAGATGTACGTCTGTGTACATGTGCTCGCATGCGGAAGATAAACAGAACACATGTTGTGGGATCATCGTGGCATTGGCTAAAAGTTTTGTTCCTGAGATTTACTACAATGGCAATACCAGGGCCCTCATTTATCAACAGTGCGTAGAAAAGGTTCTGTATTTTGTCTTACGAATGAAATTTAGAATGTGCCTAAGTACAAGAAAATCCACATTTATCAAACGCGCGCACGCAGTTCTTACGCACATGAGTAAGCAATCATTGTTGATAAATACCACATGTGCATAAGTACCATGCTCGTTCACGTTCATGGTCATTAGCATTCGGAAACGCCTCCAATTAACCATATATGGTGACAACACTTCCCTTTAAAAATTACGTGATTGTGTTTTTTCCTCACCGCAATAATGGCAAAGAGAGCAAAGAAGAGGAACTTCACAAACACAGAATTAGAGATACTTGTAAACGAAGTTGAATCCAAACAACAGATATTGTTTAGTTCATTCACTGCAGGAGGAATTACAAATAAAAAAAAAATGCTGCATGGGAGAATGTCACCAATGCAGTTAATTCCGTTGGGTCTGAGGAGAGAACTGTCCCAGAAAAAAAAAAAAAAAATGGTTTGACATTAAAGTATTGGCTAAAAAACGTGTCACAGCACACAGACGAGAAATGTCCGCAACTGGAGGAGGACAGACAACAACGGAACTTTCCCCATTGGACAACCGCATAGCCTGCATCATCGGAGACACAGCTCTGTCCGGGATTACTAAGGACGGTGACACTGATGCTCTTGAGACAGAACAAACCGGGCCATCTAACACCCAAAGTGAAGGTAAAACAAACCAACTGGAATAGGATATTGTGTTTGCATACATTTTATTTCAATTTGTAAACTTTTTTTTAATGAAATCATTCATAGGATAAACTCAATTAAATTAATGTGAACATGTTTGTCCTTAATAGCGACACCCGTTGTGCCTGAGGAGCTGGGCCCATCCATTGCCCCTTCCATGCGCCGTGCGCCAAGAGTGCTGAGTGAGGCGGTGCTACAAAATCAAGAGGAAACAACAAAATCCATTAATGACCTAAAGGATCAACTGAGAAACATAACGAATGTATTGATTCAAATCAACGAGTCTCTGAAAAAGATTGCCTCTTGCGCAAATACAATTGCTAATAAACGATAAACCGCTGACTAATGTGATTTCAGTTATTTGTTTCCAAGAAGCTGCAAAACACAAAACGAAATCGCTGTAATGTTTCTGCACTCGAGCAAAGGCCAGACTTACTTAAAATGTTTGTATGATCCTCTGTCTTGTCTGAATGCCAGCGGCATTAAGAGGTGGCAGGGGCACTGCATCGGGCATAGGGCCGTCTGGTCTTGGGGGTTCCTGCAGAGGGATGCCCTGTCTGATGGCCTAGTTGTGTAGCACACTGCAAGCCATGATGATTTTGCACGCTTTTTCTGGCTGATACTGCAGTGTCCCTCCCATGCTTGACAGACACAGCCATCGTCCTTTCAGCAGGCCTACTGCGCGCTCAACTGTGCTCCTTGAGCGCGCATGGGCACGGTTGTACGCCTGTTCCTGCTCGGTCCTCGGGTTGGTTAGGGGGGTCATTAGCCATGGCTTTAGCGGGTAACCTTGATCACCTAATGATGAAATAGTTTTAAGTAATTGTACATAGCCCTACAATAGCATTTTAAACATGTTGTAGCCTTAAATTCACCAATGAGCCAGCCATCCTCAACAGCGCCTTCTTGGAAACGCACACCCACAGAGCTATTCTGCAGAATGAACGAGTCGTGTGTTCCTCCAGGCCACCGCGCAACGACGTTTAATAACAACAAATTTGCATCACAAATTATTTGCACGTTAACAGAATGAAACCCTTTTCTATTTACATAATTAAATTCGTTGGTTGATGGTGCTTTTATGGCGATGTGGGTGCAGTCTATGGCTCCAATTATGTTTGGGAATCTTGCAATAGCATGAAAGTCCCGTTTTATTGCAGCTTGTTGAGGATTTCGATAAGGGAACTGGATGTAGGTTGGGGCCAAGGAAATAATTGCATCAAACACTGCCGGCATGATCCTACTCACTGATGGCTGGGATATACCACATATGTCTCCAACCTCACGCTGAAATGTGCCAGTAGCTAAAAATCCAAGGGTGGACAGGAGTTGGATGTGCATGGGAATGGCTTTCGTGCGATTTGTTTCTCTCTCCAACACTGGTCCTAAATCACGATACAAATCCAGCAGTACATTTTTGGGAAAGCGGTACCTACTTAGAAGCCACTCTGTGCTCTCGCCAAGCAGATCAGCGCGATCTTGGAAAACGCGCTCTCTGCGGAGCGCATTGTTTGCCAAGTCTTCCAATAACGCAAGATAAGCCATTGCACTGAGACAAACATATTTCACAGCTGTCTTTTATAGGGTTTGACACCAATTAAGCATCGTGTTTAAAACTAGACAAATTATAAATTGAGTGTTTTTTAACTAAAGGAAACACAGGACATATGTGGATTGCTTAATGCTTACTGTGACACTCTTAAATGCTTTTTATGTGTAGTGTCGCTATTCTACCACTAGATTATCTGCGTAAGCATGCTCAGAGGTGTGCTTATATTTACACACATTTCTACGTATAAGTACAACTTGGTGAATCCCACACTTTGCGTGAAACTGTTCTTACCCACTCACTACGCACAAATCTGTCCGTACGCACCATTGATAAATGAGGGCCCAGGAGGATATACAACTCCAACAGCACTGTTTGGATATAACTGCTGCACTATTTTGAAAAATTATACTTTGGATATGTGCTCATTAGTCTGAGAACATTTGAGAGGTATACAGATATCTGTACGTATAGAGTTTTACATTATAAACGATGGTCAGATTGCATCCTTTCTTGAAGAATGATGATGGAGAGCAAATCATTCCGAAGATAATGTGATGCAAACAATGGATAATATATAAATATTTCATGGATTTAACGTTTTTTTTTTTTGTTTTGCAATGGACATTTTACCCAAGTGCCATGGATTGGATTCATCTCACGATCTCTATTTCATTATAAAGGTTATTTGCACAACCCACACAAATTAATTAATGGTGTTGGAGCATCTATAACGTTATCTTAAAAAAAAACACCGCAGATTGACAGTAAACCTTTAGTACTATCTAATGATATTGTTATCTTTATTAATATTTTAGATAGTATCTAAGATAGATAGCTCCTGCTAACATGGTCACGTCGCGCTAGGCGGGCATGGTTTAAGCAACCAGTCACATGGGCTCCAACCACGTCCCGCCTCTTTGCCCATTTTCAGTTATCCGTGAGTGACGTGTGGTGACGCACTGCTAAGATGGCAGCAGCCTCATTTTCGCTTCAAAACTGCTGTTCAGAACTTATGGGTGACGTCACGGACACCACGTCCATATTTTTTTACAGTCTATGGTATTTACTTGAACTTATAAGGTAAGCTAATATCTGTGGTTTGATCCATTCCAGACCTAGTCATAATAATAATAATAATTTAAAATGAACTAAATAAAGCTTTCTCAGAACTTGACGCGTGATGCCACACTGACTGACATATACATCCGAATTATGGTCACATGCCAAGAGCAATATTGTTTTATAGTGTTAAAATATTTCAAAAACATGAGCTTTATTTTAATCAAACAGCTAATAATAAATATATCTCAGTCAGACAGCTGACTCCTAACAATCAGTATCCCAAACGCTTTGAACAACTCAGAACGTCAGTGGAGAAAGGCATATAGTTCATCATAACATACATCATACATCATAATATACATCATAGACTCGCTATATTACTAAATCTACACAATTTTTCAAATCAGCAGAAAATATACCGGTATAACTTGGCTTGTCTCAAGACTTTCCTGCTTCAGAGCAGTCATAGTTAATGATATGCGAAAGCCTGCCGGCACGTTGTTTGTGATTGGTTACAAGGTAGCCTGTGACGTCACAAACACCACCGATTTCAAACCGTGGGTTTTTGGTTTACTGCAGTTTCAAACATAAAATACTCAGCAATGGTGCTGACTTATGAATTTGCACATGGTTCATCTTAAAGCATATTAAAAAACAACAACAACAACAACATAGACATATAGACAACATTAAAATCTTGATTTTCACCACAGGGGGTCTTTAAATGATACACAAGACAGAGAAAACAAGTATCAATGCATCCATTCATAAATCAGGAGAATAAATGATAAAAATTCCTCTACAGTGTGAAAGCGAACCGAACCAAGACAAAAATGCAACATTGTAACAAATGTAGTCCCCATTTCGGAACAAAACAAACAATCCATAGGTGTGTAAACACCCTTATTTCTTTTATTGGGTCTCTCTACTTAGACTAACACCAGGCCATGAGAGAAATCCAGAGTAGCTTTAGTTCTGGCAGGTCATGGTAGTCAAGCTCACATCAGCTGACACTCAGCTGATTCACCTTGACCTATAGGAATACGACACCTATCACCGCATTCATATATATGTGGTCCATTCAGTATTATCAGCAGCTTATTGCATTGCTCAGGAGCTACTTAAATGACAAATTTAGCGGACGAGACCACTATGAATTGTATAATCCGAAATTTAGAGAATTTACACGGATTTCACTTCATGTTCAATTTGGAAGTGACCTGAAACATGTCAGATGAGATCTGCACTCGTCACGCAAGGGGGAAGGACATCAAGAAGGAGATAAAGAATCCATGTTTCACCCTCTATAAATCTCAGCATCTTCACAAAGCAAAGCTAAGTTTCCTTTTTAAGCTCTTTCAGTGCTTCCCACATTTTGTGGACGGGAAAACACAGATCATGGTACCTGATGTGATTCAGTTTCAAAAGGCTATAATTTCATGTATGCTCCACACGTTTCAAAGTTAATTGTGGTCCTGTTGCACGTTCTACCTGCTCACACAGTGCTCAGACTGCTTCAAAGTGGTTCACAATCAATGTATACTATAGTGCACATTTATGCCAAGTGATTGCTTATGCTGATATGACTAATGCTGTTCAACATTGACAAAAGTTTACTTTATGGATTTGTAAGTTATTGTAAATGGTTGTAAGAATGTTATTATCTACCTCATCTAAACATGAATGAGCAGCCCGCAATAGTAAGCATACACATGTGTATTTAGGATTTGTTCATAAATAAGTCATTAAAAATGTATACTCCCCCTGGGTATTATTTTGGTTTGCAAACTGTATTTAATTTGATTTATATTCAATTAATGATTAACTCCATTTCATATACAGTAATTACATTTCTCGTTAATTTGAAGTTAACTATTGTAGCTTCTGACCATTTTTGTGCTGTGGGTAGAAGGATTTTCCACACAGCTACAAGTATTTCAGATCTGTGGGAAGCACTGTTTTGCTGAATACTATCAGGTTATTGACAACATGCCTGTTTAAGGCATCTGGGATGGGCAGGGATTTTTTTTGCCCAGAACAGAACCATACCGCCAATCCTGTCATCTTTGGCAATAGTGGTCCTGACAGAACTAAAACTGAGAGTGTAAGTTAAAGGTACAAAGTGGTTACCCGTGATTCTCCTGTGTTCTCCTTCTGTTTCCTAGTGGATTATATTGAAGAGTGTTTTGTTTGGACTCCTATTCGTCAAGCGATTCCTTTCTACCACAGTACACCATGACAAGTACTACTAGTAGTAGTAGTAATAATTTCATGAATATTTAAATCTGGTGCATTTCGTAGCTGTCAGGGAGTCAACCCAGTCACCACCGTCATCACGCACCACATTCACCTGATTACTAATTTCCTGCACCTGTCTACAATCACCAGTCTACTCTACAAAACTGCACTCTTCTTGTTCATTCACTGTCTGGTCTTAACCTTACCTTGTTGTGTTCTCGGATCGTCTTACCTGTGCTCTACTCACCTGTTGTTCCCATACCATCCTGGTTCTCCTCAGCCCCTGCTCTCTGTTGTCTCAATGCTAATTGGTTCTTGGATCACCTGGAAAAGACACAACGACTGCATCAGTCACAGATAAGCTGAACCAAGACTTTCCTTATCCAAAAAAAGTTTAAGATCTGCTGATCCTACATCCTGACATAACATCACATGAAATACTAAGGTGAAGTACATTGTATTTAGCATTTAAGGTAAAGATGATATCAGATGAATGATTCTGTTAAAGGGGCTATATGTAAGATTTTTACTTTAATAAAGCATAAAAATACCCCAATAAGTTTGCAGATATTGAGGAAACATGCTAAGTTCAATTACTTGTTTCTCAGTAAAACAATGCTACAGCCAGATATTTTACTTTAATGTCTGTCTTTGTTTTGGTTTGTGCGAAAAACGCGTGCTGCAGTTTATCCAATAGTATTCGACATCACAGTTGCCAATTGGCGGAAAACACAGCGTATTGCAGTAACGGCAAACAAACTGGGTCAGAGAATAGCAGATTCTACCTAACCTAAAAAAAACTCTGAATCTATCTAAATATCTCTATGAACAACAGCATATTAAAACACAGATAAATCAACTCATCAGCTTACAGTGTGTAAGTCTCCTCGGCTTTCATTGTCAATTGCGCTCCCTCTTGTTGCGTGCCAAGCTGGCCACCCGTGTCTTCGAATGAGGGGAAGGGGCAAACAATATTTTGAATTTGGACTGCAGTACCCATTTCGACCACTGGGTGTCATTCCTACATAGAGCCCCTTTAACCCTTAAATGCATACCTCGGGTCTTTTGTGACCCGGGACGTCATTCACTACCCTCCTCCTCGTTCATTTTTTAAAGTTAGACATCAACCTTCTTGGTATTCCTCAATCAATTCATTATAAAGAATATAACAAGAACAAAAAATCATAAAATTATAAAAGAGTGCCTATTTTTGTATTCATTTTTTGTAAAAATTGTATAGGGTCGCAAACGACCTGAGGTGTGTATGAGTGTACATATATTTTTCTGCACAACAATAATTGAATCTTAGATGACGGAATAAGTGCGATTCACCTTTATTCCACAAGGTGGCAGTGTCTGATACACAATGCTGAAGTGACGACTCATTCAGACAGAAAACGAAATAATAGTAACAACATGAAATGGCTCAGTGATTTACTGCAGAGTAAGTACTGAACGCAATGAAATATGACTGTAACTGTTACTGGATTGATCTGGTGAAGCTGTTAGTGATAGAAATATTGATTTTGAAGATGTTGAAAATGAAATAGTTTTGAGAATACGTTTGAGATCGCGAATGGGCTCATATTTGTGACCAGAAACATAAAACTAGCCCATTATTTGCTGAATTTACTGGGAAATGAGCTCAGATGAGGACAGTGATGGCATAAAACATCTGCTCAGAATGAGCCCTTTCAAGCTCCAAAAGGTAACAAAATACGATTTATTTTATTCTTCTGTAATTGTTACTCTAATATCAGAGGAGTTTTATATTATCGCGACAGGTAGAGATCCTTCCATGTTAGATATAGTTCCGGGTCGATAAAGACCCGAATATGTAAGAATGATTGGCGAAACAGTCATGCATTTAAGGGTTAAGCAAAGTTTCAAGCAAGAGTTTTCTGCCACTTCCTTTTCTCTTTATTGTAAGTCAAATAAGCCAGAGACTCTCACTTATTGTCATTAATGGCTCTTGGAGCACCTGTCCCAAGCTTTGAATAGGTATGCAGACTGATTGGATTGGCACCTATGCATTTGATTGACACTGTTACGCTAATTAGATCATGGCTGGGAAAAGCCGGGAACGGGCTGATTCCTGCAATGCATTTGGATGCTTTGTTTAGATTGTCTCCACCTCTACTGTATGTATCCCTCCCCCTTGAATATATATAAACTTCAGTGTACACTGCCTTGATGACTTCAGCTACCGACAGCACGTGTTCTCAATAAAGATTCCTGCTGAAGACACATCCAAGTCTCCTAGTCTTCACTTCTGTGATTTCCAACAGTTTCTAGTGTGTTCATAATGCATTATGCTCACATATTTATTGAAATGTGTCATTTAAAAATAATCTTCTCACAGATCCATCTTAATGTTCTATTACATGGATAATCTTCCCATCCTGTGGATTAAGTCAAAACACAGTCTTTATCATCACTGTGACTATTAGGTTGTCCAGACCTCCAGAACCTGAAAGAACAGATCAGCATTGGATGTTCAGTGCTGCTTTCTGTGAGATATGATCATTAGAGAATAATCAGTTCAATTCAGTGATTTCTCAGCCAGAGGTCATGTTGGTGCCATCAACCCATTTCCATCTGCCCTCCACATCACTGTCAGTCAGACCAATCCAGAGACTAACAGAACTGACAAATTCCTAAGAATAAAAACACAGATACATTTAATCATTTACGGTTATAAGCTAAACACACTTTCACTCACTTGTTCCTCTCTGTTGTTTAAGATGATCAGATCTGCTCCTCTCTCTGTACAGTATCTTCTGCTCTCAGCCTAGTTCCTCTCCTCAGAGGAACTGAAGTAAAGACTGGATTGATAGTAACTGTCTCTTTTAAAATAAGTCACTTAACCCTAACGCATCACTTAACAAATGACAGCTATGAACACAATCTCAATAGTATTCATAGGGATTGTACCTATGTGACCGATTGAAATATGCATTTAAATTCCTAAATCTGAAACAGTAAAAATATTTTACATATATGATCTTGTGAATATGTTTAAAACTGTTTATAAAATGTACATATGTAATTTGTTTGTCATTTTGGGTTCATCTGTGATTTATTAGTTTGGCACATTAAGGTGTGCGATCGATTGCTCTTGCCTGCTGTTAAGTCTGACGTCAGGCGGCAGCGCTTCCGGGTCCTAACGCTCTATCTCATACCACAAGAAAACAACAAATGGTGCTAATATACACACACACAATGTGGTGTAATACTACAAAAAAATTATAATCATAACCTTTATCTCCATACCAAAATTCCAGATGGCCAGACAATGATTCATCTTATATAAATCGTTAAAATATAAATGTCTGTGACGTTGTGAGCACGGAGCAAGCGGCAACCTCCCCCTTTCTCTCTGAAGCCAATACGGAAGTAACTTAAACTGCGATTCATCGACTGGCCGCTAGGGACAGGCTCCAAAAGAGAGCAGAATCTCATAGAGTCCCATGTTAAATTGGCCAAGTTTATAGCAGAAAAAAACATGTTTACAAGTTGGTTCAAATTGTGGTTTTGGTCTATACTGCTATTTTTGCCCTTTATGACAACTCTGAGGGGGGTGAATTTTTTTTATAACTTATCCGTTTAAATTATATTAAGCCTTAAAGTTCTGCATAATTAAGGGCGTGGTCACTTGAGTGACAGGTAGATTGCGCTGCTGTCTGTGAGCCGTCATGTTACCTCAGCTGCCGCTGAATTTGGCATCTGAGCCATTTTTGTGCTTTTTTCTCTCGATTATTTTATACAATTATAAAATATGGCTTGCTGCATAATATTCGAGACTGATGTGTGTCTGTGTAGATGTGCATTAATGGGGAAGAGACACAGAACACACGTTGTTGGATCGTGGCATTGGCTGAAAGTTTTGATTGTGAGATTTACTACAATGACAATGGCGGGAGGATATCAAAATCCGACAGCACTGCTTGGATATTATAACTAAAACTGCTGCACTATTTTGAAAAAAATATACTTTGGAAACAGGCTCATTTGTTTGTTAGATACGATCGTATACAGTTTTACAACATAAAGGCTGTTCAGATTGCATCCCTTCTTGAAGAACGATGACAGAGAGCAGATCATTCAGAAGAAATGTGACATGTTTTTTTGTTTTGCAATGGACACTTTACCCAAGTGCCACAGATTGGATTCATCTCGCGATCTCTATTTCATTATAAAGGTATGAAGTCCCATTTGATTTTCCATGTTGTTATTTGCACACCCAACACTACTGGTGTTGGAGGATCTATATCTTAAAGAAACACCGTAGACTGACAGTAAACCTTTAGAACGTTCTGATGATAAAACTTATCTTCATTAATATTTTAGATCGTATCTAAGATAGATAGATAGCTCCTTTGCTGCTAACATGGTCACGTCGAGCTAGGCGGGCGTGGTTTCAGCAACCAGTCATATCAGCTCAAACCACCTCCCGCCTCTTTGCCCATTTTCAGTTATCCGGGAGTGACGTGCGGTGACTGTTGGGAAAATTCATTGATTATTAACGTATTACTAGTAGAGAATAGCTTGTATGAACAACACTGGAAAGCACCGGGTTTTCTGCACTGAGAGCATCAAGCGTAAATGAAATATAAGTGTATTCAATGCAAATTATAAAAGCAAAGTTGTGGAAAGTACCAAAGAAACCATTAAAACATGTTTTTTAAAAAATATAGCGGTTGGCGATCCGCCACCATTAAAACCAAAGCTGAGGGGTACTCATAGATAATGGTGGCAAAACGCCAGGGTGGAGCAAAAAGAAAAAGATAGCTCATTGGTTCTGTAACGATAAGAAAAACATATAAAACGAGCTGATTAATACTGTCTAGATCAGATGCGATGCCTGATGAGAAGCTGACATCTCACTTTGTTGCCTGGCAATAAAGAATATCTTTTGAAGACCTGGAACTTCTGACTCTGAGAGCTTTTTTGAGAAGAGAACAGAATCATCTTAGGACACTGCAGACTGGCCACAACATAATTGGCGAGCGGCAGCCAGGAGCAGCGAGAGGTCAGAGGTGGCCCCCACGGCGGGACTGCTGCAGGAGGCCCTACAAAACAAAAAGGCGCCAAACAAAGAGGTAAGCACTTTTGCTTATATTTGTTTTGTATGGCCCCTTGTGAGCTGATGCCTGGGTGGTAACTATAAGACCTCAGCAAAACGAACCTAAATTTAAATTAAAATAATAAATGAAAGAATTAAGAAAATTAAGATAATTAAGATTAAAATGATTTATTGTGAATATTAAAATGAGGAACAATTTCCAGGTCTTTGAAGATAGCGCATGCGTAGACTAGTAGTATTTAACACGCAGAAGTGCGTTGTGCCAGAAGTTGGCTTTAGAAGTATTTAACACGCAGAAGTGCGTTTTGCCAGAAGTTGGCTGTAGAAGTAGTATTTAACACGCAGAAGTGCGTTGTGCCAGAAGTTGGCTTTAGAAGTATTTAACACGCAGAAGTGCGTTTTGCCAGAAGTTGGCTATATAAGAAGTGTTTTATGCAGAAGTGCATCTCTGTCTGCCTGAAGGAGGCACAGAGGAATGTGTGTGCGCAGAAGTGCGCTTGTTGTTTGATGTGTGTCAGGGAAGCCTTTTGAAGAGTAGGCAGCCCAGTAACTGTGTTGTATAATAAGTGTATAAAAATAAGGTGGATAGAAGAATTCTTTGGCTTTGTATAATTTGCATTGAGGAAAAAGTATGCTTAGAATTGATGAAAGTATTTAAAGGTATTTTTGTGAATTGGGAAAACAAGCTTATTAATGGATAATGAGAATCAAAATAAAAATGGAAATGTAAAATGTGAAAAAACTTATGTGAGAACAAAAAATACTCCAAAGAGTTTGTGTTGCAGATTATTTGGACATTTTCCAGATTGCAGACGCTGTGATCCAAATAAAGAAACACAGCCATTGATAAATAAAATAAATAAATAAGACTGAATTGTTTTCCCACTGTCACAAAAATCAAAAAAAAAAAAAGTTAATGTAGTGTAAATATACTGTATATGAAGTGTGAGTGAAATCCCGGGTGTGTGAGTGAGCACTGAAGTGTCCGTGAGCTTGAGGAGGGGAGAGAGGTGTGTGCGTGTGTGAGTGTGCAGTAGAGCAGAAATAGAGAGATTCCTTTCTGAGAAGCAGCAGTTGGCCAGGATCCATGTTTGAATTACTTGTATCAGAATATGAGAAGGATAGAATGAGGGAGTGTTTGAGGCTGGATAGAGAAGAAACTAAATTTAGACAAGCATTAAAAGAGTCCCAAGGGATACGAAATCATTTTTGGCTTGAAACTGAATATATAGACATTAATGGGCAGAGAGGGGAACTCACTGAACAGAAAAAAGAACAGTTGCTGAGAGATTTGGTAAAAGTCACCAATGCAAAATTGATTGAGAAAGAATGGCCTTTAGTGAATTGGAGTGAAGAAATCAAAAAACAAATAACACTTGAAAAGCTAAGACCATATTTAGCCAAATTTTGCCATCCCAGAACAACACTTCTGGAAACATTGCTAACAACAGCTGAAATAGAATTAGACCCAATTCTCATTCCCTATTTGAAAAGAAATGTTGGGTATCGTTGGCCTCAGGATTTGGGAGGAGCAACTATACTAAAAAATATTTACATCATTGTAAGTACATGCACAAGGCCAGTACAGTGGGAAAGTGACAGGATTTTTAAAATAGGGAAAAAAGGAGTTAGAAGTGTCACAACCACTAACTGGACGCTGGGAAAACTGACAGTGTCAGTGGTGCTGAGGAACAACCCAGAACACATACATCACTTGTGGGTGGAGATAAGGAGGGGCAAAAGAGAATTAGAGGAGCAGCCAGTGACTGTGGAAGATGACAGACCTTCAAGCAGAGAAGCAGAAGCGAAAGAGGGGGAGGAAGGGGAGGAGGATTTTGAATACTAGAGAGAGAGAAAGTTTGATTGAAGTGTTTGAGCCATTGGATTTTATTACTTTTCCCAAAACACAATTGCAAATTTCAGTAACAGTAGTGGGAGGATTTAATGCAAATTTAACCCCATGTCTCACTTATTCATATTGGGCAGGAGGAATAACAGCAATTGGGCGGAGAGTTGAGGAGAACGAACTCTGGAGTTTTGAATTGATCTGCTTGGGGGAAGACATTATTTGGAAACGCAACAATTACAGTTGGCTGGATCTGGAAGACGTGACTCCGAAGCCATTGACTGAGGTACAAATAAGAGCAATTTTAAAATACATGAGAAAAAGAAAGACCATCAAACTATTGTTTTAAAGTCCTCAACCCAGTACAAGTCCGGTGAAGGTCAGGGGTCGAATACTTTTAGTGGTCCTCATCTGACTAATCCGGTGAAGAATTAAAATAAAATTGAAAAATGATTTAACTGGGGTTAAAGAGATAAAAGATTGGTCACAAGACACAATGGCTTCGAAGTCACCGGAAACAGACATACCAGTAGAACGAATAATAACACAATACCCCATATGCAGAGATATTATTAAGAAATTATCAAAAAAGTGGGAAAAAAGGACCAAAAAATTAAAAACAAAATGGCCAGCAGAGGGAACATTTGATGTAGCAATGTGTAGAGAAATGAAAGCATTAATA
This sequence comes from Chanodichthys erythropterus, assembly GCF_024489055.1. Taxonomy (NCBI): domain Eukaryota; kingdom Metazoa; phylum Chordata; class Actinopteri; order Cypriniformes; family Xenocyprididae; genus Chanodichthys; species Chanodichthys erythropterus. The sequence continues at coordinate 35,528,781 of NC_090228.1, read as the reverse complement.
AAGAACCATAAGCCACATGACAAAACCAAGAAAAGAGAACAAAAGAGACAAAAAGAACAGGAGGTTTTAGACCTCTTCATACAACAGGCAATAAAAGATCACAAGAAGAAACAATTGGAAGAACAGAAAAAGAAGATGGAAGAAAAGGTGGAGCGCCCACCTCCCTATGCACCTCCCTATCAAGAAGCAAAAAAGCAAATGCCTATGGTAAGAGGTACACTAGAGGTGGATGGACATTTAAGTGTTGATGAAACTGATGAAGAGGATGATGAAGAACAACAAAGAAAAGAAAGAGAAGAGGAATACGCCCACCAGAAAGATGATGAGCAAGGAAGCCATCAAGAAAACAATGGACAGAAAAAAACTAACAAGCCTGTACCAGAGAAGAGAAGGCTAACAGCGAACACAAAGACACAACAACAACAACAACAACAAGAACAAAGGGAAGAAGAACAAAGGAGCCCACTGATGGACCACTCCTATGTGAAGCAAAAAAGACAAGAAGAAGAACGAAAAGGAGGAGGAAAAAGAAATCCATTATTGAGCAATCCCTATTTCTATATGGGAGAAGCCATACAGGAGCTAAACAGAACTGGAAGAGATAGCGACAACGAACCCATGACACAGGAACAGGAAGAAAGTGGCAGTGTGGATTCATTGGACCATGAGTTAAATAAGCTTCAGGAAGCTGCTGAAAAGCTAAGTCTGGAAAAACAACAAAGACGCCTGACTAGAAGGGCTCGATACCTGAGAAGGAACCTTGTGAGAGATGAGAATGAACATTGGCAAAGGAGAAGAGCACACTCAGCCAGCCCAGTGGGAAGACACAGAAGAAATAGCTTACAGGAGGAATACAGAAGGGTCTCAGGAACTCTTCGACTTGAGAAAATACCTCCAGGAAATCCGATGTGGCGAAATGGAGCAGAAAGACGACTCATATCCCCTGCAGAATCCATGCCATTCCTAACACCACAACCGAAAGGAAGCTTGACAGAGAACTGGGGTGATCTAAACCCCTTTCAAGAACTAGAGAGATACTCTCCAGGAGGATACAACTCAATGTTGCAACCAGAGGTCACATGTGACTTGACAGCTCCCGTACCCCAGGCACCTATGCTACAAAAGAAGAGCAAGCAACTCCCCATCCTGATTAAGGGGGAACAAGCGCAATACGTGCCCTGGGCAGGACAAGACTTGGAAGGACTTGTGGCTCGCCTACCAGACATACATGAAGGAGCTGGAAAATGGATTCGACTATTGGAGGCAGAAACAATGGGAAAGATATTGGCCATTGGAGACATCAAGGCCTTGCTGGCAAAGAGTGTGGGAGGAGCCAAGACCAATGAGATCCTTGAGGATGCAGGCTTGAAGTCTGCAGTAGGAGGAACAAGGAAGGATGCCACCACCTTTGATCAGTACCGATCCATGATATGGAGAGTACTGAGGAAACACTACCCGACACAAATGGATCCCAAGCTACTGAAAGGAGAACAGCTGGGAGAAATGGAGAACCCCACCTCCTACATCCAGAAACAATTAAGAAGATGGAAGGAAGAACTGGAAAAGGATCCAGAAGGAGACATAGTGATGACAACACTTTTCAGAACTGCCATAGTGGAAGCCATGCCCTCAGCAGTGAAAGCAAGATTGGAAGATGTAGTGGGTCTGAATTCAAAGACAACAAAGGAATTCTGTGACCACGTGGCTCATGCAGTGGAACAATATAGGAAAAATGAACAAAAACTGAAGAACCAAGAAAGAGAACTGCAAAGAAAATTGACTCAACTACAACTAGAAGACCTGGCCAGCAAAAAGAAAAAAGTTCAAGCTACCCTGAAGAGTGGTGAAGATCAAACTGCAGTGATGGCCACAGTGAACATGTCAAGCCCACCTATGCAAGCTCCAGCTGTAATACCAGCACAGGCTCCAGTAATGGCAGCAGCACCAGCATCAGTGCCAGCACCAGTCCCTCAGAACACATCTGCACCAATAGGAGGTGTGCAACAACCAAATACACCAATTGTGATCTACCTACCTGAACAGCAGAACAACAGGAACCCAGCTGAACAACAGCAGAGAGGAAGAGGAAGAGGGAGACAATTCAACAGTCAACAGAAGAATGGTCCTCCGGGAATGTGTTGGGGATGCAACCAATTCGGACACAACAAGAAGGATTGCCCAACCAACCCATGGCCATTGAATATGCCACCTACAGGACAAATGCAGCAACCATGGCAACACAATCCTCAAAGCCCCACATCGGGCCCCGTCAATCCATGGCGAGGCCCGAATCAAGGTTATTAGGGATGCCCAGAGAATCCTACGGGGAGAAGTCAGCTTCCAATGATATCTTCTGATGCTGATCAAGAACCTATGCTGCAGGTTAAAGTAGAGGACAGAATAACGCCAATGATGCTTGATACGGGGGCCACTTTCTCTTGCCTAAGCCCAAAATATGCCTCTCATCTCCCCAAGTCTGGCAAGTATGTCAAGACAGTAGGATTCTCGGGACAAACGCAGCTAATCCAAATGACGGCCCCTGTCACCATAAAAGTCAAAGACTCTGAAATAAAGATTCCAGTCCTAATATCAGAACAGACACCAGTTAACTTGTTAGGAAGAGATGCAATATGCAAACTGAAACTACAGATATGGTGCTCCCCAGAAGGAATATACATAGATGACGAAGGAATTAGACAGATGGTAGTAACAGAAGAACAAAACTCACAAGAACCACAGGCAAATATATATTGGCTAGGAAATCTGGGAAAGGAAGTAGGAGAAGCTATTAACAAATGGGGAAAATATATAAAAGAACAACTTAAAAATCCAGTCATGCCTGAAACTGAATTTCACTGCACAATGAGATATGACCCCACCAGAGACCCTGAGCTAGAAAAACAGTGGTTAGATCAGACCAAAGAACTGGAAATACCCTTAAATTCTGAGTATTTAGTAGTGGGATCAAAGGGAGCAGCCTTACAAATTGAAGAAAATAGATTTATCCAAAAATGGTTTAAGGTAGACAATTCAACTCCACATGTTACTTTATACATAAGTGAGGGGTGCCAACCTGAGGACTTAGGACCAATGATGTTACATGCAAAAGGGAAAACATGGGAGGCCACAGAAAACCCATTTATCTTTCAAACCACAGATATGATGTATCTTAAAATTCTCTGTCAGACTAAAATGAAAGGAATACCAAAAATGATAGTGGAAACTAGGGAAATGAAAAAAGAATTGAATTCCAAATTGGATGAATTGATGATGGAAATGGAACAAAAAGTACCACAAAAATTGTGGTCCAAACATGATACAGATGTAGGTTTAGTAAAATCTGCTAACCCAGTGAGAATTAAGACAAAGCTAGGTGTTCAGTTACCCAGAAAACAACAATACCCACTCAAGCCTGAAGCAGTGGAAGGGATTAGGAAAACAATTGAAGGGTTAATTAAAGCAGGGGTGTTAATTGAAACAGTTAGCTATTGTAACACACCCATTTTACCTGTTGAGAAAGCCAATAAGTCAAAGTGGAGATTGGTCCATGACCTAAGGGCAGTGAATGAGGTAGTGGAAGATTGGCCTGCTGAGGTTCCAAACCCACACACGTTGTTGACGAATGTTCCACCTGCTGCTAATTATTTCACAGTTATTGATCTCTGTTCTGCGTTTTTCAGCGTTCCTCTAGCGGAAGAGAGCAGACACCTTTTTTCCTTCACTTACCAAGGTAAACAGTACACATACACTAGGATGCCCCAGGGGTTCAAACACTCACCACATGTATTTAACCAAGTATTAAAGGTTGATTTAGAAGATCTGAGACTGGATAGCACACTGATACAATATGTGGATGATTTATTGATCTGTTCGACAACATTGGAACAGTGCCATCAAGATTCCATCAAAGTGCTCACCAAATTAGCAGAAGGAGGTCACAAGGCCTCGAAAGAAAAGTTACAATATTGTATGACACAAGTAGAATATTTAGGCCGAATTATTGCTCACCAGACAAAAGCAATCTCTCCAAGCCAATTAGAAGGGATTAGCAAAGCACCACAGCCCCAAACTGTGGGACAAATGATGACCTTTTTAGGTATGACAGGGTTTAGTGCTGATTGGATTGAAGAATATGCAATAAAAACAGCCCCATTACGGGCAATGATGAAACAAGCTGGTCATCAAAATCTTAGAGCAAAACTTGTATGGGATACTGAGGCACTGATCGCTTTTGAAACATTAAAAAAGGAGCTCCAAACTGCTCCTGCACTTGCTACGCCAGACTACGGTAAAGTATTTCATTTATATGTTGCTGATAGAAAAGATGGCTATGCTTCAGCAGTACTAATGCAAGAGACATGTAGTGGCAGGAAAAAACAGCCACTTGCTTACTATAGCACCAAATTGGATAGTGTAGCCCAAGGCTACCCGCCATGCTATCAGCAAGGCTTAGCAGCTGTATATTTTGCTTATGATAAAGCATCCACTGTGACAATGGGCTACCCAGTCATTATCTATACACACCACAAGGTGGCTGAACTGTTAGAAAAAGGAAGATTTGTCTTGACACAGGCAAGATGCCTTACGTATTCTAGCCTGTTAACATATCCTGACATTACTATCAAACGATGTACAACAACAAATCCAGCAAACTTCATCCCTTTGGAGGGAGAAGGAACCCCACATGAGTGTGTGACAGAATCTCTGGCATTCACTCGATTGAGACCAGATTTGGAATCAATTCCAATTTCTGATGCAAATGTTGACTACTTTGTTGATGGATCATGTTTTAGAGATCATTTGGGGAACCATGCCGGATTTGCAGTTGTAAAAAGAGAAGGAGATGACTTTATCCCGGTCTTACTCAAACACTGTGAACAGCCATGCTCAGCACAATTGGCAGAATTACGGGCACTTACTGAGGCATGTCTATTGGCAAAAGATCAAGTAGCAAACATCTATACTGACTCTGCATATGCACATGGTGTATGCCATTTATTTGGAGCAGTATGGAAACAAAGAGGGTTTAAAAAGAGTGATGGAACACCAATCCAACATGGTGACCAAATTACTAAATTAATCTCAGCTATGATGTATCCAACTAGACTGGCTATTATCAAGTGCCAGGCACATAAGAAAGGCAATGATTTTGTAATTAAAGGAAATAATGCTGCAGACTCCTTTGCAAAACAGGCCTCAGGGTGTCAGCTGGCTGTGATGGCACCATCAGTTTTAATTCAACCAGTTCCAACTCTTGAGCACATAAGTGAAATGCAAAACAGAGCACCCCCTTATGAAGTAGCAATATGGCAACAACGAGGGGCAACACGAGATGCTAATGGACTTTGGCGCTCTCATGAAGGATTCATGATAGCTCCAAACCCACTGTTGAACATTTTAATCACAGATGCGCATGGGTTTGCCCATTGCGCAAGGGGGGAGATCTTAAAGAAAATAAAAAGACAGGGATTCTGGTCACCCTATATGCAACAAAGAGTAGATGAGTACTTAAGTGAATGTGAAGTCTGTGCACAAAACAATGTTAGAAGGGGAATAGCAACACCATTAGGCTCAATACCAGTTCCAGAGGGACCCTTCAAACACCTAGTACTAGACTATGTGGACATGATTAAATCAGTAAGGGGAAAAAGATACATGTTAGTGATAATAGATCGATTTAGTAGATGGGTGGAAGCAGAACCCTCAGCAGATCAAGGAGCTAAGACAGTAATCAGATTCTTGACCAGAGAGGTCATCCCAAGATTTGGCATACCATCCCAGATTAGTTCTGACAATGGCTCAGCCTTCATTCAAAGAACAGTAAAGACAGTAATACAACAGCTACGAATCAAGCAGAGGTTAGGCTGCATCTATCACCCTTCCTCCCAGGGTATTGTTGAACGTGCTAACGGCACCCTCAAGGCCAAACTCAACAAGATTTGTGCAGATACAAAACTTAACTGGGTAGATGCGTTACCCCTTGCCCTTATGAGTTACCGTATGCAAACTAACAGAGTGACAAATCTGACTCCCCATGAGATGCTGACAGGGAGACTCATGCCTGCCCCCCATTTGAGAGGCCCGTATGAAGGACCGCCCCTAGAGCAGCTTGAGACTGAAATAAGGGCCTATATGAGACAATTGACTTCCATACATGAAGCCATACATACTCAGGAGCAAAACAGGGGGCCAAGAGAGGAGGAAGAGGCACCCTGTCCAGTGCTACCTGGAGATCAGGTCTATTTGAGAGTTTTTAGGAGAAGATGGAATGAGCCAAGGCGAGAAGGACCTTATACTGTAGTAAGAGCAACCCCAACTGCAATCCAAGTAGAAGGAAGAACGACTTGGTATCATTTGAATCATTGTACTAGGGTGCCAAGGCTGAGACGGAGAGAAGAAGAGGCAGAGGGTGCAGAAGAAGATGCAGACCAAGATGCCCAAGAAGGGGAGGGGCCAGGGGAACCAGGTGAGGGACCTAGTAATGTTGTTGCTGAACCTTCTTCTAGGGAAGCTGAGCAACCTGAGATACAAGATGAGATGCGGGGACAAGATGATGCCCCACAAGCAGGTGAAACTGGGGAGGAGGGTCTTGACATTGATCCTACTGCTGATGTACCTGCTGAATCAGCTACCACTGACCCAGAGCCGTCAGGTGACCAATCTTCTGAGGCAGGACCCTCCACCAGTGAACAACCTCAGCCAAATGGATTCCTCACCGAACTCCAAGGTATTGACCTACCCACTGCAGATAGTGGATCCCCAGCCAGTGACCTCCCAGGTCTTAGCCTCCCAGGAGACTTTCCCACCCTCAATCTTCAAGACCTTGAGGACATCATTGGAAGTGATCCAACTCAAGATGATTAACTCAACCCAAGGTACTGTTGTAAATAGATCTATAAGGAAACGAGCTGCTGACCTGAATGACACTGACTATGAAGGATTAGGGTATGATATGGCTTTAGAAATGCACAAAGAAAAACTGTTGGATATTGCTTATCATAATGAGTGGTATAAATGGGCAGAATATACTGCCAAACAATCAAAGAGAGAGACTTGCTTGTTGTGCTCGCCATCTCCTTTGAAAAAGTTAACAGTGGTGCCTGATGAATATAGCTTTGCTCATTGTGCCAGATTTTATTCGAATCATTGTGTAAATATATCAGGGCGAGTTGCTCCTTATTGCCCTGCAGAATGTCTGGCATTACTGGGAAGTAAATACTATCACAGGTACTATGAGCAAGAATATTGGGGAGATGAATGTAAAAAATTAGATGTAAGAATTGATCTAAGACGAAGAGAAACTCCCAAGAATTATGTTTTTGATCGAACTTTGATATATGAATGCTTCAACAAGTCAAAAGGGGATGTAGATTATGGAACCTTTCAAGGACAGTGTGGAATAATTTGGCATTTGGATAAAGACATGTATTATAAATCAGGTGTACATAAAACATATAGCGTAATATACGCTACAGCTACTGTAAATATTAACATGACAGTTATCACAACTATGGAAGCATGTGAAAATGCCACACTGGCCTTTCCAATAATAGATCAATTTGAAGCAATAGATGAAGCAATTGCTGATCATTTTTGGATATGTGGAGGCAAACGACTAAGAGCCACCTTACCAAAAGGGTGGAAAGGGATATGTGCTAGAGTAAGACTAGCCCAAGAAGTAACAATGATTGATTGGGACCCAGATGATGAAACACCAAGCCAGCATGTAGCTCCCGGACATAGAGCCAAAAGAGCATACAAACCAGATCCTAATGTGGTTATAGATGCTATAGGTCAACCTAGAGGTATACCACATGAATTCAAGGCAAGAGATGAAGTGAAGTCAGGATTTGAGTCTATATTTGTTTGGATAACTCCAAATAAGAATGCTGAATGGATTAACTACATTTATTACAATCAGCAAAGATTTATTAATTACACAGATGATGCTCTGATGGCTCTGGGAGAACAGTTGAAATACACTAGTAAAATGACCTGGCAGAACAGACAAGCGTTGAATTGGTTACTCGCGGAAAAAGGCGGGGTTTGCGTGATGTTTGGAATTGACTGTTGTACCTTTATCCCAAACAACACAGCACCTGATGGATCCTTTACCAGAGCCATGAAGAAGCTAAAGAGTTTGAGAACAGAAGTCACTGAAAATGCTGGAAGAGACAGAAAAATTGGAGAATGGTTTGACTCTCTTTTTGGCTCATGGAAAGAATGGCTGGTAAAGGTGGGAGTAATAGTAGTAGTTGCTGTTGGAATTTTTGTGTTGTTGTTCTGTTGTGTGTTACCTTTTCTCAGATCAATGATGGCAGGTGCAGCAGCCAAGCAGATGGTGAATGTGTCTGTAAAACAATCTGGGGTTGACATTGGATGCACCACGACAACTGGAGTGTATCCAATAGGTCCAGGTCTGGACGAGCTGGACGAATTCCCATGAAATGATCCCTAACTGGGGTATAATGGAAGGGGTGCCACTTTTTTATTTTTGACCCTGAATTTAATGCTGTTTTTGATAGAGAGGGAGGTAGTCAAGAACATGTATTTTCTTTTGGGGCAAAAACTCAAGTTAGCATATCAGACAATGGATAGAGTAGGCAGTTAGCAAGTGGGTGTTTTGTTTGTTATTTTGGCATAAACCCCCTTCCAATTTTTATTTTCATTTTTGTTTTTTCCAATATTATAAAATACCTGCACATTATTGCATATCACTTTAAAGAATGAGAGGGGACGACTAAGGGTCTGAAGCAGGTCATTATCCGTGTTACGAGGTAATGCAACCAGATTTAAAGGGAAATGACAAGAATGTTTTCTTAAATTTCTTTATTGCTATATTCATTCATTTACTCATCACTACTTTGAAGTTATAATATGCACTTGTTAACCTACTGAAAAGTCCAAAGGAACTCAAGAGAAGAAAGGATCGGTGAGCACCTCAGTGCTTAGCAGCAAGGGCTGACTCTACTGGTGGTTTAAAAACCCGCTGTCAGTCCCAACTCCAGATAGTACCCTAGGCAGGTCCAGGTACCTCTGGCAACGGTGGAGCAGCCCAGATAGCGCTCCAGGCCACCGGAAGCGCCTGAGAGTTCCTCTGGCATCGTGGGACTATATATACATACTTATATATGTGCATTCTACTACTGCCATTATTCTATTACTGTATGGTGTAATCACTGAAGTGCATTAATCTACTGATATAACCAAAGCTTGTGAATCAATTAAAATGTGAAGAAGTATCCCCCTAAAAGAAGGTTTTAGGTAGGGAGATGGGATCTTTTACTCCTCTCTAGACAAACAAAGGGGGGAGATGTTTGGTCTCATTCTCCTCTGGAGTGTGTCCCCATGGGAAGGTCACTTGGTAGAAAAAGATGGGTGACTATTTTTGTCACTAAGAAAGAAGAAGGAAACAGGCTGACCTATGAGGACATGCTCTGGGACAAGGGCATAGAGGTGGGGCTAAAGAGAGCCCCAAAGGGGGGATGTGTTGGGAAAATTCATTGATTATTAACGTATTACTAGTAGAGAATAGCTTGTATGAACAACACTGGAAAGCACCGGGTTTTCTGCACTGAGAGCATCAAGCGTAAATGAAATATAAGTGTATTCAATGCAAATTATAAAAGCAAAGTTGTGGAAAGTACCAAAGAAACCATTAAAACATGTTTTTTAAAAAATATAGCGGTTGGCGATCCGCCACCATTAAAACCAAAGCTGAGGGGTACTCATAGATAATGGTGGCAAAACGCCAGGGTGGAGCAAAAAGAAAAAGATAGCTCATTGGTTCTGTAACGATAAGAAAAACATATAAAACGAGCTGATTAATACTGTCTAGATCAGATGCGATGCCTGATGAGAAGCTGACATCTCACTTTGTTGCCTGGCAATAAAGAATATCTTTTGAAGACCTGGAACTTCTGACTCTGAGAGCTTTTTTGAGAAGAGAACAGAATCATCTTAGGACACTGCAGACTGGCCACAACATGACGCACAGCTAAGATGGCCGCGGCCTCATTTTCGCTTCAAAACTGCTGTTCAGAACTCTATGGGTGACGTCACGGACGCTACGTCCATATTTTTTTTACAGTCTATGGCACGGAGACTGTTGTGTAGACTGTAAGTATTTAAAATATTTAACTTTTTAAAATGATTGATGTTTAATATGAATAAATAGCGCTCATAAACGGCCGTCGATAGCATTCTAAAGTGAAACGAGTTGAGGCTTGGACCCGGAAACGGCGTTCCTTATGTCACGACTTAACAAGCGGATAGAATAGAGGATATGCATCGACGTCACTTTCCCGCCGAAAGCGCGCTCCCTCAGCTGGACTGAGTGGCAAAAGAACCTGCTGCGTGACTGGATTTAACAGGGGAAACTGCAAAAACGCGAGTAAAACTAACGAATTACACTAATGTGTTCCTTACAACTTGTCAAATAAACCTAATCCATGGATATTGACATGCAGCCTGGATCGTGTTTCCTGACATTTATATGTGCCTGATTTCGACGGCGGGGAGACACATAAAGCAAAAAAGCAAATCTGCCTGTGAATATTTTATATAACTACAATATCGGTAGGTTTAAATCCGCGTAATCACTTATCAATGTTATATCGTCATATTGTCCAGCCCTAACGTTTTGTCAGTGTTGTTTATTGAAAAACACCCAATTATGTAGAATATAAGATGGAAAATAATTAATTGATGAGTCAAACTAATATATAACAATACGGTATGATTTTACCTCAAAATCCAATACAAAATGATAACTAAAACATGTTTCTCTGCTGGAGTCGAGCTGTTTCTGAGAATTGCAGTGATCCATTTGCTTTTTTCCCTGTTGCTTTCTGCAGTTTTTAAATATATACCTCAGGGTTTGTGTCAAAGCTATTTGTACAGTCAATCACAAAGCTCTTTCCCGTTTTGAATGTGTTTTGTGTGTTTTTCGCGACATTCACACTGAAAACCAATGCTGCCGCTCAAGGGGCGCACACCGAACGCGAAGCTCAGCGCCGCGACACGTCTTTCAAATTCGAACACATTGTTTTATATTTTTTTCTGAGTCGTAGCTGGGTGCCGCGGACAGGCGCCGAATGTCGCCGCCGGTGTTCGTACACTCATAACAATGCGTTCGAATTTTAAAGACGTGGCGAGGCGCTGAGCTTCACGTTCGGTGTGCGAGCCCCTTCAGTCTTTTGCCACTCAGTGGCCGTGACCGCAGTCGTAACGGTCGACGGTGACATCACGTGCATACCCTCTATAACACAAGATGTGTCACTCGTATAGTTTTGAATGGGAGAAAGTGTAACGCACAATATGGCGGAATAAGTCCCACCTTCTAAATAAGAGCCAATCGCCGACTGGTAAAGTCATCGCGTCACTTCAGCGGCCGTTAGAATTGCCGGTTTCTATAGAAACAGTCAGACTCGCGCCTCCGAAGAGACGCGCATTTAGGTCTGCGCATGCGCATTAGCTTGATCCAGCCTGAAAAATACAGCTTTTTGTCATGAATCGAGCGTTTAGAAACTAAATTTATGAGCCGGTTGTTGTTAGATTTCATTGGTGATTTCAAATATGAAATTTAATCGTAAGGTTGGTGAACAGTTTTGGAGAATTTGATGTTTCCCCATTCAAAGAGATAGGGCATGATGCCCAGGATGCCCGAGAGGCATTTCAAAGATGGCCGCCGAGTGAAATGACTTGTCTTAAAGGGACTTTGACTAGGGGGAGATCTCGCGGGTTTCTTCATTCTACATAGAGTTTGCAGTGGGGAAACATTCATGAGTTTTATGTTTGTGCATGTCTCTCTTTTCAGGTATTCTAATGATAAAATGTTATAAGGTCTTAATGATATAGTGTTTTAGAGTGTGTAGATGTTATAATGATACCGATTGCATTTTGTTAAAGATGTTTTAAAAAAAGTTTACTAGTTTAGAGATACACGATCTCAGCCGAGAGATGGCGCGAAACCACATGTAGAGTGTTTAACATTTGCGTATTTTGTATTTAATGTTTAATGTTGTTAATTTAGTGCCAATTGGTTGAATTGCTGTGAAAAGTGAATTACAGAGAATCCAAAATATTGATATTTTCAGACAAGTTAATTGTTTAAAGAGTATTTACATGTTATTTTGAATTGTTGTATTCGATATTCTCCTAAAAAGCTATATAATATGTATTAATGTGTTATCTATAAATAACTGAAGATTTTATAATTAACTAACAATTGTATAATTAATAGCTTATGGTACTCATTTTAAAAATGTGTGAAAGGAGAAGAGAAGACCATTGATGCCGTTTTGCAAAGTTTGTCAATTGTTATGAAAAGATTCTAACATAAAATTTGCAGTGGGGAAACATCCATGAGTTTTGTTTGTTCATCTCCCTCTTTTCAACTTCGGTAAAGTTGGTTTTATATTCGCACATTCGGACTTCTGATAAATTCAGACTTTCCAATAAATGTGCAATAAATTAATGTTTGCGAATTTTAAGCAGCGACATGATATTGACAATCAACGATTGTCAACTTACAGCATTTTTCACAGTCGAAATAGGCAAGTATTGTTTTAATGGCATATTTACTTGTGAATGTCCACTGAATGTCCAATGTAGTGTGATTAACAAGGCTATTGAATACAGATGTCCGAATGTGCGAATATAAAACCAACTTTACCCAAGTCTCTTTTCAGATGTATAACACCTACACAGCAAAAATCTTACAGAAAAGTTATTATAGTTTGTCAATGTCTAAAGTGAACCATCAAAATAAAGTGTACCCATAAATTCAAATGTAAAACCTATTTTACAATATAAAATGTAAAGAATGTACAAATGTTTCCTCTTTTTAGGACAATAATTCCTGGTCTGAGTGTAAAAGCAAGGAAAGAAGAACCAGATCATCCACATATTTTACCAAATGACTTATGTTATAAACTCTGACAATCATTAGTGTATAATATAAAAAAGATTGAAGAGCGTGCACACCTTGTGGTGAACCTATAGAAGTGTTTAACATGTCCAATAAAACCCATTAACCCTAACCCTTTGTTGCCTATCTGTTAAAAAGTTCACAATCCATGAGACTAAACCATGATTAAAATTAAACTAATATTTTTTTCCCCTAAATGAACAGGTTGCAGATTAAACGAGAAATCCACAAACAAAACAAATTAGACGAGAAATCCACAAACAAAAGCCGCGCTAATGTACCACTAATTTCCAGATGCTGATAGAGAATATTTAACAAAAACAGTTTAGCATCATCTACACCTCTTCCAGCGCAATATGCAAACTGCATCAGATCTAAAGCCGTCATTATATGCTTTTTGATCACTTTTTCAAACGCCTTCAAGAGAGGTCAAAGCAATAGAATGAAAATAGAATCTGTCTTTGTCAGGTGACCGTTAATGACCCAGAGGCGAAGGTAGTTTGCAACAGTTTTAGTCCCAAGAAAAAACAGAAACAGACTGCCAGGCGCGATATAGAAGAAGCGCTGCAGCTGGAGAATAAAGGATAATACAGCAGCTTCCCGAGTCACAGATCCTCGACTGTAGTGTGGTCTGGCAGGAGTGAAGCATAGACAGATGGTGAAGGCCCAGGCTGGCAGAAGGAAACGACCACGCTGTTAGACAGGTGACGCTGTACAGCAGAACCGGAAGGCAGGAACACAGATGGGTTCTGGACTGGGGCTGGGACCTTAGACTCAGATAAATAGCTGCTCACACACACACAAAATAGCGTCAAGTATTAAGAGTGAGAGCTTGTCACACTCACATCAAACAATTCCCGGACACAGACAAGAACAAAGAACATGGGGAAGTAGGCAGCGCAATCAGCTCGAAGATACAGAACAGGAGCGTGAACGCCAGCGGTAACAGGGTACAGCTGAAACCAATGAAAGATGAACGATAGAGGGGGAAAAGACACCCAAAAACAAGCCAATAATCAAACCTGGCTCATGACAGTCTTAGCTTTTTTAGGTATTGGACCAATAGTTGAGCTTTTCCACAGATCAGGTACCAACCCTAGATCTCAGGAAGACTGAAACAGTACATGGAGAACTCCACTAAGATGTTCAGGACAGTGATTCAGTGTTCTGCCACATAAACCATCCAGGCCTGGGCCTTATTTAGCAGTGTGGCCTTCAACTGACTTAATATATTAAAATGATTCACTTTATTAGAATTATTAGAAAATGTTTGAAATCGACCATCTCCTTAGCATTAGCGAATGTATCGCTACAGTCTGGAGATAAAGTTGGCTAAAAAGATTGGACACCTTGCCATAGTGCTTCCATCAGACATTGAAGCGTTAATAGATTGTTGTTCTGCCATTTATCTCAAAAGCCTTGAGTATGCAGTCAGATAACGCCTCCCAGGAATGGTTTTCAGGATTTACTGCTGTCCGAGGAATAACGTAAAACTGTAAAAGTACAAAATACAGAATTCTAAGTGTACAGAATCAATAACGTGTTCACATAAACACAACAAAGGCTCTTTACATTCCATATAGTTAGCATCAACTATATCAGACATAGATTGTTATTTTATTATGAAATTTTGCCTCACTTCTGGCTGTCACTCCCTGCGTTCCATTCGGAAGGGCTCATCCCTATGCCCTAATCCCTTCAAAGGGTTTACCCTCCGGAGTGAGAGCTTCGAAGGGATGAAGGGTGTAGTGGTCAAAAAACTCTTCATTTGGAACGCACTTCTGCGTCATCTTAACGAGACAATCAAGGAGGAGTAGATTGTGCAAGCTGCACCCTTTGTTTAACGTTAGTTTATTATTTATTCATTTTAGGTTTATCACATGTAGGCTATATTGTATCTATGTATTTTAAACATTTGAATGGACTGATAAAGGGAGCTGTAAAGTATATTTGTTGAAGTACAATGTAGTTTTGACCATAATAATGTACCAAATCTAACTCGTATAAATATTGCAGTATTATAGAAAAATACTATATATACATTTATAGTTAAAATCGAACTCCGAGCCTCCTGTACCCATTCTGTGATGTCAAACAACTTCCCTGTGCAAAGGATTATGGGGACCCGAAGTGTCCATCAGATGTACCCTTCAAAATCCTTCATTCTGAAGGGCCCTTTGAAGTGGCCTGTTTTGAGCACTTCGGTTTGGAACGACCCTTCAATATGGCGACCATGATTATTTTCACTCCGAAGTGCCCTTCGGAGGGCGATATATCCCGTTTGGAACGCACCGACTGTATCCCTTCTAGGCTGCTGAACCTTGGCTCACATTAGTGATTTCATCATCTAAGGACTTAAACAATTATATGCAATACCCTACTTTGAACAGAAGGGGTCACTACTACAACTAGTTAATAGACTAAATGCAAAATGTTCATAGAGAACAGCACAATTGTAGATCTATAGATGAAATATATACATAATTTAACAGTATTATAAATAGTTAGAATATTCTGTTTTTATAAAAAGTGAATCATATTGTGTTTAGCATATTAATATTCCTGAAAGTGACTATCTATGACAACTGAATTGACTTGCTCTTAAGTAACATCATGGTTTCTTTTTTTCTTTAACCCACAGGAAAAGAGTCAGTTTTCTGATGCAAACCAGATCTTGAATCGTTGGAGCTCTTGTAATGATGACATTAGACTTCTGAAATTAATGTTTTTTTTTACAGGTTGTGATGCTTTTGTCCTTTTTGCATGTCATTTTGTCATTGTCAAATAAAATAAATACAGCTAAATTGCTGTAAAAGGCGTCATTTATATTTTAAAAGGTTTTCCACATTTTTAAAATGGTCAGGAATTTGTTGAAGCATCATTGAAGTGTTGCTGAAATATTAATACTGTTTAAGTGACTTCGAATCAACATCACATTAACATTGATAAAACAATATTTACCAATGATTATTGTTGTTAATTTCATATTGATTCAACACAGGTGATGTGGAATCATTCATAGAGTAACGTTGATTCACTGAGATTCCCATTGATTATTTTGTTAAAATCTCACCATTGTTTCAACACTAATTGGAATTAATGTTGATGCATGAACATTGTTTCAGTGACTGCATGTTATCTGTGTCTCACTGTATTGATCTGGTCAATCTTCAGTTTATGAGCTGTGTATCATCTAAAAGCATTTATGTTCAGTCTTTGTCATCATCAAAGCTTATAGTTTTGTGGTCTGAGTTCAAGCTACTGTTGGTTGTATTTGACTGAACTCATTGTTTGGACTTTATTAAATATGTTAATAAATAATGTTAAATAATGTAATTATTATACACCAAACACTGCAGCTGCTCTGGAACTTCTTATCTTCACACAAACACTTTCTGAAAATGACAGACATCAAGATACATGTTTTCTCAACTCCTAATTGTATGTTTGTGTTGTATGTGTACCTGTATGGTTTCGCTTAGTTCAGTGTTTATATTACTATAAACAGGCTGAGATATTTTTGTTCACATGATGGACACTATATGTGTTTCTACTCTGTAGTCCTCTGCTATTTGAGACTCTACTTTTAGTAGTTGAGGCCAATATTTGGCAAAGTATGTCACAGTACAAGAGCTTGTGACACCCTTCCTGTTAAAACCAATATATTTGCATAACGAAAAGCTCTTCCTTGAGGGCACTATTGTGGTATTGTGGTTAGATGTAGCAACCATGTTCAAATTTGCACAGTATAGTTATACATGAGAGAAATGTCACTTTTTTCAATTTTCACTTTTCACGGCTTTAGCCCACAGATCATTTTTTATAGCATGTTAAAATTGCCACTTTTTGGGGGTAAGCAAAAAATGTGCCGTTTCAGTGTGGGCCCTTTAAACGCAAATTAGCTGCTGCGCTTGGCCTAAGAGGGCGGAGCTTCAAGAGCTCATTCTCCCCATACAGGATTCAGTCAGGACATACTATAATGACAGAAACTGCGAATATATGCTGCATGGAGATGGAACAGGTAATATATAGAAATACATTAATATCACAGGCCTAAAGTGTAAGCAGACGTTTAGCTGTTTAGTTCTCTCCTCCATCATCACCATTAAACAGGGCTTTCATGTTGTGCGCGCGCTGTAGCTCCTTTGCGTGAGCGTGATCTCTCTTTTGGATTGCGAAAGCAAAAATGCATTATAGACAAATGTCCTAATATTATTGCATACAGACACAGCTGGCAACTGACGGCAAAATCCAATCACCACCTCCTCGCGGTGCCCCCTGGATAGCCAACCAACGGTGATGGTCTTCAATGTCAGATGCTGCGACACATCGATCGAAGCTTCAAATCGTTGCATCTATGTCAATTGACAATCAAAATTTGGGAAATGCTAGGGCGTCCCCCGCAGGCGACGCGTGCCGTCCTCACCCAAATGACGTGAGAAATCAGCGAGGGCTACCCACTCAAAGACGGAGTGGGCTAAAGAAGCGAGTCCATCTTCGTTTTGGCACCATCAACATCGGAATGATGACTGGAAGAAGCCGAGAATTGGCCGCTGCCCTGAAGGCCCGCCGCATTGACATCGCTTGTGTCCAGGAAACAAAGTGGAGCGGAGCTAAAGCGAGGGACATTGGAGAAGGATACAAACTGTATTATAACGGTGTAGTAAAGACCCAAAATTGTGTGGGCATTGTGGTCACCCCCAAGCTAAAAGACAGCGTTGTGGCCGTCAATCGGATTTCGGACCGCCTCATGTCGATCGAAATTGATTCCAGAAACGCAGCCCTACGAGTGGTCTGCTGTTATGCCCCGCAAGTGTGATGCAAGGACAAAGTCAAGGACGATTTTTGGACCAAGTTGGAAGATCACCTACTCTTAGTGCGACCAAAAGAATACTTCCCCAACATGGCCGTTCAGGTCATCGGAGGCGACCTGAACGGCCATGTTGGGGCAAGAAGAGACGGCTACGAACAACAGCATGGTGGGCAAGGATATGGCACACGAAACAAAGAAGGTTGCAGGATCCTGGACTTTGCGGAAGCCCACAACCTCGCTGTGGCAAATACCTTCTTCAAGAAGCGCCCATCTCACCTGTTCACCTACGCCAGCGCTAGGCGGTCAACTCAAATCGACTATTGGCTGACTCACCGGAATCATCTGAATCTCGTGTCCAACGCAAAGGTCCGACAATGTGGCTCCCCAACATCAAGTACTGGTGATGGATTTGCGCTTGGACATCGGACAACATCGGTGCCTGCCCACGACCGGTCCAGCCCATATCAAATGGAAATATCTTGGAAACTACCAAGATACAAAGGACATCTCAAGGCAGGGCTCGACCAGTTGGACATCGACCTCAGTCAGCCAGCGAAGACGATTTGGGATAACATTACCGAACAGATTCAAACAACCGCCAACGATGTACTAGGACAGACCAAACCGGGTACGCACTTTATCGAGAAACAAGTTTGGTGGTGGGACGAAGAAGTGCAGAAGATCGTCAAGGAAAAGAAGGCCGCGTTCAAGACCTGGTGACAGTCGCTTGCAGACACTGATTACCAACATTACAAACTCTGCAATTCGGCGGTGAAGAGAGCAGTTGCAACAGCGAAATCAGCCCATTACGACATGCCAGAAAGGGCAAATAAGATCTACCGCCTCGCGAATGTACGCCACCGTTCAACGCAAGATATCGGCCAGATCAGAAGCATCAAGGACGACGACCACCAGGTCCTACAAGATCCACCCGCCATCCTACGGCGTTGGAGCGAATACTTCTCTGGGATCAGCAACCAAGAATTCCCACACCCGCCAATCGAGAGCGCTGCCCCTGTGTTTGGACCTGTACCGCCTATTACACCGGCCGAAGTAGAACTGGCCATGAAGAAAATGAAGAATTGTAAAGCAGCTGGACCAGACGACATCCCAGTTGAAGTTTGGAAGCTTCTTGGACATCTTGGCAGTACTGTTCAATAAAATCGTCGACACTGGAGAAGTCCCCTCGGCTTGGTCGACCAGCGTCACGGTACCCATTTGGAAAAAAGAGAGAGACGTGACCGAATGTTCCAACTACCACCCTATCCGCCTCCTATGCCACGCGGTGAAGATATTCGAACAAACTATCGATGCCTGACTTCGGAAAATCCTCACGATCACCCCAAACCAATGCGGCTTCGTCCAAGGAAGTGGAACAACTGACGCTATCCATGCCGCCCGCATCCTCCTGGAGAAGCACAGGGAGAAGAACTAGACTGTCCACATGGCATTTCTCGATCTTGAATCACACGATGGGATCGCATTATGAACGAAGACATACGGAAGCGGCTAGGCGTAGCCCCTATCAAAGAAAAAATGCTCGAATCGCGTCTTCGGTGGTATGGTCACGTGGTCCGAAATGCCGAGGACTCGGTAGCAAAGACAGCCATGCGGATCGACCCTGTAGGCCACCGTCCCCGAGGTCGACCAAAGAAATGGTGGATGGACAGAATTAAGGAAGACTTTCGAACCTAAAAACGAGTAAAGTCTTCACCCGAGTCAAAGCTTCAACCTCGTTTGCAATCTGTTCCAGGTCACATATAAAAGTATTCAACATACATGATTGTTTAACTCCCTGAGGTCTGAAAACGCGCCAGCACATTTTGCAGGATTTTTTTCACATTGCAGCAAAACAGACTTAAAATACTCAGTCATTTCTTGTCATAGAGACATAAGTAATATATCAATTGAAACTATAGAATGTCTTCTTTTATTTGTGTACACTCAGAGTAAAAACACAATGTTGTGCTTTTTGTAAAATAAAGAAAACTAACATGATGCGTGATCTCTCCTCTCCCTCTGAACGAAGTCCAATCTGATAGTTCTCAGAAAATGAACTGTAACTTATGAATACTAATGACAAAAAAAAATGACACTTATGTCTAAAGAAACGTTGAAATGTCAGGTTTTAAATCGTGCAAGTCAAATCGAAAACAAACATTCTGTGTTTATGTAATCTGTATGAAAAGAGAGCCATGTCAGAAGTCTGTGATTCAGCTCATTACCCGCTAATGTGGCCACGCCCACGGAGCCAGCGCTATTCAGACGCAAATTCAGAGGCAATACATGCATACATCGTCTCAATCGTGTATTTATTGTCTTGAAAAGTGTTTATTTGGATGTTAAAGCCATGGTTAGCGATCTGTAGAAGACATGCCGTTAGTTCCTAGTTCCTTTTCTTCTTTATATGAATTTGTGGCCCTCCGGCTGCAAGTATGAATTGAAAACACAGTATCCAGCACTCATATTGATGACAATAAATATTACTTCTCAGTATAGAAAATTGACATAAATATATAAGAATCCATCAATATTTCTCCAAATGTGCATGCTTTTAAGCTAAAAGCCTATATGAAATGCCATAGAGGTAACATAATTGTTCAGACACTTTGCATCACAGAAATACATTATATTTTAAAGAATATAATAGAATACCATTATTTTAAATTGTAATAATATTTCACAGTATTGCTGTTTATGATGAGCTGAGACATTATTACAGAGGGTTTTTTTCACAGCCTACCTGACTGAAAGGCCTCATTAATATGCAAGTCATTTCAGGTCATTATTATGTGATTCTTTTGTCTTATCAGGTGTAAATGGCCCATTATTCATGATCATTCACGCCTCCATGCATACTGTGTTTCTTGACAAAAAGTGTCTTACAAAAACTAAATCAATATATTGTTTTATATGAAGGAGTAGGCAGCATAATTTTTACATAATTCTGAAGCAAAAACTCTAGTCTACAACCTCCAATACCCAAAAGTCTTGTGAACACAGATTTAATATACTTTTTTTGGCCTTATTTCAGTGACTTAAGTTTTTTGTTTTTTCAATAACCATGCATAAACATAATTCCTTCAAAAATACAAACATGTACATACATGTTCCTCACATATTATTGTAGCCTAGTTTGTGCTGAATACAGTGTAATGACACTTTTGTCATTTATATGTTTATGAACAACTGAACAAAGCACAAATGTCAGGGCATGCCAAAACTTCCCCAAGCCCCAAATCAGCCTCAGACTCCAGAGGGTTAATAAGCATAATCAATTTCAAATTAATTCTTTGCTGCTGTCTTAGTAATTTAACTATTTCTTTGGCCTTCCGATCCATCTTCATTCCTTCCACTTTTGTGGTCCTTCTTCTCTTTCTCGTCCTGTTTCTTCTTGATTTCGTCTTGTTCTTTTTGCAAACCTTGAGTAATCAAATCGACCATATCAACCCTAGGTTTTTCCTGATGAATTGGTTCTTTTGGTATAATTTTTTTAGTACAGTTCATATTTGTTGGAGCCATCTCCACGACACTACTAATAATAAACTGGTTCATCTCACTGAATTCCAACTTATGGTGAGAGTTCTTTGTTAATCCACACACTCAGTTGGCAGGGTTTTTTTGTTTTGTTTTGTTTTTTGGTGGTGGTGTCTGCAGGAAGTGTCATGACCCATTACCCATTATGAGGTTACAAAATGTTGAATGTTCTCACTACATTTCATGGAAATGTACCCAATTGATTTGGATTTGCTTTAAAGTATAGATGGGACATGTTTAAAGCCCTATCAGTGGAGAAATGAACCTGATGAAAAATCAACATTGAAAAGCACTGAATTATCAACATTGATCCAATACTATTTTAGCATTGAATTTTCAACATTGGTCCAATATTATTTAACATAGAATTTTCAACCTCAACCAAAATAATTATTCTGATGGAATTTCAACATTGAATCAATGTCGCCTTGATATCTAGGAAGTCTCTTCAAACTGTTTCTCTGAGAGTGCTGTACCAACAACAGCACACTACACTGGACTGATACCCTATATGAACACTGTAAAATAAGCTCTATCACTGTCCACTGATGGCAGGGCAAAGAAAAAGCAAAAACCTTAGGTATGTTGATGAGGAACTGTTTCAGGAATGACACAAAGGTGTGTGACTGTTCAAGTCCTTCGTTATGTATATTTGGATTATGTAGTGTTGTAAATAAAATTCAAACAATCAAAAGCTATTAATTTAAACTCCTCATATTCTTTCTTCTAGTCCCGTTCATCTGGGGGAGGGGAGGGTCTTTGCCTTCACAGGTTTGAAACACATCAATATTCATGATGATTCATGCCTCTTTGCATACAGGCTTACTTAAACAAAACATTCTTACAAATTTTATGTGAATAAGTGGCCAGGATGATTTTCACATAGTTTTGAAGCAAAAATTCTAGGCTACTAAATACAGCTCTCAATTTTTTTTGTCAACAAATATGCAGTAGGGGTTTTATGGCTTTATTTCAGTGACTTTTTTTCACTTACCATGCATAAACATTTTTTTTCTTTTTTTGTAGATAATTAATGAACTAAAGTCATTATTTGCCAAATCTTCCTGAGGTAAACGTAACATTAGTTCTTGACAGGTTGTTATTCAGATGATTTGGGTTTTGTATAAGAAGTAATGTACAGTCATAGTTGTGGGTTTTCCCATAAAATTGGGCTACTTTAAAAAAAAAAAGAAGGAAAAATTAAAAAAAGAAAAAATTAAAGTGAAACCATTTATAAGTATGTATAGATCCACGGGGAGTGAACACTTGGCAACAACCGCTGCCTCAAGCTGCTGCACTTGAGTGAACGCGTGTGCCTTTGACCTAACATCACAAATCAATCATCGCATGAGTTATGCCGAAGTCCTTGGTTACAGCCACATTTGCTGGTTGTAGAAGTGTTTGATGGTCTGTGGATGAATAACCAGCATTATAAAATGTTAGGTAAATGGGGAAAATATGTAAAGAAATATTGCAAAAATGGGAGACAGAGAGATGATTAATGGAATGGATTAGAAGTGTTCCAAATGACGATAAAAAAGCTCTCTGCAAATATTGCAAATGTGAAATCAGAGCTCACCACGGTGATCTGTTAGCTCACGCTGCGACTGAAAAACAAATGCCAGAACATTATTTGGCACAGTTCCTTTCTAAGAACTAATGTTGCTGTGAAGAAGGAAGAGTTAAAGCTGGCTGCTCATGTTGCTTGCCACTCAAGCACCTTAACTGTTGATCATTTAGGAAGTGTTGTGGAAGAAATTTCCAAGAAAGGTATTAGTTTACATCAAACAAAATGCACAGCACTAATTAATTCAGTGATAGGACCAGTAGTGCATTAAGACCTTCTGGAGGATATAGGAACCATACTCTCTTATTGTTTTTGAGAGCACTGAAGTCACAACCAGAAAACAACCATGTATAGTTATCAGATATTAAAGCAAGAAGGTCTAACGAATCATTAGCACTTTTGCAGGAATGATAAATATAGTTGCTAGTGATTCACTGACCATAGCAAATGCTTTGTTAAAAACTCTGTACGATCATCATGAAAAAAACTCCACAAAATAACATCCCTCGGGGCTTTTAGCTTAAAAGCATGCACATTTGGAGAAATATTGATGGACTGTCATACGTTTATGTCAATTTTCTATACAGAGGAGTAATTTTTATTCAATTTTTACCCAAAACACGTTGTTGTCGTCATATGAGCGCTGTATACACTGACTACTGTGTTTTTAACTCATACCTGCAGCCGGAGGGCGCTCTGTGCACACTTAGTCCACAAATAACACATTATGAACAAGAGGCAATCATGTGACATACACGGAACTAACAGGCTACCAGACATCGCTATAATCATTGATATAAACATACAGAACGTCACTTTTGAAAGTAATAAATACAAGATTGTGACGATATGTGGTTTATCTGTGTTCTTCACGCCATGTCAGGTATTCATAATAGTAGATTATATTTATAATGCAATGCTAATCGAGATAGCTTTTCTCATTGTGCAGAATAGCATACAATGATATATTTTCTGTCTGATTTTTGATCCAAAGCCACATCACACCAAAGAAGGTTATTTAAAACAATCGACTAGTAAGTTTGGAGAAAAAACGTGGCTTTAATCTTATAAATTGTCGTGTTTTGTTGGTGTGCTAAGCTAACATGCTAACAAGCCCAGGGATGCACCTGTTCTGAGCTAATGCAAATAAATAATTTTTAATCGTAAAGCTCACTTTTTTTCTCTCTTTTTTTCCAAGAAGGGCATTAGATACAGTTTGAAAGAAGGTGAAGTGAGAAGTTTGGTGAATGAAATGAGGGATTAAATCATCTTGAATAGAACATCAGTAATTATAATAGAGACAAAAGAAAAGAATAAGAGCCATAAGCAGGCTGGAGAGGTGTGAATGTGTTCAGGGGAGACTGAAACTGAATGGGGCAGTTAACACCACAAACACAATATAGACAATACACTTGAATAGATGACAATAAACATTAGTTAACATTTTAGGGTCCTTTCTAAATAAAGTCTCATGACATGGTCTTGAAAAACATGTAATAAAACTCAGAGTTTTAAACCTATCATCTTCAGATTTGAAATATAACATGGTCAGACATGTGGCTTTAGCTGCAGTGCATTTCTAGATTGCCACAAGGCCAACTTCACTTTTATTTTCATAAATATATTTCATAAAAATAAATTTCTAATAACTTTTCAAAATTTCAAAGCTATTTTTAACTATTTTCTTCATTGTGACAATAATTAATTATGAGTTTACCATAAACTGCAAAGTGTCTGCTTTCAAATGAGACCTTACTTATGCTTTTAGTGCAAAGGGTTCATGAACTGTATCTGTTTTAGTTTGGGTATGTCATTTTTTGGGATTTTCCAAAAGCGGGGGTGCTGGCTAACAGGTTAACTCTGTGCAACAAAAGCCGTCAGTGTCCTCCCCAGAAATGTCAAGTACATGGTTTTTCAGACCTACAGTTGGTTTTCAAATGCCACCCAGCGTCTCCAAAAATATTCTGAACTGTACAAAACCATAAATGTAGGTGAAAGCCCTCTGAAGATTCTGCAACTGTATGACACTAGATGTCTCGCTATTAGTGAGTGTATCAACTGGATCCTTTAACAGCACAAGGAGCTTAAGTTGCATTTCCAGTTAACAAAAGACAGTGAGAGAAGCTATGCTGCGGAATTGCTGTACCAAATGTACAGTGACAATATTAATCTGATCTTCCTGAAATTCCTCCAACCAACTGTTTCAGAGTTAAACAGACTTAATAAAATCTTTCAACTTGACAAACCCAATCCTGCAAAACTTCTAACATTTTACCAGTCCCTTCTTGAGCGCATAGGTTTTCCGAAGAAATTCCAGAGCTGGCAAAACATCATGGAGTTAATCTTTTGCCACTTGTTGCTTTAGACTTTGCGGTGCAGTTCCGTCTTGCTTAGTTTGAAGCCAAGGGAATAAGTGACCAAGCTGAAAAGGACCTGAAACTCAGGTGCAGGTACTACATGCTGGAGTAATCAAAGAAGATTAGGAAGAGACTTCCAGATAACATTAAAGAGTTAGAGGCTCTCAAATTCCTGTAACCGATTCATGTTCTGTCCTCAAGTAAGCCAAGGATTGATGAGCTTCATTTTTTCCACCTCTTCAAGGGATGTTTAGGAAAAGCAGAGCAACAGCACAATACAGAAGATGTCAAAACAGAGGACTTCTGGTTTGAAGTTTCTGCATACACAGATACTGCAGGTGATAGAAACTTTGGAGATCTTGGCAACTTTGTATTGATTCTTCTTGCTTTGCCATTCAGCAATGCAGCAGTTGAGCGTTCATTTTCCCAAATGTCACTGATAAAGAACAAGCTACAAAACAGGCTAGAGCAGAAGTCTGTAGCGGTTGTACAGTTATTAATCAATTTATGGGTTGGATATATGAATATAATAAACCATAAAGCTTTATGGTCAATTATGATACATATACAGACCCAATGGGGGATTAAACATATATGGTGAATTAATTACAACGAATTATAATCAATTACATATATGATTAGTTCTGGTTTAATAATTATGTAGAGAAACTATCAGTTTGTCCAGCAAACCGGTAAGTTTTCCACAGACTATTATAACGGAAATGTTATCCTCTGGCCACGAGGATAAATTCCTATGATAGCATCAAACGTAAAGCTATTGTATTAGAATCGAAACGTTAAAGTGACCTGGTTTTTGTTGAAGGAACAAAAAGAACAATCGAGCATGAATAATGTG
Organism: Chanodichthys erythropterus; assembly: GCF_024489055.1. Taxonomy (NCBI): domain Eukaryota; kingdom Metazoa; phylum Chordata; class Actinopteri; order Cypriniformes; family Xenocyprididae; genus Chanodichthys; species Chanodichthys erythropterus. The sequence goes on along the minus strand of NC_090228.1, from coordinate 35,502,720 downwards.
TTTAATATATGCAAACTACGACTACAGAGGTTATACGGCTATACATAGGATATACACATATATACAAGAGTGAAAGTAGGAAAGGAAAGAGAGAAGGCAAGTAGCAAAACTTACAAAGCAGTCCTTGAAGCCAGCACGGAAATCAGTTTCACAATCTGAGATTGAGAAACGGCAGTACTTGCATTGGTTTTGCGTGTCGAGTTTCGGTTTAGCGCTGGTGCAGTTCGTTGGCTTCTTCCGTTCCGCGGGAAGGTTTGAACTGAGGACTTGAAAGTTAGTTTCGCTGGAAGACGGTGGTCCCGTGATGAGCGTGATGGCAGCGCGGTCGCCGTGACGTCTGGGAGAGACGTGCGTGAGTGGGTGATGGATGATTCAGGGCAATCGGGAGAACGCACAGCAAAATTCTGGTGCTCCTCTTTTATGACAGATAAGCCAACACACCTCCTTGAGGTGGAATAGCCAATGACATTGGTGCAAAGTTGGCGGGCAAGCTTTTCCTTTATCTGGTCTCCTAGCTGAATTTGCATAATTGATGACTATCAGATCGGATTTCGAGATGGAGTACTTTCTTCACAATATCATTGTAGCGATTCGTACAGTTATTAATCAATTTATGGGTGGAATATGAATATAATAACTCATAAAGCTTTAAGAATAATTATTATGCATATACCGACCCAAGGGGGAATTAAACATATATTGTGAATTAACTACAACGAATTATAATCAATTACATATATGCTTAGTTCTGGTTTTATAATTATTTAGAGAAACTGTTAGTTTGTCCCGCAAACTGCAGCTCCTCAGAATATTATCAAAGGAAGGTCTTTTCTCTGGCCACGAGCAAGACTTCCTATTCTAGCATCCAAACGTAAAGCAAGGATATAGGATCGAAACGTTAAAGTGACCGGGTTTTTGTTGAAATGAGCAAAAAGAACAATCGAGCATGAATAATGTGTTTAATATATGCAAACTACGACTACAGAGGTTATACTTCTAAATACAGAATATACAAATATATGCAAAAGGGAACGTAGAGACAGGACAGGAAGGATGGTCAAAGAATGGCAAATTACGACAGTTAACCCTCTTGAGAGCCAGCACAGAAATCAGTTTATACAAATTTCAGAGAAATTATAATACTTGCTTATGGTTCAAGTCGGTGTGCAGCAGAGTTTCAATGCGCCTGGCTTGGTTGGTCCTTTCCGAGAGGGTTTCTCCGGCGGGGTTTTCAAACGAGGTTTAACTGACGCGTAAGATGACAGAGAAGAAAGAAGAGAGAGTCCAAGGAGATGGTCGTCCCGGAAGGAGAGCGCGTGATGACAGCGCTGTCGCCTGAGGCAGTTCAGGGGCAGTCGAGAGACAATCGGGAGACGAAGGAAAAGTTGTGTGTCGTTGTTTTTATGGAAAACCAAGCTAACACACCCCCTGAATTGTAACGGCCAATAGAGACCGGCCGGAGCCGATTCGTGAGTTACATGCAGAGTTCAGGAGGTTAAAAGCGTTCTGAAAATTCCAAAGTTTATTGATTATCCTGATATGTGTGCATATGCTACAAGTCTTTGCTAAATATAATGAGGATTCGAGCTTACATGCAAAGAAGAAACATCTGCTGCCATGAAGTTAAAGGTGCTAAAGAGGATCTTTTCGTCGACTGAGAAACCAAAGACCGTTAGTGAGTTTTTGAAATGAGCGCATGCGTAAGAACAACCCCCCCTCAAGGGAACGCCTCCCAAAACTTGTGCATTTTGTGCGATACGGCATTCGCTGTATCGTATTAGTGGATTCATTATGTCGGACTCACCGCAGGTAACTCATAATCTGCAGTTGTTACTGCTGTATCCTGACAAAAACATTGCATGCGGCGCCTGTAGAGTGTGGAAAGTTACTGGAGCGTGCAGCCGCGCTCGTCTCTCACAAGGAACGTCACGGCAGTGATTGACAAGCCAGAGGGCCAATCGTTTACGCGATGATCACGTAAACGATTGGCTGATGTTTTTAAGGCCCTACCTCGTGCACAGATGATGTATATTGATATTATTCCTTTCAGTGCACCTAAGAAATAGTCTTTTATCAGTTAGTAAAGACAGTTTCAAGTAATATTGCAAAAATGTATAAAACAAAACATCCTCTTTAGCACCTTTAAAACATCACCACGGATGCTTTCTCTCTTTACTGCTGAAATCTGCTCAGCATCACCTGAGAAGGGTGTGGAAGAGAGCACCTGAGATTGTAGATAGTTCTGTTCTGTAATAAAAATTAGGTTGCACAGTTAGGCTATCTAAGAAGAAAATGTTCTGATTAGTTCTGGAAAAGAGAAGACAAACAAGAACAAAAACAAAGGACAAGGGTTCAAGTTCACCAAGTAAGCATATTGGTTAGAACATTGATAATAGCCTGTGTGCATTGAGTTTGACAATGTATATTAATTTGTATATTGATGCTTGTGTGTAAACAGAACAACAGCAGATCTGGAGAGAAGAGCATCAGAGACAAGTGCAGAGAAGAGAAGTTGAGTTGTCATTGGGCTGGAAATATTTCTAGGACTTGGCAACCCTGTGTACAGTAGTACTACTAGAAGTAATAATTTTATGTATATTTAAATCTGGTGCATTTTGTAGCTGGTTTAAGTTAATAGTAATGTAATATGTGCAATTATATGCAATTATTACATTTTGCTTTATTATATTATTATGAGTTGCTTGTGTGTTCACAATGCATTATGCTCACATATTTATTGAAATGTGTCATTTAAAAATAATCATCTCACAGATCCATCTAAATGCTCCACTACATGGATAATCTTCCCATCCTCTTGAAGAAGTCAAAACACAGTCTTCATTACCACTGTGACTATTAGGCTCTCTGTGCGCCCAGAACCTGAAAGAACAGATCAGCATTTGATGTTCAGTGCTGCTTCCTGTGTGATATGATACTGACTGTGAGATATGATCATTTATTAGAGAATAATCACTTTAATTCAGTGATTTCTTACTCATAGGTCATGTTGCTGCCATCAACCCATTTCCATCTGCCCTCCACATCACTGTCAGTCAGACCAATCCAGAAACTATCAAAACGTTTCTTGACAAATTCATAAGAATAAAAACACAGATACATTTCATCATTTACAGGTAGAAGCTAAACACACACACACACACACACACACACACACACACACACACACACACACACACACACACACTCTTTCACTCACTTGTTCCTCTCTGTTGTTTATGATGATCAGATCTGCTCCTCTCTCTGTACAGTATCTTCTGCTCTCAGCCCAGTTTCTCTCCACATTGGAAATTAAGTAAAGACTGGACTGATAATAAATCCATCCGTCTGTTCACACAACCAGTTTAACTATTAGCACTTTTTTTTTTTTAGTCTTTTTTAACTTGTCTCATTTATCTGTGAGCTTTAGTGTTAGTAGATGGTAACTATCTCTGTTGAGATCACTTGGTTTGTTCACATACTCGCTTCAAAAGGCTTTTATTAACCCCCTGGAGCCGTATGGATTACTTTTTTTATGGACGGATGCAATTTTTTTTTGTCTTCAGAATGTGGGTTACCATTCACAACCATTATAAACCTTGGAGGATTAAGGACACTTTTAAATATATCTCAGATTGTGTTCGTCTGAAAGAAGATTGTCATATAAACCTAGGATGGTTGAGGGTGAGTAAATCATGGGATTATTTTCATTTTTGGGTGATCTATCCCTTTATCAAGTGTCAGTTACACAACACAATCTCAGTAGTATTCATAGGGATTGTACCTACACTCCACATCTAGGAATTCCATAAATTTGTTATTATAATTATCCTAAAAAGAGGAAATATTTGTTCATTCTTTACATTTTACATTGTAAATTGGTTTTACATTTAAATTTATAGTTCACTTTATTTTGATGGTTCACTTTAGACATTGACTAACTATAATAATTTTTCAACTGCAGTCAGTGAACTCTCATTAGAGTATCAGTAGACTGTTAGGGTAGGGTTAGGGTCTGGATTAGGAGAATAAACTGACATGTAGTTGTAAAGTTACTTGTAGTCAGTAGAAAGTGTAAAGTGGACGATCAAGATAAAGTGTTACTGAATTTTATTTTGTACTGTAGACTCTTTCCATGCTGTGAATATGTGCACTAGAATTACACTTGACATTCAAACACCTATGAATACTGACCAGATTATATTCCTGCTCTGTAGAAACTACTAAAATGACAAAAGAAACTCACCCAGTTTACCAAGACTCATCTGAAGATCATTTTTCTCCAATTTTAGCTGGTCTCTCTCATTGGTCAGGTATTCGTTCTTTATTTTCAGTCCATCTCTCTCTTCTGAGAGGTTGGTAATCATGGTTAGTAGCTGGTCTCTCTCTTCTGTGAAGTTGGTGATGTTAGTTAGTAGCTGGTGTGTCTCTGGTGTGTAGTTTGAGCTCTTTGTATGGATGTGGACACACAGCACTATGACTGCAGTCAGCAGAAGAACACACAGCAGCACCAAACACACTGCAGCTGCTCTGGAGCTTCTGATCTTCACACAAACACTTCCTGAAAATGACAGACATCAAGATGAATGTTTTCTCAATTCCTAATTGTTTGGGTTGTATGTGTACCTGTATGGTTTCTCTTGGTTCAGTGTTTATATTGCCATGAACAGGCGGAGACATTTTTGTTCACTTGATCATGGAAAATTAATTAATCCAGTGAAATCAAAATTGATGAGAAAATGAAAATGAGAAAAACGTAATTGTGCTTGAAATCAATCTGTGTTCTTCTGTTGCATGTTTGTTTCTATCGCCTGCGATGCTTCTTTACAGTGCAAGTCAATCACATGTCACTGAAAATGTAAATGATCTGAAGTCAGTGTAAAGTCTCAAATCATGTGAGGTGCAATGCTCAAGGAGGCTAGAGTGAAGATTTTGAACTTTATTGACATAATGAGGCCTTCAATGCAACTTCAGGCCTTAATGCTTTCAATGAGTTTATGTACAATCAGTCATACAAATTTGGTAGAAAATTTAAGTTTAAAATAAAGTGTCGAAAAAATAAATGTGATTTAAGTGTTTGCATGTCTTTTTAATGTGATTAAAATCAGAACATGCCACACGTTTTACTATGATTATGTCGAATCAATTTCCTTGAAGAATTTACATGAGGTAAAGTTTAAATCACAATATTGCTTCAATCTCAATATAACTGCATTTTCAGGGTGGATGTAAATGAAATCACACAGTGCACAGGAGAAGATTATCAATAAATAACTTAAATTTTGCTTTGTTCTTCACACAAATATATCATATGACTACACAAGACTTGGAATGATCCCCCAGATCATATGGTCATATTTTATGGTACTTGTGTTCTTTTAAAGGTGCTAAAGAGGATCTTTTCGTCGACTGAGAAACCAAAGACTGTTAGTGAGTTTTTGAAATGAGCGCATGCGTAAGAACAACCCCCCCTCCTTCACAGCTCATTTCGGGGGAACGCCTCCCAAAACTCGTGCACGAGTATTGGAACACGAGTGTTTGTTTACCACCGGCATTTGCTGTGTCTTATTAGTGGATTCATTATGTCGGACTCACCGCAGGTAACTCATAATCTGCAGTTGTTACTCCTGTCTCCTGACAAAAACATCGCATGCGGCGCCTGTAGAGTGTGGAAAGTTACTGGAGCGTGCAGACGTGCACGTCTCGCCCAAGGAACGTCATGGCAGTGATTGACAAGCCAGAGGGCCAATCGTTTACACGATGATCACATAAACGATTGGCTGATGTTTTTAAGGCCCTACCTTGTGCACAGATGATGTATATTAATATTATTACTTTCAGTGCACCTAATAAATAGTCTTTTATCAGTTAGTAAAGACAGTTTCAAGTAATATTGCAAAAATGTATAAAACAAAACATCCTCTTTAGCACCTTTAAGCTTTTTCCTCAAGTTCCTATGTGAAATCTTCAAAACATCTTCATTTATTTGCCACAGAACGATTGTAACTAACAGCACTATGCCTGTAAAGTCAAGCCTGTGGTTTTTGTTTCTACACCAACACAAAGATAGAGCAGCATTCTCATGAACATTGTTATGAAGGCCTCAGGTATATGGAGATAGGATTGTAGAAATATTCCAAATAAATAGATTATGATCCACAAATAAATGTAAAGATATTCACAAAAAAATAATTGTATCCACAAATTATTAGAATGACATTCTCAAATATATGTTAGGATTTTCACGAAAAAATTAATTGAATTCACAAATAAATAAAATGAGATTTGCTAATAAAAAACACATTCACAAATATGTTTTTATGTCACAAGCACAGCTCTGCCTGCATTTGTTTGTGAATCACCACCTGTACATTTGTGAATTGCTTTCTGTGCATTTGTGAATCACCTCACGCATTTGTGGATTCTGAAACAATTCTAGCATCAGGACTGCAGAAAAATACACAAAAAGGTCGACTCCACCCACCGACTACTCAAGCCAATCAGATAATGGCCACGTTGCGCTGACCAATCGCAGCACACTCTCACTACAACCAATCACATTTTGCTTTACAATCGGGGTGGTCTGGCTTAGAAAGGAAGTAGGATTCTTAAATAATGGTACGGTAAAAAGAGGTTTAAAATTTATATTTCGTAAGACCATTAGACCATGTGTCAAGACAAGCCAAACTATTATATTTTATGCGGCATCTAAAAATGCCAGAGAAACAGTGCTCTCTGTTATGGGAACAACAACGGTATATTGGATACAAATGCGTTATGGAAGTGTCACGTTATTCAAGATTGAACAAAAAGCCTCAATAATTAGAATTATAATAACTTAATTATAATAATTAATTGAATAGCTCTATTAACTTTTCTAACTGGATTTAACCTTGTGATAAACATGCGAGTTTGCAAAATAGATTAAACTGTCGTCACATAACAACAGCATTTCCCAGTTTATCAATCAAACATCGACGAGCAGCAAACCAGCTATTAAACATTAACAGGCCCTTAAATAATGTTTTAAACATTAATTAAACGTTTTAACGTTACCATTGTTTGTAGTGAAGACTTTAAATGTTACAGGTTATTGAATGACATAGCCTATAGATTATAAAATGTCCAGCAGTCAAACACTTGATCTCCCAAATATTTCAGATGAATCAGACTTGATAGTTTTTTATTGTAAAAGTTATTAGCCTACAGCATCCAAAATAAATACATAACATTTAATTTTCAGCATTGCAACCTCTTTGTTTTATCCAAAACCATAGCTGCAGTGATGCCGAGGCTCCTACTGGTATAGCTACATCACTGATTCATATTTGGTATTATACGATATTGTGCAATACTGTAAAACGGGACATCCGTTTACTGCCACTGACTCGTCGTTTCTCACCGTGACACTTGTAGGCAGTATAGCTTCATGTACATGGACACTAATAATGTAATTTGTTTGTTTATAATGATTATAACGCCTTCTATTTGCTGCATCGCACCGTGCCGCACCACTCGCGTCAGGTAGACGTGTTATAGCTGGGGATCTGTGAATGATCATAATTTGTGCACATCCTGATCCCATATCCCTTTATCACGATTCACTGATCCTGATGGTAATATAAAGAATATACTCCAAAAATCTTTTGTGCCCAGTCCGAATGATGGCCGAAACTTTACTGATGAGTTTCAAGAAGTTCTATTGTACATTATCTACCATGAAATGTCAGTTCCCTTTCGAAAGGGAACTCGCTCTGCGTTTGATTATGCAATGGGGAACGTCACGTGACCCAGGTGTCTGAAAGCCAACTATCCAATAACTCCAATATTGGCCGGCAACAGCCTATGATGTAATATGGCATGACCCAGAGTATAAAGGAGCGCCCGGAGAAACAGTCAGCATCTCATCGTCTTTCGGTCCTGTTCTGTCTGAATCGCGACTATATCAACTCCGGTAAGGGATTTTTACAAACATTAAAGAGAGTGTGTTTATCCGTGTCCCAGGGTTTGACACTTGATATACACATTTTCTGGGCGTTTTCTGTCTGGAGAGGAGAGCACATAGACGGTGCTTGAGGGTGCTGTCTGTGTGTTTGTCTGTTGTTTACTCTGAGCATCTCCCTATCGGGATGCTCCGTTCTTGTTTGGCACTCTTCCCGAGGGGAGAGCTGTCTGCATCTGTGCCTGGTGATTCTGGCCCCATTTGTGCTGAGGCATAGTGGAGGCTGCAATCATAGGGCTCGCAGATGAGCTCGTTGGGAGGTTTGAGAGAATTGTAATCTCTCTCTCTAAATTCCCTGGGGCTGGTGAGAACGAGTGGATGACGATGACATTCGTGTTTGACGTCATTGCGTCCTGCAGCGAGCGCTCCTCTGGCTTGTGTATGCGAGCTGCTGTGTGTTTGGGACGCGCTTCTCGGCAGGCTGCAGCTGCCGGGAGAGCGCGTTAAGAAAGGGGCCATGTGCGGACGGCTCGATGAGCGGTTCCTTTCTGTCCATTAATATGGCAGCTTCCATGACTTTCCATTCCTTTCTGATATCTGCATTTGAGATTGGGAGGGCATGATGAAAAAACCCCTAGCCGTTCAGATTTGTATCTGAACCCAGACAGACGGGAGGAGGAAGAAGCGAGAGTGAGATGGGCGTTCGATTGTAAACACTGTTGCATTTGTAATCGATTCCCGAGCTACATAGGGCGATTTTTAACTACCCTCTCCTCTTCTTCTTCCACCTCCTGTATATTATATATATATATATATATATATATATATATATATATATATATATATATATATATATATATATATATATATATATATAAATATACCGGAGGTGGAAGAAGAAGAGGAGAGGGTAGTTAAAAATCGCCCTATGTAGCTGTATATATATATATATATATATATATTATACATACATACATACAGGTGCTGGTCATATAATTAGAATATCATCAAAAAGTTGATTTATTTCACTAATTCCATTCAAAAAGAGAAACTTGTATATTATATTCATTCATTACACACAGACTGATATATTTCAAATGTATATTTCTTTTAATTGTGATGATTACAACTGACAACTAAGGAAAATCCCAAATTCAGTATCTCAGAAAATTAGAATATTGTGAAAAGGTTCAATATTGAAGACACCTGGTGCCACACTCTAATCAGCTAATTAACTCAAAACACCTGCAAAGGCCTTTAAATGGTCTCTCAGTCTAGTTCTGTAGGCTACACAATCATGGGGAAGACTGCTGACTTGACAGTTGTCTAAAAGACGACCATTGACACCTTGCACAAAGAGGGCAAGACACAAAAGGTCATTGCAAAAGAGGCTGGCTGTTCACAGTGCTCTGTGTCCAAGCACATTAATAGAGAGGCGAAGGGAAGGAAAAGATGTGGTAGAAAAAAAGTGTACAATCAATAGGGATAACCGCACCCTGGAGAGGATTGTGAAACAAAACCCATTCAAAAATGTGGGGGAGATTCACAAAGAGTGGACTGCAGCTGGAGTCAGTGCTTCAAGAACCACTACGCACAGACGTATGCAAGACATGGGTTTCAGCTGTCGCATTCCTTGTGTCAAGCCACTCTTGAACAACAGACAGCGTCAGAAGCGTCTAAAGACAAAAAGGACTGGACTGCTGCTGAGTGGTCCAAAGTTATGTTCTCTGATGAAAGTTAATTTCGCATTTCCTTTGGAAATCAGGGTCCCAGAGTCTGGAGGAAGAGAGGAGAGGCACACAATCCACGTTGCTTGAGGTCCAGTGTAAAGTTTCCACAGTCAGTGATGGTTTGGGGTGCCATGTCATCTGCTGGTGTTGGTCCACTGTGTTTTCTGAGGTCCAAGGCCAACACAGCCATATACCAGGAAGTTTTAGAGCACTTCATGCTTCCTGCTGCTGACCAACTTTATGGAGATGCAGATTTCATTTTCCAACAAGACTTGGCACCTGCACACTGTGCCAAAGCTACCAGTACCTGGTTTAGAGACCATGGTATCCCTGTTCTTAATTGGCCAGCAAACTCGCCTGACCTTAACCACATAGAAAATCTATGGGGTATTGTGAAGAGGAAGATGCGATATGCCAGACCCAACAACGCAGAAGAGCTGAAGGCCACTATCAGAGCAACCTGGGCTCTCATAACACCTGAGCAGTGCCACAGACTGATCGACTCCATGCCACACCGCATTGCTGCAGTAATTCAGGCAAAAGGAACCCCAGCTAAGTATTGAGTGCTGTACATGCTCATACCTTTCATGTTCATACTTTTCAGTTGGCCAAGGTTTCTAAAAATCCTTTCTTTGTATTGGTCTTAAGTAATATTCTAATTTTCTGAGATACTGAATTTGGGATTTTCCTTAATTGTCAGTTATAATCATCAAAATTAAAAGAAATAAACATTTGAAATATATCAGTCTGTGTGTAATGAATGAATATAATATACAAGTTTCACTTTTTGAATCGAATTTGAACTTTTTTATGATATTCTAATTATATGACCAGCACCTGTATGTGTGTGTGTATATATAAACATATATCATGCTCAGATGCTTCTTATGGTCAGACAGATGGCTGGGCCCATAGTAATTATTTATGTTAGTCCGCCGTTTCTGTTTGATAGTAAGAGGATCTTTTAGGCTTAAAAGAACCTTAGATTCCATCCTTTCATGTAAAAAAGGAGCATTAGGAACAATTTACATTAACAATTGCTAACAGTTAGCTTCCCACAGCTATTGTTGGGTTAGAGCTGGTTCCCTGTAGCTTGGTTCCCTTAATTTCACGAGCTGAAGCCACGTGTCATTGGAATGGTAGGCCCCAACATGCCTCCTTTCTAGTTCACATGTTGGCACAGTTTGTGTTTTTACTCTCAATAGGCTGAACGCCACTTGTCGTTGAGACTGTTGGCCCCGTGGGACCTCCTTTTTAGTTGACTTGTTGGCAGGACGCCTGGGAATCCGAGAACCCATACCACCATCGGGCACACCCCACCTCTGTTGAGTAGGCCTTAAGCAGGCCTCTCATGGGGTATGTGGCATAATATGCATTCCTTCTCTCAGTACTATGCGTGAAAGATTTTCCACTGAATGCATGGCCGGTTCGTTGGTATGGTCCTGGACTGGCTGATGCCATGTGTTTACTAGGGTAGGCCCTAATAAGGCCTCCTTTTAGTTTACATGTTGGCACAGTTTGTGCTTATATGGACAAAAGGGCTGAACGCCACTTGTTGCTGAACTTGAAGGCCCCATAAGCCTCCTTTTTAGCTGACATGCTGGCAGGATGCTTGTGAATCCAATACAATATGAGCTGAAGTCACGTGTCATTGAATCAGTAGGCCCCTTCATGCCTCCTTTTTAGTTCACATGTTGGCACAGTTTGTGTTTTTACTCTCAATAGGCTGAACGCCACTTGTCACTGCGATTGTAGGCCCCACGGGGCCTCCTTTTTAGTTGATTTGTTGGCAGGATGCTTTGGGAACCATACCACCTAACAGATATTCAAGAAATCTGAGTAGAGCCTAGGATCCTAGGATGAGTGGATTATACTCCCCTCAATACGAGGGTTCATAGCGCTCAGCTGAGTTCTGCTCTCCAGGATGCCCGTCTCTACGTGTGGGTCTGAGTTGCTCCTGCCTTTCTGCAGTCACTCTTACCTGCTCTCTTCTATAAGAATGCGTTATGGAGATTCTGTACTCAGACAGGGTTGGCCAAGACTAAGTTTGTCCTATGATAGACCAGGTCGGCCTCGCTGGTGGCATTGGGGGTGACTTTGTTCCCCTCTAGAGGTCCCTGGCCTCATTCCCTTAAAGAAACCACTTTGTCTGCGGAAAAGTTGGTCTCAGATGCTCTAGCGGCTTTATTAGGCCTTCTCTCTCTATAGAGGAAGGCTTTCTGTAGGCTCAGTTTGGACTGTTGGCCATAGGGAATGCTGAGCAGAGTCTCGTTCCCTGGTTCTCAGGGATCTATGGTTACATACGTAACCTGAGACGTTTTTAACTCCAGATAATCAATGTAAGAGCTTCTACCTTTTCAGGGTTGCTTAACAAACTGGTAAACTTTCTATCCATAAGAAAACTCTGATGAAGTGTAATAATGTGCACGACACGTTCTCTTGTTCAGTACTGCAGTGATCAGTAACACTCAGACCGTAATACCCGTCAAAATAAGAGAGTCCCTCTTTGTAAGACGAATAATGCAGACCTTATATATAATTAAACCCACAAAAACATGTACAAAACAAATGAAAAGATTAATCACAATAAAGTCTGTTACACTATGTAAACAGGGTGTTTTATCACACAAACGCCACTTCAGCTCAATTCGAACGATGCACCAATAGTGGAATAGTGCTGAGCTCCTTCTGTTCCCGCCCCGATTGTAAAGCAAAATGTGATTGGTTGTAGTGAGAGTGTGCTGCGATTGGTCAGCACAATGTGGCCATTATCTGATTGGCTTGAGTAGTCGGTGGGTGGAGTCGACCTATTTGTGGATTTGTCTGCAGTCCTGATGCTAGAATTGTTTCAGAATCCACAAATGCGTGAGGTGATTCCCAAATGCACAGGAAGAGATCCACAAATGCACAGAAAGCAATTCACAAATGTACAGGTGGTGATTCACAAACAAATGCAGGCAGAGTTGTGCTTGTGACATAAAAACATATTTGTGAATGTGTTTTTTATTAGCAAATCTCATTTTATTTATTTGTGAATTCAATTGATTTTTGTGAAATTCCTGACATATAGTTGTGGATCTCATTCTATTAATTTGTGGATACTATTATTTTTTTTTTGTGAATATCTTTACATTTATTTGTGGATCATAATCTATTTATTTGGAATATTACTACAATCCTATCTCCATACAGGTACAGTGTACATTTTAGGACATCCACAGACAGTCATATGATGAAAAAGCATCATGCCTCAGACTAAAAGGCTTCAGTCATTGGACAAAACGGCATCATGCCTTACATGGAAATGCTTCAAGTCTCAGGAAAAACAATGTCAGTGTCAGGTCTCATACAATTAGGCATCAGACGAAACAGACTGACCATCCTAACTGAAACACACAGGCTGAGTAAACATTTTAATCAGTTTTTTCTCTCTCTCTCCAAAATCATATACAAATGGTTAGTTATTAAATCCTACAATAGCATCAGAAGAACACAAAGCTGAACCAAACACACTGTAGCTTCTTCTGATCTTCACACAATCACTTCTGAACAGCACAGGTCTGACATTAGATGACTGAACATGTGCAGACTCTGATGATTTGATCAAAGTAATGAATGTGATTACCTGTACGCTGAAGTGGTTGGTGTGTGTTTGTCTCTGTCCTGAAGTCATGATCTCTCACACATTCTGCACTCTCATAGATTTCCACTGTCATCTCCATTCTGTCTGTGTTCATTCTCTCAGACTCAGTCCTGATCATATCTTCATAAATACCATCAGACATTTCTGCTATTTAACCGTCAAACGTTAAATGATGATCTTCCTTGTTTGTTGTAGGTGTAGTCAGCACTCGTCTTTTTTTAAAGCTTGTGGTCAATGTGTGAAAACAAAAACATGACATCAGACCCTTAAAGCTGACATGAAACAGACGTTTCATATTCGAGTGAAACTCAGCCATTGCTATTGCTTTTATGTCATTTGATCAGTAAACAAGTCATCAGAGAAGAGATCTCAATGCAAGCAGTGTTTGGGAAGTAACTAGTTACATGTAACAGCGCTACGTATAACTACTGTAATTAAATTACAGTCACTTATGAAAATGTTAACAATTACAAAGGGTGTTAAATATGAATATTTTCTGCTAGGATATGTTACAGTATATGATCATGCTATCATTCATTAAACCATTCAAGCGCGATAAGACTTCAAAACAAAGAACTTAAAATCTGTGATCTGTTTGTCTATGTGATACACACACTCATGCGCACATACAGCGTGGCCACATTGAGTTCTCTTTCACGTTTGAATGAACAAAAACACACAAAATATGCCAAAATATCCACTTTGTCGAGTATCCTCGTCTTAAATGAGTTCAATAAAGTCTTGAGTGACTGCAAAGATCATTGTCATGTGTGGCCGGTCTTAAAGTGACAGCAGCCTAATAAAATTCTTTCCAGTGCTTAAAAATTAAAAATCATTTAGTCCAGAAATCTGTATTTAACCTCAGAATGATCTTTAAATAAAAATTCTGATTTTGTGGTGGCTGTGCTTTAAAATTAAATTATTATAATCTTAATTCAAGTAATGAAGAATTCTAAAAGTCTGACAGTAATCAGTATTGAGAACTACTGTAAGGATAACCCTGTGTAACGACTGAGACAAATCAGACACAATTATTTGTCATGTTGAACAAATAATCGTTAAAAAAACCTCACTCTGTCCCCTTCCCCCGAGAAGACCAGTCTAGTCTGTGCGAGGGCCTCTTGGACACGATCAAATAAGACTTTTATGATCCGAAACTATCAAGCTATGCAGAACTCTGCATCCAAAAGTCATTTTGAGTCAGGCCCATAGAAAAGGCACAGAAAGCCTGAAAACAGACCTTCCTGCCTTAATTCATAGATGGACTGTTCTATAAATGAACATGCATATGCCCAGGAAATGGCATCCATTATTACTGTTTGTTGTATTGTACTCTGTATTGTATTCACATGTCTTATGATACATTTAATGTAACTTCAATTATGCCATCTTTAGTGTCTATGGGGTTTGTATCGAGAAGATTTAAATGCTTGTGTATATGACATGTTGATACCAGTGCAACATATCAGTATTACAAGAATATTTAATAGTTTCTTCTTCAACAACTCAGCCATTTTAATCACGCTCAAAGACAAGAGCCATAAACTCCCCCCCAAAGGAAGTTCCCGCTACAGAAATTCCACTTTGCTCATTGGTCAGGTCCACCCCAAGAGGTGTGGCTCCTCCTAGACCTTAAAGGGCACCTATTATGCCCCTTTTTACAAGATGTAATATTGGTCTTGGGTGTCCCCAGAATGTATTTGTGAAGTTTCAGCACAAAATACCCCACAGTTAATTTATTATAACCATTTGAAAATGTCATTTTTGGGGCCTGTTTTAAAAAGAGCTGTTTTGGTGTGTACCACCTTAAATATAAATGAGCTGCATATCCCCGCCCTGCCTTTGGATGAGGGCGTAACTTGCATACCTATGGCAATAAACAGTCGGTAGAAGCAGAATGGCTGAGAGTGAGAGACCCGCTGTTTTGTATGGCATTCAGCCGTACATGTTTGAACCGGAATCAGACCCAGATGATGAAGAGACTCCGGCAGAAGAAACACAATTGAGAATGGAGCAGGACGTCTCTGAATGGTTATTTGATACATTTATGTACTTATAGAGTTTTAATCGCGTCCCCTTTGCAATTATGGATGTGCAACACACACACACACACACACTGTGATAACGTTCGCGCAATTTTTTGAAACTACAAACACAAATACTGTGATAACGTTTGCTAAGTACGTTAGATACAAACTATACAAACAAGGTTTAAATTATATACACAGACATTCTACGACGACGACAACAACTTTAGACGCATTTGTTATTGAATTGGCTGACATCGACTGAAATGACTATTTGCTCAAAAAACATTAAATACACTTACTTCTTCTGGAGGTGACGTTGGATCGCGAACAGTAGGCAACGATCCACACTTGAGGATTAACTTTGAAGCAAGACCTGCTTTGAATTGACCCTCGTTCTCAAAACAGACAGTCAAAAAATGATTCGCGCAAACATAAACGTATTTTGGAATTTTGAGTGGCGCCTTTCCTTCGTAAATAAAATCCATCCACTGCGTTTTCAGTGGCTCTGATGTCGGAAGTAAGTGAAAACTACTATGTTCATTATTACATCCCACAAAAGAACACTTATTCTTAGGAGACATTACCGGCTGTCGTTGAAACAATGGAGGATGGTTGACAGATCACCGACGGCGGGGTCTATGCCACCAGATTGTCAATCAAACCACGTGGGTGGGGCTTAGCGCAATTCTACGTCACAGTGAGAGCAATCTTAGAACAGGGCGTTCTGAGACAGTGCTTATGAATTATTGAGATTGTAAAAAAACACTGGGTGGATTTTTCTCATTCTAGGGTGGTTTTGCTCACACACTGCCAACACACATTTATGGTCAAACACCATGTAAAAGTGAATTTTGCATAATAGGTGCCCTTTAAAGGATTAGTTCACTTTCAAATTAAATTTTTCCTGATAATTTACTCACCTCCATGTCATCCAAGATGTTCATGTCTTTCTTTCTTCAGTCGAAAAGAAATGAAGGTTTTTGATGAAAACATTCCAGGATTATTCTCCTTATAGTGGACTTCAATGGCCTCCGAACGGTTGAAGGTCTTTAATAACAAAATTAAACGCAAACAGCGACCTACAAACGCAGAGTGAAGGTGAGGAACTTAAATACACATGGTGATGAACTAAATGATGAACATCTGTGTTGAGGATTAGTGTCTATGGGAACTGGTGAGTGGCAGAAAATTCAAACAAAGGAATGCGTGATGAATAAAAACAAAGTCCATGAAAATGAAACTAAGGACAAACACAGCTGGATAAGTGTGACTGTATCCCTAGAAAGGGCATCCCTCCATTACCTGCGGAAGTATCTTTCGTCCCTGCACCAGGTTTTTTTTTTTCTGCCTCTCAGGAGCACATTTGTTTTTCTTTTTTTAAACTTTAAGCACTACATTACCCAACATTTAATTAGGAGAGATTTTATCCTTGTTTTTATTGCTTTTATTGTTTTTATTCTGTCCATCGTCAGTGGTTTCTTCTAGTCAAAATATAGTAAATATATTCTCCCGGTTAATTAACGAGACTGCAGAGTTGTGCTACGGCCATCGCTTCTAAATGTTGCTGTTTAGAAATACCGTATTTCCATTGGTTCGATGTGGCAAATCTAACAGTTAATACTACGGTATCAATCGTTACTATGGTGAAGACTCCAGCTAAAACTACCCGAGGACCCGCTGCTGATTCTCTTAATGAAATCCTCATCTTTTCTCAACACTTAAACACAAAAGTGTGCTTGATAATTCAACAATATGATGGTATGACCATCAGTATTAATTGTTTCTCCGTCAATTGTGAGAAATAAAGTTTTTCGGGGGATCAGTTTTGGATAGTGGATGCAAGCATAACCCGTGATCCTCAGTTGCTATGGAGATGATGCCAGTCTGCTTTGTGATTGGGTGACTTCTTCAGGCAATGCCATTTGGAACTAGTAGTTGACAGGGATTCTCTCATTGCTCTCAAACCACTGTCCAGGTAAGTTACGAGGCAAGTAATGATCACGTTTTGCTTAATGTTATAATTGATGCCTTTCTTTGCCATTAGGGCAACAAATTAAAGTCAGGCCAATAGTTTCCTCATTATCAAAAAAAAAAACAAAAAAAACTCATCAAGTCATCGTCATTTATATAGCGCTTTTCACAATACACATTGTTTCAAAGCAGCTTCACAGTGATAAGAAAATTAATGGACAGAGATTGTTTTAAGAAAAAGTTAGAACTAAAGTAGGTTTTTGACTGAATCACTTCCATTGTGAAAATTTGTTAATTATTAACTTAGGGGGCGCTTAAATTACACCTTTTTAACTGAAAACAGAAGACTTTCAATGTGTTCTTGATGTTCATTTACTTGTTTAGTCTATTGGTTTGTGTGCTTGATTGTGTGTGCGCAGACGCTTAGTCTTTTTACAAAGTGACTGCCAAATTACTTGTCTGGCCTGCATAATCCAGAAAGTTGGATGTCATTTTCTTTCGATCATCGTGGTTTACCCATATCGTCACTGTAATGTGTCAGTAATAACAATATCACTTGGCTTAACGTTACTGCACATAACTTTGAAACTGGTATGAACCCCAGACGCAGTATTTATAAGAAATTGGGAATCTCTCACTATTGGGGTACACTTTTTAACCCTTATATTAACATAGCTAGCCTACACTACATGATTAACAATAATTAACAATTCTCTTCTCCCTGCAGATCCTGTCAAACGAATCACCTGTCCAAACATAGCTACACCTGATTTACAAAACCCAAAGGCACATTTAGGAGCCAACCTCTGCACTGCGTTCACTACATAAACAGCATAGGAGACTGACAGGGAAGAGAAGAAATTGTCGGATAAAGTTGTTATTTTTGTTTTGTTTTTACAGTTCAGAGAGTCCTGTCAGGGATTTACATGGATTTACAGCATGTGAATTCATCAGTTTCTCCCAAAATACATACAAGTAAGTGGCTGGTGAACTGGGAAAAGCATAAAGTTAATAGTCACTTACTGTTACGTGCTCGGATTGTTGTTCCCTCCTCTTTTGTTATTGGCTGCTGTGTTTCTCCCCTTTGTTATTGGTTTCTTCTTGTTTGCCCGCTCTCCAATGTCTCTCTGTTTTAGGTGCTGTGATTGGTCAACTAATCTGTCCATCATGATGAATCATCTCATAAAACATCCAATCATTAATGGCTTCAGGATAAAAGATGCCGTGGAGAACGGAAGAGGAGGGAGCTTGGAGTGTTTGTTAGCTGTGCCATTTGTTTGATGCTGCTGATTAGTGGTGGTTCATTTTTTCGCTTGCTTTCTTGCTTGATTGTTGTGTTTGACACAGAGAGCGTGTTATCTGAACTAAACTTCACCAGCCCGGAGATGAAGAAAAGGAAAGTATGTCACGTGACTTACATCTTACAAACATGCAGAATTGACTCTGTTTAGACACAGGGAGGGAAGGAGCGTGTGCAACCTCATGTAAGTTTTGTTTTGATAGCTAGTTAAGCTTTAGTTATGGCGTGTTGAACGCCGAAGATTTCTTTATTTTCTGGTTTTGTTTTCAGTTAGTTTAGAGGGCGGGGAATTAGTTAGTGAATGTATTGGTTTTGTTATTTTCGTTTTTATTTTCCGCTCATTTTCTTTTTCTCTGTGGCTTATTTCAATTTATTGAAGCACTGAGTGCATCAGTCTCTGGCTCTGCGCCAGCCAAAGCGTGAAAGCACAGTTTGATTCGTTGAATGTTATAAATCACATATGTGGGACCGTACTGCTCGAAAGGTTAATGACAGAAATTTCATTTTGGGGTGAACTATACCTTTAAGACTTTTTGCATAACCATTTCTTGTACAGACTGTAAAGCCCTTTGAGACAAATTGTGATAATGGGCTGTATAAATGAAATTTAATTTCTTCTTCTTTCTTCCTTCTTCTTCTTTCTTCCTTCCTTCCTTCCTCCTCTTCTTTTTCTTCCCTTCCTCTTCTTCTTCTTCCCTTCCTCTTCTTCTTCCTTCCTTCCTCTTCTTCTTCATCTTTCTTCCTTCCTTCCTCTTTTCCCCTTCTTTTTCTTTCCTTCCTCTTCTTCTTTTTCTTCTTCCCTTCCTCTTTTTCTTCCTTCCTTCTTCTTCTTCTTCTTCCCTTCTTCTTCATCTTCCTTCCTTCCTTCCTTCCTCTTTTTCCCTTCTTCTTCCCTTCCTATTCTTCTTCTTCTTCCCTTCCTCTTCTTCTTCTACCCTTCTTCTTCTTCCCTTCTTCTTCTTCCCCTTCTTCTTCTTCCCTTCCTCTTCTTCTTCTCCCCTTCTTCTTCTTCTTCTTACCTTCTTCTTCTTCCTTCCTCTTCTTCTTCTTCCCTTCTTCTTCTTCTTCCCTTCCTCTTCTTCTTCTCCCCTTCTTCTTCTACCCTTCTTCTTCTTCTTCATTCTTCCTTCTTTCCTTCCTTCCTTCCTTCCTTCTTGAGAGAAAGACTAATCAAGTTTATTACCTGCAAAACTGCTTCGAAACTTGAAGGGATGGAGACCCAAAAGCAGCTTTAAAAATAGGGACAATCCAGACGTGTAATCCAAAGTGCAAGGTCAAAAACAGGCAGGTAGTCCAAACAAACACAACAAGGCAGGGAACAAAGGCAAAAGAGTAATCCAAAAACAGACACAAGTCCAGAAAACCAAGAGACATGGAACCAGGGACAAAGCTCAGAATTGCAGTCTACTTAATAACAAAACCTCACAGAGAATGACAGAATGAACTTGGCTTATGTACAGGTGCTGGTCATATAATTAGAATATCATCAAAAAGTTTATTTATTTCACTAATTCCATTCAAAGTGAAACTTGTATATTATATTCATTCATTACACACAGATTGATATATTTCAAATGTTTATTTCTTTTAATTTTGATGATTATAACTGACAACTAAGGAAAATCCCAAATTCAGTATCTCAGAAAATTAGAATATTGTGAAAAGGTTTAATATTGAAGACACCTGGTGCCACACTCTGATGAGCTAATTAACTCAAAACACCTGCAAAGGCCTTTAAATGGTCGCTCAGTCTAGTTCTGTAGGCTACACAATCATGGGGAAGACTGCTGACTTGACAGTTGTCCAAAAGATGACCATTGACACCTTGCACAAGGAGGGCAAGACACAAAAGGTCATTGCAAAAGAGGCTGGCTGTTCACAGAGCTCTGTGTCCAAACACATTAACAGAGAGGCGAAGGGAAGGAAAAGATGTGGTAGAAAAAAAGTGTACAAGCAATAGGGATAACCGCACCCTGGAGAGGATTGTGAAACAAAACCCATTCAAAAATGTGGGGGAGATTCACAAAGAGTGGACTGCAGCTGGAGTCAGTGCTTCAAGAACCACTACGCACAGACGTATGCAAGACATGGGTTTCAGCTGTCGCATTCCTTGTGTCAAGCCACTCTTGAACAACAGACAGCGTCAGAAGCGTCTCGCCTGGGCTAAAGACAAAAAGGACTGGACTGCTGCTGAGTGGTCCAAAGTTATGTTCTCTGATGAAAGTAAATTTTGCATTTCCTTTGGAAATCGGGGTCCCAGAGTCTGGAGGAAGAGAGGAGAGGCACACAATCCACGTTGCTTGAGGTCCAGTGTAAAGTTTCCACAGTGATGGTTTGGGGTGCCATGTCATCTGCTGGTGTTGGTCCACTGTGTTTTCTGAGGTCCAAGGTCAACGCAGCCGTATACCAGGAAGTTTTAGAGCACTTCATGCTTCCTGCTGCTGACCAACTTTATGGAGATGCAGATTTCATTTTCCAACAGGACTTGGCACCTGCACACAATGCCAAAGCTACCAGTACCTGGTTTTTAGGACCATGGTATCCCTGTTCTTAATTGGCCAGCAAACTCACCTGACCTTAACCCCATAGAAAATCTATGGGGTATTGTGAAGAGGAAGATGAGATATGCCAGACCCAACAATGCAGAAGAGCTGAAGGCCACTATCAGAGCAACCTGGGCTCTCATAACACCTGAGCAGTGCCACAGACTGATCGACTCCATGCCACACCGCATTGCTGCAGTAATTCAGGCAAAAGGAGCCCCAACTAAGTACTGAGTGCTGTACATGCTCATACTTTTCATGTTCATACTTTTCAGTTGGCCAAGATTTCTAAAAATCCTTTCTTTGTATTGGTCTTAAGTAATATTCTAATTTTCTGAGATACTGAATTTGGGATTTTCCCTAGTTGTCAGTTATAATCATCAAAATTAAAAGAAATAAACATTTGAAATACATCAGTCTCTGTGTAACGAATGAGTATAATATACAAGTTTCACTTTTTGAATGGAATTAGCGAAATAAATCAACTTTTTGATGATATTCTAATTATATGACCAGCACCTGTATATTTATGAAACTCAGTACACATAGATCTCATCAGGCCAAACAACGTCCACACTCTATGTCTTTAGCTCCACCCAACAGGAAGTTGGCGAAGTTGAACGAATGCTCTGGAATTTGATATACTTCTCCTAGGGGATACATCTGATCACCTCCAAACTTGGTCAGCATGAAGTCAAGTGATTAAGAATGCTAAATTGCGAGCGAATTTTGATATCTCGAAAGGTTTGGCTGTGCTGTTGAAACAAATTTATAGCGGAAAATAGAGAAACAGGAAGTTCTGCATACATTAGCCATGTCTCATTTCGAAGGCTGTGTCCTCCGAAGGTCGCATTTGAAGGCTGTATACATCATTGAGGCGGTCTCATTTAAGAAAAGTAACCATTAGATTGAAAAGTAAGAAAGAAATTACAGTGTTTTACACCTCATGAGGAATAAAGGCCCCAATATACTTCAAACGAAATCAAAGAACAAACTGATGTGACGTCAATTCAAACATAATTCATTGAGGTAAGAGCTCCGCGGGTGAAAACATGAACACACTGGATAGCCGCTAAGTTGTGCTTCTGATGAAATGAGGCACTGACACTATTTTTCATGGTTGATCCTGTAAAGCTGCTTGCTTTTAAGCAATCTATTAAATAAACATCTACTCTATGTGCTATATTATAAATAAACGTGATGTGACTGGAGGACACAGCCTCCAAAATGAGACATAGCTATTGACCGATTTGGATGAAACTTCAGCTGTGGATTCGTTGTACGAGGCTGATCACATGCATGTGACTATTGTGAGTCAAAGTTATAGCACCACCAAGTGGCAGCAGAAAGTGTCACTTTTCAAAATGGTCAAATAGTGGTGTATTAGAGGTAAAAAATTATATAAATACCGTTTGGTTTCTCGCACAAATCGATCCTTTCGTGTCTCAGGACATCAATGTCACGAGCCGCAGGGTTTAATTTGGATTTGTCTGTGCATGTTTACTCTTATAGATGGAATTCCCATTGATATGCATTATAAGACTGACAGACTGCAATGGTTGGAATGTTTGCAATCAAGAAATCACTTAAATAGGACCTGCTTGACAAAGTGAAGTAGACCAAAAGATCCTCAAAAGCTACACATCATGTTGAGATCCAAAGAAATTCAGGAACAAATGAGAAAGAAACTAATTGAGATCTATCAGTCTGGAAAAGTTTAAAAAGCCATTTCTAAAGCTTTGGGACTCCAGCGAACCACAGTGCGAGCCATTCTCCACAAATGGTGAAAACATGGAACAGTGGTGATCCTTCCCAGGAGTGGCCGGCTGACCAAAATTACCCCAAGAGTGCAGCGACGACTCATCCAAGAGGTCACAAAAGACCCCACAACAACATCCAAAGAACTGCAGGCCTCACTTGTCTCAGTTAAGGTCAGTGTTCATGACTCCACCATAAGAAAGAGACTGGGCAAAAATGGCCTGCATGGCAGAGTTCCAAGATGAAAACCACTGCTGAGCAAAAAGAACATAAAAGCTCGTCTCAGGTTTGCCAGAAAACATCTTGATGATCCCTAAGACTTTTGGGAAAATACTCTGTGGACTGATGAGACAAAAGTTGAACTTTTTGGAAGTAGGGTCCTATGAAATCCGTTTTATTTTTTCCCAAATTCCGTTTTAATTTTTCCGGATTATGTTTTTTTCCATTTTAAATTTTTTGGACTCGATTTTAATGGTTAAATTAAATTTTAATAATCAAAAAGAATGTCTAATTAATTGAATTCTTGAAAACAACAAATTTATTGATTAAAAAATGTATTTTCATCATTTTATTTTGTTTTTTCAGAAATTCTGTTGCACATTTAAATTTTTCTGGTAATCAAATGAACCTATAACATTAATTTATTTATTAATTAATTTATCTTTTAATTATGAAATTAAACTTTTAATCAAACAAAGTGCTGCACAACAGAGCATTACTGTTAAAATTTAAACATGGAAGAAAAACTGAGATTGATCCTTAAAAATATAGTTTTAATAATTTATTATTATTATTTTTAAGTCTATTAGTGTTAGTATTAAGATACGTTTCAATGTAATAAAAATTCTAATGTACAACAGTATGTTTCTATCAAGTTAAATAGAAATTTTATTTTGACGGGTTGCCAAGAGCTTTGAGTTTTTGTGTGTTTATGATGATAGATTTTTTGTAAAGCGGTAAAATGCTGATGAAGTGTCTCAGAGCAGATCTGGAGATGAATTTTGTGCATTCATGTTCTCATATAGTGAGGCGACAGGATGAAAACACCACGAGCATAACACGCGAGCACAACAGTGTGTGTGAGGTAAATGAAACCGCGCTTCTGTGCCATTAATTTCAGAGGCATGCAGGATTCATATTTAAAAAAGTCTTTTTGTGGTTTAATATTCACAGACACTAGTCTATATTGCAATTTAATTTAAGTGTACTGACCTGCTTTTAATTCATTCATCAAAAATGTATGAATGGATTCCGCTATTCCGTCCGCGTTTTCATAGGGCCCTATGGAAGGTGTGTGACATAACGTCTGGCATAAATGTAACACAGCATTTCAGAAAAAGAACATCATACCAACAGTGAAATATGTTGGTGGTAGTGTGATGGTCTGGGGCTGTTTGGCTGCTTCAGGACCTGGAAGACTTGCTGTGATAAATGGAACCATGAATTCTGCTGTCTACCAAAAAAATCCTGAAGGACAAAATCCTGCCATCTGTTCGTGACCTCAAGCTGAAGTGAAGTTGGGTTCTGCAGCAGGACAATGATCCAAAACACACCAGCAAGTCCACCTCTGAATGGCTGAAGAAAAACAAAATGAAGACTTTGGAGTGGCCTAGTCAAAGTCCTGACCTCAATCCTAATGAGATGCTGTGGCATGACCTTAAAAAGGCGGTTCATGCTCAAAAACCCTCCAATGTGTCTGAATTACAACAATTCTCCAAAGATGAGTGGGCCAAAATTCCTCCACAGCGCTGTAACAGACTCATTGCAAGTTATTGCAAATGCTTTATTGCAGTTGTTGCTGCTAAGGGTGGCCCAACCAGTTATTAGGTTTAGGGGGGAAGCACTTTTTCACACAGGGCCATGTGGGTTTGGGTTTTGTTTTCCCTTCATAATAAAAACCTTCATTTAAAAACTTCATGTTGTGTTTACTTGTGTTATCTTTGATTCATATTTAAATTTGTTTGATGATCTGAAACATTAAAGTGTGACAAACATGCAAAAAAAAAAAAAAAAAAAAAATCAGGGGGCAAACACTTATTCACACCACTGTATGTGTACATATCACTTACTAATTTTGTCTGATTTTGTATATTTACATCCAGTGTTCTCTCTTTTTTTGTCATAACATAAAGCTGGTAAACCTGCTTTTGTAAGATATGCACATTGTTACCAGAGAGTGGAGTGACCATCTATATCAGAGATCAGAAATATGATCATGATTAACAATTAACTTGAACTAATTTTTTATCTGAAGCAATATAAATAAAGTACAAAGGACAGTGAATCAGGACACTATAAAAGGAACATGAGAGGGTGTGAGGATGACAGAGCAAGAGCTGGAAACAAACATCAGTGAAGAATGAAGGCTTTAGTATGTATACCGCTGCTGTTGGAAACCTTTGTGTTTGTCGTCCAGCAGCAGGTAGATGGAGGACTCAATGAGAATGAGATCAGTCAACAGATCAGCTCTGAGGACGGAAGACAGAATCCACCTCAAACAGACACTTTGAGAGCTGAAGCTTCAACTGACAGACAACAATACTGTGATCTGGGCATCCCTGACATCCATGCAGCACTGAGAGAACTGACCGCCACCGTTACAGAGCAGAAAGAAAACATCAGAGAACTGACCGCCACCGTTACAGAGCAGAAAGAAAACATCAGAGAACTGACCGCCACCGTTACAGAGCAGAAAGAAAACATCAGAGCTTTAGAAACGGAACTGAGGGAACAACAGACGTTTATCCTGGATGAGATGAACAAGAAAGATGATGGTACCAAAAACATTCACTCTTTTATCAATGATCCTCAAAATAAAACACCAATGCAATACATTGTATAGTGTAAAATTGAGTGTATAATGTGTACATTTTTTTTTTTTTTTTCTATTACAATTAACAGTATAAATGTCATTTAACGGAATCTTTATTCCTTCACAGAAATTTCAAGTCAAGTGGAGGAGTTGAAAAAGGAAAATAGAGGTGAAAGTGTGCTTGAATGATGTTAAATTCAGTGTATTCATTCTCAGTGTAATACAGTAATATATCACAATATTGCTTATGTTTTTCAATCACAGACAGAGAAATAGCTTTTTCAGCTTCAATGATGGAATCTGGCAGTGGATATATTGGTCCTTTTCCCACTGAAATCACACTAACCTACAGGAACGTCATCACAAACATAGGGAACGCCTACAACCCAATTACAGGTAATTAACAATGAAATGGAGTCATAAAACTCAGTTTATAGTAATGAAAACCTTCTGCTCCATTCAGACCTCTCTGCAGTTGTGTAATGTGAATAAGAGAATTAAATGATCTGCCATCTTTCAAAACTATTACAGTGTGTTTGGTAATTGAGCAATCATACAGGAAACAGCTGATTCTGTGTCTCTTGTTATTTGATTTAGGTATTTTCACAGCCCCACTGAAAGGAGCGTACATGTTCAGATTCACTATACATGGTCATGGCGGAATTGCATCATCTGCTTCAATTTTTAAGAATGGAGAGCGTGTGATTGTAGCACATGATATTCAGGCTCAGGATCGGACAAACACCTCAAATGGAGTTGTGTTGATCCTGGAGGTTGGAGATGTTGTCTGTGTGAAACTTTGGCCTGACAGGAGGTTATATGATAACGGGAATAAATACAACACTTTCAGTGGTTTCCTACTGTTTCCCTTAAAATAACAGTATAATCATAAGTTCTGATCTGTCTATACATGTAAGTTTGTATAAAGAGTTTCAGCACTGAGACAGACAGGACCCATGAATATCACATGTGACTCAAAAGTGTTTTGTTAAAGTAGTAAATCTAGAATGTTAAATAATACCTTTTTTAAGTGTATCTTGTTACTGATCCTTGATCTGTATCTCTTCATCCTACAGAAATAAATATGTCCTCATATTTTCATGAATATTTATCAATCAATTTTTGCAATCAAAATTATGGATTTTGTGGTGGCAATTTCCAAAATAATAAAAAAAAAAAATATATATATATATATATATATATATATATATATATATATATATATATATAGATACATATGTTAGATGACGACAATAGTCACACATCACACAAATGACATATCAGAATTTGGTAAGAAACCAAAATTTTTGTTTATTTTAAATGTTTAAAACAACATATGGACATTTTCTTCAGGCGTGGAAAGGGAGATGTCGAGTGTGGGACACAGCCTTATTACAAGTCTTCACAAATATGAAAATCTTTTTTTTTTTTTAACTCGTTGGACTATTATAGATAGCTAGGCTAGTCTAGTGGTGTAAGAGAGAATATAGGGAGGCTACTATGTCAAAATGATTGATGACAGCTGTCATAATAAATCATATTTATCGTCCGGTATGAATATTCCTATGGGGGTTGGATTTGCAGAATGATTAATATTGAACTGTCAGGTTGTATTTAAATAGTTGTTATTTGAACTCTCTCTAACCCGACTGATCTGTTGACCACATGTGTGAAAAATGGATAAATTATAATCAGGATGATCATAATATGACAAAAAATAACCATTATTAGTGCAGAGTTCGGCAGCCACTCTCTGTCTCACACCCCCCTTATAGTTTTTACCTGAGTGTATAAAACCCTCTTACATTTTTCTTGTGGAGAAAAGAGACTTCATATACCACAAAATGAGTTCCATTAGGTCAAGGAAAAATTGTTTTAAAATAATAAAGAAAAACATGCTTAAAGTTTAAAGCTCTTAAAGTTCAGCTCTTCTCACAACTTGCTGAAAGTGGTTCAGAGTAGAGGGAACCATGAACATTTATAACAAATCATTATTGAGATCCAATCAAATGTTTGATTGTCTATGATGCAAGTGATTATGCATAAATGTAACTCAAATTATGAGTTTATTCAATGGTACATGTTCAAAAAAAAAGAAAGAAAAACCTTTTGCTGTTATATCCATACACTTTTTCCTGGGAAATCAGACTGAAAACCATTTTCTATCCACTTCTCACAGCAAGGTGTGAAAATGTGAGACTGTCACAGTATTCAGGCTGTGGGGGTAGAGAAGTCTGTGGACACGTCCATGTTTTATGGGGCTTTCCATAGACATAATGATTATTGTAGTATAAATGTATATTCTAGTCCGTACACACACAAAAACAAACAAACTACAAAAAAAAAAAAAAAAAACATTTATTAATAAATAAATAAACAAAGAAAATTGATTTAAAATAATTTATAAGCTGTTTTTGTCATGGGTCAAATTTTGCTCGGGGGCCAACAATTTGTGGTATTACTACACTTTTGGGTCACATTTTGTCCACACAACATTAGGGAATACCAGAACCACACACATGTACACACACACCCAAACACACAATTGGTTCTATAAAAGGAATTCTCTATTTATCTCTATTTTAAATGAAATGATTATAAATCAAATATATAAGCCAAATATGTTACTAACATTTATTTAAACATTTTTAGTTATAGTTAAAAAAATAAATAAACAAATGTAAAAATATGAAAACACCTTACATTTTCAGAGAGCTGAAGTTGTTCTTTATGCAATGATAAAAAATTTAAAAAACAAATATTTAAGTTGTATCATAAACAAAACACTCCTAGGGATAAATTCCAGTGTGAAACAAATCCTTCAGACCCTCACAGAGACGGCAGGAAGCAGACAGATGAGCCTCTGTGTCACAGCATGTAAAGTTAGTCTGCATTCCAGAGCAATTTTTTTTTTTGTACTAAATTTATTACAAAGTATAATCTAGATATTTTAAAATGATAAGGTTGTTTAAATCCAATCTATAAAGTTTTATTAAAATCATATCTTCTATTTATCTTTCTAGAAGACTACTGTATCAGGATAACATCTGATGTCCAATGGTAGAAATGATTTTACTTAAATTTAAATTACATCAAAAAACTCTACTTAGTTTTTGTCACGATCACAGTCTGTTCCTGTTCACTCCGGACTCCATTTCCCATAATCCTCCCTGTCAATCACATGCACTCACTCCACCAATCACCTGTTGCCACATACAGTCATGCACACTCCACACTAATCACTTCACCCAGCTGCAGATCATTACCAGGACTATAAAGGACTTCCACACACACCACCTCACTGCGAAGTATTGTTAACTGTTGTTGCAATTCCGAGCATTCCCCTGTGTTTTCTGTCTGCCTGTTTTGCTGTTACCGGTCCTGCTTGTTCCCTGTTTATTGACCCGTTGCTGCCTGTCCTGACCCCTGCTTTGTATACCGACCTGTGAGTGATATCTGCCAGTCCCGACCTCTGCCTGTACCTGGATTGCGATTCTGTCTACCCTCTGCTGTACCTGCTTGCTCCTGATTGACCCTGCCTGTACGACCACGCTTACATTTAATAAAACGCTGCACTTGGATCCCCTGCCTGAGTCTCCATTCACAACAGAATACTTCGCCAAACCCGGATCCAGCAGCTTTTCCGAGCGTGTACAGTCTCAACATGGACCCAGCGGTGCGATTGGTCAGCCTTCGCCAAGGTACCCATACCCTTGAGGTGCACATTCAGAACTTTTTAGATATCGCTCATTTGTCTGATCTGCCGGACTGTGCCCTCATTGACTTTTTTTGTTATGGGTTAAACGAACCACTAAAGAACAATTTAATCACCAACGGTCCCCGAGAATCGTTCGGTGAATTTCTGGACTTTGCCCTGTTAACAGTTGGTTCACGTTTTACCGTGGGTGTCGCGGATGATTCCGACACCACGGTGAATCCCGTAATAGCAGCCACGCCCGAGAACACGCACAAAATGGCGGCCGCAACAACAACTCACGTCCTCCCAGATCTTCCAGAGTCAAGTAACTCCTCCGCTGATCGCCCAGAGCCACGTCACGTCTCTGGATCTGTCCAAGGGCGCAGAGGACTACGTTCTAGTGTGGTTGATCCTCCACTGACTTCAGCTCGAGCAGCTGGCATTCCGAAGCCTCAGCCAGCCGCTTCGCTCTCAAGCCAGCCGACCGCTTCGCACTCAAATCAGCCGGCCGCTTCGCACTCAAGCCCGGTGGCCGCCTCGCACTCAAGCCCGGTGGCCGCCTCGCACTCAAGCCCGGTGGCCGCCTCGCACTCAAGCCCGGTGGCCGCCTCGCACTCAAGCCAGCCGGCCGCCTCGCACTCAAGCCAGCCGGTTGCAACGCTCTCAAGTTCGCCGGTTGCAACGCTCTCAAGTTCGCCGGTTGCAACGCTCTCAAGTTCGCCGGTTGCAACGCTCTCAAGTTCGCCGGTTGCAACGCTCACAAGTTCGCCGGTTGCAACGCTCTCAAGTTCGCCGGTCGCAACGCTCTCAAGTTCGCCGGTCGCTATGGACTCAGGCGCCCTGGACGCGATGGACAAAAGGGCTGCTTTGCCAGTGCCCATGGGAAAGATGGCCGCCCCTGCGGTACGAAAGGATGCAGGGGGCGTTCCAGCCACTGAGTCCGCTCCAGAACCCGATCCAACCAGTGAACCGTCGCCTCACCCTCAGAAGAGGAGGAGGAGGAGGAAGAAGGCGTCCTCCTGTCCTCAAGACACAAACGCCCTTCAAGAGGCCTCTGTGGGCCTGGAGACCATTCCAGAGGTCTCTCCTGCTCCGCCCAAGTGCCTTGCCCTGCCGGCGCCACCTGTGCTTCTTGCCCTGCCGGCGCCACCCGTGCTTCTTACCCTGCCGGCGCCACCCGAGCTCCTCGCCCTGCCGGCGCCACCCGAGCTCCTCGCCCTGCCGGCGCCACCCGAGCTCCTCGCCCTGCCGGCGCCACCCGAGCTCCTCGCTCTGCCGGCGCCACCCGACCACTTTGCTCTGCCACCGTCATCCAAGCTCCTTGCCCATCAACCCGCTACGTACTCCGTTGATTTCCCCAAGAACTTTTTGGGGGGGGGCAGTATACCTAGGGGTGGGGAGCTTGTGGGTGGGGACCCTGCCTCGTCACTGCCGTCATCGGCCTTCGAACTGTTATGGCCATTTATGGACTCTGACCCATCGTGGTCATTTACAGACTCTGACCTGCCGTGGCTGACCAAGCCACCTGACCTGCCGTGGCTGCCCGAACCACCTGACCTGCCGTGGCTGCCCGAGCCACCTGACCCATCGTGGTTGCCCGAGCCACCTGACCTGCCGTGGCTTCCTGACCCACCTGACCTGCCGTGGCTGCCTGAGCCACCTGACCTGCTGTGGTTGCCCGAACCACCTGACCCGCCATGGCTTCCTGACACTCCTGACCCGCCATGGCTACCCGTGGCACCTGACCCACCGTGGCTGCCTGAATTCCTGGGGCTGCATTGGAGACCCTGTTCCATCTGCCTACATCTCCAATGCACCCACCCCCCCTCCCTAGCTGTTCCTTTTACGCCGCGAGGACGCGCCTTCCGGGAGGGGGGCGTTATGTCACGATCACAGTCTGTTCCTGTTCACTCCGGACTCCATTTCCCATAATCCTCCCTGTCAATCACATGCACTCACTCCACCAATCACCTGTTGCCACATACAGTCATGCACACTCCACACTAATCACTTCACCCAGCTGCAGATCATTACCAGGACTATAAAGGACTTCCACACACACCACCTCACTGCGAAGTATTGTTAACTGTTGTTGCAATTCCGAGCATTCCCCTGTGTTTTCTGTCTGCCTGTTTTGCTGTTACCGGTCCTGCTTGTTCCCTGTTTATTGACCCGTTGCTGCCTGTCCTGACCCCTGCTTTGTATACCGACCTGTGAGTGATATCTGCCAGTCCCGACCTCTGCCTGTACCTGGATTGCGATTCTGTCTACCCTCTGCTGTACCTGCTTGCTCCTGATTGACCCTGCCTGTACGACCACGCTTACATTTAATAAAACGCTGCACTTGGATCCCCTGCCTGAGTCTCCATTCACAACAGTTTTATTTGATCTTATTTCTCAAAGATTTAAGCAGCATTTCCATCTGGCAAATACCCAACAATGCGATGAAACATATTGACAACGTTTGTCCAAAAAAAAAAAAAAAAACTGTTTGTTTTTAAAAATGAATATTCAATTTTGATTTAAAAAAAAATAATAATTAAAAATCCATATGTTTGTGTTTAAAAAACTTTACATTTAAGCTATTTTCCATAAAATGTGTAAAAAATTACAGTGTATAGAGGTTAAAAACAAATGAAATTCCAACCTATTTCTACATGTTATGGACCATTATGATGATCTTTTTTTCTTTTCTTTTTTTACCTCGTAACTTGTGAAAATGAAAATATTATAAGCGTGATGATGAAAATAATAAACTGGATAAATTATTTTCAAGATTTATCTGGAAAGGGAGGAAACCCAGAATTAGATTTAAAACATTTGAGCTATCGAAAGGGAAGGGGGGAATGGCACTGCCTCGAGATTATTATTATGTTGCCCAGATTAAACCTTTGGTGTGTTTATGTAATCCAGTATATCAATCTAGATGGAAGGAAATAGAAAGTGTTATATCTTTCCTTTGGAAATCAGGGTCCCAGAGTCTGGAGGAAGAGAGGAGAGGCACACAATCCACATTGCTTGAGGTCCAGTGTAAAGTTTTCACAGTCAGTGATGGTTTGGGGTGCCATGTCATCTGCTGGTGTTGGTCCACTGTGTTTTCTGAGGTCCAAGGTCAACGCAGCCGTATACCAGGAAGTTTTAGAGCACTTCATGCTTCCTGCTGCTGACCAACTTTATGGAGATGCAGATTTCATTTTCCAACAGGACTTGGCACCTGCAGACAGTGCCAAAGCTACCAGTACCTGGTTTAAGGACCATGGTATCCCTGTTCTTAACTGGCCAGCAAACTCACCTGACCTTAACCCCATAGAAAATCTATGGGGTATTGTGAAGAGGAAGATGTGATATGCCAGACCCAACAATGCAGAAGAGCTGAAGGCCACTATCAGAGCAACCTGGGCTCTCATAACACCTGAGCAGTACCACAGGCTGATCGACTCCATGCCACGCCGCATTGCTGCAGTAATTCAGGCTAAAGGAGCCCCAACTAAGTATTGAGTGCTGTACATGCTCATACTTTTCATGTTCATACTTTTCAGTTGGCCAAGATTTCTAAAAATCCTTTCTTTGTATTGGTCTTAAGTAATGTTCTAATTTTCTGAGATACTGAATTTGGGATTTTCCTTAGTTGTCAGTTATAATCATCAAAATTAAAAGAAATAAACATTTGAAATATATCAGTCTGTGTGTAATGAATGAATATAATATACAAGTTTCACTTTTTGAATGGAATTAGTGAAATAAATCAACTTTTTGATGATATTCTAATTATATGACCAGCACCTGTACTCAGAGTTAACAAGGCTAATGAGCAACAGCTGAATGTAAACATGGCTGATTAATCTGAGCAAAGGATTATGGGGAATTGAGTCGGTGATAGTGTGGTAATAGTCCGGGTTGGAGTGCCATCTGATGGTAATCCTGGGCACTCTCACTGGTGATTGTGACAAACATAGCCTTTGCTTCCATCTAATGGCATTTTAATGCAACTTTCACTGAAGCCCATATCACCATCCCTTTCTCAATACCAAATACAGCATATTATTTAAATAAAATAATATTTATTGAACAACAATATTTAAATTAACAACAAAGGCCATTATAAAAGACAATAGGAAATAAACACAAGCAAACAATTCAGTCAAATGTATAAAAGCAGCACTCTAGTACAGGATTTAAGTTAAATATAGCCTAAAGATAAAGTTATGAAACTTAACTTTACCCTTAACCAAAATCGATTTGCTCTGAAACAAGTAATAGATTAATAAACCAAAGACTGCCTGTTTAATATACCCCAAAAACTGATATCTGATGTATAACCACTATGTAGAGCCAGCAGCAAAGTCCCGAAAGACTGGCCGAGATGAAGCTGTTCTTTGTGGGTACATGAGCACTGAACGGCCGCTGACGGCCTGGAGCTCACATCTGAGAAAGTGTCAAAACAAATTGTAAAATATGTGCTATGTTTATATGTGAATCACAGATTTTAGGTCTAAATAACTACATTCTCGCCTTAAAAAACTCACCATGACAGTCGCTGCAAGTGGAGTGATACTGGGAAAATATTGCACGGCTGGAAAAGGATTTCAGTCAATTAGATTAGAGAACCAAAACAAAGTGTTGTATAAATGTATATTTATTTATTAGAACATATTTATTAATTTTATTAGAACAAACCGTTTACTTAATTATTAATTAATTGAGAACTTTTTACTTAAAGACAAGTATTTGTATTGCTATGATTTGCTTAGTCTATAGGATTTTGGGTCATATTGCCTATCATAAGGAAATTAGGCCCACCCTTCTAGAAATTGTAAAATAATAATAATAATAATAATAATCCAGGTGGGACTGATAAATATGATATCATGAATGTTTCAAAGCAAGCATTGTTGGGGAAATATTCATGAAAATATGAGGAAAAGAAAGTGCCACAATGTCTCTTTATTCTCTTATTTATTTCTGTAGGATGAACGGTAACACTTTACAATAACAGTACATGAATAACCATGAACTAATACCTAAATTAATAGTTACTTCAACATGAACTCATGATTAGTTAAGATATGAACTAATGAAGAGTGATCCTTAACTACGACAGGAGTCATAGGGATTCATGCATGAAAACAGCAGCCTTAACTACGCATTAATACATGTTTGATAATTGATGCATTAATTAACATTTAGGGGTAAACTAAATAAATCAGCCTCCATAAGAGTAAACAAGAAGTACTCTGAATTTGAATTAAACGTGATTTAATACTGTCATAATTTACACTGTAATATCATAATCTGCCATCTGCAGCTTTGTGACAAATAATTGCAATGGCACATGATTATTTAGCCATTAATTACATAGATCTGTCTAAACAAATGTGGAAAATAGACTAACTACCACTAATAAATTTAATTTGATCTAAACTGTTTTCTGATTTTTACAGTTCATTTATATTTAGTCATAGCTAAATAGTCATAGTTTATTCCCGGAACTAAAGTATGTAGGGTTTGTTTCTGGCGGGACACTCATTAGTGGCGCACGCTAGGTGTTCTCTTGGCGCGTTCGTTGTGTTGCTGGCATTTTAAACTAATAAATGTTGACTGCTTTGGTAAGCCGAATTAATAATTAAAGAAATATTTACATGTATGTTTTATTGGGGTTTTCAGGAGGTTATGTGCAGTTATTAACTGTATTTGTATTTTTGTTGTTTAAATGTATATGCTTTGATTAGCATTAGCTTGTGGACGTGCGCTATTTTACATGTAAATGTGCCTTATGTGTGTCTTTACAGGTATGTTTATGGCTTGCTTTCAAGTCCATATATGTTTAATTATAGAAATAAAAATAAAATACAAATACTTTTTATTTTAGTTTTTTTGTACCGGGGTGTAAAGGAATAAGGATGGCACTCTATAGTATTTATTAATATATTAGTTAATGATGTGTGATATGTGCATCATGTCATGACTTTACTTGAGGGGGCACAATCATAATTAACTCATTATTAACTAAGCATATACTAACATCAACTAATGGCTTGTTAATGTATACTTATGTCATGACTTTACTTGAGGGGGCACATCATAATTAATTCACTGTTAACTACTTATCAAATTCAGCTCATGATTATCATTAACTTACTATCAAATACACTTGTACTAACACAACTATATAAGTGTTCAGCCCAGTTAAGTGATGTTGTGTGACTTTTCAAAAAGTCAGAGAATGGAGGTACAGTATGATCACGGCCTGCGTCTGGATGGAGAGTGAACTTCTGAATCTGATCCCAGCAAACGCTTCCTGACCTTAGTTCATGTTTCCTGTTTGGTTATTTTTTTGGGAACCGATTCCTCAGGAACTGTTGTAAGTCACAGTAGTTTAGTTTGATAGGAAAGAATATCACAAAACATATTAAGACCTTTTAAGATAAATTATTAGTGTATTTAGTATTTTATATGTTTGATAAGGAGGATAAGTGAAAATAATGACAAACTAATCCTGTGCCTTTCAGTAATGATTATAATGAAGCTGCTGATGTCAGTAGTTTAAATTCTGACAATAATAAATTGTTTAAATTTACTTCAAAGTCCAAATATGTATTATTCCTTCTTATAGAGACTGTTTGATTTAGTTTACCCTAAATGTTAATTAATGCATTAATTATCAAACATGTATTAACGCATAGTTAAGGCTTCTGTTTTCATGCATGAATCCCTATGACTCCTGTCGTAGTTAAGGATCACTCTTCATTAGTTCATATCTTAACTAATCTTGAGTTCATGTTGAAGTAACTATTAACTCAGGTATTAGTTCATGGTTAATCATGTACTGTTATTGTAAAGTGTTACCGGATGAACAGATACAGATCAAGGATCAGTAACAAGATACACTTAAAATGGTATTATTTAACATTGTAGATTTACTACTTTAACAAAACACTTTTGAGTCACATGTGATATTCATGGATCCTGTCTGTCTCAGTGCTGAAACTCTTTATACAAACTTACATGTACAGACAGATCAGAACTTATGAATATAGTTTATTATACTGACTTTATACAGTAATCTACTGCAAATTTCAAACACACATTAGTCCTCATTAATACAGGTTCATATGTTAATGATTCTTCATTATTTTCATCTTAAATCATATGCTGAAGGTTCAGGATTATTAGATTCACATCCTGCAAACATCATCTTCTCTTAAGGGAAACAGTAGGAAACCACTGAAAGTGTTGTAGTTATTCACGCTATCATATAACCTCCTACCAGACCAAAGTCTCACATAGACAACATCTCCAGCCTCCAGGATCAACACAACTCCATTTGAGGAGTTTAACCAATCCTGAGCCTGCTCATCATGTCCTGAAACCACCTTCTCTCCATTCTTATAAATGGAGGCACTTGAATGAATTCCACGACGACCAGTTACATTGATTCTGAACATGTACGCTCCTTTCAGTGGGGCTGTGAAAATACCTAAATCAAATAACAAGAGATACAGAATCAGCTGTTTCCTGTATGATTGATCAATCACCAAACACACTGTTTAATAGTTTTGAAAGATGGCAGATCATTTCATTCTCTTATTCACATTACACAACTGCAGAGAGGTCTGAATGGAGCAGAAGGTTTTCATTACTATAAACTGAGTTTTATGACTCCATTTCATTGATAATTACCTGTAATTGGGTTGTAGGCGTTCCCTATGTTTGTGAAGACGTTCCTGTAGGTTAGTGTGATTTCAGTGGTAAAAGGACCAAAATATCCACTGCCAGATTGCATTAGTCCAGCTGAAAAAGCTATTTCTCTGTCTGTTATTGAAAAACATAAGCAATATTGTGATATATTACTGTATTACACTGAGAATGAATACACTGAATTTAACATCATTCAAGCACACTTTCACCTCTATTTTCCTTTCTCAACTCCACTTGACTCAGAGTAAGATTTGAAATTTCTGTGAAGGAATAAAGATTCTGTTAAATGACATTTACACTGATTATTGTAATAGATAACACAATTTACACAGTATACACTCAACTTTACACTAACATTTACACTATTCAATGTATTGCATTGGTGTTTTACTCTGAGGATCATTGATAAAAGAGTGAATGTTTTGGTGAAGTACCTTCATTTTTCTTGTTCATCTCATCCCTCAGTTCTGTAACGGTGGCGGTCAGTTCTCTGTTCTTTTCTTTCTGCTCTGTAACGGTGGCGGTCAGTTCTCTCAGTGCTGCATGGATGTCAGGGATGCCCAGATCACAGTATTGTTGTCTGTCAGTTGAAGCTTCAGCTCTCAAAGTGTCTGTTTGAGGTGGATTCTGTCTTCCGTCCTCAGAGCTGATCTGTTGACTGATCTCCTTCTCATTGAGTCCTCCATCTACCTGCTGCTGGACGACAAACACAAAGGTTTCCAACAGCAGCATTATACATACTAAAGCCTTCATTCTTCACTGATGTTTGTTTCCAGCTCTTGCTCTGTCATCCTCACAGCCTCTCATGTTCCTTTTATAGTGTCCTGATTTACTGTCTTTTGTATTTGATTTATATTGCTTCAGATAAATAAGTAGTTCAAGTTAATTGTTAATCATAATCAAAGGGATGTTCCAGGTTCAGTAGATGTTTATCTCTATTTACAACATTTGTGGCACTATGTTGATCTCAACAGAAAATAACTTTGACTCAAAGTTTTTGTAATTTATTTATTTTTAGATCTTGACCAAAAGTTAATGCACCTCTTAATGGAAATAAATGTTATTTCCATCAAGAAATGAATCAATTTTTGGTCAAAATCTTGTATTGTCAGTGCAAGAGTCCTGCACTCTGTAAGATCTCCTCCAGCACATCCCAAAGACTTTCACTGAGGTTAAAGTCAGGACTCAGAGATGCCAATTCATGTGTGAAAATTATTCTTTATGCTCTCTGAACTCTCTTCTTAATTTTAACCCTGATGAATATTGGCATTGTCATCCTGGAATATGGCTATGATACGTCTTCCTAGGGTTAAAAGAATCATTGCCAAACATATAACATTATAGAAATATAATCACTGTAATAATGATCCACCCTTAGAATCTGAAGTATTTGCCTATTAAAATCCAACAAGCGACTTTTTTGTGTATGTACAGTAATATGTAATTTTTAACCTGATTTACAACTTTTCACAAGCAAGAATGCCTTAGATTATGGGAAAGTAGATTTATGCACTAATGATAACATTAACATTAACTTGTTTTACAGTACCATAATGTAAGCTGTGTTTTTACCTTTGTTAATGATTACTCATAGGTTCTGTCAGAGAGTGCAAGGAAAAAAGAAAAAGTGCAGAGGAAAATACTTAAGATATTTACGAAATTAATCATTTTGCAATTTTCCATCTTGAGTTGTTGTTGTCAGCATTAGCCATGTAAATAATGTGTTCATGTATCATTTATTATCAGAGTAGTATGTCTAAAAGTACACTGTATGTAATACTACTGTTTGTTTGTGCACATCTATTTTCTATTCATATTTTTACCATTTGTTTGCCATTGCTGTTTATTTAGATTTTAGTCACATGGTGAAAAATCAAGTGTCAACTAAGTGGTTTACAGTTGTTGTTGTTTTTGTTTTAATAAATACTTTATTGTGCTTTTCTTACAAATGGAGTTACTGTATTTACAGTAACATACTTTCACTGATCCATTTTAGTCTGATGGAGATAACAAATGTAAAAATGCACAGAGACAAATATAGAAAATAAGTAAAATAAGACAGAGCTAAATACATAGGTAAGTCAGAGGTAAGTGATATGCAGTAAGAAAGTTTTTATCAACATAAAGGTGACCAGAGAGACAAATTCAAGTACTGTTGCAGGGCAGGGTCGATCGTGAGGATTGTTGTTTGTAGAGCGTGGAAAGATTCTGATAGGAGTTTTTTCCCTTTTGGGATTCTACTTATAGCTCCATTGCTCTCAAGTCTCCTTTTTCAGTTTGGAAGTGAAGGAAACTCAGAAGCATAGACCAGAGGCCCATTAAGAAAACTGAAGACATGAAGACTCATTAAGTTTATTCTTCAGCGGAAATTAGTTATTTGTGCATTTTTTTTTAGAACAATTCCTGTCTTCCCGGTTTGAAAAGCAAAGTCTGAGCAACATCACGGATTCTGATCTCAATGCGTAATATCTGGAGTTTCGACTGGCTGCCGGGGCTCCAGTAGGGGCTGGACAAATGAGCTGACGTCAACCGTTTCTTCAATCCAATCACTGAGCCACAGTATGCATACAGCGGAGCATTCAAATATCACAAAAGACCAGTTCAGCGCTGTTCATTCACCTCTCTTCCTGTTCTTCTGTGTTGTTGTCCTTTAGCCACGTGTCGTAAGTGTATATTTCCTCAGTAACACAAGGGTGCTCTTTGCATTCTTCCAGCAATGCATTTAGAGCTGGCGTATGACTGCAATTACATGGGAAATATGACTGTATACAACATGCGGAGCACACATAAGATCGTTTTCTATGCAGAACTCTGAGATGAGTTAACACTCGCAACGCAGATCATATAGATCATATACGGACTGCAGCGAGACTGCTTTAAGTTTTATTGACATATTTCATATACTCTAGTGCTCTAAAAATTAACCAGCACTGTGTATGCGCTCATATTTAATCATGTCTTCTTCAAATTAAATATATATGTGCAAATAAGGACACTGGTACAGTCATACGTCTGATCATAAATGTGAAGACATGAGGAATTATTCTGATACACAGAAGATAATATAGACTGAAAATTCAAAAAATGTACAAAAAAGTAACTGCCTTTATTCTTTCTGTGTTAAAGTAACGTGTCATTTGTTCAGAGACTGTATTGCTCTTAAATGTAATTAAAATATTATTAGACCTTTTAAATGTTATTCCACGCTTCTCCCTTATTCTTGTGTTTGATGTCATTTGATGTCATTTTTTTTTACACCAAGGTTCCCTTAGTCTCAGCCTTAGACCTCACACCCACGGACTGAATGTTTGATGCATATGACACACTTATCTGGAAACACTTCAGGAGATTTGAAGTCGTCATCTGGTTGGTTGAATTATACAGGATGTCTGGGAGATGCACGTGTCGCGTTCCTGACAACAATAGGATAGTAATTTCCTGACAACAATAGGAAACATAAATGAGTAAATGAATGAATAAAAGTAACCATCACAATAAATAAATACATATACAAGTCAACAACACATGAAACAAAGCTTTAATCAAACGTATTGTTCTAACAATCATGTATTTACAGGTGGTGAACCTCACATCCTACTGCCATCTCAACACAGCTGTGCCAATTCTGCTGCTTTATTTTGATGAAGCAGCTGACCACCGTACCCACCCTTTGCCATCCATCATGTCCCTCATTGCTGCTCTTCTAAATGGGGACATTGTTGACCTAGAGGTTGAGGAAGACTATGATGACGGACCCCTGACAATCTTGAAGCAAGTGTGGGAGATGATGTGCGGAATAATCTAGCTGCAGCTGTGTCTGCTCCAAACATTTGTGTGCCTGCTCTCTATCATCATGACTACCTGTAAAACGATTAAAACATTTTAAATGTAGATTTATTACTTTTGTGGTGTAGTGGGCTGTCTTGTTACGTGAAGTGTGCATGAAATACGAAGAGTCGTTCATAGAATGTACCAGACTTGACCCTGCAAGGCTTGATTTTCCTGCTAAACAAAAACAGAGATCAAGCATCCTGCAAT
Organism: Chanodichthys erythropterus; assembly: GCF_024489055.1. Taxonomy (NCBI): domain Eukaryota; kingdom Metazoa; phylum Chordata; class Actinopteri; order Cypriniformes; family Xenocyprididae; genus Chanodichthys; species Chanodichthys erythropterus. The sequence continues at coordinate 35,461,561 of NC_090228.1, read as the reverse complement.
AAAGCAATAAAACTCATTTGGAGAGAGGATTTCAAAGAAATAGCAAAGGACAACGCCTTGCCCTAACCCCCCCTCCACACACACACACACACACATACATACACACATACACAAACACACCTTCCCTTCCCCCTGATTCAAGTCACTGAAACTTCTTCAAGATGTATAATGTAACTTGTATATATATGTTTTCCCTTTCATGTTTGGTATCATTTTAAATGTCTCAGTGCGATTGGTAAAATGGTCTCAATTTCACAGCAGTCACTGGTATTATGAAGAAGATTGAAAACTAAGGAAAATTCTGTCCTATCTTTGGGTGGTGCCTTTGTGAACCCACTCCTCTCTCCCCAAAACAGGTGTTGGTGTAGTAAATATTTATAACCCTTTTGTTTGGTCTGTATATAAGGTAAATTGCAAAGCAGTCAGGGGGGATTTTCTGTAGCCAGAGACCCCCACGCAGTGATGGACAACTGTCTTCAAACACTAGTCCACCACTGTGTGTATATGCATTTCAACTATGCATTTATTATGTCTGAATTGGCTTCTAATTGTCTAATTGTAATGTAATTGGCATGATATATTTTTACTTGACAAATAAAATGTTATATTTGATTTACTCTGGATTCTTCTGAAATCATTATGACCGGTAGATTATTGGAGTCCGTTATTTCTGTAAATCTGCGTCAGGGCAGGTCAAACTAGAGAGCCTCATGAAAGGAGCATGTGGGCACATCATGGGACTTTTTGAGTTTGTCTGTTATTGACTAAGAAAACTGTATTTTTGTATGAACAAGCATGTGGCGGTTCGACTCAAATGCATTAGTAAACTCTGCACCCTCTGACTAAGAATCATAAACTGGTGAGTTTATGTCCGTGAGAACGCAGTCGGCCGATGCAAAATTCTCTAAGCGATAATGGCTCCGTAATGAAAGAATAATTGAAAATATGAGAAACCCAGAATAATCAAATATCTAAATAATGATTAATTTCTAATTGGAAGCAAAACCTAAGAATCATTTGAAATTGGAGTCAGATTAAACGAGTGAAATTAAATGAACTTAATAGAGACGCTGAAAAGGCATACACGCGTTAACCTTCGCCCAGGCGTGTCGGATTCCGTTTTTGGGCCGATGCGGGGTTCCTTACAACCCGTTCAATTTTACGACTTTAGCATCGTGCTGTAGCAGCGTCTTCAAAACACATTAAACACACTTGGATTGAATGGCTCGAGTATGTGGATATTCACTTGATCGAGTATGTGGATAAGACTCAAGACATGGACATTCACGACGCTGTAAACCATGGTAAAGTGTCGAATGGTTGTTACTTTTTCGATGATTTTTTTGCTATAAACAGGGCGGGCTAAGGTATGGGCTAGAGTACAACAGACGCATGCATCATGGTCATGAATCGGATGCATCCCATGTCAGGAGCGCCCTATGGGGTTCTCAGAAGGCAGTTTGACGATGAGGTTGATATTCTGCGGAATGCGTACGGTTTGCAAATTGATGTTCTTTGGTAGTGTGAATGGGAAAAGATAAAGCGGATCGATCCTTCTGTGATGGAATTTATGAGTACCTTTTCAGCTCCCAAGAGACTGAAGCTGAGAGATTCAATGTTTGGGGGCTGTATTAATGCTTATAAATTGTATCACAAAACCGTTGATGGTGAGAAAATAAGTTACATAGATTTCACCAGCTTATATCCCTTCTGTCAGGCAAGGAAAAGCTATCCGATCGGTCACCCCCAAATCAATTTCACAGTTTTTGAACCGATCGAGAATTATTACCGTCTGATCAGAGCGACCGTTTATCTACTCTGCAAATTACTGCACCCGGTTCTCCCTTACTGATGTGGTGGAAAATGTGTGTTTCCGTTATGTCATACATGCATTCATGTCCCAAACCAGACAACGAACTGTAGCCATGCGGATGAAGAGAGGGTCCTCACAGGGTGTTGGGTCACCCCATGAGCACCCTCGTAACCAGCCAACCTTTCGGATATTTAATGATAGACTATAAAGCAAAAACTCCTGAACAATACCACCTCAGATCCGGTTTGCTTTCCAACCGCCAAATGGTTTATCTCCAGAAAAAAAGAAGAACGTGATCAGTCGTCATGTCTGCCAGAGTGCTGTCCGCAAGTGTCCTATTCAAAATCCTGGACGCATCTGTCAGAATATACAGTGTCAACAGATTTGGTTAGTAGAAAGTATTTGATGGTGGCTGGAAAGCGGTCACTGTCGTGGGGATTGCCAAAACTGTTGAAAAAATACCCGGTACCATCACTTTTTAAATGAACAGTCAACCAGTGTTCCCCCGGTAACTCTGCTGGGTGGGTATTAATTATCACCATGGACAAGAAGTTCCTTAACGGTCTTTCAGGCAGTTGATCATTCGGGAGAACCCTGAGAAAATGAACGTTGTTCGAAATTTTGTTCATTTCAATAGTAATCGACCAGAACCTGTCTGCGGTTACTTTGATGATACTGTCAAATATGACGTAAACAATAAATTAATAGTATGCGGTAATGGTTGTCTTCATCAGGTGTGAGACTAAACCTGAACGTTTACACCGAGCGTTGTGCAACAGCTGATCCTGATCTAAACCAGGTTGGATTTATCAACTCTAAACCTACTCTGAAACTCAGTTTGTTCAACTAGCTTCATGCAACAGGCCACTGGAAGATTGAGCCACATTTAAAACAGTGTTCAAAATAACAATGTGCAACTTATGTTCAAAATGAAATTATACTGAAGTTGTTCTACATTTGTACAAAATACCACCTGGTATAGACAACAAGATCAGCAGTTAAGACATTAAATTCATAAGCACATAACACAAGAACACTTTTCTTTAAATACAAAATTATTGATTATTCTAAAACACAAAAATGAATATCTAACACATAAACACACACATTAACATGAGTTGCAGAAAGAAAGAAAGACTTTCTAGGACTATATACACTTTATAAGACAAGACCAAACAATCAATAATTAATTTAACCTATCCTTTTTTAGGTGGGGTTATTGAATTTTATATTAAATGCACCATTTAGAATCTGTAGGCACTACTCTCATTTGTCGTTTGTGTCTTTGATGGGGATTCCCTTCATTGGTGTCTTTGGCTGAAAACGGGGTTTCCCAGGTTCGCTGAATGTCTTTTTCATGTCTGGAGTGATGTCTTGGGGAGCCAATCACATTCTGGTGTGCTGGCGGATGAATGTCTTGTGGCTGAAGTTTGAGGTGGGATTTGCTGCAAAACTTAACTTAGAACACAAGACTCTTAATGAAACAGAAAAGAAACTAAGTAAAAGAAAGAAAAGCAAATGAGACAAGAGTAATTAGATGGCTTAAATTAAACTGTTCAGTATTATAGGGTTAGTTCACCCAAAAATGAAAATGTTGGCATTAATTACTTACCCTCTTGTCGTTACACACCCCTAAGGCCTTCATTTATCTTCAGAACACAAATTAAGATTTTTTTTTATCCAATGGCTCAGAGAGGCCTCCATTGCCAGTAACACAGTTTTTCTTTACATGACAACCAAATGGCCATTTTAATTTGTCCAAATCTATTGATGGAAACAGTTTACAATTTAACACAATTTTAAAATAAAAGACAGTTACTTGTATCCCACAGAAAGGGCATCCCTCTCTCACCTGTAATCAAGATGCTCTTTGTCTGTTTGTGGTGTTTATACCAGCACTAACCTCCACTGAGGGTGGCACTGCTGAGCCAGGAGTCCTTTCTGTGTGGAGTTTACATGTTCTCCCTGTGTCTGCATAGGTTTTCTCCGGGTGCTCCAGTTTTCCCCAAAATCCAAAGACATGCACTATAGGTGAATTGGAGACACTAAATTGTCCATGTGTGTGTGTCCCAATCCATTTAACAGGCAGTGTTGGGGAAAGACCTGGCAAACTACCCCGAAAAAATTGTTCCCAAGAAAATTGATGGTCAGTCTCTCATGTATGGCAAAAGATGGCTATAAAATCACAGAAATACAATCCATTGGTCAGTGTGATTAGATTAGATGTAGACTGGTGCATAGCAATTAAAGTGGAACATAATAAGAATGTTTTTGTAATTTTGAATGTTTATGCTCCTTATGAATTTTGCCAAAATTAAGATGATTAATTTATTCATTTGTGTTCATGGACATTCATTTTTTATTTTTTTGGGGGGTGGGGGTTGTAGGCGTTTAGACATAAACACGGAAGTGCTGCACTGTGTTCACTATGTCAACAGTGTAATATACTAACAGGGAAGAGAAGAATTTATTGAATAAAGTAGTTATTTTTTTGTTTTTGCACACAAAAAGCATTCTTGTCACTTCATAACATAAGGTTGAACCACTGTTGTCACATGGACTATTTTAATGATGTCTTTGCTACCTTTCTGGACCTCAAAAGGTACAATGACGTTGCTGCCTATGTATGATTCATAAACTCTTGAATTTCATCAAAAATATCTTAATTGGTGTTCTGAAGATGAACAAAGGTCTGAAGGGTGTGGAATGCCATGAGGGTGATACACATATTAAAATTTTGGGTGAAATAACCCTTTAGGTCTACACTACACTATGTAGACTTTTTACATAAACATGTCTTGTAGAGATTGTAGTAAAACTGAATTGAATTTCTTTTTCTGAGAGAGCAAGAATGACTAAACGAGTGTATTACCTGCATCTGATGTAGCATTCATTCTTCAGGTCGATGTCCATAATATTATATCCATTATAAAAAAATTATTTCAATGTCCACTGAGGAAAGCAATATCTTTGTCTTTGTCCTTTTAAATTTTAAAGGGTTAGTTTACATTTACATTTACATTTCTGTCATTAATTTCTCACCCTTGTGTTGTTCCACAACTGTAAGAACTTTGTTTATCTTTAGAACACAAATTATGATATTTTTGATGAAATTCGAAAGGTATATGACTTGTCCATAGACAACAATTTAACCACCACTCCAGATACCAAGGTCCAGATAGGTAGTAAAGACATCGATAAAAAATTTCCACATGACTACAGTGGTTCAACCTTAATTTTATGAAATGACAAGAATACTTTTTGTGCACAAAAAACAAAACAAAATAACGACTTTATTCAACAATATCTTTTTTTCCTGTCATACTCCTATACTGTTTACGTTCAGCATTTCCAGGTTGTACGTCAGAATGCCGGCTCAGTATTGGCTGACGCTGTTCATGTGAGCAGCATGTGCGTATACATGTGACGCTGACCAAGAGCCAGCCAATAATGAGTCAGTATTCTAACATACAACCTGGAAGTTTCTTCCTTGTTCTGACTCACTCATAAAGACGATCTTTGCTTTCTCAATACCAAATACGGAATTTTATTTATATAAAATATTTATTGAACAGCAATGTTTAAATCAACAACAAAAGCCATTATAAAATACAACAGGAAATAAACACAAGCAAATAATTTCAAATGTACAAAAGTAGCACTCTAGTACAGGATTTAAGTTAAATATAGCCTAAATATAAAGTTCTGAGACTTAATTTTCCCCTTAAAGGGTTAGTTCACCCAAAAATGAAATTTCTGTCATGTATTACTCACCCTCATGCCGTTCCACACCCGTAAGTCCTTCATTAATCTTCAGAACACAAATTAAGATATTTTAGTTGAAATCCGATGGCTTCGTGAGGCCTCCATATGGAGCAATGACATTTCCTCTCTCAAGATCCATGAATGTACTAAAAACATATTTAAATCGGCTCATGTGAGTACAGTGGTTCAATATTAATACTAGAATGTACATTTCCTGAAGAAAATGTGAATGGTGCTTGCAGTGGCAAAACTCGCCACTCGGTTGCTAGGGTGTTTTTAGGCAATTGCTAGGGTGTTCTGGGTGGTTGCTAGGTGGTTGCTAGGCAGTTGCTATGGTGACCTGAGTGGTTGCTAGGCGGTTGCTAGGCAGTTTCTAAGGTACTTGGGGTGGTCACTAAGGTGTTGCTAGGCAGTTTCTATGGTAACCTGGGTGGTTTCTATGATGTTACTAGGTGGTTGGTAGTTGTCACAGGTTGTTACTATGGAGTTCTTAGCATGTTCTTAGCCCACTTAAACACTTAGCTAATCACTATTGGCATGTAGCTACTCCGAACAGCAGATTTGACACACTGATTCATTTATGCTCCGAAGCTTCCTGAAGCAGTGTTTTGAAATCGGCCAACACTATATAAGTCGTTATTTTGTTTTTTTGGTGCACCAAAAGTATTTTCAGCGCTTTATAATATTAATATTGAACCACTGTACTTACATGAACCAATTTAAATATGTTTTTAGTACATTAATGGATCTTGAAAGAGAAAGTGTCATTGCTCCCTAAGGAGAGCCTCACTGAGCCATCAGATTTCAACTAAAATATCTTAATTTGTGTTCTGAAGATTATTTCTAAATAACAACATTCTTGCTTAAAAAAACCTCACCATGACATTTGCTGCAAGTGGAGTGATATAAACTGTGAAACTGGGCGTATATCGCACAGCTGGAAAGTGCTCTCAGCCAATCAGATTTGAGAACCAAAACAAAGTGTTTTAGAAATTAATTTATCCTATTATAAGGTCTGCACAGGATCAAAAATTAGCAGGCCAACAATAAACTGTGTTTAAGCCTTAATTCATTGAACTTTTGTTTGTAAATCTCGCATTGGCTCCAGCCTTGTGAGATTCTAGAAACATCTTGTGCCCTGTCTCTTTACATCATGTGATCTTTCTCTGGTCACCCTAAAAGGATTCAGGCCTCACGTCACAGTTATAAGTGAACTTATAGTCCTTTTATGTACAGTCTGGGGGCTCGTCCGGGATACGGGGGGGATTCTCCATGTGAACTGGGAAAAGAGAAAAGCACGCTGGGGATCGGAGGACCTACGGAAAAAGGGGTAAGTGTTTTTGGATATTTCCTGAAGGAAGTATGTACTTACCCCTGTAGGATCCTATTATAACATCTCGTGGAAATACGAGAGGCTTTTTTGTAATCACTAGTAGCTAGTGGAATATATCCATTGTTGTTACACTACGGCTGACAACAGTAGTTTTAATAAACTATTAGCGTAAGAGTGATTGGGTTGAATCACCAATTGTTAGTGGAATTTATTTTCCATTGTTGTTAAATTATGGCTGGCAACAGTAGTTTTAATAAACCAATAACGTGAGGATTGGGTTTAATCACCAGATGTTAGTGGAATTTCGGTTACATTGTTGTGACACTACGGCTGGCAACAGTAGCTTTGATTATCTATTAACTAGGGTGGTTCACACTGTATCACGGATCACAGCAGCGTATACTAATTTGCGGGAAAAAAAAATCTTTTAATATTTGATATTGATGAAAATAATTAGGGGCCAAGCCCCGAAGGGGCTGTAGCCCCTATTGTAATTGTACGTTTTCCCTTTTATTATTATTATTCTTCCTCCCGAATGGGAGTCTATGGCAGCCCTATCAACGGAACATGAGAAAATGATGAAATTTGGCACAGTTGTAGAGATGCTCATGAATAGTGATTGGACCAAATTTGGAGTCTCTAGAACCAACTCTATAGCGCCACCACCAGTTCAAAATTTCAACATTCTAACGGTTTTAACATTTGAACTCTTTGACATAGAAAAATTAAATTTAGTTCATCTGATTCGTCTCTTCATGCTGATGCTATTCAACTTCTTACATTAAGTCTCCACCCATTACAGTAGCGGCCATTTTGAAAAGTACAGAATTTTTTTTTTTTTCGCTTCTCCTCCTTCAAAATTTGTCCAATTTTGTCCAGACTTTGATCAGGTGATCTTTGGTCTGAGCCGCACAGAAATGACTGAACAGATTTTTTTTTATTCATCTTTGTTCAAAAGTTATGATGTCACGAAGTTAACGAGGTTGACCCAAAATTGCTATAGAGGCTGTATCTCGGCCAAACTTTGAGCAATCAAAACTAAAATTGGTACACTTGATCAAGACCATGATCTAAGGTTCCATGCCAAATTTGGGAACAGCGCCACCTACAGGTCATGAGATCTGAAAAATGTCTATTTTGGCCAATAACTTTTGAACACTTTATTAGAAAATCAAGATCTTGGTGTCTATGGATTCCCTGTGCCATGCCGAATCCGAGGATATTGAATTCGTCAACATCGGATGAACCACGTGTCCGCCATTTTGAATTTTGTCATAAATTGCAATAACTTTTAAACAATTTGACATATCTTCACACAAATTGGTATGTATGACCTTTAGAAGGTCCTGAAGGTACCTGAGAAGTTTCAACACAGCGCCACCTACTGTTCCACAGATGTAATGATTATTGCAAAACCACTTATAACTTTTGAAAACACTTTCCAAAATGTGTATGCTTTATGTCATTTTATTCCCTGGCTTATGCCAATTCCGACGATGTGTCATTTGTCATTTTCCTTAAATGTACCTGTCCGCCATATTGAAATAAATGGAAAACAGTTTTTTCGCTACTCGTCCTACAATTTTTGTCCAATTTTGTCCAAAATCAGCTCAGGTGATCTTTGGACCGAGCCGCACAGAAATGACTGAATGGATTTTTGATATTCGCTACCATTCCCAAGATATTCATCTCTGAATGTGACCTTGCTTGTGTTTGTTGTCTTATGCTAGTTAGCTTAGCATGCTAATTGCTTAGCATGCTAACCAGTTGTCATTCTCTTTAATGTGGCTCTTCAGTTATCAAGTTAACCATGAGCATCATTAGCATTAAGTTAGCTTAGCATGCTAATATGGTTAGCATGCTAAGTAATGCTTTTTTTGTGAATTCTTTGTTAGACTAAAAGGTTTCTTCCACAGTCTGTTGAATGTGCATCCTCAAGTAGCTCAATGTGTAAAGCCAGTTATCTGAAGAGCCCTGTATCCGAAGTTAGTGGGTTCGAATCCCAGGTGGAGCGGTTTTATAAAATAGTGTGTTTTGATTCCTTTACTGCCTCTTGGATTAGAAATAAATGCTTTTTGTTTCATGCTGTGTTCATTTTCATCTAAGCTTATGTACATTCTGAGTTCATTCTTGCCCGTAATTCTGAACCAGCTGTTTCATGTTTGTTCATTTTCTGCTGTTTTTCCTCTTCCTGCTCTGTATTGCACTACAGCATGATGAGCTGCAGAATGATCTAAAGTGCAGCTTTATAAGAATTCTTCATTTTGAGTTCATTTTCACATGAACTAATAAACTTCGGCAGGTGTGGAAACATTCACTTGCACAGTGGTGCAATGAGATGAGAAATGGACCTTGGACCCGGAGGTCGTGGATTCGAATCTTGTGTGGGGTTCCTTTATACAATTGTGTGTAATGAGTCATTTTGATACCTTTTTTATCCAAATAAGGATTGTGCTAATCTTTATTCCTCTTCAATGAGATACAAGTATTTTAGTTCATTCCGTGTTCGTTCTCTGAACTTCTATTGATTTTCATTTCATTTCCACCTGTCCTTCTGAACCAGATGTTTTGAATGTACATTCAATTTCTGCTGTTTTTGCTCTTCCTGCTCCGTATTGCGCTACTGCCCCTACTGGGGCTTGGCCCCGAATTGCTGCTTGCAGCTATATTTTCAATTGTTATTGCATGTTGATATATTGTGACATAAAAGAAGATGTTCTAGGGGTGACCCAAATTCAGTTTGGCGAGAGCTGGACTAATTTGGCGAGAGCCCAAAATTAGCTGAAAACACCCAAACAAAAGGTGATATAGAGGCGATCAGGACGAAAAGTCTTGTGTGAGACTAACATAGGACCATCACCCACATCACAATGCGATGCATGTACGGCAATTGAGGTTGGGCAATTGAGTACAGAAAAATTTGCGTACGCTACTAACACTGAAATAAGTTACTAACACATTAGTGGAAGATGGGGGGGTTCAGTCTGTAGACCACTACCTAATGAAATGGCGGTTGAATTCATGTTTATAAATAATCATAAAACCCCCTGTGCCGTCTGTGATGAAATATAAAATATTGCAAAATAATACTGCAAAAGTTGTAAAAAAAAAAAAAAAAAAAAAAAAAAAACCTGATGCAATGGTGTGGCTGAAAATGCGATATCTGTGAAACCACTAAAAATATCTGACATGGAGTCAATATGTAAAAGACTGCCTTCTCCTCAGAACCCTGGTAAATTTGTGACTGTTCTGCAAAAGCATACAAAATATGCTCACCTTACAGAGGCAGATTACAGAGCAGTTCTGTTAAGAACCGTGGAAGGAGATGTCACTGAGGCAATATGATAATGATAAAACAACAGGCTCGGGCAAAACTGCCTTGCCCCATGTTTATTACTGGGAGGAGCCTGAAAACCATGATACATTTTTAAGGAACTAAGAGCTTTCTTAGGCAAACGCATAGGTGCAAAACAGACACCTCAAGAGAAAGTGCATGACCAAAAAGCAGAAGTAAAACCACCCTTGACCCAGCAAAGAAACTCAGCAGTAGTCTGCTATTACTGTAGGCAAGAAGGTCATATACGCCGTGATTGTAGGAGATTAAAAGGTCACCAAAGGAGGAAGCAATGGGTGAAGCCACAGCAACTGAGAAATAAACCACCAGTAGCCTTGTATCCCACTACAGAGCATAATAACCAACAATAGGGGAGCCAGAGTTCCCCAGTCTGAGTCAGTTCCAACTTATCAATGATAACCCTAACTTTTTTAAACCATAGTTAAGATTTAGCTTATATTACATTGATGGTGCATGGTCAGCCACAGACGTTCCTTTTGGATTCTGGAGCAAATGTGACATCAGTGACCTCTGTACATTATGAGGGTCCAATCTCTAATCAAGTAGTTAACTCTGTGGGTATATCAGGAACCGACATTGCATGTCCTGTAACACCTCTTGTAGAAGTATGAGCTCCTGGATTTAAACCATTTTTTCATAAATTTACAATTATAACAGGAACACTAATTAATTTATTGGGGTATGATATGCATAAATTGAACATGGATATTAAATTTACTGATAAATAAGTTGTGTTTTCCTTCCAGTCCAGTTTGCAGGTCTCAGTGAATCCTTTGCCTACATGGGAAAAGCCCAGTGAACCACAGCCTGTCTCACCACAGCCTGACACACCTCAGATGGTACATCACATAATTAACCCATCATTGTGGTCACAATACAAGGACAACACAGGTTTCATAGACATGGTACCTTATAAAGCTAAACTGAAGAATAACAAACCGGTCTATATTAAACAATATCCTTTGTCTAAAGATAAGGAACTTGGTATCAAACCATTAATTGATAATTTCGTCCAGCAGGGTGTCCTCGTACCAATGCATTCACCGTACAACACGCCTGTGAATCTAGTGGTCAAGGCTGATGGAAAAACATGGCAATTGACCCAGGATTTAAGGGCTATCAATCAGTTGATAACACCGTTGGCACCGATCGTCCCTGACGTTCCAACTGTTAACTCTATTCCGTGTATGCACAAATATTTCACGGTTATTGATCTTTGCGCAGCATTCTTCTCCATACCTGTACATCCAGATACTCAGCCCATTTTAGCTTTTACGTTTCAGGGAAAACAGCTAACATGGACACGCCTTGCTCAGGGCTCCATTGATTCGCCCGCCGTTTCCTCGGCAGCAGTGCAAAGAACATTAGCTAAAAATGACTGATTTACCTTCTACATTCTGTGTGCTTCAATACGCAGATGACATCCTGGTTTTCCAGGGAGACAAAAGAGGACTGTGAAAAGGCCTCCATCATTGTCTGCAATGTGCTCGCCCATCTGGATTGAAGGCCTCGAGAGACAAGCTTCAGTGGGTCCAGTCTAAAGTGACATACTTGGGACACATCATTATGCCAGGTTTGACAGCGATCTCATATGATAGGGTCTAAATCAGTGGTCACCAACCTTTTTAAGCCCAAGATCCCTGATCTCGACCTTTTTGAAAGACGAGATCTACTTGATAGAAAAAGACAGCCCAGATTATTCACCTTATTCCGCCACGCCCATTTTTAATTCTCCGCTCTTCCGCATTTTGACATCCGACTTCCGCTAAACTGACGCGGCACATCCGGTAGCTAGATCAGTAGTTAAAAGATTGTTTATAGCGAGCTATAACTTTAGAGAAATGACAAATAACGTTAATGCAGTAAATGTTTCAAATTGGGAGCACGGAGAAAACTCTATACGACGATCAGATAGTCTCATATCGTCACTGTTAAGGGCCGTAACTGGTAGACGATAAGAAGAAGCCAGAGTAAACCATGGGACTGTCAGGAGTTGATGGAGCAGCATGTAGAGGGTGTAGGTGAAGACGACTGGAATTATTTTAAATCAGTTTTGTTAAAGATAACTTTGTGATTTGTATTTTAGAAAATGTGTAATTTAATAAGTTGTGATAAAATCAGTCGTAAGAGTGTTTGTTGTTATCAGGAAGCTAGACACCTTTTACTGACCTTCATGAAGAGATAATGTTTCACCATTTAATTTCCATATGCAATAAACCAAGATAGAATTAATTTGCAAACTTGACATGACTTATTCTATTTAAATCAGAATACTTCATCCCTTTAAATTGTAAGAGCTCACATTATATGGTTTTATTAAAAAGATACTGACAGCTAACATCTGGCCACATTGTAAACATAAAAAAACCCATCACATATGATCATATTGTAAAGGTTTATAGAAATAATTTTAAGAAAGACAACATTTGGTCATATTGTAAAGGTTCATAAAAATATCTACATACACTATTTACACTGATTAGTTAAAGCAAAACCACAGCACAGACAAACATACCTAAAATCAACATTTATTCATCCTCTACATCAGAAATTATGTTGCTCAGAAGGGTAAAATGGGCAAATTCTCTAAAAGATCCATTTTAGGGGTGAGGTTAATTTGAACTGTTGTAAGAAAGGATTTTGAAAATTTTCAGTCATATGACCCATGTACATTAGCGATGCGCCTGGTGTTGGTGGTGTCTTCTTCAGAGAGTTGTGTGCGTCTCTTGGTGAATGCTGGAATGACAAGTTTCACCTTCCTTTGATATTCAACAGTGTTTTGATCTGTCTGCATTGACAACATTGTATGCGAACTGAACTTAGCTGGATGATGACATCACTGTTTACTCCAGTGCTGATATAGATAAATTATCATCCTGATATGACCACCCTAATGATCACCCTGCAATAAATTATGACGCAGGTCCATCAGAGTCGTCAGGAGCTGATCCCAAGTGTGTAGCTGGAAGCTGTTGGTGTATATATTGGTAAGGTGCTCCGCGTCTGAATGAATGGTGGTTGTTTCTCAGCAGAGTTGTGTACAATGGCGCCAGCTCAACGCATTTCATTCTCATATCAGATGTAGGAGGCTTCAGATTGAGATGTGATTTTGAAGTGTAGTTGTGGTCAGAGACGGATCCTCCCAGTGTGTTTCTGCATCACAGTTCAGGGTATGTGGATGTGATCATCCTCACAGTTGATCACGCTCATCGATGCATCTATGGAAATAATATAACCATACACATATTTTTACATTAGTAATTATTGATCATGAGAATTAATATAAGATTGCACCCATACTTTAACAGAACAGTGTGAGAGAGAGATGCATTAAAAACAATACAGTATATACACAATCTGTAACTCTAGTGTTAATAGTTAGGTCAATATCAATATGAGAGATGTAGCTAGCTGGCCTGCTATCATCTGCAATCTCTGTAACTTACAGGAATAATGTAAGTAACTTAAGCTATTATTAGGCTATAATGTACTATATTCCTATCTTAAATATGTACCATTGTACTATCTTACATATGAAATATATAGGTGGCAATTGTAATAATGCAAGATTTGTTGTATTTTGTGAACTGCTCGTTACTTATCTCAAATGTATTCATAGAAGGGACTTCACAAATCTAACGTTAGGCTAACAAGCACATGGCTAGCTAAGTTAGCTTACCTGAATCTGACAACCTGTTCAGCACCTGGCGTGACTTCTTTACTGGAACATCGTAGCCAAGACATTTCTCGGGTTAAAGTATTCGTCAGTCAGCTTCCCGTCCATGAAATGGTATGAACACACATAAGGGCACTTGGGTGGGCACTTCAAGTTTAGTGTCTTCAGCCATTGCCTCAGGTGCTCCTCGTCTTAAGGTGGTGGGTGTAAATTGTAAAGTGCACCACAACACTCGGACCGCTTCACATTGTATTCGTAACACCGTTGATTCCGTTTCAACTGTTCTCTCTTCTTAATCTAATTGTTATGACAGCCCCTAACTGAGCATATAATACTCATCTACCGTTACAGCTATAGGATTACCGTTAGTGACTACTATCTTAGGTCCCTCAACCGGAAGTAAGATGACAAAACGAACGTAATGGCGCCACCCTTGTTGTCGCGGAAAATAAGGTGAATATTTAGTATTTTTTTCGTGGTCAATGTAGATTCTGATTTATTTATTTATTTTTACAAGCAAATTGGCCGATTCTGATACAGGTTGCAGATATTTATTATTAATATTATTATTATAATAAACAAAAATACATAGCCATTTCAAATTAGAGGGAACCACTGCTTTTTAATCACAATCCAAACAAAGATGCTACGCACGTTGCATGAGCAGTTGTTTTTTTATTTGAATTAGATTTAATTTCAAGATTTAAAGCAAAAACAGAACGGTCTGACTTTATCTTTGTGAAATTATAAATGCTACACACACAAAAAAAGCATGAAACACAAACAGCAGGCTGAATGGGACGTAAATTCACTCTGACAGCAGGTGGCGCTTATGGAGCAGCAGTGAAACAGTGTTTCCATGGTTACCGCTGTAAACAAAGCTGAAACGCAGCTACTTTATTCGGAGTTAACAGGAAAATAAAATGCCATTGCCATCGAAATCTTCCTCAAGACTGATCTCATTTTAGAGATGAATTCCTAATCCCTCACCCCCAATTCAATATTTATATTTTCTTCTTATATTTCGAGCATCGTGAACAGTGAGCTGCTCTGCCTGCTACAGAATTGTCTCCTCTTCACGTCCATCTTCAGCGTCTCTGGCCTCTTGTTAATGGCCGTTTACAGACTCGGACATGATGTGGGCTATTTACTGTACACCCAAAGCGCTTTCCAATCATATCAGGGGTCTCTCCTCATCCACCACCATTGTGCAGCATCCACTTGGATGATGCGACGGCAGCCACAGTACAACGGCGCCAGTACGCTCACCACACACCAGCTGAAGGTGGAGAGGAGAGAGAGTGAAAGAGCCAATTCAATGCATGGGGATTATTAGGAGGCCATGATTAGTATGGGCCTATGGAGGGAATTTGGCCAGGACACCGGGGTTACACCCCTACTCTTTACGAGAAGTGCCATGGGATTTTTAATGACCACAGAGAGTCAGGACCTCGGTTTAACGTCTTATCCGAAGGACGGTGCTTGTTACAGTACAGTGTCCCCGTCACTATACTGGGGCATTAGGACCCACACAGACCACAGGGTGAGCACCCCCTGCTGGCCTTACTAACACCTCTTCCAGCAGCTACCTGGTTTTCCCAGGAGGTCTCCCATCCAGGTACTAACCAGGCTCAGCCCTGCTTAGCTTCAGTGGGCAACCGGTCTTGGGCTACAGGGTGATATGGCTGCTGGCAAAAAGCCTATATGAAATGCCATAGAGGTAATATAACTGTTCAGACACTTTGTATCATAGAAATGCATTATATTTTAATAATAGAATACCGTTATTTTAAATTGTTATAATATTTCACAGTATTGCTGTTTTTTTTGTATGTTTGATTTACATTATGATGAGCTTGAGACATGATCAACAGAGGGTTTTTTCACAGCCTATCTGACTGAAAGGCCTCATTAATTTGCAAGTCATTTCAGGTCATTATTATCTGATTCTTTTGTCTTCTCAGGTGAGAATCACCCATTATACATGATTATTCACGCCTCCACGCATACTGTGTTTCTTGACCAAAGATGTTTTGGAAAATTTAAATCTCTCTATTGTTTTATATGAAGGAGTAGGAATGATAATTTTTACATAATTTTGAAGCAAAATCTCTAGTCTACAACCTCCAATACCCAGAAATGTAAGCTCTAGCATAAGTTCTGCCGGGAAGACTCTAATGTTACGTCATTCATTAGATCAGATCTAACCAATCATTATGGAACACCTTGGTATAAAGCATCGGCACTTACACTTATCTGAGTTCGCAGATGCTGATGCCAATCTCCACGTCGGTGCATAGCTCGTTTAAAATCCAGCCTGTCTCGTCGTTATCCATTAAATCACTGATATTCAATCTAAAACCCAAGCAGTGAACCACTGTAAAACAGTATTCCTCTCTCGATGCATGCACAGACTACTATCGTGATTATCTAAATAATCAAACAGATTACAAAATGTTAGCGTATATTGATTTACTACTCCATGTAAAAATGTTAATTTTAGACGGGGTAACTACAGTGTCATCTGAGTTCATGTCAGCCTATCATTTCGAATGTTTGAGCTTTTACGGCAATAGGAGAAAGATTCCTGTTTAATTTCAGAAGCATGCAGGTTCTCCCTTCACGGATTTCTTTTGTTTTCGAATTTCGTCTCAGCAATATCATCAAAGGGTTAGTCACGGCTGCAATCTTCATCATCCTCGCCTCTTCACTACGGATTAGCCATTTCATCTCATTGATAAGTATTTTCATCTTGTTATGCACATTGGTGTCTATTGGGCCAATAATCGTCTTCTGCTCTCTTTTCACTTTCATAATCAGTATTATGCAAGCGCACGCATGTGTTAGTCAGAGCGCTCGTTAAACATTGCTTATAGGTATTGTATAGCTTTTATGACAGAGACACCGGAGGCAGAGATAAAAGCAATGCAGTTGTTTATTGACGTGATCAGCAGAGACACAGGTGAGTAAACTGGTGAATACGATGATAATGGAAGGGAATGGTAGATAATACTGTCCTTTTTCTTTATGCAGATGATCTTGGAGGAAGGCGCTGGAGCTGGCAGACGAACACACTCACACACAGGAAGGTAGGCACACAGGGAAACCAGGAGACGATGGAGACGAAGGAGATAATGGAGACAGGTAAGTATCACTCTTTGGAGTCCTTGAAGGTAAGCGTACAACAGGTTGTATCACAAACGAGACCGGACGATGTGTGTGTGAGTGTGTGGCTTTTATCTTGTGGCTGATGACTGCGGTGATGATGTGCAGGTGGCGGTGATTAGTAGGCTGGTGATTGAGTGCGTGGGTAAGGAAGTGAGGTGGAACCTGATGTGTCTGTGACAGTACCCCCCCTCCCACGGCCCGCTCCAGAGGGCCGTGGACCCCAACGTCGTGGTGGTCGTCCTCGAGGTCGTGGGGCAGGTCTGTCTGGGTGGTTGGTGTGGAAGGTTTGTAACAGAGCAGGATCAAGGATATCATTCTTGGGGACCCATGAGCGTTCTTCGGGTCCGTAGCCCTCCCAGTCCACCAGATACTCTAAAAGACCACCACGGCGCCGGGAGTCCAGAATCTCACGTACAACATAGGCTGTTCCATCGTCCAGGATGAGTGGAAGGGGGGCTCGACGGCTGCCACGTCAGGTTCTGTGGGAGGAAGAACAGAATGGTGGTGAGGCTTTAATAGTGAAACATGGAAAGTGGGGTGAATTCTCTTGTATTGTGCTGGGAGTTGTAACCGGTAGGTGACAGGGTTGATCTGTTGCAGGATGGTGAACAGGCCAATGAAGCGGGGACTCAGCTTCTTGCAGGGCAGGCGCATCTTGAGGTCTCTGGTGGACAGCCAGACCTTCTGCCCCGGTTGGTAGTTAGGAGCGTGGGAGCGCCGAAGGTCGGCTGTCGTCTTGCGCCTGCGCAGGGTTCTCTGTAGCTGGTGGTGAGCTGAGTCCCATACCCTCTCGCTCTCCCGGAACCAGTGGTCGACAGCTGGAACGTTGGAAGGTTCCCCGTCCCAGGGGAACAGTGGGGGCTGGAAGCCGAGCACGCATTGGAAAGGTGTTAATCCAGTTGTAGATTGACGGAGGGAGTTCTGGGCGTACTCGGCCCAGCCCAGGTTCTGGTTCCAGGAGTCCTGGTGGCCATGACAGAAGGTACGCAGGAAGCGGCCAATCTCCTGGATCTTCCGTTCCGTCTGCCCGTTCGACTGAGGATGGTATCCAGACGACAGACTGACGGTCACACCCAGGAGGGAGAAGAAGGCCTTCCAGACCCGCGAGATGAATTGTGGTCCTCTGTCTGAGACTATGTCTTCGGGGATTCCGTAGTGACGGAAGACATGGTTGAACATTAACTCTGCTGTGGTCATAGCAGTTGGTAGACCCTCCAGGGGAATAAGGCGGCAGGCTTTAGAGAAGCGGTCTACGATGACCAGAATGCAGGTGTTACCATCAGACTCGGGGAGATCCGTGACAAAGTCTACTCCCAGGTGTGACCAGGGCCTCTCAGGAACGGGCAGAGGAAGGAGCTTGCCGGTGGGAAGATGGCGTGGGCTTTTGGAGATGGCGCACTCCCTGCAGCCCTGCACGTACCTCCTGACATCGTTGGCCATGTTGGGCCACCAGAAGCGCTGTTTGAGCAGCGAGAGGGTTTCATTGACCCCCGGGTGACCAGTGCCAAGTGAAGTGTGAACGGAATGCAGAAGTGGAGTGCGTCGTGTCCTGGTGATGTAGCACAAGCCTTGGGGACAACCCGGCGGAGTGCGTGAGGAGGCATTGGAGGAGGGTAAGATCTCTTCTGACCATTCAATGGGGCTGACGAAAATGGATTCGGGCAGGATGGTTTCAGGTTCTTCGTTCTTTTCCTCTGGTGAGTGGAGACGGGAGAGAGCATCGGCTTTCAGGTTCTTTGAGCAAGGTCGGTATGAGATGGTAAAATGGAATCTTGAGAAGAACATCGCCCAGCGGGCTTGGCGAGGGCTGAGTCGTTTGGCGGCTTTCAAATACTCAAGGTTTTTGTGGTCGGTAAGAACCTGAAAGGGATGATTGGCCCCCTCCAACCAATGCCTCCACTCCTCAAGGGCGAGTTTTACAGCCAGGAGTTCACGGTCCCCGATGTCGTAGTTCACCTCCGCCGGGTTGAGCTTGCGGGAGAAGAAGGCGCATGGATGGAGCCTACTTGGGTTCCCATGCTGCTGCGAAAGGACCGCTCCCACTCCTGTAGTGGAGGCGCCCACCTCCACAACGAATGGTAGGTCCGGATTTGGGTGGACGAGGAGGGGAGCGGTGGTGAAGGCTTTCTTGAGGGTTTCAAATGCTTCTGTGGCAGTTTGGGACCAGGACAGAGACTTGGGCTGCTTACGGAGGAGGTTGGTGAGTGGAGAGACGATGGTACTGTAGTTCTTGATAAATCGACGGTAGAAGTTGGAGAAACCAAGGAATCGTTGGAGTTCTTTTACGGTGCTTGGAGCTGGCCAGTTTTGGATGGCAGATACCTTCCCCTCGTCCATCCGGATGCCACTGTGACCGATGACGTATCCGAGGAAGTGTACAGAGGGCTGGTGGAACGAGCACTTCTCTGCTTTCAGGAACAGATGGTATTGCCGTAAGCATTGGAGGACCTCCGCAACGTGGTGGCGATGTTCGGCCAAGTTCGGGAGTAAATCAAGATGTCATCGATATATACCAAAACGAACTTGTGGAGAAACTCCCGGAGCACCTCATGGATGAAGTCCTGGAATACGGAGGGGGCATGGCCAGGCCATACGACATCACAAGATATTCGTAGTGACCGGTGGGCGTGACGAAGGCGGTCTTCCACTCGTCCCCCTCGCGTATCCGGATGAGGTTATACGCGCTGCGGAGGTCCAGCTTGGTGAACACAGTGGCACCGCGGAGATGTTCCAGGGCCGCTGGGACGAGGGGAAGTGGGTACCGGAATTTCACTGTAATCTTGTTGAGTGACCGGTAATCGATGCATGGCCGCAAGCCTCCGTCCTTCTTGGCCACGAAGAAGAAGCTTCGTACAGCAGGGGAAGTAGACGGGCGGATGTATCCTTGGTTAAGGGCCTCTTTGATGTATTCCTCCATGGCCTTCTCCTCCGGCACTGATAGGGGGTAGATGCGTCCCCTAGGCACTGGTTCACCCGGTAACAGATCTATGGCGCAGTCCGATGGCCGGTGTGGAGGATGCTTGGAGGCGCGTTGCGGGCAGAAGACGTCACTGAAGGGGGCGTAGTCGGGAGGTATGTCGACAGCGTTTTTCTACAGGGCTTTCAATGGAGGTAGCATTGATGGAGAGGTCCTGGGAGTGAGGATGCTTTGGAACGGGAAGATCTGGAAAGCAGCTGGAGAAACAGTGGTCGCCCCACTTCAGGACCTCGCCCGTGCGCCAGGAGGCGCCCTAGAACCACGTCAGCGTTGGACTCCACCAGAACCAGCAGATGGATGAGTTCATGATGGAAGATACCCACTTGTAGTTGAAGGGGTCCAGCGACACGGCGAACTGTCTTACGGCTCAGGGGTTTGCCCGTGATGGAGTTGATCTGATAGTGAGTCGGAGACGGCGAGGTCTTGAGCCCGAAGTGTCGACAGAGGGCACCGGAGATGAAGTTTCCTGCTGACCCTGAATCGAGGAGTGCCACCACTGGAATGGAAATATCAGCAGCAGTAAGGTTAACAATTGTAGTGAGTGGTTTCATGTTCTGAATAGAGGGAATGATGGCACCCACCACAGGTCGAGGAGGACGGGTTGGGCATGTTGAGATTACATGCCCCGGTAATCCACAGTATAAGCACAGATTCAGGGTCAGCCTTCTTTGTCTCTCTGTGGGTGATAGACGGGAGTTATCCAGCTGCATGGGTTCGGTGGCTGGTTCTGGAGGGCTGACGGGTTCGGACCGACGGAGGAACGTGCCGGCGAGTGGCTGGCCCTGGTGCTCAAGGAGACACGACTGCATACGAGAACCCACTCTGATGGCAAGCTGGATGAAGCGTTCGAGTCCTAAGGAGTCCTCGTATGCAGCGAGATGCAGCCGCACGTTGGGTTCCAGACCCTGCCGGAAGGTGGTGATGAGGGCTTGTTCGTTCCATCCACTGTTAGCGGCGAGGGTTCGGAACTGCAAGGCATACTCGTTAACTGAATTGTTTCCTTGTTTTAGATTATACAATTTCTCACCAGTTGTTGAATCAGTCACGGGTTTTCCGAAAACCTCTCTGAAGTGAGAAACGAAGGCAGCATTGGATTTTACTACAGCTCCTTTCTAAGTCCAGAGGGAATCTGCCCATTGAAGAGCCTTGCCTTGCAGTTGGGAAATCACGAATGCGATCTTCGCCATGTCGGTAGGGTAGAAGTGCGGCTGCATCTCCAGGACCAACTCACATTGAAGGAGGAATCCACTGCAGTCCTCCACCGATCCTGAGAAGGGCGCCAGTTTGGCCATGGGACTGGCGGTGAATACAGGAGAAGAAGCGGCGGTGGTGGATGCGGAAGCAGCCGCGGCGGTGGATACGGGTGACGGAGATGGTGATTGAGGAGTGAGAGCTCGTCGGAGAGCGTCCACGAGCTCTTGGAACGGGTCGTGATGGCTCATGCTGATCGATAGTTGTTATGGTCCGGTCTTCTGTTATGACAGAGACACCGGAGGCAGAGATAAAAGCAATGCAGTTGTTTATTGACGTGATCAGCAGAGACACAGGTGAGTAAACTGGTGAATACGATGATAATGGAAGGGAATGGTAGATAATACTGTCCTTTTTCTTTATGCAGATGATCTTGGAGGAAGGCGCTGGAGCTGGCAGACGAACACACTCACACACAGGAAGGTAGGCACACAGGGAAACCAGGAGACGATGGAGACGAAGGAGATAATGGAGACAGGTTAGTATCACTCTTTGGAGTCCTTGAAGGTAAGCGTACAACAGGTTGTATCACAAACGAGACCGGACGATGTGTGTGTGTGAGTGTGTGGCTTTTATCTTGTGGCTGATGACTGCGGTGATGATGTGCAGGTGGCGGTGATTAGTAGGCTGGTGATTGAGTGCGTGGGTAAGGAAGTGAGGTGGAACCTGACGTGTCTGTGACAATAGCCTATAGCATGTTGTAATGATCATCCACATATTTCAAGTACCATTCGTTTAGGACAAAACAAAGAATGGCATACCATATCCGGATATCGTTGCAAGGCTCGGAAAACCCCATTGCGGTTTAAACCTTAAAGCAACACACCCACATCATTACATTGTAATGTAGTCTAGATCTTTCTAACGAGACATTGTATTATATATCGAGACATTGTATTATCGAATATTGCAATTCGTCATAAAATCATCAGTTTACTCAAATAATTCTTTGGAATTTAATAGTAATTCTAGAACGACTGGGCTGCTGTATGGCATGTAAGAATCTTGGGACATGTGGTCTCCACCTTAACGGTCGGTGCAAAAGAATAGGGATAGGACTCAGGAAGAATTATGTTCATGGATGTGAATATTAACATTATTGTAGTTTGAAGCAGAGCAGGACCGAATGTTGTGGGAACTGAATGAGGCCGCTGGAGGAATTGCGCAACACACGCCTCACGAGCAGCGGGACTTTTATTATGACAGAGTCGCCGGCGCTGCTTCCGCTTTTCCGGTCACGAGTATGAGGTAACATGGCTCCGTTTATTATAATTTTGAATGATAATTTTGTGTGTTGAAAATGATGTTATAACATTACTGAGTGCGTTCACTCTGCGGCTGCTATGAGACACTTGTTACACACTGCAGTATGATGGATCGATTTTATTGAATATCATTGCTGGATGTTTCGTGTTGATAAATGGCATGCATGATAAATTCATTTTAAAACGTATTGTATGATGGAGAAAATGCTGTATTACTGTTAATAAAAATAAAGTTGCATCTGATTATGCTGTGTTAGCTACCTGACAAAAATAGTGCTTTTCTCTGAGGCATAGTGCTCACCAAAATCAAGGATATTAGATTTAAACAATGACTAATCATGTTGAGCTATTTAACATCAATTGTTTTTAGTCTATAGATATATCAAAACAGTTGTTCCCTTGTCTATTAAAATGTGTAATATTTTAAAGCGTCTTGGTGTTTCCATGGTTACTACAAATTAAAACCGGAAACCGAGGTTAATGCGGGTATGATGCCATTGACAGGCGACTCCTCACACGTCCTGGAGCCTTGGTTAAAACTGTAATTTTTTCACAATTTAAATATAGTTGGAAACATTGGGATATTGTAAGTACTCAAGAAAACTAAAATATAACACTGGACTAGTGGTTTTCCGTTATTTACAGCAAAAAATATTACCTATTGCACCTTTTAAATGTAATAATAATGTTTATATTTTCAGGTGAGTATTTAAGTTCAGGAAATGAATGAATAAATTAAATGTAAATAACACTGCATTGTCTTCACCGCATAAAACTAAAATCTATGTCAGTGTGAAATTGTGGGTGTGATCGTAATGAGAGATGGATATCAGTGCCAAGCGAATCCCAGGGTATAGCTATAAAGGATAAGATGATTCATTCTACCAAAATATTTCCAGTGCTGAAATATTACTCATACTTGTCAGTTTAATTGTCAAATTAAAATCGTGAGATAAAGCAGATATGTTTTACGGTAACACTTTACAATAACAGTACATGAATAACCATGAACTAATACCTAAATTAATAGTTACTTCAACATGAACTCATGATTAGTCAAGATATGAACTAATGAAGAGTGATCCTTAACTACGACAGGAGTCATAGGGATTCATGCATGAAAACAGCAGCCTTAACTATGCATTAATACATGTTTGATAATTAATGCATTAATTAACATTTAGGGGTAAACTAAATAAATCAGCCTCCATAAGAGTAAACAAGAAGTACTCTGAATTTGAATTAAACGCGATTTAATACTGTCATAATTTACACTGTAATATCATAATCTGCCATCTGCAGCTTTGTGACAAATAATTGCAATGGCACATGATTATTTAGCCATTAATTACATAGATCTGTCTAATCAAATGTGGAAAATAGACTAACTACCACTAATAAATTTAATTTGATCTAAACTGTTTTCTGATTTTTACAGTTCATTTATATTTAGTCATAGCTAAATAGTCATAGTTTATTCCCGGAACTAAAGTATGTAGGGTTTGTTTCTGGTGGGACACTCATTAGTGGCGCACGCTAGGTGTTCTCTTGGCGCGTAAAAACTAATAAATGTTGACTGCTTTGGTAAGCCGAATTAATAATTAAAGACATATTTACATGTATGTTTTATTGGGGTTTTCAGGAGGTTATGTGCAGTTATTAACTGTATTTGTATTTTTGTCGTTTAAATGTATATGCTTTGATTAACATTAGCTTGTGGATGCGCGCTATTTTAGATGTAAATGTGCCTTATGTGTGTCTTTACAGGTATGTTTATGGCTTGCTTTCAAGTCCATATATGTTTAATTATATAAATAAAAATAAAATACAAATACTTTTTATTTTAGTTTTTTTGTACCGGGGTGTAAAGGAATAAGGATGGCACTCTATAGTGTTTATTCATATATTAGTTAATGATGTGTGATATGTGCATCATGTCATGACTTTACTTGAGGGGTCACAATCATAATTAACTCATTATTAACTAACCATATACTAACATCAACTAATGGTTTGTTAATGTATACTTATGTCATGACTTTACTTGAGGGGGCACAATCATAATTAACTCATTATTAACTAAGCATATACTAACATCAACTAATGGTTTGTTAATGTATACTTATGTCATGACTTTACTTGAGGGGGCACAATCATAATTAATTCACTGTTAACTACTTACCAAATTCAGCTCATGATTATCATTAACTCACTATCAAATACACTTGTACTAACACAACTATATAAGTACTCAGCCCAGTTAAGTGATGTTGTGTGACTTTTCAAAAAGTCCGAGAATGGAGGTACAGTATGATCACGGCCTGCGTCTGGATGGAGAGTGAACTTCTGAATCTGATCCCAGCAAACGCTCCCTGACCTTAGTTCATGTTTCCTGTTTGGTTATTTTTTTGGGAACCGATTCCTCAGGAACTGATGTAAGTCACAGTAGTTTAGTTTGATAGGAAAGAATATCACAAAACAGATTAAGATAAACCTTTTAAGATAAATAGTGTATTTAGTATTTTATATGTTTGATAGGGAGGGTCAGTGAAAATAATTACAAACTAATCCTGTGCCTTTCAGTGATGTTTATAATGAAGCTGCTGATGTCAGTAGTTTAAATTCTGACAAGAATAAATTGTTTAAATTTATTTCAAAGTCCAATTATGTATTATTCCTTCTTATAGAGACTGTTTGATTTAGTTTACCCTAAATGTTAATTAATGCATTAATTATCAAACATGTATTAACGCATAGTTAAGGCTTCTGTTTTCATGCATGAATCCCTATGACTCCTGTCGTAGTTAAGGATCACTCTTCATTAGTTCATATCTTAACTAATCTTGAGTTCATGTTGAAGTAACTATTAACTCAGGTATTAGTTCATGGTTATTCATGTACTGTTATTGTAAAGTGTTACCTGTTTTACTTGGTCTAGCGTCATACAATCATACTAATCTGCATTTGAGCGTGTTTAAAGTTTATGCGGTTCTGTGTTTTAGTCTGTT
Organism: Chanodichthys erythropterus; assembly: GCF_024489055.1. NCBI lineage: Eukaryota > Metazoa > Chordata > Actinopteri > Cypriniformes > Xenocyprididae > Chanodichthys > Chanodichthys erythropterus. The sequence goes on along the minus strand of NC_090228.1, from coordinate 35,435,950 downwards.
GACTGTAAGCTAGATCAAATTATAATATCCTGACGATATTCTAACATTTCATCAATTCGATCTCGCATTGCGCTGATCCCCTACAATTAGCACATCAGTTTTCTGTGTTCGTTACCTAAGCAATAAGCGCTGTATGCACAAGGACTTTTGACATAACCCGCGCGTGCCCATACAAACACAAATAGATGGTACACACATTTTGGTGTTCACAGAAAATAGTGTGCACATCTTCAGGACCTGAACGCATGCAACTTGGTCTAATCACTGCAATTTCTGTGACGTGACTATTGTGGATGTGTTCATCGCGATCGTGCTGCCTACCGCATTTCAAACATCTGGATTTATTGCGTTCAGTACTCTGCCCCTGCCTGGTTATAAGCATTTTGCATGTGCTTATCGCGCCCCATCTCCTGTGCAGGGCTCTTTAGTTTTTCTCTTCACCGAGGTACTGAACAACAATTATTGCATTATCCTTTTGCCAAGGTTTGCTAGCTTTTGCAGAGTTCAATAGCTAGCTAAGGTTAGCTAATAAAGTATTAACAAGTATGCGTTTTCCTTTCTTCAATAGCATTATGACAAGGTTTTCTCAGTCTTCATCTGTATCTATGTAATTTAGTATTCTCATACCTATCTGTTATGCTATCTAGTTAACTTTCTTTTGGGGGTTCTCTCGGCAGGTTCTGACTGCTAGATGGAGTCCTGTTGGCTAAGTTCCGTCAAGCCACTAGCATGGTTTAGAAATTGTCCTAACAGCAGATGAAGAGGACTGCTGTGTGCTCAATGCTCAACTCAAATGCTCATTACAATCAGTATTTTCTGCAAATACTGGTGGTGGTGGTATGTTTCTTGTTTTCATCATTGCTTCCGTATGTTTAGCTTCTATAGCTTTAACGTGTTTTCTAAAGCGGCCTTGTCCGTCGTCGCCGCTCAAGGCTTGTGTCTATGTGGCCTAACGTGGCCGTCGTCGCCGCTCAAGGCTCGTGTCTATGTGGCCTAACGTGGCCGTCGTCGCCGCTCAAGGCTTGTGTCTATGTGGCCTAACGTGGCCGTCATCGCCGCTCAAGGCTGTCGTGTTTATGTGGCTTATTATGGCCTTTTTCTTTATGTGATATTCTTTCTAAATCCTTTCATGGCTAATTTTTATTATCTCTATTTCATGATCTGCAAGACTCATCACTGGTGCGTATATATTCCTCTCACCTCTTTTGGGGGGGTAGGTTCCGTCCAGTTGTGATATCTATTTACCATCCTTTGGGGGTCGGCTTCGCCCCTGCCTTCATTCCGGGCAGGATACGCCGAGCCTACAACCATTTGGATGCGTGCTACGGACGGGGCCTACGCCAAAGAACTTTATCTTGTTGTATAACTTTCTGGTTGTTAATAAATTGTGTTTAAATCATAAGTTATTTTGCTCCTGAGTCTTTCTGGTAGAAGTCTTGTGAACAAAGATTTAATATAAATTTTCGGCTTTATTTTAGTGACTTAAGTTTTTTATTTTTTCAATAACCACGCATAAATGTTATTCCTTCAAGAATACAAACATGTACATATATGTTTCTCACATATTATTGTAGCCTAGTTTGTGCTGAATACAGTGTAATGACACTTTTTCCATTAATATGTTTATGAACATCTGAAAAAAGCACAAATGTCAGGGCATGTCAAAACTTCTCCAGGCCCCAAATCAGCCTCAGACCCCTGAGGGTTAACCCTATGGGGTATTGTGAAGAGGAAGATGCAATATGCCAGACCCAACAATGCAGAAGAGCTGAAGGCCACTATCAGAGCAACCTGGGCTCTCATAACACCCGAGCAGTGCCACAGCCTGATCTAAGTATTAAAAATCCTTTCTTTGTGTTGGTCTTAAGTAATATTCTAATTTTCTGAGATATTGAATTTGGGATTTTCCTTAGTTGTCAGTGATAATCATCAAAATTAAAAGAAATGAACATTTGAAATATATCAGTCTGTGTGTAATGAATGAATATAATATACAAGTTTTACTTTTTGAATGGAATTAGTGAAATAAATCAACTTTTTGATGATATTCTAATTATATGACCAGCACCTGTAAATACTAACAGGGTGGAAGATGACTTCAGGGACAAAGTAATTGAATAAAATTGTTAAAAATAATGAAAAAAAATTTATCTTTAATGTCTATTATCTCTGTTTAAGTGATAAAGAAGACCTAAATATACAATTTAAGCCATTTCTTATAAATATGTGACTCATTTTAGAGAAAATGAGTAAATAAATCATTGAGATAGAAAAGTCACTGTATAACAGGAATGACTCAAAAGTTTGTTCTGCGTTGTGTTGTGTAGCATTGTGGAGACAGACACGGGACAGCAGGAGGCAAATTCACCCAATCTTTTTTACTCCGATACACATACACAAAAAAAAAAGCAAAGCAGCCTCTATAAGTGATTCATCCTTATCATGCTCTATAAAACATATGATGTACACTTGTCACCATGTGCTCATTTACATATATTAGACAAAAATATATATTAAACAGTCCAAAATGACAAAAATAATGACACAGATAAGTAAAATAACATTATACACATAAATTGGAATGAAAATAAAGACATAGAAGCATTCATTACAATAAAGATTAATGAAGATTATCAGGAGTCAGATAATAACTCACCTCTTCCATGGATTTACAATTCTAAGAGGAAGAGGAGGGGACAGAACAGGAAATTATGTTGGCTCATGATGACATCACCAGAATTAAAAGGAGAAAACACTCATATCAATCAGGCATCTATATCAGGTATATGAATATAAACTATTTTGTGTGACTTATAACAATATATGTATTTAAGAGTACACTTTGTATACCCGTTACACACACATTAGTCCTCATTAATACAGGTTCATATGTTAATGGTTCTTCACGATTTTAATCTTAAATCATACAATGAAGGTTCAGAAATATTGGAATCACATTCTGCAAAGCTCCTGTTATCTTAAGGGAAACAGTAGGAAACCACTGAATATGTTGTGGTTATTCTCGTTATCATATAACCTCCTGTTAGACCAAAGTCTCACATAGACAACATCTCCAACCTCCAGCATCAACACAACTCCATTCGAGGGGTTTAACGTTCCCTGAGCTTGATCACCATGTGCCATAACTACCTTCTGTCCATTCTTAAAAATGGCTGCAGTTGCTTGAGTTGGGGCATAACCATATACAGAGACTCTGAACATGTACGCTCCTTTCAGTGGGGCTGTGAAAATACCTAAATCAAATAACAAGAGATACAGAATCAGCTGTTTGCTGTATGATTTCACAACTACCAAACACACTGTGTAATAGTTTTGAAAGATGGCAGATCATTTAATTCTTTTACACACATTACACAACTGCAGAGAGGTCTGAATGGAGCAGAAGGGTTCCCTTTCCAAAGGGAACTCGCTCTGCGTTTACTGCTATGTCACTCATGACAGGTATTCAAATGCCAAAGAATCACACCACTCCAATCCTATTGGCCGGCTACAGCCTATGACGTCATCATAGCGCGAACCGGGAGTATAAAGGGAGCGCCTGAGGAAGCAGTCGACATCTTCTTGTCTTTTGGGACTGTTCTGTCTATGCCATTGTTTTCAACACTGGTAAGGAATTACTCTTTATATGCCTTGCAAACGTTCAGGAGAATGTGTTCATCCGTGTCTCAGGTTTGTGACACTTGATTTACATGTTTCTGCCGTTTTTTCTGTCTGGAGAGGAGCGCGCATAGACGGTGCTTGAGGGCACCGTCTGTGTGTTTGTCTGTTGTTCACTGTGAGTGTCTCCCTATTGGGACGCTCCGTTCTCGTTTGACACTCTTCCTGAGGGAAGAGGTGTCTGCATCTGTGCCTGGTGATTCTGGCCCCATTTGTGCTGAGGCAATAGGCCTCGCAGTTGAACTCATTAGGAAGTTTGAAAGAACTGTATTCTCTCTCGGCTTCCCTGGGACTGACGAGGATGAATGGCTGGATGACGGTGACGTCCGTGTTTGATGTCATCATGTCCGATAGCGAGCGCTCCTCTGGCTGCAGGGGTATGTGGAGCTGCTGTGTTTTTGGGATGCACTTTTCGGCGGGCTGCAGCTGCCATGAGAGCATGTTAAGAAAGGGGCCGCGTGCGGACGACTTGACGAATGGTTCCTTTTTATCCATGAATGTTGCAGCTCCCATAGACTTTTCATTCCTTCCTGATCTCCGCGTTTGAGATTGGAAGGGCATGGAAAAACCCCTAGCTGTTCAGTTTTGGATCTGAGCCAGACAGACGGGAGGAGGAAGAAGTGAGAGTGAGATGGGTGATCAATTGTAAACACTGTTACGTTTGTAATCGATCCCCCAGCTATTTAAAGGGCTGTTTATATCTACCCTCTCCTCTTCTTCTTTCACCTCCTATGTACATATGTGTGTGTGTATATGTGTATTTATATGCATGTATATATATTTTATGTCATGCTCAGATACTTCTTATGGTCAGACTGATGGCTGGGCAAATAGTAATTATTTCTGTCAGCCCGCTTTTTCGGTTTGATGGTGAAAGGATCTTTTAGGCTTAAAAGAACCCTAGATTCTATCATTTTTCTTGTAAAAAAAAAAAAAAGGGAGTATTAGGATCTTCGGTCTTTTAGCCGCAGGAAGGTAAGCTGTGTCTATATTTTATGTTTTTAAAATAAGACCTTGTTTTCCTGTATAGTTTTTCTGAGCATGTAGTTTATCAGGAGGCTGGCCCATCTTGAGCAGAGGCTCTGAGACAGGGCCAGAGGTCCATTATGGCTGCTCAGGCACCTCCTCTTTTCAGAGCGGGGTGCAGAGATGGCTGGACTCAAGGAGGAAGAAGCAGGTTTAAGAAGGTGATCGATCACATACACCAATAGCGTCTGTGATCGATTCCCTCTCGTTGCAGGGGCAACTTTGCATTTGCCCTCGCCCCTTCTTCCTCCGCCTCCTGAGTTTGAATTCTTTCTACTTGCTCAGGTGATTCTTTTACAGTTAGGCTGTCTGCTGGCCTTTTGATAATATTTTTTTCTAAAGGCCGCCTTCTGGCTTCATAGTGAAAGTGCTTTTAGGCTTAAAAGAACTTTTGATTTCATCCTTCTTCATGCATAAAAATAAGGAGGGAAAATCTTCATTCTTCGAGCTGCAGGAAGGTAAACTGGGTCTATATTTTTGTTTATAAAAAGTGTAGATCTTGTTTTTCCTGTATAGCTTTCCTGAGTATGTAGTCAGTAAAGTTAGGTGTTCTTTGGGCAAAATAACTGTAGCATTAGGTTGGCTAATTTTCAAAACATGCAGGCTTTATGGCCGCTATTTTGTAGCCTCCTATGTTAGAGTAGGTTCTCAGCTAATACTTTAGTTTGTTTTGAGTTAGCTCTCGTCACTTCAGTTATTTGTGTGCAGGTCAGCTTTTTCGACACGGTTTGCTTGCAGTGTTTCATTTTCTCCTCATATTTGAGGGATTCAAATGTAGCCCAGTATGTAGCTTTGCTTGGCCCAGTAGGCCTTAGCTAGCGGCTAGGCTAGAGCTAGGTTTAGGTGTTTGTTTATTACATCACCCTTATTATTAATATCCCTGTGAGGTTGTATAGTTCCTAGTTCTTGCCTCCTCCTGAAGGAGTTGCTGGTCGTATGCCCATTTCCCCTTCGATGTGAAAATGTAGGTGCTATAGCTGAAGTTAACAGCTAAGGTTATAAGCTGTTATTAGCTTTCCTGGTGCTGTTTTTCCCAGTTGGTAGGCCCTTGTCTTCAAGAAGATAATGCAGTGCTGCTAGGTCCCACTTTTTAGAACTTTTATCATGCTTATAATGTCTTCACATGAGCTCCTTGAATTATATTCAAGTTTGAGATTACGATGCAAAATATTTTAGCTTTCGTTCTCTAGAGTTCATTACAGATCTCAGATCTGTTTTGTGGAACATTTATCCTGTTTGGATGGCATGTATTACAAAGCATTTGCGTTTGCTTTGGGGTTCTAAGCTTTAGCCCTACATACATATGTGAGCTTACTCTAGTGCTGCCACAGGTTAGCGCCTGTTTCTGTGATAGCAGGCTGTGATTAGCCTCTATCTATGAACGTGGTGTTTTGTTGTACTCCCCGGTTAGGGTGTGTGTTTCACTGAGTGCATCACCTGTTGGACTGCACACTCAGGTTGAGTGTAGAGAGTCTTATTCTGGTTAGAATAGTATGATCTCTGTTAGCTCCCTGTTGATCATGACCACAGCAGCTGTTTTGCATTTGCTGTTAGATTGTTGGCTCTTTATTGTAGCCTCTTTCTTAATACAGCTTTTTTTTTGGGCTTTGTTGGTTTACGATCACGAGTTTGCTCACTTATTTTAGCACTGCCTCACGTTGTTTGAGGTGGTAGGCTTTGTAGGCCTTCCTTAGACCGTGATAGCATATTTATGTGTACTGGGTACATTGCCTGTTGGAATGTGTAGGCTTTATTATTACTGTGTGGTATTGCAGTCATTGTATTTAAATGTTTTATGATTTTTAAGTTGTATGACATTTAAGGTAACTTCAATCATGCCATGTTTACTGTCTATACGTTCGTAGCGGGAAGATTTAAATGCTTGTGTACATCCATACCTGTGCAACATATCAGTATTACAAGAATTTTAATAGTTCTTATTCAAGCCCTGACAGGAGGGGTGTTGCCACCCGGAATTACAACATCTTCATTGGTCCGGTCAACAACTGAGAGGTGTGACGTTGACCAGAGGTTAAAAACCAGCGAACAGTGCCACTCCCTCTCTTCTTCCTTGCTTCTGGACAAATGAACAGGTCTCCTTGCGGCCGGCCTCTCTAGGCCCGGCCCGCAAGGCTGGTCGGGTCCCCGGCCTACAACACTCAGCCATGTGCTCATCACCCAACAGACTGGCAACAACTTCAGATGATAACCTCAAGATTTATCCTCAACTTGCAGATCCGACGCTCCTCAGCCTAAGGGCACCTCGCAAGTATTGTACATTTTAATGCTAAACAGTGATTTAGTATTGATTTGTAAGACTTACCTTTGGTATTGCTAAAAGAAACTGAGTCCTTTCCAGATTGCCTTTGACATTTCATGTAGCTCTAGTAACAGCATCTCTTCGGTTCAACTCTATCATTACTCATTCTGACTTGCGTATGTGTGTGTGACCCTTTGTGTATGTTATGTTACGTGTTTGTTAGTTTAGTTATGTGTTTAGTTAATAAAGACTGTGCACAAGACATGTTTGGTTCTGACTCCGTCTGCTAATGAATTGCCTCTTAAGTGATAGATCCGGACTACGTGCTCTGAGTAGTACAGTACAATAAGAAATATTATTTTTCCATAACTTGGAAATTAACATTTCTTAGAATTAATAAACAATCAACACTGAGCGTTCACTGGACGAACTGGTTAACTGATTGTAATATTACTTTTATATAATATTTGTATATTTTTATATAATATTAATATTTGCATATTCATAATCATAATTAACAATCATAATGAGTTATGAATAATTATTAATATTTCCCCTTTGAGTTAATTTTCGCTACACTACCACTGGCTGATGCCATGTGTTCATGGAGGTGTAAGGCCCCCACCAACTGCGTTGGCTTCTATGTGACTCATCACCATGGATGGGTCGTGATTGGCACTAGCTGACGCCACGTGTTTACGAGTCGTAGGCCTTTTCAGGCCTCCTATGTATCATGCTGGAGCTTGGCTTTGTACTCCTCTTGCTTAGAGAGTAAAAGGTAGGCCTTTGGGGCCTCCTTTGGGAACATTCTGGCATGCACCTTTTTGTGTTTTCTTTGACATTCCTCTCTGAAAACAGTAAAAGGATTTGTGTCGCTGGCTGGCCAGGGCTCCGGCTGACTCATTAACCTCCTTTGTAGTTGGTTTGTTCGGCCTGGAGCTTGATAACACTGCCACGGGCTGATGACACGTGTCTGCTGAGGTTATAGGCCCATGGGGCCTTCTTTAGCGCATGATGGCGTACGCTGTACTCCTCTTGCTTAAAGAGTAAAAGGTTCTTTACCGAGTACACTGCTCGTTGGATTATGTTGGACGGACTGTTTCATGGGCACTCACGGTACTTAATTACTTGGTTGGTCATGCTTCCAGCATGCTATGTTTTCAGTCGAATGGCCTTACGGGCCACCCTGGAATACTACCATATGTGTTAAGTTTCTGTGGAATGTTTAGTTCATTTGTAAGAACTTTAGTTATGTTGTAGGCCTTTTTTCTGGCCTCCATGACTATGTGCCTACAGTATGGTCTGTCTGTACTATAAACTATTACTATAAACTGAGTTTTATTGATAATTACCTGTAATTGGGTTGTAGGCGTTCCCTATGTTTGTGATGACGTTCCTGTAGGTTAGCGTGATTTCAGTGGTAAAAGGACCAGTAAATCCTTCACCAGATTCCATCAGTGCAGCTGAAAAAGCTATTTCTCTGTCTGTTATTGAAAAACATAAGCAATATTGTGATATATTACTGTATTACACTGAGAATGAATACACTGAATTTAACATCATTCAAGCACACTTTCACCTCTATTTTCCTTTCTCAACTCCTCCACTTGACTCAGAGTAAGATTTGAAATTTCTGTGAAGGAATAAAGATTCTGTTAAATGACATTTACACTGATTATTGTAATAGATACCACAATTTACACAGTATACACTAAACTTTATACTAACATTTACACTATACAAGGTATTGCATTGGTGTTTTACTTTGAGGATCATTGATAAAAGAGAGAATGTTTTGGTGAGGTACCTTCATTTTTCTTCTTCATCTCATCCAGGATAAACATCAGTTGCATCTCTAAAGCTCTGTTCTTTTCTTTCTGCTCTGTAACAGTGGTGGTCAGTTCTGTAAGTACTGAACTTAGTAGTGATTTAAGCAGTGATTGGCCGGACTTATTAGAGAATACATAAAAAAAAATCAATATAATATCTGTGACACCCGGTGACTATTTTTGGTACAGCGCCTAAACAAAATATCATGGGAACTTACATTTTTTGTGATACCAACTTAAAATTTCAAACACAAATTGGTTAGATATATGGTTTTGATTTGATAGTAATTTTAGAGTAAAAATAATTTTGTAAAATATATATTTTATATAAAATATTTAGTACAGTAAGTATTTGATTTACTGTAAATTCAAACTTCCATAACTTTTTCATATTTAAATTTTTTGAAGTGTGTTCATTTTAACAATAATCTACTGAGTATCTTCTTTAAAACAAACTTGTGTCTATATTCCAAAGCATTCATGAAGAGCTGAAGAAATATAGATTCACTTTCTTAATCTTTGTTAAACTAGTAGATTAGACAGCTGGTATCACAGTATGAGCAATATGGTGTTATAAATATGCAAATTATTGCATTTCATTTTATTCTGGGACTACACTGTCATGTATGTAGTGTCCATCACATTACCTGTATTTTCTGTTCTTAGTCGCTCCATTTCAGTCTCCAGAGATTTCATTTTTGTTTCCATGCTCTTTATTTTCCCCAGTTCTTCAAGGATGTTTATCTTTGATGAAAGTATATCATCTGCCGATATAGCCCACATATTGAGCATTAAAACCGTTATAAAAATCAACATTGTTGTGCTCTCAGTTTCTAGCGATGTACTGAATCAACTGAATTAACGTTCTCTTATATTTAAAGATAACTTACATAATTGTTTAAACTGTCCAATAGACTTTAGACTGCAAATATGTTTACCACAGTTTACCACTGTGACCTTTGTTCCCTCAGGAAGGAATGAGATGCGTCAAATGAGGACACTATGGGGAATGCCTCTGTGTGACTGCATCTGAAGCACGTATGCACCTAGTCCAATTCTGATTGGTGCCGCATCACCATGTGCCATATGACCACGCACCACAGAAGCTACATAGGGAAGCAGGTACATATTAGAAGCAAGGTCCTACAGGCATTCATGAAGTATGCCAAAAGGACTCAGCAGCTCGTTCCCTTCTCAGCGAACAAAGGTTATAGTCATAACCTGAGATATTCCCTTTCAAGAGAACTTGCGCTTCAAAAGTCTGAAAATCTCTGTATAACTTTAAGGAACATTACCACCAAACAGAGATGGTTCATACTGCAGAACACAAGATCTAAATCCAACTCCTCCCACTTTACATATCCCTAAACCTACCCGTCTCTCCCCCTGGATCTCTGTGTTCTGCAGTGAGGGGCTACTCCAACTGTTCAGGACTGTGTTAGGTAACCATGTGCTGATTAGCATAATTGAAATAGGCTTAAAGGTGCTAAAGAGGATCTTTTCGTCGACTGAGAAACCAAAGACTGTTACTGAGTTTTTGAAATGAGTGTTTACCACCGGCATTCTCTGTGTCGTGTTAGTGGATTCATTATGTCGGACTCACCGCAGGTAACTCATAATCTGCAGTTGTTACTCCTGTCTCCTGACAAAAACATTGCATGCGGCGTCTGTGGAGTGTGGAAAGTTACTGGAGAGCGCAGCCGTGCTCATCTCTCACAAGGAACATCACGGCAGTGATTGACAAGCCAGAGGGCCAATCGTTTACGCGATGATCGCGTAAACGATTGGCTGATGTTTTTAAGGCCCTACCTCATGCACAGAAGATGTATATTAATATTATTCCTTTCAGTGCACCTAATAAATCATCTTTTATCAGTTAGTAAAGACCTTTTCAAGTAATATTGCAAAAATGTATAAAACAAAACATCCTCTTTAGCACCTTTAAAAGTATTTAAAATTGTCATTACTGAAACAGTCAAGACCGAAACATGTGGTGAAGTTTTGGTAGTGACACCATTGTTTTTTGAGTGTTATTTGATTAAATTTAGTTGTTGTTTTTTTTTCTGTGTACAAATGTTCAGAACTGTGTTAGCTAAACATGCTGATTAGCATCTTTGAGCTAGGCTTAAAAGTATTTAAAATTGTCACTACTGAAACATGTCATCATGTATTGTACAGTTATGCAAATCATTAGTATTTTAATGTTTTAGTATGTGAGTTAAAATTCTGTAATGTAATGTGGTTGCTAACAACACATTACTGTCACTACCGAAAATGTGCAGTTACGACCGAAACATGGGATGTTTTGTCAAAAATAAATCTAAATATATAACCTATTCGTAATAGTTAGGTCTCATATATAACATATATAACATTTGTCTCAAACCCATTCATGCTCAGTGATATAGAACAGGTTGCAGACAAATTCCAGCAAGTTATTTATTTGACAAGTGGAGTGGCAAAATGCCATAGAGCTGAAAGCCCGGTCAAGGGACAGTGACTCTTGTGGACTTGTCAACAGAGAGAAGTTTCCTCTCATGTGCACTAAAAGTGAGTGCCTACTTTGGATCCACTTACCTCTGTGAAATGGCTTTTTCACAGATGAAAATAAATCAAAGTACAGGAGCCGCCTCACTGACAGACACCTCAAACTGGCTGTCTCTGGCTATGAGCAAAACTTCAGAGTTCAAACTTCAGACTCACAGACAGTATTCAGTCACGGCCATCACATGTACTTGAGAAACATTACTGCAGCAGCATTGTGAAAAGTGATGGTGCATAAGATTAGACATAGAACTGCACTTAACTGAGATTGTTGTTAGAACTTTGTTAGTACAGTTCATTTATAAAATGTTAATGGTAGTACCTTCAGAAGATTTAATGAATAAGCACTTTAATTGCTGACAATGGCCCTTTTTTCAGTTCAGTGCCACTTCATATCATCTGATCACTGCATATGTTGCAATGATTTTAAACTTTCCATTTGAACATTTCCAGATTTAGATTAAATATGCCACTCTTATTACACTGAAATTACATGAAATCATTATCCAGAAGTTACAACATTTTTTATATTAATTTAAATAGAAATGTTTGTAGTGGAGGCGCTGCTTTTGAACACTTTTCCTGTGGCATGCTGAGTTTTAATGTTTTAACTACAGCGAGGATTGATTGGCACATGATATTTCTGCTTTAAATTGTGTTCTAAATAGAAGAATATCTCATGTTCTGAGAAAATATTTTTGCGCAAAAAATAATCAGTGATGCACACTTACTCCGTCTAAGCAGATGGCTCAGCAACATAGATGGGATAATGACAGACAATGAAGGAATCGCTTGGTGATGAACGGATTGGCTGGTTTGAATAAGTCCGATGACTCAGTGCTGTACACCCTCTGCTGCACACAGGTGCTGATGGTGTCGTGTGCAGAGAGACAGTAGGTTAATGATAACCCCTTTCATGGTCTTCCCAACATTATAAAAAAAAAAAAACATCGTAGCCTACTTGAAGGATAGAATTTGAAGGAAACGGTAAGACATGCATGTTTTATTTTTAAAATGTTTTGTCAGTGATGCAAGTCAGACAATAATTTACACTGCAAAAATTAAGGCCTATTTGTGTATTTTAAAGTAGAACTAAGTAACTTTTTTAACCTTCATAAATAGTTTTCTAAGTCCTTACGATGGTTAATTGACTTGTAGTGGTGTGTTTGAGGCGAGCACTAACCCCCTCTGGCACGTCTACGCCATAAAACAGCACTTGCAAGTTGAGCTGCACCGACCCGAAACCGTTCACGTTCACATGAGAGTGACAAAATGCTTTACGGTAATTCAAAAACAATGTATATATTATGGTGAGCGTTGTAGTTGTTGTAGTCCAGAGCTGCGCTTGGAGTATTTACGACAGTGTGATTCACTGAAGGAACCTGTAGGGGGAGCTTCGCAAATCTTACTGAGTTCCGCTTTAATACTTCTCCGTCAAGGAGATAGATCAATGGAGGACTAAGTCGAGGACTTTATTGGACTGGCACATTTAACATTTTTTGAGGAAGTGTGTCTCTCTCTTTTCGAGGGGGGTCCTGTCTGCCTTGACATGACTATAGAGGTCTCTGAGTTTCCTGTCTAACTTGACATGACCGCAGAGTTAGTACCAGAACTGTCCGTTTGTCCCTACGCAACCGCAGAGGTTGTTCCTGAACTGTGTGCTCCGCCGTGGGGGTCTTCAAACCTGTCTGAACTGCTTTGGTGGTCGTCTGCTCCACCGTGGGGGTCTTCAAACCTGTCTGAACTGCTTTGGTGGTCGTCTGCTCCACCGTGGGGGTCTTCAAGTCTGTTGCCCTGGTCGTCTGTGCAGCCTTCTTTGCCCTGGCCGTCTGCCCTGCCTCAGTCTCCAGGCCGCCTTCCCACCTTCCTATGGACTCTATTTCCCACAATTCCCCACCTAGGAATTAATCACACACTCACACCTGTTTCCCATCAGTGACACTTCATAAGCTGCACTCAGACACACACACGATAGGTGTGTTCGATAGTGATGGGCAGATCGAGGCTTTGTGAAACACTGAAGCAGTTGAAGCAAATGTGCCGTGATGTGTCGAGGCTTTGAAACAATCTGACACCCGTCTCCACGGTGACCCCTAGTGGTCAGAACAGTGTAAATGCAACAAAACTCAGTCCAAACATGCATTAAAAATACCCTTTAAAGGGGTGGTTTAATGCGATTTCACTTTTTTAACTTTAGTTACTGTGTAATGTTGCTGCTTGAGCATAAACAGTATCTGCAAAGTTACAGCACTGAAAGTTCAATGCAAACGGAGATACTGTCTTTTAAAGTTATGTCAGTTTTTTGCCTACAAAAACGGGCAGTTTGGACTACAACGAGCTTCTTCCCGGGTTGGTGACATCATAAACCCTTGCTATTAACATAAACACTGCCCCCGGGAACACGCAACAAAGTGGGCGAGGCCATGTGGCGCAGTATAATGGAAGCTGAAGAGTTGAACGCGAGCTGTGCGCTGCGACGCGTCAAAATATATAGAACCCATTATAATAATAATCTGTGATATTTTCTACAATGGATGCGGCGCTGAAGACAGATTCCAGAATCTACACGAGTTCAATGCTGGATTTGCACAAATGCTTTTACTGAAAGATGAAGCAGTTCCCACTTTAAAAGCAGAAGCTGTTGTTTATCGGCCCCAAACTGTAAGTACGTTTTATTGTTTGTCTTTTAAACGTAATGTTATAGTTCTGTTGCTATTTTTAATGCATCAAGGACATATACAAAGAGCAACTGGTTTCTGCTAGCCAGTTAGCTAAATTCTAGTGCAACAAACACCAACAAACGTCTATGTTCATAGACAAACAGTTGTTCATGCTATAAATTAAACGCTACTTTTACAAAAATGCTACTACTCAGTCATGTATTCGGCTACAATAAAGCTTTAATCAGGATAAAACTGTATATTGAAAGCTAACAAACAGCAGTGACAGCATCTAAACACTTTGACACAAATACTAAATGAAATACCATTCATAAACTTCCCTTAAAAGACGCGATTGCAGAGGTTCTGCTTTTTCCTCTTCATCTGGGTCTGATTCGGCTCAATTTGATACAGCAATATAGGCGATATTATTTACATTTCCAGCTTAGCGCGTAACAACGGATGGTAAGGAGTGTGGCATTTCTGGACACTTCAGCGAATCATTAACCCTTGTGCATTGTTCAAATTCACTACCCTTTCGTTATGTTCGTGGATGAAAACATCCACTAAATTAAACTGCTGTAAAAATGTATCAGATAAATATTTTTTCAAAATTTTTTTGCACAAACCAAAGTTAATCAACCTCAGTCCTGATCAAAACTACTAAATGTTTTAAAAAAAATCCAGGATTTTTACTCTTTAATTGCCAAATTCCTAAATGATGTCACTGACTTTGGGAAAAAAACACACAAAATGACTTATTTTCAATATAAAAAATAATTGTGGACTGGATTTTTTTTTACCTTTTATCACAGTCTTGGACATGTCAAAGATTAGTACTAACATTGGTTTTGATGCATTGTTAGTTTTTGTGCAGCATCAGATTTGAATTTTTTCTCCCTCATTTGTTGTTCGTGGCTGTTTTTGCCCCATTGACTTCCATTATAACCACATTTTTTGATTGCAAAGCCGTGACACCATATAATCATGCATTCTTGATTGTTTGTGGTTTTCCCTGTTGGCAAGAGGTAAAATTTGTAATTTTTACTGTTGATCACCACGTGGCACCATTAACCCTTTAGATAGGCCTGTGCAAAAAAAAGCTTAGTTTCTGGCTTTTATATGGAGTTATATGGAGTAAAACAGTATATTATAGTGTGTGTGTGTGTGTGTGTGTGTGTGTGTGTGTGTGTGTGTGTCTGAGAGAGAGTAAGACCTTTGCGCACTTACTTTGATGTGTCTGAGAAAATCAAAACATGTACCTCAGCTCTCAGAACTACATGGAGTAAACAAAAACAAAGTAAGTGTATTTATGCACCTGCTGCCTTTTGATGTTGAGAAGTACAGACGGCCTATGCGTGAAATGCTTGTCTTTTTGTGATGGTAAAGCCAGTTTAAAACCTTAAAATCCTTCAGTGATACACTTTTCCATTTTTTTTCTGTAAAAAATTTTTTGTCCTGTGCACCACTTGCATGTTCCCCGCCGGAGTGAAGAGGGGAACATGCAAGTGGTGCACAGGACAAAAAAAAGAACAGTCAGCACTTGCATCTGTTGTGGTGGACACATTTGCAAAGAGCACCAAGTGACATGCTGCAAGTCCTGCTGGAAAGACTGAACACACACACACTCTAAATAGTTAGTTTAATTGTTTAGTTCTCCATCCATCCTCAACTCTTGCACCATTGTTCAGTTTATTTGAAGTTGTTGTTGCATTTTGGCTCGTAATAAATTGTTCATAAATCTGATCCAGAGTAGATTTTTTACAGAAAAAAATGGAAAAGTGTATCACTGAAGGATTTTAAGGTTTTAAACTGGCTTTACCATCACAAAAAGACAAGCATTTCACGCATAGGCCGTCTGTACTTCTCACCATCAAAAGGCAGCAGGTGCATAAATACACTTACTTTGTTTTTGTTTACTCCATGTAGTTCTGAGAGCTGAGGTACATGTTTTGATTTTCTCAGACACATCAAGGTAAGTGTGCAAAGGTCTTACTCTCTCTCAGACACACACACACACACACACACACACACACACTATAATATACTGTTTTACTCCATATAACTCCATATAAAAGCCAGAAACTAAGCTTTTTTTTGCACAGGCCTATCTAAAGGGTTAATGGTGCCACGTGGTGATCAACAGTAAAAATTACAAATTTTACCTCTTGCCAACAGGGAAAACCACAAACAATCAAGAATGCATGATTATATGGTGTCACGGCTTTGCAATCAAAAAATGTGGTTATAATGGAAGTTAATCGGGTCAAAAACAGCCACGAACAACAAATGAGGGAGAAAAAATTCAAATCTGATGCTGCACAAAAACTAACAATGCATCAAAACCAATGTTAGTACTAATCTTTGACATGTCCAAGACTGTGATAAAAGGTAAAAAAAAATCCAGTCCACAATTATTTTTTATATTGAAAATAAGTCATTTTGTGTGTTTTTTTCCCAAAGTCAGTGACATCATTTAGGAATTTGGCAATTAAAGAGTAAAAATCCTGGATTTTTTTTAAACATTTAGTAGTTTTGATCAGGACTGAGGTTGATTAACAGATTTGTGCAAAAAAATTTTGAAAAAATATTTATCTGATACATTTTTACAGCAGTTTAATTTAGTGGATGTTTTCATCCACGAACATAACGAAAGGGTAGTGAATTTGCCCACAGTGTACTGTTTTTTGAAAATTTTCAAAGCATTTTCCCAAAATATGTGTAAAAATAAGATTTGTCACCAAAAATCATTCCATTTGCTGAAACACAGAGAAAGTTGTGGCCAAATTAATACTCAAAATCACCCCATAGTGGATGAAAACATCCCCAACAACACTGGGCCAGTTACCAACCTGCTGACCAATCTGAGCACACTGCGTATTTTGGAGGGAGCGGCTTCATAGAAGCAGGAAGTCAAACGAGCCCTTCATATGAAAGTGGAAACAGAGGTGTAGAATAAAGATAAAATATATGAAAAATACAGCGTTTTCAAAAAAACGAAGCATTAAGACAAGTTAAACTGTGCCCCCAAAACACAATCAAGCCTAGAAAAAAAACACTGAACCACCCCTTTAACAAATGTATTGCAAAAGTTTTATTGAAAGTAAAATAAATCAAATGCAATTAACTAATCATCTAATAAGATTAAATATAGAGTGTCTGTATAATGTGTTCTTTTATCAATTTTCAAGGCTTGTTTCTCTGTTCCATGTCTCAAGCTAAACAGGCCAATAAGAGATTAATAACTGCCATTATTAATTTTAATTATTCTAATGTCTAATGAAAACATCTAATCAAAGCGTTCACCGCGCTCACCCAGCTGATGAGGTGCAATAACCTATATTTCAATTAAGAATACAAAGGAGGTATGCGCTCTAAAAGAGACTTTAATAGAAGCTCCCAGGAGATTTATCTGGTGAACCATTGAAACTTAAAACTGTTTTGAAATGTTTCGAAACAGTGATGACGTAATGAAGCCTTGTTTACTTAAATCACGTGACTTTGGCAGTTTGATACATGCTCCAAATCTCTGATTCGAAACAAAAGATTCATGAACCTTTAGAGTTTCACGAAACAGTGTTTTAAAATCGGCCATTACAAGTGTTCGAGCTCATGCAGCGCCGCACAGACCGATCGACGGTTGACTTGAAGCAGTGCATGCCGGTAAGAAATTTTGTCTGACTTGAGACAGCGCAGTTGGCATTTAAATAATATATGCTTATGTTTAACTTTATTCTTGTAAAAACGGAAGCTGTAAGCAGTACATAAAGTATTGAAAATGTCTCTGAAACATCAGTGTATTAGTCAAATATTGCATTTATTTCACCTTAGCTGTGTAGTGATCAGCAGGAAGACATGAGGGAAGATTCTCCATTTTTATTATCAAGAACTCTATATACTTCATGAGTGTTGTTTGTGTACATGCAAACTATACAAACCTGCCTACCAAGGTATACATTAATGCATGGGAAAAAGGTCAATATAACTCAATGATGTTTGGTCTTTATGTTTTCAGCACAATGCCTAGGGTAATCTGAAATTGGTTTGGAAAGTGAATTATGCATAGGAAAAACCTTAAAGACATTGTTCTAAACATGAACTTTAAGCTATGTAAATGAACCTCATGCAAGAGGGAGGCCATCCAGTGGCCACCTCTGACAGCATCAGCCAATCAAAACAGTGCATCTGAAAGTTGCAAATTTGCATTTCCCTCCCTCTCAGGACAGGTTAAAAGACTTGTTTCTGGGACAGATAATGGTTCCAGTTGGGTTGCTGCAGTTCCCGTTCTGGTTCCAGGCTCCAGTTCCTGTTCCAGTCCCGGTTCAAGGTTCTGGTCCCAAGATGTGCTAAGCTAAGTCCAACTCTACAGAGTTGTGAAGTTGCTCTCTCAAGACTCTTTAGCTCTAAAGAGAGAAACAAGGAAGTTCTGCAAGAAGTGAATTTGGAGAGTTTGAAAACTGCAACAGAGACAACGACTACAAGCTTAGCCCCCCCATCTTCAAGAAATCTTCTGTACCAACTTCAATCCTCTCATCAGAGATCCTCCAGATCTGCGTGTTCCAGATCTGCACTGACTTCAGAATCTAAAGATCCTTCCGTCTGCGTGTTCCAGAGAATAAGGATCATCTGCACAGACATCAGAACCTTCAAGGTTTCTTCAAGGCTTCTTCTTCTGCGTGTTTCCAGGGCCCTCATTTATCAATGGTGCATACGGACAGATTTGTGCGTATTGAGTGCGTATGAACAGTTTCACGCAAAGTGTGGGATTCACCAACTTGTACTTAAACGTAGAAATGTGTGTAAATATAAGCACACCTCTGAGCATGCTTACGCAGATAATCTAGTGGTAGAATAGTGACACTACACACAAAAATAATTTTCACAGTAAAATCAGTCACAGTATGTATTAAGCAATCAACATGTCCTGTGTTTCCTTTATTTATAAAACACTCAATTTATCAATTGTCTAGTTTTACACACAGTGCGTAATTGGTGTCACTGTAAAAAAAAAAAATATATGGTTAAGTAAATAATACAGAAAAACAAAAACAAAACAAATACAAGTTATTTAGTAGTACTCAATTTAAGCTTGTAGAAATTACAGTGGAAACATCAACATTATAAAATTAAGTTAAACTACTCAACTTTTCTGATACTGGTGTTCCCATCATGCACTGGGCCTTGAATAATTAATGAGGTCAATTTTTTGCTGTTTTCCAGCTGTTTTTACACTGTTTTATCATTGCTTTTGTAGTTAGGTTTAGTAACTTAACATTTTGTGACATTTGGAGCTCATTTTCTACTCAAAATGCCACAATCACACTCAAAAATGTTCCATCGAATGTTACCGTCAGTGTGTGTTGTGTACCAAGTATTGAGGTCTCTGTGTTCAACAATAGCATTACTTTTAATGTGTAGATATGATGTCTACACAATATCTTTCGTATTATCTGCTTAGATGTTTCTAAGTAAAAGCATACACATCAACAGCATGGTTTCATTCAGTGTTATATTGTTTTGTGTAAAATGTATTGCAAGAGAGTTTTAAACTAAATAGAAATTACTCAACTTTTTACTGATAAAGTTACTTATAATTTTACTTATCTTAGCTAAGTAGAATAACTTAAACCCATATTTGAAATTTACTTAAGTAGTTTGTGTGCAAAAACTTAAGTAAAAATTAAGTAAACTTTATTTTATCTTGCATTATTGGAAGACTTTGCAAACAATGCGCTCCAGAGAGCACGTTTTCCAAGATCATGCTGATCTGCTCTGTTTGCCATTATTGCGGTGTGGAAAAAACACAATCACGTGACTTTTAAAGGGAAGTTTTGTCACCATATATGGTTCATTGGAGGTGTTTCCGAATGCTAATGACCTTGAACGTGAACGAACTGTGTGCGCACGTTTGATAAATGCGGATTTTCTTGTACTTTGGCACATTCTAAATTTCATTCGTTGGACAAAATATAGAACCTTTTCTATGCACTGTTGATAAATGAGGGCCCAGGAAAAGACCTTCTCTGTGCTCCAGGAGTTCAACGTTCACAAGTACTTCGTGTTCAAGTCTGTGAAACGGAAACTCCTTTCTTCCCACTGCAATCAACAAGTGGAAGACGTCACGTATACATTTTTATATATATATTAGTGGTGGGCATAGATTAATTTTTTAATCTAGATTAATCTCACTGTAATCTTGGAATTAATCTAGATTAAAATGGCTCATTTGAATTCTGCCGAAGGTGCTTCTCAAATAATGACTAAAGGTAAGCCATGTGGCGCATTAGACCAGGGGCATTCTCCTGCTTCCAAAATGCATCACAAACTGCTTGAGAAAGCTGTTCTACTATGATAATTGGTGATGAAAATAAATTATGTATAATAAGATGTACTTGTGTTTACTGTTTATTCAGTTAAACATTAATTTTGAACTGTAGGCCTACATAAGAGGTTGTGATGAACTGTTTACAGTCAGTAGAGTAACAGCTTTACCTTAGTCTTAATGAGGTTTCCATTTGGAGGCTTCTTAAAAATAAATTTTCCCTGAAGCAAACCCACGGCTTCATAGCTGCATCCATGTTAGCACGTCACGTTTGATGTGGTAATTTCACAGTAGGCATACACACAGGTTCGATATCGCCCCCTACAGTGCAATTGACCCTTCGCTGGGAGTTTGATTGACCAGTGATCTAACCAATCAGAATGCCGAATCCGCCATTTTGTCCGTCAAAGCAGTCAGGAGTTAGAAGATTAACCTCGGTGGAGTTAAACTTGAAAAATTGTGTATTGACTAGTGATGGGTCGTTCGCGAACGAGCCGACTCTAAGAGTCGGCTCTTTTATGTGAACGTTGGGAGCCGGCTCACATATCTGAAGAGCCGACTCTATTTTTCAAAATATAGCCTATAGAAATTAAATCATTATGTAATGAATGGTTTTAATTTTATTTAAAACAATAGACTAATAATTCAAAGAACAACACAAAAAATTATAATTAGGCTATATAAGCACACACACTCTTTCGTTTCGACTGTCTGATCAGCCTCACGGTCTGTAGTCGAAACTCGGAGGAGAGGAAAAACAGCATTTCTGAATGCAAATCTCTCATAAAATAAAAATATGGCCAGCAGTGTGTGTGTGTGTGTGTGTGTGTGTGTGTGTTCATTATGAATAATATATCCTAACTAGTGAGAGCTCATATGGCAATAAAAAAAGAGAAAAAGAGGGACCAGTTTAATCCTTTCAGTTATTTATTTTTCTTTAATATTTAATATGGGTTCTATTATGTTGTTCAGATTTTATTTGTTTTGAATGTTGGTTCTATACATTAAAAAGTTGTAATTTAAATACAAATGTTTAATAGTATTTTTTTTTTTTTATAACAAATCAATTCATTTTTAAATAAATTGTGAGACATTGTGAGTATGAGTTCATTTAATAATTTAATTAGAACTGTTTTCACACCTATCATAATCAAAGTCATAGTTAAAACATGTATTATTTAAAGAGCCGTTTGTGAGCCAAAAGAGACGGCTCTTTTCAGGGAGCTGAGTCAAACGAGCCGTCTCACAAAAAAGAGCCGGAATGCCCATCACTAGTATTGACATCATTCTGCGTTTAAAACAACATTCATTCTCATGTTCATTCATGTTTATTAGACGCTATAAATGGACTCGTAGTAAGAGATTATCGGTTTACGAGCCTCTTGAGCTGAGGCGCTACAGCAATCTGTCACGACCATGGTAACGGCACATTAAAGAGCAACAAAATGTTTTTTATTGTTTGAATTTCTTAAAAAAACTACACAGTTTTAAAGCTAAGACTTTGTTTAATATCATAAGTAACCTGCTCTGTCTTGTCTGTCTACATGTTGTCAGTGTCCTCAATGTATTTGTACATGATAAAATTGAATGCATACATCAATAAAAATGGTGTGTAAAATACGAAATAGTATTTTTAATGTCTATTATCTCTGTTTAAAGGTGCCCTAGAAACCCTTTTCAAAAGATGTAATATAAGTCTAAGGTGTCCCTTGAACGTGTCTGTGAAGTTTCAGCTCAAAATGCCCCATACATTTTTTTTTTTTATTAATTTTTTTAACTGCCTATTTTGAGCCATTATTATTTATGCACCTATTAAGTGTGCGGCCCCTTTAAATCTCCCACTCCCCCACCCCCACGAGCTCCCAACTGCCTTAACACTAGAAGTCCCAGAGAGCAGCCATTTGGCTTTTCTACCTATAAAACCCGCAGGACAGCCGATGGGCTGGAAGTCTTTAGGCTAATATCCTTAATCAGCTGTGAACAGTTGCTTTTGTTATGTAAACAATGTGGGGCCATGCTGAGCCACTTCAAGGAAACTTGTGTTTCACTTTGCCATCTTAGGGAGAAATCAACACACATGTTTTTTTTCCTTTGTTGCTGAGATCTATTGATAAAAATAGTACAAAATAAAATAAAGAAACCAACCATTTGTACACATATTTACAAATAATATTAAAAAGTGAGTGAGTACATTCCAGCAATCACTCACAATCCTGGCACTGCCTGGCAATATATTATAAATACATTTTGTATATATTCATTATATATTAATCTTATATTTGAAATACATCATAAGTCCATTTTTAAAAGTGTTTGAAAGATGGGTTCAAGTGTACTACAAGTGGTAACTAAATACATTTTTCTATACAGATAGTATGTTAAAAGCACATTTTAGTTCAAATTCATGGTGTCTCAAAATAGCACAGTTGAGTACACTTAGATGTTCTTAAGATTATCTTAAGAAGTACTAAAGAAGAGCTTTTAGTATATTAAGTACAAAATAAGTGCACGGAAATAGAGCACTGTACATTATGGAAGTGTAAAAGTGTACTAAAATAAAGTGTATTTTACTGCACTTTTTTTTTCACCTGGGTAGACACTCCAACACTTTCCGTTTGCATTAAGATTATTTTTATTACCACACTGGCACTTAATTTAGATCCCCCCAGGAAACAAGACTAAATATCATATATAATGTTCTCCTATAGAAAATCCATCTTGATTTAAGATTTTTTTTTTTTAATTTACTTGAAATAGGATAAAAAATACTTAGTATGAAAAGCATTTTTGCAGTGTGAATAAGTGAGTTAACTTTTTAAACATCACTTGCACTCCCTCATTTCAGGGTTAACATACTCAGAGTTTTCACTTAACCTCCTTTCTGAAACCGGCCCATGGTCAATCAAGTTCTCTGCTTTTAGCAGCCCTCCCTCCCCCACACATACAAACAAGCCACCAGCAACCATTCACACACACACACACACCCAACCCCCCTGCAGATTGCTCAGGTAATGACCATATTTACACATGAATTGATGCTAATGATAGCCAAAAGACTAGCCAGTTAGCATGCACTTGGCTAAAGGAGGGTTACAAATCTCTGGGACTTCTAGTGTTAAACAGCAAACACAAAGTTCACACAGCTAATATAACCCTCAAAATGGATCTTTACAAAGTGTTCATCATGCATACATTAATTCCTGTGAGTATTGTATTTATTTGGATGTTTGCATTTGATTCTGAATGAGTTTAAGGCTATGCTCCATGGCTAACGGCTAATGCTACACTTTTGGAGAGATTTATAAAGAGTGAAAATGTGTTTATGAATTATACAGACTGCAAGTGTTTAAAAATGAAAATAACGACAGTCTTGTCTCTGAATACAGTAAGAAACGATGGTAACTTTAACCACATTTAACAGTACATTAGCAACAAAATTTTTAGAAAGACAGTTTACAAATATCACTAAAAATATCATGATATCATGGATCATGTCAGTTATTATCGCTCCATCTGCCATTTTTTGCTATTGTTCTTGCTTGCTTACCTAGTCTGTTGCTTATCTAGCTGTGCACATCCTGACGTTAATACTGGCTGTTCTTGTCTAATGCCTTAAACATGAGCTGGCATTATGCAAATATTGGGGGCGTACATATTAATGATCCCGACTGTTGCGTATTGAGATTCGCCTGTTCTTCGGAGGTCTTTTAAACAAATGAGATTTATATAAGAGGGAGGAAACAATGGTGTTTGAGACTCACTGTATGTCATTTCCATGTACTGAACTCTTGTTATTCAACTATGCCAAGATAAATTCAATTTTTCATTCGATGGCACCTTTAAGTGATAAAGAAGACCTAAATATAAAATTTAAGCCATTTCTTATAAATATGTGACTCATTTTAGAGAAAATATAAGTAAATAAATCACTGAGACAGAAAAGTCACTGTATAACAGGAATGACCCAAATACTTGTTCTGCGTTGTGTTGTGTAGCATTGTGGAGACAGACACAGGACAGCAGGAGGCAATTTCACTCGATCTTTTTACTCTGATACACAAAAAACAGGAAAGCAGCCTCTATAAATGACTCGCCCTTATCATGCTCTATAAAACATATGATGTACACTTGTCACCATGTGATCACCATGTGCTCATTTACATATATTACACAAAAATATCAAAATCAAACAGTGCAAAATGAAAAAAAAAATGACACAGATAAGTATAATAACATTATACACATAGATTGGAGTAAAAATAAAGACATAAAAGCATTAATTACAATAAAGATTAATGAAGATTATCAGGAGTCAGATAATAACTCACCTCTTCCATGGATTTACAATGCCAAGAGGAAGAGGAGGGGACAGAACAGGAAATTATGTTGGCTCATGATGACATCACCAGAATTAAATGGAGAAAACACTCATATCAATCAGGCATCTATAGCAGGTATATGAAAATAAGCTATTTGTTAGATTTTACTGTATTTGGCTGAGCAGTCTTTTGGGGTAGCTCGCCAATGTATTAGACTAGATTACAAACAATAGAAAACAGTTAGGACCTCCCACAGGAGATCGACCTACCCTGCAATCTACTCTGAGCAATGCTGTTTCTTTGTCATTCACACCCATCAGTTTCTGTGGGCCATACGTCTGTATGGGCCATTTGGTTCACACCTTTACAAACACAGACAGTTGATTGCATCTGAGGCACAGTCACAATGTAAATGTATCTAACTAAAGAAAATGAAATTTTGTGTGAATTCTAACAACATATGTATTTTACAGTACACTTTGTATACCTGTTACACACACATTATTCCTCATTAATACAGGTTCATATGTTAATGATTCTTCATGATTTTCATCTGAAATCATATGCTGAAGGTTCAGAAATATTGGAATCATTCTTCAAAGCTCCTGTCATCTTAAGGGAAACAGTAGATAACCACTGAAAGTGTTGTGATTATTCTCGTTATCATATATCCTCCTGCCAGACCCAAGTCTCACACTGACAACATCTCCAACCTCCAGGATCAACACAACTCCATTTGAGGAGTTTAACCGATCCTGAGCCTGAACATCATAAGCTACAACCACATGCTCTCCATTCTTATAAATGGCTACACCTGATATAGATGGGCCAATACCAAATACAAAGACTCTGAACATGTACGCTCCTTTCAGTGGGGCTGTGAAAATACCTAAATCAAATAACAAGAGATACAGAATCAGCTGTTTCCTGTATGATTGATTCATTACCAAATACACTGTAATAGTTTTGAAAGATGGCAGATCATTTAATTCTCTTAGGGTGCTTTCACATTAGCATTTATGGTGCACACCCGGGTTCGATTGACGTCAGAGTTCGGTACGTTTGGATGATGTGAACACGGTCTTCTGAACTCGGGTGCGCACCCGCGAACCGTACCCGAGTCCGCTTAAAAAGGGTGGTCTGGGGTGCGGTTCAAGTGAACTCCGGTACGGTTCGCTTCTGATATGAATGCAAACTTACCAAATTGCGGAAGTGAACCGCTATTAATGCTGTATTATTTGATGATAATGTGTGTTTGTGTGTGTGTTTCACTCACTTTCCCGACGAGCGTGACTGACGTGCTGCAAACAGAGAGCTGTAGCGTAGCTTTTCTCATTTCTGCTTGCCTTCAACATTCTACATTCGCGGCAGATAGACGCAAGAGACGTTATGAACAAAACCAACGGTTCAAATACAAAAAGTGAGGAGAACAACTTTATGCTTTTTGCCGCCTTCTCCTGCGCCATCGTTACTAAGCAACGTAAACAGCTGCTGGCTTGATGACGCAAACGAACCGCGGGTCGGACCCAAATAATATAATGTGAACACAGTCCAGTGAGGGCAGGGGGAGGGGGAGCAACCGAACTCGGGTTCGGTCCAGGCAATCGAACCAAGTGTGAAAGCACCCTTATACACATTACACAACTGCAGAGAGGTCTGAATGGAGCAGAAGGTTCCCTTTCAGTCGGTCACGTTCGACGTACGTCAGTAGTGACCGACGAATTGGGATATCGCTTAGAGAGCCCTATCATCTTCGTGTAAACTAAAACAAGCCAATGGAATTGGCGTGCGATATTTGCATAATGCGCACCGCCCCCGTCAGGTGTATATAAATAGGAAGCAGATGCAATCGCACTCTGTCTTTCGCTTCGGAGCCATTCACTGGTGTCCTATTTAGAAGACTCCTTTCTTCGTGTGTTCTTTTTACTAAAACACTGCCTCAGAAGAGGGTCTGCAGCGAGCTTTGGTGCTGGTGAAGAGGGCACGTGCAGCGAGGTCGCGAGTGTCTGAGGAGCCGAGCTATAAGCTCTAAACTGCTGTTTTCACAGCAACACAAAAAAAGAGTGTGTGTGAGGCAGCGATTTGGGCCGGTTCCTCGGTGTGTCAGGGAGTGGTGTACCTGACACATCGCGTCGCTCCCTGGGTGCTTCAGCACGAGTGAGTTGACTTCCCCTTCTAAAAGAGCTTTACAGACGAACCCTGACAGTATGTCATTTCGTCTGTGCGTTACTGGGTGCGGTCGTTCCCTGTTCCCTGCTGATGGGCACAATCGCTGCATCTCGTGTTTGGGCGTTCAGCACGCTGAAGCAGCGTTTGTGGATGGTTCATGTTCCCATTGCGGGAACATGACCATCGCGGTGCTGAGGTCGAGGCTCTCCTTCCTGAAGTCTCAGGAAGCGGGAGTCCCCTCTCCTATGCCGCGTACGACCGTTTTTTCCGGCCCCGGGAACCGGAATGACGGTACGGCGCTGTATAGGGAGGGCGACCTGAGGATAACGGTCAGGGCTCCCCCGTCGAGCGGAAACGCTCCGCGGGCCCCTGCCCCCTCATCAGCACCGCAACCCATCCTGCCGCCGTTGGTTTCCGCTGGGCCCTCTTCGGACTGTCCAGCCGTTACCTTTGGTGCGCCGGCGGAGGATCAGATGTCGATCGCTGCGTCGGAAGGCGAGTTTGAGTGTTCGGGGGAGGAAGATCCGGACGCGCTGCCGCCCTCCGGGACAGCAGAATCGGATCCCGAACTCTCGGCTGTGCTCTCCCGGGCCGCCTTGTGTGTCGGGCTCGAGTGGAACCCTCCACCCTGTCCCGGCCCATCGCGGCTGGATGATTGGTATTTGGGGGCGGGTCGCGCTGGTCAGCCCCAGCGTCCCGCCCCAATGCCTTTCTTCCCGAAGGTGCACGATGAGATGACCAGGTCTTGGCAGACACCGTATAGTGTTCGTTCGAGGCCTGGCCCCCCGTCCGCCTTCACCTCCCTGGACGGCGGGGCAGCCAGGGGGTACGCGAGGATCCCGCCAGTCGAGCGGTCTGTTGCGATGCAACTGTGTCCAACGGCCGCTGGCTGGCGTGGTGAGCCGCGTCTCCCGTCCCGGGCCTGTAAATTCTCAGCCGGTCTGACTGAGAAAGCTTACAGTTCCTGTGGGCAGGCTGCCTCTGCCCTGCATGCGATGGCGCTTTTGCAGGTCTACCAGGCAAAAGCGCTGTCGGAAATGCCCCAGGAAGGTCCTGACCAACAGCTGCTGGGGGAGCTGCGCGCTGCCACCGACCTCGCCCTCCGGGCGACGAAGGTGACAGCACGCGCTGTTGGTCATGCGATGTCTACCTTGGTAGTCCAGCAACGCCATCTCTGGCTGACCCTGGCGGACATGCGGGATGCCGACAAGCAGAGGTTCCTAAATTCCCCCGTGTCCCCGGTCGGCCTATTCGGCGACGCGGTGGAGAGCTTCGCCCATCAGTTCTCCGCTGCACAGAAGCAGGCTGAGGCTATCAGTCACGTCATGCCACGGCGGTCCGCTGCTGCCTCCACCCAGCCGCCCGTGGCTCAGCCTCAGCCCGCTCGTCGCCGAGGGCGCCCGCCTGCGTCGTCCTCCGCCCCTGCTAAGACGGCAAAGCAGCAGCCTACACCAGCCAGACAGCAGGGTGCCGGTCGCGGGCGTGGTGCCCAGCCCGTCTCCGCTAAGCCCGGTGGTAAGCGTAAGAGCAAAACACGGCACTGAGACGGGCAACCTGGAGGGGAAGGATCTTGCTCTTCGGGAGAGTTTTCCACCATCTCTCCCACCCCCGGAGGAGGGCCGGGGGGAATTTGTGTTTGTCTGTCTACCGCCGCTGGCTCTCCGGAGTCCAGCGGTACCCACTTTTTCACAAAAAGAGCAGTTTCCTCAAACTCCAGGTCACAACAAGGGGTGTCTGTCAGTGTGCCAGGCTCCGCCTCGCCGCTGACAGCTCCCTCCCCATTCGCCAGCAGGTGGCAGTGTGATGGTGCAGACCGCGTCCCGTGCGCTGTCTCCCATGCACACTGCTGCCTCGCAGAGTCTGACCCCACTCCGGGCCGCCTCCAAGCCGTCCGGGTCGGGTCCCTCTCTGCCTTGCTGCCCCACCCCCGGTGCGTATGTGGTGCCTTTGGTCCTGCTGGCTCAGTGTCTGGAAGCGTGGAGCACGCTCCCCAGCCTGTCCAGTTGGCTCATTCGTACTATCAGACTCGGCTATGCGATTCAGTTCGCCCGACGTCCCCCGGTCTTCAGGGCTGTCCACTTCACTCCGGTGTCGTTGGACAGTGCTCCTGTTCTCCGGGTGGAGATTGCTGTCCTCCTGGCGAAGGGTACAATCAAGCCGGTCCCTCCAGCCGATATGAAGTCGGGGTTTCACAGCCCCTACTTCATTGTACCGTAAAAGGGCGGTGGGCTACGGCCAATCCTGGACCGTCCCCAGGATTGGCGTGGCAGTGCGGCACGCTCCGTGTCCCCGTGACACCGAGCTGCCGTCGCACGCTTGTCCGGTGGTTGGACCCTTCGTTCCTGTGGGCCGGAGTACCCCTCGAACGAGTGTCCAGGCATGCTGTGGTCTCCACAGATGTCTCTGCCACGGGATGGGGGGCCACGTACAACGGGCATGCAGTGACAGGTCTTTGGACGGGGCCTCAGCTGCATTGGGGAGCAGGTTCTGTTAGTGGCTCCGTACTGGCCCACTCGGACCTGATTCTCAGACCTCATTCTCCTCGTGACAGCACCTCCCTGGCCGATTCCTCTGAGGAAGGACCCCCTGACTCAGAGACGGGGCACCCTGTGGCACCCGCGTCCCGATCTGTGGAACCTCCACGTGTGGTCCCTGGACGGGATGCGGAGGTTCTGAGTGATCTCCCGCAAGCGGTCGTAGACACCATCACTTCCGCTAGAGCTCCTTCCACTAGGAATCTCTACGCGCTGAAGTGGAACCTGTTCGTCGAATGGTGCGTCTCTCGCCGAGAGGACCCCCGATCATGTTCGGTCGGATCCGTGCTTTCCTTTCTGCAAGATGGGTTGGAGCGAAGGCTGTCTCCCTCCACCCTCAAGGTGTATGTTGCCGCCATTGCCGCACATCACCATGCAGTTGAGGGTAAGTCCCTGGGGAAACACGATCTGACCGTCAGATTCCTGAGGGGGGCCAGGAGACTGAATCCTCCTCGCCCTTCCTCCGTACCCTCTTGGGATTTGACCCTGGTTCTCACAGCTCTCCGGGGTCATCCCTTCGAACCTTTGCAATCAGTCGACCTGAAACTAATGTCTCTTAAGACGGTTCTTCTGGTTGCATTGGCTTCCCTGAAGAGGGTAGGGGATCTGCATGCATTTTCGGTCGACGAAACGTGCCTAGAATTCGGGCCCGGTGCTTCTCACGTCATCCTGAGACCCCGGCCTGGATACGTGCCCAAGGTTCCTACCACTCCCTTCAGAGATCAGGTAGTGAACCTGCAAGCGCTGCCCTCGGAGGAGGCAGACCCAGCCCTAGCTTTGCTCTGTCCCGTCCGTGCTCTGCGCGTTTACGTGGACAGAACGCGAAGCTTCAGGACCTCAGATCAGCTCTTCATCTGTTACGGAGGCCAGCAGAAGGGAAAGGCTGTCTCCAAGCAGAGGATGGCCCACTGGATAGTGGATGCCATCGCCTTGGCGTACGAATCCCAGGGCGTGCCTTGCCCGCTCGGGTTGAGAGCCCACTCCACCAGAGGGGTGGCCTCTTCCTGGGCGCTGGCTCATGGCGCCTCGCTGACAGATATCTGTAGAGCTGCGGGCTGGGCGACACCTAACACGTTCGCTAGGTTTTATAGCCTACGTGTAGAGCCGGTATCCTCGCGTGTACTCGCATCCACTAGTCGGTAGACGTGTTGTACCCACTCTAAGTGTCGGCTTGCAATGCCATTCCCGCCACTGGCCGGATACGTGCATACTTTCACTCCAGTCGCGTTCCCCGCTTGGCGAACCCTGTCGAGTTCCTCCGCCTCCCCCTTCGGCTCGGACATTGCGGAGTGTCTGATGCCAGGCCTACATCCGTCGCTGACGCTGTCTGTTGGCTGGGGCCCATATGTCGTGACCCCTCTACGTGAGCGGTCCCATATGTGTATTTTCCACGGTTTAAAACTCCCTACGAGCCGAGTCCGTGTCTTTCCCTTAGCAGAGCCAGCTCTGCTGTCACCTGTCAGATGAGTCTCCCCCTAACCAGGTGGAGCCATCCCAGGGACTCCATATGCGTACTGCCCCCCGGGCCAGTCCATGTGTGTATTCCCACGTAAACTCCTCCCCCATTGGGTAGGTAGTGGTCTCCGCAGCGTCCCTCACGGGTTCGCTTCCCCAGTGTGTCTAGTTTACTTAGTGGGTAGTGGTTAGACAGCAGTAGACTCTCTCGGTGTAAGCTCGCCCCCTTCACCGCCAGCCGGTGCTATGGGCGGCTGAGCTTGCGCTGGGCACTGGAAGGGGTTTCGTAACTGTGGCGCTTTAGTTGGGATCCCAATTCGTCGGTCACTACTGACGTACGTCGAACGTGACCGACTGAAAGGGAACGTCTCGGTTACGTATGTAACCCTCGTTCCCTGAAGGAGGGAACGGAGACGTACGTCCCGTCGCCACAGTTTCTGTACCCTCGCTGTAGCGCGGACACCAGTTGTCTCCTCAGCGAAAAACAGAGTGCGATTGCATCTGCTTCCTATTTATATACACCTGACGGGGGCGGTGCGCATTATGCAAATATCGCACGCCAATTCCATTGGCTTGTTTTAGTTTACACGAAGATGATAGGGCTCTCTAAGCGATATCCCAATTCGTCGGTCACTACTGACGTACGTCTCCGTTCCCTCCTTCAGGGAACGAGGGTTACATACGTAACCGAGACGTTTTCATTACTATAAACCGAGTTTTATGACTCTATTTCATTGATAATTACCTGTAATTGGGTTGTAGGCGTTCCCTATGTTTGTGAAGACGTTCCTGTAGGTTAGTGTGATTTCAGTGGTAAAAGGACCAGTATATCCTTTACCAGATTCCATCAGTGCAGCTGAAAAAGCTATTTCTCTGTCTATTGAAAAACATAAGCAATATTGTGATATATTACTGTATTACACTGAGAATGAATACACTGAATTTAACATCATTCAAGCACATTTTCACCTCTATTTTCCTTTCTCAACTCCACTTGACTCAGAGTAAGATCTGAAATTTCTGTGAAGGAATAAAGGTTCTGTTAAATGACATTTACACTGATTATTGTAATAGATAACACAATTTACACAGTATACACTCAACTTTACACTAACATTTACACTATACAATGTATTGCAGGTGTTTTACTTTGAGGATCATTGATAAAAGAGTGAATGTTTTGTTGAAGTACCTTCATTTTTCTTGTTCATCTCATCCCTCAGTTCTCTGATGTTTTCTTTCTGCTCTGTAACGGTGGCGGTCAGTTCTCTGATGTTTTCTTTCTGCTCTGTAACGGTGGTGGTCAGTTCTGTAAGTACTGAACTTAGTAGTGATTTAAGCAGTGATTGGCCAGACTTATTAGAGAATGCATAAAAAAATCAATAGAATGTCTGTGACACAAATTGGTTAGATATATGGCTTTTTTTCGATGGTAATTTTAGAGTAAAAATAATTTTGTAAAATATATATTTTATATAAAATATTTAGTACAGTACATTTAATTTACAGTAAATTTAAACTTCCATAACATTTTCATACTTTTTTTAAGTGCTTTCACTTGAGCAATAACTGCTGAGTATCTTCTTATGTCTATATTTCAAAGCGTTCTTGAAGAGCTGAAGAAATAAAGATTCACTTTCTTAATCTTTGTCAAAGTAGTAGATTAGACCGCTGACATCACAGTATGAGCAATATGGTGTTATAAATATGCAAATTATTGCATTTCATTTTATTCTGGGACTACCCTGTCATGTATGTAGTGTCCATCACATTACCTGTATTTTCTGTTCTTAGTTGATCCATTTCAGTCCTCATTATTGTTTCTATGGTCTTTATTTTCCCCAGTTCTTCAAGGATGTTTATTTTTGGTGAAAGTACATCATCTGCCGATATAGCCCACACATTGAGCATTAAAACCGTTATAAAAATCAGCATTATTGTGCTATCGGTTTCTAGCGATGTACTGAATCAACTGAATTAACGTTCTCTTAGTTTTAAAGATAACTTGCGTAATTGTTTAAACTGTTCAATAGACTTTAGACTGCAAATATGTTTTGGGTTACGACAGTAACCTTTGTTCCCTCAGGAGGGAATGATATGTCGAATGAGGACACTATGGGGAATGCCTCTGCGTGACTGCATCTGAAGCACGTATGCACCACAGTAGCTACATAGGGAAGCCGGTACATATTAGAAGCAATGTCCTCACAGGCATTCATGAAGTATGCCAAAGGGACTCAGCGTCTCGTTCCCTTCTCAGCGAACAAAGGTTACAGTCATAACCTGAGATGTTGCCTTTCGAAGACACTGTGTGTGGAAGGAGATGCCCACTGCTGTCACAGACATGTCAGGTTCCAACATCACCCAATCACAACGCACGCTGTCTCCAGAGTACTGATCACCGCCACCTGCACCTCATCACCTCACTCATCAGCACCACTATTTAACACACACGCACACAGCACTCGATGTCTGGTCTCGTTCGCATATACTCAATGTGATCCTTACCTTAAGGACTCCTCTTCGTATACTCACCTGTCTCCAGCGTTTCTCCTTCCCTTCGAGTGCCCTGTCTGCTGTTTGGGTGTGTGTCAGCCAGCTCCAAGTAACTCCAGCGATCTCCAAGCTCCAACGTACTTCAACCTGCAAAAGAAAGGACAGTAACTATTCCTCATATCACCTGCTCAAACTCTACTATCACCAGTTCACTCACCTGTTTGTTGTTGCACGCTCTACTGTGGTCAATAAACCAACCATTACCTGTTACCTCTGTGTCTGTCTCCTGTATCCCATAACAGAAGACCGGACCAACACCGCAGACCCAGTATGAGCCAGCCGGACCCATTTCAGGAACTGGTGGATGCGCTTCGACGCACACTTACCATCAATCCACCACCGCCATCTCCAGTTACTGTCCCTTCACCTGCACCAGCTAACGCCACCACCGATGTCAACAGTTCTCCAGCGGATTCCTGCTGCAATGCACACTGGTCCTGGAGATGCAGCCGCACCTGTACCCGAATGATACATCCAAGATTGCGTTCATCATTTCTCAGCTCAGCGGCAAAGCATTGAAGTGGGCCGATTCCATCTGGTCCCAGCGGCGCGCTGTAACCCAATCCTACTCACCGTTTATTTCCCACTTCCGGGAAGTGTTCGGGAAACCGATCACAGATTCTTCAGCTGGTGAGAAACTCTATAATTTGAAACAAGGATCAATGTCTATTTACACACAGGGCTGTCGGGAGTGTGCCATCTCAAAGAGTCCTCGTCATCTGCCATCTGGGAAACTCCTTCTGCTGCCCGTTCCAGACCGTGGATTTCATCACTGATCTCCCTGTCTCAGAAGGAAATACCACCCGCAGTCGAACGGGCAGACGGAAAGGAAGGTGCAGGAGATTGGCCGCTTCCTCCGTACCTTCTGTCATGACCACCAGGATTCTTGGAACCAGTTCTTGGGTTGGGCCGAGTACGCCCAAAACTCTCTCTGGTAGTCGACTACAGGGCTCACACCATTCCAGTGCGTACTCGGCTACCAACCCCCACTGTTCCCCTGGACCGGGGAACCCTCCAACGTTCCAGCAGTGGATTACTGGTTCTGAGAGAGCGAGAGGGTCTGGGACTCAGCACACCACCAACTGCAACGAGCCCTGCGCAGACGCAGGATGGCAGCCGACCTTCGACGCTCCAACACCCCGGTCTTCCAACCTGGTCAGATGGTTTGGCTGTCCACCCGGGATATCAGACTGCGTCTGCCCTGCAGAAAGCTGAGTCCCAGGTTCATTGGCCCATTCCCCATCGTTAAGCAGGTCAACCCAGTCACCTATCAACTCCGACTTCCACAAGGGTATCGTATACACCCCACTTTCCACATGTCACTACTGAAAGCTCACCACCCTTCTGTTATTCCCACAGGACCTGACGTGGCTCCCGCCAAGCCCCCCACATATGTAGTTCTCATATTTTCAAGTATTTACTTGTTATTGTACCCTTATGGTTATTCTTCGGGTGTCTTTAAGAGTATGTATGCTTGTTATATTTAATTGTTCTTCAAGTGTTCCAATGTGAAAGGTCATGTTGACACGATGACCTTATGACTGTTATTATTTCAGCTGACATGTAATAATGTAAGATTTGCAAAATCCCCTTAAAGCTGCAGTAGGTAACTTTTGTAAAAATGTATTTTTTACATATTTGTTAAACCTGTCATTATGTCCTGACAGTAGAATATGAGACAGATAATCTGTGAAAAAATCAAGCTCCTCTGGCTCCTCCCAGTGGTCCTATTGCCATTTGCAGAAATACACCGCTCCCGGTAAGAAACAACCAATCAGAGCCAGGAGGAGTGTCTTAGCAGTGTCAATCAAGCTCGCGTGCGCTGATCACACCCCTCTCATGCACAGCGCCAGCGCATACAGGCATTCAAATTCAAGTTACCGGTGTGCCGCAGCTTTGCTTAAGGCGGAAAAACAACTGCCAATTCCTCGAGTGGCACCTGCTCACAAAATAAAAACGGGTAAACGGAAAAAGACAGATGACGATGATAAAAAAGCCAAAAAGAAAGAATTAGATAGAGCCCGAAATAAAACGAGGGTAAATATCGGAGCGGCTTTTCCGAGGTGGAGGGAGCTACGTGTCCTGAAAGGATTAAAAACCGATGCAGAGTCAGCCACATTTCTGCTTGACAAGTAAGTATCCCTGCTTGATTTGTTTCATTTTTTTAAGAACTACACAACTAAAATCATTTTAAAACAGGCCTGCCCGTCCCCTGCCTGATGCTTCCTCTTCTCCCCGCCCGTTGACTCCTCGAAGTCGCTGTGGGTGTGAATTCCTCGTCGGAGCCCATTGACTCGGTGTCAAAACTCTAGCCGCATAACCTACAGATAAAATGTCACGCACTGTGCAAAGCAACTATGGAAACCTACTAATTCACTGGCTTGTCATGTTGCTGAAATAATGTACAAGCAAAACTTATTTAGCATTACATATTGATAGAATAATTACTTGCATACTGTAACGTTAGTTACCGTTATATTATCTTACTAACTATTTATTACTTATACAGAAATAGTGCAACGTCATATAGTTACATTACATGTATTACAAAATATGTAATGTTTTGAGGACCAAGTCTGTAGTCAAAGTATGGGCAGGCCATAGTCAGTGTAAATCATTTTGATGATGTTTTGTCTGTGCCAGTGAATGTGCCATAACTGTTTATTCGCCTTACTAGCCTGCGCGTTCACGGCAGGCTCCGTTGTGATGGGGGAGGAGCTGTGGAGGGAGGGCTGTAGCGCAGCAGAGAGCAAGGGGGAGTGACCTGTGAGTTGTGCTTGTTCAAATTTTCAGGCTAAGTCAAGGTTTTCTAAAAACTCCCTACAGCAGCTTTAAGGGAAATGCCCTATTTCTATTTTCATCTATTTTGACAGTTGACCAGTCTATGACATAATAGGTAAGTTCATCTGACCTTTTCTGATTAACAAAAACAAGGTTTGAGTAAATTTCCATATTCTTATGGTATAAAATGGACTCGTTGATAGTGAAGCTTTTTCTCCTTTGCTCTTTCCTTTGCTCTCCCTTGCTCTTTTGTTTCATCTATTCTATCTGCAACTGTCTTAATTATTGTTCTTAATTCTGTATATTCTGGATTTTACAATACTCTAAATTCTATAATGGACTACTAGTTACTTCTTTCTGATTGTTATTTTACCTTTTGGTTTTATTAAATATAGTCATTATCGATTAAAGTTTGCATGTGAGGCTAAATTTAATTGTAATGAATAATAATTTTTCTTAAACATCATCAACTGCCTGGATCTCATTTTCTCAAGTTTTTTCATCAATACATTTATTTAACATCTTTTGTTGTTTTATTAACATTAATAACAAATACAAAGTACGGTCCCTTTAAGACCGAATCCATGGATACTGACACATATCCTGTTTTCAACCAAATGTTTACGTCCACTTAAGCCATAACCGACTGTATTTACATGAGATACTCCACACGATGGACATTTTGCTTCAAATTCACCCTAGATACCCTTGTGAAAAAGAAGTGCACTTAATTGTATTAAAAGTGTACTTTGTGTGTACTTAGTATACTTTTTAAAAAGTGCACTTGCAGATAATACGATATAATTAAAATTAAAGGCCACTTAAGTGTACTTAAATAGAATATACTTTAATGACAATATTTATTATCATGCTTAAGTGCACTTTTTAAAAATGCACTTTGTAATAATGTCAAATTAAGTTGTACTTAAAGAAAGTACACTTTAATGAAAATATTTATTAACACGCTTAAGTGCACTTTTTAAAAATGCACGTTGTAATAATGTCAAATTAAGTTGTACTTAAAGAAAGTACACTTAAATGACAATATTTACTAACACGCTTGAGTGCACTTTTTAAAAATACACTTTGTAATAATGTCTAATTAAGTTGTATTTAAATAAAGTACACTTTAATGACAATATTTATTATCATGCTTAAGTGCACTTTTTAAAAATACACTTTGTAATAATGTCAAATTAAGTTGTACTTAAAGAAAGTACACTTTAATGACAATATTTATTAATATGCTCGAGTGCACTTTTTAAAAATGCCCTTTGTAATAATGTCAAATTAAGCTGTACTTAAAGAAAGTACACTTAAATGACAATATTTACTAACACGCTTGAGTGCACTTTTTAAAAATACACTTTGTAATAATGACTTATTAATTGTACTTACAGAAAGTAAACTTTAATGACAATGTTTATTAACACACTTGAGTGCACTTTTTAAAAATGCACTTTGTAATAATGACTTCAGTTGTACTTAAAGAAAGTACACTTAAATGACAATATTTATTAACACTTTTTTAAAAATGCACTTTGTAATAATGACTTATTAAGTTGTACTTGAAGAAAGTACACTTTCATGACAATATTTCTAAACATGCTTAAGAGCACTTTTTAAAAATGCTCTTAATTTTTAACTAATTATGACTTTATAGTGTTTTAAATAAGTAAACTTATTCTGATGTATTGACTTATATATTAAAGCACATGAAAAATAATTTATTTTAATTTCAACTTACAGTTTTTTCCAATTGCTAACACACAATTTTTCAAACTAGTCTGGTTTTATCAAAACACTTAACACAATTCACAAAACCACACACCCAAACTGCAAAATACCTCATATATCCTGCAAAATGAAGCACTGCAACCGAAACTACACAGAGCATTATCAAAATCAAACTTTTGCATGAAATGGCACACACTTCATTCATATTACCAGATTTTTGCCTAACCACCTACACACTGTTGGGCATAATGAAAAGCACACCCATCTTTAGTATGCTTTGCCATAATACTAAAATATGTATCAGATTGTTCACATGCACAGAAATATTTGCAGATACACACACATGCTGTTGCAACATTTTTATTTTTTTTCCTTCACTACAGTAAACAAGTCAGTACAACATAAGCACAGCAGATATATTTACATGGGACTGAACAAAAATATTCTTACAAAAAAAGTAAACTGAAAAAGAAAAAATATATATTACAGTAAAAAAAACAAAACAAAAAAAAGGCAAGAAAAATAATTAGGCAGCATCTTGCCGCACAGCCGGGTCTGGCCACAACGCCTCGTCAACATCACAGGCAATATCTTCCCTTGCCAGACAGAGGGAAGAAGCGCCTTGAGTGCCTTATCCATCCCTGAATTGCACCCACATCAATCTCATCACATGCCTCTTCCATGGCCTGCACAAGAGGCATGCGCACAAAGGGCTGCCGGTCGTATACCTTCCACCGCCATGCCGAAAAGAATTCTTCTATGGGGTTCAGAAATGGTGAGTATGGTGGGAGGTATTGCACGAGAAATGTTGGGTGGTCAGCAAACCAGTTTTGGACTGGGGCTGCACGATGAAAGCTCACGTTGTCCCATACTACAACGTACCGGTTTCTTTGATGGTCTGCATCATTCATACGCTCTGGTGGTATGAGAATGTTGTGAAGTCTGTCCAGAAATGTGAGAATATGGGCTGTGTTGTATGGTCCAAGTTTGGCATGACGGTGGAGGAAACCATGCATATTGGAGATGGCAGCGCACATTGTGATGTTCCCACCACGTTGGCCAGGAACATCTATAATGGCTCTGTGGCCAAAGAGGTTTCTCCCTCTTCTTCTGGTCTTTGCTAGGTTGAACCCAGCCTCATCTATAAAGATGAACTCATGTGGGATTGCATGAGCATCCATTTCCAGTACTCCCTGAAAACAAAGAACAAAAATCACTCAATATGGTGTTATCCAGTACACTGGGAAACAATGTTGTGTGTAGTGTACTGCAGTCAATATAGTACTTACATCCACATATGCTCGTCTGAACTCTTTGTTTCTTTGAGAGTTTCTCTCAAACGGCACCTTATAAAGTTGTTTTATTCTGATTTGGTTTCGCTTGAGAATGCGAGCCAATGTGGACAGACTAACTCGTTGAATGTTGTTGAATAAGGTGTTGTCTTGGATGATGTGGCTTTGAATTTCTCGTAATCTGATTTCATTATTTTCCAAAACCAAGTTTACAATGGCAGCTTCCTGTACCCCGGTGAACATTTGGCCCCTTCCTCCACCATGGTGTCATCTCTCAGTCCTTTAGAAAAAATAAAATAAAAATATATATAGGGCTTGGACAATGCAGCCTAAATATTTTCCCCCACAGTAGAGTACATTGTACAGGAAACTTGTACAGTTCATGAATGGCTGATGTCATACACTAAGTAAACAGGTGTCACCCAACTGATACACTATGACATGGGGTATACTACATGTGTACTACATGAAATTTTGGTTACATACCTGTTCTCCAGTCTAAAGGTCCGGATGACAGAGGCGACAGTAAAACGGCTCAAGTTTGGCTGCACTCTCTGTCCAGCCTCACGCATTGTCAACCCATGGTTGATGACATGATCTACTAAGGTTGCTCTGATTTCATTTGAAAGTGTTTGTCTTCTTTGGCCATGAACTCCTCTACCTGCTCTACCCCTACCTCTCACTCTTCCTCCCCTCTTATTCTCAACCTCCCTCTTCCTCTTCCTCTTCCTCTCTCTGCAATGTCTTCCATTGTTGTTGTAAAAAAAAAAGGTTCTCACCTGTGGTCTTTTCATAGTGCTTACATCCTGATTGAAGTGTTAACAATTAACCACTGAGGTGTTTGGCCAGGTGGCACATGTAATTGGCCAATTAGCTCATGTAGTGTCATTTTGAATGGCAGTGTTTTGAAATGGCAAACATGTGACTTTATGTCAGATTGTTGTGTCTTATGCAGAGAACTGTATTTAGTGAATTTAAAAAGTGCTATTTTGAAATGCAAAATGTGTGTAAAACAGAAAAGGTGTTTAGACTTTTGGAGACTTGAGAAGAAGTTTTGCTCTCTGTGTGTCAGTTTAAATAATTGTGCTGTGCATGTCATTTTAGTGTGTTAGCAATTGGAAAAAACTGTAAGTGTGTTGTCCAAGATGACATTTGTTAATGTATTTTAAATGTGCTTAGTCTTTAATAAATACTGTGTGCATTAATACACTTGAAATTTATTTTTCTGAATTTCAAAACACTTGCTTATACAGTGTATAATCCAGTACAACTTATTGTTGAAATTTTTATCACCAGCTCCTGCTCTAAACTCGACTAGTGTCAGTTTTCTACATAATATTTGACATAAAATGTTTTTTTTTGTTTTTGTTTTTGTTTTTTTACGGAGTGCTGTATTTGTGATACTTAATGCAACAGTGCTGTACTTTACATATGTGTATAATACTTATAATATCATTGTTGTTCTAAGTTGATTAAACCTATTTAATGGCAAGCAAAAGTTTAACAGATCTAAAAAATAATTTGAATTCATATTCAGTTAAAATACATTTAATTTTAATCAGACTAAACTATAAAATAATTGAATTTCAGTTAGGTGAATGAGTCAAGTTCTGTAAACGTACAGTCTAACTACAACAATGAATTAGAAAAACTTCAACTTGAACAAATTTAATCATGCGCATGCGCCACAATACTACGTCATGACGGCGCTTAACTTCACCAGAGTTTGAAAAATGCACCTTCAGCCATCTTTATGTGATGGCGATGCGCGAGGCAACTTTGCTGATCATTTTCAATTTCTTATACAATATGAACGTGGTCGCGTGTGTGGGCGTGTTCAAAGAACACTGAACTCTGACTTTTTAAATCATTTTAAATGACTTTAAGTTAAATTTGCAGAACTAAATTCAAAGATCTGATCTTGTAACATTTTAAGACAATTATATACATTTAATCGCTATTATAACCACCAGTAATGCTTATAATATATTTTTCTGTTTGCATTTGAAATAAGGCTGAGAACTCGGCTGCAACAACTTTTCATCCTGTCAGTTCATCTTTAACCTGTAGCGCAATGGCCTCTGCCTCGACGGAACAGTCAGTAACTGACACAGCTGCGACTTTAATCTCAAAGAGGAACAGCACGTCGGTGGTGTGGAACTATTTTGGTTTCAAAAAAGAAGATGCTGCACAGCTTCAGGTGTTATGCAGAGCATGCCGTGCTCCCGTTGCGACTTCACGGGGTAACACTACAAACTTGTTTCAGCACTTAAAAAAATACCACAAATCAATGTATGACAGTTGTATGACCAAAATGCCGAGCACCAGTGCGCCAGACAGGCCAAATACCTCAAGACAGGGATCACTGACCGAAATGTTCGAAAGTGTCACTCCGTATGAACGTAATTCAAAACGGCACGGGGAAATCACTCGGGCAATAACCGAGTTCATAGCCAAAGATATGATGCCTCTCAGCACGGTGACCAAGCCTGGATTCGTGGCATTGACATATACGCTTGATAAACGGTACAATATACCCTCCCGTACATACTTCAGTAAGACTGCCATACCGGAGCTGTACAAAAAGTGTAAAGAGAAAGTCGCCGCGGAGGTTAAAACGGTGGAGTTTTTTGCTAGCACTACAGATATGTGGTCAAGCCGCACAGCTGAGCCTTACCAGAGTCTTACAGTCCATTTTATTGATGAAGATTTCAACCTCAGAGCTCGCTGCCTACAAACTACCTACTTCCCAGACGACCACACAGGGGAAAATATTGCAGCCGGCCTGAGAGAAGGGCTTGCCAGCTGGGATCTCCACGAGGAGAATCTGATTGTAATATTTTGAAATATACTAAGTTGTAACTTCATTATTATATGTACAAAAAATGTAATTACAAATGTATTAAATTATATAATAGTGTACATGTAAATTACATTAAAGTATATTTAAGTTCGCATTAATTGCTTGTCAGTACATTCGGATGTATACTTTTACCATATTTTGAAGTACATAAATTGTATTAAAGTCCTACTTAAGTGCTTTAAAAAAAATCACTCAGAAGTTCAACTTATTGCATTTAATATGAACTTAATCTGTGATATATTTGAAATCAATTACAAATAGAATGCACTTAAGCGGCTGAAAACATTACATTTAATTCACACTTAAGTGTATTGATAACTGATATTAAAATATATTTTAGTTCACATTAATTGCTTGTTAGTACATTGGGCAGTGCACTTTAACTATATTTTAAAGGTACTAGAAGCAATTACGAAGGTTGTCATAAAGTTGTATTAAAGTACCACTTAAGTTGTTCAAAAAAATCACTCAAAAGTTCAATTTATTGCATTTAATATTAACTTAATCTGTGATATATTTGAAATTGATTACAAATAGAATGCACTTAAGTGGATGAAACATTACATTTAATTCACACTTAAGTGTATTGATATCTGATATTAAAATATATTTTAGTTCACATTAATTGCTTGTTAGTACATTGGGCAGTGCACTTCAACTATATTTTAAAGGTACTAGAAGCAATTACGAAGGCTGTCATAAAGTTGTATTAAAGTACCACTTAAGTTGTTCAAAAAAATCACTCTTAAGTTCAACTTATTGCATTTAATATGAACTTAATATGTGATATATTTGAAATTAAGTACAGATATAATGCACTTAAGCGATGAAAACATTACATTTAATTCACACTTAAGTGTGTTCTTTTAAAGTATATTATTTTTGCAATAAGTACACTTTATAAAAGTATACTAAAGTGCACTTCTTTTTCACAAGGGTAGTCTTGTTTGTTTGTGCTTCGTTTGTGCTGGTGAAATTTTCGTTTGTGTTGCTTCGGTTTTTAAAATATTAAAAGAATTGGCAATTCATTCTGAGGTCTCTCAGCCCCCCACATGCTCTAAATTGTGCCGATAAAAGTTTAATTTGTTCTGCCTTGCTTTATAAATATTAGACATTTGATTGCATTGAAATAAATGACACTGAACGGCTGCAAATGCAAATCGCATAAGAGCATATTATAGTGACTATTAAGCTATATACCAAAGCATAGACATTTAACAGAAATAGGAGCAATGTGATTTCAAATTAAGTCTCTGTTTGCTTTCCTCCTTTTCAGTGACAAGCGCGTGTCAGAAACGGAAAGTTGTTGCATCAAAAAAGCTGCATCAGTCCATGTAATTCCTTCAATTAATTAGCCTACGTCAAGAAAATAAGACTTATTTGTCTAACTAAACCAAATCGAAAAAAGAAATAAAGGCATTTTGTTTATTTTCAAGTAAAATAAAATTAAATGAAGAAAATTTTAAGCCTATAGACTTTTTTTTTTTTTTTTTTTTAGTTTATGGGTTTAACTTAAATTTAAAATTTGTTTCAAATGTGTGGGTGGCCCCTAAAATACTCATTTTGGCTTTATGTGGTCTAAAACAACATTGAGGAAATTTTTATTTATTTGTATATTTTATTCTTAAAAGGCCAAAGTAAAACCTAATGATGCAACATGTTTCACTCCTTATTACAAGCAGTTTTTTG
This sequence comes from Chanodichthys erythropterus, assembly GCF_024489055.1. Classification (NCBI taxonomy): domain Eukaryota; kingdom Metazoa; phylum Chordata; class Actinopteri; order Cypriniformes; family Xenocyprididae; genus Chanodichthys; species Chanodichthys erythropterus. The sequence continues at coordinate 35,392,236 of NC_090228.1, read as the reverse complement.
TTTTGTTTTTTATTCTTATAAATAATAACATAATTTGTGTTTCATTGGAAAAAACTAAAATATCAGAAAACAATGGAAGGGATTGTGCAGGCGCCTCCGCGGACAAGAGAAGTATTGTTGTGCTCTGCAATATAGATGTAGGCTACATTGGCAAGAAATATATGAAACAACCAATTAGAAAAAAAAAAAAAAAAAAAAGTAACTAATATGCAGAGCAGTAGCCTACATCAGATGAACTTGCATGATGGGATATGCAAGACATAAGTTGAATGGTGTTTCAGGGCGTCACTCATGCGAAACAAATTTCAAAGAATAACCACATTTTTTTACCCATGAATAAAATTACGAAAAATCTAGCTTTATTTTTCAGTTTTCAGTTTTTGTTTTTTTACACAAAACAAAAAACAAAAATCAAACTCTTTCTTATTCCTCTTTATTTCTTTTTAAGTAAAAAATCAAATCAGCCTACCAGGTGCACGGATGACGGACCCAGACCCCAATTAAACATCCAATATTGTTATTTCATTATTTCTTTACAAAACCAAAATGAAAAAAACAAATATAGAATTATCATTAATTAATTATGTAATCATGATCAATTATCCTTCAGGAAACACAATATTATATAAACCTTTCAACAACGTTGTACTTGTATTTGTATTTATTATTTATAAAGCACATTTCAATACAACCAAGGTTGTCCAAAGTGCTGTACATTAAAATGGAGAAAATACAAGGCACAATTAATATAAAGCATACAAAACATAAAACACATACACATCTAGGAATCAATCACTCATCAGAGAGCATCTTGTCCGCGGAGGCGCCTGCGCAATCCTATCCATTTTTTCTGATATTTTAGGTTTTTCCAATGAAACACAAATTATGTTATTATTTATAAAAATAAAAAACAAAACAAAAAAACTGCTTGAGTGAAACATGTTGCACCATTAGGTTTTACTTAGGCCTTTTAAGAATAAAATAAATACAAATAGATAAAAATTTCCTCAGTGTTGTTTTAGACCACATAAAGCCAAAATGAGTATTTTAGGGGCCACCCACACATTTGAAACTCATTTTAAATTTAAGTTAAACCCATAAACCAAAAATACAAAAAAAAAAAAAAAAAAAAAAAAAAAACTCTTAAAGCTAATTTTTTAATCTTATATAGGCTTAATTCTTTTCTGTCTATGCCTTTTTTTTTTTCTATTTGGTTTAGTTAGACAATTAAATAAGTCATTTTTTCTTGACATAGGTTAATTAATTGAAGGAATTACACAGACTGATGCAGCTTTTTTGATGCAACAACGAGAGTTACGTATGTAACTGCGGTTCTATGAGTTCTGGTTGACCACCAGAGCCAGTGCTTCACACTGGATATTATCTCTCGTTGCAATTGCATAGGTCGAGTTTAAAGCAAGAGTTCAGAACTGTCAGTTTGATTTATGAGGTCCAACAACACCTGATGAATGTGTCTATCATTGTTTGTCAGCGTCTGTCTGTGGTGTGAATGGACCCTTCGCTGAGCCACGCCCAAAATCCGCCGTGGGCCAATCGTGGTTTAGCAACCGTAACTAGACGTGGGAGGTCTGTCAAGCTTTCGAGCGAGGGAAACATGCCGAAGCGTTGTGCGTATGGGTTGTGTAAATCTGATACCCGGTATCCTTTATGGACTTTATGACTTTATGACCTTGAATACTCTCTAACACTTGACGGGTGCTCCATTAAACCTTCGTCCTCAGTTAGGAACCTGGGTGTGCTCTTTGATACCAATCTTTCATTTGAAAGTCATGTTTCTAGTATCTGTAAAACCGCCTTCTTCCATCTAAAAAATATATCTAAATTACGACATATGCTCTCAATGACAAATGCGGAACAGTTGGTTCATGCATTCATGACCTCAAGACTAGATTATTGTAACGCTCTACTGGGTGGTTGTTCTGCTCGGCTTTTAAACAAACTACAGTTGGTTCAAAATGCGGCAGCTAGAGTTCTTACTAGAACCAGAAAGTATGACCATATTAGCCCAGTTCTGTCAACATTACATTGGCTCCCTATTAAACATCGTATAGATTTTAAAATCTTGCTACTTACTTATAAAGCTCTAAATGGTTTAGCTCCCCAGTACCTAAGTGAGCTCTTAATGCATTATAGTCCTTCACGTCTATTGCGATCTCAGAATTCAGGCCAATTGATAATACCCAGAATATCAAAATCAACTGAAGGCGGCAGATCATTTTCCTATTTAGCACCTAAACTCTGGAACAATCTTCCTAGCATTGTTCGGGAAGCAGACACACTCTGTCAGTTTAAATCTAGACTAAAAACACATCTCTTTGCTCTTGCATACACATAACACATTATCAATACATTAACATTTTTCAAATCCGTTAAAGGATTGTTACGCTGCAATAATTAGGTCGGCCGGAACCGAGAACATTTCCTATAACACTAGATATACCTGTACATCAGAACAAGAATGGCATCTACGCTAATATCTGTCTCTCTGCTTATCCTGAGGTTTGCCGGGTGCTGGATCCAGGCCGTATCCAGGTCAGATGGAGAACCTGCGTCTGGACCTGACTACAACGTAGCCCAGGATCCCCGTATCCGCTTACATATATTTATATATAATCGATTTTTAAACTCTATAATAAAAATGTACAATTCAGATTTTGATCTCCATATACATTTACATATATATATATCTTCCAAGGGGTTTTTTCCCTCCTAGGACTTTTTTCCCAGTGCTAGCACGCTGGGTTTTTCTCCTAGGGGGTTTTTTCCACCCCTGGAAGTCAGCCGACATTGGCTTAATGTAGCACCATCTTGTATATGTTACATATTACCACGCTTGTTTGTACAGTTTTAACCACTTCCCTTTTTTTTTTCTGTGCTTCTAATATGTAAAGCTGCTTTGAAACAATTACCAATTGTAAAAGCGCTATATAAATAAATTTGACTTGACTTGACTTGACTTATGAACTTCTTTACTTGCAAGATTGATAATATTAGAGAGAAAATTATAAACATGCAACCGTCTACAGTTTCTCTTCAGACCGTGCACTGTAGTGTCCCTGAGGTAAAACTAGAATCATTCGCCGCTATAGGAGAGGAAGAATTATCTAAACTTATCAAATCATCAAAATCAACGACATGTATGTTAGACCCAATGCTGACTAAACTACTGAAAGAAATGCTTCCAGAGGTCGTAGGTCCACTTCTTGATATAATTAATTCATCTTTAACACTAGGACACGTGCCAAAAACCTTTAAGCAGGCTATTATCAAACCTCTTATTAAAAAACCTCAACTAGATCCGAGAGATTTAGTAAATTACAGGCCAATCTCGAATCTACCTTTTCTGTCAAAGATACTAGAAAAGGCAGTTTCAACACAACTGTGTTCCTTTTTAGAAAGAAATGGAATCTGTGAGGATTTCCAGTCAGGATTTAGACCATACCATAGTACTGAGACTGCTCTCGTTAGAGTTACAAACGATCTACTCCTATCATCCGATCGTGGCTGTATTTCTCTATTAGTGTTATTAGATCTCAGTGCTGCTTTTGACACTATCGATCATAACATTCTTTTAAAAAGACTTGAAAACTATATTGGCATTAGTGGAATTGCTTTGGCATGGTTCAAATCATACTTATCTGACCGTTATCAGTCTGTGGTAGTTAATGAAGAGATGTCGTATCGATCACAGGTTAAATATGGGGTACCACAAGGCTCAGTATTAGGACCGTTGCTTTTCACTCTGTACATGCTGCCCTTAGGAGAGATAATTAGGAAGCATGGTGTTAGTTTTCACTGCTACGCTGACGATACTCAGCTCTATATTTCCTCGCGCCCTGACGAAACCTACAAATTCACAAAACTAACAGAATGCATAGCTGACATTAAAAACTGGATGACAAGAAATTTCTTATTATTAAATTCAGAAAAAACTGATTTCCTAATCTTTGGACCAAAAACTTCTTCACGAAAAAACCTTGAATACTCTCTAACACTTGACGGGTGCTCCATTAAACCTTCGTCCTCAGTTAGGAACCTGGGTGTGCTCTTTGATACCAATCTTTCATTTGAAAGTCATGTTTCTAGTATCTGTAAAACCGCCTTCTTCCATCTAAAAAATATATCTAAATTACGACATATGCTCTCAATGACAAATGCGGAACAGTTGGTTCATGCATTCATGACCTCAAGACTAGATTATTGTAACGCTCTACTGGGTGGTTGTTCTGCTCGGCTTTTAAACAAACTACAGTTGGTTCAAAATGCGGCAGCTAGAGTTCTTACTAGAACCAGAAAGTATGACCATATTAGCCCAGTTCTGTCAACATTACATTGGCTCCCTATTAAACATCGTATAGATTTTAAAATCTTGCTACTTACTTATAAAGCTCTAAATGGTTTAGCTCCCCAGTACCTAAGTGAGCTCTTAATGCATTATAGTCCTTCACGTTTATTGCGATCTCAGAATTTAGGCCAGTTGATAATACCCAGAATATCAAAATCAACTGAAGGCGGCAGATCATTTTCCTATTTAGCACCTAAACTCTGGAACAATCTTCCTAGCATTGTTTGGGAAGCAGACACACTCTGTCAGTTTAAATCTAGACTAAAAACACATCTCTTTGCTCTTGCATACACATAACACATTATCAATACATTAACATTTTTCAAATCCGTTAAAGGATTGTTACGCTGCAATAATTAGGTCGGCCGGAACCGAGAACATTTCCTATAACACTAGATATACCTGTACATCAGAACAAGAATGGCATCTACGCTAATATCTGTCTCTCTGCTTATCCTGAGGTTTGCCGGGTGCTGGATCCAGGCCGTATCCAGGTCAGATGGAGAACCTGCGTCTGGACCTGACTACAACGTAGCCCAGGATCCCCGTATCTGCTTACATATATTTATATATAATCGATTTTTAATCTCTATAATAAAAATGTACAATTCAGATTTTGATCTCCATATACATTTACATATATATACCTTCCAAGGGGTTTTTTCCCTCCTAGGACTTTTTTCCCAGTGCTAGCACGCTGGGTTTTTCTCCTAGGGGGTTTTTTCCACCCCCGGAAGTCAGCCGACATTGGCTTAATGTAGCACCATCTTGTATATGTTACATATTACCACGCTTGTTTGTACAGTTTTAACCACTTCCCTTTTTTTTTTTTCTGTGCTTCTAATATGTAAAGCTGCTTTGAAACAATTACCAATTGTAAAAGCGCTATATAAATAAATTTGACTTGACTTGACTATCCTAAAAGTTTGGACGGGGTGGTGGAATTTTTTTCCTTCCCGAAACCTAAAACGCAAGGGGAGAAATGCCGACGTGGATAAAGCAGTGTGGAAGGCCTCATTCACAGCTAAATGTCAAAAGGATTAACAAAAACACCTACGTTTGCTCCAAGGTAAGAGCACTAATGTTAGCTAACTAACTCAGCACATCATTGCTTGGAAATAGTGATGGTTCTTTGTTCATAATGCATTTATTTGAATGTAAAATAAGATGATTAAAGGCAGAACTGACTGACATACTTTAAAAAATATTTTAGCATTTTGTTAATGGACGGCCTACCACTGAGTACCCCAATCCGATCGCGGCTCTCCCGGGGTTACTTCAAGGGAGGGAAAATCAGGGGGCTTGCCGGAGATCTCAAAGGAAAAGGTTGGTATGCAAACGTAATCAGTTCATTAATAGTAGTCACTTATGTGCTGTCATACCTGTTTACTACCGTGTAGAGTTTTTTGGGCAGCAAGATTTATTACAGAACACAGCATGCTCTTATGATTTATACAAGGTGCATTTTATTTGTTTCTGGTAAGAAACCAATACAGGATAAAAATCCCAACAAAACAACAGTGTAATAACATTTTATTCAATGGGGTTATCAAAAGTTAAGTTATTAGAAGGGTTTGTTAAACTTGAAGGATTTCATGAAGACATCTAAACAATTGTTAATCTGATTGTTTACTGAATCATGTGTGACAGGAAGCCAGCATCTCAAACTGAACAGGAAGCCAGCACCTCAAACTCCACTGAGGACACATTTCATAGTACATCACAACAGAGTGACTCTACCTGTGGTAAGTTTAAACCTTTTTGTATCTGTTTTTAGTTACTGATTGCAACAGGGAAGAAAGTAATCACAGAAAAACAAATCTAATTTGTCTTTCATCTCAACCCACTTTTCTACATCTGAATGAATCCACTGCAAGTGGTAGTCTTCTGTGCACATTACAAAGAAGTCACACCAAGACATGCCAGTGAGTCCCAACTGCCCTATTATTTGGTAGTAATACGCATGGGTCTCCTTTAGCTTGTAACCACCATCTTCCTGTCTTTGTAGATAGGGACAGTCTTTGCAGCTGTTCTTTGCTGGACATTTAATTTCCAAAAGGCCAAAGCTTGTACCATCTACTACCTTCCTGTCTGGGGATGTGCCAAGGTGTGGAGCATAGGGGTTCACTACAAAGCCGCAGGGGTATACTAGATTCCCAGTTACATGCGAGTACTGCTGCTTTGCCACATGTTCTAGCTCTACCCCTCTCCTCATTGCTTTGGTCTGCATTTTGGATGTGCCCTTGATTCTCATAGCCAAGGTGTCAAAGTCAGCTCTCCTAGAGCATATTGTCTTGAACACACTTGACGTTAGTCGGGTAGCCCGGGCAAGATGCCAGATGTGAATTGTATCTTGTTGTCTGGTCTCTCTTTCTAAAGCTAAAGACTGGGAAGGTGTGATTGTCAATTTTCTGTAACTTCACATGTTTTTTCATGCAGCACTGTACAGAAATTTGACTGCTGTGTTGGCAGAGGGAAATCTGGGAAGTCGTTTGACAGCTGGTTTGCAGATGATGGTTCTGCAGAGTCAAGCAGAGGAAGCTGTAAAACAGAAGAAAATAACAAATTAGTAACATTCCATGTTTCCTTTCTCTTTTTTGTCATTTACAGAAGAACATGATATGGGCGATCATGGAGAGGAACTGAGAACTCTGCAGGACGCATTAGCCAATCAGAAGCAGGACATCATAAATCTGAAGCTTCAGCTCGAGGCAAAGGATGTCCAACTCCTTCATCTGCAAAAGGAACTTCAGAATGCACACACCTCAGATGCTTTAAACCCTGAGATTTTAAACCAAAGTCATGTGCCTGATTATTTCCATTACTGCACAGGGTTTTCTTATGAGCAATTTAACAGCTTGTCAATTTTTTAACATTCCAGCTGATCCAAGTGCACCACAAACACACATTCCTCTCTCATACAAACGAGTCAATAATGACATCAAACAACTTTCACTGTGTACTCAGTTGTTACTGACCTTAATGAAATTAAGACAAAATTTGGACCACAAAGACCTAGCCTTCAGATTTAACATCCGTTTACAGAGTGTCAGCACACTTATCAACTCCTGGGTGGACTATATGTATGATAGTCTTGGCAAATTGTCTATTTGGCCACACAGGGATGTTATTTCTGAGAACATGCCAGCTAAATTTAAGGAAGAATTTCCGAATACTTTTGCCATCTTAGACTGCACTGAACTTAAGATTCAGAGACCAAGCTCACTGGTGTTGCAGAGTCAGACTTACTCCACCTACAAATCTACTAACACCCTCAAGTTTCTAGTGGCCTGTGATCCACGAGGTTCAGTCATTTATGTGTCTGCCCTCTACACCGGAGCAATTTCTGACAAAGAGATTTTCAATGAATGCAACATCCTTGACATTTTGAAGGGGTACATTCAGTGTGGCTATCTCAATGTAGGAGATGGCTTGATGGTTGATAAAGGCTTTCTAATAGAGAAGGAAGTTGAGGAGATTGGTTTACAACTTAACATTACACCTTTTGCAAGAGCAAACAGATAGATGCCACATGCAGATGTTGAAATGACCAAAAGAATAGCCAAGCACAGGGTTCATGTTGAAAGAGCTATTGCAAAGATAAAGAAGTTTAAAATGGTGTCAGGCTAAATCCCGATTTCCCAGCTTGTGAACATAAATCAAATTTGGTATGTAGTCAGCATGCTGTCTAACTTCCAGCCACATATCATAAAAGATTGAGGTTGTCTGTGTGTAGAAGAGCTAAGTGGTCAAGGAAGATCACGCTGATGTGGTACACTGTCCTGCAATGTCCTGCACTGCCCTGTACTTACAAGTTAAGTGAATTTCATATAAAGTACACAATAAAAACTTACTACTTTAATACTGTCTTATCTCATTCATTTACCTGATGGCTTAAACCACCTCCTAGTGGGTACCTCTCTCCTCCTACAGTTACCTCAACAGGGGGTCTGTTCACCAAGTAGCTGATGGGTGCTCCTGTTTGCCTTTTTAATAAAGCCATTTTCTCTTCTGTAACTGAGAAGGTCCTGAAAAAAACACCCTATCAATACAAACCTAGGGTTTTTATATGAAAACAATTTACTGTACTTGGAAACCTGCCTCTCTAATGTTTTGGTTTGTATATTATAGTATTGTTTCATTTTCATTAGGCTATTGATTTAATTGACATTGTTTATTATTTATATTCTCCTTAATGTAGTCTTACCAACTTTTTAAAACTGTTTACTGATAATTTTAACTATCCACTTTGGACAAAAGCGTCTGCCAAATTCCATAACTATAACCATAAACATTATTTTCAACTTACCTGCTTCCTGCATAGTACCAACAGTCGATTGGTCGCCGCATACGGTTTTCATTGGCTTTAGCGACAACGACCGATGAAATTGGCACTGCCCTTATTTTGTTACCCCTTGGCTTGTGCCACTGCTGTGGTAGACTTGTGCAGGAGGACTTTGTTTGTGCTGTTGATGTATGGCTCAGCTCAGCATCTCTGGCTCTTGGCCAGGTCCAAGGCGTATATTAGACCCACGACGTGTGAGCAGTAGTCTGGCGCGCTAAAAAAAATATAAGCGGGAGAAAGTGGTCAGGCTAATTTCTTGCGTTTATTCTACAAGACTTATCGATTGATTTTTTGATTTTCAATTTTCTAATTGTTTGCTTACTATGTCGTGGATATATCCCTCGAATGCATACGGTAGTCCCTTTTGTCTTACTCGCTCAGATATTTCACCTGTTCGCCAAAAATTATTAATTATGTCCTTGGAAATGTCTGACATCGGTGCATACATACTGAATTAGACTGGCCAGGCGTGAAAGCTTGACAGGCGTAGCAACAGTAACTAAGGAGGGCGGGGCTTAGCGAAGGGTCCATTGGTCTTTAGGTGTTTCACTATCCAGACAGTCCATTTTCGGCTCAGATCAGAGCATGTGTGGAACAACACTTTACTGAACTGCACCAAACACTTTATATACAGAAAGACGGTGCTCTCACATTACTTAAAAATGGGAGAAAGTGCAATACGTAACATGGCAGAATAAGTCCTGCCTTCTGAATAAAAGAGCTGATTGGTGAAGTCTACGCATCGCTGCAGCTGCTGTTAAAAGCTCCGGTTTCTAGTGATTTGAGACTGTTACATACTCTCCTTGGCTAATTTTATTGCTGATTTTGCCTGAAATAGTTGCACAGAGGCATTGCAAATATGGCCACTGAGTGAACAGACTTTCCTTTTTGAAGGGATTTTGTCTGTACGCAGATGTTACTGTACACTACAACTATACAGTGAACAGTGACTTCTTGTGTTTCAAACTTGCTGTCAGATCTCATCAAAATAACGAGAAGATTCGCTCAACATGGACCAAAATAAGGCAGATCAAACAACGTTAATGAATTATTCAACAGAAATAATGTCTCTCAGAACAGTCAATGCATCAGTTAGGCCAGTGACTTCATAGACATTGTTATCCTTTTCTCCACATTTAGGACTCTGGCTAGAAGTTTCCCGCCATCGCAGCACATACTTTACATCCCACAAGGCTCTGCATACACTGGCTGCTGGAAGGGTCCTGTAAAACAAGAGATACTCAAATAAAAATTTGAATTTGTCTTTTAATTTTTTGTAAAAACCAACAAGACAAAATGACTAGTCTCAAAGAAAGCAACAGGAATAAAAAGAAGGAAATTATATTTTCATGGTATAAAGAATTCAGTCACAAAAGAAATGTTGATATTAAACCATGTTATGGAGTTATGGAGGCCGACATGAGGCTATCGAACGATGAGACAAGTATACTGTTTTTTTATTTCTGTATCATCCACTTATTGGATACTTCATTCATGGTTTAAATCATGGCAAACTGCAAACAACTTATTTCCACAATGCCAACAGTATCTGAATGCTAGTGCTTTTACATGATGCTCCACACACATGACGTACTGTAAGTGCACTTGAAAGACCAAAACGACAAATAGGCAAAATTAATTAACGTTAAGCATCAGAGTGTGTACAGAAGTAAGGAGTTGGCAATACAAACCTTTGCATGTAAGACAGTTGAAGGCTGCCCGTAACTTTATGCTTGAGAATCTGTCACCATCAGTGTGCTTCTCCTGTTACTGCAGTCAGAGAGCAGGACTTCTTGTTGGTGTTGGCAGTCGGCCCAACTAATTCATTTTGTTCAATCTCATCCTGCAAGCCACTGCTGTCGTCATCTTTATGACTGAAATTAAGACACAAAAGTTAATTAACAACACATACACACGCACACACACACACACACACACATTATATATATATATATATATACATACATACATACATACACACACACACACACACATACTGGTACGGGTGGTTTATAAGGACTTTTTTTCCAAATAAGTTCCATTGTGGTTTATGGGGACCCACCTTTCCCATTGTCATAGAAATTAATAAGAAACATTAAACTGCTCCTTATGGCATGGGGTAAAACGCTGACTGCTCAGAATTTAATTCTAGTGAAGCAGTCTGGAAATATGAAGACCTGACATTCTACAGCACTGTGAGGACGGGGCGGGAGTGGGCGTGTCCTGATTTAATTATGACTTATGAGGACTACCCTGGTTTATCTGGACAGTCACCTACAGTACATCATTAAACATGAGCATCATTCTTGTTTAACTTTACCCTTGTGTGTACCACATCACTTGAGTACGTTTCAATACCAGTATATAGAAAAACAAAAGAAGAAAACAAAAAGCAAGAAATTATCAGCAATGGCTTAACCTGGCTTAATCTTATTAAATATTTCAGAAAACAATCCTGAGTTTGTAATGTGAGCTTTAACAGGTGTGAAGTGAGTGAAGAGCAAAGAGAGAAGAGGGGAAGTGAAATATGAGAATAATTTAACTATAAAAATTAAGAAATAAAAAAAACAAAGTGTTAGTTTACTAGTTAACCATCACTGACTAGATCAGTCACTTCCCAGTGAGAATACACATTTATGCATAATTTTTTTTCAACAGTTTGAGATTATGGTTTTATTGTAAGTTACATAAGTAGTTTTCATAATTGAACCTTGAATGTCAATGTCTTAATTTATTCATTAGATTTTAAGTAGGTTTGTATAAAAAAATGTTTTGAATAAAGAAAAATTTTGGCATTTGATGGTGTTTTTTTATGTTATTGTGAAAAAGAGTACGATTGTTAAAGAATTGATTAGTATCTAAATGAAAATTGTTGACCATTTGGGTTTAACTGGACATTGTTTACACACAAACACACACAACCATAACTAACCCTTCATTATGAGGACAATCTGGGTTTAACTGGACTTCACACACACAAACACACACAACCATAACTAACCCTTCATTACGAGGACAATCTGGGTTTAACTGGACTTCACTCCATTTACTCCATACATAGCAGGAAGTACTAGTATGAGAGTTAACCATACTAAACCAAAGGTCAATAAGATCAGGAAGCAATAAAACTAAACCAATTAAACTCAAAAGAAACTGAAAAGGAAATTAATAAAAGTTAAATTGTAAAAAAAAAAAAAAAAAGGCTCAACAACTAAGATATAAAATAAGGACCTTTATGTGACTAAAGTGCAACAGTCATTCAGCAACACAGCACCAGTGGAAAAAACAAATTATACTGCCTTCCAATAAAAATGCAATTATTTGTAAATTTCTATAAAAACAATGTTTTAACAAAAGTAAATAAAAGGATGTATTAAACACAAAATGTAGTCCTGAGTCAGACTCTTCTGCTTATAAATTCAGTGGTCCAACAACATTTTAGACAATTAATATCTCTAGGAAATATCTTAACGGTGTGGAATGGCAAGAGGGTGAGTAATTAATGAATTTTTTCGTAAACTAACCCTTAAAACAGTCCAGAAGAATGAAGAATCACTTCCAGCAAACAATCTGGAACCTTCTCGTTTTTTCTTTGTGTCGAAAGGTAACCAACACCTGTCAAGCAGCTCCACACTAACTCTCACAGCAATGACTTCAAGTGTAGTTTGGAGTAATAAGTAGTGCAACTAAATTCAAAGCCTTCCAGTGGACCCCATGAAACATGATCTATAAACAGATCAGGAGGAGGAGCTGCACTAGCCAAATGAGCACAGCACATCTGTAGAATAATGTTATGCCCCATAATCTTTTTTATTATTAACATGTCTTTGCAGCTCTGCCAAATTCACATTTGTCTGTTTGGAAAATATACTGAAAGGTATAGCAAACAACAGCAATAGCAAATTCCTCCGAAAAACAGAACCGAACAAACTTCCTGGGCTCTATGTGTTCAGTAACAAAACCTTGTCATTCAATTATTTATCACAACAGCAAACAGCAAAAAAAAAATTTGAAGGATAAACAGACTAACTTGGTAGACAAATGTAGAAAACAAGTCTTTCAGACAAGGAGGCAGATGTGAGACTAATTAAGAACTTTTCTTTTTCAACATCAAACCTCGGTTCCTCACAAAGTCCCTTATATTCTGGACAGTTCTTTCTCTCAGAACAGGGTCCTCTTTAGTCTTGCACTGCTCACACTCGATTTTTGATGCAAGGTGTCCCTTTGAAATATGGACTTTGAAATGTTTCATGACAGCATTCACTTCATTTGGGCTCCATGGCCTTTTCACAGTTTTCCTCGATTTGGTCTCGGCAAAACAAATAAAAATATACATATATACATACACTATGTATATACCATTGATGCGCGGGTCAGTGTATAAACAACCCGCACCCGACCGACGTTTTCAACTAACCCGCCCGCAACTCGGACCGCAAAAAAAAGGAAAATATTGTACCAGACCCGCTTTTTTTTTTAAAGTAGTAAATGCTCTTAGGAGCGCAAACTGTTCTTTTTCTGAATGTTGTATGATATAGCCTAGTGTTATGTAAAGGCTTGATTTATTCATTTATTTCGTTTCATTTTCTTAACAATTAAGATGCTGCATGTGTTTATCCAGTCTAATCGAAGTGTGCGTCTCTCCCCCCACTTTCCCAACAAAAACCCCGCCCCCTCTCAGAAAATACATAAAACTGACATTACTGAGCTATATGCGTTTAAAAGTAGCCTATTAAAATGGTACAATGGCATTGCTCAGTTCAACGTGTTGGGAAATCGGGCATTTTGTCCCTCGTCAGCATTTATTCAAAAGTTAATAACGCTCGACATTCAAAAGGTAAATAAGGATTTCTCACTTGTATTAGTAGCCCACATAGCAAACAGACTTGGCCCAAATGTGGCCTCATAATGGCACTGCTGGTGTGTTGCCGGCACTGGCATGCATCATGTCAGCCAACCGTGGGCCATGTGTGGCAATGATGGCACTGCATGCATGACGGCAGACAACATTTGGGCCGATTGTGGATGTGAGGTGTGTGGCCCAGATCAGTGTAGCGATTATGTGCCATACTCTGTGTACTGGACAATTGTAAGTATTTAGGCCTGCTATATTCAAAGCAAGATTTTGTCGGACAACCGCTGTTCTAGGTAAGTGAAGTTATGTTGTGTACGACCTAACATTAGATGTTATGTTATGTTAGATGTTTTGAATCAATGTTTGGCCTTTAGGAAAGAATTGAACTTAAAATTTTTTACAAAAAAGCCGCCAAATGCGGTTAAAACTCGCAGATTATTTTGGTTATTATGATTAATGAATTCCATCACTCTTTATGTAACAGCTATCTTTAAAAATAGAATAACAACCCATTTTTGGCGCTTTTTGAAATACATGAAGCTCGAATGCCACTTTGTTCTTTATTGAAGTGAATTTTGCCTATAAGGTAGCTGATTCACTGCCCCTTGAACTTGAGAACCCAGATATGAGGATTGACGCGACCGGGGTGAGATAGATCGGCCTGCGGGATGTCCGAGGCGCGGTGCTTCCTGTCCGGTGTGCGGAACAATGTAGCCTAATGTTGTTAAAATGATAGGAAAAATCACAGCAAAATCAGCAACAGTAATTGACTTTTTTAACTGAAAGTGATTCAAAGGTTGTAAAATCAGATTTAATTATATCTAAATCTAATTTGAGAATCAGGATAGGTCTATGTCTGATATTTTTGTTTTAGCTAGTAGACATTCTTAAAACAAAGCAATTTGTTATTTCGTAAGCATTTTGCATCAGTCATGTAGAATCAAATCTGGAATAATCATTGTGTCACATAAACAAAGACATGTTTTTGGTATTTGTAGGTCATTGTTAGTTTACATTAACCTATGCAATAAGTAACTGTTTAAGACAGACCAGTACATTTTGAAATTAAATTCACTTTTTTTGAGGTGGAAATAAGATGTTATGCTTTGAATGCGTTACATTATCAGTACTTCAACAGTGCATTGGTTACTCTGTTTACACCACAGTCTCCATATCTCAACATTTTTAAGGTTTTTGTTTGCTAAAATGGTCTTATTTGTCATAATACTGTTGTCAAACTCTGAGAAGCCAGTTAGTCATTCAATAGTGCCATATTATTGGCAATCATTTCCTGTAAAAAACACCAAAGCAACCTTATTTTTCATTTGTTACCTACATTTATTTACAGTAGATGGATGAATGTTTGTATATGTATTTATTAATTTTGTATTATTATTTTGTCTTTTAGCTGCTGTGAGGAAAAAATTGTCTGACACCACCCCAGACAGCAACATAGTGTGGCCCAGATCCAACCCACATCTGGTACACGTGGTTTACACGCGGACCAGATGTGGGCCGGATCTGGCCCGACACTATGTTTACAAGACTAATAGTCTGCTCCTGATAGAGATGGAATAAGGAGAGAGCACTTGTGGAGAAATGAGGGGCTGCAGAGCTGTACTTCACTTCCTGAGGACAGTCCTGAATAGGATCACGTTCTCCCTCACACATACAAACATTCTGATGTGTAAATTTGTTTTAACTAATTTTTTTTAAATTTGCTCTATATGTGTTGAGAGTAAAATTACATTATAATATCTTTACATTTCAGTGCTAGATTCATTCATATATTCATGAGGTGGTAATAAGATATGCTTTGATTGTACTAAATAAAATAGCCTTCACACAGTTACACAATTCTGAATGAGGTTATTATTATTATTATTGGCTTGTGCAATATTGTTAAATAAACTAATTTTGAGAATTGAATTTTCTTGTGACTCATTTGTTCACATGGTTTGGGTAAGATTAGGCTGGGTTATGGCTAATTTTTGGGGTTTCTGGTTAAAGGGTGGTGGTGATATGGTTAACATATGGCTGAGAATTGGTACCAATAATAAAACCTGTATTGGCCCAGTTCAGGGCCAGTTAAGGGTGATTAACTGGCTGAGATTCGGGCCGGTTATGGCCCATGTGTGACCCCTGTCTTTAATCCAGTTCTGGGACACTTCAGGGCCGTCATTCTTTACGGTACTTGGGCAGAGGGAAACGTGATCGTGTGGCCCGGAGCTGGGCCAGAAAACATTTGCTATGTGGGTAGGAGACAGGCCTGCATTCCAAACAGCAATAAAAAAGGGAAAATACACGCACACACCATAGACAGTAAAATAAATGGACACAGAGACCCCATTGGAACTCAATTGAGTCAAGTGAAGCCCATTTTTAGCGATTTATAGTACTTCTGTTTCTGACGCGCAGACTCACACTAAGCTTGATGACGTCCGCAACCTGTCTGACAGATGTAAATCTTCTAGTAGCTGTGCGTGCAAACTGCCATCGTTAATCTTGCAGAGACGGCGAGCTTGAGCGGGGAGTTCTTTGGCGTGAGTGAGCAGGAGTAAGTATTCTGATTAATTAGTTTGTATAGTATTTTAAAATGTAACGCCAGTACGCCATATTAAGATAATCTCCCCGATTGCCTGCGAGCTTCTCTTCCTGTCTGTACGGTAATTTCTCTACTGTGCGACAGAGAGTCGAGTGGTTATGACGCAATCGTTAGCCTACTTTTACAAAAACTGTTTCTACGGGGCCATAATGTAACATAGAAGGTAATGGAGCCCTTTATACATTGTCGTGTATCTTTGGAAATAAATAATGCACAAATGGAGTCTTTAAACGCCTCAGATGTAAAGTTATTCACTGTCAAAGTGACGCCAAAATGAATGGGAGTCAATGGGAATGCTAACGCAAGTGAAGTTCTGCTACAAGATGGCAGCACGCGGCCGACTTCAACTTCCGGTCGACTTCCTTGGGCACTGGCACACACCCACAGACACACACAAAGACCTACATAAAGACTGTATTCACAAATATTGTACCTGCAAATATGAATGTATCTGCCATTGTAGTGTTTGTTGCATGTATGCGTTACTAGTGTAGAAGCGTAGAATTGACTGTAGTAGGTTAGTTTTCATGTTAAACGATAGTAGTAGAGTATAAAGTGTATATTCTTTAGATGATGGGCGACACCTGTCGAGTTTGATCTCTCTGTAAAGCTGTGAGTCTGAGCTATTCACTAATGTATTTTGCATTGCTGTCAAATGCATCGTTCAATTTTTAATAGTACTATGAAGAAAATACACCTGATTTGACATACCATAAATTAATCTGCGAGACTGGACAAAGGAAGGTGGAAAACTGCCAAATTGCAAGGCGGACGTTATCAAGAAGGCGTTCTGGTCTGTTGTCTTTAAAACACAAGGACACGCGTCTTTTTGGTGGCACAAGTTTTTCCCTGTCGTCAGGACGCAACTTTTCCTATCGTCAAGCTTTTGACGCTCCGGAGTCCAACTCTCTTCTTTATTTTCCGGCGATATCACTTCTCAATTTAAACCTCATTTGGAAAACCCGCCGAAGAAACAGCTCCTGAGGAAGGACCAATTGATACCAAACTGAGCGTGCTGAAACTCTAGACCACAACACAGAACCAAATGCAAGTATTAACTTCTTTAAGATTCTATAGACACTGAGTTTCCTTGCTGACTCTCAAAGGTTTTGTACTGTTTGGTGTAATTTGCCATTCTTTGATCATCTCTCTCTCTTCCTGCTTTTACTTTCACTTTGTAAATATTTGTATCTACTTGTGTACATTTAGCCGTATAATCTTTGTATTACCCGTTTCGTATATTAAACACATTGTATTCATGCTTGTTTGTTCTTTGATCATTCAACGAAACCAAGTCACTTTAACGTTTTTCGATCGTTTTATGTTTTGATTCTATAATAGGAATTTGTTCTTGTGGCCAGAGAATAATTCCGTTCATTTATTCTATGAGAAATAACGGTTTGCTGGACGAGCTGGTAGTTTCTCTAAATAATTATTAAATCAGCACTAATCTATGTGATTGATTATAATTCGTTGTAATAAATTGCGTCATATTGATCATAAACTTTATGGTTTATTATAATTCATATATATAACCCATAAATTGATTAATAACTTTACAGTACCGCTACATTGCTCTATCAACACTAACTTCACAGTGTTTAACACCTGCACTTAACCCATTTGTGCCCAAATTTTTCTGAATGGTTTCATGCATATAGTCCTGTTAAAAGTGTCCTATGTGAACATGTTCTGCATTTATTTTCCCCATGTTTTTGTTTTTCTTCTTAAAAAACGTGTTTGAATGTGCGGCAACACATTTTCCATTTCAAAATTCCATACTTTTCCATACCCAAATGAAATGGAACAAATGAAAAAACAACATTTGCTTCAAGAAAAAAAGAAACTGGCACTAGGGCTGAGCATTGACAAATTTCACAATTGAATGCAATTTTGATTCAGAAGCTTGCGAGTGATTACCTTTGATTCAGTATTGATTAATTTGGGGCCTATCAGGAAGAGTACATGGCAAATTTCCTCAAAGAAAAAAATCTAAACTAATGCTGTAAACTATACAGGGAACCAGAGCTGGAACATCATTATAATATTAGGTTAAAATTGATTTGTAAGCTACTTACATATAGGCTAAAATACATATAAGGAGGTTTTTAACAATATAATACATTTTTAATGACAACTATTTTCTACTTTTTTTATGTAGGCCTAAACATTTAAATGTTGTCATAAAACAGATTTATATATTCAATATCGAAGCACATGTTAAGTTCAAATACAATGAATGTGCAATAGCCTATAGTGCATATATTTAGCAAAATGCTCCTCTCAAAGTTAATTTTTGTAGCTAAATTTTTTGACATTGAACGGTAGGTCGGCTATATATGACATTTGAACATTTTATTGGTGCCTTTCTGCGGTTGAAACACTGATTGATCGATTGCATGTGACATGATACAGATTTCGGTAAGCTGTACTGTATCTTTCAACTTGCCTTTGGATGTTCAATCATGTTTATGTGTGTTGTAAATAGTAAAGCGGAAGAGATGGTTGGTTCACTACAGCGATCTGTCACACCACAGAGCACCAAGAAAGATCATGACTCACTCGAGTCTATGGGAAAGTAGCCCATTTTCGATTCCTTGTGAGAATCTTGTAACACGCACACACTTCGGATCTAAACGATTCAAATAAATGATGTATTTTGATTCAAAATGGCTAATTTCGCCAAAGTGAGTAGTTTGCAGGTATGATAAATTAGAAAACTAAATAGAGCCAATAGATAACAGCACTCCTACCATCATGGCGGCAGAGCAAATCCACCGTAATGTTTGCTAATACTACTTGTTGTACCACAAACTGTAGTTTTAATAGTTTTTTAGACAAGGATGTAGTTGTTTAGACCTGAAATATGTGACTCATATTTAATAATGGCGCCCATTTTACAATTTGTTTCAGAGATGCGAGCTCCAGGCCGTCAGCGGCCGTTCAGTGCTCGTGTAAGTGTTTTACCTCTGAAAAGAGGGAGATGAACAATCATAAAACTCGCGGATGTTTCCCCACCGCAAACTTTAGAATGAAGAAACCCGCAAGATTCCCCTAGTGTTCCAGCAGGCAAGAGCAATCGATGTGGAGGGCAGATGGAAATGGGTTGATGGCACCAACATGACCTCTGGGTGAGAAATCAGTGAATTAAACTGATTATTCTCCAATAAATGATCATATCTCACATGAACATCTAATGCTGATCTGTTGATGCAGGTTTTGAGACTGGACAATCTGTTACAGTGACAGTTACCTAATAGTTACAGACCTAATAGTTAAAGACTGTGGAGGGATACATACAGTTAGGCCTGTGACGATAACCGCGGTGATAAGATGTCGACAGCGGTGTTTAGGTCATCACCGTCATCACCGCACTCTTTTTTTTTAAATTATTATTATTATTTGCTAATGAAAGTTACAGGAATGCATATGATGTGTTATATGAAGTATAAAAAAGTATGTTTTTTTTTTTTTTTTTGCAAGGTGGTGGGGGGTGTCTGCCGAACGAACAGCAAGAGAGGAACGAATTTGTCAAACGTTTTAAACTCAACAAAATTGTGAAATGCATATATCAAGAGCATGCTCACAGTTGAAAATAACAGAGAACAAAACAGCGTTGGATGAAGTAGATTCATCGCCCTGCACCGGCCTCAGATATAGGCCCTATCCAGTCTTTTTTTTCCCCGTTCTCCCAAAACAGCTTATAGCCTATACTACTGTTTCAGCTATTAAAATAGTTCAGTTTTGTATGTAATGCAAAAATGGTTATATTTCGTTTCTTTTCTTTATAAAATTAATTTACAAAAACATTTGGAGCAGTTTTTTGTTAGTTAAATGTACGTTTTTTGTTTGTTTGTTTTTTAAGGCTAATGGCCAAGCGGCCAGCGGCAGACAATGAGTTGATCATAAGTAGTAAATATGCTACACCAAATGACAAAAAGTTTGATTGATGACATTTGACCTGACCTTTGACCTGACCTATGACATTTATGACCTTATGAATTATGATATTAGCCCTCGGGATATTTCCCCTCCCTCCAAGGTTGACCTTTGACATGGGATATGAATGTGTCCATTGATTCCCAGGATTTTTGAAATACCTCAGATGTTGACCTGTAGGTCATTAATGATGTGGAACAAATTGATAATTTTTGAACTTTGACCGTGCAAATTGGCCGTCCTTAGGGATGAGTTCTGGGGTTGAGGGTCACATGTGTTGAGCAGATTTATTGAGCAGATATCTGCATTCTGGCTCATCTCTGCGTATGTGACAAAAATAAGATTTTAATGAAGAAACAGCCAGATCAAAATAACAAAAGAATAAACATGGTACATTTTATAAAATAGAATACACACACACACACACACATACACGCATTTCAAAAAGTGAAAAACATTCATATCTCCAAAAGATTATAACACGCCGAATAATAAAAAACAAAATTTATTTTTACTAAATTTACTGAAACTTATTATTATTTATATAAAAACTTCAAAGATGTCAGAATGGGTTAACAATTGCTTTTAGCTTAACACCCAAAATGTGGACATATAAGTAAAGGTATATTCATTTTAACAAGGCCATCGCAAAAGGTATTTTATGCGTAGACATGTCCAGACATGTTGGGGTTTCCATGGTTTATGTAGGGTTTACATAGACTTTTTTAGTTTTCTGTATAATCTGTCCCCATGTACCGTAGTAAACGTTTTCTTCTTTATATTTTCAAAAATATCATTTAGTATAATTTTAAAAGGTGTTTTGCAAATGGGGGGTACATTTTGGTAGTTAATTAAAAAAATCTAAAAAAAAAAAAAATTGCTTTTAGTTTATACTGAAATCTCTCTCTCTCTCTCACACACACACACACACACACACACACACACACACACGCACAGACACACACATGTTTGTTTTTGTGAAATGTGGGGACATTCCATAGACATAATGGTTTTTATACTGTACAAACCGTATTTACTATCCCCCTACACTACCCCTATCCCTAAACCTAACCCTCACAGGAAACTGTGCACACTTTTACTTTCTCACAAAAACTCATTCTGTGTGATTTATAAGCCTTTTGAAAAGTGGGGACATGCTGAATGTCCTCATATTTCACCTTTTTTTGTAATACCCATGTCATACCCATGTCATTATACACATTTATGTCCTGATATTTCACAAAAACAAGTACACAGAGCCTTGCATAAGACTCAAAAGTGAAAAACATTTGTATCTCCAAATGTTTCTAGCAGACTGAATAATAAAAACACTTACTAAATTTACTGAGACTTAGTTTATAATAAAATAAAATTAAATGAAAATTCAAATAAATTCAAATAAAAATATCTTACAGTTTTCAGTGAGTAGGGAAAAGTGTTCATTCTTGATGTCCTTAACACTAAATGGTTTTCTCATTGTCTCTCCAATTGGCTTGCAACAACGTGTGATAGTGTCAGAGACAGAGGGGGGAGAGCACTGGTCAGTGGGGGTAGATGAAACAATATTTTGTTCAAGCTAACTTTTATTTTTAAAGCATAAATGTAAAAGTTTAAATTACATCATTTAAAATGAAACAATTGTTCAAATTAAATCTTTTTAGTTTTTAAATTATATTTTTGAAGTCTTAATAAATCAAACATTTGACATTTTATTATCAGTGTATGTGTAAAAATGTATGGGTCTCACAAGCCATCTCTCACATTGTGTAACATTTTCAATAATTCAATATGAAAATCACCAAGCATTTTCAGAGAGAAACAATGTTTTCATTCAGACCCTGTGATGCCTCGGGTTTAGCCTGACTTCGTCATACTCATATTCTAGGCAGAATGTGAGTCTGATACTGCTCCATTGCACTTGAATTATGGGGCGTGTCTTAACCGAACCAGTAAAAAAAAACCCTCTGCACTCAATTGGATAGACCTACAACCAATCAGAGCAACGCAGTAAGTGACGTATGTTGAACTTGTACTTAAACATTAGGCTTGTTTGAGATGAGCAAATTCTGCGCAGAACCGATCACCGGTGATCACTGCGAGATGCATGATTGCGGATCTTTGTTCGTCTTTTAAAATTAATGCGTCGATTTCTTTTACTACAGACGTGATAGCGGAATCTAAACATCTTACTTCTCCAGCTGGAGTCATCGTTGGTGAAAACCAATTCAACCCAAGCGCTCTTTGATGACGTGGGTGGTTACGTAACCGCAGATAGCCTGTCCATCATCGATTAAAGCCCGCCCTGGCAATTTGATTGGCTCGGCCTTCTGGAAGCCGAGCATAATTACTCCACAATGGATCGAGTCCAGACCGAACTTCCCGTCCAAAAAATGTTGTGGGCGGGGTTCGAGCTGGCACCCAGGCTACCTCGGGTTAGTTCTATAAAAGGAACTTGTCTCTATTTTAAAATTAAATGATTCTAAATATAAATAATATCAAATATGTTGCTAAAAAATATTGAAACAATTGAAATATAGGCTAAATTAACATATAAATACATATAAAAATAAATATATATTTTTTAAAAACTTACATTTTCAGAGATCTGAAGAAGTAGTTCACAAGAAGTTAATTTTGCAATGACAAAAAAGTAAAAATAAAACAAAAAGCATTAATAAAATAAAATCATTCATTAAAAAAAGCCCCAGATCCTCCCAGGAACAAACTCCAGTGCGAATGAGAGATGGGAGGGTGGAGTCAGACAGATGAGGCTCTGTCACGGTGTGTGTTAAGACAGCTAACTCATTCCAGAGTGAATGTTTTTGTGCTAAATTTATTTCAAAGCACAATCTTTTAAAATTAAAATATTGTTTAAATTAAATCTTTAAAGATTTAATAATAAAAAAATAAAAATATTCTTTTTCTACAGTATCAGGATAACATCTGATGCCAATGGTAGAAATGATTTTGCTTAAATTTAGCCTAACGTATACTTTATATTAAACAACATCTGTTCAAAAACCTGTATATAGTCATCTTAGATCTTATTTCTCAAAGATTCAAGCAGAAGGGTTAGGGTTACGTTTTTGAAAAAACAGCTTGTTAAAAACACTATGTTAACTAGAAATATTTAATTTGCTTTGATAAAAAAAAAAAAAAAATCCAAACATGAAGGTATCTGTATGTTTGACGACTCGCAGATGCAACTAACATGTCCCTGTAAAAACGAGGACTCAGCTTTGCTCTTATTTAGTTTAAGTTGCATCTAAGAAAATCACTATGCATTTTCAGAGAGGGATCCTCAACAATCATTAATGATGGCCTCAGGATATAGGCCGATGAGGTGATTTACAGATTAGTCACTTCTACTGAGCCTGTCTGTTGCCCCTTGAGCATCCTTTGGGGGGGAGATGACACTAGCAGGATACATGCCCCTTTGTCCCCCAACAATTTTGCATGGGTGTTAAACACCCTACTGGTAGTCATTTATTTCAACTGTATTAATTTCAAAACAGCATTTTTTAATCGAGTGAATCTACACATCTGGGGTCTTTCAGAGACATCAAGATCAGTGGGTCTCATGAGAATATTTAATTGTGCTTAAAAACCAAAGATCCCCTACATGACCGCGTCCACATCAGACTCTGTGCTTGAAAATATCTTTGCTGTTAAATATGTTTAAAAAACCTCACATGTAAACGTACATTTTTTAAGGTGACGCATGCCTCATAGATCTATATGATTGACTTATTTCTATACCTTCAATTCCTAATAAATATAAAGTAAACCAAAAGAATACTGCTAACAAATATGTTTGCGGCAATGATTTTAACAAATAGATTACTTTATTCCAAACAGTTCCTCACACAGTGAAACCATTAAGGATAGCCAAAGGCTCATGACAATGACACATTACTACGTAAGTTAGTTTTACCAAAAATCGAATACAGTATTACATTAAAAAGAAATAAATAAATAAAAGAACAAAGTTACACGCTGTGTAGTAAAGTTATAGCTACATCTCAAACATGATCTTTGTACAATTTTGTACAAATTAAGTGAAAATGATAAATTCACACATCTAAATTCAAGAGGCCTAGTAACTAAAAAGTATCGACATCATGTAAGAAAAGTGTCATACTGCGTGCAGAAGTCCACTCTTGATTTATTGTGATAGGCATTTGTACCCCCTTCACTGGTCTTAGTCACATTATAAAGACTAACAAGATTGCCGATAGCATTTTATAATATATTTTATAAATATCTGTAAGATATTTGTATATGTTTTTAGCCGAATACTCCTCTCGGGCTGCTGTCAGTGTAAGTTTTTTTCAAATCATGTGATGAACACAGACCATTCATTTAAGCATCTTTTTAGATGTATGACTGAACTTTTGACAAAACCAGTTCTATTTAATGAATCATTTCTTTCAACATCCCAGCATGACGTTAAAGAATGCGTGTACATATTATAGTACAGAGTTGTGTTAGAGTCTATGCAACGCTGTTGTAATGCAAGCTCATTTGAGAACTATAGCATTGCATACCCTTGTAAAGAAGAAATTCAAACAATCATTATACAGGTATTATACAATTTACCATGTGTGTACGACATATAAGACACATTTAGCTATAATGTAAACATAATACAGAAAACCTCTCTTCTGATCTACTGCAAAAGATCAGACACATCATTTTAAACTTTAAACAAGTCTTGCTGTTTTTCTGCTACATTCTGTTACATACTATTACACTTAGTTACAGCATGTTACAGCTGTGAAAAAATATTGCCTCTGTACTCTAAACAAGTCTTCAATAAAAAGTAACTTGATTAGTTATTTTAAGTGAAAGGTTAGTTGATTCAGGCCATTTTACGATCAAAATTGTTTAACACCTCTTAATTTTTAATATATGCTCCTGCTTAAATATTGTTTTCATTTACAAAGAGGTCAGACAAAATATCATATATATATATATATATATATATATATATATATATATATATATATATATATATATATATACAGCTATGGAAAAAATTAAGAGACCACTCCAAGTTCAGAAATCAATGTTAAGTGGTCTCTTAATTTTTTCCATAGCTGTATATATATATATATATATATATATATATATATATATATATATATATATATATATATAATATATATATTCATAAATAACTATGATAGTGTTACAGGTCCTAGGTACAGTCGGGTCTCTGTTGGAGAGAGAGCGAGAGATGATTAGGACTCAAGAAGTCCTCTGTCGTTAATAAAAAGTTTCAGCGTCATTAAGACAAGCTCTGTAACTGTATTTGTAAATACACTGAAATAACTGTAACCATACAAATATCAGCTATGAATAACTAAAACAAAGCCTAACAACATACACACATGACTCTTTCACAAACCAGACTGACCCCAGGTATGGATATCTCAAATACCCAACTCGCAATAGTTAGATATCTAGACTTTATCCGCATGTTTAGGGGCGCTACCCAGTGGCGGACTGGGACAGTAAATCAGGCCGGGAATTTGACTCCACCCCAGGCCACCTCTGCTGCTGCAGTCACCACCATCAAATTCATGTGTCCACCAGCCTGCTAAACTTATAGGGTAACCCTGTTAGTTGATGTAACAGGTAGACTACCATTCATAATATGAATGGATAAATAAATAAACCCTCAAAAACTCACTAGGAATAGACCATCTATACCACACCAAAGACAAATATAAAATTGGCTTACACATTTTAAGAAGGGATAATAAAAGATACATATTCACATGTTAAAATATTTATATTTTATATATTTCCAATCCTCAACTCAAGTATATCAAAAGTATCAGAAACACAAACAAAAACAATACAAACACAAAACAAACGGTTCGGTTTGTTTCATAGTTTTAGAGTCACGGTTTCGCTACCGTTGTTGCTATATTTATGGAAAAACTATACTTTCAAATATATATATATATATATATATATATATATATATATATTTTCTCATATTATTTATAATATTCTAACTACAAAAAAACAGCACAATTAAATATAATAGATTAAAGATACAAATAAAATAAACTGACTTCAGTTTTTTTTAGGGAGGTCTGGCATTAGTTTTTAGGTACTGAAATTGAATAAAGTAATAATGTAAAACAGCATTGCATTTTGGACTATACATTAAAGATTATTCTTTATTAAAGTTACAAAAGCTTTTTAATCAAGAGCAGTGAGTGATTTCTTCGTTGTTGCTGTTCAATTAATATAAAGACTGTCACTTTAAGAGAATGCACTGATACACTACAGTGTTCGTATTTAACAAGAGTGAATGGTTTGTCCACGGTTTTATTTTATTTTTTTCATCGCTGTTGTTGTAATGTCTGGGAACCCAGAATGTTCATCCATCAACAGAAACATATATTAACTGAACCCTGATTGTTTTACGTGTTATTTATATTAAACCATATTACAGATGCTTCGTCAGATTTAAGTAGAACAGCGGTCCGAGCGCGTGCCGAACCGAGTGTGGAGAACCGAACGGATCGATTTTTTTTCCCACCCCTGGTAAATATTATGTAAATGTAATTCTGACCGACCTGTTCCCTTACCGGCGAACATGGCTGGGATTTTGCAGCAACTTGCTGCGTCTGTGGCCAGGGCTTTTCTCATTTTTATGCGTTCCCTCTCTGCTCCTCCTTTGCGTTTACGCCATAGAGGTTTACGCTCCAATTTTTGCACTATTTTTCAAGATAAAGCCTGCCTCTGTATATAGCCAATTATGCAGCGCTTCGCTGATGTTGGGTCATGTGGTGTCATTTTCACTCAGCGATCGCCTGATTCGTAGATTCATAAGTGCGTCAATTAATTCGCAGTCGCATACACGTCAGTCTGATCGACAGCACAGCGGCAGCCGGCAGGCCAGAATAACCATCAGGCCACCGGGAAATGTCCCGGTTCTCCCGACGGCCAGTCCGCCCCTGGCGCTACCGTTCTTGTCCTCATAAATTTTATGCTTCTTTCCCATTTTATTCAATTTTTTTTTTTTTTTTGAAACACAGTGTTTTAACATGTACATTCTTTTTGTCTGTAATTGTAATTTTAAACGTATTTGTTTTCCATTACCGTTTCACCCATTACCGTTTCACCCATTCCATCTTGTCCGAAAATCAGTGTTTTCTACACATTTAGGTGTAATGCGATGTTGAAATTGCACTGTCGCTGTTCTCTGCATCTCTTTTTTCATACCATTTAATTGATTTAATAAAAAGGTGGTGTAACCACACTCTTACTCATTCTATGTAGCCTACTGTATTATATTTTACCGTATAGAATGTGGAGCAAAGATCTTTGAAACATTGTAGCCTGTAAAACATTTAAATGACTTCAAACGCCATATATAGACGTTTTAAAGCCTACAGGTCCTACCTACTGAATAAGCTTTAGGAAACAGTCTGCAAATCTAGAATGCCTACTCCACAAGTTCCTGAAACTTATATTAAAACGTAAAAAAATCTTCCTTATGCTCGGCAGAAAAAACACTGGATTCGTTTGACCAAGTTTTGTCATGAAGATGAAAATTTTGTGAAACAGGAATATCTGTTGGAATAAGACGATTCATGTCCAACACCTCATTAAGTTGATGAAACCCCGTGAGGGATATGAAATGGACTTTTGGTCTAAAAGCAGTGTTTCAGACGATGAGTGGGACAGAGACTGGCCAGTTCCAGAGGACGACCCCTTCGAATGCTGCAAACAGTCAATATTTTCAGTGGAGCGATGTTCCTGCGTTACATACCGTCTTTTTAACAATAGACAAGTTGTTTAGTTTGCGCTGAATTCCAACAGATATTCCTGTTTCACAAAATTTTCATCTTCATGACAAAACTTGGTCAAACGAATCCAGTGTTTTTTCTGCCGAGCATAAGGAAGATTTTTTTCCGTTTTTATATAACTTTAAATGAAAAAAAAAAAAAAGAGCAACTTGGGAATCACCAAAACGTGAGTATGACTGATTTTATTACATTTAGTTTTAGTGTCAATCAACAGAGGACAATAACAGGCTGTATTATGGACTGACGATAGAGCTTAGATCGGGCCCAACAAATCAAGCCCGACTCTGTTTTGCGATGCGTCTCTAAGCACCTTTACCTTATTTTTTATTATTCTCAGGTTAGGTAAGAAAGTCAAATCTGACTTAAATTATAAGCATTTTAAAAATACTTACAATCAGACAGAAGACTTCTCCGTGGTCTGTTCAGGCTCAACGACTTAAATTAATGCCACATGAGGCCGAGTTTAGTTATAAAGTTATAAGTTCATTTATTTATTACATTAATACTACTAGCATTACATATATTCTACTAACATTCTATACAAGTAATTAAATAAAGTATAAGTACTGATAAGTTCTTCAGTCAAGGCAATATCAGCGATGGAAGCATCATCAGCTGGTTCTGGTGTCGGAGGTACAGCCTCAGGTGTGAAGCAGCCCCTCCTGCTCTCTTCATGGTCCAGCCTTTTATAGACTATCTGACCAGTTGATGTCATCTTCTTGGAAATTCCCCGCATATGTCTATATATAGAGGCCTCTCCTCTTTGTTCTGGACTCTATTCCTCTGCTGCGTCCTGCTCTGCTGATCAAGATATCCTTCAACGGTAAGACTGCCTTTCTTTCTAATACAGATTAGTTCCTTTCTAATCTACTAACATGTTGCTAACAAATGCATTTCCAGTTGTTTTGTATTCTTTTATAAGTGATTAATACATGCTTTAATAAAGGCATTACAATACCAGTTGTCTGTCATTCTTTAATGGTTAATATATGCTTTAATAAAGATGTTACAATACCAGTTGTCTGTCATTCTTCAGTGGTTAATATATATATTGGGCTCTTTTTCTTTCTACATTCTTTTGATGTGATCACATCTTTTCATTTACATGAACAGCTATCAAACATTTTGCTTCACTGTTTACCCATAAACAAGTTATCTATATATCTATATATACAAGTTATCATAACAGCTGTACTTCATAAACAGCTAACTTCTTTTCACTTGTTTACACACAAACATGTCATTGAACATGTTTCTTCCTCCAAGGTATCTCTTTATGATAGCTGTACCTCATAAACAGCTTACTTCTGTTTATCTTCAAATCAAAGTTGTGCTGTTATTATTGATTCTTTATAAATCACTTATTTCAATAAATGTTTTTTTTTCCTTTTAAGTTTCAGTTGTGTTGTCATTATTATTCTTTATAAGCAGAAGAGGTTCAAGTAGCCTAGAAAAGTGTGGCTCATATCAACAATATATATATATATATATATATATATATATATATATATATATATATATATATATATATATACAGTAGACTATTATATAAATAGCCTACTAAATGAGCAAAAATTGGCCACTCAATATGAGCTAAAAGTTCAATTATTTTAATTATCATAATTAAAGTTTTAATTTTATTACATTGAACAAGCACACCATTCAGCATTCAATCAAATATTCTTAAAGATTAATTGTTATTAATAATGTTACTTCAACATATTGTTATTCCAACATAATATGTGTGTGAGCAACAAGCAAGATGTGCATTTGTAAATTCGGTGACAGCGT
Organism: Chanodichthys erythropterus; assembly: GCF_024489055.1. Taxonomy (NCBI): domain Eukaryota; kingdom Metazoa; phylum Chordata; class Actinopteri; order Cypriniformes; family Xenocyprididae; genus Chanodichthys; species Chanodichthys erythropterus. The sequence goes on along the minus strand of NC_090228.1, from coordinate 35,362,503 downwards.
GTGTTACGAGTTTCCAAAGGTGCAAGTGTGACCGCGGCGCCGGCGCCTCCATGTCATTATTATATTGTCTGCTATATTCTTTTTATGTATTAAATCCAGGCAATTGGTTGATGAAAAATGTATTAAAATGAAGATACAATTTATACTAAATGAAATTCACTTTAAAGAAAATCTTTCTTCAAAACAAAACTTAAACTTGAAACTAAATGTGCTTATTTAATGGCTAAAACACGTAGGCTACTTACAGACTCTTTTTGTACAAATTGCAGCAATTAATTCATTTAATTCTGAATTTTGCACATGTAAGTTGAAATGCATTTGTTTGTGCATAGTAAAACATATCTGTAGCATTGATCAAGTTCATAATTGTGCGTGCATTTATTAATTATTATCTTAATGAATAATATGACAAGGAAGAAGCATGTAAACTGCGTTGTTTGTTTATTAAAACTAGTTTAAAATATTTCCATACCTCATATTTTCCTCCAAACTTGCTCAAAGTTAATTCTCCTGTTTTAATTTTTTTCTTTGCTTCTTGCACTTAAGCTACTGAATAGTACAACACGCACGTGCGAGGCTGCGAGTGCCAGTGGACGAGACGCTGCTCATGACACGCGACGTGCTTTTTCAAGGGGCTCAACCCGACCCAGCCCGAGGACGGTGGCGGGAAAATATCGGCCCGCGGGTCGGGTCGAGACCGGGCTCGGGCAGAGAATCTAAGCTCTATTTCCCGATAACGATTGATCTTAGCGCTTAAGAGTGTTTTCTACAAGGCATTTTGCGACCATTCATTATTGTTTCATGTGCGTTTCCCAAAAATGCACTTAACACAGTCGCTACTTTGCTATCCGTTTGTCAAGTGCTGAAATGTCATTTAATAGAATGGCTTGTAATTGTAGTAGCCTACTACACCCACGTTTAATGCTGCGTTCTAGACAACTCGGAAATAATAAATATAATACAATATTATTATAATACAATACTATTATAAGTTGAAATAAATGTAATTTTATTTTATTATTGTTAATATAATTTGCAGTTTAAATAATAAAGAAGACCGACTGCTTTATTTCCATGTTCATTTACAAGCTGCATGCGTTCTTAAGTCATTATATTTCCACGGAGGTCGGGGGAGGGGGGTTGCGATTAACCGCCAAACCGCGGTAATATGTTGCGTCTTCACCGCGGTAAGAAAAATCCCATACCGTCACAGCCCTACATACAGTAGAGGTGGAGACAATCTAAACAAAGCATCCAAATGCATTGAAGGAATCAGCCCATTCCCGGCATTTCCCAGCCATAATCTAATCAGCATAACAGTGTCATTCAAATGCATAGGTGCTAATCCAATCAGTCTGCATTCCTATTCAAAGCATGGGACAGGGGCTCCAAGAGCCAATAGGTGAGAGTCTCTGGCTTATTTGACTTACAATTAAGAGAACAGGAAGTGGCAGAAAACTCTTGCTGGAAACTTTGCTTAAAGGGGCTCTTTGTAGGAATAACACCCAGTGGTCAAAATAGGTACTGCTGTCCAAATTCAAAATATTGTTTGCCCTGCCCGCTCATTCGAAGACGCGGGTGGCCAGCTTTTGACAATGAGGAGGAGACTTACACACTGTAAGCTGATGAGTTGATTTTAATATGCTGTCGTTCATAGAGATTTTTAGATGAATGCAGAGGCTTTTTAGGTCAGGTAAAATCTGCGATTCTCTGACCCAGTTTGTTTGCTTATTTCCATGGCTGCAATACGTGGTGTATTCCGCCAAATGGCAACTGTGATGTCGAAATAATATTGGATAAACTGCAGCACAAAACAAAGACAGACATTCCGACACGGAACACACATTTCAAAGTAGAATATCTGGCTGTAGCATTGTTTTTCTGAGAAACAAGTAGGTGAACTTAGCATGTTTCCTCGATATCTGCTAACTTATTGGGGTATTTTAATACTTTATTAAAGTGAAATATCTTACATAGAGCCCCTTTAACAGAATAATTCATCTGATGTCATCATCTTTGCCTTAAAATGCTAAATACAATGTACTTCACCTTAGTATTTCATGTGATGTTATGTCAGGATGTAGGATCAGCAGATCTTAAACTTTTTTTGGATAAGGAAAGTCGTGGTTCAGCTTATCTGTGACTGATGCAGTCGTTGTGTCTTTTCCAGGTGATCCAGGAACCAACGAGCATTGAGACAACAGAGAGCAGGGGCTGAGGAGAACCAGGACGGTATGGGAACAGCAGGTGAGTAGAGCACAGGTAAGATGATCCAGGAACACAACAAGGTAAGGTTGAGACCAGACTGAACAAACAGGAAGAGTGCAGTTTTGTAGAGTAGACTGGTGATGACGGTGGTGACTCCCTGACAGCTACGAAATGCACCAGATTTAAATATTCATGAAATTATTACTACTGCTACTAGTACTTGTCAGGGTGTACTGTGGTAGAAAGGAATCGTTTGACGAATAGGAGTCCAAACAAAACACTCCTCAATATAATCCACTAGGAAACAGAAGGAAAACACAGGAGAATCACGGGTAAACACTTTGTACCTTTAACTTACACTATCAGTTTTAGTTCTGTCAGGATATCTATCACCAAAGATGGCTGTTTGTAAACCAAAATAATAACCAGTGGGAGTATACTGTTATGATATAGACACGGAGGCAGAGATAAAAGCAATCCAGGTGAGTTTATTTGAATGATATGGGAAAACAGAGAGGTTATGGCTGTTATAAGGTACTTGAGAGATGAATAGAGAGTAATACTGTCCTTGTATGGTTTGTTTGTCCAGGAGTTGAGATGAGATGAAGGGAGACATTGGAGACACTCACACACACAGAAGGGTAAGCACAAGAAGGAACCAGGAGACGAAGGAGATGAAGGAGATCGCTGGAGCAGGCAAGTTCGATGAAGGGGAGTCCTTAAGGTAAGCATTAACACAAGGTATAGCAAACAAGACCGGACAGTGAGTGTGGTGGTTTTGTAGTGCTGGTGATTGCAGAGTGAATGAGTTGCAGGTGGCGGTGATTAGTATGCTGGTGATTGGGTGCGTGGGTACTGTGGTGAGGTGGAGCCTGGCGTGTCTGTGAAAGTACCCCCCCTCCCACGGCCCGCTCCTGAGGGCCGCGGACCCCGACGTCGTGGTGGTCTTCCTCTGGGTCGTGGGGCAGGTCTGTCTGGATGGTTGGTATGGAAGTTCTGTAACAGAAGAGGATCAAGGATATCGTTCCTGGGAATCCATGAGCGTTCCTCGGGACCATAGTCCTCCCAGTCCACGAGGTATTCGAGTTTACCACCACGGCGCCGGGAATCCAGGATCTCGTGGACCACGTAGGCTGTGCCGTCTTCTAGGAGAAGTGGAAGGGGGGGCTCGGCGGCTGCCACGTCAGGCTCTGTGGAGGGAACAACAGAAGGGTGGTAAGGTTTGAGTAGAGACACGTGAAATGTAGGGTGAATTCTGCTGTACTGTGCCGGGAGTTGGAGACGATAGGTGACGGGGTTGATCTGCCGAAGGATGGTGAATGGGCCAATGAAGCGGGGACTCAGCTTCTTGCAGGGCAGACGCATCCTGATGTCCCGGGTGGACAGCCAGACCTTCTGCCCCGGCTGGTAGTCAGGAGCCTCGGAGCGACGAAGGTTGGCTGCCATCTTGCGTCTGCGCAGGGCTCTCTGCAGCTGGTGGTGAGCTGAGTCCCACACCCTCTCGCTCTCCCGGAACCAGTAGTCGACTGCCGGAACGTCGGAGGGTTCCCCGTCCCAGGGGAACATCGGGGGTTGGTAGCCGAGCACGCACTGGAAGGGTGTTAGTCCTGTTGAGGCTTGGCGGAGGGAGTTCTGTGCGTACTCGGCCCAACCCAAGTACTGGTTCCAGGAGTTCTGGTGACCGTGACAGAAGGTACGCAGGAAGCGGCCGATCTCCTGGATCTTCCGTTCCGTCTGCCCGTTCGACTGAGGATGGTATCCAGACGATAGGCTGACGGTCACACCCAGGAGGGAGAAGAAGGCTTTCCAGACGTGGGAGACAAACTGGGGTCCTCTGTCGGAGACGATGTCTTCAGGTAATCCATAATAGCAAAAGACATGATTAAACATTAGTTCTGCGGTGGCCATGGCGGTAGGTAGACCCTCCAGGGGTATTAATCGGCAGGACTTTGAGAAGCGGTCTACTACCACCAGGATGCACATGTGACCGTCAGACTCGGGGAGGTCGGTGACGAAGTCCACTCCCAGGTGTGACCAGGGTCTCTCAGGAACGGGCAGAGGAAAGAGCTTGCCGGTGGGAAGATGGCGTGGGCTCTTGGAGATGGCGCACTCCCTGCAGCCCTGCACGTACCTCCTGATGTCGTTGGCCATGTTGGGCCACCAGAAGCGTTGTTTGAGCAACGAGAGGGTCTCCTTGACCCCCGGGTGACCAGTGCCAAGTGAAGAGTGTACGTTGTGCAGGAGTGGAGTGCGACGTACCCGTGTGATGTACTGCAAGCCCGGTGGGCAACCCGGCGGAGTGCGTGTGGAGGCATTGGCGGAGGGAATGGTTTCCTCGGACCATTGGATAGGGCTCACGAAGATGGACTCCGGCAGAATAGTATCAGGTTTTTCGGGCTTTTCCTCAGGAGCATAGAGGCGAGATAAGGCTTCAGCCTTCGTATTCTTAGAACCAGGACGGTAGGAGATGGAGAAGTTGAATCTAGAGAAGAACATAGCCCAGCGAGCTTGGCGAGGGTTGAGTCTCTTAGCGGCCTTCAGATATTCGAGGTTCTTGTGATCAGTGAGAACTTGAAACGGGTGAGTAGCTCCCTCCAACCAATGCCTCCACATCTCAAGGGCAAGCTTGACGGCCAGGAGTTCGCGGTCACCGATGTCGTAGTTGACCTCCGCCGGGTTGAGCTTGCGGGAGAAGGCGCATGGATGGAGTCTACTTGGTGTACCCTGCTGCTGTGAAAGGACCGCTCCCACTCCGGTGGTAGATGCGTCCACCTCTACTTTGAACGGGAGGTCCGGGTTAGGGTGGACGAGGAGGGGAGCGGTGGTGAAGGCTTTCTTCAGGGTCTCAAAGGCGTTGGTGGCTTGAGGAGACCAGGACAGAGACTTGGGCTGGTGACGGAGTAGGTTGGTGAGTGGATTGACGATAGTGCTGTAATTCTTGATGAACCGGCGATAGAAATTGGAGAAGCCTAGGAATCTTTGGAGTTCTTTGATAGTGGTAGGAGTGGGCCAGGACCGTATGGCGGAGACCTTCCCCTCGTCCATCCGGATGCCACTGTGGTCAATCACGTACCCCAGGAACTGGACGGAGGGTTAGTGGAATGAGCATTTTTCAGCCTTGAGGAAGAGATGGAACTGCCGTAAGCGTTGGAGGACCTCCGCAACGTGGTGGCGATGTTCGGCCAAGCTCCGGGAGTAGATGAGGATGTCATCTATATAAACCAGAACGGACTTATGGAGAAACTCCCGGAGCACCTCGTGGATGAAATCCTGGAATACGGAGGGGCGTTGACCAGGCCATACGGCATCACGAGGTACTAGTAGTGTCCTGTGGGCGTGACAAAGGCGGTCTTCCACTCGTCCCCCTCACGTATCCGGATGAGGTTATACGCGCTGCGGAGGTCCAACTTGGTGAACACAGTGGCACTGCGGAGATGTTCCAGGGCCGCTGGGACGAGGGGAAGTGGATAACGGAACTTTATGGTTATTTTGTTGAGTGAACGGTAATCGATGCAGGGCCTCAAGCCTCCGTCCTTCTTTGCCACGAAGAAGAAGCTTGAAGCAGCAGGGGAAGTAGACGGGCAGATGTAACCTTGTTCGAGTGCCTCCTTGATGTATTCCTCCATGGCCTTCTCCTCCGGTATGGACAGGGGGTATATGCGTCCCCTGGGCACTGGTTCACCCGGCAGCAGATCGATGGCGCAGTCCCATGGCTGGTGTGGAGGAAGCTTGGAGGCGCTTTGCGGGCAGAAAACGTCGCTGAAGGGGGCGTAGTCAGGGGGAACATCCACGGAGCGCTTCTCAACCGGGCTCTCGATGGATGTGGCATTCACGAGAAGAGGCTTGGAGAGTGGAGATTTCGGAACAGGAAGCGCTGGGAAGCAGTCTGGGAAGCAGTGATCGCCCCACTTCAGGACTTCGCCCGTGCGCCAGGAGATGTTGGGGTTGTGAAGCTCCAACCATGGGCGCCCTAGAACCACGTCAGCGGTGGATTCCTCCAGAACCAGCAAATGGATGTGTTCGGTGTGCAGGATTCCGATGCTGAGTTGAAGTGGACCCACACAGTGACGGATGTGTTTGCGGCTTAGGGGTTTGCCCGTGATGGAGTGGATTTGATAGCTCGTCGGTGAAGGAGAGATCTTAAGGTTGAGTTGTCTACAGAGGGTGCCTGAGATGAAGTTTCCGGCTGACCCTGAATCAAGGAGCGCCACCACTGGAACAGAGATGTTAGCAGCAGTAAGGGTTACAGTTGTAGTGAGTGGTTTCATTTTCTGAATAGAGGGAAATATTGCACTCACCACGGGTCGAGGAGGACGTATTGGGCATGTGGAGAGATTATGCCCCATAGTTCCACAATATAGACAGAGATTCAGGGCCAGCCTTCTTTGTCTTTCGTTTGGGGTGAGACGAGAGTGATCAATTTGCATGGGCTCGTTGGCTGGTTCTGGAGAGCTGACGGGTTCGGACCGACGGAGGAGGTTGGTGGTGGATGACTGGCCCTGGTGTTCTTGAATGCACGACTGCATACGGGACCCCACGTGGATGTCGAGTTGGATGAAGCGTTCTAATCCCATGGAGTCCTCGTATGCAGCGAGATGCAGCCGCACGGAGGGTTCCAGCCCCTGACGGAACGTGGTGATGAGGGCTTGCTCGTTCCATCCGCTGGTGGTGGCTAGCGTTCGAAACTGCAAGGCATATTCGTTAACAGATAGGTTTCTTTGCTTTAGGTTATAAAGTTTCTCACCAGTCGAGGAATCAGCCAGAGGTTTCCCGAATACTTCCCGGAAGTGGGAGACGAATGCCGAATAGGATTGGACGACTGGGCCTTTTTGGGTCCATAACGAATCTGCCCATTGCAGAGCCTTCCCTTGCAGTTGAGAAATAATGAACGCTATTTTAGCCGTGTCTGTGGTGTAGAAGTGCGGCTGCATCTCCAGGACCAGCTCACATTGGAGAAGGAATCCGCTGCATTCCTCCGCCGATCCAGAGTAGGGCGCCGGTTTGGCCATGGGACTGGCGGTGAATGCAGGTGAAGGAGTGGTGCTGGTGGGTGCGGAGACAGCCGTGTTGCGGGATGACGACGTTGAGGGCTGTGGTGTGAGTGCTCGACGCAGCACGTCCACGAGTTCCTGGAATGGATCGTTAGTACTCATGCCGTTAGTTGTTATGGTCCGGTCTTCTGTTATGATATAGACACGGAGGCAGAGATAAAAGCAATCCAGGTGAGTTTATTTGAATGATATGGGAACACAGAGAGGTTATGGCTGTTATAAGGTACTTGAGAGATGAATAGAGAGTAATACTGTCCTTGTATGGTTTGTTTGTCCAGGAGTTGAGATGAGATGAAGGGAGACGTTGGAGACACTCACACACACAGAAGGGTAAGCACAAGAAGGAACCAGGAGACGAAGGAGATGAAGGAGATTGCTGGAGCAGGCAAGTTCGATGAAGGGGAGTCCTTAAGGTAAGCATCAACACAAGGTATAGCAAACGAGACCGGACAGTGAGTGTGGTGGTTTTGTAGTGCTGGTGATTGCAGAGTGAATGAGTTGCAGGTGGCGGTGATTAGTATGCTGGTGATTGGGTGCGTGGGTACTGTGGTGAGGTGGAGCCTGGCGTGTCTGTGACATATACATTTTTAATGACTTATTTATGAACAAAGAAAAGTAATATGCGCACCTCCCACCTCAACTTAGATCATCAGAATCACTATTAGGTAAACAAACAAAAATCGGCACACTGCCACTGCTGCTCTCAAAATTTATTAAAAAGACTGACCTGACGAAGACCTCTTTGGATGAACCATTGTCTTTTAATAAATTTTGAGAGCAGCAGTAACTGATTTTTGTTTGTTTACCTATTTATGAACAAAACCTAAATACACCCAGACTCTTACTTTGAAATATGTTTTTTCTTTCTTTCTTTCTTTCTTTCTTTTTATTTCGAACAACAATCAATAAAAAATAAAATAATATATTAAATACAACAATTGTTACCACATAAAAAAGAAACATTATCTACGAATAATCATCAATTCATTACATGTGTCCAAAAAGCTTTTTCTAGTTCCATCCGGGCTCGCGTTTGTTTGCTCGGTTGCGTTGCTAGCTTTTGTCGCGGTTATTGCTTTGTCTCCTTTAGGCATTTTGCGTCTTTTGGGCCTTTGATATTTCGAACCCCACTCAAATGCTTAACTTACTCTATTAATGGATATTATATCATCGAGTTTAGGTGGGTATTTTCCATCAGTCTCGGAGAGCGGTCACCAAACACGTCTGACTCGTTACGCCATCACCGGAAGTCCTTTTATTTCTCTTTTAACTCAAAATGTTTTTAGTTTGATTGTCTACGACCGTCAAATGCTCTTGAATATAAAGGACTCTGTTGAGGTTTCATCAAACGCTGATTTGAAATTCTTTCAATCAAACTTAATCATATTTCCCCAATATTACGAGCGCTGCACTGGCTGCCGGTTTGTTTGGTCTGCTTTTTGTTTTTAAAGTCCTAAATGGATCAGCTCCAAAATATCTCTCTGAACTGTTGAAAATAAATAACTCTGCTAGAACACTAAGGTCATCTAATCAAAGATTGCTAATGGTTCCGAGATCTAGACTCAAGACGAGGGGTGACCGTGCTTTTTCTATTATTGGTCCAAAATTATGGAACAGTCTTCCTCTATCTTTAAGACTAGTATCCATAGAGTCTGAATTTAAATCTAAGTTGAAAACCTACCTTTTCTCTCAGGCTTACGACTGTATTTGATTTTTAAACATTGATTTGGGTTTGATTGATTGATTGATTGATTGACCAAGAAATGTATTTTCATAGACTCTTTCTATACTAATATTATCAATTCTACTTCAGGTTTAGTATACTTTACAAATAACAATCTTTGTTTTAGCTATATTTAATGATAATTTATTTACATCAATCCACCGTTTTAATTTAATCATTTCCTTTGCTATCGCCTCCAAAAGCTGCTTTATATTGTCCCCAGAACAGAAAATATTTGTATCATCAGCAAATAAAATACATTTTAATATATTTGGTACTCTACAAATATCATTAATGTACATTATGAAAAGTTTTGGACTTAGGACCGATCCCTGTGGTACTCCACAAGTTATATCCCTACATATAGATTTTTGATCACCGATTTCCAAATTTTTTTGCCTGCTTTTCAAATAGCTACTTACCCAGTTCAATCCAACTCCTCTGATTCCACACCTCTCCAATTTCTGTAATAAAATGTCATGATTTATGGTATCAAATGCTTTCTTTAAATCTATGAATATTCCTATCACATATTATTTAGTATATATACAATTTGTAATTTCCTCAATTCCATTATATTTATTTTCTGCTCCTGGGGTACGATATTTAATAAATTCTCTAAACAGTGTTTTTACAGGCATTTAATAAACCTTTTGTAATCCATGGACTATTTGTTTGTATTGTTATGTTTATTTCTATAATGTTTTACAGGACAGTTTTTATCATACAATGATGTAAAAATATTTAGAAATTTATTATATGCTTTATCAACATCTTCATATACTACATTCCAATTTGGTTTCAGTAATTCATTCTTCAAAGCATTTACGTTTTCTGCCATTCTTACTCTTTTGTATGATGTGATATAACCCATTTCATTAGATTTCTTATACTTACAGTGATAAACAATAAAAACAGGTAAATGATCACTAATGTCGTTATATAATAGTCCACTCTCTATTAGGGCTGGGCGATATATCGCATGAAATTGTTACGCGCATTTCGTCAGTAAAGCCGGTTCCCTGATTACCGCGAAATCGCCATCACCTGCTTTAAAATGGAGCGGCATTTAATGGAACCGGCTTTACTGACGAAATGTGCGATATATCGCCCAGCCCTATTCTCTATATTGTTATCCATAATATTTTTGTGAATATATTGTCAATTAATATGGCACTATGAGATGTGATTCTACAGGGTCTACTGATTGTTGGATACAACCCCATGCTATACATTATGCTCATTCATGTTTAGAAGAGGTAGATAATAATAAACATTCTTACAGCCATTTACAATAATTTACAATACCATAAAGTAAACTTTTGTCTATACTGAACAGCATTAGTCATATCAGCATAAGCATTCAAGGGATAGTTCACCCAAAAATTTAAAATTTGATATTTATCTGCTTACCCCCAGTGCATCCAAGATGTAGGTGACATTTTTTCTTCAGTCGATCACAAATGATGATTTTTAACTGCAACCGCTGCCCTCTGTCATTCAAATCATTGCAGTAGATGGGAACTTCATCTATAAGAGTGAATAAACCTTGCTTAGACAAATCCAAATGAAACCCTGCGGCTCGTGACGACACATTAATGTCCTAAGACACGAAACGATCGGTTTCGTTCAGCTTCCTGCTAGTGAGGTCAAAAAACGCGTTCTGAAGACGGAAGTGATGTCTCGCCCATATACTTCAATGAGCGCGAGACATCACTTCCGTTGTCAGAGCGCGATCTGACCTCACTCACCGGAAGCTGAACGGAGTTGGACATAGTGGTGTATTAGAGGTAAAAAATGATGATAAATAATGTTCGGTTTCTCTCACAAACCGATCGTTTCGTGTCTTAGGACATTAATGTGTCGTCACGAGCCGCAGGGTTTCATTTGGATTTGTCTAAGCAAGGTTTATTCACTCTTATAGATTAAGTTCCCATCTACTGCAATGATTTGAATGACAGAGGGCAGCGGTTGCAGTTAAAAATCATCATTTGTGATCGACTGAAGAAAAAATGTCACCTACATCTTGGATGCACTGGGGGTAAGCTGATAAACATCAAATTTTCATTTTTGGGTGAACTATCCCTTTCACTTGGCATAAATGTGCAGTGTACTTCTAAGTGGTTTGTAATCAGTCTGAGTGTTGTGTGAGCAGGTAGAATGTGCAACAGCGCCAGAATTAACTTTGAAACGTGTGGAGCATACATGGAATTATGGCCTTTTGAAATTTAATCACATCAGGTATTGTGATCTGTGTTTTCCCATCCACAAAATGTGGGAAGCACTGAAAGAGCTTTAAACTTAGCTTTGCTTTGTGAAGACGCTGAGATTTATGGAGGGTAAAAATACAGCCAGTTGTGACGTGGATTCTTTATCTACATTTACATTTATTCATTTGGCAGACGCTTTTATCCAAAGCGACTTACAAATGAGGAATACAGCAAGCGATTCATCATGATGAGGCAAATAGACGAGAAGTGCTCACAATAAGAGTTATCGGCAGTGCTCAGAGTATCATAAGCTACAATAGAGAGGAAGTGAAAATATAGGTATAAGATTTTTTTTTTTTTTTTGTTAAGATGAGGTTAAGTGCTCACGAAAGAGATCAGTTTTCAGCTGTCCTCTGAATGTTGCCAGGGATTCAGCTTTTGATGGAGTATTTTATCCATCCTTTAGAAAACAATTGTAGAATTAGTTTGCTTATTATAAAAGCTAGAAGTGTTTTGAGGCCTCTTGGCCTTTGTAACTGTAAGGGTCAAGCAAGTTTACTTGGCCACTAAGAATATTTTGTTTGTAATTTTCCATTAGACAACAGGTGGCTGTGAAATGAACAAGACCATTGTCAAGGGTGTCACGTGAAGGCCTCTTGCCTCTGGGAGTGTTGACTGTTTTGATACAATGTTTCATTTGGCCAGTGGGAAAAGGGTTGACCATCAAATTGGCAGAAGGCCCATGAGAAATGAAGTCAAAACATGTACAGTAGCTGGAAGCTGGTCACCCTTACTAAGAAAATTCTCTTACATAAGAAACACCTGCAATGACTATGGCAGAAAGGTTGGGGAGTACATGGGAAGGAGGTGTGGGAGAAGAGCCCACGTAGATGATATCATAGAAAATAACTGTTAGGGTGAATATTACCAGCCAATGATATTACTTTGGTATATTTTAAGAGATAAGAAAAAGCCAATGATATTAATTTGGTATGTTTTTAAGAGATAAGAAAAATGTATAAAAACTGTGCCCCGGCTAAGGGATGTGAAGCTGGCATCTCACTTTATTGTTTGACAATAAAGTTAACACTTCTGGGACCTGGAACTTCGACTTTGTGAGTTTTTCTGAGACCTGAAACTTTGACTTTGTGTTTTTCTTCGAGACCAGATCTGAAGGGACAAAGAGACATCGAATCTGCCACGACACATTCCGGACGAAGGCAGGAAGATCATTCCACCAACAAGGGAGAGTGAATGAGAATGTTCTGGAGAGTGATTTCGTGCCTCTCTGTGATGGTACCACAAGCCTTCGCTCCTTTGAAGACGGAAGGCTTCTGGTAGGAGTGTAGACTCGTAAGAGTGAGTGGAAGTAGGAGGGTGCTGAGCCTGTGGTAGCTCTGTATGCAAGCATCAATGCCTTGAATTTGATGCGAGCAGCAAGTGGTAGCCAGTGTAGAGAGATGAAGAGAGGAACGACGTGGGCTCTTTTGGGCTCGTTAAAGACGAGACGTGCTGCTGCGTTCTGAATCATTTGTAGAGGCTTGATTGTGCATGATGGCAGTCCAGCTAGAAGAGCATTGCAGTAATCAAGCCTAGAAATGACCAGAGCCTGGACGAGAAGTTGTGTTGCATGTTCTGTTAGAAAGGGCCTGATTTTCCTGATGTAGAATAATGCAAATCTGCATGACCTAGCTGTCTTAGTAATGTGGTCCTTGAAGGTCAGTTGGTCATCAAGGATTACTCCAAGATTTCTGTCCGAATTTGATGGGGTAATTGAGAATGTACCTAGCTGGATGGTGAAATCATGATTTAGAGTCGGATTGGCAGGGAAGACAAGAAGCAGTCTTAGCCAGGTTGAGCTGTAGCTGATGTTCTTTCATCCATGCCGAGATGTCCGCCAGACAGCTTGAGATTCGAGCAGCTACTGTGTGATCGTCTTGATGGAATGAAAGGAAGAGTTGTGTGTCATCCGCATAGCCATGGTAGGAGAAACCATGTGCCTGAATGATGGGACCAAGTGATGTAGTGTAAATGGAGAAGAGTCTGTGGGTGGAAGAGTCCGTTCGTCTGTGGATGGTATCCCGAGGAGAGGCTTATGGTCACACCTAGGAGGGAGAAGAAAGCTTTCCAGACTCTTGAGATGAACTGAGGACCTCTGTCGGATACGATGTCTTCTGGGATACCGAAGTATCTGAAGATGGCGTTAAACATGATCTCTGCTGTTTCCATGGCTGTTGGCAGACCTCGTAGAGAGATGAGATGGCAGGATTTCGAGAATCTGTCCACTACAACGAAGATGCATGTGAAGCCATCAGAGGCAGGTAGATCTGTCACGAAGTCCACTCCTAGGTGTGACCAGGGTCGGTTGGGAACGGGCAGAGGAAGTAGTTTGCCAGATGCTAAATGGCATGGGCTTTTAGACATGGCACACTCCTTGCATCCCTGCACGTACCTCCTGACGTCGTTGGCCATGTTGAGCCACCAGAAGTGCTCTTTTAGCAGCGAGAGGGTTTCATTGACCCCCGGGTGGCCAGTGCCAAGTGAGGAGTGTGCAGAGTGGTTCAGTGGGGTGCGTCGTGCTCGGGTGATATATTGTAAGCCCTCGGGACAACCCGGCGGAGTGTTGGTGGAGGCATTGGAAGGAAGGAGAGTTTCTGGAGTCCAGGTTATGGGGTTTACGAACAGGTTCTCAGGCAGGATGGGTTCTGGTTCTTCACTGACCTCTTCAGGAGCATGGATTCGGGAGAGAGCGTCAGCTCTGACGTTTTTCGGACCAGGACGGTAAGAGATGGTGAAATTGAACCGGGTAAAGAAGAGGGCCCAGCGGGCTTGTCTTGGGTTGAGTCTTTTGTCAGCTCGAAGGTATTCCAGGTTCTTGTGATCGGTCAGTACTATGAAGGGGTGCTGTGCTCCCTCTAACCAATGCCTCCACTCCTCTAGAGCCAGCTTGACGGCTAGGAGTTCCCGATTGCCGATGTCATAGTTTACCTCCGCCGGGTTGAGCTTACGGGAGAAGAAGGCACATGGATGGAGGCGGCTCGGGTTCCCCTGCTGCTGCGACAAAACCGCTCCAACTCCGGTGGTCGAGGCGTCGACTTCCATGACGAATGGCTTGTCAGGATCCGGGTGCACCAGGAGTGGAGCGGTCGTGAAGGCTTGTTTGAGTGCTTCGAAAGCTTCAGTGGCAGCTGGGGTCCAGGACAGAGACTTGGGCTTATGGTGGAGAAGACTGGTGAGTGGACTGGTTATGGAGCTGTAGTTGTGAAATATCCTTCGATAGAAATTGGAGAATCCGAGGAAACGTTGAAGTTCTTTGATCGTGGTGGGTGTTGGCCAGTTTCTGATGGCTTCCACCTTCCCCTCGTCCATCCGGATACCACTGTGGTTGATCTTGTAACCAAGGAACTGCACTGAGGGCTGGTGGAAGGTGCATTTCTCGGCCTTGAGATAGAGCTGAAAAGCCCTCAGGCGTTGCAGGACCTCTGCAACGTGGCGTTGGTGGTCGGCCATACTCCGGGAGTAAATCAGGATATCGTCGATGTAAACCAGCACGAACTTGTGGAGGAACTCCCGGAGCACCTCGTGGATGAAGTCCTGGAATACGGAGGGGGTGTTGGCCAGGCCGTACGGCATGACCAAGTACTCGTAGTGGCCAGTGGGCGTGATGAAGGCGGTCTTCCATTCGTCCCCCTCACGTATTCGGATCAAGTTGTAGGCACTGCGGAGGTCTAACTTGGTGAACACAGTGGCTCCGTGGAGGTGTTCCAAGGCCGCAGGGACGAGAGGAAGGGGATAACGGAACTTGACGGTGATGGAGTTAAGAGCTCGGTAGTCAATGCAGGGCCGCAAGCCTCCGTCCTTCTTGGCCACGAAGAAGAAGCAAGATGCAGCAGGGGAATTAGATGGTCGGATGTATCCTTGAGCCAAAGCCTCCTCGATGTACTCCACCATGGCCTTCTCCTCTGGGATGGATAAGGGGTAAATTTTACCCCGTGGCACTGGCTCACCCGGAAGCAGGTCGATGGCGCAGTCCCATGGCGGATGTGGAGGCAGCTTGGAGGCTCTCTTGGGGCAGAATACATCTCTGAAGGGGGCGTAACAGGTCGGAATGTCCACGGAACGCTTCTCAAGCGGGCTCTCGATGGACGTTGCACAGACTGGAAACGGACTGGAGCATGGAGACTTGGGAACAGGCAGATTGGAGAAACACTCAGAGAAGCAATGGTCGCCCCACTTCAGGACTTCCCCGGTGTTCCAAGAGAGGATGGGATTGTGAAGCTGCAACCACGGGCGCCTTAGAATCACGTCAGCGGTGGAACCCTCCAGAACCAGTAATTGGATGAATTCCTGATGCAAAACACCAACTTGAATGTGGATGGGTTTCGTAATCCGGTTGACAGATCTTCGACTTACAGGTTTTCCAGTTATGGCTTGGATTTGGTAAGCTTTAGACGTAACCTGGGTCTTGATGTTGAGTTGCTGACAGAGGGCGCCGAAGATGCGGTTTCCCGCTGACCCAGAATCGATGAGGGCACATATTGGAAGAGAAATATCAGCGGCAGTAAATGTGATCGTCGTGGTGAGTGTCTTTGAAGTTTGCAGAGTGGAGATAATGGCACTCACCATAGGACGTGCAGGACGAGTAGGACATGAGGAGAGTAGATGTCCTGGTAAGCCGCAATAGAGGCAGAGATTCTGGGTCAGCCGTCTCTGTCTTTCTTCAGAACTCAACCGTGAAGATTCAACTTGCATGGGTTCAGGTACTGGTTCTGGAGTGCTGACGGATTCGGGGCGGCAGAGGATGGTGTTGGTGAAACTCTGACCCTGGTGCTCTTCGAGACACGACTGCATACGAGTGGCGAAGTGTATTGACAGCTGGATGAAACGTTCGAGCCCGATGGTATGCAGCGAGATGCAACCGTACTTGAGGATCCAAACCCTGACGATATGACGTCAACAGTGCTTGCTCATTCCATCCGCTTCGGGCAGCTAGGGTTCTGAATTGCAAAGCATATTCGTTAACAGACGAACGGATACGGATGAATCCCAGGATGGTTTTCCAAACACTTCAGTGTTCAACGAAGCCAGCATAGGTCTGTGTTACGGGATGCTTCTGGGACCAGATAGAATTGGCCCAATGCAGCACTTTGCCTGAAAGGTGAGAGATAACGTACGCTACCTTGGAGTGTTCGGTGGGAAATAAGTGCAG
The DNA here is from genome assembly GCF_024489055.1 of Chanodichthys erythropterus. Classification (NCBI taxonomy): domain Eukaryota; kingdom Metazoa; phylum Chordata; class Actinopteri; order Cypriniformes; family Xenocyprididae; genus Chanodichthys; species Chanodichthys erythropterus. Next base: position 35,346,102 of record NC_090228.1, on the reverse strand, counting down.
TTGCATCTTCAGGATCAGAGACACTTGCAGAAGAAAGCCGTTGCAATCCTCCGCCGCACCGGCGTAGGGTGCTGGTTGGGCCATGGGACTGAGGTGCGCGAGAGAAGAAGGTGAAGTGACGGTGGATGCGGAAGTGGCGATGGGTGCTGGAACTGGTGGTGGGTTTGAGACCGGTGGTTGCACCGCAAATGTAAGGCGAAAAGCATCAACCAGCTCCTGGAATGGATCGTGTTGACTCATGCTTGTATTCCGCTGTTAAGGTCCGGTCTTCTGTTACAATAGGACCAGGCAGGAGACAGAAGATAGATAAAAACAGGTTGTTTATTGAACACAAGCAGAGTATACGATGCAGACAGGTGAGTAGCAGATGCAGTTTGGTGATGTACGAGTGATATGGAGAATGACACAGTCCTTTGTGGTTGCAGAGTGACAATGGAGAATGATACTTGCTGAATGGAGCTGATGACTTCAGACAACACTTCACGCCAAACTGGAATCGTGGGAAGGAGCTAGGAAACCCGGAGAACAGGTAAGTAGCAAGAGGAGTCCTTGAGGTAAGCATACAGGTAAGTCCTTAGATCAGGGTTCGTACACATTTTTACCAATAAAATTCCATGACTTTTCCATGACTTTTCCATGACTTTAAGTAAAATTTCATGACCTAATGTTTCATGAAATGTCTATGTATACATGTTAAATAAGAAGAAAATCCATGTTACACCCAACATATTTTTACTAAAATAAATGACAAGCTTTGTAGTGTACAGGGGCCAGTTGCACCAGCTGTGCGCAAGTTACAACGTAGACTAGATTTGATGTAAATGGGCACTAAGTTACAACTTACGCACTTCTAAATATTTTTGTGTTGCACCATTAAACTTAGTTGAAGCGTAACTCTACGTATACACTAAATATTTACGGAAGCCTCCTATAAGGAGTAACGGTTGGAATAAAATAGCAGACTGACTGAACTGCATCAATAAGCTCTTGTTTTACCTGACAGACTTCATTCTTTACACATATATGATGCTGCTGACATTTACACTCTCTTACATTTTAAGAGAGAGAACATCATGTGAAAAGATTACTTTGTTAGACACTCTTCAACACGAACCTGTTAAACAGCGCGCCGTTGTGTGCATCGGTCCTATCACTCCGTGTTGTGCATGTCAAATAAAATCAGTCATAATCAATAAATGTATTTTCTTATGTTTTTGTTGTTGTTTCAGTATTTATTTATTGATCCTTATTAATTTCGTTTCAAATACAGTTTCTGAATGTTATTTACATATAAAAACATTTATAATTAAGTAGTAGGCTATTATATTTAATGGGAACTTATTTTAACGGTTAGCTACGTGAGGCAAAATAAGTCAGAATGAAGGATAAACTGAAATTCACGGAATTTCAACAACTTCTGCTCTTGTATTTGAAGGATCACTGAAGGTAAACGTCATATTATGCGACTACGCATTACTTTACGGAGACCTTACGAGCTACTAGCTAAGTTCTGCCTTAAGAACAAATGGTGCAACCGAATAAAGTACAGAGTTAGTTACAAACTAGCTAGTAGTTACTAAGCCACTAGTGTGGACTTTACGTTCCAATTTAAGAAAGAACTTACGAACGGCTGGTGTAACCCTACCAAGTAGAATATGAAATATTTATTTAAATAACGCTTGCACACAGACGCTTTGCGTCTAAAAACGTGAGACGCCGCGCTCATGAGTGGTTTTTAAAAAAGCGCAGCATAGAACGCGAGAGTCTCGAGACGCGCCTTTGAGACGTGATAAAATAACGACAATAACGGAAATAATAGAAATAGGCAAACTGCAGAATTTACAGATACAAGTTTTGACATGGAAAAAAAGAAAATAAGATAATAATGAGCGCCTCCTCCACCATTATACCAAAACAGTTGTCATGCCAACTCGCAACGCTTGCCCCGCCTCCGAGTTCTTCTGATTGGTCCACTGTTTTGGAACTGACATTGATGAGCGGCGTTGCGTGTAAAAGTTGAAACTTGACACGGCGTCTTAAAAACGCGGAGCTCATGTAAGAGGCGCAACAATGTTAAACTAAAAAATAAATAAAAGTGTCCAGCAACACTGTCCTGCACAGTACCTCTGCAGTTAGGGTTTCGTTTCTGGATACAGCACTCAAAATGGTCCCTTGTTTTACAGTGGATGAGAGGGAAGCACCGCACCTGGGAGCGGGTGTCACGTCAGTCGCACGGATGAAAAAGCCAGCGATTGGGTTGGAAACAGTCGAGCATGCAGCTGCATACTTTTCATCATGAAGCCATACATTTTTAAATCTGCATTTCCCTGGCATTGCTACACAATACTAACATTAGCTGAAACTGCGTTACCCCAGGCAGAGAACGTCACGTGACGGATAGTGCGAACGTTAACTATTGTAATTTAACTAATATTATCAACTATATTCGAATATACGGAGATTGTGAAACAAATTTCCATGACTTTTCCAAAACTTTGTGGGTTAATTAATTTTTCCAAAACTTTTCCAGGCCTGGAAATTGCCATTTTGAAATTCCATGACTTTTCCAGGTTTTTCATGACCATACGAACCCTGTTAGATGCAAACGAGACCGGGCAAAGTGAATGTGTGTGAGTGTGTCTTAAGTAGTGGTGGTGAAGAGTGCGCTGATGAGGTGCAGGTGACGGTGATCAATACTCAGGAGATGGAGTGCGTTGTGATTGGACGGTGCTGGAACCTGGCGTGTCTGTTACAGTTAGAAGCGCTGTTGATTTTGTTGTGGAAATAGGAAGATTTAGCAGCATGAATTTCAGCAGAAAAGGATGAGAGCAGGATGAGAGAGTCTGTTGCTTCCAAAGGGCAGTACTAAAAAAAAGAAGGATATTTCAACAAAATAAGAACAATTTGGACATCTTCATCCTGTTTAAAAGTTTTCACCCCCGTCCTGCGTTACTGACATGGGTGAGCCTGATACGGTGAGAAGAAGGTCCTTGTTTAAAAAAACAAACAAAAAAATGTATGGGAGTGCATTCGTGTGCAGTATGCATTTCCAAACTGAGGATGTTTACATCTCATCTTATCTTAAACCTGCTGAAATGTTCCTGTAAATATATTTCCTTTCCAATTGTGCATTTCCCCAGTAACCTGCCACAGTCAGTGCTTGTTCTAAATGTTGTAGAGGAATTTTTATTGCTTATCATTTATTCTCCTGATTTATGAATGGATGCATTGATACTTGTTTTCTCTCTGTCTTGTGTATCATTTAAAACAGCTTGTTCAGTGGAAAATTACTTCTAATGCTGTTCTCTTTAAAGAAACACCTCTGAAACTAACAAAGGAAGTGAAGCAATGGTGCAAATGTGTTTATCTTGACAGCTTGGACTTCAGTAGGGCGTCTGCTAAGATTTAGACCCCTCTGTTTTTTCAATGTTTATGAATCTAATATAGTAACGTGTTATGGTTGGTTTGGGGTAACAAGGAACAATAAGAGGCGTACATACGGTGGTGTGAATAAGTGTCTGCCCCCTTCCTGATTTTTTTTTTTTTTTTTGTATGTTTGTCACACTTTAATGTTTCAGATATTCAAATCAATTTAAATATGAATCAAAGGTAACACAAGTAAACACAGCATGCAGTTTTTAAATGAAGGTTTTTATTATGAAGGGAAAACAAAATCCAAACCCCCCATAACATAACTAATTAATCACAATTAATAGCACCCAATATTAAAGTTTTTATATATATATATATATATATATATATATATATATATATGTATATATATCAGTGGCGTGCAGTGGTGTTCTGAAATGAGGAGGCACATTTTTTTTTTTTTTTTTTATGAATCATTGTAAATTCATGTGCATTACTCTTAAAGTTGACACATCTTCCTTGTTAAATGAACATTACTTTTACATCAAAAAAGAAAAAAAGAAACCAAAGACAACTCTATTTTGTAATTTTACATTAACAATGTAATGTTCTATTTATCAAAACCAAGTCAATCTCATCAAGCATCGAGTGTTTTAAGCATTTAACATTCATTCCAAAATAATAACTAAAGGAAATAATAATTTAAACAATATATTTTATATGTTTATTGCGGTTTTTCTTTTTAATTGTCAACCTAGAATATTTTGGATCATCAGTCATGCTCCATTAACACCGTCTGTCACAGACACGAATTGCATTTTTAATTTCACCAAGCTGATTGCACTAAAAAACCCCGCAGTCATCATGCTTTCAGTCCATTTCAAGTTTGATTTTGACGTAACATAAAGCGGTGATATCTAACTGGGTGATCTGTTTACTTACTTTTTGATTAGTCTTCCGATTGACGCCATTATTTGTTCAGTCAAACCTACGTGCGCGGAACACGCACGTCAACGAGAGGCGGGATTTATCGCACAAACCAATCATATCCAATCATAACCAATTACATCCAATCATAGAGCGATGGAGACATTGCCTCCTCTCATGTGACTTTCCCCCATTCATTCTCAATTACCCCCCACAAAACCCACCGCACGCCGGGGGTCTGATGATTTTCTATGGATTCCTATGAGAGGAAAGGGAGGCATGACTCCTCTGTGTAACTTTACCTACGGGTGTCGCTGTTGGGCAGTGTTCCTTAAGAAATACACGTGACTTGTGCTCTTTTATATATATATATATATATATATATATATATATATATATATATATATATATATATATATATATATATATATACACATATATATTGTAATTATTTCACATTTAATCTTCAAACTGATGTAGAAACAACATGAAGTCAGTATATTTGATCTAACAGGTAGGAAATATACAGAAATTGAATACATTTATCAAAGACTTCACAGACTTTACTGCATAAATTATAAATTAAATATAGATTCATCCTTATTAAAGCTACAAAAGTTTAGTCAAAAGCAGTGAGTGATTTCCTATTTGTCTTTTGTTCTTTGATTTACATTAACGACAGACATAACAGCAGGTTTATTAGGCTGCTGTCACTTTAAGACTGGCCGCACATGACAATGATCTTTATGGTCACTCAATACTTTATAACCGTGCTTGTATTTTAATGCATGGTTTTCAGGGCTTGCATTTTTATGGGCTGAAATTCAACATGGTTGCATATTTAAGCTGTGAATATTTCAAGTCAAAACATTCACACATTTGTAAATATGAAGTTTAATTGCTTATGTAACAGAATGGTGGACCGGTTACTGCATCAGCTCACAGCAGGCACATACTGTGCAGTAATTAGTGTGCGTTTTATAGAGAAATGAAAACAGGTCGCACCTCAACTATTATTTGCACTCACACAAATGCTCCCAAATCTATTTTAAGATCGCAAACATGAAATTTAGGGAGCATATGCAACTAAAATGGTCGCAATTTCGAGCCGTGATGTAACTCGATTCACTTGAATAGACATCACAAAAGGGAAGAAAAGACTTTCACAACTTCTGTTTCATGTCAAAGGGTGTGATGTAACGTGTTTTTGTTTTCACACATTGATCACAAGTTTGTTTGTCACTAGCTTTAAAAGAAGATGAGTGCTGACTACACCTACAACAAACAACGAACAAGATCATTTAATGTTTGAAGGTTAAGAGCAGAAATGTCTTATAATATTTATGAAGAGATCAGGACTGAGTCTGAGGGAATGAACACAGACAGAATGGAGATGATGGTGGAAATCTATGAGAGTGCAGAATGTGTGAGAGATCATGACTTCAGGACAGAGACAAACACACAGCAACCACTTCAGCGTACAGGTAATCACATTCATTACTTTGATCAAATCATCAGAGTCTGCACATGTTCAGTCATCTAATGTCAGACCTGTGCTGTTCAGAAGTGTGAAGATCAGAAGAAGCTACAGTGTGTTTGGTTCAGCTTTGTGTTCTTCTGATGCGATTGTACGATTTAAAAACTAACCATTTGTATATGATTTTGAAGAGAAAAAAAACTGACTAAAATGTTTACTCAGTCTGTGTGTTTCAGTTAGGATGGTCAGTCTGTTTCGTCCGATGCCTAACTGTACAAGATCTGACACTGACGTTGTTTTTCCTGAGACCTGAAGCCCTTCAGTGTGAGGCATGATGCCTTTTCATCATATGACTGAGGTCTGAAGATGTCCTTAAATGTACACCGAACCCGAGGCCTTTATAATAATGTTCATGAGAATCTTTGTGTTGATGTAGAAATGGAAACCACAGGCTTTACTGCCTTTATGACACTGAATTTGTATCACTTATTGTACAAAAAGTCATTGAAAGCATCATTCTGTGCCTCATTATGTCAAAGTTCACAATCTTTACCCTAGCCTCCTTGAGCATTGCTCCTCACATGATTTGAGACTTTACACTGACTTCAGATCATTTACGTTCTCAGTGACATGTGATTGACTTGCACTTAAAGAAGCATCGCAGGCGATAAACAAATTCAACAGAAGAACACAGATTGATTTCAAGCACAATTACATTTTCTCATCAATTTTGATTTCACTGGAGTAAAGTGACTTTTCTCTCATGTATAACTGTACTGTGCTAATTTGATTCCGGCTGCTACATCTAACCACAATACCACAATAGTGCCCTTTAGGAAGAGCTTTTCGTTATGCAAATATGGTTTTAACAGGAAGGGTGTCACATGCTCTTGTACTGCGACATACTTTGCCACTTATTGGCCTCAAATATTAAAAGTAAAGTCAAATAGCAGAGGACTACAGAGTAGAAACACATATAGCTTCAGCATGTGAACAAAAATGTCTCAGCCTGTTCATGGCAATATAAACACTGAACCAAGAGAAACCATACAGGTACACATACAACACAAACATACAATTAGGAATTGAGAAAACATTTATCTTGATGTTTGATCATTTTCAGGAAGTGATTGTGTGAAGATCAGAAGCTCCAGAGCAGCTGCAGTGTGTTTGGTGCTGCTGTGTGTTCTTCTGCTGACTGCAGTCATAGTGCTGTGTGTCCACATCCATACAAAGAGCTCAAACTACACACCAGAGACACACCAGCTACTAACCAACATCACCAACCTCACAAAAGAGAGCGACCAGCTACTAACTAACATCACCAACCTCTCAGAAGAGAGAGATGGGCTGAAAATAAAGAACGAATACCTGACCGATGAGAGGGACCAGCTACTAACTAACATCACCAACCTCTCAGAAGAGAGAGATGGGCTGACAATAAAGAACGAATACCTGACCGATGAGAGGGACCAGCTACTAACTAACATCACCAACCTCTCAGAAGAGAGAGATGGGCTGAAAATAAAGAACGAATACCTGACCGATGAGAGGGACCAGCTACTAACTAACATCACCAACCTCTCAGAAGAGAGAGATGGGCTGAAAATAAAGAACGAATACCTGACCGATGAGAGGGACCAGCTACTAACTAACATCACCAACCTCTCAGAAGAGAGAGATGGGCTGACAATAAAGAACAAATACCTGACCGATGAGAGGGACCAGCTACTAACTAACATCACCAACCTCACAGAAGAGAGGGACCAGCTACTAACTAACATCACCAACCTCTCAGAAGAGAGAGATGGGCTGAAAATAAAGAACGAATACCTGACCGATGAGAGGGACCAGCTACTAACTAACATCACCAACCTCTCAGAAGAGAGAGATGGGCTGACAATAAAGAACGAATACCTGACCGATGAGAGGGACCAGCTACTAACTAACATCACCAACCTCTCAGAAGAGAGAGACCAGCTACTAACCATGAATATCAACCCCTCAGAAGAGAGAGATGGGCTGAAAATAAAGAACAAAAATCTGACCAATGAGAGAGACCAGCTACTAAACAAGAACAAGGCCTTGACAAATGATAGGGATGAATTAATTAAAGAAAGAGACCAGATCAATCAGGAGAGAAATGAACTGTGGAAGATGCTCAATGAAATTGGTAATATTAAATTATTGTACAATTACTTGTAAAAGTGTTTACTTAAATATCTAAATGGGGTCATTCCATAAACACTTGCACTTTCTTTATATACATCTAGTTATATATACCAATATATATAATTAACATATATATATTAAGTGCCACTATCATAAACTAATATCATAATTCAGTACAGGTGGAAAAAAAGTACTAGTCAATGATCTGGTTGTGTTTACAGATGAATATATTTATCAATCCAGTCTTTACTTCATTTCCACTGAGAAGAAGAACTGGACTGAGAGCAGAAGATACTGTACAGAGAGAGGAGCAGATCTGATCATCATAAACAACAGAGAGGAACAAGTGAGTGAAAGAGAGATTGGGCACCAAAGGTTGTGCTGCTCACAGAATGAATGTCTACTCACCAACACACGTTAAAGTCGCCCTATTATGGCATTTGAAAGGTTCCTATTTTTGTTTTGGGAGTCTCCAACAACAGGTTTAAAAGCATGCAAGGTCAAAAAACACTTTAATTGTCTTAAAATCTGCATTTATTGTTGCCTTGTTTGCTCAACAACTCCCAAACGATTCCCTCAATGATTCATTTTGCCAAACCCCTTGTTTGCACGATGCTAATCTGCGGTGATTGGTCACATGACTTCTGCTGGTTAAAGATGATACAGAGGGTGTTTTGTTTTATACATTTTTGCAATATTACTCGAAACTGTCTTTACTAACTGCAGGCATAAAAACGGGTCAGGGGTGAAAAAGGTGAGAAGGATATTACCCCTCTAGGGGGGTCCGGGGGCATGCTCCCCCGTAAGAAAAATTTAAATATTCCATATTTTAAAGCATCAATCTGATGCATTTTGAGATGCTTTTTTTGCCAACCTGGGCAGAGCTAGAGAAACTTAACTTCAGCCATGAGTCAAAAATTATTATGGCCTCCTTACTAAGTATTATGCAAGCCATTTCATGCCAGCCTGTCACTGGGTCTAACATTTACAGTATATTTGGGGGAAGAACCTAGCGCTTTGATTGGTCGAACTCTTCTTCTTTTGCTGTTGCTTGATTTGAGGACTGCGCGTGCACAGAAGCGTCACCAGGTTTTTGCGTAGTTTAGAGTGACAAATCGTACCAGCGTACTTTGAAGTCAAAATGCGTATCCGCTATGCAAATTGCGTACAGGTTGGCAGGTCTGCTTATTGATAGAACAGTGGACCACTTTACCTTCTGCCTTGTCAGTCCCCTCACCTCAAAATCTACCTCCTCAAAAACGGTAGCATTAGCTAATAATTTTCCACCGGAGCTTTAGCTAGCTGGCTAACGTTGCTTTCTCTCCTGCTGTGTTCAATGACTACGTTTACATGGACAGCTGTCAGCAGTAATCTGATATTAATACGATTAAGACAGTACTCTGATTAAGAAAGGACCATGTAAACAGTGACATTTTATTACCTTAATCTGACTAAAGTCATACTCGAAGTAAACACAAATCGAATTAAGATAGGTGGAGTATTCCTATTTTAGTCGCATTATTGGAGTGTATTGTAGACATGAACACACCTTAATCATACTATTAACGTCATGTGGGAGTTTTCGCCACATTTTGCCACAGGACACATAATACACACATGGCAGTGGTCAACCGTTTTGATGGCAAACAAGAGAGCAAGCGTCAAGCAAGAAGCCACAAATCAAATTCCTCTCACCTCATCTCTCATCCAGTACCTGAGTTTGTCGCGGTGGCATGAATAAAAGTTGCCGAATTAAAGTACAGGAGGCCTGTTGCTGGAGAATTTGTATCCACCGTTGTCTATTTACAGAGCCCCAAACATGAGAGGGAAAATAAATAGTAGCCTAGGCTAAATAGTGCAAACTATTGACTAATTTGTTCCCTCAATTTATAAATCATGCACATCATATATAAATCTTGCGCACATTTAATTATTTTTTTCTTGCATGTCATGTGCAGGGCTGCGTATCTATTTGCACGTATTGCATGTCAAATAATTAACTGCACTTGAAGCTTTCGTAAGATTAAAAATTAAACACCCAAAACAGTATATGGCACGAACTGTGTGGTGATACGTGAAATTCTGTAGAGAACGTCGGGCGGCGTGCTGTGGGGACGAAATGACGTTTGCCAATAATCGATCTATGTTCTATAACATGTAAAACGGGAACAAGAAAGGAATATTCTAAAAGCATCTCATGTAAACACCTTAATCATATTATTGTCTTATTCAGAATAAGGTCAATAATTACATTACTGCTGTCCATGTAAACGTAGTCAGTGACTCAATTCATCAAGCTGTAGCTAACGTTAGCTAAGTCAATGTCAGCAGAGCTCCTGGGTAACTTAACTTAGATATACCAGAAAATATTAAAATTATTGAAACCATCACTCACCAAATTCAGTCAAATCGCAGAGGCCAGGCATGCTTTCAGCTTCTGATGGTGGTCTGCACTGGTGATGCAAGGCCCTTCGTGTTAATATTTCCATGCACTCGCGCTCCCTTCTGGCACACGCACCTGTTCGCATTTCACTGAATCGCAGATCACTGAATCTCGCGCTGTCTTCTGGTACGCGCACCTGTTTGCAGTTCTCTGAATATGAATAAACTGGTGGTAAACAAACACTCGTGTTCCAATACTCCTGCACAAGTTTTGGGAGGTGTTCCCTCAAAATGAGCTGTGAAGGAGGGGGGTTGTTGTTATGCATGCACTCATTTCAAAAAACTCACTAACAGTCTTTGGTTTCTCAGTTGTCGAAAACATCCTCTGTAGCACCTTTAACATGGAGTACAGTATACAGCGCTTGCATCACTTACATTATATTATATTAATGATGGTGCTCCGCTCTGTTCTAAAAATAAAGACTCAGAGAGGAATTAAGTTGTTTTGTGTTCATGTTAGCGAGCCTAGCCCACAGCTCATTGATAATAACACAAACAGTCATGGTATATGCGTTAGCCCAACACAAACGTATTGATAAAGCACTGCAGTTGTACACCAACATATTGCTCTATTCTTTATCATAACTCCAAGCATAATAACAACAAAAAATATTTGACACATTTCTAGACAGTTGCGAGCGACACATATTGCTGTTAGCTGGAGATCTGCAAGCTGCGTGGAGCGTACACAACTTTGACAGGATTTTCAGTTTTAGGTGAACAAACCCTTTAAATGTGACTTCCTGCTTCATTCTACCAGGAGTTTGTTAAAAAGATATCTGGTGACGCTGGAGTCTGGATTGGTCTGACTGACAGTGATGTGGAGGGCAGATGGAAATGGGTTGATGGCACCAACATGACCTCTGGGTGAGAAATCACTGAATTAAACTGATTATTCTCTAATAAATGATCATATCTCACAGTCAGTATCATATCACACAGAAAGCAGCACTGAACATCTAATGCTGATCTGTTCTTTCAGGTTCTGGAATTCTGGAGACCCAAGTGGATTTAAAAAAGAGAACTGTGCTTTGTTATATTCATCAGCGTGGCAAGATTATCCCTGTAATGATGCTTTTAAATGTATCTGTGAGAAAAATAATTTTAAAATTACCAATTAAATAAAATATATTTTAATTACACTCATAACTACTACAATATGTGAAATGTGTTGTAACTGAGTCAAGTTTCTTAATATTCTCATCATCATAGCTGTAAATAATGGCAGTTACTACTTGAATGGAGGGCCAAACCTGCAAAAACAATAAATAAATACATAAATAAATATACAGATGCAAGAAAATGTATGTGAACCACTTGCAGAATCTGTGAAAATGAGAATAATTTTAACAAAATACGTGAGATCATACAAAATGAATGTTATTTTTTGTTTAGTACTGTCCTGAGTAAGATATTTTACATAAAAGATGTTTGCATTTAGTTCACAAGGCAAAAAAGTAGCTAAATTTATTAAAATAACAACATTCATAAGTATGTGATTCTTAATACTGTGTGTGGTTATCTGGATGATCTTTGACTGTTTTTTTTGTTTTGTGATGTTGTTCATGAGTCTCTTGTTTGTTCTGAGCAGTTAAACTGAGCTCTGATCTTCAGAAAAATCCTCCAGGTCCTGCAGATTCTTCAGTTTGCAAGCATTTTTGCATATTTGAACCCTTTCCAGCAGTGACTGAAAAAAACTATTAAACTATTACACTATTTTGAAAAATCACATTCCAAAATATGGGATAAATAATACAAATAATATTTGCAACATTTATTATTGAATTTAATATTTTCATTTTCACAAGCTGTTTATACTGTACGAAATTACAACTTTTGTCCAATGACATTTTAACCCTCGTATAGAGCTTGGCAAACTACGTCACTGCGCGTTGCATTCTGGGTAGTCGCCGCCATGTTTTAGGTCACGCTCAGGAGCGTACAAAGACAATAAATAACTCACCAGATGAAAAAACGACTGTATTTACGTTATTTTTTTAAAGAGCTGCTTGTACTTGCCTGAGAATAAATGGACTATTATTTGAATCTCTTGTGTTCATTCGATCGCTCAGTCGCGAGGCCAGGACACCATATACACACACATAGAAATCATACTGACGCCTATCGGACCATACACAGGACCAAAGTGATTTCTCTAGTCTCTATTCAGTTTAATAACTAAGTGGCACCGATATATCTGCCAGATAAAATAATAACCACAATATAGATTGATCTCACCAGCATATCATCATATCGCCCTGATTTCTTCATGTTAAAGCATTAAGGGATAACAACAGCATGACCCTCTGTAATGCAGCTCTGAAATGAATTATATTGTGGAGTCGCTACACCAAGTAAGTTTTACTGGACCTAAATGGAATAAATATATGATTTCTTACAGAGAGAAGCTTAACAATGAATCAAAGATGTGCTGCTTTATGAACACGGAGAGTGATCGCAACAAGCTACATCACTAATAACATTTCTAAACGTGTTTTCGTACATTATTAACGGCGTGAGCACGTACATATTCAAACGGATTAGAAGTTATGAATCTGTAATAAATACAAATGACAAAGCCACATTTTGGTCAAGTTTATTTTCATTGAGTTTCACTTTCACCATTGTGTCGTTTCTAAGCTGGAAGGCAGAAAAAGAGGGACATTCTAACACGCTTAACGTGAAAAAGCTTAACGTGGCTTAATTTACTAAGACAGTGTTATTAACAAACAAAACTTAGTATGCTTTATTAGTTTGGTGTTTACTACAGAAAAGTAGATGAGCCCAGAATATGAACGCAACACTTTTAACACAAGCATTTTCCTCCCATAAGGAAAAAGCTTAATGGATAGTGACTTAACGTGTAATAAGACGCATTTTGTTCATATTCTGGGCTCATCTGCTTTGCTGTACATATAGTTTCTATGAGAGGAAAACGTTTAACGTGAAATTAAACGCGTTGCGTTCAAATTCTAGGCTATTAGTATGATGTTTACTTACATACGCCACATTAAGCTTTTTAGAATTTCCCGAAAATGGGACAAAATGGCGCTCCATTTCACATCCGTTTTCCACGCTGGTCAGTATATGCAGATAGTTCATAACACAGCCAGCGTTCACAATTCTAATATGTTTTTAACTGTATAATATATAATTTTAATATCTCCCTTAACTATTTCCCAGTCTCTACTGTACTATCCGTGACCTAAATTCCCAGAATGCAATCCGTTGCTGACGTCACGTTCCCAGACTCTATTATCTTTGGGGTCTATTTGACCCCACGCAATGTTTAACGCCTCTAAAAATATGGTTGACATCTTTTTTTTTTGCTTCATATTTGATGACTTTTCGTCATTTAATCGGGACAACTAGGTAAACAGAAATTTTTCACTATGACATATTTTCAGTGTCCTGTACACAGTCCTATACACATCGCTGATCCTTGGGGTCAGTTTGACCCCAGGCTCATTTATCTGTATAAAACATATTAGAAATATAAACATTTTACACATATTTGTTTTGGATAATACTGAGGTCATTATAAAATGCAATTTTATAATCTACAAACAACTTTCATCTGCTTTAGGGCCCTAACCTGTCATAACCATACCTGAAGGTATTGCGAGAAACACTGTCATCGGGGGGGCCGGGGTGGGGGGGGGCATCATAATTCTCACGAGAACAGATGAGGAGAATCCTAATTTTGAGACATCCTGCTCAGAATGAGATTCAAAATGTTTTCTCTTCTGTTGTCTCTCAACCACAAGAAGGTACATTACCTTTCAAAAATGGCAATTTTTCATGGCCCCGCCCCCCACCTGAATAATAGGGTAAAGCCATGGCCAAAAGTTTTGGTGGTTCTCTGCAGTGGGTTGTAGTCTCAGAAACCTTCATTAGGTGAACTGCTTGTTAAAAGTTTGCTGCTTCAGTTGTGGTGTTGATCAGATGCATTTTACATACAGTATTTACGGTACATACAGTAAATGCTTCATTGGCAGAACAAAAAAGGACCTGTTTGAGGTCCTGGTAAAAAGTGACCAGCTATCATAATTTCACTAATCACTTCAGCACATGGGAAAGTGCAAACAAGTTCTAGTCAGGAGGAAAAGGTGCTTCCAGTCATTGTGTTCTTGCGTCTTCAATGCGTCCCATCATCGCTTTTCAGCAGTTTCTTTGCATGTGAGGCCATTTTGATGCAAAGCATCTGAAAGAACCATTTACTGGATCATCAAGAACTTCAAGTTGAGAAATTCAGCTGCAATGAAGAAGCCTTCAGAACATCCCAGAGTGTCCAGCAAGTGGCAGGACGGCCACCTCCTGAAGAGTCAATCCTGAACCATGTGCAGAGCTCAATACTGCCAGCAGGTGTGCATGTGTAGGCACAGTGAGGTCAAGACTTTTGGACAGTGGCTTGGTGAAGAAGGGCAGCAAAGAAGCCATTTTTCTCCAAGAAAAACATCAAGGACAGACTAAAATTCTGCAAGTACAGCAGGGATTGGACAGCAGAAGACTGAAAGAACTTATTTTTTCTGATGAAGCCCCCGTCCGACTGTTTGAGACATCTGGAAAATGATTAGTCCAGGGAAATAAAAGGTGAACGCTACCATGATGAGTCCTGTGTCATGCCAACAGTGAAGCATCCTGAGACCATCCATGAGTGGAGCGGTCCCAAGGGAGGGTCAAATTGACCCCAAACATACTGTTGTTACCCATGATGGCAAATACATTATATTATATTATATTATATTATATTATATTATATTATATTATATTATATTATATTATATTATATTATATTATATTATATTATATTATACTGAGGTCATTATAAAATGCAATTTTATAATCTTCAAACAACTTTCATCTGCTTTGGGTCCTAACCTATCATAGCCATACCTGTAGTATTACATCATAATAGTGTAGGGGGAGGGGGGAATTATAATATATAGTTTATAATATAATATAATAAAGCCATTAATATATTAATAAGCCATTTTTGTCCATTTTATTATGGCAATCATGAAATTTTATGGTGATTTGCACATTTTTCCATAGACGAGCAATAGGTATTCCAGATGGGGGGGTGTTGTTTTGTTTAAAGAGCTATTTGAGTAGTCAATGAAGAAACATAAAGTGCCTGATACATAAAACTTTGAAAATAAAATTATATTCTGGAGGTTAATTTTCTGTTAACAGGTTTAGTGACATGAAAGGAGCTTTGTTGTGGTATTCTTGAGTAAAGCTCATAAAATGTAGACTACATTATTTCCCACTGGAATTTGTAGAATGTTCAGTGTACCTCCTCTAGGGGGGTCCGGGGGCATGTATATGTAGAGAGACTGTATATGTACTTAATCACTGTATTTTGCTGTTTTATAAAGGCACAAAGCCATATCACGGTTTCAATTTTAGTTTGTTGGCAAAATACAACGTAGAGACGATTTATGTTTTACATTTTTGGTTCATTATGAAATGGCGGCGGCACAGGGTCATTAAAGGGATAGTTCACCCAAAAATGAAAATTTGATGTTTATCTGCTTACCCCCAGGGCATCCAAGATGTAGGTGACTTTTTTTCTTCAGTCGAACGCAAATTCTGATTTTTAACTGCAACCCCTGCCGTCTGTCTGTCAAATAATAGGAGTGATTGGGAACTTGAACAATAAGAGTCGAAAAAACTTCCATAGACAAGTCCAAATTAAACCCTGCGGCTCGTGACGACACATTGATGTCCTAAAACACGAAACGATCGGTTTGTGTGAGAAACCGAACAGTATTTATATCATTTTTTACCTCTAATACACCACTATGTCCAACTCCGTTCAGCTTCCGGTGAGTGAGGTCTGATCGCGCTCTAACAACGGAAGTGATGTCTTGCGCTCATTGAAGTATATGGGCGAGACATCACTTCCGTCATCAGAACGCATCATCAAAGGCGTTACAATACCAGTTTTCTGTCATTCTTTAATAAGCTATTACCTTATTAAACAGCTTTATAAAAACCCATTTGTCTTGTTTTCACCAATAAACAGTTATTATATACAAATTATCATGCATTCTTTCACTGCTTTACAAATGAGTCATCAAACATGTATTTTCCTCCAATGTCTCTTTTACAGTTGTTTTTCATGAAGTTATCTCTCATAACTCTTTTTTGCTGTTTACAAATAAACAAGTCATGCCTCTAACCATGTAAAAAGTCCATTTCCTTAGACTTTTTTCCGCTGTTCATTATTAATTATTATTCTTTTAAAATGTTTTAGTATTTTTCTCTTTGTTTTTTATTCAACTTTTGATCCTTTATGTTCATAACTTTATTCATAGAAAGCTATATCATCTTTATTGTTATCTTTATAGTCTTTGCATTGAATAAAACTGACAAATGTTATTTTAAATAATAAAGACACATTGTAGGTCATTATGGCAATCTTTCTTTGTTGTTTATAGAAAAAGCAGTTCATTCTCACCTATTTCCTTACAGTTTTTTCCAATTGCTAACACACTAAAATGACATGCACAGCACAATTATTTAAACTGACACACAGAGAGCAAAACTTCTTCTCAAGTCTCCAAAAGTCTAAACACCTTTTCTGTTTTACACACATTTTGCATTTCAAAATAGCACTTTTTAAATTCACTAAATACAGTTCTCTGCATAAGACACAACAATCTGACATAAAGTCACATGTTTGCCATTTCAAAACACTGCCATTCAAAATGACACTACATGAGCTAATTGGCCAATTACATGTGCCACCTGGCCAAACACCTCAGTGGTTAATTGTTAACACTTCAATCAGGATGTAAGCACTATGAAAAGACCACAGGTGAGAACCTTTTTTTTTTTTACAACAACAATGGAAGACATTGCAGAGAGAGGAAGAGGAAGAGGAAGAGGAAGAGGGAGGTTGAGAATAAGAGGGGAAGGAAGAGTGAGAGGTAGGGGTAGAGCAGGTAGAGGAGTTCATGGCCAAAGAAGACAAACACTTTCAAATGAAATCAGAGCAACCTTAGTAGATCATGTCATCAACCATGGGTTGACAATGCGTGAGGCTGGACAGAGAGTGCAGCCAAACTTGAGCCGTTTTACTGTCGCCTCTGTCATCCGGACCTTTAGACTGGAGAACAGGTATGTAACCAAAATTTCATGTAGTACACATGTAGTATACCCCATGTCATAGTGTATCAGTTGGGTGACACCTGTTTACTTAGTGTATGACATCAGCCATTCATGAACTGTACAAGTTTCCTGTACAATGTACTCTACTGTGGGGGGAAATATTTAGGCTGCATTGTCCAAGCCCTATATATATTTTTATTTTATTTTTTCTAAAGGACTGAGAGACGACACCATGGTGGAGGAAGGGGCCAAATGTTCACCGGGGTACAGGAAGCTGTCATTGTAAACTTGGTTTTGGAAAATAATGAAATCAGATTACGAGAAATTCAAAGCCACATCATCCAAGACAACACCTTATTCAACAACATTCAACGAGTTAGTCTGTCCACATTGGCTCGCATTCTCAAGCGAAACCAAATCAGAATGAAACAACTTTATAAGGTGCCGTTTGAGAGAAACTCTCAAAGAAACAAAGAGTTCAGACGAGCATATGTGGATGTAAGTACTATATTGACTGCAGTACACTACACACAACATTGTTTCCCAGTGTACTGGATAACACCATATTGAGTGATTTTTGTTCTTTGTTTTCAGGGAGTACTGGAAATGGATGCTCATGCAATCCCACATGAGTTCATCTTTATAGATGAGGCTGGGTTCAACCTAGCAAAGACCAGAAGAAGAGGGAGAAACCTCATTGGCCACAGAGCCATTATAGATGCTCCTGGCCAACGTGGTGGGAACATCACAATGTGCGCTGCCATCTCCAATATGCATGGTGTCCTCCACAGTCATGCCAAACTTGGACCATACAACACAGCCCATATTCTCACATTTCTGGACAGACTTCACAACATTCTCATACCACCAGAGTGTATGAATGATGCAGACCATCAAAGAAACCGGTACGTTGTAGTATGGGACAACGTGAGCTTTCATCGTGCAGCCCCAATCCAAAACTGGTTTGCTGACCACCCAACATTTCTCGTGCAATACCTCCCACCATACTCACCATTTCTGAACCCCACAGAAGAATTCTTTTCGGCATGGCGGTGGAAGGTATACGACCGGCAGCCCTTTGTGCGCATGCCTCTTGTGCAGGCCATGGAAGAGGCATGTGATGAGATTGATGTGGGTGCAATTCAGGGATGGATAAGGCACTCAAGGCGCTTCTTCCCTCGATGTCTGGCAAGGGAAGATATTGCCTGTGATGTTGACGAGGCGTTGTGGCCAGACCCGGCTGTGCGGCAAGATGCTGCCTAATTATTTTTCTTGCCTTTTTTTTTTGTTTTTTTTTTTTACTGTAATATATTTTTTTCAGAAATTTTCTTTTTCAGTTTACTTTTTTTGTAAGAATATTTTTGTTCAGTCCCATGTAAATATATCTGCTGTGCTTATGTTGTACTGACTTGTTTACTGTAGTGAAGGAAAACAAATAAAAAATGTTGCAACAGCATGTGTGTGTATCTGCAAATATTTCTGTGCATGTGAAGAATCTGATACATATTTTAGTATTATGGCAAAGCATACTAAAGATGGGGGTGCTTTTCATTATGCCCAACAGTGTGTAGGTGGTTAGGCAAAAATCTGGTAATATGAATGAAGTGTGTGCCATTTCATGCAAAAGTTTGATTTTGATAATGCTCTGTGTAGTTTCGGTTGCAGTGCTTCATTTTGCAGGATATATGAGGTATTTTGCAGTTTGGGTGTGTGGTTTTGTGAATTGTGTTGTGTTTTGATAAAACCAGACTAGTTTGAAAAATTGTGTGTTAGCAATTGGAAAAAACTGTAATTGCATTTGGTAAAACATTACCTTTATTCACTTTCTAGTAATTAACCTTCCTAGTTTATTTATGTACTTTCATATTTTGAAATTTCTCTAATCATCCTATTACACTCCAATAAGAGTTACATATCTATTTAATCTTGATATTGTTATTTCTTCAACAATATCTGCTAAATGTGTTATTTAATAATTTTTTTATGGATCATGCATCTTTGTCCATATTTACACATTTTTTCTTTCTTCATAAAAATATTTTTGTATTGTCTAATCTGTTCATTTTTCATCAGTTTTGAACCTTATATTAATAACAATTTATAATTTAAATTCGTATCCCCTTTTTCCTTTATAATTCTTAATATGTTGCTTGTCTTTGCATACGTCTGCATTATGAATCGTTGATATATAATGTCATTATTTTGCTTTTAATTACTTGTACAGTAATTAATTTTACATTATATCGTTATTTTTTCTTGGTTACATTTGTTTCTTTATTAAACTCATTTTTATTTTCCACCAAAGCCTTTCCATAGCTTAACCCATTTCATAATTTTGATCTTCTCTGTCATTCTAATTGTTTTTTTGTTTTTGTTTTTCTAGACAAATATGTTAGTAGCTATTTTCCAGCACTTTTTATTTATTGTATAACACTGTATTTTTCTATTACCTTCATGTTTAATCCAACTTTCAAAGTCCTATTTGACTTTTTCCATTCATTTTTTAGTCCAAAAGAGTGATTATTTGGACAGAAACTTATGGATTATCTTGTATTTACTTTAGATAGCTTTAGAGAGTAATTTTTTTTCTGTTTTTACACAAAATAGGATGATGGAGCGCTAAACTCTCACATGCAATTTATGTTTTGTTCATACTCGACACAAGAGGGCACCCTTGCGCAGGAAATCTCGAAGTGAGACTCGAAGACGATTTGCTGAATAAATCAGAGACATTTTGATCTGTGTCCAACAGATTTTTTCAAGATTTCTATAGATATCACAATATAATGTTATCATGAATTATTTTGGCCACATTTACCATGTAGTGAAAAACTGATATCATGACAGCCATAGTCATGGCACTTCTCTAGGGCTGAAAAAACAATAACAACAAAAAATGTCAGACCACATTAGCAATAAAAAAAGAGATTAATACATGAAATTTCTTACATAAAGCCCCTTTAAGCCACCCTTTAAAAGTATGAATGTCAGTTTCATTGTGTTAAAGGGTCAGTTCACCCAAAAATGAAATTTCACAAGGAACCTAGTACAAAATATATTTTCTATGATTTTGAAACTCGTTATGATGGTGCAAAGCACACTGCAAATTTCATTTGTGCGATCACTTTTAAAGGGACACTATTTGTGGCCGAAGGTTCAGACTGTATAGCTCGACTAATCAGTCGTTTCAGACAACCCCGATACAAAGGGTACAGCTTCATAGCTCATTGTGCTTCCAGATTTGACTCATTTCTGATTTTGGAGTATTTTTGCAAAGCAGGGATCGATGTAGATATCATAATGCAAGGATGTATATTGATCTACATGTACGACAATGCTTTTGACCAGCGATACATCGATAGCTACAGTTTCATACCAATGGCCCTTGCTAAGATGCCTGCGGCGCTCAGTTTGATCACAACTGAAAAAGGTTATTTCCCCCACCTTTTCAATAGGGTCGAAAATGATCCAGACAAAACCTACTATGGGTATGAAAACCTCTCGGATAAAGATCAGGTTAAGTTCGATGCATGGTACAGCACAGTCTCGGATAAACTTTTCAACCAAGAAGGAGTTATACGAGTACGGTGTCAACGATGTGGTCTTATTACGCGAAGCCTGCATGAAATACAG
The DNA here is from genome assembly GCF_024489055.1 of Chanodichthys erythropterus. Classification (NCBI taxonomy): domain Eukaryota; kingdom Metazoa; phylum Chordata; class Actinopteri; order Cypriniformes; family Xenocyprididae; genus Chanodichthys; species Chanodichthys erythropterus. Next base: position 35,324,960 of record NC_090228.1, on the reverse strand, counting down.
AGATTCATTTATAGAGTGTACCAAACTTGATCCATTCACGTATGTCACGTTAGCAAGCTGTTGTATGGGGATTTTTAAAACGCAATATCTCAAAAGAGATACATTGGCTCTGATGCATAATAATGCGTACAATGGCTCGAGTATGTCAAAAAGACTCAAAATGTGGTCATTCATCATTCCCTGAACCATGGTGAAGTATCGATTGGTAACTACTATTCAGATGGTTATTTTGAAGAGCCTGGATCAAGATACGGTCTAGAATTTAACGGTTGCGGTCATCATGGACACGAACCCCATGATACACATCCCTTGTCACACATCCCCTATGGCAATCTCAGAATTCAATTTGATGACAAAACTGAAATCCTGCAGAACGCATACTGATTAAAAATGGAGGTTGTTTGGGAGTGCGATGTGAAAAAATGAAAAGAACTGACCCCTCTGTGATAGAATTTGGCTTATTTGGCGCCAGAGAGACTGAAACCTAGAGAAGCACTCTTTGGTGGTTGTACCAACGCTTATAAACTCTACCACAAAACCGGGGGTGATGAAAAAATAAGCTATGTGGATTTTACGAGCTTATATCCTATTTGTCAGTCCAGGAAGAGCTATCCGATCGGTCACCCCGAAATTATTTTCCATGACTTTGAATCGACTGAAAATTATTACGGCCTTATTAAAGCTACCGTGTATCCTCCTCGCAGATTTCTACACCTGGTTCTCCCTTTCAGATGCTCTGGAAAACTTATGTTTCCGTTATGTCAAACTGTGCGCAGTCTGAAAACCAGACAACAAGCTGTAACCACACTGATGAAGAGAGGTCACTCACAGGTTGTTGGGTCAGTATTGAGCTTTTAAAAGCCATCGAGAAGGGTTACATGGTAGATAGGATCTATGAAGTTTGGCATTTTACGCAACAATCGGATACATTGTTCTGCGATTACGTAAAGACATTTTTACGTTTGAAACAGCAGGCCTCCGGTTACCCAACAAAGGTTGTCACGGATGGTGACAAAGCGACTTACATTCAGGAATATTTTGAAAAAGAGGGGGTTCGTCTTGACCCCAAAAAGATCAGCCACAACCCGGCTCAGAGGTCAACAAACAAGTTAATATTGAACAGTCTTTGGGGGCGGTTCACGATGAAAGAGAATCAACCCACACTTATCTGGTGAGAGATCCTAAAGAATTTACCGGAGTTGTTTTTGGTAAAAACGTGGGTCTGAAATTTTTAACATTCATCTCAGACGATGTTGCGCTTGTCCAGTATAATACCGTAGAAGGTGGTGAGCGCGAGACTCGTGACATTAGTGTGTTTGTTGGTGCATTTACAACAGCAAACGCCCATCTGGTATTGTACGAACTCATGGAGAAACTTGGCGATCGCTTGTTATACTCCGACACGTTATTTTTGTATCAAGGGATGAGGACTGGGTACCGCTTCTGGGTGATCATTTGGGGAAGCTGACAAATGAAATAGATGACGATGATCATCACAGAGTTTTCCTCTAGCGGACCAAAATCTTATGGTTATCGCACGGCCAAAGGAAAAGTGGTCATGAAGGCTAAGGTTATAACGTTGAACGCTAAAAATTTGCAGATTCTCTGATCAACTTGGTTGATGGGTATGTGACATCACGTGACACTACACAATACATCCTGGCTCACACTGAAAACATTGTGAGGAATAAAATGACTCTCACATTGCACAACAAATCAGTCGTTAAAAGGTTTAAAGTGGTGTATAATAAATGCAAACTTTTGTCTGATTTCACCACAGTACCTCATGTCTACCCTAACAGAGGGTTACCTCTATATGATGAATTACTTATAAATAAACCACCAACACATATTAAGTGGGTAGAAAGTGTCATGGCATATTTAAAGTTAGAGAAACTGATGGCTCTTTAAAGTTTTTTAAAGTCTGGAGGCCTTTCCTTTCATATTTTGAAGATAGATTCTACCCAAACACTAATTGTAAGCTTGCCCCTTAATCCCCCCTGGTTCTGCTTTACCCTCTTCATGTGGGGTCTGATTCGGGCTCAATTTGATACATCAATATAGACGCCATTATTAACATTTCCACTGAAGCACATGTAACGGCTCTGGTAACAATGAATGGCAAGGTGCATGGCATTTCCACAGGGCCAGCTAACCAATCTCAGCACACTGCGTATTTTGTAGGGAGCAGCTTCATAGAAGCAGGAAGTCAATCCAGCCGTTCAAATGACAGTGGAAACAGAGGTGTAGAATAAAGGTAAAATATATGAAAAAAACTAAGCATTAAGACATGTTAAACTGCGCCCCAAAACACAATCAAGCCTAGAAAAAAACCACTGAACCATCCCTTTAAGACTGGCCACACATGACAATGATCTTTGCAGTCACTCAAGACTTTATTTAACTCATTTAAGACTGCTTATGAGGATACTCAACAAAGCAGATATTTTGGCATACTTTTGTTTTTGCAATGCTGTATGTGTGCATGAGTGTGTGTATCACATAGACAAATCAGTACAGATTTTAAGTTCTTGTTTTTGCGTCTTATCGCGCTTGAATGGTTTAATGAATGATAGCATGATACATATAGATACATATACCATAACATATCCTAGTAGAAAATATTCACATGTAACCCCCTTTGTAATTGTTACCATTTTCATAAGTGACTGTAATATAAATAGACATTTTTTCTCAGTAATTGTGACAAAAGTTACATTTATTTTGTAATTATATGTAGCACGGTTACATGTAACTAGTTACTCCCCAACACTGCTTGCATTGAGATCTCTTCTCTGATGACATTTACTGGTGCAACCTGTCAATCAAATGACATAAAAGCAATAGCAATGGCTCGAATATGAAACTTGTTTCATGTCAACTTTAAGGTTCTGATGTCATGTTTTTGTTTTCACACATTGACCACAAGCTTTAAAAAGAAGACGAGTGCTGACTACATCTACAACGAACAAGATCATTTAAAGTTTGACGGTTATAGAGCAGAAATGTCTGATGGTATATATGAAGATGTGATCAGGACTGAGTCTGAGAGAATGAACACAGACAGAATGGATATGACAGTGGAAATCTATGAAAGTGCAGAATGTGTGAGAGATCATGACTTCAGGACAGAGACAAACACACCCCAACCACTTCAGCGTACAGGTAATCACATTCATTACTTTGATCAAATCATCAGAGTCTGCACATGTTCAGTCATCTAATGTCAGACCTGTGGTGTTCAGTGATTGTGTGAAGATCAGAAGAAGCTAGAGTGTGTTTGGTTCAACTTTGTGTTCTACTGATGCTATTGTAGGATTTAAGAACTAACCATTTGATTTAGGAGAGAGAAAAAACAACAGTTAGGGTTAGGGTGGTCAGTTTATTTCATCTGATACCGCTTTTGTCTGAGGCCATTTCTTCCAATGCATTATGTTTCATTAACGTAGTTCAGGAGGAACAAGTCAAATAGCCTACCCAATCATTACGTCATCTTAATGATTACGTCATCTCAACCAGCTGTCAACAATCTGTAATCAACGTATCTACCCAATCGGCATGAGTTCAGGCCTGTATATAATCACAGTCAAAACTCACCCAAGGATCCTCGACAGTTTCCAGAATAGGTTCGCCTAAAATGTCTGAAATCGAACTCTTCCCGTCCGATGATGAGTCTCTATATTCACAGACTCTTTCGCCGAACCGCGCCATCCCAAGGAGCAGCCATACGCCGCCAGGTGCCGTCGCTGAGTCTCCGACTCCATTGCGCGGCCGTCAGCCTATCCGCTCCACTATCCATAGTCCAAGGCGGCTAGACCAGCCCTCTCCTCCACCGGTGAGACACACACCTTCTTCCTCATCGTCATCATCATCATCATCCTCCTACTCTATGGCTCAACCAACCATTCCTGCAATCGAGAAATGGACAGTGCTGGGATTAAGGCAAGCTCTGATCAGCGCGGATGTCCATTTCTCGAGACGGATGAATAAATCCGAGTTATATAAATTATATTCAAGCCTGCAGTCAACTTGCACTCCCTTTAACCCTTTGAGCGGTACGGTCCCACATATGGAATTTTTATTTCAGTGCCCCTGGGCGTACGGTACCACATATGGGATTTCGAACGTTCAGCGACGTCACATAACTGCCAGATTCAAACTGTACTTTCGCGCTCTGGCTGCGAGACGGACACGCGCAGCTCTTGTCATATATCACAGCTATGCAGTGTTTTCAGGCACATAATGTTTCTTTTAAGGTTTCAGACATTTAAATATGCATAAGCACCATTAAAACAATACATTAAGCGTTTATAATTTACACATTGATGTCCGACATCAGTGGAAGCAGCAATAACAAATATAATTTGGCGACATTTATTCATATCAGACACACATAATGGGCCTAAGTGACTATAAAGTTTACTCTATTATTCTTCCAGTTCACCAGCCACTTACTTGCATATATTTCGGAAGAAAATGATGAATTAACCTGCTGTAAATCCGACTGACAGGACTCTTGTGAACTGCAGCGCAAACTAAGATGGCGACACCCATCTCGCATTACAGATCAAGATAAAGATAATTTATAAAGGTTTTAAAACGACAATGCACACTCACTTACACATATTTGAGAATCGGAATATCAGATAGTTGATGACATGGTAAGCAATTTTGCGAATATTTTAAATAAAAAAGGAAAAACTAAATAATAGCGATCCATCTGTCATACAGTGTTATTGTTGCTGCATTCAGCGCTCGTGACACGCAAGACGCGTCGCTATGGAAACATTAAAGGCGAACGTTCTAAAATAACGGTCGCCTTAAAAAAAACTCACTCTGGGGGGACAGTTAGAATATTTTAAACTCACGATCGAAAGGGTTATACCCCTTTCTCCCTCTAAGAAAACGACTTCAAGCAGCAAAGGTAAAAAACCACGTACCTCTCAAACTCAGTCTTCTTCTACAGCAAGACCAGTTCAACGCCGATCGTCTGGTAAGGGCAGCGGGCCTTCAGCGAGCCTGGGCCGAGCCCGAGATTCCGCCGCTGCTACACCGCACCCTCCTCCTTCTACTCAGCCTCTTTCCGCGGGTTTCTCCAGCACCGCCCCCCGTACGGAATTACCCGCCTCTACCAGTGGTTGTCTTCCCCCTAGCGTGAGGCTGCCTCCGCTAGCAGGGCAGGCTCAACCTGTACTGCTCACTGTCTCGAATTCTACTCAACGTTCGTGGCCTGCGGCTCCTGACGTGAGGTTGCCTCCGCAAGAATCGCAAGCCCGAACAACTTTTCCTTCTCCTTCCCCTCTCGCTAACCCTTTTCCCCAGCTGTGGCCTACAGCAGCCCCTAGCGGCACAGGCCCAGCCGCTTTATTCTTTACCTCAACCTTCTCTTTCCTTCCCCGTCGCTTCCCAGGGTCCAGGTTCCATCTCAAGCGCGAGGCTGCCTCCGTTTTCAGTGTCGGCCCCGGATTTTCTCCCTCAAAACATTCTCCCTCAGGCAAAATCACAATTTTCTTTGTTCACAGCTACACCGATGCCCATTCCTCCAAACGCCATCACTTTGGAACCGCCCCCTGTCGCCGGCAACATCGATCTATCATCACTCCTTTCCCTGCTTCCCCCATCTGATTCTAATCGCCGGATTAATTGTGGTGACTTTTCAGTCACTTTAAAAAATCCAAATAATTCCTCATCCCGAATCCTTTCATTTTCTGAATTTTGCATCGCATTCAGTAGATTCACCGAAATCATTTGTGCTGTTTTCCCCCATAGGAGACGCGAGCTGAATGACTATCTCGCGATAGTGGCAGAGCTCGCGTTATCCTATGGGAGATCTCATTTTTACACTCACCACAAGCTTTTTTCAGCAAAATGCGCCGTTCGTATCGCTCAGTGGAATCAGTGCCCCTACTGGGGCGCGCTGGACATGTATCTCCACAATAAAATCTTCCTGGGCGTTCGAAATATTTCCTGCGCAGTCTGTATGTCGCTCGCCCATTCCACCATGACTTGTCCCCATGTAAATCCGTCAATTCCTCCTATTCCAGTCCCCAACCAAGAGAAATCAACGAGTTACGTTCCACGGCCAGCTACAAACTCCGACTCTTTCGGAAGAGGCACAGCTTTTTCCTCCAGACGTCAGGTCTGCAACCACTTCAATACAGGCGGCTGCCTAAGAAATCGCTGTCGTTTTTTGCATATTTGCAATTACTGCGGCGGTATGCCCTGTACAAAAATCTACCAATAAAAATTCCAAAAATTACTTGTCGACTGTGAATATTTTACGTTTGTCATCTGAATTGTCTCAGCACCCCGATCCCGAATTTACCGAATATTTGCTGTCTGGTCTCGAACATGGTTTTGAACCAGGTCTAGAAAGCATTCCCTCACAAAATATGATTTGTGATAATCTTCATTCTGCTCTTACAGAACCCGACACAGTGGACGAATTGATCAATAAGGAAGTTAATTCTGGCTTCATGATCGGACCTTTTGATATTCCTCCTTTCGAACACTTTCGCATCAGCCCTATTGGAGTGGCTACAAGGAAATTCTTTATGTTTAATAATCGACCTCTCAGCCCCGCACAATTCTCCGTTTCCAAGCATAAACAGCCTCATTCCACTCGAAGAATTTTCTCTTCAGTACCATGATATTGACCAAGCAATACTGTTAATCAAAAACGCCGGTCGTGGTTCTTGGCTCGCCAAAGTCGACATTACTTCAGCATTTAAAGTGATGCCCATCCACCCAGACTCCTGGCATTTATTTGGCGTCCATTGGCATGAAAAATATTACTTCGCCGTCCGCCTAACCTTCGGCTGCAAAAGCAGCCCCAAGATTTTTGACATGCTGTCAGAAGCAATTTGCTGGATTCTTTCCAACAACTACGCAATTCCTTACCTTATTCACCTGCTCGACGACTTCTTAATAATTTCGCCTCCTGATGCCATCCCAGCAGCGCATCTCACTACAGTCCAAAAGGTTTTTTCCGAGCTGGGAGTTCCGATCGCCCAGGACAAAACCAGTGGCCCAGCCACGTCCATTGAATTCCTGGGCATCAATCTGGACACCGTCAAATTCCAGGCCTCTCTACCGAAAGAGAAAATCGACAGAATAATTCTGGTCTCTTCCACGTTGCTAGACAGCCCAAGTTGCTCAAAGCGCGAACTTCTGTCTCTGCTCGGCCACCTAAACTTCGCTATGCGTATAATCCCGCAAGGCCGCCCTTTCATCTCGCATCTTCTCTCTCTCGCATCCTCCGTCGCTGCGTTAGAAGACCAAATCTCCCTAACTAATCCATGCCGTGACAAACTAAAATTATGGATAACGTTCCTTAAACAGTGGAACGGATTATCTTTTTTCTATAATACGTTGGTGTCCCTTCCAATCGATATTCAGCTCTACACCGACGCAGCTCCCTCCATTGGCTTTGGGGGATTTTATCAAGGCCGTTGGTTCGCATCTACTTGGCCACCTCAGCTCTTAGATGCGACGCATTTCCCAGCCTCTTCAGCGTTGTTTGAACTTTATCCTCTCGTCGTCGCAGCTTTTCTATGGGGGAAAGAATGGTCCACAAACAACATAATCGTCTACTGCGACAATGAAGCAACGGTGCATTGCATTAATAAAACCCGCTCGCATGCACCAGCTATGATGCCACTCCTAAGACGCCTTATTTGGATAGCAGCTTGCGATCAATTTATCATAACAGCTAAGCACGTACCCAGGTCAAAAAATGAAATTGCTGACTCTCTCTCGCGCTTTGCTTTCCAGAAATTCAGACAGCTGGCTCCAGAAGCGGACCCCAACCCGACGCCAGTACCTCACTATTCAGAATTAATCTTCCCATAAACCACTCTATGAGACCACTGCTTGACGCTTCTCTCAATTCGATCTTTGAAGCTTTTTCTCCACGAACCCTCCAATCATATTTAACAGCTTGGAGATGTTTTAAAATTTTTCATCTAATGTTTAACTTGCCGTTCCCAGATTTCTCTCTGCTCACCATTACGTCTTTCATCTCTTACCTCAACACAGCCAAGAACCTCCAGGTTGGTTCCATTAAAGGCTATTTAAGTGGAATCCAGTTTTTTCACAAATTAATTTTCGGCTCACCCTCCTGTGAAATAACAAACTCGCAGACATCACTGCTTATTAAAGGCATCCAAAAAACCCATCCTACCCGCCCAGATGTTAGACAACCTCTAACATTAGACTTACTCACCAGATGTATCCGTACTCTCCGTCTAGGATATCATTCTATTAACACCGCTCGCACTTTGGATGCCATGTTCATTTTGGCTTTTTTCGGTTTCCTCAGATGCTCTGAACTTGCCATTACCTCCAATTTTAATCCTAAAATTCACCCCACCATTTCAGATCTATGCTTGTTAGACAATGAAACCATCTCCTACTTTATCAAACAGAGTAAAACTGACCAGACCAAAAAAGGCCATTTCATTTACATCTTCATCCTCCAATCACCCATACAACCATACCAAACCCTCCAGTCCTACCTCCATTTCAAGAATTCACAAACCAAATCCCCTTCAGATCCACTCTTTACAGATGATTCAAACCACCCAGTCACACGTTTTTGGTTTCAAAAACATCTCAAATTGATCTTGATCCAATCTGGCATCCCAGCGGAACACTTTTCAAGCCACTCTTTTCGCATAGGAGCGGCGACCACAGCTGCCCAAAAAGGTCTCTCCCAGCAACAGATTCAAGCTCTCGGTCGTTGGTCATCCGAAGCCTTCAAAAGCTACATCAGATCTAACCGCTTCCACATCAAAAAAGCACACCAAACCCTCATCAGTTAAACCAACTCACTAAAACCTTCTCGTGGGGCTTACCCGTCCGATCGCAGCGAGTATTGAACTCCCGTCGGACACCGCAATAGCCCCCAATCTAACACTACTAAACGTCCCCCCCACGGTCAGCGGGGGCTTACCCGTCCAATCGCAGCGAGTATTGAACTCCCGTCGGACACCGCAATAGCCCCCAATCTAACACTACTAAACGTCCCCCCCATGGTCAGCGGGGGCTTACCCGTCCGATCGCTGTGAGTATTGAACTCCCGTCAGATAGAACCCTCCCGATCACGCAGACAGCTTTCTCCTTGCAAACATCAGCCTTATTTTTATATATATTTTTTGGGGGGGGGTCACAGTTTCAGTTCCCGGCTGCTGTCCGTAGTTAACTCTTGCTTTTTGGGGGGTACTCTGTGTTCGGGCCGATTACCGAGCTCGGAGTCCTCTCCCCGGACAGCACGCCAAATACGTTTACCAATTTATTTACCTGACTTATTTGTAAGTGTGAACTCGTGAAATTATGTTTCATTAACGTAGTTCAGGAGGAACAAGTCAAATAACCTACCCAATCATTACGTAATCTTAATAATTACGTCATCTCAACCAGCTGTCAACAATCTGTAATCAACGTATCTACCCAATCGGCATGAGTTCAGGCCTGTATATAATCACAGTCAAAACTCACCCAAGGATCCTCGACAGTTTCCAGAATCCCTCCACCACCCCGTCTCCTCACACTCTCTGGGTTACTTCATATACTAATCTAAAAGGGGGGGGGGTACTCTGTGTTCGGGCCGATTACCGAGCTCGGAGCCCTCTCCCCGGACAGCACGCCAAATACGTTTACCAATTTATTTACCTGACTTATTTGTAAGTGTGAACTCGTGAATTAATCGTACGAGACCTGACACTGACGTTGTTTTTCCTGAGACTTGAAGCCTTACCTTCTAAAGCCCCGGGTATACTTCTGTAGCGCTTTTAATCCTGTCCTTTTTTCAGATAGGTAAGAGAGCGCCCTGAGTTGGTATTAATAAACTTGGTATTTTCAACTAAGTGGGGAGTTAAGTGTGATTATTAATGCACTTTAACTTGTTTTTGTGTAACTGTGTTTGTTATGTCTTTCCTTGGGGTCCCCTAAGCTTAAACTGCATTCACATGAATAGTGAAATAGGATTTTATTGTTTCTCGTTACTGAAATAATGGGTTTACCAATAAGTAAGTCTAAATATATATATAACCCCTTTCTTTCTCAAATTAATACACAGAAAAAACTCAAGTATAATGAAATTAACAGTTTACTTAAATGTAAAATAATCAACCTTCAGAGTTTTTCAAAATGTAAAATAAAATAACAATTATGTAAATAGGCAATATGAATTTCACAAATTCACAGATAAATCCCAAAAAATATCAATTACCACTGTAACAATGTTCTTGTAAGGAAGGAAGAGGACGGGGTCGGCTTGACTGTGCATTTACTATTTGTCTACGGAGTGAATTATTGTTAATAAAATCCACCAACAGCAAAGCATATGAGCATGAAGACAGTTGCAAAAACTTTCACCCCATCAAGGTCTGTGTCGTAAGACAGGCTCCACCAGACAGCAGTCCTTCTCTCTCACACACGCTCCTGCTTCTCCTGGCGTTTTATACTCTCTCCAAGCCAATTACTGAAACAAGAGACATTTGTTTGTCATTTGCGTTTAACCCTTTCACTCACCGCGTGTCTCCTGACTCTCTTTCCCACTGCAGACTACGCTGAACCACGCCCCCCTCGCCACATACCCTCACCGCCCGACTCCGGCCGGGGAGCCATCCGGCCTGTCCATTAGCCGCTGAAAGGTAGCCGGAGCCCCAAACAGCCTGAACAGAAGTGTGACAAATTGGTGTAATCCGAATGGTGTTGTGAAAGCTGTCTTATCTTTAGATAGTGGAGACAAGGGGATCTGCCAATATCCCTTTGTTAAGTCCAGTATCAGTACAGATAAGCAATTCATCAACCCGTGGCATTGGATATGTGTCGAATTTCAACACAGCATTCACCTTGCGATATTGAGGTGATACATTTGAGGTGCCCCTCTCCTATCAGACCTTACTACCTCATAATCGAGATTACCAACTTGCCGTGTGACCTCAAATGGTCCTTGCCACTTTGCAAGTAATTTGGAGCTTGATGTTGGGAGTAATACGAGCACTTTATCTCCTAGTGAAAATTTTCTCAAATTAGTCCCCCTGTTATACAACCGGCTCTGTTTGTCCTGGGCTTGTAACAAATTCTCCATGGATAGCCACCCCAAGGTGTGGAGTTTTGTTCTCAAGTCCAGCACATACTGAATTTCACTTTTACTTTGAGATGGTCCATCCTCCTAAGTTTCTCTTAGGATGTCCAACACCCCGCGGGGCTGACATCCATAGAGAAGCTTGAAGGGGGAAAACCCCGCGGAGGCTTGCGGGACCTCTCGCACAGCGAACAACAGGGGTTGGGTTCCAACCATTTATCCCAATTTTTGGCGTCTTCCTGAACGAATTTACGAATCATGGATTTAAGCGTGCGATTAAAACGTTCGACCAGCCCATCGGTTTGTGGGTGAAAGACTCTGGTACGAACCGATTTAATGCCCAACAATTCGTAAAGTTTGCGTAACGTACGTGACATAAACGCTGTGCCTTGATCAGTGAGGATTTCTTTCGGAACCCCCACTCGGGAGATTAAACTGAACAGTGCATCCGCCACACTCTTAGCTAAGATGGTGCGGAGAGCCACTGCTTCTGGGTATCGTGTTGCATAATCCACAATGATGAATGCAAAACGATGCCCCCTTGCTGATCGCTCTAATGGCCCGATGAGGTCCATACCAATTCTCTCGAAGGGGACCTGCATTAATGGGAGACGGCGCAACGGCGCTTTGGGGTGGTCGGTGGGTTTACCAACTGATATTCAGGACAAGAATATCAGTTGAGAATGTGCACCACCTGTGCACATTCTCGTGAATGCCCGGCCAAAAAAATCGGGTCATGAGGCGATTTAGTGTTGACTTTTGTCCCAAATGCCCAGCCATTGGATTCGAATGAGCCGATTGGAAAAGCATTTCTCTGCGGCTCCTTGGAACTAATAATTGGTTTGTATCTTCTTTTGTCTGAGTGTCTTGGGTCAAATGCATGTTTTAATGTCTCATCCTGAGATTGCTCCAGGGGAAAGTCATTGCGCTCCGAGAGAACGAGTCTCTCGATGCCGCTCTGTTCCCCTGATGAAGAGCTCATTGGTCCCGGTTCAGTCTCTCCCAGCTGCACACACGCGCCCCCTTCTGGTGCATTATTCCCCCAAGAGGCATCCGTGCATAAACACCCCAATAAATCAGTAAACGCTGGCCAATTCGTTCCCTAAATTAACGGATGCCGGAGGTGCAGATTAACTGCCACCTCAACATTATGCTTTTGACCCCCTGAATTGGATAATGACGGGCATTATGGGATAATCCACCACATCCCCGTGTACACACCGCACCTTAACCATGCGGCTTTTATCCAATGCCCCAGATTGAAACAGACTTGGATGGATCGAGGTTTGGTTACATCCTGAATCCACCAAAGCCTGATAGGTACCCCCCTTGATACTCACAGGTATTTGGTACCACCCAGCTTGACCGGGGGCAGCCTGTGGGACATCCGGAACCCAGACCAACGTCCCCACCTCCATCACCGGGCATCTGTCCAGAAAATGCTTCGGGTCCCCGCAACGCCAACAGGCATGCCCAGACCTCCCCGCCGCTCCAGTGGCAGAGAGAGGGTTAAACGTTTGGCACGGAGAGCGGAGAAACAGGAGCGGCGTCCAGCCCGACAGAAGTCTGTCCAGCCCCCCTGCGCAGGATTCTTGGACCTGTAAACTGATGCTGGTCAGCCCCACCCTGCCCCCGGGGCGGGACTCAAGGAGGGCCGGGCGGACGAGACCTAGGAAGTGGGACAGGTTGAGAGAGAGAAGATAGAGAGATTTCTTTGTTATTTGTTGTTCGATTTAACATTAAAAACAGGCAGCAGGGATAGTTTTTTTTTCCTTTTAAGACATGCACGATCCAGAATATACTGTTACACACGTGCTGTCTTTCTCGACTATTATACGTTCACTTAAGACATAACTGACTATGTTTGCTAGGATACTCGCCAAGATGGCATGTTGACATAATTTTTGTATGAATTTGTACGCTGAAGTGCAAGACCTGAAAGAGAACTTTATTTGCGCGCTGACTGAAATAAGCGTGTGCGCGCTTCGGATGAGCGCACACAAATCTTCTCACAGTGCGTGCGAGTTCTCTTTCGCGTCTTGTTCTTGAAGTTTTAAATCAGCAAGGCTTAAATGAGTTTAGTTTAAACACAGATAGCAACATGTGCTGTTCAGGTCACCCCGGTGATGATGGCGTACATGACTGGACATTAGAGCATACGGCACTCGCAGTTAACCGTTTACAAAGAGTGACTGTTTTGTCCACGCTTTTTGATTATCGCTGTTGTAACGTTTTGCGCATCCATTGACTGAAACATACATTATCTGAACCCTGTCTGTCTGTTTTCCACGTTGCTATTTTAAACAAACCATATTAACCAATAGATGCGTCTATGCGAACTGTAAGTGGAGAACCGTACGGTTCGATTTTTTACAGAGAACCGTTGCACCCCTACTGTGTTGTATTCTCTTTGTGTTGTTGTAGAAACAAAGAAACCACAGGCTTGACATTACAGGCATAGCGCTATTAGTTACAATCGTTCTGTGGCAAACAAATGAAGATGTTTTTGAAGATTTCACAGGAACTTGAGGAAAAAGCTTAAAAGAACACAAAATCACTATTGAAAGTATCACAAAATATGGCCATATGATCTGGGGGTTTATTCCAAGTCTTCTGTAGTCATATGATATCTTTGTGTGAAGAACAAACCAAAATTTAAGTTATTTATTGATCATCATCTCCTGTGAACTGTTCAACGATGCAACTGAATCAGAGTCGTAATTTCGTTTACATCCACCCTGAAAATGCAGTTATATTGAGATTGAAGCAATATTGTGATTAAACTTGACCTCATGTCCATTCTCAGTGACATGTGATTGACTTGCATTTAAAGAAGCATCGCAGGCAATATAAACAAACATGCAACAGAAGAACACAGATAGATTTCAAGCACATTTAAGATACATTTTCTCATCAATTTTGCCGGATTAAGAAAGGTGAATTTTCTCTCATGTAAAATTTTCCATGACCAAGTGAACAAAAATGCCTCAGCTTGTTTATGGCAATATAAACACTGAACCAAGAGAAACCATACAGGTACACATACAACACAAACATACAATTAGGAAACAGAGAAAACATTCGTCTTGATGTCTGTCATTTTCAGGAAGTGTTTGTGTGAAGATCAGAAGCTCCAGAGCAGCTGCAGTGTGTTTGGTGCTGCTGTGTGTTCTTCTGCTGACTGCAGTCATGGTGCTGTGTGTCACATTCACTCTAGAGAGGCGACAGTTAATATCCAAGAATAAAAACCTGACCAATGAGAGAGACCAGCTAAAACTGGAGAAAAATGATCTTCAGATGAGTCTTGGTAAACTGGGTGAGTTTCTTTTGTCATTTTAGTAGTTGCTACAGAGCAGGAATATAATCTGGTTAGTATTCATAGGTGTTTGAATGTCAGTGTAATTCTAGTGCACATATTCACAGCATCGAAAGAGTCTACAGTACAATAAATTCAGGAACACTTTATTTCAATTGTGCACTTTACACATTCTGCTGACTACAAGTAACTTTACAACTACATGTCAACTAACTCTCATTAGAGTATCAGTAGACTGCTTCATATTTGCTAACAGATATTCCACTGACTACAAGTAAGTTTACAACTACATGTCAGTTTATTCTACTAATCCAGACTCTAACCCTACCCTAACAGTATACTAATACTCTAATGAGAGTTCGCCGACTGCAGTTGCAAAGGTATTATAGTTAGTTAATGTCTAAAGTGAGCCATCAAAATAAATTCATTGTAAATCATTTTTCCATTTGAATTTATGAATGTAAAATGTAAAGAATGTACAAATGTTTCCTCTTTTTAGGATCATTATAATAACAAATTTATGGAATTCCTAGATTTGGAGTGTAGGTACAATCCCTATGAATACTATTGAGATTGTGTTCATAACTGACACTTGTTAAGTGATGTGTTCGGGTTACGTGACTTATTTTAAGAGTGTTTTCGCACCTAGTTCATTTGAGCCCTCCAAACGCTTGTGGTTCATTGTGTATATGTGAACGAACCAACCATCTCAAAAGAGATAGTTACCACCCACTAACACTAAAGCTCACAGATGAATGAAACAAGTTAAAAAGACAAAAAAGTGCTAATAGTTAAACTGGTTGTGTTTACAGATGGATGGATTTACTATCAATCCAGTCTTTACTTCATTTCCTCTGAAGAGAGGAACTGGGCTGAGAGCAGAAGATACTGTACAGAGAGAGGATCAGATCTGATCATCATAAACAACAAAGAGGAACAAGTGAGTGAAAGAGAGAGGGAAAGATTTTTGATTTTTAGAAAAAAATCACTGAATCAAATGCATTCAAATTACTAACATATAAAAAATTAAATCTCCCTCAGTTACAGTACAAATAATATTACTATAACACCACTGCAATTGAAAAGACTCAATGACATTCATTAGTTTATAGTATTTATATTCAACACCAATCCTAGTGTTACCTTCTCCGCTTCTGCCATTCACAGCAGGGTGTAACAGCTCATTAGTTCGCTTTCAGGCAATGATGAGTGAAACAAAGTTTACCAATATGCAATTTTACTGATTCTTGCAGGGTAAAGTTGTCAAGATTACAGTTCACAATAACTCCTGGGTGGATCGACTTGAATGAACTAAAAGAGAAACAACAGAGAATCTTCCTTTTTGCACAATACAGAGAGAGACTATTTTCATCACACGAGCACCCTTGATCTGAACTACATTACCCATGAAGCATTTCGCTAAGGACTACAACACCTGTAAATAGTGGTCTTAAAGCGATATCTCTTATTTCCCCTCTCCCGCAACACTATCCCCACTCTGGATGGTGATTAAACTTAACACCACTCCAGCACCATAGCAGGACTGGTACAAAATACATCACCACACATATTAACAAAGATATTACCATAGAGTCACAGTGTTAATAGAAGGCAGAAATGCATTCAACATAATCTCTACCCATACTTCTCTTTTCTTTTCTCTATTTTTCAACAGTCCATAGGCAGCTCCATTGCCAAAGCATACAGTCCATTCAAACAAATCTGCCCAACTGAGGCACTAGCCAGCATTTCTCGACCCCACGTGACAGGGTAAACAGTCCATAAAGTAGAAGGATAGCACGTGGCTGGGAGGGGTTTAAGAGTTGCTTTGTAAAGTGGTCCTTACTTGAGTAAATCAGTCCAAGCAAGACCAGTGAGGTAGTTATGTGACAGACTTCACTCCCCACAACTGGCATGTAGAAGGAAAGAAGTTAACAACAGCCACTGCATACAAACAAAATAAGTTAGGCTTAGTTAAACCTATACTGGCTTGTTTTCTTAACAACAAAATCCACCCAGATTACAAAAGGAACACATATAAAGAGTACTTTCCACATATGACATGCAACATTTTTTTTTTACCACAGTAGAACAATAACAAACTGTCATCAGAGTGTTCTTCTTGCTCTTTTTTTTAAAGTCATTAATAGTCAATTATTATTATTAATAGTCAATTATTATTAATAGTCCCCAAACCTCGGAGGTCTCCAACTTGTTGCGGCCTACCCCTCATTTGGCCATAAACAGTCCCTGCTGAATCCTGTTGCACCGTGCTACCTTCACTCCATTGAACATCCTTTGGGTCTTGCTCTAACATAGACACACCGGTGTCATCCAAGGAAGGCATACTGTCTGTGCCGCTGTAATTTTCCTCTGTGAAGAGACCAGACAGTTCCAAGTCAAGTTCAGCTCCATCGGCTTCCAGGTTTGGGGAAGGAACTTCCTGCTGTTGCCAACCTTCTGAGTCTTTAAGCACCCAGCTGTTCTCCAGGGGTTGCTGGGAGTGGTAAAGTTTGAGCTTGTCATGGTGAACAACTTTTACTTTGGCCCTTGGGCTTCTCTGGATCTGGTACACTAAATCGTCCAGGTGTCCCAGGATAAAGTAAGGTCCATCATTATTGGGGAGAAACTTCCTGATCTTGTTTTTCACTCGTTTAGTTCCTTTTACAAGGTACCACACATTTTGATTCAAAATTGGTTCCTTGGTCACTATGGAGTGTAAACGGTGCCCCATAACGGCAGACCCATTCAGCGATTGTAACCTCTGCTACAGTGACAGCCTGGTCATTGGGCAGGGGGTAAGCTTCCACCCATTTGGTAAAATAATCTTGCACCACAAGAATGTAATGATCGAAATGTTCTGTTTCATTCATGGGGCCCATCAAATCGACAGCAATCCTTTCCATAGGGGCACCCACCCGCACAGTGCTCATGGGTGCTTGAGCCCTCTTTAGTGGTCGAGCCTTTGCAGCACAGCTGGTACATGTGTGACACCAGAGTGAAACATCTTCTCGCATCTTGTACCAATAATACCTTGTCTGCAGCCGGAACAGCGTACGCTCCACAACAAAATGTCCACCCACTGGCCCCTCATGCATCTGGTGCATGACATCTTCCCGGATGCCTACCTAATCCTTTAGGTAGAGTCTCTGCCAATCCAGTACGCCTTTGTTGCCGGCCCGCAGGGTGGCACATCTTCCCAGGAGGGTCGCTCCTCACCACTCTCCATCCACCTTTTAATGGGAGAAATATCAGAGTCAGCAGCTTGGGCACAGCACAGTTCCTCAGTGGTCCACCAACGAATGGAGCAGCGCTTGTGGTAAGGATGGGCTGTACTACCCCCACTAGACAGGACTGCGGAGTAACATTTCCAGGAGCATTATTTTCAGGTCCATTGAAGAGGACACACTGGATGGCCCTGTGTTGGATCTGGGGACAACTTAAGGTGGATTTTTCAAGGTTGCAGGGGCAAGTTGAACGGCATGGCCTACGGACAGCACATCCGCATTTCTGTGACAACGCCCAGGACGATGCACAACCCTGAAATCATACTTCCCCAGTTTCTCAAGCCACCGTGCTAACTGTCCTTCTGGTTCCTTCATCCTTATTAGCCACTGTAGGCTGCTATGGTCTGTTCGCACCGTAAAATGTTTGCCCAGCAGATATTGAGGGAACCATGCTGTGAACTCCACCACTGCCAACAGCTCCCTCCAAGTGGTGCAGTAATTCTGTTCGGTTGGAGTCAAACTCCGACTACCATATGCCAGTACACGTTCCCCCCCTGTTGGAGTTGGGACAACACAGCCCCATTTCCAAAGTTGCTGGCATCGGTGTCAAGAATGAAATCACCACTGTCCATAGGGTAACCTAGAATAGGGGCAGTGATGAGTAGCTCCTTCAACCTATCAAAGGCCAGCTGACACTCTGGAGTCCAGTGGAATTGAGCATGTTTCCTGAGAAGGTTGTGAAGAGGTATTGCAACTGTGGCAAAGACTTTGACAAAGCGCCGGTAGTAGGATGCGAGACCCACAAATTGTCGGACCTGATTAACAATTGGGGGCTGTGTCCACTGCTGAATTTTCTGCACTTTTTGGGCATCGGTGGTAATATCCCGCTCTAAGACTATGTGTTCTAGGCCACCTGGCGGCGGAAGAGACAACACTTGGTTGGTTTTAGTTTTTGGTTGGCTTGACGCAGCCTCTCGAACACTTGTGCTAGTCGTTGAAGCATTTCCTTCACATATTTTCCCAGCACAATGATGTCGTCTAAGTAGACCAGACAGATCTCCCACTGCATTCCAGCTAAGACTCGGTCCATTAAACGCTGGAACGTTGCCAGCGCATTACATAGGCCAAACGGCATTACGTTCCACTCAAATAGCCCCTTCCTGCTGCAGAATGCGGCGGCCTGTCTTGCCCCTGGAGTCAATTCCACTTGCCAGTAGCCTGAGGCTAGGTCTAATGTGCTGAACCATTTCACCGTTGACAGGGTATCGAGGGTGTCTTTAATTCGTGGAAGTGGATAAGCATCCTTAATAGTGCGCTCATTCAGAACCCTGTAGTCCACACTATATGTCTGGTATGTCTGGTCTTTCTTTTGCACCATTACGATGGGTGAAGCCCAGCTGCTATTGCTTGGGGTGGCTAAGTTAACGTTTAGATTTTGCTGAATTTGTTCATCGGCACTTTGCTGTTTTCCAGAGGCCATTCTACGTGGTGGTTGTTTTACAGGTGGACCAGGCCGGGTTTGAATGTCATGCTGCACTAAGTTAGTGTGACCAAGATCTGTGGGGCCTGTAAAGACATCACTGTGAGCAATTCTGCCAGCTTGCACTTGTACTTGAATGGGCATCAACTACAATTTGTGCCACCATCACCCAGTGTTTCTCCATGAAACCTTTAGTTGGACTCAACAGCACATTGCCCTGCACCTGCTCCCAGAAATGCGCATTGCCTGGCACAATATATTCACGTCCTGTCTCAAGGATAGCTGTGCATTCCATCCAAACTGCATGTGCTCGTGGTTTGTTCCTTGAGTCAAAGTATGGTATCTGCTCACCAAACAATACAATTTTCTTGCTGCCAAAGTCAAGACATGTATGTAAATGATCCTTGGATTGCATTTTTCTAAACTTTTAAGAGGAAAAAAAAAACAGATATAGTATATAAATTGTGCTTTGTCATATTGGAATGATAAAATGTATGGAAATGATCAAATAGACCTCTTATACTTCACAGTACAAGGTGGTTACCAAGTGTCCCTTTGGCATCTCCAAGTGGCCTTTTTGGAAAGGTGCCTAGACATGCACTGAAATAAATGGTTGTAAAAAATTCATTTTTGCTTGTATCACCTTCAAATTTTAAACATATATTGATTAGACATATTAGACCCCTATGTATCTGCCTTTTGCATTTTTAATTTCCATAAACAATTATTATGAAAAAAAAAAATATATATATATCCATTGAGTTTGAGCTTTTTTATCTCTCTATTAGTAATTGCTAGAGTAATTTTGAGTCTTTCATAGTAAACTGTCAAGTGTCAGCTTTCAAATGATTCCTTGGTTTTGTGTGTAGTCCAGAGGACTTGTTAGCAGCAACCATTTTATTTTGGGTATGTCATTTTTCACTCCCTGGCCAAAAGTGGGGGTGACTGGTAAGGGGTTAACACGATCTTAATGCCATGCCTGCGTGAAAGCCGCTCATAACTTGTGCGTTCTGAGGACGCCATTGTCAACCAGCACTCACTGGAAGACTGCGCTCCTCAGTTCACCTCAAATTACTGTTGTTACCCTCAAACTTATTTCCACAAAATAATATATGCCAGACACCAAAAACAAGTAATAGGGGGAAAAAGAACTCTCAATCACACACAACAACGCCGCCCACTCACTCCCGCATGCGCACAGAGAGAGAGAGAGAGAGTCTGTGTGTGTAGCTTCTACCTGTAAATGATGAAATATATCTGTGTGTTTTTATTCTTAGCAATTTGTCAAGAAACATTCTGCTAGTTTCTGGATTGGTCTGACTGACAGTGATGTGGAGAGCAGATGGAAATGGGTTGATGGCAGCACACTGATCTCTGGGTGAGAAATCACTGAATTAAACTGATTATTCTCTAATAAATGATCATATCTCACAGTCAGTATCATATCACACAGGAAGCAGCACTGAACATCAAATGCTGATCTGTTCTTTCAAGGTTCTGGAAGTCTGGACAGCCTAATAGTTACAATGGTGATGAAGACTGTGCTATGATTTATTCACCAGGATAAGCTGATTATCCATGTAATGGGACATTTAGATGGATCTGTGAGAAGATTATTTTTAAATGACACATTTCAATTAATATGTGAGCATAATGCATTATGAACACACAAGCAACTCATAAAGTAATAAAGGAAAACGTAATAATTGCACATAATGTATTATATTACTAATAACTTAAAATCTTTTTTTAAAACTTAAACCAGCTTCAAAATGCACCTGATTTAAATATACATAAAATTATTACTACTAGTAGTACTACTGTACACAGGGTTGCCAAGTCCTAGAAATATTTCCAGCCCAATGACAACTCAACCCCCCCACCCCCCACCCCCAAATGGAATGAAAATGAAATGGAATGTCCAATCAGATTAGACTAGACTACTGGATTCCCACAAAGGGCCTTAAAATAAACGTGATTATATATGTACAGTTTTTGCCTTTTCTCTTAATCCTCCCCCAATTCTTATAACACACGCTGTATTTTTTTACACAATCTCTTACAATAAAGGACATAGAAGAACATGTCCTCGTTTTTTTTTCAGCTTTTTCACTTTTTTCTCTTCTCTTTTCTCAGATCTGCTGTTGTTCTGTCACACAATTATCAATATACAAATGAACATTGTCAAACTCATTGAACACAGGTTTTATCAATGTTATAACCAATATGCTTACTTGGTGAACTTGAACCCTTGTCCTTTGTTTTAGTTCTTGTCTTCTCTTTTCCAGAACTAATCAGAACATTTTCTTCTTAGATGGCCTAACTGTGCAGTTTCATTTTTATTACAGCTTTGAACAGAACTATCTACAATCTCAGATGCTCTCTTCCACACCCTTCTCAGGTGGTGCTGAATAGATTTCAGCAGTAAAGACAGAAAGCATCTCTGGTGATGGTTTAAATTCATGGCAGCAGATGTTTCTTCCTTGCATTTAAGCTTGAATTCTCATTATATTTAGCAAAGACTTCTGCTCTAGCCTGTTTCATAGCTTGTTCTTTATCAGTGACATTTGGGAAAATGAACGCTCAACTGCTGCATTGCTGAATGAGAGCCTCTAACTGTTTAATGTTATCTGGAAGTCTCTTCCTAATCTTTTTTGATTACTCCAGTATGTAGACCCCGCACCTGCGTTTCAGGTCATTTTCAGCTTGGTCACTTATTCCCATTGCTTCAAACAAAGCAAGACGGAACTGCACCCCAAAGTCTACAGCATCAAGTGGCAAAAGAGTCTCATCAGAAAAGTTAACCTCCATGATGTCTTGCCAGCTCTGGAAAACCTATGCACTCAAGAAGGGACTGGTAAAATGTTAGAAGTTCCATTAGAAGTTTTGCAGGATCGGGTTTGTCAAGTTGAAAGATTTTATTAAATCTTTTTAACTCTGAAACAATTGGTTGGAGGAATTTCATGTAGATCAGGTTAATATTCTCTGTCACTGTAAATTTGGTACAGCAATTCTGCAGCATAGCTTCTCTCACTGTCTTTTGTTAACTGAAAACGCAACTTAAGCTCCTCGTGCTGTGAAAGGATCCGGTTGATAAACTCACTAATAGTGAGCCATCAGTTAGCGAGTCAGACAGTTGCAGAATCTTCAGAGGGCTTTCACCTACATTTATGGTTTTGTACAGTTCAGAATATTTTTGGAGACGCTGGGTGGCATTTGAAAACCAACTGTAGGTCTGAAAAACCATGTACTCAACATTTCTGGGGAGGACACTGATGGCTTTGTTTGCACAGAGCTGAAGAGAATGGCACAGGCACACACACTTTATGTAGATAATATGGGAATTGCGATCACAGATTTTCTGTAGCACAGAGTTATGTTCCCACACTTTGTGTTACAACCATCCATTGCAAGACTGATGCAATTCATTGCGGACAATTTGTTGTCAGGAATTTGAACAAAGCATTTGCTATGGTCAGTGAATCACCAGCAACTATATTTATGATTCCTGCAAAAGTGCTAATGATTCGTTAGAGCTTCTTGCTTTAATATCTGATAACTATACATGGTTGTTTTCTGGTTGTGACGTCAGTGCTCTCAAAAACAATAAGAGAGTATTGTAACAGGCAAAGACCTGTTGACATGTCTTTTCTGACTGAGTGTAATATTACTACACACCACCAGAGGCGCCAGGAGACCCAGGTGTATGGTTTATACTCAGGTGTGTAGTAGAGAAAGTTAGATGAACCGGATGGCTGGAAGAGTGAGCAGAGAGCGGACGCCACGGACTTTGGCGCGGTGTTCAAAACAGTTTGCGGGTGTTCCTCTGGGTTTTTTGGAGAGATGGCTGGGCGAGACCCCTTAATCGATCCAGGAGGACTGAGGTGTGATCCGGGATTAACAAGAAGGGAGGTGAATTCAGGAAGTGAGATTGATGTAGACGAGGAGGATGTTGATGATTGGAGTAATGTTAGCGAGGAAAATACAAACACTGGAAAATGGATGCAGGCGAATCGCAAGAAAAAGAAAAGGAAGGAACGAGATTCAGATGAAGAAAAAAATGAAAGAGAAACTGAAGGGAAAGAAATAAAAGTTATACTTCGATTCCAATCCCCGTGTGTAATGAATCCCTTGAAAGTTAGTGATGCCATTCATCGATTAATAGGTGAGGTACAGCTTGTCAAAACTTTAAGAGATGGAAACTTGATGATTTTATGTAAAAGCAGAGATCAACAACAAAGACTAATGAAGTGTAAAACATTACTTGGGAAGGATATTAAACCACAGATATGGGAAGAAAGAGGGAAAGTCATGGGAGTTATATCAGGAGTTTCAACTGAGATAACAGAAGAACAAATACAAAGAAACATAAAAGGAATTTGCGTGATTAAAGTAAAACGCTTGCCATACACAAGGAATGGAGTTAGGGAACAAAGCATGTCAGTAATGTTGATTTTTGATGAGGATAAAATTCCTGAAAGGGTTAGAATTGGATATGTAAGCTACATGGTAAGACCGTACATTCACCCACCTACAAGGTGTTTTAAATGCCAGAGATATGGACATGTTGCGGCAGCTTGTAAGGGCAAAATTCGTTGTGCAAAGTGTGGAGGAGAGCATGAGTATGGGAAATGCAAAGAAGGGTCAACAATTATATGTTGTAACTGTGGAGGGGAACACAGTGCAGCATATAAAGGTTGTGAAGCACATAAAAGAGCAGTGCAGGTTCAGAGTGTGAGAATGAAAGAGAAGATTACTTATGCTGAAGCAGTTAGGAAAGTGGAAACAACTACAAGACCTAGACCAGTATCTGAGATTCAATACCCAGGTCAAAATGCAACACAAAAAAGCTGCAAAACAACAAATTTATTGTGGACACATTAATTGTGGAAAAGAAGAAATTTGTAATATTTATAGTAGAAGTAATCAATTGCTCAGCCCAAACAAAGAGTAGAACAGAAAGGATCAAGATAATCACAAAAGCGGCAGAAAGATACCTAGGAATAGAGGAACTATCAGTCAAATCAATCAATGCAATGTTAACAGCAGGGACATCTGAAACACAATCAACATGTGGTGGTGGTGGACATTGATGGTATTATCCATTTTACAATGGAACGCCAGAAGTCTAATTGCTAATGGACAAGAGCTAAAACATTTTATAGAAGAATTGCCCGTTAAACCAAATATCATATGTGTTCAAGAAACTTGGTTAAAACCTTCACTTGATTTTATAATATATGGTTATACAGCAATACGGAAAGATAGAAGTTCTGCAATAGGAGGTGGAGTGATTACTTTCATTCAACAATGTTGTAATTATAGAAATGTCAGTGTTGAAAAAGAATTGGAAATGGTTATAATTGAAATATGGGTCAACAAAACAAAAATTAAAATAGTAAACTTTTATAATCCCTGCCAAAAGATAACAAAAGAGATGCTTGATAATATACATAGAGAGGGAAATGGCAAAATTATAATATGCAGAGATTTTAATGCTCATATCACGTTGTGGGGGAGCACAAAAACAGATGGGAATGGGATGATTATTGAGGAATATATGGATGAAAACAGATTAGTATGTTTGAATGATGGAAGAGGCACTAGGTATGATGTAGTTCATGGTAAGAAGTCAGCTATTGATCTTACAATAGTATCAGAACAGTTGGCAGGGGAAAGTCAGTGGGATGTTGCTGATGAAAGCACAATTGGAAGTGATCATAGTCCTATCTGGATCAAAATAAGAAATCAAAATTTACAATTAGAGGAGAACTGGCTTCCAAGATGGAGAATAAAAGATGCTAAATGGGATCTGTATAGTTTTAAAGCAAGTAATAAACTAATAGAGGTTATGCCATTCTTGAGTGATGATATTGAGGAAATAAATAGGGTGATTACAAATATAATACAGGAATCAGCAGAAGAAGTTATAGGTAAATCATCTAGGGCAAGGAAAAAGAAAATGGTACCATGGTGGTCAATTGAGTGTAAAAAAGCAGTAAAGGAAAGGAATAAAGCTTTTAAAATTGTTAGGTCAAATCATTCATTTAACAATTTAATGGAATACAAAAAAGCACAGGCAAAAGTTAAAAGTTAAATAAAAATAAAAATTTTTGTTGTAATATTGGGACAGAAATCCAGGTCAGTGAGATTTGGGGAATAATAAGGAAAATGGGAGGCATTAGAAGGGAATTTTCTTTGCCTGTACACATCATATAACAGCCTCAAATTTTGTAAGTTTTAAAGAAATGTTAACGATAAATACAGTTTTGCGGCTCTTTAATGTATCGTGACAGATTGCTGTAGTACCTCAGTTCAAGCGGCTCGTGAACCGATCATCTCTTCCTATTAGTTAATTTATAGCATCAGATAAACATGAATGAACATCAGAAGGAATGTTGCTTCAATTGCGGAAAGACGTCAGTACAAACCATTTTTCAAGTTCAAATCCACCTACGTAAATTTGCTAACTTGCCTGATTGCTTTGTCGGACAAAATGGTGGATTTGGCATTATTATAGGTTAGATCGCATGCAAATGAAACTCCTGGCATAGCGTCTCCTAATCGACACTCAATAATATTTTAGGTCAACGTCTTGACCCCCTTAAACCTTGTTTCCTAACCTGGCTTGCTGCGCAGCAATAACCAGAAACTCCAGTTTTTGTCCTTCAAAGTTTTAATCATGGCCGGGAGAGTTCTCATCAATTCCAGAGAAACTCTCTCCTAACAAAGGAATACAACAGGTTTTATAGGATTTCAGGTATACCTTACAGTCAGTATGGCATGATCTATTACTCATTATCATCAGTCTCAATACGACTGGTTTAGATTTAAGAAAAACATCTCAGTTCCTCTTTCCTCAGTTCCTCTGCAAAAATTTAGATTAGAACAACTGAATCACAAGATCATCAAAAAATGTCTCAGGGTTAATAGTTCAGATTTCTCAATAGGTTAAAACAATTCCTCGAAGACTTTTTTTTATCCTCAGAAGGATGCTGTCTAGCCAGCACAGCAGAATGTTTCTGAATCACAACACTCAGTTCTAGTGACTGTTTCTCTATTTCAAGTTAGATTATTATTAGGCCTATAGAAGAAAATAAATGTTAGTTTATTATTAATTAGTTCAAAAATTCCATCAGAGGGTCAATTATCTAAAGAATACTATTAAATGTGCCATAATCCAATCTAGTAGGTGGCGGTAATGCTCCTTAAAGCTGGTTGCCAACCAGCTTTAAGGAACAACTTCAAGTGCGAAACAGACAGAGATGAGGCGTTCAGGCAGCGACAGAGTGGTTTTTAGAGATAAGTACAAAAAGATGAATAAAATTTTTTTTTGTTGAGTTGAGTTGTTTGAGTTCATTGAGTTGTCATAGTTGGGCTCACTTCTACAGTGATGAACAGGAGATCACAGCAAATATAATTTTTGTATACAAATAGCTATTTTTTTAATCCATGACAATGTTTTCACAACTTCCAAAAGGGGGCAAAATATGGAGAAATTGGGTAACAGTTGAAATGGGATTAAAGATGCGATGTCACTATTTTGGTGTCCGCATGAAATTAAATTTACAAAAGTAATTTTCATTTTATATACATAAAAAAAAATGTTAAATGCAAGTAAAAATGGCTTGGCTTGCGGGCATTGTTCATGGTGGAAACCCCTGAGTTCATTAGTTTATTAGAGTTCATCAGAGTATTCAACATTCAGAGTAATGTTTCAGTAATGTTGTGAGTTTCCATTTGCGTTTACCTCCGTTGTACAGATGCAGGTTGTCATGTTTTCCCAGATGTTGTCATGGTTTTTTAGGCTTTTTTCCTGGTATTTGCTTTATAATTTCAGATATAACAGTTCCATATAATTGTTTTAAAGTCGGCATGAAATCAAAATTGGCAATACTCATGTTTTAATGGAATATTATAGTATTTATTCTCAATAATTTAGCTGTGCGCTTCATCTTTTTTTTTTTTTTTTAATTCATGTGCCTTCATAATCTTTAATCAAATACATGAACCTGCCCTCCCCCTCAAAACGACTCATCATCTCTTTCTGTCACATGCTATGACATGAGGGTGGAGCTATCTGGAACTGCCAGCAGATTCAGATTTGCCTCCATTTTGTTATCAATGCCCGAATTCCAACAAATCAATCAAAATCCTGAAGGACAAAATTAAGTCCCGCCCTCTCATTTCAGATGTGTTTCACTCGGATAGACGTTACTGTAGAGAAGAAACGACAATCGCAACTTCCATTTCATGCTGACTTTAAAGGGGTGGTTCAGTGTTTTTTTTTCTAGGCTTGATTGTGTTTTTGGGGCAGTTTAACATGTCGTAATGCTTTGTTTTTTGAAAACGCTGTATTTTTCATATATTTTACCTTTATTCTACACCTCTTTCCATTGTCATATGAAGGGCTTGTTTGATTTCCTGGTTCTATGAAGCCACTCCCTCTGAAATACGCAATGTGCTCAGATTGGTCAGCAGGTTGGTAGCGGGCCCAGTGTGTCATGATTCGCGGAAGCGCCCGGAAACGCCACGGCCCTTACCATCCATTGCTTCAGTGAAAATGTAAATAATGGTGTCTATATTTGTGTATCACATTGAGCCCGAATCAGACCCAGATGAAAAGGGTAAAGCAGAGTCTCTGCAATTATGAATGGTATTTCATTTAGTATTTGTGTCAAAGTGTTTAGATATGCTGTCACTGCTGTTTGTTAGCTTTCAATATACAGTTTTATCCTGATTAAAGCTTTACTGTACTGTAATGAAACAAGCTGTTGAAATCATTTGAACTTTGAGTGCAATTTTAGAAGGCTCAGCTGACTAGCAATACATCGATGCTAAGACAGAGGTTTTGCTCTTCGCACCTTATTCTACCTCAGACCGAGAGCTATAGCCATCTTGGATCAGAGAAGCCTATAAGAGACCGGTAAAAGTCTCCAATTGTATTCCTACCTGGCGCTTTGCAGAACGGTGGTGAAAAACAGAGCGTTTCCTAGACTGCTTTCTGGGTGACACGTTATGGATAAACCCTTCACTGTGTCTTTAATTTCTTTCTTACGTTACAATCTAACGGTTATTTTTCTTAAATGAGACCGATGATGTATGCAGCCTGAATTGGGACACGGCCATTGTTGAAAAATCTCAGCTTCCGTATCCCGAACGAAACGCGTTGATGGGCGTGCTCTTGCTCTTGTTCTGGGTGATGTGCTTATACAAGAAATTCTGCTCTCTTTTGACATCATGCAGGACTCACACGAGAAAACTCTCAGAATCCTGTACCGAAACCGGAAGTAGTCATTTGGCACAGAAATACTCCATCATACGTCCAACTCGTGTTTTGAAACTTTGGCCATGTTTAGCATGAGAATTCAACTCTTTAACAGTGTAAATAAGTCAGAATACATGAAATAGCATTACACCTCCCCTTTAAGCCTTAGGGTGTAATCACACTAGGCGCTCTGAACCGTTTGACCCCCAAAGCCTGGTTCGTTTGTATAGTGTGGTTAGTTTAGCCGTCCTTCATCCTCATGGAAGAGGTGGGCCAGAGCGCGGTTCAGCACGCGTGCAGTGTGAGTGCTAACCACACCAGAGTGTGGTTAGCCAGAGTTGCTTTTGTGTGCTCTACTGTCATCATTACGACAGCAAACATCTTTAATTAATATGAGTGTATTTAGATTTATAACAGGTTCGATTCTCACCTTATAGAATAGGGGTTGAAAGAAGAGAGAGGTCTTAAACTTTGCAAATGCCCTATTTAAGTCCAAGCTGTCAAGATAAACACATTTGCACTAGTTTTGCACTCACATTTGCATTAGTTTCAGAAGCGTTTCTTAAAATACAACAGCATAAGCAGTCATTTTCCACTGAACAAGCTGTTTTAAATGTCACACGAGACAGAGAGAAAACAAGTATCAGTGCATCATTTTGTAAATCAAGAGTGTTACATCCCAGTATAGGAGCAACGTGGAGTAACATATATGAAGAATGTCACATAAGGAAAGCGTGGATTTTCTTTCATTTACTGCAATCTTTTCATTTACAAGCCACTATGTGAGCTTCAGAAATGGGCATGTGCAAAAATAACTAACAAAACAGAAACTAGCTAATATTTTAACCACTACCACATCCTAACAAAGAAAAAATAAAACAAAAAAACATTCCACTTCCCTATCTCCCTAACTAATTCAAACCAGGAGAAAATATAAAAAAATAAATAATAATAATAATAATAATAGCCATCCATCTCCTACAAAATACAAAATAGTGGCCTTATTGTAATTTACAGATTACCTTTTAATTACAGACACAATATTAAAAGTAATAAAAGAAAACTTAATAAAATGATAAAATGTTTTAATTTAATTACAAACACCAGTATTTAAAAAAAAAAAAATGGTAGCAACAATAGCCAAAGAAAAGGTGGAAAAACACTGGGAACAACATTAAGTATACAACAGGTTACTTCACTTTATATCAACCTTAGTACAACAGGCTGGAACAACGCTGACACAAATGTGTCCTTTCGGGAGAAAAAACACACAGATCCGCGCCCTCCTTTGTATTGCACAGAAGCGCGTTTTTAAAGGATACTATGCCAAGAGAGGAGCCAATCCGCTTTCCAAAATGATTAGCAGCCGGAATCTGGAGTTATGGAGAGAGAAACTCGAGAGGGAAAAGAAAACATTCCCAAAAATCACAGTGTAATATTATATATGTCCGAGGATGTAACAAGAGACTAAATGATAAACAATAATCCCACTCCACTCCTCCCTTTTGATCATTCAATAGTTTTTACATTCCCTCTAACATTCATCATCATTGTTCAGTCTGATCATTTGATAACCCACAAGGTTAGATACAGAAAAATACAAGGCCAAACACACATTGATATCAATATTACCAGGGTGACACATACATATTCAGCCTTTGTTATCAACTCAGTGAGCCACGCCCAGCTCCATATATCATCTCCATTTTCCTAATCATATTTTCTTGGCTTTTAATGCAAGCAGGCAATGGTTTTACTTCGTAAGCTCTATTTAACAACCTATTTAATAAGATCCAACCAGAAAAATTTTTATAATTTTAATCTATTGTTTTAAACAATGTAGTTGTTAAATTAACTTCTGTGTGACCCAGCTCTTGCCATAAGAATAGCTTTAGCTGCTGACATGGCCTTAAATCTAAAATCTAAAATAATTAAACTAACTCGGAGCCCATTTTGGTAATTTGGAGGACTGGAATAGTTCATAACTGATCCATCACGGGTTGTCTTTTTCATGACCAGTGGCATAATTTTCATGATTATCCAAATTTTCTTTTTGCCATATATTGTGAGCTTTAATCAGACTGCATAAGAATATTCTGACCTGGTCCAGTAAACTGACTTGTCATGCATTCAATCTTTCTTACTAACACTTTTCCAACTGTATATATCTTAAATATATATATGGTGAAAAGCCACTTTTGGAGGAGACGATACCTGATTGGTCAGAACCGGGTGTGTCTCATACATCCTGCGGGCTCTTTGATTGCCCCCTGGTGGCTGGATGTAGTGCAGGTCATAAACCTCACCCTCTCCATGTAAAGGAAAGGCACTTGGAAAAGCAGAGGCCATAGGAAAAACCCATAGCCCTCAAAACAGACTTTCTTGCATTAATTTATAGACAAACTGTTCTGTAAATGAACATGCATCCCAGGACATTGTGTGTATGATTATGGCTGTCTTGTGTAGGGTCTATTGCATGGTATTTTGTTTTATGCATATTTTCTGAGAACCATGTTAATGTAACCTCACCTATACCAAGTTGGAGTCTACGAGTTTGTATTTTGAAGATTTAAATGGTTGTGTAAATGATATGTCGATACCTGTAACCTCTCGACATCTGTTCTGAAATTTTAGACTACAAGTATTCAGTTTTTAAAAATACAGCTTCAAGTTTTCAAGATGAAGACGAAATTCAGAACATCAAATTCAGTATTGTAAATTTAAAGCGCATAAATTCAGATAGTACAGAAAGTAGGTCAGAAGCCATCCGCAGGGAAGAGTAGAGGGTCTCAAAGCAGTCAAATGGAGCATTTCGGCCAATTACAGAGCTGCAGTTGTTTTTCTGAGGCAAAACATTTATGAGCTGTATTTATATGTTAGGTTGGCTTTTTCAGCACTTGAAACATTTGTCTAAGTTTCACTCTTGTTTGTTTTAAAGGAACACTCCACTTTTTTTGAAAATAGGCTCATTTTCCAACTCCCCTAGAGTTAAACAGATCTCCAGATCTGGCGGTACCACTTTTAGCAGCTTAGCATAGTTCATTGAATCTGATTAGACAGTTAGCATCTCACTCAAAAATGACCAAAGAGTTTCAATATTCCTATTTAAAACTTGACTCTTCTGTAGTTACAACGTGTACTTAGACCAATGGAAAATGGAAAGTAGTGATTTTCTAGGCTGATATGGCCAGGAACTATACTCTCATTCTGGCGTAATAATCAAGGAACTTCACTGCAGTACCATGAGTGCAGCAGGTGCAATGATATTACGCAGCACCTCTCAAATGTCTCCATGGTTGCAAGGCACACTTCCTGTGCAAACAGGGGGTCACAGGTGGTGCGTAATATCATTGCTGGTGCTCTAACAAGGAGGCTAAAGACTGCGATCTCTAGCATCAGTCGCTGGAGCACCTCTTGATCAGGGGAGTGAGGTTTACACGCACAGATCCTACTATCCTACGTCTGTTACACTCGCCCCCTAAACCTCACACTCAACCAGGTCAACGGCACCAAATGTAACCGGTCCTATTCATAATTGAATATGTTCATCATATAAAGTGATAGTGTCTCTAAACTGCTCGATTCATATGGATTAGTTTTACAGTCTCTTTATGAACATTTTGAAGCATCACAGTGTCAGTTGTGTAGGAACAGAAATCTCTCAGATTTCATCAAAAAGATCTTCATTTGTGTTCTGAAGATGAATGAAAGTCTTACGGATGTGGAACGACTAAAATTAATGACAGAATTAGCATTTTTGGGTGAACTAACCCTTTACGCTTCAGGAAGTTGAGTAATAACAACCCACATTAATATTTCAGTGTGACAAACCTCCTTCTTTGTGGTTAAAGCTCCAAGTGCATACATGACAGTCACTAAAAATTAAAGGACAGAAGACGATTGACTGCATGAAGGTATTTTTATATCATTTTAAACTTTGGATTATATTATGTTGCTGTTTGATTTTTTTGCACTGAGAATTACATTATTTTATTAAAATTAATTTCATAACAAATTAAAAAAGTTTTACACATAAAGAATGTTAACTGAAAACGGAAATCCTACATAGCTGACTTGTTGATTTATCAGGAAATGACTTTGCAGGCAGCATTTGTGCATGAATGTACTTCACAAAATGATCTCAGACAGACTTCTGAGGCAGCGTAATGATTTACAACAAAACAGAGTGAGCTATTTAAGTGAATATTTAAGTAGTACAATAATAATTTCTTGCTAGAAATTACACCAAAATTAGAAAAGGCCGGTCAAAAACATAAATTTAAACACAAACTGATCACCAACTGCAACTTTCAGATACAATCTTTATTTTTAGTGCATCTGTCACAGAAACAAATGCACAGGATTGTGGGATATCAAAGGCAGGGGATGTGCCTTGTTGAATGTCCTACAGAGACACCATTTTTCAGCTTTTAAACGCAGCATAGGAGTCCACAACTGTCATACTGGAGCACACAGGCAGGAAATTAAAGGGAACCTCTGGGATTAACACTTGTATGGCTTAATAAAATTGTTGAAATATGTTGTAGAAAACCAAAGAAAGATTGACATTATTTAGAAAATCCATTACATATTTGGACAATGGGCGACACCATTTTGTTTGGGTGCACAGTGCATTCTACATCGATGACGTCAAATGGTTGCACTCTGTGAGCTACTGACACTACCCTGTTGCTATTTTTACCTCATCACAACTCTCTGAAAATAATAAACAATGCCAATTTTCAGTCGATGGGCCACAAGTGAAGAGATGTCAGGCCCCGTGTCCACCAAAGCATTTTTAGCCAGCTGAAAATAACAGGGGTTCCCTTTAAGAGCACTGTTGATTTTTAAATATCTAAATATCTTAACATTAACAGATCAGCGCTTTAACAACCCTAAGTGGATCACACACAAACTCAGTTCCTACTACATTTCCTCTGAGTGGAAGAACTGGACTGACAGCAGACAAGACTGTTTGCAGAGAGGACCGGATCTGTTGGTTGTGCTGATTATCCATGTAATTACAAGTTTGTATGGATTTGTGAGAAGAAATTAGAGGTTTAACAGAGCTGTCAAAGCATCAGATCTGTGCATCCAAAGCAATTCAGTTAATTAATGAGTTATTGATCCTAAATGGATATTTGATGCTCATTTCAATAATATTCATAGAAAAAATAGATTAAAACAAATAAAAAAATAAAAAATGCACTCAGTTAATGTGTGTGTAATATGTCTCAAATTGTCCTTGTGATATAAACAGTATTTCCCACTGAGAATGCGCAACAAATGTCTATCTGGATACTTTAGATAGGTTGTGGGCAATTTTTTGAGATCTTCCAATCAGAATGCTAGCAGCCGATCAAGTGACGAGCTTGGAGAGTTCAGAAAAATTCAAACAAGATGGCGGCCTCTCAGCGCTAGTGGATCGAAGAAAAGGAGCATGAACTTATATCTTTACACTAGTAAGTTGTCATGTGTCAACCAAAATTAGCCAGTTTACAGTTCAGTCACTTTGATGGTAGTGTGTTGCTAAGCTGACCATACTCTCATACATAGAGCACACATAGAGTAAAATAATATTTTTATTACACTCATTTAGCAACACTTTCAGTAGATGAAATATTAGTTCCCTCCTTTTTGGATCAGTGCTGAAATACTCCAATCACTTTACATTGGCAAGTTTGAGGTTTACATTTGTGATATTTTTGTATTTAATAAAATATATTTTAAAAAAACAACAACAAATTTTTGTTTGTTTATTGCACTTTTGAGCTATTTATCTAGATCCTATGGATTTATTACATACATAGCCTTCAAATTGGGGGTGTAAGGATTGTATTGATATATGGCATATGAAAATGCACAAAAGTATGACAGCACAGCATGTAAAAATACTCTGGAGGAGTTGTTCTTTGGCAGGTCTTAGAGGGTTAACCCTTATCAGACCCAGAAATGCAGAAAAGTAATGCTGTTTTGCAGTGAGTACTTTGATCTTAACACTTTTTACCTTATTTATTATTCTCAGGATAGAATAATTATTATTCACTGGATGGCAGTGTGTGCGAGTACAAAATTATCAATCAACTGATCTAGTTATATCTACTGGTGTCCCTCAGGGATCCATTCTGGGTCCTCTGATTTTTGCTTTATATATAAATGATCTTCTTTCTATATGTTCTGGTACTAATATACAAATGTTCGCAGATGATACTGTTATTTATTTACATGGTAATACTTTGTCACAAGTTTCTAATGAACTTACAAATTCTATGGCTAACGTATCAGCATGGTTAAAGGAAAATTGTTTACAACTAAATGTGTCTAAAACAGTATGCATGTTTTTTCTAAGTCAAACAGTATTAGTAATGAGCCAGATGTTTTTGTGTCTGGGGTGAGGCTGCAGGCAGTTATTGTTTTTTATTTCTTATTTTATATTGAGTTGTTATATTGAGATGGTTTTTATTTAGTGTGTTATATATTTTAACTATATATGTATTTTTTTAGGGTGACTTGTAACATTCTGTCCAGGGACTACAGATGAAAAATAGCCTTTCGGCTAATTCTGGTGCATTTACAGAAATGTTTTATTAATGTGCAATGTCCCTGTTAACTAAACAAATAAATAAAATAAGTAAATAAAGTTGAGTCTGGCCTAAATTATAAGCATTTTAAATCAAAATTTGGTCAGAAGACTTCTCTGTGGTGTGTTCTTGTTCAAAATCTTAAAACACTGTGGGCCAGATTTACTAATAGAGTGCACCAGCGCAAACCCTCTTGATGTTAAAAACTACTGTCGGGATTTAGTAAAGGCGCAGTGTGAGATTAGTGCTGAAAAGGCATGGACACAGTTATCTTTGCGATTGAGCTTAGTGCATATGCATTTGTAGGAGTTTCCCTTTCAGATGCTAAATTTATGGGATGAGAGTATTTAAAAGAATCATGTTATGCGATTTACTAAGATTTGCATTCATCAATTTACTGGTATTGATAAAGTATTTTATCTTTCTTGAAGAAAACAATTGTAGAATTAGTTTGCTTACTATAAAAGCCAGAAGTGTTTTGAGGCCTCATGGCCTACTTGACTGTAAGGGTAAGATGTGTTAAGTAAGAAGTTAGCTTGGCCACTAAGCATATTTTGCTGGTAATTTTCTACCAGACAACAGGTGGCTGAGAAATGAATCATAAGATATAAGATCATTATTTAGGGTGTCACTTGAAGGCTTCTTGCCTCCTGGGAGTGTTGATACAATCTTTCATTTTGCTTATGAGAAAGGCTTGACCATCAATTGGCAGAATTCCACCACGAAAGATAAAGTCAAAAGATGTAGAGTAGTTGGCAGTCAACCACCCTTACAAAGAGAATTGTCTCTTGCATAAGCAACACCTGCAGTTTAATTGGTGAAGTGACCGTGGTAAAAATGTTGGGGAGTACTTGGGAGACTCCAGGAAGAGAAAGGGAGGAGAGCACCTGTAAATGAGATCATGGAAAAGAACTGTAGGGATGGATCTTACACTGTTTTAACAGATAAGAAAAATGCATAAAAACTGTGCTAATTGCAATAACTGGGTATTAACTAGGTACCTAACCTTAATGCATGTAATACCTTATATTACCCAGTACTTTCTTAGGTAAGTATATGGTAAGTACATGTAAGTGCACGTACTGTAAAATAAAGTGCAACTTATTTTTGTATTAAAATATCCAAAAAACACTTTCACAGTGTTATATATATTTGGTACTTACACTATCCTACATGTTTACGAGAATTTGTAAATGCACATAAATTTCTCTCTACTGAATGAAGAGGAACGAAAGGTAGCGATGGAGGTCATTCTCTCATCGAGACAAAGCTGGGGAGGAACACAGTCTGTTTTCTGGTGGAGAATATGTCACCCTTACAGGGCACATTAATAATGTGAGTACATTTAAAATACTTGTTTACTGTTGTATACTGTATATTAAAATACAACTACAAAAAGAGGCCAGTCTTGATTTTAGAGATTTATTGTTTGGCATAATTTTAATAAAGTTATGAATGCCTGTAGAAAGCCTGATGTAATACTTAATTGCCATATTTAACATTGACAAAGTTTACACAAATCCTCATGAAACTTTAAAAAAAAAATAATAATAATAAAGTAAATATTTTTATTGGTTATGACATCTGTGATGGTATATATTGTACATTGGGTGGTGCTGTCCCACTGTCAGTTGAGCAACAAGTTCACAGCACATCTCAATCCACACAGATGCATTCGGTGTCAAGTTAAGTCACCTTCATTTATTTAGAGCTTTTTACAATGCTGATTGTGTCAAAGCAACTTTACAGTGATAATTGGTATATAGCGGTGTCCTTTGTAGGTCATTCTTTCAAGTTCAAGCCTGGCAAGACTATGATAAAGCAAAAATGTTCTTTGCGTACATAGCTTGTTTACATAACAGTGATGTACAGATGACAACATTGTCAAAATAATAACGCACACACATTCGTTTTTCGTCTGCTTACACTGTTTCTACTCCACAGGAGCTGGATGAAGAAGATGCCTCACTGACCAAACAAGACATCCCTTCATATCACTTCATCATCTGTCAATGACCCCAGTCCCACAGTGGGCATTGTCTCTGAAGGAGCAGAAGCTCTTTCAGATGTCTCTGATGTAGCCCAGGCATGTCTTATGGGTCTGGCATATGCTTTGAACCTGAGGTACCCTAAGGAACTAAAATATACTTTTGAAGGTTTTCAGAAGATCTTTTTACAACTTGATGCCAGGAATCTCTCTTTAAAGGTTCACAACTTGAAAAGTAAATTAATTGTTTAAAACAATAATAATAATTATTATTTTTTACAGAATTCAAAACTGTTCACAGACTTCAAGTGTTCAGGTTGAATGTGCCTTCATTATGTGAATGGTATATTCTGCGTCTTCACATAAGGGACTACACACGTGGTCTTCGGGGTCTCTGGAGAAATGCAATTTTGTAACAATATAATATATTTTTTAAAAACCAATGTAATTTTATTCTGTTTATTAATGTTTTTACTCAACATTTGTGCAGTTTTTGCCCTGCACAAAAAAATGCTAAACTTTGACAAAGTAATTTTTATTGTTATAATTGTGATTTTATAACATTTAGATATGAATTCAACTGAAAAAAACTTGAAAAGATGTATTATTAGAGTCATTCAAATAGCACATAGCAAACAATGGAGCTCTGCAGCCATCTACTTGTAAAAATGTTAGTTTTTTTAATTTTATAACTGCATTTTTCAAAACATGGGCAAAAATCTTACACTAAACCATGTCAAATTATCCATGTTATCCACATGAATGAAAGTTAGAAATCTGGGCCTTTTATAAAGTGAATTTTACATAAAAAGCTGTTTATGCATAAAAACCTATTTCAAAAAATATTTTTTAATTTATTTATATAAATTTAAAAGATATCATGAATCCTCCAAAAACTGCACAAATATGAAGTAAAAACATTAATAAACAGAGTAAAATTACATTGTTTTTTAAAAAATATATTATATTGTTACAAAATTACATTTTGTTGCCCGGGGTCTCCAGAGACCCCGAAGACCACGAACAAAATTTTTTTACACTAACATAAAAAAAAAAGATATCACTCCAATTTTTTTTTTTATTTGTAGATCTTAAAGGTCTTAACCACCGTACAAAGTCTCATGCCATTTGGACAAAGAGGACCTTTTTTTTAAAAATTTGAGCAAACATCATTTGCGGGTCAAAAAGACCCCGAAGACCGCATAAGGGTTAAAACTGAGATACAAAAGAAAGAATTGGAATATACCTTACAGTATTTGGGGCAGTTTCTTTAAAGGTGTTCACTTTTAAGAGTAAGTGTTTTAAATGCTCAGGTTTTGTTGCTGATGAGTCAAACACAAATAAAAAAATTAATCAGTTTTCTTTGTGATTAAGTTTTTATCTGCTGACGTGATGTTTAAGATGAAACTGAATTTGAAGTTTTAACATTGTTCAAAACACTGTTATACGTAGCTAACTGAATTACTCTGAGATATGTAACCCATTTGGTGAAATAAATGCTCCACCTCATTGAACTTGCAATTGGCGGCTAGATGCTTCCAAGTTTTCCCTAAGTTGAAGAGCATAGTGAACTGGCACATTACTGTTAACATAGTCAGCCAAAGAAATTATGTCATTTATTGTGCTATTCCACATGTTGAAAATAGTTTTTTTTCCAAGTCTTGATTTGCTACGGTGGTCATTTCTGAGCATTTCTTTGTGGATTGTTATACCGTGTTTGATCTTGTACTGTTTCCTGATTCTCTGCTGCCTGACTACTGCTTGTTCTTTGGATTGAGATTGTACTCTGCCTGCCCTGACCCTTTGCCTGTTTCCTGGACTGTGTATGTTTGTCGCCTGCCTCAACCTAAGCCTGCCCCTGTTCAGTTCTGTCTCAGCCATTGCCATTGCTATGATATGACCCTGTGCTGTTTGACTCTGGTTAAAATAAAGCTGCAGATGAATCCTCACTCCACTGACTCTGTGTTACAACATCAACCTACCCAGTTGCAACATCTGTTTGTCCTCTTCCTTTTAGGTTTCATTGCATCTTGCAAGCCACAGTAGTGACACATCTTTGACAGATTGTAGATGATCTGAAAACGCAAATGCAAAAAAACAGCCGTTCAGAGAACTGAAAAATGATTTCATACACTGATTCATAACACTCTGAATGAATTAATTTGTTTTCTGAAGATGAATGAAGGTCTTACAGGTGTGAAACAACATGAGGGAGAGTAATAAATTACATCATTTTAATTTTGGGGTGAACTAAACCATCAGACCTACAGCACCTATTAATATTTATAAGTTCTAATTTAAATATAAGTCTTTATACAGTTCAGTTTTATTCATAAGCTATGGAGTCAAAACATGCCATATAGTTTTGCAAAAGAATAAATTATTGCAAAAGAAAAAGTACTGAGCCAAAAAATTGTAATTTTGCAAAGAAAAATAAAGAATTGCAAAAACTAAGATATAATTTATTGCAAAAATCAATGACAGCTGTAAAATAAGCTTGTGAACTTTGATCATAGTTTATCTCTCCAACAAATATTTTCCATGGTCACATTACTAATTCATTTGCAATGCTCCTTTTATTCTGCCTTTCAATCAAGTGAGAGCTTGTGATACCATTTTCCCTTTGCACTGTTTTGATGTGGGTGGAGTCAAGAAACAGGGGCGGGTTCAGCATACCTGGCCACGCCTCCCTCCAAGAGTGCTTGAGACTCAGATCAGCACAGATGAAGACACCATCGCTGAGAGGCAGGCGGGTGGATTGTTTCTTTGTACTCATGTTTAGTGTTTAGTTTCATTTTGTTGACTAAATGTGTATGAAAATCATTTGCTTAAGTTACAGATCATGTTAAAGTGGTGTTTATTATTAGCCGTAGACTAGATAACATCAACTGTCTGAAAATAGCCAGCAGCTGCTGTTTATTTCTTTCAGTGTGCACATTTTTATAGCATTAAAATGTTTATAGTACACAACAAATTATAAACACAATGGCAAGTTTTAAAAAAAAGTCAGAAAACACAATGACAATTCATAAAAAACAGAAAAGGCAGGTATATTTTGAGAATTAAATACTTAACACTGATTGGACGAGACATACAAACGTTTTTACGAGTTTTATACAAACGAGACATTGTTTATATAAAACTCATTTGTGCATAAGCACTTGTCTTCATGGCAAATATATTCAAACATATCATTAACAGTAAATAAGCTCCTCTCTGGTGTTTTTAAAGCTAACCAAAGGACTGTGAACACTCAAAAGTCTGTCTATACTGTCACTTTTGATCAACTTAATGCATCCTTGCTGAATAAAAGTATTAATGTATTTAATTTATTTCCTCAAAAAAAAAAGGGAAAAAAAACTCTTACTGACCCCAAACTTTTGAACAGTACACAGTAAAAATGGCAGAGTCGTTTTTCCAGAGTAAATATTTTTTTTCCTCAAAAATAGTTGTTTTTGCTCTATTTTGAGTGTACAGAGTAAAATGTGTCAGTAGAGTGGGAGCAAAATTACAGAGTAACCATGACTCCTCCCCCACAACGTTCTCCTCCCAACGGTTCGTTAATCCGCCATTAGTGTCATGGCCATCGATCACTGCTGCTCGTGGTTTTAGAAGGTCCGCTTCTGCTGGATGTTAAAGTAAGTAAAGTTCCAAAGTCTTAGTATTCATTTTGTTTTTAATTTTCGTCTCAGTTTTGAACTCAGATAATTTCCCCACGTTTTTTATATTAGAGAGCGCAATTTCTCATGTTAACTAAGTTAGAGAACTAAGTTGGGCTATGTTAGAACTACGTTGGGCTAAGTTATCTTAAAAGCAAATAGCCAACATATAGATTACGAAGATTACGAATGCTAATTGACTCCAGTAAAACTAGCTAGATGTCTATCAAATGTTTGTCCATTAAACTATTGTGAGGAATGGTTGTGCACCGCATGTACTTGACTCCGAAAAGAG
The DNA here is from genome assembly GCF_024489055.1 of Chanodichthys erythropterus. NCBI lineage: Eukaryota > Metazoa > Chordata > Actinopteri > Cypriniformes > Xenocyprididae > Chanodichthys > Chanodichthys erythropterus. Next base: position 35,284,055 of record NC_090228.1, on the reverse strand, counting down.
TTAAGTTAACGTTAGCCTGCTGGAGGCCATTTTGATGTGGATAACCACTAGCCATATTCGGATGGTAACTTTAATTGTTTCTCATGAGGACGCAATATATTTTCAACATTTACAGGGGCTAGTCTGTGATTTTATTTACGTCTGAATCCAGAATACCAGTGTTTCAATTCAAAATTCACCGCTTGAATCCATTTTGATCACTGTGAAACACCGTACAATAACTGTTGCGCTTCACTGTAATTTGCATGTATTTTAAATATGTATACTTTTATTACTAAAATGCTGGGAAATATTTACAAGAATAATATTTCATCGCCGCTCCACCTCAGCGAAAGGAGAAAGAGGGAAAAACACAACGGTACAGCAATACATTGTTATAGCAATGCATAGCCTACAATATACATCAAAAACCAACAAACCATGCATCTTTATGTTTACCTCGTGTAAAGAAGAGGCTGTATTAACTTATTTCCGATAATTTACATATTTTTAAAATGCCATCCATCATTTTGTGAAAATGCAAGACAAAATCCATTTCTATGTCCGTGTCTATCTTCCTATTTTTAAACAGGAGATTTAAATAATCACATAATAAATATGACATTATTTTCCTATTATTCAATTAAATTTTAATTCATTCGTATTATTCCAAGCATTGCCTATTACATTTAGACAATCATGCGACCATGTGAGCAGCGCGTTCCCGGATTCGTAGGACCACAAAATTCGCTCCTCCTCCTTGAATAAATCGCCATCTGAATGCACAATTTTTATCACTGAGGTGCCATGCATATTTATTTTTACAGACGTCCAAGTGAGAAACACTTACCGTCCGAATAGGGCTATTAAGCACCATGCCTTACCAGAACTATTGGACAGTTAATTCATTTTGTGCAGTGCACTAATGAACAACATTCTTTTCTTAATCTGACTGTGAGTGTTATCGCCTTTTTTAACTTTGTCTCTTTGGTTCCATCAGGATGCAAACCAACAACGTTGTCAGAGTGAAGTTAAAAGACAGCAAGAAATATATTTTTTCTTCAAAACCTTTTACATATCAAACGTTTTTGGAAAGTGGTAAGAGATAACAAACTTATAACATTGTTAATATTTATACTTTTCCCACTGAAAATTATTTTTAAATAATAACATGATAATTGATTGGATCTTATGGGGTATAAAAAATAGCTCCTAGTTCCTTTGGCATTGCTGGCCTTTGTTAATTTGCCAATGGTTTGTCTTGTTTCAGTTGCCAAGAAATTTGATCTTCCTACAATGGATGTTAAAGTCTTTGATGACTCAAAGACAGAGGTTGATGAGGAAGCATTCGAATATCTGCTCACACGACCAGATCTTGGTGTCCTAGAAATTTTCATCCCAGGCACAGCAAGTATTGATGGTAAATAGTTTGACATGCTTATCAAGTTGTGTGTTTATTCTCAGCTATATTCAACAGTTCACTGATTTGAATTGGATAATATGTCTATTAGAGTAATTCTCAATATCTATATAGCATCCTATCAAAGTAGTATGAACAGATAATCAGACCATTGATATGGTTTATATTTAAGATTCGTTAAGCTCAAGCTCATTAGGAGATACTGAGGGCACGTCAGAGTCTGATGACACAGCAATGTTGATTAGAAGTCCTTCTGAAAAAAATCAAGCTGAGGAACGTCATCTTGCCCAAGTAAGGATCACCAATCTTGCCTCTGAATTACATCTGTATAGAATGGCTTAAATAGTAAAGATATTTGGAACTATATACTAGGGGTGTAACGATACGCTCAGCTCACAATATGGTACATATCTCGATACGGAGTTAACGATACGATACGTATCACGATATTTTGAACAAAATGAAACTGAAATTCAAACAAGATTTATTCAAAAAACATTAACAAATTTCAATCATTTTCCTTGTTGTACATACAAGATCACATTTCTAGGTTTAATAACCTTCTGTATTCAGATCAACAGCTGAATAGGTCTGTCTGTCACTGAAAAAGAATGTTAAATTTAACATGAACTTAGAATTATGAATAGGGGCCGTTCACATATCGCGTCTAAAAAAGCGTGGAAGGCGCGGCCGCACCGCTTCTCCTTCTTTCCAAAGCGCTTGCGCTCCCGTGGCGTCGGTCGTTGCTATGCAACCATGAACTGCGCTCTCCAAGAGGATCAGGAAGTTTCTGCAAAGGATAAATGATTTGTAGCCCTTGCATTAGCTTTACTACGAGATATATTTATGGAGATATATAAAAACCACCCTGTACAGCTATGATCAGCTGTTCGGCTGAGCTTTTGATGTTTTGTTACGGAAAGGCCGAAGCTGATCGGTTGATTCTTGTCACACGACCTGCGGTGCGCTTGCGGCATTCTGAAAAGTTGAGAATTGTTCATCTCGATGCGCCTGGAAAACGCACCGAATGCGCGTCGCGACTGCGTTCATCCCATTATGAGCGCGCCTGCCGCGCGGCTACATTTTTGCACGCGGAAAAGACGCAATATGTGAACGGCCCCACAGAACTTCTTAAAGCAAAGCATCGCAAGCATCTTTTGCTTTTCTGTGAGCACAGCTGTTGCTGTGGCACTGCGGTAAAGGAAAACCACGACTTTTCTCACGCCACCAAGCAAGAGACTGACGCGAGAAACGTTTAAACCTGCTTGCAAGATTCAATGTGTGCCCGAAACACTTACTGAACTAGAGAGCTGATTGAGACACACCATTAATATGCGGTGACAACCGGCTTCTCTCACTCCCACCTTGCAGAGTAGGTCAAGTTGGCAGCTCAACCAATAAGATTAGACTGCCGTCATATCGTAAAAGCATTGCCATCGCTCTATGATGCATATCGTAACATTTTTGCATCGCGAAATATCGTACTGCGATAAATCGTTACACCCCTACTATATACACTTATCAGTTATTAAGTTCTCATCTCTGCTCAATATTACATCATTACCCCCTGCAGATGATTGAAGGTATCCTAAAGAGCAGCTCTGGAGGCGAGAAGGTCATAAATGTATACGCTCGCACTAAAAGTCTGTCAGATGGCCGAAGACGTGACATGGTGAAAATCTTGGTGGCACATTTGACAAATGAACATGGGTAGGTTGTCCATACAGTAATTTGTAAATTTATGTATATGATGTTATGGGTTGTAATTGGTTTATGTTTGTGGGTCTGTAGAACAAGCCCTTCCCGACGTTTGAAGGAAGAATATGCGAAGGGAATCATCTCCCTATTCCCATACTTTGCTGACCCCAGGAGCAAGCTTGGTTATGTAAGTGGTTGTTTCTCTGTATATTAAAGAATAAAGATTATCTACAATATAACTGATATGGCATTTACTTCCTTAGTCATGTAATGTATAACTATTAGGTCTGTGTTTTGTTCTGGTCATAGGAGCATTATTACAATGCAGAAGATGGAAGTGGATATTTGGCATGGAGAATAAAAACTCTGCAGAAAGAAGGATCAGAGGGAAGGATGAAACGCACACGGCAATCACAAACAGGTGCAAGATTTGATCAGTTGCATTTAGTCAGTGCTTTTATTAGCTGGGCTGCAAGGCTTGATTCAGTTTGTTTTTTGTTTTTTTTTTAAAATATAGAACTTGCTTATTTTACTCATCTTAACTTTTTGTGACGTTTCTTTGAAGTATTCTTTTGTTCCAAGTTTGTTTGTCATTACGCCATGTTGTGAATGAGGTCACGTGTTACATAGTATCTCTACAAGAAATGTAATCGCTACTCTTTTTAAATGCAAACATGTTTTGCGTAATCATCAACGTTGGACAAATTTAAATGTGACTATGGGATATATATGCATGTTTTCCATGTTATTTCCTGTCGTGTGTCTAGTTTTGGTATTAATGCGTTGTGCTTTGGAAAGAAAAGGAACTACAAATGTGGTTTTCATATTGTCTTAAACATTTTCAGGTGGGCCAACTGCTGACAGGGATCCCTACAAAGAAGACAGCTGGTTGAATGATGAACGTCAGTGTCAGGAAGCAATTGCCTTGATGAAGCATACAGCTGATGAGGCATTGGTGAAGGAAAAGATGAGGTTAACACTGGCCTATCGCCAGAAGATTCTGCACAACCCCAAAGAGTCATCTGATATTCTGTCAATTTTCCCACGATTCCTGGATATACCAGGCTTGCAATGAGACTTAAATTCTTTAAACATGAAAACATACAAATATGAAATCAAGTGCCATTGTTGTTCTGCAGTAACACAGACTTGTTGGGTAAACAAAGTGAGTTTCTACTGTGGTACCTATTTTAATTATCTTTGGCATTTTGTACAGATTGATCAAGATTTTGGACTTCTGTTTGGTGATGCAACCTCTGCAAAGTTGTTGGAGAAGTGGTCTACTAACATAAAACCAAAGGTTATTGCACAGAGCCATGGCCTCACACAGACTAGTCAGCTCCAAGACCTTATCCAAAATGCTGATGCCACTGAAGTTGAAGAAGGTAGCTATTTTGTTCTATATCTTAAATTTAGGAAGGAATTATGCATTCATGACAAGTATAGCTTTATTCAGATCTATAGTTTTAATTGTAGTCAAAACTTTACCCATTAGACATGCATGATTCATATGCAACACACATTTGCAATGGGTAAACTGTCAGAATGAAAATAATCTCTAACATTTCTACCCTGATCTTTTCTTTAAGGCCTAATACAGGAGTTGCTAATTTACAGTTTGAAACTGTTTTCATTTTAGACTGAATAACAAAAGCATGGTTGATATGTTTTAACTTATGACCTCATTTCAGTATCTGTAGAGGTTTCACCTAAATTCATCCTCACATCTGTAGTCATCAAGACATGGCCATGAATGTGCTGTTAATACTGAATCTGTGTGCAGTATAAACTAAAGTACTGGAGTGGTTAATGTATTTATACTGGCACATCATCCAAGTGAAGTTAAAGGGTTAGTTCACCCCAAAATTAAATTTCTGTCATTAATTACTAATTAATTACACCCTCATGTCATCCCAAACCCGTAAGACCTTTGTTCATCTTCAGAACACAAATTAAGTTCTTTTGTTCTTTCGCCAGATTTCTTTTCATTGACTGCCTTTGTAACTGAAACTTCGAGGCTTCAAAAACTTCATAAAGAGATTGTAAAACTAATCCATATGAATTGAGTGGAACCTAACCTGAATAACACACAAGAACAAACCTCTTCCAGAAGCTCAAACATGCTGCGTACACACGAGAATGAACCTCATTGGTTACGCAGCATGTTTGAGCTTCCGGAAGAGGTTTGTTCTTTTCCGATCTCTTTATGAAATGTTTGAAGCGTCAAATTTTCAGTTACAAAAGCAGTCAGTGGAAGGAAATCTGACAGCATTGTGCCATCAAAAAGATCTTCATTGGTTTTCTGAACATGAACTAAAGTCTTACGAGTTTGGAATGACATGAGGGTAATTAATGATAGAATTTTAATTTTGGGGTGAACTAACCTTTTAAGTCAAGTTAAAGTGAGTAGGAGTATGTGTTTAACCCCTCCTACCTAAAAACCTGAAAACCTTTTTATTTTGTTTTCTGTGTCTTCAGGTTGGGACAGCGACATGTCTTCCATTCTGATGCTGGTTCACCTTTTGCCACCCTCAAGTCAAGGCCGCAAAAAGCCGGGAAAGATCTCAGCTAGACATGCATGTGATTGTCTTGTGAAATTCATCAAGGTGAAGCTACTGATAAAGCAGATCAAATGACACTAGTTCATAATGTTGTGTTTCTGTATGACCTTGAACTTGCTTATTTCTCAGATAGGTTCTTAAAGGGTTAGTTCACCCAAAAATAAAATTTCTGTCATTAATTACTCACACTCATGTTGTTCCACACCCGTGAGACCTTTGTTCATTTTCAGAACCCGAATTAAGATATTTTGATGGAATCCAAAAGGTTTTTTTATCCTCAATAGAAAGCAACGAAATTACCACATTCAGTGTCCAGAAGAGTATTAAAGACATCGTTAAAATAGTCAACGTGACTACAGTGGTTCAACCTTAGGCTACGTTCACACTGCAGGCTGAAACGACTCAATTCCGATTTTTTTGCCCCTATGCGACCTGTATCTGATCTTTTCATGACAGTCTGAACGACACAGATCCGATCTTTTCAAATGTGACCCAGGCCACTTGGGTATGTGGTCCTGAATCCGATACGTATCCGATCTTTTGAAATGCGACCTCCGTCTGAACGGCCAGGCCACATGTATCCGACCCGTACGTCATTGATACGCTACAAACGTCATAATTGTGCGTTGAAGTAGGCGGGAAGATAAACAACAACCATGGACGATACTGCTGAGACCAGTCAGTGGAAGGGAAGCGAGGTCAATGATTTAATAAATATTTGGGGTGACAGCTCTACTCAGGCCAAACTTGAGGGCTGTTATCGGAACCGGGCGGTTTTCGAAACCATTTCTAGCGAAATGGCCGAGCGTGGCTACCAAAGATCCTGGCTCCAATGCCAGCGAAAAATAAAAAGCCTCCGAGCCAAATACAAGGAGGTTAAAGATTGGAACAAAAGAAGTGGCCGTCAACGCATCACCTGTCCATTTTACGAAGAGCTGGACCGCATTTTGGGGGATAAGCCCAGCGTTCAGCCACTAGAACTGTTGGACAGCTGCTTTGGCCAAGAGGAGCCCGAGGAGGAGAGCCCAGGTCCCGCAGCTGTCGCGGCCAGCCTAGCTAGTCGCTCTTGCGGTGATACAGGTGGGTTATTTGCACATGGCCTATAGCTACTGTGACTTAACTTTATAAAATTGAAATACGATGTGTGACAGTTTGTTAAATGCATACACAGGTGATGGGACCCTTGTAGCTCTTTCGCCTTCTGCCTCTACCTCCGATGAAAGTTCTGCAGCAAGTGAAGATACATCTGTGAACAGCCATGCATCTTCCACACCCACTGCTTGTATGTACTTGGCTGTATTTTGATCGTTTTCCAACTGAATTAACCTCTTAACCCCCACCTGAACCGAATACATTTTCTACAGTTTGTCATTACCCAAATCTAAAAGCTTCTTGGAAAAAAAACAACGAAAATGTTACGAAAATGCAACAAAAAAGTGACATGACAAAAAAGTGATAACGTGACAAAAAGAAATAAAAAAATATGATGAAAGTGCAACAAAAAATTGACAGATGAATGATCATAAAAAAAGTCAAAAAGTGATGGCAACTGGATCAGTTTTATAGCTTTCAAATGAGGTGTTAGTCTGTTCTGTAGGCTGTAAGCTTTTAGATTTGGGTAAAGCCCAAGAAAATGCACTCAGTTAAAGCGGAAGTTAAGAGGTTGATAGAAGTCTTGGCAACCTTTGACCTAAAACATGTGATATGAAATTAATTTGTTTGAATTAAACGTTGAACTGGCTTCCACTCTTGAACAGCTTAGAATTGTTTATAAATGGCCATAAATAATCATAATTATTACTAGATATAAACTGGAATGCTTGGTGTTTTTACTGTTATACTAATAAAAAAATAAACATGGTAATCCTTATTTTGATCTGATTTTTTTTTTATTTTTTTTTTTTTACAGCTACTACTGCCAAGAGCAGAAAAAGAAAATCAAAGATGGAGGCAACGCTGGAGGTGTTTGCTGACAAGATTACCAGTGCCCTTAAAGATGACGACACAGATGTTTTGTTGAAGATGCAAGCAGCTCAGCATGAGCATGATCGTAAAATGTTCGTCATGATATCTCAGTTTATGGAGAGATCAATCCAGCCTCCACAGCCACCTTTCTACCAAGCACCAATTCAGCCCTCTCAGATTTACAACTCAATTCGTCCTCCTACTCCTCATTCCACACGGTTTCCTGTGGCTTCCTCTCCATCTCCCACCCAGCCCCTGCCCTGTTTTCAAGATTTAAATCAACCACTGCCCTTCAATAATACTCATCCACATCCGCCATTTTTCCAGGCACCGGCAAATACTCAGGGTAAACAGGCTTTCGACAACGAGGATCATCAGCCACCTTTCCAGTCTAAAGATGATGAAACCCACTTTACAATTTTATGAATGGTTCTAAAACATTAATGCCAGTTAATGATGCAGTTTTGCACAATGTTCAGGTTGAAGTGTGAAGGTTATTGATATGCAAGGTTATTTTGTTGATGGAAAATTGAAGTTGCATTGTATTTGTTTGCACTATTATAGCCACACTGTTTTCTCTTAATAAAAAGGAAACCGCAATAGCAGTATTGAAAATGTTCTTTAAAAACTTATTGCAGCTATAGTAACTAATTTGTGGTTAGGCCTGTCAAAATAACAGCTACATAATACAGTAAAATGCAAAAAAAAAATTGTTATTTTTTTTCTTTTAAACCTATGTGATTGTCCTGTGAAATCATTTTCCTGAACTGTGATTTGTTGGATAATTTGACTTAAATGTTTAAATAAAGTCATACATTTCCTGAGGTTATTTCATTTTATTTGTGTCAACTGTGCATTGAAATAGGCTCCAGCATCCCATGCAATCCTAGAGTAGGCCTAAATAAAAATTTTTTTCATTTAATTCATTTTTTTTTATACATCTAACACTAAATGCAAAGCAACTCACTTAAAAACTACACATGAAACATCTCATAGAATGGCTTTTAAAAGCATGAAGTTCAACTTTAATTTATTTTACACACAAGTCAAGTAACATCATCAAACAAATGATGCAAGATTTTTAAAACATTTCAATATATTGAGCTATTAAAATATTGAAGACCTTGTAATGACACAGAAACTAACTAACAAATATATGTAGAGATAAACATTGAGGTCAAAAAGTACAAAATGTCGAACGATATTGTAATTATTGTGACAGCCCAGTTTGTGGCTCAACGTTGGCTAAAAAAAAGCTGAGTCAGTGCTTCTCTGACTCTTGATGGCTGCACATCTACAAATCCCCCTCCTTCAGCCCATCCCTCAACATGAGGAACATGAGGAACAGTTCCACCAGCCTCTTCATAATTCTCCCCGTGCATTTCACACATGTTGTGGAGTGTGCAACATGCACTGATTATGGTGGGGACGAGGGAAACGTCCACATCCAGCCGTTTAGCAAGGCACCTCCACCGGCCCTTCAGTCGGCCGAAAGCGCACTCCACAGTCATCCTGGCTCTGCTGTGGCGCTCACTGAAGTACTTCTGCTCAGCTGTCAGGGTCCCTGTGTCACAGTATCCTTTTAACAGCCAGCTTCGAAGGGGATAAGCCGGGTCACCGAGCAGCATGATTGGCACTTGAACGCCCATTATCTCCTCAGTGTCCTTAAGATTTAAAAGCACATATAAAGGCAAAATAATTAAAGACATTGTATACATTATATTACTAGATTACTCATAGGTGGAAAAAGCTCCCCTCTCTCTGCGAGTGAGTACACATGGGAATTCCGGAGTACCCTCGCATCATGAACACTCCCTGGCCATCCAGCATAGATGTTGGTGAAGCTGTTAGAAGACATTGTTAAATTACTGAACAGTGTACAGTGTCCTATGTACAGTATTTTCAAGGATAATATTCTTGCAGATGTATGGTTCTACCAAAAGAAAGTGAGGCAAGTACAGTACTTTTAAACTATTATAAAACAATATCTATATTTCTTACCAAAACCGATGATCCACGACACCCTGGAGCAGAACTGAGTGCCACCCTTTGCGGTTGAAATACTCTGCGTGGTTATCCTCTGGAGCAATGATGGGGATATGACTCCCATCAATTGCTCCTCCACACTGCGGGAAACCCCATCTCTGCTGGAAGCCTTCAATGACCTCTTGCAGGTCATCCCCTTTGGGCAGTTTTATGTAATGGGGCATGAGGACACGGCGAACTGCTTGGCAGAACTCGTGTACAATGGAGCAGACTGTAGACTTGGCTATGCCGAACAATTTAGCTATCGTACGATAGCAAGCACCTGTTGCTAGCCAATACACTCCAACTGCAACGCGTTTCTGCATGGGCCACCGCAGACATGTCTCTTCCCGTGACAGAGTTAATCGAAAGCGCTCACAAACATAATCGAATGTGGATCTGGTCATTCGAAAGTTACTGATGAATTCTGTATTAGTGAAGCCACTCACATCAGTATCCCACCACTCCTGGCTGCGACTCTGCACCCACACGTTTCTCTGTACCGACGTTGCTAACACTGCTCCACAAAACGCCATGGCCAAAAACCTTGCTCTCCTCCTTCTTTTTAATTTTCTTCTTAGAACGAGAAGATTGTAATTGTGCTGGCTCCGTTGGGAAAATATTGCAACAAGAGCTCCGCTGTTGACTACACTGTTGTTGACATCCATGTTTAACGTTAGCTACTTCCACAAACAACGAGTGATGTCGCGTACTCTTCTGCGCATGCGGGTCATTTCTGGGTCATTTCACGTTCACACAGGAGATCACTAAAGGTCGCATTTAATTGAAAATGTGAACGGCCTTGCAAAAAAATCGAATTTTTTCCAATTTTTTGAGCATTAAGCCCTGCAGTGTGAATGTAGCCTTAATGTTATGAAGTGACGAGAATACTTTTTGTGCACAAAAACAAAACAAAAATAAGGACTTTATTCAACAACTTCATCTCTCCCCTGTCATTCTACTACGCTCTTTACGTTGCAGAGGACAAGTTCATACAAAAATGATGTCAACATACCTGTCTTGGCGAGTATCCTAGCAAACATAGTCTGTTATGTCTGTGTGAACATATATTAGTCGAGAAAGACAGCGCATGTGTAACAGTATATGTAGCTACTGGATCGTGCATGTCTTAATTGGGGGAAAAAAACTATTCCTGCTGCCTGTTTTTAATGTTAAATCAAATAACAAAGAAATCACTCACTGCTCTTGACTGAATAGTTTTTGTAACTTCAATAATGATTAATCTTTATTTATTTTATACAGTAAAGATAATATGCAGTGATATTTTGTATAGATACTCAAAATCAAATGACTCGGACTCGAGGGCAAAAAAACGTGATCAGGACATCCCTAGTTTTGGGGCACAAAAAGTATTCTTGTCACTTCATAACATTAAGGTTGACCACTGTAGTCACGTTGATTATTTTAACAGTGATGGTGGTAATTAGTTGCTTTCAATGGAGGATTAAAAAAAAAAAAAACTCTCGAATTTCATCAAAATATCTTAATTTGTGGTGTGAAGATGAACTAAGAGTGACATGAGGGCGAGTAATTAATGACAGAAATTTCATTTTTGTGAACTAACCCTTTAAAGATCAACTGTCCTCCAAATTATTGTTCTTGTGCTATTATGTTTTACTTAGCACATACTTAGTAACAATCTGTTGGAAGTTTGTAATAGTGAAACTTTGGTGGAAGACATCACTTTACCTTTATTCATGCTGTATATTGACTTTAACTGTTAAGTCATATTGGTACTAATGGTTTTTCATTTTTTTACAGACTGGTACCAGTATCCAAGGGCACTTGGATAGCATTGGAGAGAGTCTCCAGCCGTATCTACTTGTTGTTGGGCCAACAAGAAGTAGGATCCTGTCTTGTTTTATTGTAATTGACCAACATGCTCTACCCTGTAAGGCCACTAATTCACTGGCCTGTGTTGATGAGCTTTTCAAAGCTCACTTTGTCTTTGGCACCACATACTGTCAGGAATTGACCAATGTGTATTGCTTTCTGCAAACCACTATCTATGACATTGATATCGAAACCACCAAGGTTAACCCCAGAGTGACTGAGTTAAGAGCTAGAATGCTCCAGTGAGCAGATGATTTGTTTCATTTGTAAAAGGGGGCACCCTAATGCCAATGCTCTTATAAGGCACTTTAAGTTAGTTCATGGCCTTTGTCCTGGAAAAAGTGAAAGTTGTTCACATGTTTACCATAGTTTTTCTGGATTACAAAAGCATCTCAGCAAGTGTTGTGCAATTGACAGTTCACGCCTTGATTCTGGTGAAAGCTCATCCACTGCCAACTCCATTTCATTAGGGGATGTAGGTGATTTACCAAACCAAATGTCACCTTGTGAGCCTGTACTCCTACAAACAAATATAGTAAACAGTTGTGCAACAGTGGTAGCTGAACTTAAAGTTGCTGGTGTCGCAGAGACAACTATTAACTATGTTGTTAGTGCTCTAGAAGAAGTGATTGGAGACATTCATAGTGAAACTCAAGAATCTGTGAAAAACAGCTTAACATCTTTAGAGGAGCCCATAAAAAGTGTTGTTGAGTCTCAAATTGATCAGTGTTTTGAAAATATGCTAAATCCTTTTGTGGCATTAAACAATATTACACTTGTTCACAATATTCACTTGTGATCGTGATAGTGATTACATGAATTACATGAAACAATATGGTACAATAAACAAATCAGGATCACAACCATAAGACATTAGAAAGTCAAACAACTTGTGGTGCAAAATATCCTTAATCTCCAAAACAGAAGGAGCTTCTATGGTATGTGCAACTTTGTAAGCATTAATATGTTCAGCTAAACAAAACGTTTTCAGTGCAGTTGTTATTAAAATGATCTGCTCATCTTTGATAACAATATTCTGGATAACATGAAACTCAGGCATGTCATTCTGGACTTGAACACAAACTGCTAACCCTAATCGATAAGTATTTCCAGAGCGCTTAACCCATTTCACATTTAGAACTCTTGTCCATATAGGCACATTAAGTTTCTCTGCCACCTCAATGCCAACTTCCATTTCATTTAAGGAGGTCATTTTTCCAGGACCTAATTTCATGTAATTCGGATCAAATGTTTGCCAAACGTACGCCATTTGGCACTGGTGTTTCTTCGCTAAGGTTTTTGTTATGTTTTTAAAGTTTTTGAACTGCTTTTTAAAAAAGTTGTGCTTTGCTTTGTAACGCATACACCAACTATGAAGCAGTGGTCCAATTTTCTGCATACAACTGGGATAATGCACCATAAAATGATGCTTTGGCAACAAGTTCTTATCAGGAAACAAATGCTTAAACAAACTGTGGTGCTCTGCAATCAGGTGTTTCAAATAAATGGTGATGCCAGTAGATATAACTGAAGAAAACACTATATTGACTATCTGAAGCAATAAAATGAACAAATACCAGTGCTGATCATTAGGACACACAAGATCTCCAAACATAATGGGCAGATAACGCAGTAAATACCAGCTCTGAGTGGCATTTAAGCCCAAGTCATTGAAACCCTCTCTTAGTACTACACCAGGAGGTTTGTTGTTTTGTTCCATGAAGCCATAGTTGAAACTCTGAATTCTTCTGTTTACTTCGGCTGACGTGGTGTAATTGTCAATCAGGTGCTGAATGAGTAATTTCATTTCATATTGTGCAATGCCCTCTAATATATCGTGCATAATATCAACCGAATAATTTGCAGTGGTGTGGAAATACTGCAACGAATTTAGAAGGCAAGTCTTTTTTACTCCCATTACATGGGGTAGACTGGGATTGCTCTGCATTTTCTTGCAGTGTTCAGCATGAAGTTCTTTAGTTCGCACTGACATCTTTGGACTATCTTCACTGAACTCTGTCTGAAAGTGTTCTTTTTCTAGAAGGCAAAAATGGCAACAGTACCTAGCACTAAACGATTCCACGAAACCAAATAAAGAATGGACACCAAGGTTGTCACCAGTAACTTGGACAATGGTTCCATAAACTGTATGATCAAATAAAGGAATCTGAATTCCATTAGTTTCCAGTGTTGAGATATCATGGACAAGTGGCTCTAGTATTTTATCGAACCCATATGTTTTGATCTTGTGCATGAAATAAAGCGACTAAATGGATGTTTAGTAAACTCGAATTGTATTTTGGGGGAAATATTTCTAAGGGTAAAATAGATAGCTCCTAACTTATGTATTCCTCGTTTTGATCCAAGGGGGTTTGAGCATTCAAATTCATCAAAAAAAAAAAGCTGGATCTGAACTGCATGTCTTTGTTTTGAGAAGAGCACATGATTCTTAAAGAATTCTCCATCGTGTATGTCATAAAGAAAATTTGGTCTTTGCTGTGAATCTCTCATCATCATATCTTTAATGTTAGGTTGCTTATAAATGGACTATAATGTCTCAAGAATTGGTATATATACAAATTTATCCTTAACAATGGTTTGGGCAAAAGTTGCAGCTGTTCTGTTATGCCGTGTAGCAAATCTTGTTCCGAGAACATATTCAACAGGATCAATTTTTCCCCATTTCTCTGAAAAGTATTGCATTCTCTTGCTCTCAGTGTTTAAACAGGTGCTTGAAAAATAAAATTGTGAGACATGAGTATACAGTTGTTGATTTTATTTTCAGACTGAAAAGTAAGTTTTTCACTTATATTTTTAGGGCTTTCTTAGGGTAAAACTTCAATGGTGTAATTCAGAAGAATAACTCTGGGTAGAGTTAGTTATTTTTTATAGTTCACTCATAATTGATGATAAACAACTCTGGAGGGGAAGTAAATTGTGGCAGAGTAAATTTGAAGTTCCTCTAAACAGAGTTAAAAAGTAGCAGAGTCAATTTCTTGTAGCTCTGAACTGAGTAAAGTAGTACAAGAGTTGATTTCAAAAAACACTAAATAGAGTAAAATATGACAGGAAAGAGTAAAATATTAACTCTATATTGAGCATAATTAACTCTAGAAAAACGACTCAATCGAAAGAGTAACTTTTACTCTTTTCAGAGAGGGACCAAATGTTATCTGCCATAGAGTAAAATTTTCTTCTATTTGAGTAAATTTTACTCTGGCAAATTTACTGTGTAGTGACAATGTTACAAAAGCTTTCTTTTTCAGATAAATGCTGTTCTTTTGAACTTTCTATTCATCAAATAATCCTGAAAAATAGTATTTATTGAAAATATTTAGTAAATAGTAAAATTGATAATAGTTTCTTGAGCAGCAAATCTGCATATTAGAATGATATATGGATATAATATAATAATGAATAATATAATGAATATTACTGTTTTTGTTGTATTTTGGATCAAATAAATTAAACCTTGTTGAGAAGAAGAGACTTCTTTTAAAAACATTAAAAAATCCTTCCATCTAAAAACTTTTGACCAGTAGAGTGTATATATATATATATATATATATATATATATATACCATAAGACAGCATGAACAATAAAATTTAGGACGTTTTTAATCTTGTCATGGTTTATGTTCACTATAAAAGCAGAAGAAAATGATTATTGTGTCTAATCTAAATCCAAAGAGCTGTAAAACATCTTATTACATCGGCCTCTGTCTCAATTCTTGTTGTGTGTGCTGTTTAGTGATTGTACTGTGAAGCTGTTTTAAGGAAGTGTAGTAGATGGACAAGGAAGTGCAGATTAGGTTATTAGTAAGTGTGCTTTGAACCCTTTAGTCTGAATAAATGACCTGTGCATGGATTTTGGATCTTATAGTTGTCTACTGTGCTTTTAATAAAGGAACTACACAGTGACTGCACAAAAGAATAATAGAGATTGACAGCCAAAATGATAATATCTGTTGTGTGATGCCTTGTATAATATGACACTGTAGATACAGTTACATATATAATTATAGCTGTTGATGAAGCCTGATTTCTGTTTTAGGATAATGCTTTGAGGCTCGGAGGATGACCGTCCAGGTACTTCTGACCATGTGACGCAGAACGTCTTGGTTATGTATGTAACCCTTGTTCCCTGAAGGAGGGAACGGAGACGTACGTCAGTAGTGACCGACGAATTGGGATATCGCAAGAGAGCCCTATCAGCATCGAGAGAACTAAAACAAGCCAATGGAGATTGGCGTGCGATATTTGCATAATGCGCACCGCCCCAAACAGTTAGGGTAGCAGATGCAATCGCAACCGGTGTCCACTCTGCAGCGAAGGTAAAGAAACTGTGGCGATGGGACATACGTCTCCGCTCCCTCCTTCAGAGAACGAGGGTTACATACGTAACCGAGACGTTCCCTTTCAGACGGTCACGTTCGACATATGTCAGTAGTGACCGACGTATTTGGGATCCCAAATAAAACGCCACAGTTACGAAACCCCTTCCAGTGCCCAGCATAAGCCCTGGCCACCCGTCGTGCCAGGGGGATGGAGAAGGGGGCGAGCTCACGCAGGGAAGCTTACTGCTGTTCCGAAATACCCACTAAGTAAACTAACTACACTGGGGAAGCGAACCCAAGGGGACGCTGCGGAACCACTACCTGCCCGAAGGGGGGAAATACGTGGGAAAAACATATGGACTGGCCAGAGGGCAATACGCATATGAAGTCCCTGGGATGGCTCCACCTAAGAAGGGGGAGACACATCTGAGAGGTGACAGCAGAGATGGCTCTGCTAAGGGAAGACACAGGCTCACTGTTGGGAGTTTGACCGTGAAGAAAACACATATGGGACCGCGCACGACTGGAGTCAAAAATGCACGTATCCGACCCAGGGGGCGGGAATGGCAACGCAAGCCAACAATTAGTACTGGTTCAACGTGTCTACCGGCCGGTGGAGCGAGTACCTGGGAAGAAGCCGGTTCCATACGAAGGCTATAAAATCTAGCAAACGTGTTGGGTGTTGCCCAGCCCGCAGCTCTACAAATAACTGTCAGCGAGGCACCATGAGCCAGCGCCAAGGAAGAGGCCACTCCTCTGGTGGAATGGGCTCTCAACCTGAGCGGGCAAGGCACGCCCTGGGATTCATACTGGGTCTGCCTCCTCCGAGGGCAGCGCTTGCATGTTCACTACCTGATCTCTGAAGGGAGTGGTAGGAACCTTGGGCACATATCCGGGCCGGGGTCTCAGGATGACGTGAGAGTTACAGGGCCTGAATTCCAGGCACGATTCGTCGACCGAAAATGCATGCAGGTCCCCTATCCTCTTGAGCGGAGCCAATGCAACCAGAAGGACGGTCTTAAGGGACAGTACTTTTAACTCTTCTGATTGCAAAGGTTCGAAGGGATGACCCCGGAGAGATGTAAGTACCAGGGTCAGATCCCAAGAGGGTATGGAGGAAGGGCGAGGCGGATTTAGTCAGATTTAGCCCCCCTCAGGAACCTGACGATCAGATCGTGCTACCCCAGGGACTTGCCATCAACTGCATGGTGATGTGCGGCAATAGCGGCAACATACACCTTGAGGGTGGAGGGAGACAGCCTTTGCTCCAAGCCCTCTTGCAGGAAGGAAAGCACAGACCTGACCGAACATAATCAGGGGTCCTCTTGCGAGAGGAGTACCATTCGACAAACAGGTTCCACTTCGACACATAGAGGCTCCTCGAGGAAGGAGCTCTAGCGGAAGTGATGGTGTCTACGACCGCTTGCGGGAGACCACTCAGAACCTCTGCATCCCTTCCAGGGACCACACGTGGAGGTTCCACAGGTCAGGTGCCACAGGGTGCCCCATCTCTGAGTCAGGAGGACCTTCTTCAGAGGAATGCGCCAGGGAGAGGCTGTCGCAAGGAGCGTCAGGTCCGAAAACCAGGTCCAAGTGGGCCAGTATGGAGCCACTAACAAGACCTGCTCCTTGTCCTCCCTGACTTCGCACAGGAATTGTGCGAGAAGGCTCAAGAACATAGTCACAACATGTTTACAATACACTAGAGGAGTGGGGGGCCCATGGAGAATGGCTCGGCGGGTATTGCCCCACTGTGATCCTCTGGTCACCCAGGCTTATTAACCAAAGTAGTATTTTTCTGATACAGAAAAATAACTACATCAGGGAATAAGTGAGGGGACTCCTTATTTATTTATTTTTTACCTCATAAAAAGGCACTCGAGTCTCAACTGTGCATCTAGAGCAGCAGACAACGCGCTGGGTTGCCGTGGCAAAGCGTGCTGTAGCTGGCAGCTCGACGGCACACGGCGCGTTGAGCGCTCAAGCCCTTACGAGAAAGGAGAGACAAACAACACACCGACGTGGGCATGCTCTCACAAGAGAACATGAACCACCCACAAAAACAGTCTCAGCATGCTAAGCAGACATGAGAAAAAGTGATTGTGGCCGTCAGTGAGGATAAGAAACGACCGCCTCCAGAAACGCACAGACTGAATGGTGTCTTGAAAAAGACGCAGTGTTTTTCTGTGAAGTCTCTTTAAAAAGGGGAAACTTCAGCTCTTTTGTGTCGAGACACACAGGGAGCGTCACGACGTGTTTAGAAAAACACGGGAGGAACCAGACCAAATCGCAGACCAACCAGTGGAATTACAGCAGAACGCTGAGAAAACAGCAGATGTTTCCACCCGGCTCACTCCAACTCACAACCTCGCTGCAGCGTCGTCACACCAACACCGAAGACTGAGTTTTGTACAGTTCAGTTTTATTCATAGACTATGGTGTCAAAAACATGCCATATAGCAAAAGAAAATAAAGTATTGCAAAAGAAAAATTAAGTATTGATTAAAAAAATTGTTTTGCAAACAATAAATAAAGACTTGCAAACGGGTGAACTATGCAGGGATGGTGCTTCATCATACTTGAACTCTAGATATAGAATGATTCAGTTTAACTTTCTTCATCAACTTTATATCACACCATCAAAACTCCATAAGTTTAATAATTATTTTATTTTATTTTATTTTTTTAAATCACTGCTACTTTAGATGTGGAGTGGATGAAGGAACATTTTTAAATTCCACGTGGATCTGTCCATTAGTTCATTTATCTTGGCAAAAAGTATGCAAAATTATCTCAGATTTCATGGAGTCAATTTTCCAATGGATCCAGAAGTATGCCTATTAGGTAACTATAACAATTCTAATCTTCAACAGGTTTACACCATAAAACTTACATAAGTTCTGCTAATAATTGCCAAGAAGTGCATTGCAATGAAATGGAAAGCTAATACTGCTATCCCCATCAGTTTGTAGTTATCTGAGGTTAACAACAGTACACCCTTGGAATGATTAACATACTGGTTAAGGAATAAAAATAAAGTGTTTTATCAAATTTGGCAACCCTTTATCAGCTATATGGAAGACATTTCAACAGAACAGATGGAGTCTCTTTTTGAGTTAAATATACTCTGTACGTAACATTACCCTGCAACCATCTTATTAGAATTTTTGTATTTTCGCTTTTGTTTATTTGAGGTAATTTATCATTTCATTTTTTCTCATCTTGTGTCTCATTATGACATGTATAATGTGTTTTAGGTAACACTTTACAATAACAGTACATGATTAACCATGAACTAATACCTGAGTTAATAGTTACTTCAACATGAACTCATGATTAGTTAAGATATGAACTAATGAAGAGTGATCCTTAACTACGACAGGAGTCATAGGGATTCATGCATGAAAACAGAAGCCTTAACTATGCGTTAATACATGTTTGATAATTAATGCATTAATTAACATTTAGGGTAAACTAAATCAAACAGTCTCTATAAGAAGGAATAATACATATTTGGACTTTGAAATAAATTTAAACAATTTATTCTTGTCAGAATTTAAACTACTGACATCAGCAGCTTCATTATAAACATCACTGAAAGGCACATGATTAGTTTGCCATTATTCTCACTTATCGTCCTTATCAAACATATAAAATACTAAATATACTATTTATCTTAAAAGGTCTTAATCTGTTTTGTGATATTCTTTCCTATCAAACTAAACTACTGTGACTTACATCAGTTCCTGAGGAATCGGTTCCCAAAAAAATAACCAAACAGGAAACATGAACTAAGGTCAGGGAGCATTTGCTGGGATCAGATTCAGAAGTTCACTCTCCATCCAGACGCAGGCCGTGATCATACTGTACCTCCATTCTCTGACTTTTTGAAAAGTCACACAACATCACTTAACTGGGCTGAACACTTATATAGTTGTGTTAGTACAAGTGTATTTGATAGTAAGTTAATGATAATCATGAGCTGAATTTGGTAAGTTGTTAACAGTGAATTAATTATGATTGTGCCCCCTCAAGTAAAGTCATGACATAAGTATACATTAACAAACCATTAGTTGATGTTAGTATATGCTCAGTTAATAATGAGTTAATTATGATTTTGCCCCCTCAAGTAAAGTCATGACATGATGCACATATCACACATCATTAACTAATACATGAATAAACACTATAGAGTGCCATCCTTATTCCTTTACACCCCGGTACAAAAAAACTAAAATAAAAAGTATTTGTATTTTATTTTTATTTATATAATTAAACATATATGGACTTGAAAGCAAGCCATAAACATACCTGTAAAGACACACATAAGGCACATTTAAATCTAAAATAGCGCACGTCCACAAGCTAATGCTAATCAAAGCATATAAAATACAATACAAATACAGTTAATAACTGCACATAACCTCCTGAAAACCCCAATAAAACATACATGTAAATATGTCTTTAATTATTAATTCGGCTTACCAAAGCAGTCAACATTTATTAGTTTAAAATGCCAGCAACACAACAAACGCGCCAAGAGAACACCTAGCGTGCGCCACTAATGAGTGTCCCGCCAGAAACAAACCCTACATACTTTAGTTCCGGGAATAAACTATGACTATTTAGCTATGACTAAATAAAAATTAACTGTAAAAATCAGAAAACAGTTTAGATCAAATTAAATTTATTAGTGGTAGTTAGTCTATTTTCCACATTTGACTAGACAGATCTATGTAATTAATGGCTAAATTATCATGTGTCATTGCAATTATTTGTCACAAAGCTGCAGATGGCAGATTATGATATTACAGTGTAAATTATGACAGTATTAAATCACGTTTAATTCAAATTCAGAGTACTTCTTGTTTACTCTTATGGAGGCTGATTTATTTAATTTACCCCTAAATGTTAATTAATGCATTAATTATCAAACATGTATTAATGCGTAGTTAAGGCTGCTGTTTTCATGCATGAATCCCTATGACTCCTGTCGTAGTTAAGGATAACTCTTCATTAGTTCATATCTTAACTAATCATGAGTTCATGTTGAAGTAACTATTAATTTAGGTATTAGTTCATGGTTATTCATGTACTGTCATTGTAAAGTGTTACCGTGTTTTATGTTCCAGTTTAAAAGCAAGAAAAAAAGAAAAGAATTGCAAACATTAAGATATAATTGATTGGTTTCTACAGTCACTTTTAAAAGAACTCAAGTTCAGAGACCAGTGGTGAGGCTACACAAGGCCCAGGGCGGCACTGGCCCACCCAAATTCATGGCTGGCCCACCCAATCAAAGGTGCCAGAATGTTTAGTTTATTTCCAGAGACTACTTTGGTTACTTTTGGTAACTATCCAAACACTACATAGCTTTGAAGAGCTCTGCTTTCAACACAAGTTTTCCAGTAAAAAGCTACTTTTCCCAATGATTATCTGTGCAGCACAGCAGTCTCTGTTTTTAATGTCACATTTCTATACTGACAAGCGAGCTGAGGTAAAACAACCAACTGTTGACTCCATCTCATTTTGCATGTTTTTGTGACAGCATGGGCGAGGCTAGCCCCTTTTTAGGGGTCCTTCAGGATCTGGACCAGAGCAAAGCAAAGCGCCATAATCATCAAATTTCAAAATAAACATTGTTATCAGTTTCAAGGTTAGTAACATACTAACTATTCATACTGTTTGTATGTTTTATTACAGGGCCTCAACAGGGTGCGAGATTGTTTTGCACAATTTTAAATGTCCACAAAAGTTCCACAGTCATAACACATCAATTTCCACACACACGTCTTAACTACGTGCTGAA
Organism: Chanodichthys erythropterus; assembly: GCF_024489055.1. Taxonomy (NCBI): domain Eukaryota; kingdom Metazoa; phylum Chordata; class Actinopteri; order Cypriniformes; family Xenocyprididae; genus Chanodichthys; species Chanodichthys erythropterus. The sequence goes on along the minus strand of NC_090228.1, from coordinate 35,262,410 downwards.
GGTACACTCAGATATGAATAAATAAAAAATAAAATATCTTGTGCTTAAAATAAGTCTAAAATTCAAAATAATAGTTAAAAGTAGTTAAAAGTTAAATCGGTTGTAGCCTAATTTTTGTATAGCTAAAAACAGCATGTGAAAATTAAAATATTAAATTCAATAATGTTAAAACATATTTGTTAAATATTTATTTATTTTACAGTGGTATTTAAACCAGAGCAAAAATCCTAATAATAAAACTAAATCACAATTAATCATATAATAATAGCCTATAAGGAACCCACAACAATTAAAAACAAAAACATTAAAAAATGTATTGTCCCTGTTTTTTAAATATATAATAACAAATGAGATTTCAGTGACATTTTGACCACTCAAATAGGAAATGTCCCCAGTTTCCATTTCAGAAATCTGGTCACCTAATTCAAAAATAGTTATCTGCATGATGCCTGCTGCCTTTAGGGTCAGTGATAATTTAAATTACATGTAAAATAAAGACATGTTATGTTACATTGTTCTTTAGTCCCTTCCAGAAAACACCAAAGTATTTTTATCAGCTGAAAGGCAGAATACAAATGTTATTAAGTTAGACAGACATTATATAACAGCTTTAGGTTATGTTTTAGTGTTGGAAACACATCCCACACTGTCCCACACAAACTTAGTAATCATCCCACATTTGGTTTGTTTGATGGTGGGCAGCCTAATCACTGTATACCACCAGTATGTATGAAAACACTCCCTGTGGCTTTTTTAAATTAATTGTTATTCATTCTTAGATTTATATGTATTATTTTTCAGTTGTGGCTGACTATCAAACTAGACAATAAAAGAAAGTTTAATGTTTTTCTTTTGCTGTATGTAACCAGATATGTTCGAGATGGCCATTTGTAAATAATTTACAGAAGATGAATTACATTTTGTTGTCCAAGTACCTGTTACTTTGTTCAGTGACAATAAAGTTGAATCTAATCTAACCAGTCTGATGACTGTTGATACAAAAGAAGGCACATGGAGTTAATGGTCAGAATCAAGCTGAGTGAAGAAGGTTTTGTGTTTGTTACGGGGGGCTCTCACAATTAAGCTGGTGTTTTAAAAAGGTCTCAAAAAAAAGAAAAGAAAAAAAATCTGATGATAAAGTTATTTTTCAGTAGACATTTTTTTTTTTTTTTTGGTTTTTGTGTGAAAAGAGGGTGTGTGGTGGCATTGGGTGCTTAGCACCCCTAAAGCTCTGATCCTAGAATCGCCCCTTTGTGACAGATTGACTTTTAATAGAAATAAATATTACAATCTACTTTAGTTGCAATAGTGTTAACTAAGGTATCACTTACCAATATTTCATCAGTGCTCAAAAATATGAAACAAATAAACCTTGCTTTTCTAAAGCTGGACCACCAAGATTCAATGCGCCGATTGCTCATTGATGTACCAAACACATGACTTCTTGAGCCAGCATGGTACTCTCCATTATGATGATGGAGCGTGCACTGTATAACTGCCGTTGTCCCATTTTCGGTTCTACAGTCAGTTTGTAGTCTTATGCTGCGTTCACATCGAACACGTATCGTGTGTCAGACGCGTCTAGTCGGACGCTTGAACATTTTGAAGTCAGACGCACGTCAAATTCAATCTATTCGCGCATCTGTTGCGTCATGGGAGGGGCTTGCATCTCTTTCTGCACAGATCATCTGAATAAACACATCATGTCGCCAGTTGGAAACTAAGAGCGGCATTTTAACTCGGTTATGCCGGCCGGCTTTTGCTAGCTTGCAAGTGGGCTAGTATCAATGGCTAAAATCATGCAAAGCGTTTAAAAACTCACCAGATTGTCCAATTTCCTCGCTTATCCTCTTCCAGGCAAGATCTTTTTTATGCCTGTCTCGATAAAAATATGATGACACATTATAGAGCTCAGGGTGGCCACACAAAGCTACTATTATCTTTGTTCTGGTCTCCACCACTGATCACATCAAACACGTTACTACCAAAGCAGAGTCCAAGATTGGTTAACGCGCCACGAATATTCACCAAAGTTCAGATTTTTCAACTCAGGCATCATCCACGCATCAACGGCTGATTCGTGCCATGCCATTCGCACGTCAACGGCCATTTTGCGCCATGCTAGACGCTTTATTCGCACCGCAGGATGTCTAGATGCGCATTTACATTGACTTAACATGTAAATCAGACGCTCCAGACACGTTCGTTGTGAACGCAGCATCAGTGGTACAATGTCAAGGCGTTGTAAACAGGAAGTGAAGTTGAGTGCAATAACAGCAGGGTTATTGTTAGTGGGCTCACATGTAAGCCAGGGGACACGTTTAGAAAGACCATCAGTACATCCGAATATACCGAACACATGGCTTTAGTTTATCATATCCATCAACATGCCATAGATAGTTCGGTCACATGGGGTGGTAGGTACGTTGAACAAATCTACCAAGTGTCCTCTGTTCTGTCCCTTGTGGGTTAAGTTCTTGTAGCATCCGCATAACATCGTCATGTTTCACCTGCAACTTGTTTCTCTACACAAGCGCCAACCACATTGTACGGTAGCCAAACAACTGTCCTGGTCCACACAGCTCTGCTCTTATTGCATTCCTTACATTGTTTATCAGTGAATAGTTCTTTCACTTTTTAACAGCATATCCACAATCAAAGCGTATGATTGTCCATCATCAAAGTAGTGCTTAATGTATTCCTAAAACTGATGGACATTTAGCTATGTACATGAAACACTCAATTTATTACTTCCTGTTTAGCGTGATTGACAGATGTCTCATCCAATCAGTGGTAAGTATTTCATTCTCAAAAGATTCCTACCTTTTCCATTATTAATGACTTTTCGTTGTTTTCTGACTTGCTGTTTTGTTTTCAGATTTGTCGTTGTGTTTTCCAACTTATTTTGTCTTTAGACTTGCCAATGTATTTATAATTTGTTTTGTTTTTTGGATTTGTTATTTTGTTTTCATAATTAGGGCCCCCTATTTGTTCTCCTAAGGAGATTGATGCTTCTTCTTCTTACAATTATTTGTTTACGTCAAGGTTTTGGGGCCCTCAAAAACTCAGAATCCATGGCCATTAGGGTCAGGCCAAAGCCAGTACATGGGCGTGGCAGGGGGGCTCTACGGCACCCCCTTGAATGCAATCTGAAATCATGGGTACATACTAGCACATATATAAACTCGGTACACATAGGTCTCATCAGCTCCACCCAACAGGGAGTTGGATTTGGGGTGCGCTGGAAAACGAAAGCTCTGGAATTTGATATACTCCTCCTTGGGGATACATCTGATCACCTCCAAACTTGGTCAGCATGAAGTCAAGTAATAAAGGATGCTAAATTGCGAGCAAATTTTGATATCTCGAAAGGTTTGGCTGTGCCATTGAAACAAATTTATGGCAGAAAATAGACAAACATTTAGCGTCTTATAACTGCATACATTAGCCGTGTCTCATTTCGAAGGCTGTGTCCTCCGAAGGTCGCATTTGAAGGCTGTATACATTATAAAGGCAGTCTCATTTAGGAAAAGTAACCATTAGATTGAAAAGTAATAAAGAAATTCAAGAATTTTACACCTCACAAAGAATAACAATTTTTGTACAACAATTATTGTAATTGCTGTGGGTTCGTTATACGAGGCTGATCACACGGATGTGACTATTGTGAGTCAAAGTTATAGCACTGCCAAGTGGCAACAGAAAGTATCACTTTTCATAATGCTTTGAAATCATCCTCTTATTTTTATCCAATTTGCTTCAAACTTCATCAGTATAATGTCAAAACAAGGCAGATGTAGACTTCTGACAGGATTCCTTAAATCTTAAATACTGTTGCCATGGCAACACATCAAACTTTAATTCTGTCATGACAACTCTCGGGAGACTGGTATTGTAATTGAGATTGGCATGGTAATGGATATGACAATGTTAATGTATTTGTTCTTAGCGGAATTGATCTGCCACGCTGCAGTACAGAGAATAACTGCAAGTACATTCACAGACATTGCTGTAAGCATGTAAGATATGCTGCTGCTCATGTAACATGCATGAATTAACCCCCAACAATGCAGGAAACTGAAAAGGGCAGAGCCTTCTTCAACACAAACATCTAAACAGATCACAACAGGTGTACAGTTAATTCCAATAAAGCTGTGGTGCTATTGTAGAAACCACATCACTGTACACTTGTAAAGCACTTTTTACCCTCCACAGGGTAATGGGAATTTAGACAAAAGGTACTATACATGTTCTTTTGAGTGAGAAACAAGCTGCTGCATCGACAGATATGCATGAATCTATACATGATGACAGACAGGAAGGGATAGAACAAACACCCCCCAAAACAAGCAGATCTATCGCAAAGACATATGTACTGCGTTTTTTTTTTTTCATGGAACCATGTTTACTATCTATGTGCACCTTGGCTACCTTGCTGACTAGCTTAACACTTGTGATCTAAGGCTACGTGCCTTAATTATAAGTAATAATTAACAAAGGTAAAAACAGCTCACATTATGGTACAATGAAACAAGTTATTGTAAACTTTATCATAAGTGCAAATCCACTTTCACAAAGTCCAGGGCAGTCTTGCTTGTGAAAAGTTGTAAATCAGGTTAATAATTAATACTAATGATAATTAGTGCTATTAATAATTACAAAATACAAAAATGTATTTTGGTTGAATATTTTAAAGTTGACAAGTTTTGTGCATTTATTCAGTTTTACATCTGCTGATGCAGGATGTTGTTGCATGTGGTGGTGGGGTGGATTCAACACAAATTAAACTCCTTCAGCAACATTTGTGGCATGAAATCAATCATCACAGAAATAAATATCAACTTGTTCTTAAAGATGCCAAAGAACGTGTTTTCAAAATATGTAATATAAGTCTAAGGTGTCCCCTGAATGTGTCTGTTAAGTTTCAGCTCAAAATACCCCATAGATTTTTTTTTATTATTCATTTTTTTAACTGGCTATTTTGGTGCATCATTAAATATGCGCCGATGCAGGCTGCGGCCCCTTTAATTCTCGTGCTCCACCCCAGAGCTCGGGCTTGCCTTAAACAGCATAAACACAGTTCACACAGCTAATATAACCCTCAAAATGGATTTTTACAAAGTGTTCGTCATGCAGCATGTCTAATCGCGTTAAGTATAGTATTTATTTGGATGTTTACATTTGATTCTGAATGAGTTTGATGGTGCTCCGTGGCTAAAGCTAACATTACACACTGTTGGAGAAATTTATAAAGAATGAAGTTGTGTTTATGAATTATACAGACTGCAATTGTTTAAAAATTAAAAAAGCGACGGCTCTTGTCTCTGTAAATACAGTAAGAAACGATGGTAACTTTAACCACATTCAACAGTACATTAGCAACATGCTAACGAAACATTTAGAAAGACAGTTTACAAATATCACTAAAATATCATGTTATCAATGATCATGTCAGTTATTATTGCTCCATCTGCCATTTTTCACTGTTTTCCTTGATTGCTTACCTAGTCTGATGATTCAGCTGTGCACAGATCAGGGGTCTGAGGATTTTTGGGGCCCTGGAGAAGTTTTGATATGCCCTGACATTTGTGCTTTTTTCAGTTGTTCATAAACATATTAATGACAAAAGTGTCATCACACTGAATTCAGCACAAACTAGGCTACCACAATATGTGAGGAACATGTATGTACATGTTTGTGTTTTTGAAGGAATAACGTGTGGTTATTGAAAAAACCAAAAATATCAAACAAACAGCAAAAAAAGCAATACTGTAAAATATTATTACAATTTAAAATAATGTTTTTTATTATATACTTTAAAATATATTTCTGTGATGCAAAGTGTCTGAACAATTATGTTACCTCTGTGGCATTTCATATAGGCTTTTAGCTTAAAAGCATGCACATTTGGAGAAATATTGATGGATTCTCATATGTTTATTTCTATTTTCTATACAGAGGAGTAATATTTATTCAGTATTTATTGTCATCACTGTGAGTGCTGGATTCTGTGTTTTCAATTCATACTTGCAGCCGGAGGGTGCTCTGTGCACCTTTAGTCCACAAATTCATCTAAAGAAGAACAACCATGTGACTCTTGTTGTGTTATATCAAGAAAATGCAATTACCCTGCCTCCTTGTTAAGATTTTGGATGTTTGTTGCTACACATTTGGCCAATGTATTAAATATTAGACATTGCTTACAACATTATTGTTATTTATATTGGTTTGTTTCTAAGAAATGCATTATACTATGGCCAGAGATGTACAGTTATTGTTAGATATGTATGAAGGAGATATGAATGAGGTGTAGCATCTGCACAGCATCGAAAAGGAAGCAGACCCCCCCATAAACTAGGTCTAAACCTCATTTCAGGGAACTCATTTAATGACTGCTTCGATAGATACCTGAACATCCCTTCGCAACTTCAAAGGGGATGCAGACACCATGGATCGGGTTACTACGCAACAGGCCCACATTCCATACAGCAATAAAAGAAGAAACTACATGCACATACTCACAGACACACACATGAAGATCTGCATAAAGACTGTATGCACAAATATGATTGTACCTACAAATATGAATGTATCTGCCATTGTAGTGCTTGTTGCATTTATGTGTTCCTAGTGTAGAAGCATAGAATTGACTGTAGTAGATTAGTTTTCTTGTTAAACGATAGTATTAGAGTATAACGTTGCTGCCCGATGAAACTCACGTATGTCCAAAACGGTTACTTTTCGTATTTTCCGTATTTCAAAAGCAGTTGAATGTAGCGTTGTCATACTTGGTACGGCATCTTTACACGTAACCATATTCTTGCCAGTGTAATGATATAATCCACATTTGACCAAAATTGAGTTTAAATGGACATACGTGCATATTTTACAGTAACGGTGGTCGATACGTGTTCTTCCGATCATTAATTAGTATTTCATATTTCATATTGACAGATGAATACGCTCGGTTTATTAAATACGCTTAGTTTATTTAATATTAATTATAAATTTATTAAATGTCTCTTGCAAACCATGAAGGGACAATGAATCAATACACTAACATGGTAATGCTAGACAGATACTTTGTTTGCACAGTCCTACCGTAATTTTGTCACTCCTAGACCGAGTTTACTTACATACTAGCAAGCAAACTAATCTGTGAAGAACCAGATTAGAACTAAACTGTGGAGAGCTTCAATGTTGTACTTTCGTCAGCCAGGTTCACAAATATAAAAATAAATAAAAATATTCGGTGACAATTACTTCATCTAGACCATTTACCGATAAATAATAGTTGTGAATATATAATAAACTTGAGAACAGCTGTCAAAAACAAACGTTTGCTGATACTTTACCTCACAGTGTTATTCGGCTATCCAGTGCTGAGCTTCGATGAAACTTCACGAGACCGGCGAGATGCTTCTACAGGGCGGGAGATACGCGGCGTGATTGACAGCTTTGACACCAAATGGATATACGTGAAAATCAGATGACATGATTTCACAACTTTTCATTGGCCATTTAGATATGTGAAGCATACTGTATACGGAAATTAACTTGGCAAAATGGACATACGTGGTTTTCATCAGACAGCGACGATAATATGTATCTTCTTTAGATGATGTGCGATACCCATCGAGTTTGATCTCTCCAAAAAGCTCTGGACTCAAGCTATTCGCTAATGTATGTTTCATGACTCTCAAATGCATTGTTCAATTTTTAATAGCGCTATGAAGAAAGTACACTCGATCAGGTATACCATAAATTATGCTAATTAAGCTGCAAGACAGGACAAAGGAAAGTGGAAAACCGGCAAATTTGCAACGCTATTATTGGTTGGTGTTATCAAGAAGGCGTTCTGGTCTGTTGTCCATGACAAACGTCTCCCAGCAGTACAAGTTTTTCCTGTCGTCAGGACGCAAGTTTTCTTGTCGTCAAGCTTTCGACAAAAACCTGCCGAAGAAACAGCCTCCTGAGGAAGGACCAATACCAAACTGAGCGCTTTGAAACTCTAGACCACAACACCGAACCAAATGCAAGTATTAACACTCTGAGGTCTGAAAACGCGCTGGCACGTTTTGCAGGATTTTTTTCACATTGCAGCAAAACAGACTTAAAATACTCCATCATTTTTTGTCATAGAGACATAAGTAATATATCAATTGAAACTATAGAATATCTTCTTTTATTTGTGTACACTCAAAGTAAAAACAAAATGTTGTGCTTTTTGTAAAATAAAGAAAACTAACATGATGCGTGATCTCTCCTCTCCCTCTGAACGAAGTCCAATCTGATAGTTCTCAGAAAATGAACTGTTACTTAGTGAATACTAATCACAGAAAAATTAAACTTATGTCTAAAAAAACGTTAAGATGTCAGTTTTTAAATCATGTAAGTCAAATCGAAAACAAACCTTCTGTGTTATGTAATCTGTATGAAAAGAGAGCCATGTCAGAAGTCCGTGATTCAGCTCATTATCCGCTAATGCGGCCACGCCCACGGAGCCAGCGCTATTCAGACACAAATTCAGAGGCAATACATGCATTCATCGTCTCAATCGTGTATTTATTGTCTTGAAAAGTGTTTATCTGGATGTAAAAGTCATGGTTAGCGAGCTCTAGAAGACATGCAGTTAGTTCCTGTTTTCTTTTCTTCTACAGATGAAGTTTAGATGAGTTTTTGTTTCTTTAGCGCCCTCCGGCTGCAGTATGAATTGGAAACTCCATTCATGGAATAGCCTCTTCTTCTTTTAGATGAATTTGTGGACTAAAAATGCACATAGCACCCTCCGACTTCAAGGATGAATTGAAAACACCAGCGCTCATAGTCATGACAGTGAATATTAAATAAAAATAACTACTCTGTATAGAAAATTGACATAAACATATGAGAATCCAATATTTCTCCAAATGTGCATGCGTTTAAACTAAAAGCCTATATTCAGACTCTTTGCATCACAGAAATACATTATATTTTAAAGTATAATATAAAACCATTACTTTATATTGTAATAATATTTTTCTGTATGTTTCATATATCATGATGAGCTTGAGACATCACAGAAGGTTTTTTTCACAGCCTACCTGACTGAAATGCCTCAATCGTTGATTGATCACAGCCTTTTCGGCAATCTGATCAGCTCTTTATCTGCTTTGGTGGCCGCACCAAGGGGTCTTCGGTCTCAAAGCAACGTCTTTCGCGTTGGATAGTCGATGCTATCGCTCTTTGTTACTCCTCTATGGGCCTCGACTGCCCCATAGGAGTTAGAGCTCACTCTACTAGAGGAATGGCTTCCTCTTGGGCCTGGTCTAGTGGAGTTTCGATTAAAGACATCTGTGAGGCGGCCGGCTGGTCCTCGCCGTCTACTTTTGTCAGATTTTATCATTTGGACGTCCCGACCTTACAAGCTCGGGTCCTCTCGGTATGATCCAGCAGCCTCTATCGAGCTCCGCTTCATGCCACTCTGGGATTTAACTCCCTTTTTGTAGTGTAACGAGGGTTCGACGGCTCCAGCCTTCTCACCAGTCCTCTGGTTCCCTCACGGTGCCCAAGACAAGTCCAGTCGTTCCCTGCCATTGCACGGCGCGGTTGAATTCGTTCCCCATACGCAGTACGAGTGAAGTATCGAAAGGGAACGTACTCGGTTACTAACGTAACCTCGGTTCCCTGAGATACGGAACGAGTACTGCGTTACATGCCGTGCCACGAGGCTGCGGCTTCAGTGTCGTCGCTTCAGTCGAATGACCTGAAATCCTATGGCGAAACGCCCGCTTATATAGCACTAAACCCCGCCCATTTAGGCGGGAATATTTGCGCGCTCTGTCGTCATAGGTCGCGCAGCTATGCCGTGCCGTCATTGGTTCAACAACTTGTCTATGAGTGAACCAATGACGATGCAGTTATACTGCGTTATTGAAAAAGGCTTCAGTAACGGGGAAAAAGTAGACCTTTCCCCATACGCAGTACTCGTTCCGTATCTCAGGGAACCGAGGTTACGTTAGTAACCGAGTACGTTTTCTTTATTTTGCAAAAAGCACATTTTGTTTTTACTCTGAGTGTACACAAATAAAAGAAGATATTCCACAGATTAAAATGGTGTATAACTCCTAATTGTATGTGAAACACTGACGGCGTATTTTGAGTCTCTTTCACACTAAAAAAAAAAACGCGGTGGTATTGTTGGCGATACCTCAGAGTGTTAATGCAGCTTGTCTAATGCCTTGAACATGGGCTGGCATATGCAAATATTGGGGGCGTACATATTAATGATCCCGACTGTTACGTAACAGTATTATGTTGAGATTCGCCTGTTCTTCGGAGGTCTTTTAAACAAATGACATTTATATAAGAAGGAGGAAACAATGGAGTTTGAGACTCACTGTATGTCATTTCCATGTACTGAACTCTTGTTATTTAACTATGCCAAGGTAAATTCAATTTTTCATTCGATGGCACCTTTAAGTTAAATAAATTGGCGGACACTTGCAATCAATGTAAATGGGGCAAGCAGTTAACATTAAAATACACACTGTTTCAATAGTATAGCCACAAGGCTTAAACATTATATGTGTACATATCACTTACTATTTTGTTTGATTTTGTATATTTACATCCAATGTTCTATCCTTTTTTTTTGTTACAAAATAAAGCTGCTAAACCTGGTAACTTTTGTAAGATATGAACATTGATACCAGAGAGTGGTGTGACCATCTATATCAGAATTCAGAAATATGATTATGATTAACAATCAACTTGAACTAATTTATCTGAAGCAACATAAATCGAGTACAAAGGACAGTAAATCAGGACAATATAAAAGGAACATGAGAGGCTGTGAGGATGACAGAGCAAGAGCTGTAAACAAACATCAGTGAAGAATGAAGGCTTTAGTATGTATACTGCTGCTGTTGGAAACCTTTGTGTTTGTCGTCCAGCAGCAGGTAGATGGAGGACTTAATGAGAATGAGATCAGTCAACAGATCAGCTCTGAGGACGGAAGACAGAATCCACCTCAAACAGACACTTTGAGAGCTGAAGCTTCAACTGACAGCCAACAATACTACAATCTGTGCTTCCCTGACATCTATACAACACTGAGAGAACTGACCGCCACCATTAATGAGCAGCAAGCAAACATGAGAGCTTTAGAGACGCAACTGAGGGACGAGATGAAAAAGAAAGATGAAGGTATCTCATCAGAACATTCACTCTTTTATCAATGATTCTCAAAAAACACCAATGTAATACATTTTATAGTGTAAATATTAGTGTAAAGTTGAGTGTATACTGTGTAAATTGTGTTATCTATTACAATAATCAGTGTAAATGTCATTTAACAGAATCTTTATTCCTTCACAGAAATTTCAAGTCAAGTGGAGGAGTTGAGAAAGGAAAATAGAGGTGAAAGTGTGCTTGAATGATGTTAAATTCAGTGTATTCATTCTCAGTGTAATACAGTAATATGTAGCATGGCCACACAATTTAAAGTTTCTGTTTGTTCGGGCACCAGACAGTTTAAATAACTGTTGGAAAAAAAATTAATAATGACCCACTCAGCGCTTAAATAAAATAAAGGACTTTAAACAAACGTTTCAAGACCAAGAGAATTATTATTTCACTTCATTTAGGCATATAAATAACAAAATAAATATTTTGCCATTCATAAAAAACAATACACATGTGCAAAAATACTTTAAATCACGGTTTCACAACCGAGAACAATAATAGCAATGAAAAATAAAATAATCAACATTTCTCAAAATAAAGAAGAAAAAAAATATATAGTTGGCCTTTTTTTGTGTAGAGCTAGGGCCTATAAATTGGGAAGGATTGTGAGATCTAAAGAAGCTTTGAACGTGTAGAAATAGGACCTTTTGGGACCATCTCTTTTATTTCTTGAGATTTCAAAAGGTACTCAGCAGTCAAGTTTAAAAAGGGAGTAGAATTTAAAAAAAAATCTGCATGCCCGTTTGTCGTGCCGATAATTCCGTCCGGTATATTCCGTTTCGATTGTCTCGTCAACTCGTCCTTGTGCAGAGTAGCCTATACATTCAAAGATGCGAACGTGATCTTCCAGTAATACTTCCCAAGGATTGAATCTCCATCGATCTTGGTTAGGCTATACACCATTCAGTGCAACTTGCACCAGTTCTGTCATTTCCACCTGACTCTCTCTTCCGCGACTTTTCTCTCCTTCCTGTCCCCTACCGGATCTTATTGGCTGCGTCCGAAAACTGGAAAATGCTGCCTTCTGAGGACACATTTCAAGGTGGTAAGGCATCAAGGCACATCCAAATCCAATGTTAGCTTCACTTCCTGTCTCATGAGATACCTTCCTCAGATCGATTTTTGAAGGAAGCATAGATGTATCCTTAGCTGCCTTTGATATCCCATAATCCTGTGCTCTCTATTCTGTGACACTTGAGCTAGAAAATTAAAGATGGCGTCCAAAACTTGCGTTTGCTGCTCAGTATGTGTATAACGATTTTGAACAACATATTTCAAGTTTGATATCATTTCTATCGAGAAATTACAACTGTAATAATTAGATATTTGTTTAGTTCTCACCAAAGCTCGCACTATATTGCTGTAGATCATTAAACTGTTACGCTGCCTCAGAAGTCTGTCCGAAATTTCGTGAGGTTCCTTCATGCACAAACGCTGCCGTACAACTCATTCTCTTACAAGACAGCGAGGCAGCAAGACAGCTAACTAGGTTTCGGACACAGCCCCTGTCTCCTTTTCCGACCACACCCTTTTTTCATCATTATCTTTTATGATTTTCGTTCAGATGAATTAAAAAGGACAATTATCATAATCCATTGATTTCAAAATGTGTTATTTATTTTGCTTATTTGTTAATTGAAGGTGAAAATGTGAACAAAAAACTGACAACGTCACAGTGTAATGAGCCGTTACAAATATATCACAATACTGCTTATGTTTTCAATAACAGACAGAGAAATAGCTTTTTCAGCTTCACTGATGGAATCTGGTGAAGGATATATTGGTCCTTTTACCACTGAAATCACACTAACCTACAGGAACGTCTTCACAAACATAGGGAACGCCTACAACCCAATTACAGGTAATTATCAATGAAATGGAGTCATAAAACTCAGTTTATAGTAATGAAAATCCTTCTGCTCCATTCAGACTTCTCTGCAGTTGTGTAATGTGGATAAGAGAATTAAATCATCTGCCATCTTTCAAAACTATCACAGTGTGTTTGGTAATTAATCAATCATACAGGAAACAGCTGATTCTTTGTCTCTTGTTATTTGATTTAGGTATTTTCACAGCCCCACTGAAAGGAGCGTACATGTTCAGAGTCTCTGTACATGGTCATGGTGGAATTACAGCAGCTGCAGACATTATGAAGAATGGAAAGCATGTGGTTATAGCTTATGATAAACAGCCTCAGAATGCATTAAATGCTTCAAATGGAGTTGTGTTGATCCTGGAGGTTGGAGATGTTGTCTATGTGAGACTTTGGACTGGCAGGAGGATATATGATAACGAATATAACCACAGCACTTTCAGTGGTTATCTACTGTTTCCCTTAAAATAACAGGATCTTTTAAGAATGTGATTCAAATAATTCTGAACTTTCAGTGTATGATTTAAAGGGATAGTTCACCCAAAAATGAAAATTTTATGTTTATCTGCTTACCCCCAGCGCATCCAAGATGTAGGTGACTTTGTTTCATCAGTAGAACACAAATTACGATTTTTAACTGCAACCGTTGCCGTCTGTCAGTCAAATAATGCGAGTGAATGGGAACGCAATCTATAAGAGTCAAAAACACTTGCATAGACAAATCCATATTAAACCCTGCGGCTCGTGACGACACATTGATGTCCTAAGACACGAAATGATTGAACAGTATTTATATCATTATATCAGTATTTATATCATCATATGACGAACAGTATTTATATCATTTTTGGGTGAACTATCCCTTTAAGATTATTTTAAGATTAACATATGAACCTGTATTAATGAGGACTAATGTGTGTTTGAAATTTATAATAGATTACTGTATAAAGTCAGTATAATACACTATATTCATAACTTCTGAGCTGTCTATACATGTAAGTTTGTATAAAGAGCTTCAGCACACTGAGGGTGTAATAATCACACTAGGCGCTCTGAACCGTGCCCGAGCACGTTTGACCCCCAAAGCCCGGTTTGTTTGACTAGTGTGATCGCTCCAAACCGTGCCCAGCCACAATGCACAGTGCATTGTGAGTGCAGGTCAGCGGGGGAGGAGGGACAATCGTGCTCAGGTTCGGTTCAAGGCAACCGTCCCTATTATGAGTACACCCGGTGACAGACAGGACCCATGAATATCATATATGACTCAAAAGTTTTTGTTAAAGTAGTAAATCTAATAATGTTAAATAATACTTTTTAAGTCTATCATGTTACTGATCATTGATCTGTATCTCTTCATCCTAGAGAAATAAGATAATAAAGATACATTGTGGCATTTTCTTATCCTCATATTTTCATGAATATTTCCCCAACAATGATTGCTTTGAAGCACTCCCCTAGTGAAAAAAAAGTATGCTAAGTATACTTGCAGCAAGACTAATTATTAGTATATTTCAAGTGTGTTAATGATTAGTTCATTTAAAGTGTGCTATTTTGAAACAACTAATTTTGTACTTAGTATATTTAAGTTGAAATTAAGTAGTATTAAAATACAACTTTAAGTATATGTAGCATACTTATGTGTGCTAAATTGGAACAACTTCAAGTATACTTAGTACATTTTAAGTATATGTCTGTGTAGGGACTAATTACATGCTTGATTAGCGTTTTTAAAGTGTACTTAATTTGTGTTATAAGTATACTTTATTTTTGTTTTAAGTGTATTTATTATATTAATATACGCTGTATTATAAGTATACTTTATTTGTGTTATAAGTATACTTTTATTTGTGTTATAAGTATACTTTATTTCTGTTATGAGTACACTTTGTATTATAAGTATACTTTATTTGTGTTATAAGTATACTTTTATTTGTGTTATAAGTATACTTTATTTCTGTTATGAGTACACTTTGTGTTATAAGTACACTTTATTTGTGTTGTGGGTCATTCCACGAAATCGGTGCCTTTTGCGTCCCTAAGAAATAACCAGACATAGAAGTACTACAACAGCAAATAAATTTGTGATTTAAAAACATATCAGTACTATGCATTGTTTTGTCAATATTACACCAAAGTAAAGTCAATTAAATATTATTTTAAATAATTAAAATTGCATTTATTCTCATACGGGTAGGGTTTCTGGCCTGTCCCTTGCTATGATTGTTCTTTTTCAGCAGGACTTTTAATTTGCTAATTGAATGCAAAATGATACAAAAATCATCATCTCTAAACCAGGATGCCAACAGTTCAAAGAAAAATAAATTTCTCTCTCTCTTCTATAATTTTCTATTTTTGATGATTTATGAGGTTTGTCTGAGGGGAGATATCATGCAATGTCAATCCTGTTACCATTTTTGAAGTATGCATTTAAACACTTATTTATTTAATGTAACATAATTATTATCTACAAGTAATATCCTTTTAAAGTGTAGATCAGTTATCAGTTACATTTTTAGTTAGTATAGTTAGTATTGGTAGTATTACTATTGTTGGTACAGGAATCTTGTAATTTAAGTATGAACTATTTAAATCTATTATATAAACTTAATATTTAATATATATTTAACCTTAACAGAGTTTGTAGCTTTTCATTTCTTAAACAACCATGTTGGAAATATGTATCATGGCCATATTCCAGGATGACAAGGCCAATATTCATCAGGGTTAAAAGATGGTTCAGAGAGCACAAAGAATCATTTTCACACATGAATGGGCACTTCTGAGTCCTGACTTTAACTTCAATGTAAGACTAACCTCTTGATGGAAATAAATGTTCTGATGTCATTTCCATCAGGAGGTTCATACATTTTTGGTTAGGATCTTGTATTGACAATGCAAGAGGTGAGCACTCTAGAACATCCCAAAGACTTAAACTGAGGTTAAAGTCAGGACTCAGAAGTGTCCATTTCCTATGTGAAAATGATTGTTTGTGCTCTGTGAACCATTCCTTCACAGCTTTAACCCTGTTGAATATTGGCATTGTCTGGAATGTGGCCATGATACATCTTTCAACACATTTGTTTAAGAAAAGAAAAGCTACACACTACATCTCTTAGGGTTAAATGAACCATTGCCAAACATATAACATGCTAGAAACATAATAATCACTGTAATAATGATCCATTCATAGGTTCTTAAGTATTTACCTATTAAAATCCAAACAACAACCTTTTTTTTGGCCGGACACGGCGGGCAGTGAATATTTTAAGCTCTGTGAGGGGACACACTGACTCAGACAAAACGTATGGACGCATGGGTCTTATTACAGTAGCTTTAAAACATTTATAAAGTGTGCATATGCACAGATTTGATCTTAGAGTGTTAAATCCACGCCAACACTTATATTTATAAAAATCGTAGAAAAGTGCTTAGCGCTACATCAGGGTCTGAACAGACGTACAGTTCACACTTTTCCTTGTCAGATTACTGCAGGTTTTTTGGAAATCTATGCTATTCTTACAGCTTGCCATTGTAAATTAAACGATTTGGACGATGACTGGTGATCTTTTACATGTAAAAGACATTAATTAGGTGTTGTTTACAACGCCGAGAACTTAAAATATATTTTTTAGAAAATATACTAAAATACAATTATTTTAAAGTGTGTTAAAAGTTGTATTGTGAAAGTATGATACTAATATACTTTTTATATATTTAAAGATAGTAAATTTTTTGTTAGTATATTCGCAGTGTACTCTAGAAAATGGGAATATATTTAAAATACAATAAAGTATACTTTTATTCACTAGGGTCATATTTATTAGTCCCACCTGGATTTTTTTGTGTGCGATTTTTTGTGGTTGACTGAAATGCCTGATTTTGTGGTTGCAATTTCCAGAATGGTGGGGATAATTTTCTTAAAGGTCCCTTATTATGATAAATCCACTTTTACAAGGTGTTTGGAAAAAAAAAAATCCACCCACTACTTTTTTTTAAATCCCCATTAAACCAAAGCAGTCTCATTAGACAAGCCATTTTGATTCTCTGAGTAATGTAATGTCACATTACTCTGGCCCTGCCCACGACCGCTTATTGACAGTCCCGTATTACCATTCTACGCTGTCCGCCATTTTCTCCACGGTAAAGCAGCTGGTAGCGAAAACAATGTCTGGTAAGTAATTGAGAGGTTTTGTTGTTGGATGTAAGAGTGAACATAACAGTCTTCATTTACTGACATCTGAGCCGCTGAACGCAGTGGATTTGTTTCATTTTTGAAGGGAATGCGCCACAGATCTAATATTTTCATATGATTTCTGCAATGTTGCCTGCTATTTACGTTCACAGACATAACTGACTGTGTTTATGTGAACTGTGTGTGTTTTTGACAGAACCTTGTGTGTATTTGACTGTGTGTGTTCGCTTCAGATAAGTGCGCTCAGAAAATGATCCATTAGATGTTTAAACTTATATAGCTTTAGAACGCGTGGAAATAATAAACTTTAATGATGAAAGAAGAACTATGCTATCAGCCAAGCAGATGTCTTATTAATATTTGGCAAAGAATCAATTGAGGCTGGAAATGTGATTGTAGAGAGGGGGCGGGGCATAACAGCTCATTTGCATTTAAAGGCACATGCATGAAAACGGCCTGTTTTTACTGTAGTCAGAAATGGGTATTTACAACATGGGTTTATAAATGATCTGTGAGGTATTTCAAGCTGAAACTTTACAGACACATTCTGGGGATATATGAGACTTAAATTACATCTTAAAAAAATAGACATAATATTGGACCTTTAAAATGGACAATATGACCAAAATCCTATAGACCAATGTTACTCATTGCTCGGCTTGCCAAGCTTTAATTTGTGTCTCATATGACAGTAATTAATAGGGTGATATGACCTAACGTGAAAATGAGCGTGGCAGACTGAAATCTGGCCCAATGGCTCTCTGTGAGAGCATGCTGCAGTTCCATTTTTCACCACAGATTTACTTTGGAAATATGTGGGGCACTGTAGAGCTAGAGAGGGCTTCACACACCCTCCAAGAGACCGGCTGCCCCACTTAGTATCATGAATACATGCTTGCCAAATCCATGCGTTAAATTTGACTATATCCTGCTCACTTTTACAAATTAAAAATCTCAACGATCAACACTATAAAGAGGAAACAAAGGAACCACCTCACCATTGAACAAAATGCCTAACAAGGATTGCTGTTTATGCTGATATTTTTAAATATAAAAGTATGCGAAGTTCGCGGTTCCATTGATACGGTAAACTTGCACAACATTCTTGAATTAAAATGTATAGATGTATGCCAGTCTATTTTTGTAAAGACATTAACCCCGAAGGGAAGTACAAAGCTCAACCTAACAGACAGACCGTAAAGCGGGCACATAGTCATGGAGGCCGGGAAAAAGGGCCTGCAACATAACCAGAGTTCACCAGAGAACTGAATGCAGACGGCGGTAGCCCAGGATGGCCTGTAGGGCCACACCCTATTGCATATCAAGGTGGAGTAAAACACCAAGACATAACAGCTGCAAGTGCCCACGAGACAGCCCGTCCAACACAAACCAACGAGCAGTGCACTCGGTGAAGTACCTTTCTACTCTTTAAGCAAGAGGAGTACAACATACGCCATCATGCGCTAAGGAAAGGCCCCATGGGCCTATAATCCCAGCAGGCACGTGGCATCAGCTCATGGCAGTGTTATCAGGGTTCAGGCTGAACAGACCGACTACACAGGAGGTCATAGTCAACCCGAGACCCGCCCAGCCGGCGAAACCATCCCTTTTGCTGTCGAAGGTCAGCACACTCCACAGGAGGCCTTTACGGCCTACCCATCACACGTGACATCAGCCAGTGGCCACTAAAGTTCTAGGAGCAAAAATAGAACCCGTTAATTAGACAGGGAAAATATTTTAGCTCGACTAGAGCTAAAGGGAATAAACGCACAAAATACTCAGTAAAAACATCTTTTACTCTCAGCGAGAGTATCAAGCTAAACTCCGACATGCTAGCAAAGGAAGGCCTGAAAGCGGCCTGTAACCTTAAAAGCGCGCGGCGATAGCTAGTGCATTTATTCAATCATGGAATGATGCCTGTACACGACCAGCATAGCTGGGCCAACAGGACGCTATAAGAGAAGCCTGGAGAGGCCTGCTGCTTAAAGAACCATGTGGCACTGGCCCATGGTCATGACAGGGCCCTAGCTACAAGGAAGGGCCAGTATAACCTAAAATGACAAATTTAAGGGAACTAGCTACACAACCTGAGCCTAGGCATACACATTCCAGCAGGCAATGTTAATATGCTAAACAGCGTGAGCGTAACCAGCATCGTAGACCAACAGCGCTGTATCCAAACAAGCTGCATACAGAGAGGCTAAAAACAAATAGCCAACAATCAAACAGCAATGAACCCCAGATGCTGTGGTGCAAACGACCGGGAAAGGTCGGGTAAACAAAATTCCCTACACTCATCCTGAGTGTTCGATCCAACAGGTGATGCACTCAGTGAAACACAAACCCTAACCGGGGAGTACAACAACAACACCGTATTCATATATAGAGGCCGGATAAAGCCTGCTACCATAAAAAACTGGTGTAACCTGTGGAAGCACGCTTACATAACACACCTGCATAAACATATGAAGGGGAAATATGGGCAAAAAACGGCCAGCCACTTCCTCAGAAGGAGGCCAGAACTAAGAACTATACAACCGCAGGGGGATAGTCATAACAGGGGGATGTAAACAAACACACACATAACCTAGTTCTAGCCTAGCCGCTAGCTAAGGACTGTATGTAGACCAAGCTACACTCGGGCTACAAATTCCCAAACAAACGGAGAAAGCAGCGCGAGCGACAGCATTAGGTGGCCGAAAAACCGGCAAACACATAACTTACAATAGCGAAAGCTAGTTCTAGCTATACACAGCATCAGCCGAGAAACTACACCAACGCTAAACAACGAAGCGGCCATAAAGAGCCTGCCTGTAACAGTCAGCCTAACATACAGTTATTTGCCCAAATAACCCCTTAAAAACATGAACAGATGACAACTATATGCACGGGAAGCTATACAGGAAAAGCGGCTCGTAGAACGCAGATTCCTCCCCGATTCGTCACACGGAGGGGAAAATCCAAAGTCCCATAAGCCCAAAAGCACTTTCACTATCAAGCCAGACGGCGGGCCGTCAGGAATATATTCATCATAGGCCCGCAACATCAGCCCAACTGTAAAGCCCACAGCATATAGATGCCACAAACGCTACCGGGAGGCGAAGGAAGAGCGAGGGCGAGAAAAAGCCCTAGCGAGAGAGGGGATCGATTACCAGCGCTGCTGGCGCCGCTCCTCGATCACCTCCCTCAGGTGTTGCTTCTTCCTTCTAGCATCTCGCCGTCTCTGCGACTTACTCCGAGGACGAGGAGGCGCACATGCGGCGACACTTTCCCTCTGGGCCTGCCTCTGAGCCTCGGCTCGAGACGGCCCGGGATCTCCCGGCTGTCTGGGCCCAGAGCTGGATCTGAGCAGGATGCAAGATCTAGCGCGTCTTCGCCTCCCTGATCAAGATCCGTAAGCAGATCAGCCTGGTATGCCACAACCACCGTCATAGTGTGCAACGCCGCACCAGCCTAACCTGTAGTGGCGTAAGCCCTGCCATTCAAACGTGACGTCACCTTCAACGCTTTGGATGGCAGGGCCCTCGCCGGAGTTGCCGGGCCATGGGTAGAGAGAAAACGATCGTCTAACCTGCTGCGAGCGGGTTCCCTCCTCAAACGCTCCCAGGGCAGCTGCAGTCTGCTCGAGGCGCGTTCCATAACCTCCAGCAACTCCGAAAGATGCCGCGCAGGGAGGCCTCGCCAGCTTCTCCCACCTCGGCCATCTGCTCTCCGGGGCTTTGGACCAAGAAAGCACTTGCTCCTAGGTCCGAGGATGTTAAAAATAAAACATCATCGTCATCCGCCAGAAGCGCGTCCTCGTCAGTCGCTTCAGCTTGAGAAAGATTGACACCCCTCTCAAATTCTTCAGTGAGTTCCACCTGCGAGCCCCATGATTTCAATCGCCGCTGAGCCTCAGCACGAGCGGGGCCGGAACCACCAGGCAGCGCAGAGTAGAAGTTCCCTTTCGAAAGGGAAACTATAAATTAAAGCTTCAGTAGGCAGTTTTTGTAATCAGTTAAATTTCTTTTAAATGGTTACTTTTCTTTTTAAAATATACAAAAATGTAAAGGCAAATAAAATGTGAAGTATATTATAGTAAAGTCATTAAAATATAAAGTATAAAATGTAATAATCAGACTTTGAGTCAAAGGTGTACTCAGCTCTTGGCTTCTAGGCGTCAGGGGTTTAATGACGTATCAGTATCCAAAGAGTCAATCAACTCTTCAATCTTTTATACTCGTGTTGTTTACCCTAAGTTTGGTTTTAATCTTCTTGATTGGCTCAAGTAGTAGCTTTTCCAAAATTTCCAAGATGCTTCTCAAGGCAGGTATAAGCAGTCCACCTTTTCATGTCCTTGAACTCCAGTAAGCTCCACCAACATGGTTGATTTCCTTTTAAGGTTCAAAGAGTAGAACCACAGTTCTTTGTGTCCTTGAACACACACACATGAACACACTTCTGCTCCTCGTTCTCATGGGTAGGCACACACACATAACTTACAATTACTTTACATCTCTGCCAATACATTATAAGGCATTTCTTAGAAACAAAAAACATTATATTCAATACATCTGTAACAAAACTGTAAGTCTCGCTCCATAGGGAAAATGAAAACGTTACCCTGGAAGACTTAAGAGTGAAGGATCTTTGTCTCCACCCTGGTGCTTAAAGTCTTGAATATGCACAATGTGTGAATGTGTTTTATCTTACACTATTGTTTAATATACTCCAGGAATAAGTAGTGTGGGCTTCAGGTCAGTAGGTGTCAATACGGTGGCTTCCTGAAGTATAAACATGATGTAAAGTCACAAACCTCCCTCCTAAACCTAATAGTGCAGTGGTTCCCAAACTTTTTAGCTTGGAGTACCCCCGAAGGGATCACCATCCTTCTGCGTACCCCCTCTCTTCCACTTCAACTGCAGTCAGCATTGCTTTACCATTAAGGGACCATATTTGCCCCCTAAATTGATTTTCCAGTGCATTTTTTACCTTTATGAATAACTTTATAAAATAAATAATGTTTTAAATAAAAAATGTTCATTGAGGAAATATGCAATGATGGTAAAACTTTTAAATATTTAACTAAAACCGCCAGTAGGTGGCAGCAAGTCACTGTTTTTATGAGTGAGTCATCGAGTCATTCAATCTGTAAGGAAGCAAGTGGCTGTGAATGAATCACTGAATCATTGACTCACAATTTGTTCAAAGCCGCAGAATTGCTCGCGAAACACAGACGTGTCTTGTAGTTCTGCTATGGTTTTCGTTAGAACTATTATTTAATTGCAAAATAGATTAAATACTGAGTACTGTGTTTAAAATGTACACTTTATTTTTTGACCTGTTGTATAATAATATTGTATAATAATATCATGTGGATATTTGGGAACAATTGCATTCTTGTTCGTTATCATAAAATACAAGAACTCACACGAGGTATGTTTTTGTATCAGAGAAAGTTTGAGTCTTAAATCGAAATTAATCCACTATCTGTGACTATATTTGTTCTTCATGCGAGTAAGTGCTAATCCCCACTTTTACAAAGGTGCATTGTCGAGAACGGCAGTAATTTAGCGCGCTTTAAGGAAGCAGAATCTGCATGCGATCTATCATATGCATGTTGCTTGTATGGATACAGTCATTTTTGACTGCAAATGATGAGGTAATTTGATTATATGTACTGGATTTATGACATTTTAGCAGTTAGAAATACATACTCGATTTTAATATTATTTTAAGTTAGAATTAAATGCTACTCAGCATTCGCGTACCCCCTTTTGTCACCTCGTGTACCCCAGTTTGGGAACCATTGTAATAGTGCAACTGAGACACCCCTACTCCAAGGTAAAAAAAAAAAAAAAAAACTTTCAACTGGCAAATGTATTACGTTTAACAATTTGAAGTGCGATTGCGTCACTGCGGTGTGAGGAGGGCTGACGTCATTTGAAAGAGACTTCAAGTGCACCCTCTCCTTTTCCCCGTGGAATGAAGGGTCTATCTCAAGATACTTCGCGGTCTACACTATCCCATAATTCACTGCGTGACGGTGACGACAGGAGTTCTGTGTGAATTCACATAAATGTAAGCGATGCCCCAGTTTCACCAATATGTAATATCAAACTGTAATATCCATGATGTCCAAAACATCAGTTTTTCATAAATACAATATTGTCTCTGATATGGAGTGGAGTTGACTAAAATCCTAAAGTACTGTACTTTAAATTTAGACATTTAAGCTGCAGTACGCGATTTTTGGCCCTCTGGCGGTTAATAAACAGAACTGCACACGTCTTGTGGAAGAACATTGTAGCCGGAGCTACTTTTCTCCGTGTATGTCTATGGCGAGTCATGCAGGTACTGTGCTACTCCACACCAGTCTGAAATAGTCTGAATATAAACACTTATTATAAGAAAATGGATTCATGTTGTGCATTCTCATTACATAATTTTTGTACATTTTAAACAAAAAAAGTTGCAGACTGCAGCTTTAAATAGAGTAAACGTGAAAATATATTTCCACAGTTAACGTTACATTTAACATAAGAAATAAACAAGGTTAACTAATAGTTGCTAACAATATAAAAGTGACACAGTGTTTATATGGTCCGGTTTCCCGTCGTTGCTGGCATTGAAGCATGTCAAAACCCAATAGAAAGTCCCAAAACTTTTCTGCATCCATTTCCATTCACAAACGTCAAATACTAGCCATGTAACGACGCTAGGCTCATTGTTGCCAAGTCTGGAATTGGGCTACTTTTACACTTGATTACGATACTTTTGGGATGGTTTTGTTGCGAAGACCTGGCAACCCTGCACCTCAGTTAG
The DNA here is from genome assembly GCF_024489055.1 of Chanodichthys erythropterus. Classification (NCBI taxonomy): domain Eukaryota; kingdom Metazoa; phylum Chordata; class Actinopteri; order Cypriniformes; family Xenocyprididae; genus Chanodichthys; species Chanodichthys erythropterus. The sequence goes on along the minus strand of NC_090228.1, from coordinate 35,238,315 downwards.
ACCTTCCTCCACTCCAAAGGCTTGGGACACAGCTAATGTGCATTTTCTCTTACCCTTCAGAATGTCAGAAGCAAGCTCACTGTACAGCTGATAAATAAGCAACTTCTGATTCTGAGGAAGTTACAACTAGACGCAAGCGTGCATCCTCATGCCAGCATTTCAATATCTAATGGGCTACATTAGAAGAAAAATCTGATTTGGAAATTAAACAAGCTCATTTTAAGCAAAAAAAAGCAAAAACTGGAACTGAGAGCTCAAATGACTGCAAACGCTGCAAAACTCAAAGTATTGAATGAATATGAGGAAACCCAAAGCAAATCAAAAGTCCCAGTTCAGTCTCAAAAGAAATCAATGGATTAGATGAACATGCATGATGATGGAGAACAAACTTTACGAAGATATTCAAGAACTATTCGGGTCCCTTCAGTCCTAGGGTTGCCACCTTCAATACAGAAAAATAAGGGACGCCAGCCACAGCGGGGGCCACACCCCTCGGGGCCACGATGACCACAGTCCCGATGGCGTGCCAGTGGTGGTATATCATAACTTAAAACATATTTTCATAAAAATATTAAGATTGATACCAATGGACATTATAATAAGATATCTGCTATTGAAATCAGTGTGAACAGATGCACTCAGTCTCTCACTATCACAACTTAAGTGGTCATATTGAATACACAGCTATGACAATAATAAACATAGGCCAACAAAGTGTGACTGAGACCACAAAAAATAAGCTTTTGGAGGAACTTGTGAGATGTAAACCATATTTTATTAACTTATTAAATTAACAGATCCATAACTTAGTAATTATAAATTAAACAAATTGTAAATTGTCTTTTGTTATGAACAAAGATCTTGCCTAAAATATTTGTCATTGTTTGCAGTAACACCATCAAACAGTGAAACCACACCTAAATAACTGGAAATGGTATATCTACAAACATTTCTTATTTAAGTAAAACACTTAACAACATTTTTATTATTGGTAAGTAAATATATTTATGTATTTATTTATTCCATTTTTATATTGTCTATTGTTAATTCTATAGTATTGAATGATGCAATTATTTAAATTGGTTAAGCATAACAAATAGTTGTTTATTTTATTCACATAGGTAGCTACTATATTTTGATTAAATATGTATTAAATAGCCTATATACTATCTCTTATCTCTTATTAAAGTAATGCTTATGTTTCTGACTGTACAACTTAACCTTAATAAACAAATCCTACCATAACATGATTAATGTACGTTATTAACATTATTTCTTAATAGGCAGCATATGAAATCTAACGTTATCAATTAAAAACTTGAGGTGATAAAAAAAAAAACATTACACGATCTGCCTCAGGAGAGAACCGGCGAGGCGGCGTCCCGCCCTCTGACTCTGATTGGCCGTGATTCACGGCCCGTGAACCTGAAACAAACCAATCAAACCATGATGGCAGCGAGTATCACCCAATCAGGGGCAGAATCAGGACGTGTCTTCACACAATGCGGGTGGGGTGATTTGCATGGGATGCTCCATAATATGGACCTATGTAAAATACGGTACGCGTCATTTTAGCTGTAAATACGGGACGATTTCGTATTTCATGGGACGGGTGGCAACCCTAGTCCTAGCAGTCATTCTGTCCTTGTACACCCTGCAGCTTAAGATTCTGGACAAAAAACAAAACAACGTAGTCTTGTGTCGGGTAGCCAAAAGCATGTACTAATTTATGCTTTGAAGATGTAATGCGCAGACAAACTGATATCAATGAACTACTTGTCAAGATGCATAAACTCTAATTGCTAAACTCTAATTGCTAACCTCTAATTGCTAACCTCTAATTGCTAAACTCTAATTGCCAGTGGTATTTTTCGACCATCAAAATAATGTCAATTTTTTTTACGTCAAATTGACGTCCTCATGCTTGTCCAATTTATGCCGAAAAAAAATATCAAATTGACTTCAAAAAACAGACCAAAAATGTAAATCAAACTGATATTTTTTCGACCACCAAAATAACGGCACAAAAGCAATTCAATGAAAGAAAAAAGTTCTGTCATGAAACTCTAAATGGGAAGGCTAATAGGTCCTTAACTCAACTGCTCGTGAACACATAATTATCTATAGGACACAGATGATTTGTTCCTGCTGTATTAGTAGCCAATGAGCTTGCATGCTCAGTCTTCAAATACATGAGTAGCATTTGCCTTAGCAGTGCAGCACGCTTTCAGAAACCCTCCACCTTCCCCAGCTCCACCTGTATAGATCTGCTACGAGTAATTCATGCACGCTATACTGTACAGCAGCAGTATTTTATATATATGTATTATATATATATATATATAGACATCAAATTGACACTGGAAGTGTTATTTTACATTTGTTATTTCTGTAGTATTTCTTACCTGAATAAAAACCTACTTAATCTGAAAAACTTAGTTTCATAGCTCTCTATTCTACTGCATTTATTTGTGCCGTTTGTCTTTTTTTTTTTATTTGTTCTTATTTTATTACTGAGTTCTACTTTTTTTATGAAAATAAAACCTTTGCACTGAAGAAAGGTAGATTTTTGTTTGTATATGCTGTCAATTATAGTTCTAAGAAAGAAAATCGGAATCTCCAAAAATAGGTATCGGCAGATTACGCTATCAAAAAAAATCGGAAAATCAGTGCATCTCTAGTTCCAACGAAAACCGCAGCAGAGCTGCGACTCATATAGATGTTTTGTGAACGAATCTGTGGCTGTGAAAAAAACATGAGAGTCAATGATTCAATTACCCTTTCAAAAATACCGCCACTTGCTTCATTACTGAATGAATGACTCGATGACTCACTCATTAAGACAGTGACTTACCGCCACCTACTGGTGGTTTTAGTTTAATATTTAAAAGTATCACTCATTTTATCACATCATTGCTTATTTCTCTTTTGGACATTTTTAATGTTGTAAAATGTTTGGGAACCACAGCTGAAGTGAATTTAAAAAAAAAAGCAGGCAGGTAATATGCACACTTAATTATTAGTTTATTGCAAGAAAACCCACTGGTTTATTGTTTTAGTTACTGTGTAGGCCTACTATGGGTTCTTTAGGACAATAAATAAGTTCAAGAATGGGAACATGTAATTTTTAATTTTTTTTTAGTGACACCTGTGTTGCTTGACATTTTTTTTTTACATTTTCCAGTGGTAGCCCAAAATGTGATTGTTACAATATAATAAAAAAGACTGAAAATGTGAAGTTGCACTTCAGCTTTATGTGACTTAGTGAAATTGCTATACCTAAAGTAAATAAAATGGACTTATTTGATCTTACAGTGTTGCTACTCTGAACATGCTTTTTGATCATTACAAATAATAATGCAAAATGATTATCTTAAAATAGAAGATATGCTGTCTCTCGCATCACATAAATTATCAATAGTTATGTATGTGGTCTTGAAGAGGATTCTTTTTTTTTTTTTTTCTCTGTCTTGACTGTCTCATTTGGACTCGAACCTCTTTGGACTAGGTCTTGACTCGGTCTCAACTAGTCCTGGACTTGGACTCGACAAAGGTGGACTTGACTACAGCCCTAGTTGCAACAGACCTGCAGTTTTCTGGGAGTTTGTTCCAGATATATGGTACATAAAGACTGAATGCTGCTTCACCATAGTTTTGACTCTAGGGATAGTAAGCAGACCTGCCCCAGATGACCTGAGAGGTCTGGATGGTTCATAACATAGCAAAAGATCAGAAATGTACTTTCATGTGGTCACAACGCAAATCAGAAATTTAAAAAAAGATTTCCTTTACCAGTCATTTTTTTAAATGTCAGTATTTGTCTGCAACTGTTAACCACCTTAAATTGTATATTTTAGGGTTTAAAAAAATTCCTTTATGTCAAAATTCAGTATGAAGGGGGGTGTTCTGCTGCAGAAGGAGGCTTTTGAGAACACTGCATTGTTTTCGGTCATTAGAGGTATGTGTGTGCATGCAAACACTGACCAGTCAACTTTTTTTAGGCTGAATGGTGATACACAACGTTTATCTTTTTTTTTAAATTACTGGTTCAATAAAATCTTTTAATGTGACATCAGGCTATATTAAATGATATAGTCTCAATCTATATTGCTTTGAAAAATATGTCCATATATTACTAAAAACTATATTGGCCAGCCCTAGTGTGCATCCAAACAAAAGAGAATGACTCCCTGATGTCAACAATGCTTTTCTCATGCATTTTATTTTTTTATTTGGCAGATGAACTTTCCAGCGGCAACAGAGTTTGAGTTAAAGAATGCTATGGAAAAAAAAACAAACAAAAACATTGTTAGCATTTTTTATTTAACTTTTTTTTTTGTCATTTTTTGTAAAGTTTATATATATATCAAACCAATTCAAATGGAGAATACATATTCTCAGATTATGTAATCCGTATGAAACATTCATATAGGCGCGTCCACTACAGCGGATATGACGAATCAGCATCGTAGTCTTCATCTTTGCAGCCGAAAACAGAAAACATTATCAATAAATTATTAAAATGTTTAGAAAGTCTTCTTGCTGTTTTTTCACTACACAATCATAATAATTACGTTTGCCGGTGCGCTGTGGCAAGTTTTATGCGTGCGCTTGAGCGCTGATTAGGCCATGTATTAAATATTGGTTTATTATATATGATTATAATTTTCAGTTTCACATTTTACCTATGTGGTGGTGGTAATTTTCTTACTGTGGTGGTCCAGCAGTTGAGGCAATGTAGAAGAAAAACTCTAGTATTGGCCGTCTCAATTGGTGTGTGTTGTTTCAGCAACCTGGCACCTCAGTTCCAACCTTGTCCCGCCTCTTTGCCCATTTACAGTTATCCGGGAGTGACGCGCTGTGACATGCTGCCAAGATGGCAATGGCTGGATCCACCCACTTTGGGCTTAAAAAATGCTCTTCAGAAACCTGTGGGAGATGTCACAGACACTATGTGGATATTTTTTTATAGTCTTTGATTATCACCCACTGCTATCTATACCAAGTCTTCAGTCTTTGTTCTCATTTCAGCCCTACATGAGAAGGAGATGAGAGCAAACTCTTGAGCAAACCCTCTTTCATGTCCAAAAATACAGAGAAGTAGAAATCAAATAAGTTTCAGAAATATTTCAAAAGCATTAAAGGTGCCCTAGAATTAAAAATTTAATTTATATTGGCATAGTTAAATAACAAGAGTTCAGTACATGGAAATCACATACAGTGAGTCTCAAACACCGTTGTTTCCCCCTTCTTATATAAATCTCATTTGTTTAAAAGACCTCAGAAGAACAGGCGAATCTCAACATAATACCGACTGTTACGTAACAGTCGGGATTATTAATATGTACGCCCCCAATATTTGCATACCAGCCCATGTTCAAGACATTAGACAAGGGCAGCCAGTATTAACGTCTGGATCTGTGCACAGCTGAATCATCAGACTAGGTAAGCAAGCAAGAACAATAGCGAAAAATGGCAGATGGAGCAATAATAACTGACATGATCCATGATATCATGATATTTTTGGTGATATTTGTGAATTGTCTTTCTAAAAGTTTCGTAAGCATGTTGCTAATGTACTGTGGAATATGGTTAAAGTTACCATCATTTCTTACTGTATTCACAGAGACAAGAGCCGTCGTTATTTTCATTATTAAACACTTGCAGTCTGTATAATTCATAACTTCATTTGAATCAATTTGAACTTCATTCTTTATAAATCTCTCCAACAGTGTGTAATGTTAGCTTCAGCCACAGAGCATAGCCTCAAACTCATTCAGAATCAAATGTAAACATCTAAATAAATACTATACTCACATAATCTGATGTATGCATGCAGCATGAATGACGAACACTTTGTAAAGATCCATTTTGAGGGTTATATTAGCTGTGTGAACTTTGTTTATGCTGTTTAAGGGTTGAATGCTAAATTGGCTATTTAATGATGCCCCAAAATAGGCAGTTAAAAAAATTAATTAAAAAAAAATCTATGGGGTATTTTGAGCTGAAACTTCACAGACACATTCAGGGGACATCTTAGACTTATATTACATCTTTTAAAAAGATGTTTTATGGCACCTTTAATGATTAGAGGAGGTGTTAAGACTTTCTCACTATTCGTCATTTTGACAGAGAGGGTCATAAAAATTATCATAATCATAGATGTCATAATCTATTGTTAACCTGTCATTTTATTTTTCATATTTTAACAAGACTTGTAATCCAAGAGGTTGACAGCCTAATTTTTGAGCTCCCTAAAGGTTTTGTGAAATAACCCCCCCCAAAAAACTCAGTTCCCTTTCGTGGGAACTATCGACGCTACGTCGAATGACGTGATGGGAACCCTCTGTATTTTGTGTTCGTGAAGCACCTCTGTATCCAACCAATGAGAAAGACGTGACGTCAGAGGTGGGTGACGTCACGGATCAGGAAGCTATAAAGCATACCCAGAACAAAGCACGCTAGCTTCTGTTGTCTTCAGCAAGCGCTATCTGTATCTTGTCGGTCTTATTAATTGTTGTATTGTCTATACACACTGTGGTCTCTTCGTCCGAGGACAAGAGTTTCCAAGCACAATAAGACACACACATTTATAAAATGGCGGAAAAGCAGCAGTTTAGAAAGTGTACTCCTCCCTGCCCACGCTTCATTGTGACGGGAGATACACACGAGATGTGCGTGAAATGCCTGGGGGTTGAGAATGCACAGGCGGCTCTCGAGGGAGCTGTCTGTGTACACTGCGAGCGGCTCACCCTCAGAGTGCTGCGTTCTCGCCAGGCGCTCTTCGAGGAGGGCGCCGAGGCGAGTGTTCTCCGCGGGTCTGGTCCCGCTGCTGCCGAGGCACAGCGAAGGCTGCACTCGTGGGGTTCACAGATGGATCCAGCCCTATCACTTCCCTTACCCGCTAGACCCAGTGTCTCTCCTTTGGTGGCGGAAGCACGCGTAGCGGTTTCTTCCCCCCGAAGAGAGGCACCGATGCTCAACATATCTTCCTCCAAGGAGGTTGATGTATCCCCTGCATATGAGAAGCTATTAGAGGTAGTGACCAGGGCAGTAGAAAAGCTGAATATTAACTGGCCCACAGAGAAAGCTGAAAGTAAAACCAAAAGCAAGCTAAATGAGAGGTTTCTTCCAGTACGGTCACTACCTCAGCGTCGGGGTCTACCGTTTTTTCCCGACCTCCACACCGAGGTGTCGAGGTCCTGGAAGAGACCAGTCCATTATAGACTGTATAGTCCAAAAACATCTCTATACAGCAATATAGTTGGACTGAAACGTCATGGCTATGGGGCGATGCCTCGGGTTGAGGAAACGCTTGCGAGCCATCTCTCACCCAATCTGCATCGTCCCACAAGACCCCGACGCTGCCCACCAAGCCCCTAAAGACAACTTCTAGCCTGGTGGGCAAGGCTTATTCAGCAGTAGGTCAGGCGATGTCGATCCTGCACAATGTCGATACTGCAGGCATATCAAGCCGACCTGCTAGGGGAAATTTATGAGAGCGGGGAAGCATCCTTTGAAGTGTTGCATGAGATTAGAAAGGTGACAGATCTAGCTCTCCGGGCCACCAAGGAGACGGTCAAATCCATCGGCTGCTCTATGGCAGCCCTGGTGGCCACGGAGAGACACCTTTGGCTTAATCTCTTGGACATCAAGGAAAGAGATAAAAGTATGCTCATGGACGCGCCGCTGTCTCCTGATGGCCTGTTCGGCGATGCAATGTCATCTGTCGTCGACAGGTTTCAGGAGACACGGAAACAAACAGCGGCGTTCTCCAAAATCATTTCCCGCCGCTCTCATCCCCCCGAGGCTGCTGGGCGGGCGCTTCCCCGGCCGACAGCCAGCTCCTCAGCCCACAGGGCGCAACAGAAGGCCAGTGTCGCCTCCCGCACTCCCCCACGTAGATCCTGGGGACCGGGTCGGGCGGCACAGGCGAAGCTTTCCGGGAGTAGGACGGATCTGAGGACCGTCATTATCTCCAGGAAGGCTTCAAAGAAGAGGTCCTGACATCTATAGTGCAGGATCTCTCGAGGGCAGCCCCCTCCGGGAGGATTCGGATATCAGGTCCTTCCCGGTGCCCTCAGGGGACCGTTCTGTCAACCCTGCCACCCAGTGTGCGTCAGGACACAGCGGTCTCCGCCGATCCTCCGAGGAGGGTCGGTCAGCACGTGATTAATTTGTCTGCCGGTGCGCCACGTCAGATAGACGAGCCAAGTGCTCAAAAAACACCAGAGACCAGTCTTGAGAGGCTAGTTCCCTTAGTAGAATATTTGGAAGAATGGAAAAGTCTCCTGAACATTTCGAAGTGGGTGCTGCTCATGATAGAACAGGGTTACAGAATTCAGTTCGGTTCTCGTCCGCCCGAGTTCAAAGGGGTGCTTTCCACAGTGGTACCCCCAGAGCAGTCTCTGGTGATGGAACAAGAGGTTACGAAGCTTTTGCAAAAAGGGGCTATAGAAAGGGTTCCCCCTCCCAGCAAAATGTCGGGCTTTTACAGCCGCTACTTCATTGTTCCAAAGAAGGATGGAGGGTTGCATCCGATCATAGATTTACGTGTACTAAATCGATCTGTAAGAAAGTTGAAGTTCAAAATGCTTACACTCAGACAGATCATCTCTCAGATCAGGTCCGAGGACTGGTTTGTAGCGATAGATCTGAAAGCCGCATACTTCCATGTATTCATCCATCCTTCTCACAGGAAGTTCCTCAGGTTTGCTTTTGGAGGCGAAGCTTACCAATACAGGGTTCTTCCCTTCGGCCTATCTCTCTCACCCCGCACGTTCACAAAGTGTGTGGATGCAGCACTGGCTCCGCTGAAACTCCAGGGCATCCGCGTGCTGAACTATATCGACGACTGGTTGATATTAGCTCAAACAGAACAGTTGGCAGCTCAACATCGAGATGTTGTTCTGTCGCACATGAAAAGGCTTGGGCTGAGGCTCAATGCCAAAAAGAGTGTGCTGGTCCCGAGTCAGGTTGCAAACTATCTAGGAGTAATCTGGGATTCCACCACGATGCAGGCGCAGTTGTCCCCTGCTTGTGTGAGTTCCATTCTCGGGGCCGTGAATGGGGTGAAGTTAGGCCAGTTACTCACTGTAAAACAGTTTCAGAGACTGTTGGGTCTGATGGCAGCCGCGTCCAACGTTATTACTTTTTGGCCTCCTGCACATGAGACCCTTACAGTGGTGGCTCGGGACCAAGGGGTTTTCTCAGCGGGGAAATCCTTTTCGGATGATCAAAGTCACGCGACGATGCCTTCGTGCTCTGGTCATGTAGAAGAAGCCTTATATCCCCGGTCGTTTGAATGTGGGGGCGGATGCTCTGTCGAGGCAGAGCGCGAGACCGGGGGAATGGAAACTCCACACCAAGGTGGTGGAGCTAATATAGAAAACTATCGGTCGAGCTCAAGTCGATCTATTTGCCACAGAGGAGTCATCTCAGTGCCCTCTGTGGTATTCCCTGCAGCACCTCTAGGGCTGGATGCTATGCTACAGACGTGGCCGAGGCTGCGCCTGTACGCATTTCCCCCAGTCGCACTGCTCCCGGGAGTTCTGGAGAAGGTTCGCCAGGAGAAGGTCGACCTAATATTGGTGGCCCCTTACTGGCCGACCAGAAAATGGTTTTCAGACATAATGTCACTACTTAACGGCTCTCCTTTGGAGCTTCCTCTCAGACAGGAACTATTGTCTCAAGCGGGCGGCACGATTCTCCATCCCCGTCCAGAAATGTGGAAACTGTGGGCCTGGCCTCTGAGGGGGCAAGGCTCATAGAATCTGGTCTCCCAACCGAGGTTGTGGAGACCATCCTTCACTCCAGAGCACCCTCCACGAGTTAGCTGTATTCTCACAAATGGAAGTTGTTCACTACATGGTGCGAACAACATAATTTGGACCCTGTCCAGTCTCCTATCAGCTACGTGCTACAGTTCCTTCAAGAAAAGTTTTCAGAAGGTTTAACTCCTTCAACACTGAAGGTTTATATTGCAGCCATTTCGGCTTATCATAACCCTGTAGGGGGTTCCTCGGTGGGCCGAGACCCCCTAGTTATACGCTTCCTCCGTGGTGCACTCAGGTTGAGACCTGCAGTGTGCACAAAAACCCCGACCTGGGATCTAGCTATTGTGCTCCAAGGGTTAGCCGAGGCTCCCTTTGAACCAATAGAAGAAGTGTTGGATAAGTTCCTTACACTAAAAACCATGCTTTTGTTAGCTGTTTCATCCTTAAAGAGGATCAGTGATTTACAAGCGCTGTCAGTCACTCCATCATGTTTAGAATTTGCGCGGGGTATGATTAAGGCTTTTCTACACACCAGACCGGGCTATGTCCCGAAAGTACCAACGAGGGTCCCAGGTCTCATTATACTTGAGGCGTTCTGCCCGCCTCCATTTACAAATTCAGATCAGGAAAGGAAGAATCTGCTTTGCCCTGTAAGGGCACTGGATGCGTATGTCCACAGAGCTGCCCTGTGGAGGAAAACAGACCAGTTGTTTGTGTGTTATGGGTCCCCTAAGAGAGGGAGCCCAGCATCTAAGCAGAGGATGAGTAAGTGAGTGGTTGAGGCCATCTCACTCGCATATAAAACAGTGGGGCGCCCATGTCCCTTAATTGTGCGCGCTCATTACACGAGAGGTATGGTGGCATCTAAAGCTCTTTTGTCAGGAGTTTCTCTGGATGACATATGTGGTGCGGCTGGATGGTAATCCCAGCACACCTTCGTCAGATTTTATAATCTTAATTTAAGTGTTACTCCGGGTGCCAGAGTTCTACAAGATAACAGCCAGGCACTTGGAGACACGGCGTAGTTGGGACAGCGTTCCCATCACGTCAGTCGACGTAGCGTCGATAGTTCCCACGAAAGGGAACGTCTCGGGTTACAAGTGTAACCCCTGTTCCCTGAGTAAGGGAATGAGCTGCTACGTCACGTTGCCATACCTCCTACATACCTGGAGCGCTTGCTTCAGACATATTACAGAAGCTAGTGTGCTTTGTTCTGGGTATGCTTTATAGCTTCCTGATCCGTGACGTCACCCGCCTCTGACGTCACGTCTTTCTCATTGGTTGGATACAGAGGTGCTTCATGAACACAAAATAGGTTCCCATTTAGGGTTCCCATCACGTCATTCGGCGTAGCGTTTTGTTCCCTTACTCAGGGAACAGGGGTTACACTCGTAACCCGAGACGTTTTGTGAAACCTAGTGAATAATTTGCGTAAAAATAGAGAAAGGTGTTACTACTAGAAGTACTAGGAGGCAGAGATGAGAATTGAGGAAACAGAGATCGCACTTCAAGCAACATCAACGTTAATTAAGTGGCTAACACAGCGCCAGGCCAAACGGGAAGCCAGGTTGATAGATCAGGAAGGCCATGCATGCAGATACAGTTTAAGTACAATCTGCAAGCAAAGCCATGGTCTATAGTAGTGAAGTTTGGGAGCTACCGGATGAAAGAGGAGGTGCTTCAGAGAGTTTGGCAGAAAAAAGGTGTTTTGCAATGACGTCATTGACCATGTTTTCCCTCCTGAAGTGCTTAAGAAATGCAGGGAGTACACCGAAGCCAAGAGAGTGTCAAATGAAAAACAAATAAAGTGCCAGATTATGTACCCGGCAAGGATAAGCACCTTATATGATGACAGGACTCGGCTATACCGGGATGTTATGGAGGCAACGAGGGACATGGTTTTCAATTACTGTGGTGAAGTCCTGCACTGATCAGGAGGAGATCATGCTCCTACTTAGGTTGTGGGGAGACGGCACGACTGAGGTGGAGATCAGGAATCTGGCGCAGCAGATGGCTGCACACAACCCAAGAAAGCACCCTACTCTCAATATGAAGAAAAACTCCAGAAATACAGAGAATGATCATCCACAAAAGGAGCCTGATTTGGTGTCCTTGTTGGTCCAATCTTCACTAAATTTTGCACATTGCAGTTACAGATGTTGCTTGCAAAAATGTATCAAACTAATTTTGTTTATTTAAAGCATTGTGACAATATCAGTGAATTAAAACTTTTTTCAGAAATTGGTATTTACCTTTTGAGCGCAACAAAGTTGAACCTATAGGAGGCGCTACAACTGAAATTCCTTAACACTGTAACTGAACACTGAACTAATAACATAAAATCTGAATGGTCCACCTTGAAAATTTACATATTTATACGTAGAGTGAAAATGAGTGTGTACCAAATTTTATGGAAAAAATGTGTAACCTTTTGAGTTGATATTGCATTTATTAATCTGTTGACATTACAGTTTAAGCCCAACGGTTTAAAAAGGCCACACATATACAATAAATGATAAAAAAGGACCTCACGATAAGTCCACATACACCCCGTACATTTTATGAACGCATATTTTTTGACTAGGGCTGCCCTCGACTAAAGATTTTTCTTGTCGACTAGTAGTCGTTTCATTTAAGCCATTAGTCGACTAATCACGTTTATATTAATAAGCCATAAATCATTATAATGAGCCTTTAAAATGTATTAGATTTTTGTAAGAGATCATAATATACAGGATTTAGGGACTAAGGGATAGTTCACCCAAAAATGGAAATTTGATGTTTATCTGCTTACCCCCAGGGCATCCAAGATGTAGATGACTTTTTTTCTTCAGTCGAACGCAAATTATGATTTTTAACTGCAACCGCTGCCCTCTGTCAGTCAAATAATAGCAGTGATTGGGAACTTGAACAATAAGAGTCGAAAAAACTTCCATAGACAAATCCAAATTAAACCCTGCGGCTCGTGACGGCACATTGATGTCCTAAGACACGAAACTGAACAGTATTTATATAATTTTTTACCTCTAATACACCACTATGACCAACTTCGTTCAGCTTCCGGCAAGTGAGGTCGGATCGCGCTCTGACAACGGAAGTGATGTCTCGCGCTCATTGAAGTATACGGGCGAGACATCACTTCCGGCACCAGAACGCATTTTTTGACCTCACTAACAGGAAGCTGAACGAAGTTGGACATAGTGGTGTATTAGAGGTAAAAAATTATATAAATACTGTTCGGTTTCTCGCACAAACCGATCGTTTCGTGTCTTAGGACATCAATGTGCAGTCATGAGCCGCAGGTTTTAATTTTGATTTGTCTAAGTTTCATTTACTGTTATAGTTGAAGTTCCCATCTACTGCTATTATTTGACTGACAGAGGGCAGCGGTTGCAGTTAAAAATCATAATTTGTGTTCGACTGAAGAAAAAAAGTCACCTACATCTTGGATGCACTGGGGGTAAGCAGATAAACATAAAATTTTCATTTTTGGGTGAACTATCCCTTTAATACAGGTTCATATATGTTAATCTTAAAATAATCTTAAATCATACACTGAAGGTTCAGAATTATTGGAATCACATTCTTCAAAGCTCCTGTTATCTTAAGGGAAACAGTAGATAACCACTGAAAGAGTTGAAGTTTCTCTGGTCATCATATATCCTCCTGCCAGACCAAAGTCTCACATAGACAACATCTCCAACCTCCAGGATCAACACAACTCCATTCGAGGAGTTTAAGCGCTCATGAGCCTGAAGGTGATCATCATGAGCTATAACCACATGCTTTCCATTCTTATAAATGGCTACAGTTGCTGCAGTTCCGGCATCACCATATATAGAGACTCTGAACATGTACGCTCATTTCAGGGGGGCTGTGAAAATACCTAAATCAAATAACAAGAGATACTGAATCAGCTGTTTCCTGTATGATTGCTGAATGGACTACTTGCACAACTACTTCCTCGTTCTACTTATTATAGTTCAGAAGTTTCTGGTAACAGTGTTCAGCGCACCTACATACATGAGAATGCAGATTATTACTGTTTTATGTCTGTCAGTTGATTAAAACAATGAATCATGTTCTCTGAGTTCACATGAATTATCTTGAACCTGCTGAAATGTTCCTATAAATATATTTTCTTTCCAGCTATGCATTTTGAATAATAAATCCATATATTTCCCGACTAACCTGCAGCAGTCCAGTGCTCGTTTTCTCATTAACAGTGTTTTTCTCTTACTGATCATATTTCATACCTGCTGAATTCACATTTTTAAACTTGACTGATAAAAGGATTGCGCTGGTGCTCTTACTCCAGTCTTTTAAGAAATTAAAGAATGAAAAAATAACACAGAATAGTCATTAAACTATTTAATTCAAATTAATAAAGGTTCGTATTCATCAGGTCTCGCACATTTCAGCATCACAGTCACTAGTTTAGACGAGCACTGACACCCTGTGCTGAAATAATCGTGTGTTTAACAGCTGCTGCTTTCTCAGATCGACTTGAGTTGATTAAAACTTCATGTTTGGTTGAGTTTGGAAAATCTGTAACACAGTAATCATCAAAATATATCTTTTCCTGTCTCTGATTTTTAAATCTTTTATGTCTAATATATTTTACGTGCCGTTTAGTAAAGTTAGTGACTAGATGACACTGAAAATATACCTAAGTGGAGATAAATGAGTTGTATTTCAAAGCAGTGTGTCACAAAGCTCAGTGCAAGTAGTCCATTACCAAACACACTGTGTAATAGTTTGGAAAGATGGCAGATAATTTAATTCTTTTATACACATTACACAACTGCAGAGAGGTCTGAATGGAGCAGAAGGGTTTCATTACTATAAACTGAGTTTTATGACTCCATTTCATTGATAATTACCTGTAATTGGGTTGTAGGCGTTCCCTATGTTTGTGATGACGTTCCTGTAGGTTAGTGTGATTTCAGTGGTAAAAGGACCAGTATATCCACCGCCAGATTCCATAAGTGAAGCTGAAAAAGCTATTTCTCTGTCTGTTATTGAAAAACATAAGCAATATTGTGTTATATTACTGTATTACACTGAGAATGAATACACTGAATTTAACATCATTCAAGCACACTTTCACCTCTATTTTCCTTTCTCAACTCCACTTGACTCAGAGTAAGATTTGAAATTTCTGTGAAGGAATAAAGATTCTGTTATAAATGACATTTACACTGATTATTGTAATAGATAACACAATTTACACAGTATACACTCAACTTTACACTAACATTTACACTATTCAATGTATGGCATTGAATGTATTACTTTGAGGATCATTGATAAAAGAGTGAATGTTTTGGTGAGGTACCTTTATTTTTCTTCTTCAGCTCTTCCAGGATAAACATCTGTTGCGTCTCTAAAGCTCTGTTGATTTCCTTCTGCTCTGTAATGGTGGTGGTCATTTCTGTAAGTACTGAACTTAGTAGTGATTTATTAGAGAATTATTAGAGAATGCATAAAAAAATCAATACTATGTCGGTGACAGCCGTTAGCTATTTTTGTTACAGCGCCTAAACAAAATATCATAGGAACTTACATTTTTGTGATATCAACTTACAATTTCAAACACAAATTGGTTAGATATATGGCTTTGATTTTATAGTAATTTTAGAGTTAAAAATAATAGTAAAATAATTTTGTAAAATATATATTTTATATAAAATATTTAGTACAGTACATTTGATTTACAGTAAATTTAAACTTCCATAACTTTTTCATAATTTTTTGAAGTGTGTTCACTTGAGCAATAATCTGCTGAGTATCTTCTTTAAAACAAACTTGTGTCTATATTTCAAAGCGTTCTTGAAGAGCTGAAGAAATATAGATTCAATTTCTTAATCTTTGTCAAACTAGTAGATTAGACAGCTGACATCACAGTATGAGCAATATGGTGTTATAAATATGCAGATTATTGCATTTCATTTAATTCTGGGACTACCCTGTCATGTATGTAGCGTCCGTCACATTACCTTTGTTTTCTGTTCTTAGTTGATCCATTTCAGTCTCCAGAGATTTCAGTTTTGTTTCCATGCTCTTTATTTTCCCCAGTTCTTCAAGGATGTTTATGTTTGATGAAAGTACCTCATCTGCCGATATAGCCCACATATTGAGCATTAAAACAGTTATAAAAATCATCATTATTGTGCTCTCGGTTTCTAGCGATGTACTGAATCAGCTGAATTAACGTTCTCTTAGTTTTAAAGATAACTTGCATAATTGTTTAAACTGTCCAATAGACTTTAGATTGCAAATATGTTTTGGGTTACGACTGTAACCTTTGTTCCCTCAGGAGGGAATGAGATGTGTCAAATGAGGACACTATGGGGAACGCCTCTGCGTGACTGCATCTGAGGGTGCGTTCACACTTGTCATGTTTGGTTCGATTAAAACTAACCCTGGTGCGATTGCTCAGTTAGTGCGTCTCATTTGAACATATGTGAATGCTGCCATCCGAACCCTGGTGCGCACCAAACAAGCGGACCGAGACGAACTCTGGTGCAGTTCGATTTATATATGAACGCAACACAGACCAAAGACATGTAAACTAATCAAAAACTGGAAGATGAGACCCTAAAAAGTACACAATCCTCACGCATATCGTTTTTTCTCATCATAGACGCAAGTTTGCCCATCACAGGCATCCTCACAGCAGATCGTTTGTTTGTGTGTGTGACGGATAGATTCCCACTACTGTTTTGGCACTTGACAAGTTCCAAGCTGGCCAAAATACCATCACATACAGGCTACACACACACACAACAAGCGCATTTATTTCAGCACACAGCATTGTTTTGGATGTTCGGTAAGTTCCGTCTCAAAAAAAGCAATACATCATAAAATCTGACCAATCAGGTTGTGAATGTATCCCTATGCCTTTAGGTTCTGTATCTTTTGGTTCGGTGATAAAATTGCCAATCTGAACGCTAATCGGACCAGGACTAAATGGTTTTTTTTTTCTTTTTTGGTCCGGACCAAACAAACCAAACTACAACTGTGAATGCACCCTGAAGCATGTATGCAACGAGTCCAATTCTGATTGGTGCCGCATCACCATGTGACGTGTGATGGTGCACCACAGAAGCCACATAGGGAAGCCGGTACATATTAGAAGCAAGGTCCTCACAGGCATTCATGAAGTATGCCTTAGGGACTCAGTGTCTTGTTCCCTTTTCAGTGAACAAAGATTACAGTCATAACCTGAGATGTTTCCTTTCAAAAGAACTTGCTCTGCATCAAATGAAGACACTGTGTGGAAGGAGATGCCCACTGTGTTATACTGACTAATTTCTGTCCTAGAGTGAAACTGTTCAGGAATAACTCAGGACGAGAGCACTTGAGCACCAGGTGTAAAAGGAAGGTCCAAACTGTAAAACCTTATAAAGGTGTTTGGGGAGGCCCGTCCCATCCTTCAGCATCAAATACTTTCCGATGGGAGACCCCTGACAATAAGGCTTTACTTCTTGTGGAATGAGCCCTTACCAATAGAGGTGAAACTGAAAGCAACTTGTACTGACAGATCTTAAAATATGCCAGTGTCATTGTTTTGTCTCAAGATGTACACAAGTAATGTTTTTTTTCTAGTGAACACTTATAAAAGCTACTTAAATGCCCTAATTGAACCAAGGCTTAATCCTGGTTTAGGCTAATCCCTGTCTGTGAAACCGGGCCTTCAAGTTCATTTTATTAAGTATACTTAAAGGATTAGTTCACTTTGAAATGAAAATTAGCCCAAGCTTTACTCACACTCAAGCCATCCCAGGTGTATATGACTTTTTTCTGTCTCATGAACATAATTGCAGAAATATTAATAAATATCCTGATGCATCCGAGCTTTATAAGTGAATGGGATCAATGAGTATGAAGCTGAATAAAGTGCTTCCATCCACATCCTTCCATCATAAATATATGCTCCACACAGCTCCGGGGGGTTAAAAAAGGCCTTCTAAAGCGGAGCGATGCATTTGTGGAAAAAATATCCATATTTAAACAAGTTATGAAGTAAAGTGTAAACTGGTGTCACGTCAGTTACACTTCTTCCATAAGTTGAATAGGGAAGGCGTAGATGTAGCATAAGCTTTGTGAACTGGTTTACACTTTTTTCATATGTTGAGTGTGGAAGCTTCATATTTTACTTCATAACCAAATATGGATATTTTTTTTTACACAAATGCATCACTTTGCTTCAGAAGACCCTTATTAACCCCCCGGAGCTGTGTGGAGTACATGATGGGTGGATGTGGATGAAGACACTTTCTTCAGCTCATACTTGTTGATCCCTATCACTGCCATTATAAAGCTCGGATGCATCAGGATATTTAATATATCCCTTATTATGTTCATCAGAAAGAAGAAAGTCATATACACCTAGGATGGCTTGAGGGTAAGTAAAGCTTGGCCTAATTTTCATTTCAAAGTGAACTGATCCTTTAAATAATGTTAGAATTTAGAATACTGGAAATGAAGGACCATAGACTATTACGCCCCGCGTCTAGGGCAGTCGATAACTCCAAGCGGGCATAATAATATAGAAAGGTTGTGGTAATGGAATCCCAGTTTTATATCACTCCGGTCGATAATCAAACAAATACACAAAGCTAATTAAGGTATATAATTAAATTTATTAAAGATAACATAACAGGGAAAAGAGAGCATCTCTTCAGGGTGTCCAAAGGCCAAAATAACAAACAAAACAACTCTAGAAAAGAAAAGGGGAAAGGGATTAAGTAACCTACATGAATATAAAAAAATAAGATACAATTACCTTCCCTAACTCCCTAACGAAAAACAAAGTACAAACCAAGATATCAAAATAAATAGGCAGGACACCCCTACGCTCCACGTTCTTAAAGAGTAACTTCAGAAACAATAAAACATGGTCAACAGGTTGTTCAAAAGGCACACTTTCTCTAAAAGTTTGATCATCGGCCGGAGGAGGGATCCAGGAGCTCCCAACCCAAACGCAGCCGAACCAGAAATGAGCTCCCCGGTGAAGGCCAGCAGCGTCCTTATAAAGACCACGCCTCTTCTGAACCACCAATAGAGAGAGGAAAGATCATCATTGGACAACCTATTGGAGCACAGGCAAAGCAAAAGGAAAAAGAAAACACATACCAAATACAAGAAAGCAGGTCGTAACATAGACGTTTGCCCATTTTGAAGATTGTCAAAAACCACTCAAGACAATTCTCTCATACCCATTATCAGAAGGCACGTGAGAAGAGGATCCACCATTTTCAGTGACAGTTGTAGAGCATATGTTCCGGCTCTTCCTAGACATGGATACAGGCATATTACTCTCAACTATTCAGAAAACTTTGTTGATCCAAAACTGGTTGCCATACACATCCCATTGAGCGTGCATGGCAAAGCATCAAGTCACAGGTTAATAAGCACAGAGGCAACAAAAGCACTCCGCTCTTGAAAGAGCATTTGAAATGTATTCAGTGGTATCATTGGTTAGGCAAACAAAACAAACAAGGTGTTACAGAGTCACAGCCAGGACTCATGAGCACCAACACATCGTCACCAGATCTACACGCTCCACCCACTCGTTCACAGTCTCCCGAGTTCAAATCACCTGCACATCATCAGACACACTACAAAGACTCACATTCCCTGCACTTCTGTGTCTGGTCTCGTCTTATGTACCTGGACTACTTACCTGCTACTTACCTGATCCATCCAGATTAGGGCTGGACAATAATTCAATATCAATATATATCACGATATATTTTTTTTCGATAACGGTGATATGATTTTTAAACACATTTCCGGTATTTCGATATATAATGTACATTACTGCATTTCTCTGAGGCGCAGCGGTTAAGCCGGGGACACACCTAACGATTAGCTGAAACACTCTAAGACTGAACTGAACACACATAACGATTGTTTCCTTCGACTGGAGCCGATTTTAATCGTTGACAGTCGGAGAAGAACACAAACGTTTATGATTGAGACCGCTGCTAAGCAACACACTGTGCGCGGGATCTTGAAAATGGATGTAAACAAACAGCTCGCGCTCTTCATCTGCAGCTATATTTGTGCGGAAAATAACTAAAAAAGAGGAAAAACGCGCAGGATATGTGTGAGGTCCCGGCTGGAGAGGCAACATGGATTTGTTCTCTACAGAGAGAATTTGAGGTGAGTAAACAAAATCTCAATAATAGGTATTTGTAATTCATATGCTTAAATCTATTTTTAGGGCTTGCACTCCAGTGGTGTCGGCCATTGTTAAGCAACGATAAGCTGCGATCCTCAATGAAGCTTGTTCGACTTGAAAC
This sequence comes from Chanodichthys erythropterus, assembly GCF_024489055.1. Lineage (NCBI taxonomy): Eukaryota > Metazoa > Chordata > Actinopteri > Cypriniformes > Xenocyprididae > Chanodichthys > Chanodichthys erythropterus. The sequence continues at coordinate 35,218,226 of NC_090228.1, read as the reverse complement.
GGCACTGTACAGACCATTAAATTACCACAGAAGTAACGTTAACTTTATACTACCACAATGCGACCTCAAAGGGCACTTTCACTTTTGCGATCAAAGGGGCAGGGCTCTTTATATTCTCTCTGTATATATTGTATCAACTGTTAATTTTGTATCCGTATCAGATAAATAATATTGGCTGGTGCTCCAGGACACTCGCCCAATGCCGTCTATGGATAATCCGGCCCTGTACATTACCTGACACGTTCAAAGCTTCCGCAATAGCAGCCCAGCTTCTTTCCTTATCGCTTCTATTATGGTATTCCTTCGAAGATATGTTGTATTCGTACTCTTGCCAGAGTTCAACCAGTTTTTCTTCCATACCGGTTGTCCAATATGTTTTTATGTTTCAAACTTTTTTGACGCCATTTCGCCGCTTGTTTACAATCGCCTGACACAGTCTCCAAGGAAACAGAGACGTCATCGGTCGCAAATATTATGCTGCCTTCACGTGCTCTCAGTGCTATTGTAAAGATGACTTTCCTTGAAAAAAAAAAACGAAACTTGAATGCGATTTGCTCAATCACTACTTCAGAAGTGGGAATTATCAAATTTGAGAAGAATCTTTGTGAGGAGGACTGGCAATGACTGTTTCTAAAATTCTAAGACTAGAATCGTTAGACACAGCACACTGCACGATTTTAAGCACCAACTGTAAACACAGACTGAACGCAACTGGCTCTGACTCGGGCCGATTGGACATGATCAGTTCTAAGTATCAAATTACATTCATAATCGGACTTACAATCGTTAGGTGTGTCCCCAGCTTTAGAAAGAGCAGAACGCGATTGGCTATTTGCGTGATGACGTACACTACATAGACAGGCAGCCATCAGCCAGTGCTCAGCATATCTATTGGTTAATATGGTTTGTTTAAAATAGCAACGTGGAAAACAGACAGACAGAGTTCAGATAATGTATGTTTCAGTCGATGGATGCGCAAAACGTTACAACAACGATAATCAGAAAGCGTGGATAAAACAGTCACTCTTTGTAAACTGTTGACTGCGAGTGCCGTCTGCTCTAATGTCCAGTCATTTACGCCGTCATCACCCGTTGATAGCGCGCGAGTGCAGGTGAGACCTGAACAGCACACGTTGCTATCTGTGTTTAAACTAACTAATTTAAGCCTTGCTGATTTAAACTTTCAAGAACAAGACGCGAAAGAGAACTCGCGCGCTGTGAGAAGATTTGTGTGCGCTCATCTGAAGCGCGCACACGCTTATTCCAGTCAGCGCGCAAATACTGAGTTCTCTTTCAAGTCTTGCGCTTCAGCGGACAAATTCATACAAAAATTATGTCAACATGCCCGTCTTAGCGAGTATCCTAGCAAACATAGTCAGTTATGTCTTAAGACTTAAGCGGACGTGTATTAGTCGAGAAAGACAGCGCATGTGTAACAGTATATGTACTGGATCGTGCATGTCTTAAAGGGGAAAAAAATATGTTTTTAAATGTTAAATCAAACAACAAATAACAAAGAAATCACTCACTGCTCTTGACTGAATAGTTTTTGTAACTTCAATAATGATTCATCTTTATTTATTTTATACAGTGAGGATAATATGCAGTGTTATTTTATATTTGATTACTTTATCCATTTTCTGTACCTGAAAACTACTGTAAGATACCTGAAAAACCTGAAAAGCACTGTTTATTTTATTTGAATATTTGCTTTATTGTACTTATTTGTGATGTTGCTTGTAGTTTGATTGTTTGTTCTTATTAGGGGCCAAGCACCGAAGGTGCGGAGGCACCTATTGTTATTGTTGGCGTTCTTTTTTTTTATTTTATTTTTTTTTATTATTATTCTTCTTCTTCCGCTCTTGAAGTCTATGGCAACCCATAGAACCGCTTGCGGGAAAGTTGTGAAATTTGGCACACAGTTAGAGGACAGTCTGACCTTTGTCCACAGCAAATTTGGAGTCTCTATCTCAATCCCTCTAGCGCCACCAGCTGTCCAAAGTTGCACTTATGTTTATGTGCTTTTGAACCATAAGGGCTAGAAACAAAATTCTTTTTTCCTCTGATTGGGTCAAGACGAATCGATCGCACCCTATGACGTCATTTTCCGTCATGAAAATTTTTCCGCCATTTTGAATTTTCTGAAAAACCTACTTTTTCGAACTCCTCCTAGGCCGTTACTCCGATTTTCATGAAAATTGAATCAGATCATCTTCAGACCATGCTGACAAAAAGTTATGGAATTCAAGTTGATTCTTCAAACCGTTTTCGAAAAACTCACGAACGAATTGTACGTAGTGCTTGCGAAAACAGAAGTAAGGCTGTATCTCCGCAACGCTTTATCGTATTCAGACCAAACTTGGTACATGTCATCACAAGCATGACCTGAGGTACCATGCAGTGTTTCGGCGCAGCGCCACCTACTGGTGCGGAGATATGAAAAATGGGTATTTTTGCTTATAACTTCTGATGGGTTTGTCCAAAAATCATAAATTTCTCGTTGGATTCGGGGAATCATGCCGAGTCGAATGATATCCAATTTTCCCATATCGGCCATTTTGGCCGTCGGCCATTTTGAATTTTGTGCTAAAATGCTGTATTTTACGAACACATTAACGTATCTTTACAAAACTTGGTATGGGTCATCAGCAGAATGCCCTGAAGGAGTCTGAGAAGTTTCGGCACAGCGCCACCTTGTGGTCAAAAGTTATAAAATTTACAAAAATGCTAATAACTTTTGACTGTATTCACCAATTGTAATGAAACTGGTCTCAGTAGATTCCTTGGGTCATGCTGAGAACATAGATATCACATTTGCTATAGTCAGCTAAACTTCCTGTCCGCCATATTGTTTTTCTTCAAAAACCTACTTTTTCGAACTCCTCCTAGACCGTTGCTCCAATTTTCACCAGAATTGAACCGTGTCATCTTCAGACCATGCCGACAAAAAGTTATGGATTTCAAGTCGATAAGTCAAACCGTTTTCGTATACCGGAGCAAAGAATTTGAGATGTGATGCAAAAATTACCCTTGAAGCTGTATCTCTACAATGCTTTGACATATTTAGACCAAACTTGGTACATGTCATCACAAGCATGACCTGAGGCATTATACAGTGTTTCGGTGCAGTGCCACCTACTGGAGTGGAGATATGAAAAATTGTTATTTTGCTCATAACTTCTGATGAGTTTGACCAAAATTCATAAATTTGGTATGGGTCATCAGGACAATGCCCTGAAGGAGCCTGAGAAGTTTCGGACCAGCGCCACCTCGTGGTCAAAAGTTATAACAAAATTTACAAAAATGCTAATAACTTTTGTCTATATTAACCAATTGTAATGAAACTGGTCTCTGTAGATTCCTTGGGTTATGCTGAGAACATAGATATCAAATTTGCCATAGTCAGCTAAACGTCCTGTCCGCCATATTGTTTTTCTTTAAAAACCTACTTTTTCGAACTCCTCCTAGACCGTTGCTCCGATTTTCACCAAAATTGAACCGTGTCATCTTCAGACCATGCCGACAAAAAGTTATGGATTTCAAGTCCATATGTCAAACCGTTTTTGTATACCAGAGCAAAGAATTTGAGGCATGATTCAAAAATGACTCTTGAAGCTGTATCTCTTCAGTGCTTTGACATATTGACACCAAACTTTGGAAGTGTCATTGTCACCTCACTCTGACCATACCACAACAATTTGGACACAGCGCCACCTATTGGTCGAAAGTTATGAACCAGTAAATCCTCATTTTTGATAATTTTTCAGCTCTTATGCCTAAAATTATCTTAATACGTCTTTAGGCCGGAACACACCAAGCCGACGGTCGGCCGTCGGGCAGTTTTTCTTCGTCGGCCGACTAAGTTTCCTCGGTGTGTTCTGCACCGTCGGCTGAAGTTGGTCCTCGTCGGCTTTGTTTCGGCCGATTCGAAATGTTGAATCGGCGTTGGACCTCGTCGGGCCGTCGGGCCATATGATCATTCTGATTGGCTGTTCAGCTAGCGAACCAGTGCATGAGAAAAGAAAAACGGAAGTGACGAAGCAAGTAAACGACGAAGTCAAGAGGGAACACACATTGTTTACCTTAGGTACGTGAAAGACATGGCTATCTGGAACGAGGCAAGTGAAGACGAATTGATCAACATGATCCAGGAAAGGCCGGGTTTGTATGACATTACGGAAAAATGTTATGTCAACCGTGTGCTGAAAGCTGAACTGTGGCGTGAGATCGAAAATAAACTCGTCATATCAGGTAAGATTTCCTTTTTGGCAATTGAGAAAGCTTGTTTGTAATTGTTCAATAGTCCATAGTAAAACTAATATAACCATTTTAGTGTTTTGTGTGTACCAAACTAAGTTTGTTTATGGAAACAGACAGTAATTAATATGTGCTGTGCTAGCATCTCATATTTCATAATAATATTAAAGTTAATCAAATTGTTAATAATATAATTAACAATACAGCAAAAAGTAACATTTGTTGGCATAACAAATACTCATTAAAGTGACAAAATAAGCAGCCATAACACTTAATGCTTACAAAATTTTACTTTGTCCCTCAGAAAAAGAGCTCAAGAAGCGGTGGGATTCATTGCGAACCCAATACATGCGTTATAAGAAACAAGGACCCTCAGGAAGTTCTGGAGCTCAGAAGACTGGCAGGCAGCAATGGATCCTGAACCGCCTGCAGTTTCTAGAGCCTCACACAAAAAGGAAGGAGAGCACTTCAAATCTAATGATCATGGTAAATAAACAAATATATTTATATTTATTTATTTATTTATTGTTTAATTTCAGAATAAAATAAACATTTTGCTTTTTGTAAGATGGCAAGTGCTTCTTTAAAAGAGTCTATTCACAAGTAACTCCGCATATTAAGTCAAGCCATTACATTAACTTGTCACATTTGTATCTTATGTTTTTTAAGGAACCTGCGGCTGATAGTGATTCCTGTTCACCCTCAGATGGTACCAACAGTGACACCTGGACTGGCACCCATGAAGACCCCAGCTTCAGTGATGCTGACCTACGGTCAAGTACACCCTTGGCTGAATCCACCATCTGTGGAACTGAGTCCACAGCCATGAGAAAGGACCATTTGCAAAGCTCCAACATAAAACCAAAGCCTCCAGGGAAGCGCAGGAAGATGCAAGACGAATCCTCCAGCGAGGAATCCACAAACTTGATGCGCACCATCGGCAAAACTCTGGAAAAGTTGGCATCACAGGAAAACACCAATGATGCCATCTCAGCTTACTGCAAAAATCTTGAACACAGAATGCGGAATTTGCCACCACATCTACTGCCACATTTCCAGCATGAGGTTGATAATTGCATTTTCAAATATTCAGTGGGCCACAACCATGCACTGGATGCATCTTCCAATCAGTATACACACTTGTAATTTTTTATGTAGCAAAATTGTAAACAGATATTGTAGCATTTAGTAAATATGTCACGCTTAGTTGTACGTTATATTAGAGTACTTATGCAAAGTTTATATTTCTGTACATTTTATTTATTTTAAATACCAACTGTTGATATTTTTCTGTAAATTACCTTAATGCTATTTTTGCACATTTGAAAATAAAACACTGACTTTGTGTAAAAGGTACTTCACTGTTCTTTATGTAAAAAAAAAATCACAAAACACAATGATGTAAAAATATAAACTTTATTTTGCAAATTCACACCATTGTTATAAAACATAAACCAAGGTCAAGGGGGAAAGAAACAAGTTTGCTACATGCTTATATTTTGCCCCACTGAAAGGGCACTGCACCGGTGTCCGAATTAAAGTACTGGCACAGTTTATCCCTGAGCTGTTTGGCGTGTGTTGTACTGTTGGTTGTGCGTGGCAGAGAGGCCTGCTGTAGGCCAGGGTCTTCTCTCCATCTTCCAGGGACAGTGTCATGATCTTGTTCTTCCTGGTCGATTCCTGCCATGTACACTTCACAGCACTCTTTGCGCAGAAAGTTGTGCAGAGCACAGCAAGACAAAACAATGTCCTCCACTTTGGCAGTGCTTTGAATATTAATGGTGGTTAGTAGGACGCGAAAACGATTTGCCAGGATGCCAAATGCATTTTCAACCACCCTTCGAGCTCGCGAAAGTCTGTAATTGAATATGCGTTGCTCTACAGACAGCTTGCGGTTCGGGTATGGCTTCATGAGGTATTCCTTTAAGGGGAATGCCTCATCAGCCACAATGCAGTAAGGGGCCAGCTGGTCTGATTCAGGAAGTGGTGCAGGTGCAGGAATGTTGGATGTTCTTTTCTCCAAGGCATCCTGCAATGAGCATCCCCCAAACACTCCACCATCTGAAATGCGCCCGTTGCAGCCCACATCAACATACAGAAATCTGTAGTTGCTGTCTACCAGTGCCATAAGCACTATTGAGAATGTATGCTTGTAGTTGAAGAATTTAGATCCAGATCCTGGAGGGGACGAATGTTAATGTGCTTTCCATCCAGAGCACCCAGGCAATTTGGGAAATGCCACTGATTCTGGAATCCAACGGCTACTTGCTGCCACTCTTCCACTGTGTCTGGGCACTAAAAAACAATATAATTAAAAGAAATTAGTTTAACTCGTCAGACCATTAATAACTCAGTGATTTTGACATTCTTGAATTAACCCTGCAAAGCCCACTTCTGCAGAATTACAACATCACTTTCAAAAATTTAAAAAAAAATGCCTGCAAATGTTTTTTTCTCTCAAGATCACATTTACATAGTTAATGGGTTCTATTGTTCGTCCTCACAATGCTATTGGGTTGAAGAAGTGTTTATAGGTCAGCATTAGGCTCTTTATGTTTTGGATTTTGGGGAGATGCCTGTTGCATTGTTCAGGGACAGGTATGAATGGTCTTGAATATGAACCTGTAAGTGCTCTGGGGGGGATGAATGTGTTCTTTTAGTATGATAAGTAGAGAGCATAATAGGCCAGCCAGACTGTATTGTTTGAATGTAGTAGTGGAATTTTATTTGCATTGAAATTATAATTTGATGGATAATACTTAGATCTCTGCCCTCGACACATGGTCTACCATCCTGTCTATTCTTTCAGTTTATCTACTACAATATAAGACCCTAAAATTACCCTTATTAAAATGTAAAAAAACTGAAAAATCTTTAATTTCTACATCAGAGGCCTCCTAAAACAATATCTGAGAGATCAAAAAAATTGCTCATTTTTGGGCTAAAACAAAAAACATTAAACAGATACATGTATACCTTTAGGTATTTCTCTTTTAAGACTTGGTAGATTGCTGCACAGGTTTCAGGAACAAATTGCTGAATTGTGGACATTCCCACCCGGAATTGGTAAGAAAGGCTCTTGAAGCTTTCTCCTGCAAAGATTACAAACACATAACTCCACTATTAATTTTCCACACCTTTTACAGAGTCAAATCTAACACTTTTAATGCATTTGTACTACACTACATTAAAGCAAATATTTTTTTTATCAGTTATTAAAGACATTGTGCTACAAACAACCATAATAATGTTTTATACATTGTGTCTTTTTAAAGTAGGCTACAACTGGATACAAAATAATAAAATTCTTTTCACTTTTATAATGCTTCATAATACACCAAAATAAACACAACTGAAAAGGTGTTTTAATGAAATGTTCAAACAACGAATAACCTTACCTGTTGCCAAGAACCGTAGTGTAATCATCAGACGTTCCCCACGGAGATACAATCCCGGTAGTTCGTGTTTGTTCTCTGTATGATTGGACTAATAAGTTCTTTTAACATGTGAAATTGAGTGGGAAAAAGCCGAGCGAAATTTTTAAAACCACAAGTTTCCTGTAACTCGAGCTCTCGACACAGGTTCGGGAAAGCACCTTGGGCCTGTCTCTGGAGTATCCATGGTTTCACCCATTTAGTGCGCTTTCTCCGTATTTTTCTCATCCGCTTCTTCTTTTCCTCTTCCACAAGCAAAAGACCAAGGGCTGACAAAGCCAGTGCCATTTGCAACGTGTCGGACATTTTTGAAATAACACGAATCCGTATGTGATGAGCGAGAACTGGTTTTTCATGCACCTTTGTTTATGTTTTGTATCCCTGTAGCTCTTCCGGTCTCCCTAGCAACGAACCATAGCAACGAACACAAACTACTGCCACCTGCTGGCATGGAAAGGCATTTCATCTCACGCAGGCGCAGAACGGACGTGCTATTTGGCCGTCGGCTGTCGAACGTCGGCTTGGTGTGTCAGGGCAACTTTGGACCCAGACGCTGCCGACGCCAGCCGACGCCAGCCGACCCCGCAGTCTGCTTTCGTCGCCACTAGTTCGTCGCCGTCGGCTTGGTGTGTTCCGGCCTTTTAATTGTTCACTGTTGCAGTTGGTCTGATGCTCCCAGCCGTGTTGGCTGGTTTCTTGTGCCGTTTTTGTGCTTGGCCCCATAATTGCTGCTTGCAGCTATATTTTTCTTTATTTTTATTTGACAGTAGTCCTATTTTTATGGTCACGGTAAAACCCTAAAACCGTGATACGAACCGAACCGTGAGCAATTTGAACCGTTGTACCCCTAGTGTCATCAACACTCAACAGCGTCCCTGCCCCAGCAATGTGTTTTTGTTGTTTCTCACTGTTTTTTTCTGTTTTTACTGTTCACAATCTTTATCTTGGCTGAAGCACTTTTGTTTTAATCTATATTAAGGATAATAAAATCAGCCTACATTATAGTTTAATGTTAAAGATATTAATATTACTAAAGTGATTGAGTCTTATGTTTATTTTTTATGTTTGTATGAAGGCTAAATACAAATAAAAGCTGAACATAAATTTATTTGTACTGTTTTTTTTTTCTAAAATATTATATAGTTTTATAGGAAGAGATTTCATAGATTTGGCAAATTCTTTTTTCAGACATTTGTAGGTACAGACATCCATTGTGGCCGTTCTTGGCAGTTTTTCTGAGGCTATTATATAGTTCATATCGATATCGGAATTATATCGTATCGACCGAAATTAAGAATTATATCGTGACATAAATTTTGTCCATATCGTCCAGCCCTAATCCAGATCTTCTTCCTCCCATCTTCCTTCGTCTGTTCTCCATTCCATCGTTGATTCCATTCCTGCAAAGAGACGTTCTACTATTACCATTTCAGCTAAGTGATTGTTGAAAGTGCTTGTGCCATTACTCACCTGCATTCTCCGTCTGCCAGTTTCCGTGCCTCTGTTCTAAATAAACATCCTGTTATACACTTACCTGTCTGCCTCTGTCTGTGTTCTGACACAAGGAGTAATTGCTCAACTCTTTCATGACATAAGAAGGGATTTCGAAATCCATTAATTTACTGCCATGAAGAACATATCAACTTTCAACTTTCAATAAAATTTAACATTTTATTTTTTTCTAATATCAATTAGGTATTATGTAGATCCAGAGTGCTTAATTTTATTTATATATATATATATATATATATATATATATATATATATATATATATATATATATATATAGGAGGAAAAGTCCATTTTTAATTTTGTGCAAAATGTGATATCCGGTGTGTACAGAGCCTCTAAAGGGACCTTTGCAAAAAAAAAAAAAATTGACAGTTTCGCGTGCGCACGAGAAACGTATCGCGTGCGCATTTGTTACAATTTCCGGTTTAGGTATAGTTGTTTGTAGTAGCCATTACTACAAACGTGGGATGATGAGAGTGTGTTTGGAGCTTTATTTTTCGTAAGGTTGCAAAATGGAAGCAGAATTTGTTGATTTTTTTTTTTTTTGATGTCAAAAAACATATTCCTCAACATTCGATTGAGAAACTAAAAGACGAAAAGGTAAATTGTGTCACAGTAGTTATAATTATTCACGAGGCCTTGTCATGACACGAATATGTGTTTGTTGCGCATGTATTTATAGTTTACCTTTCCTTTTTAGATTAACATAAGTGTCATTGCAATTATGACTGATGACGATCTTGCAAAATATATTGTCAGTTATGGGGATCGTCTTGCAGTTAGAGCATTTTGCTGTCAAAGACTCGCGGCATGTGAACCCACCAAGTCCACTGTACTACAGAGATTAAGAGACAATGGTGACAAAATGCAAAATGGTGGCAGAACACCTGCAAATGACGGGAGTTTATTAAACAAACTATCAGGTATCGGCAATAAACATGCATCTAAACAGACCAGACGATTGGAAATTGGTTGGCTTCATTGCCATAAAGAAGAATTTCGACAAATTCGGACAAGACATGGAGGAGGAACGCGACATCTAACGGTTAAAAAGAACACTTCAGTTGAGGAATTGATGACGATAGGGAAGGATTTGTTTTTTCCTAAAGGAATTTCTTTAAAAGGCCCCGCAGAAAGCTATACTTTTGAGATGCGTGATTTCAGTCAGACCACAATGCCATTAAATATTACAGTGAATGAACTGTATGAGCAGAGTAAACTCAGAATGCTACAGCTGTACTTGTGTTCGATGGAAACAGACTTGGGGAATTCTCCCCAAGTTTCATCAGACTCGTCCTCAGATTTTGCTCTTGACGAACTGGATAGAGAGCTGACAATGGCAAGCTGTGGATTGTATAAAATAACTTATCAAAGGTATAGTTAAATAACTGAGCATAACAAAATTTTATATATATATATATATATATATATATATATATATATATATATAGTATATTTTAGATATTTACATGTATGTGTTCTTTATGTATGTGTGTTAACTACACACACACACACACATATATATATGTAAACACACAAACATATGTATATAACACACACACACACATACACAGTGTGTGCAGAATTATTTTACAGATAAAATGGGCCAATCAATTTTAACTGAAAAGTAAAAAATGATCAAATTCTTATTTGAATTAAGATTGCAATACTAATGCAATACTAGAAATTTTGTTTAAGGCATTACCATTGGACAGTGAAATGCTCATTGGGTCAGCAGGGTCAGACAAAAATGGGTGGACAAGAAAATACGCATGTTAACTGCATGAATTCAAGAAGAATTAAAAGTGAAACCATCAGGAACCCTTTAGTCTGAGACAGGTAGTTATATTTATGACATTACATTTTTAAAAATCATTTAAAGGGTTAGTTCACCCAAAAATGAAAATTCTGTCATTTATTACTCACCCTCATGCCGTTTCGCACCCGTAAGACCATCGTTAACCTTCAGAACACAAATTAAGATATTTTTGATAAAAATCCGATGGCTCCGTGGGGCCTGCATAGCCAGCAATGACATTTCCTCTCTCAAGATCCATTAATATACTAAAAACATATTTAAATTTGTTCATGTGAGTTCAATGGTTCAATATTAATGTTATAAAGCGACCAGAATATTTTAATATTTTAATTTTAATCTTAATTAAAATATGAAAATTAAAATGACGGGTAATTCACACGTGAATTTTCTTCTTTACTGTAGGCCTACTAATAGGCTACGTGTTGGTAGTCATTAAAGAAAACGTAGTTTCATATTTATGTTTACATAGTCCTGTGTTATGTTTTAAATTCATCTATTTGATTATGAAAAGTGAATGAGTAATATGCATCATAAGATGCGCAATATATCGGGAGACATGGAGTGGGTCAGACATGATTTTGTAATAATAATAATAATAATAACTTTATTTTGTATAGCGCTAGAAGTCATTTCTCAAAGCGCTTTACATAAGTAAAATTAAGATACATAAAATATGCATAAAAAACACATTACAAAAGGTATTTATAAACAATGGGGGAAAAAATTTAAAGAAATAAAAAAAAAAATGCATAAAATACACCACATGACAACCACAAGAATCACTTTTTCACCCAAATGCTTCCCTAAAATAATGAGTTTTAAGAGATGATTTAAACATTTTTAGGGATGCTGCATTTCTAATCTAGGAAGGCAGAGAATTCCATAACTTTGGGGCAACTGAAGAGAACGCCCATTGTTCTTAACTGTGTTACCGGAACAACTAAAAGACCAGCATCAGCTGAACAAAGTTCACGTGTCGGAATGTAGGGTATTAAAAGCTCAGTAAGATATTGAGGAGCAAGTCCATTTAATGCCTTGTAGGTTAACATAAGAATTTTAAAATCAATACGAAATTTGACAGGGAGCCAATGCAAGGTCTCTAAAATAGGTGTTATATGATCTCTTTGTCTTGTCCTAGTCAAAATACGCGCAGCAGAGTTTTGAACCCACTGTAGTTTGTTCAAAGTAGATTTTGATGCTCCTGCTAACAAGGCATTGCAATAATCAATTCTAGAGAAAACCAGGGTATTAATTAATTTTTCAGCTACAGGAAAACTCAGCATGGACCGTAATCTGGATATATTTCTGAGGTGAAAAAAAGAAACTTCAACAGTATTTCGTACGTGAAGATCAAATGTTAAATTGGAATCAAATATTACTCCCAAGTTTTTTTAATTTGTTTTGGAACTGAATAACCGAGCCATCCACATGTAAAGCTACAGGTTCCACTCTGCATAACTGGTGAAGTGAACCAATGAGCATCACTTCAGTCTTATCACTGTTTAGACATAGGAAATTAACAGACATCCATTTTTTGATTTCTGTGATACAGTTAGAAAGAAATGAAACATTTACATCATTTACATCAGGTTTTGAGTGAATGTATATCTGGGTGTCATCAGCATAAAATGATGGTTAGTGATCCGCAAACACCCAGAGATAGCAGCAGTAATCCAGTGACTGTAACGCGATTCCACATCACGAAGAAAGCCTACCAAAAGATCGACTGGGATTTACGAATCGATATGGGTCTTATGAATGTGACCAAAACAGCAAGGAGACAATTTAATTGTTTAGTAATAAACTAATGTTTTCTGAATCAGTGTCCGCGGAAAAGATGTTGACATTGACTCTCATCATCTCCTCATGGACACGCTTAGAGAGAGAATGCACACAATTCAGTTTATTCTACATAATCAGAGTAGCATATTTCTTTTTGTTTTGAATTATTTCATTTTCATTTAAGTAAATATTTCAAGCTTTCTATAGATATATTTCTCATGTCTGTGCAGCCTATACACTGAGTTTCGGTTCATTTAGCCTGTAAGACAACAGGTGAGTGACTCAACTATTTGTTCTTAGATTTGTGATCTTTAAGCTTTAGTGTATGCAAAAATGTAGTGTGTTGTAAATGGTGGTGTTTTTGTGACTGTGCAGGTGATGGAGGTCTGTCTTTTATTTGAGAAGGAGTCTGTGACTTGCAGCCAAAGGAAGACCTGCTCCATTGGTTTCAAGACCTCTATCATGGCATTAACGTTGTGGGGTGATGGGCATCTCCAAATTGGAAAATGGTATCTGTTTCTAAATGTGTATGTGAGGCAGTTTAATAGAAAGGCATGTCTCTCTTGAAGGTGAAAGTGTTGAAGGATTGTGGCAGTTGTGTTGAGACACCTCATTCTGAGATTGTGACTATTGGGGAGATTACTGGTATTAAATTAAAGGTTAATCATCTGTGTCCAAAGTACCATGTAATGGACAAAGTAAACAGTGACACATTGAATGAATCATGCAGCCAATGTGACACTTTCTGTAAGACGGCTAAAATCAATTCTGTGTTCAATTGAGGTGAACTGAAAAATTTAGTTGGATTATGGCCATTTCCTAGAGCTTTTAGGTCTGTCACAGAACTTCAATGATGACACTGATTTACTGGTATCGTGAGCAGTGGCGGCCGGTGGGTTTTAAAATAGGGGAGACGGACTAAATTGTAAAGAGATTTTTTATTGTTTTGCTTAACTGCTTGGCTACATGCCACATCCCTTTAATTAAAATATGTGTGTTCTGTCACTTTAGACAATAAATGAAGCAAATGACATTACACATAAAAGAGCCTGTTTTTCTGTTTAGTGAAGTGTTACTTTATCTAAATATAAAGTAATTAATTTAATAAAACATTGTTTAAATGTAGTGCGTTTAAATGTGACATGTAAAAAGAGAAAAAGTTTACAATGTGAATTTGTAGTTTTGGGAAACTTGGAATTTCAGAAAAGATAAAGTATATTTTTGATGATATTTTCTACATGCCGGGGGAGAAGGGGTTCTGGATGTCAGAATCTGCCAAAAGACACATAAGCCTTGTTCAGACTGTCAGTCCAAATCCAATTACTTGTGTATCCGATTGGAATCTGATCTAAATATTTAATGTCCACACAGTGTATCGCAAGTTTTTCGTTTTTCGTCAATCGCAACATGGAGGGGTTTGCAATTTCATGTGATTTTTGGCAGTCTGAACGAGGCCACAGAGTCTGTGCTAATTCTTGTGCAGTCATCAAGGAAGAAATATGTTATTGTAATGTAGATTCTCATGTATCAAGTTAAATTATTGGCCATGAATACACATAAGCAACAAGCTATGTAGCTTATTACATCAATCTTGAGTTATTTTGTTTTTTTAAATTTGATAGAATGAACATTCTATCTGAGGTCACTGGAATGGGAGTATGTTTGCCAAAAAGCAATAAAGAATCTAGTTATGGACAGAGCAGTAGAGATCTGCACACAGTTGAAATTGCTGTAAGTAAAATAGTCTGTGATGACATGTAATTTTCAAAATGGAGGATATTTGCATAAAATATGTCTGAACTTGGGCAAGTGATATGGAAATACAAACAGCTTCTGATTTGGATTAATATAAAGTTAATTACTAAACCATTGATTACTAAACCAATATGTACATATGTAAATAATGCAATTTGATTGTTTAGTTTGTCTCACATCCCATAAGATTACATGGAGAGCACAGGATTGTGGGATATCAAAGGCAGCTAAGGATACATCTATGCTTCCTTCAAAAATCAATCAGATGAAGGTATCTCAGGAAACAGGACGTGAGGCTAACATTGGATTCGGACGTGCCTTGATGCCTTCCTACCTTGAAATGTGTCCTCAGAAGGCAGCATTTTACAGTTTTTGGACGCAGCCAATGAGTCCGTGCTTTACGCTATATGGATGCTATCAGAGACTTATTAAGCTTTATTTTTTATTATAGAACCATGATTATCAAGCCAACCATGGTTAGTACACACACGCACACCCATCACGGATTACACATCAGATCACATCCAGCATATCATGACCCCAGACATTTCTGTTGTATTGTTTATTTTGCACTATGCATCTTTTGTGTTTTATTTGATACAGATTTAGACCTCTTTTGAGAAACTAGTTAATTGTTCATTAGACTAATCAATAATATGAAGTGAACATAATTCTTGATTCTGGCATCTTTACTCTTCTCCTTTTAAAGGGATATTCACCCAAAAATCACTTGCCCTCAAGCTGTTCCAAAGCTGTTCCTGTAAGATTCCTGTTGAACACAATACATGGGTTTCAAAGACGTCCCTTCCGCTATGCCCACCGCCATATTTGGGACTGGTCACAGCTGTGCGCCCTGTTTAAGTCTATGGTGACAGCAGCTACAACTACCAGAGGAAGGCCAACAAAACGCTCTCCGAAGGTTCACAGCAAGTTTACAATATATCAGGGATATGTGGTGCTGTTAGCCGTTTCAACAGTCGTCAGAACTACAAATTTATTTGAAAATATTGTGAATTCTAGTTGCTGTGTTTCGGCGTGTTATTACAGGATGAACAAATTCACAACACCAGCTGACTACATTAGGCTACTTAGTTCAAGTACATGCGTGCATGATTTTGTGCAAATATTTGTATATTTTTTTATAAATATGCAACTGGCAAGTTGTAATTTTATGTATATCTTGTATAAATATATATGAATTACCCTATATAGGATGTGTCCCGTTGAGTTAATTAACCTTCTAGCAAAGCGCTTCAGTTTATGGGTGTTCATTCAGCGCACGCAGCTCAAATAATACTGTTATCAAAATGAATCTGTTATTGTATACAAAAAAAATCTGTTATTGTTCTTTTCTAAAAGAAATATTAAAGTTTTAATATTACTGTGTAGTAACGTTAAACATTTTAATGACTTAATCATTGCTGTTTGAGCTGCGCATGCTGAAGCTGAAGAGAATAAAAAACCCATAAACTGAAAGTTAATTAACTCAATACAAAATAAAAATAATATTACTAGTATTTACACAAAATCACACACAGATGAACTTGAACTAACGTCACTGAAACTCCGAAACACAGCAAATAAGCCCAAATAATTCACATTATTTTACAAGTATATACGATTATAATATCATGTATAAGAAGAAGACAGTCCCAATCATATTAATGTTTTGTCTTACTTTTTGAGCGCTCGCGCTGAAGCTATAGATGATCATCAGCTCTGTGGGTTATTTACCTCAACGAAACACATCCTTTATTTAATCAGATATTTATACTTAATAAAATTAATAAGTTTTATCTGTACAAAATGACGCGAATGCACAAGTGAAGTTTGAACAAGTAATGTAATCAAACTCAGTCGACGCGCTCTTACCACAACAACACGCTGAAACAACAACACAGAGAATTCACAACATTTTATTACAATAGTGTTCTCGTTATAATGTTATGTAAATGACAGTCCCAGCAGTTATTAATGTTGTGCATTGCTGTTTGGCTGCCAGTGGTGTGGTCCCTTCTGCATGAAGCCAATAATTCTGCCGATCTAACTACTTTGGGATCAAATAAATTTGTAGTTCTGACGACTGTTGAAACAGCTAACAGCACCACATATCCAAGATATATTCTAAACTTGTTGTGAACCTTCTGAGAGCGTTTTGTTGGCCTTCCTCTGGTAGTTGTAGCTGCTGTCACCATAGACTTAAACAGGGCGCGCAGCTGTGACCGGTCCCAAATATGGCGGCGATAGAATACAGTGACGTCACATGAAACCCATGTATAGAAGATATTTTAAAGAATGTTGATAACCAAACAGTTGCTTTTGTGTTCAACAGAAGAAACTTGTACAGGTTTGGAACAACGTGAGGGTAAGTAAACATTTTTGAGTGAACTATAATTGGGAATTTGGCCCAATTAATTTAGTTGCAGAACAGTAAAACTCATTCCACACTGACGGCATATACAAACTGTTCTCTCATACGTGAATACTCATGTGGTACTTAAGGGTCATTTTATACCCAAAACTTTTCCCACAGTGACCACAAGTAAATGGCTTCTCTCTAGTGTGAACTCTCATGTGTCTGTTAAGGATTCCTTTTCGGTTGAAACTTTTTCCACACTGTTGGCAGGTGAAAGGCTTCTCTCCAGTGTGAACTCTTATGTGGTCCACAAAGTGTCGTTTTTGATTGAAACCCTTTCCACACTGAGGACATGTGTAGGGTTGCTCTCCAGTGTGAATTCTCATGTGGTATTTTAAGTGTCCTTTTTGAGTGAAACTCTTTCCACACTGAGTACATGTGTATGGTTTCTTTTTAGTGTGAATTCTCATGTGGATTTTAAAGTTTTCATGTTGATCAAAACTCTTTCCACACTGTTTGCAGGTGTAAGGCTTCTCTCTAGTGTGGATTCTAATGTGTCTGTTAAAGCTTTCTTTTTGAGTGAAACTTATTCCACATTCTTGGCAGCTGAAAAGGCTTTCTTCAGAGTGAATTCTCAGATGGTCATTAAGGTTTCCTTTTCGGTTGAAACTTTTTCCACACTGTTGGCAGCTGTAAGGTTTCTCTCCAGTGTGAACTTTAAGATGGACTCTAAGGTTTCCAATTTGAGTGAAACTCTTTCCACACTGTTGGCAGGTGTAAGGCCTCTCTCCAGTGTGAACTCTCATGTGTCTGTTAAGGCTTACTCTTTGAGCAAAGGTTTTTCCACACTGTTGGCAGGTACGACGCTTCTCTGTGTGAATTTTCATATGGACTTTAAGCTTTTCATGCTGATCGAAACTCGTTTCACTCTGTTGGCAGGTGTAAGGCTTCTCTCCAGTGTGAACTCTCATGTGTCTGTTAAGGCTTACTTTATGAGAGAAACATTTTCCACACTGTTGGCAGGTGAAATAACTTCTACTTCCTGTCTTTTGAGCACTTTTTTGTGATGAAGTTTTTTCAATCTGGGAGCAAATAAAAGTTTCTTCCTCGGTTATGAAATCATGATGATTCTTATATTGATCAATCTCTTCCATTTCATTCAGTACTTCACTCTCCTTTTTCAGCTTCATCAGGTCTAAGGCAAAAAGAGACAAATGTAAATTAATACCAGATTAAAGGCACAAAGCAACACACAAAACATTTAGACATGCAAGACATCAAAACCAACAAGTAGTTCCTATACCCACAGTGCATAGGGCCCCATATCAATGTCTAGTCCATAACAACGTCTTTCGAAATACTTGAGCATATTTGTCCATCATTTGACCCATTAGGTGGCAGCCATAATACAGCCAATGTCCCTTAGTCCCAATCCTATCCCACCTTCCACAGAAGATCTCACCAACATTGCTACCTGCTCTGACTCATCACCACATCCTGTACTACTGGCAAATTTCCCACCACATTTAAGCAGGACAATCCTCAGTCCTTCAGCAATTGAAAACTACAGAACAGTCTCGCTTACATTTACATTTATGCATTTTGGCAGACGCTTTTATCCAAATACATTTGTATCTGAGTGTGTGCAATCCCTGGGATTGGAGATAGTATATTAAAAGCACATTTTAGTTCATATTTCATGCTGTCTCAAAATAGCACAGTTGAGTACACTTAGATGTTCTTAAGATCTTAAGAAGTACTAAAGAAGAATTTTTAGTATATTAAGTACAAAATTGGTGCACGAAAATAGAGCACTTAAAGGCAAGGCAATTTTTTTTGTATAGCACATTTCATACACAATGGTAATTCAAAGTGCTTTACATAAAGAAGAATGATAAAAAATAAAACATAAGGAATAACAGTAAAAACAGAGAATTGGATAGAAGAGCTAGGAAGTCTTGTTGTTGTTGTCCATCAGAGTGGATCTAAACCTCACATGACAGGACCGCTGTCTAACAACCTGTTAAGGCACTTCAAACTGATAAACAGTTTCAATCTCCCCTTTTGCCAAGACACCAAAACTGCGCCACACAGCCCTAATCCCCCTTCCGGAGATATCTTATCTATGCAACGCAGTTCAAATTACCCTTATCCAAATTTACCTAATTTTAACCTAATCACAAATGCTTTCTTCCTAATTCTCCCAACTCTTTCAACCAGACAGCAATTTGTAAAATGCATTAAAAATCAGAAATAACAAGATAATACATAAAATATATAAAATACATTAAAAATGAAATAAAAACAGGAAAAGTGATTAAAATAATAAAAAGATAATACGTATAAAATAAAGTGCAAACAGTTTGGACATAGGACAGTGATCAATCTGCAAATGCATAGAAAAAAAGATGTGTTTTGAGTCTGGATTTGAATGTGGCTACTGTTGGAGCACACCTGATTCTCTTCTGGAAGCTGGTTCCAGCTGTGGCTGGCGTAACAGCTAAAAGCAGACTCTCCTTGCTTTGAGTGAACCCTTGGTATTTCTAAATGACTTGATCCTGATAATCTGAGTGATCTATTAGGTTTATATTCTATAAGCATATCTGCAATGTATTGAGGTCCTGGGCCATTGAGTGATTTATAAACAAGTAACAGTACTTTAAAATCAATTCTAAATGCAACTGGAAGCCAGTGCAAGGACCTGAGGACTGGTGTGATGTGTTCATGTTTTCTGGTTCTGCTCAGAATCCTGGCAGCAGCGTTCTGTACGAGCTGCAGCTGTCTTATGGTCTTTTTTGGAAGGCCAGTGAGGAGCCCATTACAATAATCCACCCTGCTGGTGATGAAAGCATGAACAAGTTTCTCCAAGTCTTTACTGGAGACAAAGCATCTAATTTTTGCAATATTTTTGAGATGATTATATGCTGATTTTGTTATCGTCTTTACATGGCTACTGAAATCACACCAAGATTCCTGACTTGATTTTTAGTTGTTTGACCCTTAGAGTGAAGGTATGTGTTCACTTTGAGAACTTCATTTTTGTTTCCAAATGCAATGACTTCAGTTTTGTCTTTAACTAAAGTAAGTTTAGACACATCCAATTTTTTATTTCATCAATGCATTGGCACAGGGAGTCAATGGGGCTGTAGTCGTTAGGTGATAGGGCTAGGTAAATCTGGGTGTCGGCTTTTGAGGCATTTACCACTTCTAGGGGATCCGCTTCTAAACAGTTAAAAAATATGTGGGAAGTGTGTCAAGGGTGCAGGTTGATGTTTTAAGGTGCTGTACTGTTTCTTCCAAAATTTTACCATCAATTGCTTCAAAAACAGTCATAATAGCTACTTTTTCCAATATTTGGTATTGCGATATATCGCGTTAATGAATATGCACAATATTGTTATCGTGGGCATTTCAAAATACTGTAAATAATAATGTATTATAAAAAATTACAATTGGTAATAAATTTAAGAATACTTTCCACATCAACCATATAAATTGCACAACACCGCTGTATTCTGCGTCAAAAGAACACACGCTCAGATGTAAACAAGCCCAACGTGCACGAGAAGCACATGGTGGAACAAGTGAAGAAGACGCGCTAAATGAAAGTGCACGTTCACTCTCTGACATCAGAGGGCACTGATGGAACAGCAGAATGCAGCAGTTACCCCGGAAACCCCACAAACAAAGCAGCTGCGCTAGTGAAGTTTTTAAAATGCTTCAAACAGCCATTATTTTTTTGTAATCTCAATGTTGTTCATCACAGCACCAAATATTTAATAGGCTACTTATTTTCAAACTTATTTTCAAAAGTACCGGTACTTCGGTACCAAGTCGGTACTGAAATTTTGAAAATGTGACGATCCCAGCATTTCTGTAGTACCGGTAGTACCGAGAATCCGGGTATATTCAGTACCCACTAATAGGACTGTGCCAGTATGTTACGTAAATATGACACGAGTGAAGCACAAAGCTTTGTTTACAAAAGAAATAATAGGTTAGCAATTAAATGGGCCTGGCGAGGGAAAGCATTCTTAAACTCGTGTAATTCAGAAGTGAGCAGGACAAGCAAGCTGGCAGTGGCGACGGACGGCAAAAAAGCTTAAGTGTTTTGCTTAATATCTGTTTTGGGTCAGTTGCTTAGTTTATTCTTTGCTGCTAGGAAGGATTTATTTCGTATCTGTTTGTCCTATTTTCTACCTTGACTATAATTGTATTTTTAATTGTACTTGTTTAGAATAATGGGCGCGTTTGCAGACTTTATTGGTGTTAGTGTCTGCGCTTAAGCTTTAGTTAGTTTCGGTTTGCAGCCATTCACAGGTTTAGGCTTTTGCAGTGCTAATTTGCAAGGCGGGCCTAGCTTGTGTCAATCACATGTTAATAAGCAGTATATTATTGCGTGTGCGTGCTATCGCGGAAGCGTCAGTGGGAACGTTCAGCCTCCTTGTGTGAAGACCGACTCGGGTAAAGACTTTCGACTCTACCTGTGCGACTCCACCGAGCAACGACACTGGTAGGCACTTAAGTTTTTTTTCCCTTCCTTTCACAGTTTTCCTTCTTCCTCAGCATGTGCTTTCAACACATTCCTGTTGTCTCTCGGCAACGCTCCAGTAACCCACGTAAAAAGCAGCGCAATGTTTCTAACCTGCGCTCTGTTTACTCCTCTTCTAACACTAACACTCCTCTCTCTGTGGGTCTATGGAATTGTCAGTCAGTAGTTAACAAAGCTGACCCCATTCCAGCCTTTGCTACTAATTCTTCTCTTAATATCTTGGGCTTGACTGAGACCTGGATTCGTCCAGAGGACTCAGCAACCCCTGCTGCCCTCTCTAACAAATTCACTTTCTCTCATACCCCTCGCCAGTCTGGGAGGGGTGGGGGCACATGTCTTCTCATTTCTGACAATTGGAAACACTCGACTCATTCCTCTCTTTGCAGCTACAGTTCATTTGAGTTTCATGCTATTACAATCTCAATTCCTGTCAAAATTCATATCGTAGTAATTTATCGCCACCCAGGCCAACTGGGTACCTTTGTAGAGGAACTGGACATGCTGCTGTCTTCATTCCCAGAGGATGGTAGCCCACTTGTAGTTTTTGGCGATTTCAACATTCATCTAGAGAAGCCATATGCTTCAGAATTCCTCTGTCTTGTAGCCTCATTCGATCTCAATCGGCTCAACACCACAAGTACACACAAATCTGGCAACGAGCTTGACCTCATTTACACACGCAACTGCATCACTGACAACATTTTGGTAAAACCTCTTCACATCTCTCATTTCTTTGTTACTTTTAATCTACAACTCCCCATTTGTTCCCCACCAACCCCTCTACCAGTTACCTTCAGACGAAACCTGCGCTCTTTCTTCTTCTCATCTGTCCTCTGTCGTGTCATCCTCCCTTCCCTCACCCACACTGTTCTCATCCCTGGATGTGAATACAGCAACAGACACTTTATGTTCCACCTTAACTTCATCTCTTGATAGTATCTGTCCTCTGTCATCCAGGCCTGCATGTGCTACTCCCTCTAATCCCTGGTTATCCGATGTTCTTCGTGAACATCGGACCAAACTCAGGGCTGCAGAAAGGAAATGGCACAAATCAAAAGACCAATCTGACCTAAGTAGCTATCAATCTCTGCTCTCATCCTTTTCTGCTGAAATTCATGCTGCTAAATCTTCCACAATAGGAAATCTTCTATTTCCACAACAAAATCAACAGAGCCTCAAACACACGCTCACTTTTCAAAACGTTCAACTCTCTCCTCTGTCCCGCTCCACCACCACCCACCTTATCTCTAACTGCTGATAATTTTGCTAACTTTTTCACAGACCTGTTTCTCTCCTACCATTCATAGCAAAAACACTTGAACGAGTTGTTTTCAACCAGGTGTCATCTTTCCTCTCACAGAGCAACCAATTGGATGTCAATCAATCTGGTTTCAAGTGTGGCCACTTGACTGAGACTGCACTACTGTTGGTCACTGAATCCTTGCAGATTGCAAAGGCTGATTCCAAATCATCAGTTCTCATTCTGCTCAATCTATCTGCTGCCTTTGACACTGTGAATCATCAGATCCTTCTGTCCACCCTCTCATCACTGGGCATCACATGTACTTCACTTCTCTGGTTTGAATCCTATCTCACAGGAAGGTCTTTTAGGGTTGCCTGGAGAGGGGAGGTATCCAAAGCTCATCAACTGACCACAGGGGTTCCTCAGGGTTCAGTTCTTGGACCCCTCCTCTTCTCCATTTACACTACATTTACACTACATCACTTGGTCCCATCATTCAGGCACATGGTTTCTCCTACCATTTCTATGCTGATGACACACAACTCTTCCTTTCGTTCCATCCAGACGATCCTACAGTAGCTGCTCGAATCTCAAGCTGTCTGGCGGACATCTCGGCATGGATGAAAGAACATCATCTACAGCTCAACCTGGCTAATACTGAGCTTCTCGTCTTCCCTGCCAATCCAACTCTAAATCACGATTTCAGCATCCAGCTTGGCACATCCTCAATTACTCCATCAAATTCGGCCCGAAATCTTGGAGTAATCCTTGATGACCAACTGTCCTTCAAAGACCACGTTGCAAAGAAACCTTGTCATGCAGATTTGCACTATTCAACATCAGGAAAATCAGGCCCTTTCTAACAGAACATGCAACTCAACTTCTCATCCAGGCTCTGGTCATTTCTTGGATTGATTACTGCAATGCACTTCTGGCTGGACTGCCATCATGCACAATCAAGCCTCTACAAATGATTCAGAACGCAGCAGCATGTCTCGTCTTTAACGAGCCCACGTCACGCCTCTCTTCATCTCTCTACACTGGCTACCACTTGCTGCTCGCATCAAATTCAAGGCGATTCAGCCATGGAAACATTTTGGTTCATGATGAATGAGAGGTACGTGAGTCAATTTATTTAAACTTTGTATTCTGTTTTGCGAATCACGATCTGGTCACCCGATTATCAGAGAATTTAACAATATTCCAATAGTTATTCCACTGAACATGGAATCTTTGTTTCTTTTCCCAAATCTTCACTCATGCAGGGGATTATAAACCTTTCTTTTTTCCGCATTTAGCTATTAGGCTATTCGCATTTCTTACTGTGGTAAAGTAGAAGAAACACTGTAAGACAGAAACCTTTTTGCTTGCACGTCAATTTCTATTTAAAAGTTTGTGCTAAATTTTAGACTTTATAAGGCACGTCAAGTTTATTTGTATAGCGCGTTTCACACAAGCCGGTAATTTTTATTTTCGCTTTTTCTGGCAGCGCAAAATCAAACATAGCCTGAATGTCTTTCTCCTGCGGAGGATAAAACTCGCTCTTCAGACCTTTTACAACAAGTGTCAGTTGTTTGTAACTTCAGGAGATAACGAAGATATTATTAAGAGAAATGGTCTCTTTCCTGCTCGTGTCCCACATCCCTCTCAAAGCGCAGAGCGGTAAGCTTTATCATAGACTAATAACACGACAACATATGCTGGTATGGTTTTGAAGCTGGTATGCTGGTTTGAGCTGGTTTATGCTGGTCCAGGACCAGCTTAGGACTTGCATGGACCAGCAGGACCAGTTTAGGACCAGCACTTGACCAGCTTCAAAACCTACCTTACCAGCATATGCTGTTTTTTTCAACAGTACAGAATGGATGTTTGAGCATTTATTTTATTTATTTTTTATATTTCAAAATGTATTTCATTGAGGTAGCCTATATATACACACACACAAACATACACACACTCACACACACTCCAAATCATATTTAATGTTTTTAAAACTATATAAAATAGTAAAATAATTCCAATACATTTAGCTGTGGTACCGAAATTGGTACCGAGAACCGTAAAATTTTCATGGTATCGGTACCAACTACTGGAATTTTGGTACCGTGACAACACTACTCTGAGCACTGCCTAAAACTTGTATTGTGAGCACTTCATGTGTCTATTCGCCTTGTCATGATGACTCGCTTGTTGTATTCCTTACTTGTAAGTCACTTTGGATAAAAGTGTCTGCCAAATGAATAAAATGTAAAATGTAAATGCTCAATCTTAGTTAATGCGTTAAATAATGAGACCTTATTGTAAAGTGTTACCTGCTGGTCTTTAAAGCCGAATTCTTTTGCACTTAAATCTGTTTGAAAATTACACTTTATATATTTTTTGTGTACTGTATTATTGTATTTAAACATTCATAGTTTTTTTTATTACA
Source organism: Chanodichthys erythropterus (assembly GCF_024489055.1). NCBI lineage: Eukaryota > Metazoa > Chordata > Actinopteri > Cypriniformes > Xenocyprididae > Chanodichthys > Chanodichthys erythropterus. The sequence continues at coordinate 35,193,088 of NC_090228.1, read as the reverse complement.
AAAAGAGTTCTTAAACCTGTTATACTATGACAACACTTTTTCCTTCAACTTATTTCAATAACATGATAATACTGTATACCGTGATAAAAGCTTCAGTAACAGATCGCAACATGAAAATTTGATAGTCACATGCCTAATTGGCTCCCTGTTACCAACTGCATTCAGTTTTAAATACTTGTCAAGATTTTGCACTTTTTTTACCTCACAGAATAAATACACACTTATGTCTGCTAATTTTGAGATTATGTTCAGAGAACTTGCTTGCAGTACCAAAGCTCAAACCATCTACTGTTGGTGGTAGGACATTCAGCATTTCAGCTCCTAAGCCTCACTCCCACAATGTCTTCACACGGTTTCCTCACTCCAGACCTTTAAAACCAATCTCAAAACTCGTTTATTTACATTATGTTCTGTTAACTGATTGTATCTTTTGAATTTGAGGTACATGCTTGATTTGGTATTGTCTTCTATGTATCTACATGATCTGTTTGCCTGTTCATGTTGTTGTATCCTGATTGTATGTTTGTATCTGTCAGTGTTCTTGGGTTCCTGAAAGAAACATGATTATTATCAGATGGACATTTTAAGGATCAAATGACTGAGTTCAGTTTGAGAATGATACCAACCTGTTTGTTCCTCAGTATCTTCTTGTTTCACTTTGAGTGTTTCTTCAATCTTTAAGTCTTCACGCTCCTCTTTAATAAACGTCATCTTTATGTCTTCAAACTCTTTAATAAATGCCATCTTTATAATAAAGTTGTCATGTGTATCTCAGTCGCTTAGCCAGGAATTTTTCCTGTATTTGAACACTCTGTTCTGTTTAAGAAGAGACAATAATTAACAGAGAGAAAAATAAATCCAAACTAAATTTCTGGATGTGTCTATCAGCTCTAGTTCAGTAGTTCAGCACTGGTCTGTCAGAGTGAGTTTCAATAGACTTACATAACCTGATCAGATGGCAAAAATCAAATACATAACCAACACTGCAAATCAATGAGAACACAAACTTTACAGAAACTTAATATTTAGGCATTCATGATCTACATTTGTTTTATAATGAGTATTATTAAATAATTAGAGTTTCATTAAAACGTTGGCAGTTTGTAAAGGTCTCGTTGTATTTGCACTGTTTTCAGCAGTGTACACTTTCTCCATCACTTCTTTTCAGTGACTGAATTCGTGTTTATTATAAACTTATTTATATGAAATGAGATACACATTTCATGTTATTCGTGTGTGGATCCGTTTTACTCACACAACATGTCCTTAATTAAGCTTGGATAAAGCATTATAACGCTACATTCAATGGTAAATAAACAAATTTCACATCACTTCACATCACAAAACTAAAAAAACACTGAACTGTTTCTATCGACTTAAACTGCTTAAATCCTTAAAACGAACCTTCAGGCGAATCACCACACGAGCAGGAGTGCGGCGCAGCTTTACGACGTCACATATCCAGACCAAAATAAAAGTCCCGTTCACACGCTACTGTTATTAACATATAGACACATAGAAATATAGTAACTATTTTTAACAAATAATCATTGTGTTAAAATTAAAATAGTTACAAATGTTTTAAAACAAGTGTACGAAATTGGCATGAATGAACTCAATAATTGAAACAGTGTTTTAGTAATTAAAAATATGAACAAATAAAGTTCTTGAGTCTAAAATAAAGTATGAAATATTATATATTTTTTTCAACAATCAGTATAAAAGCAGCAATTACATTTATTTAAATGTCATTTAAATGTCTTCATCTAAATGTTTTTTTCAAATTGCTTTTATTTTATGCATTAAAATCTGCTAGTTCAAATAAATGTCCTGTTTATAAATGATATACAAATAAAGAATTATTTCTTCATATTGTATTAATGTGTTTTCCTGATTTTTTTTTTATTTTAAAGTGGCAAACACAAGAAAAATTGAGAAATGCACATTGCGTTCATTTTGACATCATCTGCTGTAAGTAAATGTATTCATGTTTTATTATTCATTCAATTTACTTTAATTTTTCAACTTGAAAATGGAAAATCCAAACTGAATGGTTTACATTTTGAATTAAGAGTGAATGGTGTTCAGTTTCTAGATACAAAATGCAATAACCAGTTTATTATTAAACAATATATCTCTAGAAGTATATGCACAGATGTAACCCATGAATTCAAAATAGGCTTTTAGCTTTAAGGTTATTTATATGATACACTTAAAACTGTATGGGTTTTATATGTAATATATGTGCTGGGTTCAGTCCTTTTTGTTAGGTTGTTTCAAAGGCTATAGATATAGAAAGACGGTTCGCTCCTATTAGTTATGAATGGGAGAAACTGCAACACGCAATGTGGCGGAATACGTCCTGCCTTCTAAGTAAAAGAGCCAATCGCTGATTGATAAAGTCATTGAGCCACGGTAGCTGGTTATAAGTTCAGCACTTAGGACTGCACATGCGCATTGGCTCGTGTAGCCTGAAAAATAAGCTTTTTAACACTGTTTGAGCATAAGAAACAACATTTATGGGGACAGTTTATGTCAGATTTTGTTGCTGATTTGAAATATGTTAATTAATTGTGAGTTCGGCAAGCATTTTTTTGATATTACACGATTCCCCCATTCAAATAGATTGGCCTTGGATGCCCAAAATAGCTGCCCAGAAGTGTTGTAAATATGGCCACCGAGTGAACAGACTTTCCCTGAAAGGGACTTTGGTTATTTTATAGCATGCTGACAAGGTTGCTGGTCATTCGCTGCCGAGATAGCAGCTGGAATCACTGATAGGAGTAATAGTGCACCCCCTCATAAACATATCCAGCCACATAACCCACCGCTGGACTGCCAAACCAAATGAAAGCGGCCTCCTGCACTGAGATCAGCCCCATTTTGTGTTCCTATAAATTTTTTACAGACAGTAAAAGAGAAGCAACGCAAGAGAATGGACCCATATCAATATCACCAAGAGTAGAGTCATGACACATGCTTTTTTTAGTCAGCAGCCACTATCTTTGTTGATTACACTGGGAGTCATGTAGAGAGGTTATACCATGTTTGACTAAAAGTAAAGCCTTTAGTGTCTGAATGAGGAGATGACACAAGGTACAGCTTTGCAAGTATGAATTTGAAAATCCATACAAGACCAAGCTTTAAGATTTCTTACAGGCAATTTGGATTCAGTACAATAGACACATAACTGATACATAAAATTCTTCTTGAAAATAATAAAAAAAACAAAAAGTATATCATACATTCTAAATATAAATTCCTTTAAAACATTTTAACAATGAAATTGCAAAGGGGACAAAAGAATATTTGTACCAGTTATTTTTCATCTTTGGAAGAACTTGAGGGCAAGTAAAAAAAAAAAATAAAAATCTGGGTGAACTGTCCCTTTAAAACTTAAAAAAAAAAAAAAAAAAAGATTGAGAAAGCAGCTACATTGAATACAGAACATTTGGAACATGTGCATATAACCCAGAAGACAGTAAGGAGGCAACATTTACATTTACTTAAACAGTTTTACAAAAATATTTACAACAAGAGTTGTAAAACTGTCATTATAAACTAGGAAATTCTAACTAGGCTGGAAAGAAACCAACAGCAATTCAAATTTTATGGCTGCATTTTATGAACATCGACAGCTTAGTAGTTATTGGTACAACCAGTACTTTCATACTGACTCCTTTTGGCTGCTACACCTCTGTTTCTCACAAAATCCCTGATGTTTTGGGCTGACCGGTTTCGTAGCACAGGCTCTTCGGCAGATTTGCACTTAAGACACTCTGATATTGTGGCCAAATGTCCTTTGGCTATGTGGACTTTAAAATGCCGAATCACAGCAGCAACTTCTGCTTTCGACCACATTCGTTTCTTCCTACTGGTAGTCCCACGATGTTCAACACTTTCAGTCTCTAAAAAAACAAGAGAATACTGCATTGTGAAATGTTTAATATTTTAAAAAACAGTTAACGCATGAAACAGGCGTAACGGTTCTCGGTTCATCTTAACCCCTAAATGCATGACTGTTTCACCAATCATTCTTACATATTCGGGTCTTTATCGACCCGGATCTATATCTAACACGGAAGGATCTCTACCTGTCGCGATAATATAAACCTCCTCTGATATTAGAGTAACAATAGAGTGCCCCAGGGATGACGCATTTTTGTAGGCAAAACCCGGAAGCGAGTTAGCATTTTAGGACTTCCGGTTCTAACGCTGTAAAGTCTATGGGGTTTTTTTAATGGGTTTTTGCTAAATCGCCTGAAATAAGGTCTGTGGTTAACAAAGCCTCTAAATATTTTCATGTTTTGATCTATGACATAAAACACACCAGTTATAACCCACTTGTGATTTTTTAAACTTTTACTGTTTCTTAAAATCGGCGGTTGCTAACAAATTGCTAAAAGGGACTACTTCCTTTGGCGAGGACTTTAGACGTCATCATAACAAACAGGACATTTGGACAGCATTTCTCATGAAAAAGTGGAAAAGTATTCATACACAGCGCAGATCATAATCAGCGAACATGTTTTTAAATAAAGTTGTTTTTTAAATAAAGTTTGAGGAAGCTTGGTGGTGACGACGTTGATCCGCGACCATGGTGTGCTGTAGTCCGTTTATAGCCTGCTGTTAGCCTTTTATATCTGACGACTTTATTTAGGCTTCAAAATCTATAAATGTTGTGTTAACTTGTAAAGATCATCTTGATAGACAAATCGTGTAAGTGTCATAACCCTTTGTTAAACACAGAGCTTATTTTCTGCGATTTTCCAAAAGTCTATGGGGAAAATGCATAGGCTTTCAATCGAGGGAACCCGTGCGCGGCTAACTTCCGGGTTGGCCTACAAAAACGCGTCATCCCTGGGGCACTCTATTACAGAAGAATAAAATAAATCATATTTTGTTACCTTTTGGAGCTTGAAAGGGCTCCGTTTGAGCAGATGTTTTATGCCATCATCACTGTCCTCGTCAGAGCTCATTTCCCAGTAAATTCAGCAAATAATGGGCTAGTTTTATGTTTGAGTTCACGAATATGAGCCCATTTGCGATCTCAAATGTATTCTCAAAACTATATAATTTAACATCTTCAAAATCAATATTTCGATCGCTAACAGCTTCACCAGATCAATCCGGTAACAGTTACAGTCAAATTTCATTGCGTTCAGTACTTGCTCTGCAGTAAATCGCTGAACCATTTCATGTTTCTCTTATTATTTTGTTTTCTGTCTGAATGAGTCGTCACTTCAGCATTGTGTTTCAGACATTGCCACCTGGTGGAATAAAGGTGAATTGCACTTATTCCATCATCTAAGATTCAATTATTGTTGTGCAAAAAAATATATGTACACTCATACACACCTCGGGTCGTTTGCGACCCTATACAATTTTTACAAAAAATGAATACAAAAATAGCCATTCTTTTATAATTTTATGATTTTTTCTTGTTATATTCTTTATAATGAATTGATTGAGGAATACAAAGAAGGTTGATGTCTAACTTTAAAAAATGAACGAGGAGGAGGGTAGTAAATGATGTCCCGAGGTATGCATTTAAGGGTTAAATCTGACAGCGCACCTATAATATGGTTTGTTGAAAATAACAATGAATAAAACAGACAGAGTCAATGGATATACATCCTGACTTCCCAAAACATTACAACTGCGAAGATAAAAAAAAAAATGGACAAAAGTCACTCTTTGTTAACTTTGGCCAATAGGAGAGCTGTATCCTCTAACATGACCAGTCATTTACACCGTCATCACCAGAGTATTGATAGAGCACAAGCGCAGATGAGACCTAAACAGCTCACATTGCTATCTATGTTTAAGCTTATTCAATTCTTGCCAATTTAAAGCTGCAGTTCGCGATTTTTCCTCTTTGTCGCCATCTCTTGTTTGAAACATGCGATTGCAGTCATATGCGGAACAGTTATCTGTACGTGCATTGTGCCTCGGCACAGCTCGTCAGCGCTGATGAATCTAATGTTTGCTGTCAGTCACCGCACCGTGTGGATACTGAAATTCAGAATCACAGATTCTACGTCTTGAAAGTATGACCGATATAAGAATTTTCACAGGAAAATATAGTCTGAACAAGTAACTAACATGTCTGCCACTTTTACCAACTGAGGAAAAAAGCATTAGGCCTACAATAAATCGCACTGCCAATGATTAAATCTAACGATAGCTTAGCTCGGATCATGCCAAACCGTGCAAATTATTATTACTGTTATATTGTTCTCAAATTGTTAATGTTAACAACATCAGCATTGTGTGACTATGTATTAGCGTTACCAGTAGATTTCAATTTCTGTAGCCACTCCACAGTCCAAAGTTTTTTGCTTTTGACTACGGGTGAATCTCCAGTTGTTACTGATGATTGTCATTTGGACCTTTCTGGGTTACAATCCACCACCCAAATGATAAGTTTAATTATTTCTGCTGCTGTGAGAAAAGGCTATAAATGATCTGCTACCAGCAGCATCCTCAGATGATTCACACAAAAATTGTCAACGTGCCGATCTTGGTGAGTATCTTAGCAAACATAGACCGTTATGTCTTAAGTGAACGTAAACAGTCAAAAATGACAATGCATGTGTATCAGTATATTGATCCATGCATTGTCTTAAAGTGACAGCAGCCTAATATTACGTTTTTAATGTTAATCAAACAATAGACAAAATAAAAAGGACAATTACCTCACTGTTCTTGACTGAATTGCTTTTATAACTTTAAAAATGATTAATCCTTATTTAATTTCTACAGTGAAGATTATATGTAATGTTATTTTACATTTGATAAATCAATTTCATTACATAAAAAAAGACTACTTTTATGTACCTAAATAACCCAAAAATTGAGTAATTTGAACTGTTACACCTCAAATTTGAACACATCAAAAACTTAATTAAGTCACATTACTTTACTTTCTAAATGAGCACAGACCTGAGTCAGAGTTGCTTTCACATTCCTGCTTATCATATCACAGCTACTACAGGTAGTCTCGAGTACAGTACCGTAGTACACTTCTCGGTCCGAACACCACTGCCTTATTTAAAGGCTCTAATGGGGCGTTCACACCAGACGTGACTTGTATGAATAAATCGTTGTATTCGCTCGTAGTTGGAGGCTTGAACATTGAGTTTACTCGCTTCATTGGCGCATGAAATTCACTTCACAACAGATGTGAATTTGCATCATGAGAGGGGCTCTCCCTCTCCTTTAAAGGTGAAAGAGAGGATTTTTTTGTCGACTGAGAATCCAAAGACTGTTACTGAGTTTTTGAAATGAGCGCATGCGTAAGAACAGCCCCTCCTCCTTCACAGCTCATTTCAAAGGAACAGCTCCCAAAACTTGTGCACGAGTATTGGAACACGAGTGTTTACCACCGGCATTCGCTGTGTCGTGTTAGTGGATTCATTATGTCAGACTCACCGCAGGTAACTCAAAATCTGCAGTAGTTACTCCTGTCTCCTGACAAAAACATTGCATGCGGCACCTGTGGAGTGTGGAAAGTTGAGCGTCTCTCACAAAGAACGCCACGGCAAGCTCCTGATTGGTTAACGCGGCTGAATTTTTGCCTAAGTTTCAACTTGAGCGATTCGCCCGAAACACTCAATTCTCGCTGCTGGATGTCTATTCATGTCTTTGCATTGATTTAACATGTAAATCACTTGCATTTAACGCTTCATTCGCGTCTGGTGAGAACGCACCATAAAGAAAACTGATACATTATAATTACCTCCATTCTGGCAGGCTTCTTGTGTTGACGTTGACATTTGTCTGCAAAATGAACTGGTGCCAGCAGGTTCATCATCAGCTTCGTCATCTTCAGTATCTGTTAACTGGATCTCATCTGAAATCATAACGTTAATAAAAATTTAAGTGCAATAGTCTTTTACGAAAATTTTGGGGAAAAGCATCTACAGCACATATCGTAATAGATATCCAAAATACCTTCAATTTGAATCTCATCGAGTGACTTTCCCTGAATGCTTCCAAGACAACCTTGGTCCATTGCTAAAAGTAGTTTTGAGATTTTCGCGAGCTGAACTGTCGCCTCAGGCAGTCTGTAGGAATCGCGGTGGACACGTATATCATGTCCCAGAAAGTCAGACACTTGGTCCAACTCATTGTCTTTGAGGTTTAAAATTTGTGAAAGGGTTGCAATATGTTTCCTAAGTTGGGTTGTGCATAGATATTCAGTGTTTTTGGCTCCACACTTTTCTGCATGAAGTCTCAAGCTGGCTTGACCACTGTAGTAACTTGAACATTCTGGTCTAGCGAAAAGATAGATATTGGTGTCCTGCACACCACACTCCACTCTTCTGACAAGTAACAGATTCAGGGAGTCCTCCATGTCTGGTGTTAGGAGAACTGCAACTTCTCGTCCATTTTCGTCCATGATTTCCACCCGACTGAAGTGCTCACAGAGCTTCTTTTCAAACTTGGTTAATCCCAAGGACACATCAACATGGAGTGGGCTTTTGTCTCTTTCATAGAAGTTCTTGAGGCACATTTTGGACACCTCCTCTGCATGCCTTCGATTAAAAACTATAACCTGAGCAAGAGTGGCTGCTGCAAGGTCAGAGTAACTTTGGGGAGATGCTTCTTTCTTCAATTTGTCAAAGGCAGCCTTTGCAGCCCTTTCAAGGTGAGTGTGAAGAAGCTGTACATCGTGGGTAAAAGGCAAGGTCGATAGTTTGTTGAATTTCTTCATTGTAATCAGGGCAGAGTGTGACACAAGCTCACACCACTTTGTGGAGTACAGTGACTTGAAAGCTTCGATTGATTTGATCAAGTCCTCGTTTTCCGTCATCAAAGCCCTACAGTGAATTATGTCGGCTATTTTCATCAGAGAATGGCCTATTTTTAGAGCAAGACTTGGGGCTGTGTAGGAGTTGTTTTCTTCATCAAAACCAGACACTTTTTTCACAGCTTTGACAACTTTGTGAAAATTTCCAGGCATGACAGCATCTTCAATGGTGTATATAGAATCTCCACGCAAAACCAACAGCACCCGTGCAAGTTCCCTTAACTTCTGACGGATGTAGTCATGTTTTGTAGTGTCATCTCCATGCTTCTTGAACAGAGTTTGTGCCAGCTGCAAAATGCCAAAGTCATTGCGAACAACTGTTCTTAAATCATCCTGTCTGATTGGGTCGACAAGCTTCCAAATGCCTTGAGAGATGCTTTCAGAGAACACAGACTGAGCAGTTGTGGCCAAGCCCAAGACATTGGCCTTTTTAGACTCACCAGAAGGTCGTTCTGGCATGAAGTGGCATCTGCGAGAGTGTCGCCACAATTCACTGCGGCAAAACATCGCTTTGCAATAGACACAGTGAATAAATTTAGACTGCTTAGAGGTTCTTTTTAGTTTGATTCGCCCTGTTCCATTTTTGAGAACGCCTAAATTGTGCTGAAAGTTACCACGATTTCGTAACTTCTCCAGTAGAAGTCTTCTTTTTTCTGAACGTTTTGGATAACTGAGAGCCTCCATCACTTCTGCTTCTTTCTTGTGTGTCTCCAGATGTCTGGCAATTTTAGACTGAGGTTTTTGACAAACGTAACAGTAGTTTATCCCTTTAACACCTGCTTTGTCTTCTGTTACTTCATCTGTTGTTTCATCTGTCGTTTCACCTGTGGTTTTTGGTTTTGTTGGACCCTGGGACAGACTAGAGCCAACCACAGAACTTGTATCCAAATCTGATTCAGAGTCACTGTCTAGTACATTATCCTTATCTTCACGCATGTCCTCATCTGATTCATTATCAGCTTCCGAGCTGAAATCAGGTTTATCCTAAAAATATACAACATGTTTGACTAATACAGTATTCTGTAAAATTAACAAATGAAATAGTATTTACAAAAGGAAATCTGACATACCTCAGGTGACGCTTGCTTGAGGCAATTCTTACGCCACACACCAGAACAAACTGTAAGACAAGAGGCAGTTAATATAAATGTATATATCTACACTTCAATACAGTTGTGTACAATTTGTACACTTTGATGAATAGAGGTTCAAAAGAACAGCATTTATCTGAAATACAAAGCTTTTATAATATTACACACTCCCATTCAAAAGTTTGGGGTCAGTAAGAATTTTTTTTTTCTGTTTAGGAAAGAAACTAAAAGATAACACTTTACAATAAGGTTCATTAGTTAATGTATTAACATGAACTAACCATGAGCAATACATTTGTTACTGTATTTACTAATCTTCATTTATGTTAATGATTGAAAGAGTTCATTATTAGTTCATGTTAACTAATGAACCTTATTGTAAAGTGTTACCAATTAATACTTTCATTCAGCAAGGATGTCTTAAAGGGTTAGTTCACCCAAAAATGAAAATTCTGTCATTAATTACTCACCCTCATGTCGTTCTACACATCAAAGACCTTCATTCATCTTCATAACAGAAATTAAGATATTTTTGATGAAATTTTTGAAGTTTTTTTTTATTTTAATCTCCCATAGAAAGCAACATTATATACCACATTCAATGTCCAGAGAAGACACTGACATTGTTAAAATAGTCAAAGTGACAGCAGTGGTTCAACCTTAATGTTATGAAGCGACGAGAATACTTTGTGTTATTCAACTATTTTTCCTCTCCGCTGTCTGACGCAGTGCAGCGCTACCATGATCTATATCCGAATGGCGGCTCAGTAATGGTTCTGTTCACATGATCAGCACGACTCATCTTGTGATGCTGACGCAGGAGTCAGCCAATAATGATTCGCCGTTTAGACTTAAACACGGAAGCGCTGCACTGCGCCAACTGCGTAGGATACTGAAGAGGAAAAATTGCTGAATTAAGTCGTCAGGTGCGGGCGCCACCTTGTGTAGATCTTAGTGGCCACTGCTCTGAAATGTTCAGCAGAAACCGAAACCAACCTGTTTCTTCCTCAGCGTCTTCCTGTTTCAGGCTGAATGTTCCTTCAATCCTAAAGTCTTCATGTGTGACGGTGAATGTTTCTTCAATCTTCATGTCTTCACTCTCCACTTTAATGAACGCCATCTTGATAATAGTGTGTCATGAGGATCTCAGTCGCTTCACCAGGAGTTTTTCTGTGTTTAAGATGAGAATAATTAACAGAAGAAAACAACAAACACTCAAAACTAAATCTCTGAGTATGTCTCAATCAGTTCTAGTTCAGTGAGTACTGAGAGAGAGTCAGTCAGAGTGAGAGTTAAAAGAGATAGTTCACCCAAAAATAAAAATTCTGTCATTTACTCACCCTCAGGTTTTTCCAAACTGGTATAAATATCTTTGTACTGCTGAATGCAAAAGATTTTTTGCAAATTTTGGAGAAAGTTTCTAACCAGGCTGCATTGACTTCCACTGTAGGGAAACAAAACCCTATGGAAGTTAATGGAGGTTACAAACTTTCTTCAACACATCTCAACAGAAAAATTAAAATTTATACAGGTTTGGAACAACCTGAGCACGAGTAATTGATGACAGATGATGAATTATCCCTTTAATGGACTTAAAAATAACCTGATTAGACAAAAAAGAAACCTCAAAACTAACGCTGCAAATTACTAAATTTATATTTAGGCATTTATGAACTTTTTTTGGTATATAATGACTTATCGATTATATTTAAAAGATTACACTTTCATGAAATATTAGTCAATAACATGACATGCATTTGTGCGTCCAAGTGCATTATTTCCTGACATTATCTTCATGACAAATAGCATATAACTTTATTTTTAATTCATTTTTATTACATTTAAATGCATATTTTATGTTTTCCTCAAAATGTCTGGTGTTGCAACTGTCCTAACAAATGAACCGATAAGAAAACTAATTAAAATGGTTTCTTTTTTTTTTTAGGTTTGAAAACATTCATATAAACAAATTTTACAAATATTAGCTAAGTTGTTGAGATCATTGGAAAAACTTTTGTCCCACAAACTGTTTAACTGCAAACATGATAATGAAGCATCCAGAGGAGTGAAAAGACTTCGGTAAAGTTGGTTTTATATTCGCACATTCGGACTTCTGATAAATTCAGACTTTCCAATAAATGTGCAATAAATTAATGTTTGTGAATTTTAAGCAGCGACATGATATTGACAACCAACGATTGTCAACTTACAACATTTTTCAGAGTCGATCAAAATAGGCAAGTATTGTTTTAATGGCATATTTACTTGTGAATGTCCACTGAATGTCCAATGTAGTGTGATTAACAAGGCTATTGAATACGGATGTCCGAATGTGCGAATATAAAACCAACTTTACCGAAGTAGTGAAAAGGATCTCTCAAATACTGGTAAAAACGAATTAATTTTGAACTAAAGATAATTTCAAGTATCTGTGGGTTGGTACACCTTCCATGGCAGGTACTATAAAACTACTGTTTTGGTTGTATTGCCTGACATAAAAAGTAAAAATAAACACAAATAAATAATACTTTGAAATGTTATTTAACATATTTACCTTAACTAAAACCTGTTAAAACACATTGTTAATGACTCAAAAAATGCATTACATCGGTTTTGAACAGATTTGACTAACCCATCTGCAGTTAAAGTTATCATAACACGTGTTTGTTGATCTCGTTCATTTATACTGTTTGAGATCCACGCGCTTCGAATCACTGAATCATTTTGCAAAGCATTAGATTCTATTGACTCGAATGAAATGAAATTGAGTTTCGAAAAGCTCAGTTTCTCCATCACTGTTTAACACTGACCGAATTCGTGTTTATGATACACCGATTCAAGCTAAACGAGACGCATTTTTACTGTGTGAATGCGCACAAAATATCCTCCATTAAAGTTGGATAAAGCAACAGCGCTGCATTTCTATCGATTTAAACAGAACCAATTCGTAAAACAAACCTCTCTTCAGCCGAATCACAACAAGAGCAGGAGCAGGCTTATGACGTCATGTTACCACACCAAAATAAAAGTCCTGTTCACACGCTGCATACAAATGTACCATTTTAACCATATAATCCTTTTAATAAAAATTTACAAATTTGATAAATAAAACAAGCATGTTAAAAGAGTGTACGAGTTCATAAAGCAAAGTGCATACATGTGTCCGAATTGAAATACATAAAATATTTGAAATGTTGACATATAAAGTTCATTTTAGTCTAAAAATTGGTAAAAAAAAAAAATGTGTAAATAGTTCAAGAATTAGTACAAGTAAAATAAAAGCAGCAATATATTTTTCATGTATAAATGTAATTCATTCAGTTGCAAAACTATTGCTAAATGCTTCGGTCCAATTAAAAATAATAATAGTAATATTTCAAAATATTTTAATGATATCATAAGTTAAGTGTTCAATGTCAAGGGTCATTTATGTGATTCAAATCACTCACTAACGAGTGAACACAAACACAATTCACACCTGCTACACAGAAAACCCTGCAGTATTAAAATCTGCCAGTGCAATTAATATCCTGTTTATAAATTATGCAAAGAATTATTTCTTCATATTGTATTGTATTGTATTAATGTGTTTTCCTGAAAATATTAAGATTAATTTTAAAGTGGCACACACACACACACACACACACACACACACACACACAAGATTGTGAAATAGTGTTCATTTTGACAGATCAGTTGCTATAAGAAAATCTGTTCATATTTTATTATTCATTTTATTATACATATTATTTATTCGTTTATTTTTATGACTTTTTTAACCTAGACTTGAAAAGTAAATCCAAACTGAATGGTTTTTATTTATTAACTTTTTAGTATACAGGCCTAAGTTTGGTCTCTGTTGAAGACACTTAAATAATTATTTTATAAATAATCTGCTAAGTTTTTTGTAATAAAGTTTAATTCAGATTTGTCATTATATGCTGTATTTGCATGCATGCTTCTGCTGAATTTGAATGCTTACAGTGTTCATTGTTTATTAAAATGGAAGAGATATAATGAGAGTTGTAATGTGCGCCGCGTTCGAGAAATGCGTGCAAGAACTATCAGTAATGTCAATTTTTTTGATCAAAATAAATGTAAAAAATGTTTCTTTTTAATATTTGTTCTAATTTCATTAATATAAACCATAAGTAAAATACATTGAGCGGTACAGTGAGATTGAGGTTGTATTATTAATTTAAAAGCAGTTTAATTATCAGTGCTTTTTGTGCATCCACAAAAACTGCATATATATTGCATAACTTAAACATCAGTGTTTTATTGTTCATACACAAAAATAATGCATAAATGCTATCTTTCTATTATCTTTTTTCATTTCAGAAAGAAACAGCGCACAATGAGTGAGTTTGTTCAGAGAAAAACAGGCAAGATTTTAAAAGCATGATCAGTGTACCTAATCCAGGATACACCTGGAGGCATCTTAGAAGGTAAAGTGTGACACCAACTATACTGAGAGCAGATTTAGGACAAGTGTAGCAACAGAAGCCTACCTTGGCATTACATGGGGAGTGGAAGATGATGAGTGTCTGCCTCACTACCATGCCACTCAAAGACAATGAAAATTGAAGAAAGGTTGGAGGAGAACATGCGGAGAATATCACTGCTGTTGTACATGACAATTGTGCCAATATTGTGGCTGCAGCAAATATCTGGAGAAGAAGCTTGGATAAGCCAGTATCTGCTGCACTGAATGTGGATGGAAGCTTTTTCTTCAGCTCATACTCATGAACCTTATTCACTGCCATTATAAAGCTCGGCTGTGTTGAAAGTGAACTTATCCTGCAGAAGGGCAAATTTGTTATGCCAAGCAGAAACTGAATGAGCATGGGGATATGGTGGGGAAATATTAAGCATATTTAACAAAGAAAAGATCAGACTCTCAATCTATCCAGTCCATTGTGGATAGTAGTGTTTTGTCAGTCTATCTATTAATAATATATTTAAAGAATGGTTTGAGAATCAATATAAATCAGAATTATATAGGGATACCAGACAGTCCAGAGTTTGTTTGTTTTTTTCACCCTCAACCTTCCCACTTTATTAAAAGATCACTTCCATTCTCAATGCCCCTATATCTAAGAAGTAAGTTCTAGAGGCCATACATAGTTTACAATCTGGGAAAGCACCTGGCTCAGATGGGCTTAGTAGTGAATTTAACAAAGAATTTAGAAACCTATTAGTCGACCCCTTATTAAAATTCCCACTGTGAACTCATGTTTCCATTACAAAGAAGTTTCTGTCATGGTCTGAGTATTTAAAGTAATGTTGCAGAAGGCTCAGGGTGCGATTCTGTAGCCAAATCGGCCCATAATGCTCAGCAGTATGTATCTTTCTGATGTCAGGTATTTATCTTTTACTCTTTATTTTTTGAGCATTTGATGATTTGTATAATAAGAAATTAAATAGAATAATCAAAGAATAATCAAATGTGTAGCTAAACTATTATACAAATCTCCAATAATCAATTTAAATTCTAATCTAAATTCAAGGTCATAATAAAATGGAGTCAGATAATATTTTAATTGGACGTGCTAAAAACACATCCAAGAAACCTTGCCCATCCTATGGGAAACTGTCACTGGGTAGATTGGACGGGCCTTACAGTGTGTGTGGCCATTTGAGCAGGCTGGCACCCCCTTGATGAAGCCTGGGACCAGTGTTGCCAAGTCTGTGGTTTTACCGCAGAATTGGGCTACTTTTACATTGTTACTGTGGGTTGATTTTATGTCCGCGGGTTGAATTGACCCAAAATAACGTGATATAGTCCCTGGAATGCAGATTTTACCAGGCAAGCCCTGCCAAAAACACAAATTTTACCCTCCGGAACGTGATTTTTACCATGGTGGTTTTGGGTTTTGTTGTGAAAACCTGGCAACCCTGCCTGGGACTTAGTGGCAGTGTTTAACGGCTTCTCCTTCACAGCAGTTCATTATTTGTTGCAGCTAAGTTTTCTATACAGTGTAAGGAAGGAAGAGCAGAAGTGTTTGTGCTCAAGGACTAGTGCTGCCTTCACATGCTATCGGACATTTGTTAATTCCCACTTCTGAATTGTGATTGCGAGAAATGGGATTGCATTCATGTGCAGTTTTTACCTAGGAAACATGTAAAAGAACTCCTAGAACCTTAAAAGGAAATCAGCCATCTTGGTTGAGTTTACTGGAGTTCAAGGACATAAAAAAGGCAGACAGTTTACACCTGCAAGACCTTGAGCAGGATCTTGGGTCTTGGAAAAGTTACAACTTACACCAATAAAGAAGATTAAACCAAATTCAGCAGTAAACAGAGTATAAAAGACTAAAGAGTTGATTGCCTCTTTAGATACTGATATGTCATTAAACCCCTGATGTCTAGAAGCCCAGAGCTGAAGACAAGAAACCCAGGGCTGACTACACCTTTGCCAATTACATTTTTCTTTATTATAAAAAGAAAAGTAACCATTTAAAATAAATTTAATTGATTACAAAAACGGCCAACAATTCATGTTCAGTTTAGTTCAGTCATGTCTGTATTAGTCCTTGTCATTTGTTATTCATCACATTCAGATGTTCATGATTTAGTTCCTCTTTACCCTGCATATAAATATCCCGTTATGTTTGTTCTGGTGTTGGTTCATGGTAACACATTTGCTCAGTTTGGTTACATTTGTCTTCTGTAATAAAGCCTGTTAATCTTACTCTCCTTCATCGTGTTCCTGTATACACCACACTCTGCTAAAGCATGACACTACTGAGGCTTTGATTTATTTAAGCTTTGAATTGCTTATAATTTAGGCCAGACTCGACATATTTTACCTAACCTGAGAATAATGAATAACAAGATAAGTTGTTAAGATCAGAGCACACACCGCGAAACAACAACTCACATTATGATACCATAAAACAAGTTCATGTCAACTTTATCTTAAGTGCATAAATCCCAAAATCTAGAACATTCTTGTACAGGAAAAGTTGTAAATCAGGTTAATAATTACATTTAATGTTTTTATACATGTCACTACATTTATTAATTTCACATGTTTTTTGTTGAATAATAGTGATTTTTCCACATTTAGTTTGTTATCTTCAGTATATTTTGTGTATAATTGAACAGTAACAGCAAGAAAAGAATAAAATTGATTTTGTCCTCAAATTACTTTTTTGTGTTTATTAATCCATGCATTTATTCAGTTTTATATCTTTTGATACAGGAAGTTGTTGCATTTAAAGGAATTCAACACAAGTTAAACTCCATCAGCAACATTTGCTTTATTAGTATAGACATAAGGCTTCAACGTTATATGTGTAAACATCACTTACAATTTTTTTGTGTGTAAATTAACATCAAATCTTTACCTTTTTTCCATAGCATAAAGCAAGTAAACCTGATAACTGTTGTAAGATATTCACATGAATAACAGAGAGTGGAGTGACCATCTATATTAGAGGTCAGAAATATAACAGAGGTCAGTATGATCACTGACACATGACAATAACTAATGTATTTAATTTAAATAAAGCCACTCAAACTTGCATATGGATGTACATTTTGAGGTAATCATTCCTCATAGTCACACAGCCTATTTTATTAAGTTAGGTCCAATAAATACTATTAAAGTGTGAGATTTTAACCTGTGCTAGTGTGCAGATCCGACAATCCATTCACATGCTTTAAGAAGCTTAAAAATTTAAAGAGAGAGAGAGAGAGAACTGAGTCCGAGTTATTTTATGTGGACATCAACATAGTGCCACAAATATTGTGAACAGAGATAAACATCTACTGAGTCTGGACCATCCCTTTGATTATGATTAACAATTAACTTGAACTACTTATTTATCTGAAGCAATATAAATCAAGTACAAAAGACAGTGAATCAGGACACTATAAAAGGAACATGAGAGGCTGTGAGGATGACAGAGCAAGAGCTGGAAACAAACATCAGTGAAGAATGAAGGCTTTAGTATGTATACTGCTGCTGTTGGAAACCTTTGTGTTTGTCGTCCAGCAGCAGGTAGATGGAGGACTCAATGAGAATGAGATCAGTCAACAGATCAGCTCTGAGAACGGAAGACAGAATCCACCTCAAACAGACACTTTGAGAGCTGAAGCTTCAACTGACAGACAACAATACTGTGATCTGGGCATCCCTGACATCCATGCAGCACTGAGAGAACTGACCGCCACCGTTACAGAGCAGAAAGAAAAGAACAGAGAACTGACCGCCACTGTTACAGAGCAGAAAGAAAACATCAGAGAACTGACCGCCACCGTTACAGAGCAGAAAGAAAACATCAGAGAACTGACCGCCACCGTTACAGAGCAGAAAGAAAACATCAGAGAACTGACCGCCACCGTTACAGAGCAGAAAGAAAACATCAGAGAACTGACCGCCACCGTTACAGAGCAGAAAGAAAACATCAGAGAACTGACCGCCACCGTTACAGAGCAGAAAGAAAAGAACAGAGAACTGAGAGATGAGATGAACAAGAAAAATGATGGTACCTCACCAAAACATTCACTCTTTTATCAATGATCCTCAAAGTAAAACACCAATGCAATACATTGTATAGTGAAAATGTTAGTGTAAAGTTTAGTGTATACTGTGTAAATTGTGTTATCTATTACAATAATCAGTGTAAATGTCATTTAACAGAATCTTTATTCCTTCACAGAAATTTCAAATCTTACTCTGAGTCAAGTGGAGTTGAGAAAGGAAAATAGAGGTGAAAGTGTGCTTGAATGATGTTAAATTCAGTGTATTCATTCTCAGTGTAATACAGTAATATATCACAATATTGATTATGTTTTTCAATAACAGACAGAGAAATAGCTTTTTCAGCTTCACTGATGGAATCTGGCAGTGGATATATTGGTCCTTTTACCACTGAAACCACACTAACCTACAGGAACGTCTTCACAAACATAGGGAACGCCTACAACCCAATTACAGGTAATTATCAATGAAATGGAGTCATAAAACTCAGTTTATAGTAATGAAAACCTTCTGCTCCATTCAGACCTCTCTGCAGTTGTGTAATGTGAATAAGAGAATTAAATGATCTGCTGTTTGTCAGAAGTATTACAGTGTGTTTGGTAATTGATCAATCATACAGGAAGCAGCTGATTCTGTGTCTCTTGTTATTTGATTTAGGTATTTTCACAGCCCCACTGAAAGGAGCGTACATGTTCAGAGTCTCTGTATATGGTCATGGCGGAACTGCAGCAACTGCAGCCATTTTTAAGAATGGAAAGCAGGTGGTTATTGCACATGATAATAGGCCTCAGAATGATTTAAACGCCTCAAATGGAGTTGTGTTGATCCTGGAGGTTGGAGATGTTGTCTATGTGAGACTTTGGACTGGCAGGAGGATATATGATAGCTATAATAACCACAACACTTTCAGTGCTTATCTATTGTTTCCCTTAAGATAACAGGAGATTTGAAGAATGTGATTCTAATAATTCTGAACCTTCAACATATGATTAATGATGAAAATCATGAAGAATCATTAACATATGAACCTGTATTAATGAGGACTAATGTGTGTTTGAAATTTACAGTAAATTACTGTATAAAGTCAGTATAATACACTATACTCATAAGTTCTGATCTGTCTATACATGTAAGTTTGTATAAAGAGTTTCAGCACTGAGACAGACAGGACCCATGAATATCACGTGTGACTCAAAAGTGTTTTGTTAAAGTAGTAAAGGCGGGCGTACACGGTGCGAATTCTGATGGTCGGAAGATCGTATGTCTACGCACACGGCACACGAGTTTATCTGAAAATCGCACGGACAAGGTGATATACGACACGATTTTTCGACCTGCCGATTTCCGAGGCGAGTGAGAGAGAGAGCATGAGAGCAGAGCGCGAGCTCAAATCATACCCTTTGTGACATGCTGGATAGAAAATAGGCACATGTGAAATTTTTTTTTTTTTCTCATCGACTATAGTTGTTCAAGCCATTAGTTGAGTAATCACATTGATTAGTTGATTATTCACATTCAATTTCTTAAATACTGGAGATAATAAACTATTTTAATTAGCATTTATACTATAGCACTCAAGCTCACGCATAAAGCTTGCCATAAAGAACCGGCAAAAGAAACGATTATGAATTTGACAAAAAAAAAACAGCAAGTAGACATTTTAATTGTTTTTTAACAATATAATGTTTTCTAAATCAGTTATGGCTGCAAAGATGAAGTTGATTCATTGCTGACTCTAATCTCCGCAGTGGATGTGCAGAATGCACATTTCATTTGGATTATTAGGCCTACATAATCAGAGAGTAGCCCATTTCTTTTCGTTTGGAATTATTTAGTTTAAAAGAAGACATTTCAAGCTTTCTATAGATAGCCTATTTTTCTCGTGTCTGTGAGGCAAACAGTTCATTTGAGTTTCAGTTTATTTAGTCTATAAGACACGCTCCAGATCAAGTGCAAGATCGCGCTCGCGCATCCATGAATATATTTGCTTCTTATTTATTAAATCCAGGCAATTGGTTGATGAAAGATTGATTAAAATTAAGATACATTTTTTACAAAACGAAATTCACATTAAAGAAAGGCTTTCTACAAAACAAGATTTAATGAAGTGATTAAAATTATGTCTGACCCACTCCATGTCTCCAGATGTAGGCTATTGCACATATGATGTATTGTTCACTTGTCTTAATCAAATAGATAAAATAAAAAAATATAGGCATATTTAACCATGAATATGAAACTAAATATATTTTCTTTAATGGCTACCAACACGTACAGTACAGTAGTTCAGAGAAATTTCATGTCGTGATCAAGAGTGGATCATGAGTCGAGCCGTATCAACCATCATTTATTTTTTAACCTGATAACTGTAGCTCTTGGGCGATCCGCTGTAAAATATCATCTCAGACGACCCATGTACACACTTGACACATCATACTGTGCAGTTCAGCGAGTTTATCCTCCTTTTCAAATTCGCCTTGGCGCTGTCATCGTCATCTCTATCTTTCTTCTTCTTCTGTGTTTTTTTAGCTCCTGATTGGTCAACTTCAAATAGATTGAAAAATTGGCTCGTTTAACCGCACACGTCACGAATTCAAACCGATAGCTCCCGAACTTTTTTGACATGTTTAAAAATAATCGGGAGGTCGGGAAGCGCTCGTAAGGCACTCTGCTCGGCTCGTAATTCCTCGCACATGATACGAGCCGCGACCATGCGAGCATACACGATTTACACACGATTGAAAAAAATCGCATGCGAATTCGTACAACAGCAAAAATCGCACCGTGTACGCCGCCTTAAATCTAGAATGTTCTTTTTTTTTTTAAGTGTATCTTGTTACTGATCCTTGATCTGTATCTCTTCATCCTACATAAATAAGAGAATAAAGAGACATTATGGCATTTTCTTTTCCTCATATTTTCATGAACATTTCCCCATCAAACCAGCTGTACAATAATATGTTAGGACAACAATGTTTGTTTTGAAGTCATGATATCATATTTGTGTGTTATAACAATGGCACTGTCATGTAATGCATGACATGCAGTTTTCATTTAGTTACAACAAGGAATCAAAAAAGCCTGGTTCCATAAGGGAACTGTGGGACAAAAAGGGAAGGTCTTCCACCTCTACAGTATACAATCCAGCATCTAATGTAACAGTAGATCAAAGGCTAATCCCATTTTCATTTAGACAGTACAGTATATGCCTAGCAAGTGAGTGAAGTATGTCATCAATCTAAAGATAGTTAAGATGAAACTAACCATGATGTGAACCATATTATAAAATAATTAGAACTTCCAAAAGAGCTTCTCAACATGAATGACCAAAAGGCAAATATGCCTTGATCTTTTGACATATAAGAGTTCTTTGAACCATTAAAACATAGTGCAAGTTTCAGTTTAAAATATCTTCCTCATTATAAACAAAGCATTTATTTTAAGGGGACCTATTATGCAAAATTCACTTTTATAAGGTGTTTGAACACTGATGTGTGTCCGCAGGATGTGAGAACAACCAGCCTATTGTTATAGTGTTAGTTACTAGAAGTTGTTTGTGTTATTATTTGTACATATAAAATAACTGAGTTCTCATCCAATCAGATGTGGCTACGTCATTATGCAGGCATTAGTTCACAGCTTGTTTATGTTTAACATCAGTATGCTCACAGGCTCTGGTGTGGATGGTTGTGTTCAAACCCATCAGCGCTGGGCGAGAGCATAAATCCTCCATTGTTGTACCGTGTGTCTTAATAAGTGAAGTAAAGTTCCTGAAAGGGATTCTCTTTGTTGTGTGCTTCTCTACACGCCTCCACTGGACAATAAATATATAACAGCTTGACAGTAAACTGTTTTTGCAGTGTTGTCTTATATTAATGTCTGTTAAAGCAAGACTATGTAAACAAAACAACACAGCCACTGTGTCCAAAAGTGGGAATTATGGGATAACAGACACAGCAATGCATCATGTTTTATAAGATCATCATGTTTGTAGTGTGATCCAGGGGATTAAAATGTACAATATATATTTCACACCTAGTGATACTCTTACACCGAGTAAGTAATAGTAATTTACTATAATTACCAGGGCTTGACATTAACTTTTTTGCTCACCAGCCAATGTGGCTAGTGGTTTTCCAAAGTTACTAGCAACTCAGCATTTTCACTGGCCACAATTTTGCTGTTGGGAAATTACATTTTATATGATTAAATTTGACTCTGGCATTCTTAAATTACTTGATTTTGTGTCATTTTACTTGATTTGCAAGATTTAAAACCCTTTCAAACTTACAAATGCAGATTGACCACCCAAATCAAGACTATACATGAGGTATACAGTTATTTTTGTTAGGCTATATAAAAAGAACAAAGAAGCAAATTACAAATAGTAATTTAAAAAACAATTCAGATACATATGTTTATTTAGCAAACATGTATTTAACATTTTTTGATGTTTGATTAACATTAATGACAGAGGGGTATTTATTTGGGGGCTGCTGAATGCACGTCATATACTGACACATATCCAGTTTTTACCCACCTGTTTACGTCCACTTAGCCGTAAGCCATAGCCGACTGTATTCACGCGAGATACTCCACACGATGCATTTTGACATCTGTGTGTGCATGTATTCAGGCGCAAGGAGAACTGATCGTGCACGCGAGCGCTTCTGTTGTATCATTCAGCGCGATTCCGCCTATCCCACCTTCATAACCGCAAGTTAATCGATAAAGAATTGTGACTGAATTGTAATTTTGTGATACGACGAGCTTGGCTACTTTTCATTTGGCTGTAAACTGAAATTATATTCAACCCGCCAAAGTGGCTAGTGGGAGTGGCTGTCTTACCCGCCACAGCTGAAATCTACCCGCATTTGGCGGGTTGGCGGGTGTTAATGTCAAGCCCTGATAATTACTATTACTCCACTAGGTCTGAAATATATATTGTATGTTTTAACCCCCTGGATCACACTACAAACATGATGATCTTAACTTTGTTAATTATTATTTTATTAATTTACTATTTATAGTAAATGTGTAAAGTTGCATAAAATGGAAATACTCAATAAAGTAGGCTAACTACGTTACCTCAAATGCGTATTATTGGATTCCTCAGCTGATAACATAAAAAAATGCGATGGGATGGGAGGGTGGGTGCCCTGAAGGCTGGCTAGGAGGGTCTTAGGCACAACGAGAAGCCTCCAGGGCGGTATCCAAAGGATCTAGGGAGCAGCAGGCAGTTCAGGAAGCCAGGGACATGCTATGTGCTCAGGGGGTCACCAGGGCTGTGGAATTTCAGGAAGCAAAGTGAGGTACAGGGGGCACTGGAGACTCAGGAACATGGACTCCTCCCCCCCCCCTGCTTTAATTAACAATATATATCATGTTATGGTAAAATGCATCATGATACTATGAATTATTTTCTATGGCCATGAAAAATACCCTTTTCTTAGAATTAATTAATAATCAATATGGAGTGTTCACAGTATGAAACTGATTGATTAAATGTAATTTTAATTTAGCTACATCAAATTAACTGATTCAAATATTCATAATAAATCATCCTAATAAGTTTTGAATAATTATTAATATTTCCCCTTTGGGCTAATATCGCTACACTACTCAGCTGTGGTGATCCGCCATGGGGTCTTCAGTTTTTTTTACAAGATGTAATATAAGTCCTAGGTGTCCCCTGAATGTGTCTGTGAAGTTTCAGCTCAAAATACCCCATAGATTTTTTTTAATTAATTTTTTTAACTGCCTATTTTGGGGCATCATTAACTATGCACTGATTTTTTTCAGCACGGCCACTTTAAGAGATGCGTTCCCTCTGCCCCGAGCTCTCGACTATACATTGCATTTACAAAGTTCACACAGCTAATATAACCCTCAAATGGATCTGTATGCATGCATCAAATTATGTGAGTAAAGTATTTATTTAGATGGTTACGTTTGATTCTGTATGAGTTTGAGGCTGTGATCCGTGGCTAACGGCTAATGCTACACTGTTGGAGAGATTTATAAAGAATGAAGTTGTGTTTATGAATTATACAGACTGCAAGTGTTTAATAATGAAAATAGCGATGGCTCTTGTCTCCGTGAATTCAGTAAGAAACGATGGTAACTTTAACCACATTTAACAGTACATTAGCAACAGGCTAACGAAACATTTAGAAAGACAATTTACAAATATCACTAAATATATCATGATATCATGGATCATGTCAGTTATTATTGCTCCATCTGCCATTTTTCTCTATTGTTCTTGCTTGCTTACCTAGTCTGATGATTCAGCTGTGCACAGATCCAGACGTTAATACTGCCTTTCCTTGTCTAATGCGTCGAATGGGCTGGCATTATGCAAATATTGGGGTCATACATATTAATGATCCCGACTGTTACGTAACAGTTGGTGTTATGTTGAGATCCAAGTGTTTTCCGGAAGTCTTTTAAACAAATGAGATTTACATAAGAAGGAGGAAACAATGGAGTTTGAAACTCACTGTATGTCTTTTCCATGTACTGAACTCTTGTTATTCAACTATGCCGAGGTAAATTCAAATTCTGATTCTAGGGCACCTTTAACATTTAAGATTTTGTCATCATCAAGTGTGGTTTAAAATGCAGACAAACAACATTTTCACTGTTACTACTGCACATTCACATGAATCAGAAGGGACGCTCTGAATAAACATTTAAGAATGATGTTAAAATACATCATCCAGATCGCTTCCACCCAGCACTGACAGATTTTGTAGTAAGATTTTGTGTCTGATAGCTCAAAGGTATCATACCACAGCAGACTGAGCAGGGTAATAACTGCATGTGATTTAAAAAAAAAAGTCCTGGCACACAATACCTCCTTTCTTGCTCCTGTTTGTCGTAACCATGCCTTTAAACCTTCACTATTAGATCCAGTGTTCACAGGTTGGGCTAGAAAAGGAATCATAACCTTGAGAGATTTATATATTGACAATACTTTTGCCACATTTACTCAACTTACAGAGAAATTTGACCTTCCTGCATCACACTTCTTCAGATACTTACAAATTAGAAATTATGTTCGTTCCACTGTGCCAAAACTTGGTGAATTCTGGTCAGAAGTTTTTCAATTTCTTTCCGATGCTTATACATGTGAGCTCCTAGTAGACCCTGCGACTGTCATTCTTGGCTGGTCAGCTTCCCTGCAGCGCCTTAATTATGCTACCCGTTTGCCTATACAGTATGGCATGATGATCGCCAAGAAAACTATACTCTGTGTGTGGAAGAAAAATTCGCCACTATTCAAGATCTGGTTGTCAGAACTTTCCTCCACTATGCATGTGGAAAGACTCAGATATAGTATCTCTGGTAATATAGATAAATTTGAAACTTCTTGGAGGCCTCTTTTCAATCACCTGTTAAAAACCAATGATGAAACAACTTAATATTTCATTTTTTTATTGTCATTTTATTGTAATTTTTGTTAACCTCTGTCTTTAATTTGACCTCTATCCATTCCATGCTGGGCAAAAATCTGTTTTGATTTCCCGTGCCTGCTTAGCGTTGTCGTCAACTGCAAACATGTTTCTAACGGAAGGAGTTTTTTTGTGTAGTCGTGTTTGTTTCTGTTATGTAATTGTACTGTCCATCTGTCTGTAAATCTGAAAATACTACAATAAATATAATATAAAAAAAAAAAGTCCTGGCACTCTCCATGTGCTAAAGCAGGACAATCGTGTCTCCATAAAGCAATTGCAAAATGGAATGAAATCTGTTCAGGACCGCAGAGAGTGGTGCCAGGTCAGATGCAGCTGTGAGAGTAGTTTACTCCATAAAAAGGTCTACCTACCTTAAATCTTTTCAAGATCTTCCAAGTCGGTCCTAAAGAAACGTCACATGTGGAATGTGCTGGGCATTGATGTATCAAGAATGGAGTGATGGAAGTCACAATTTCAATGACCATATTCTCATCACTAGGGGTGACTAGCAAATTGATTAGACTTATGAGTTTGAGCAAATTCAGGACGATTTACAATTAGATTGAGCTAATCCTTTACTTTTAATTAGAGACCTGCACTCCCAACGCAATGGATGGCCGCGTGTGGTAAGACGCGCATGTGTGCAGGTTGTGGGAGAATCACATGATTCGTGGGACTCCCGCAAAATAGAAAAAGCTAAACATAAAATCTAAAAACTAATAAATTATTCACAACTATTGAGCAACTAATGTCAAATAAAAAATGATTTACAGACGCAAGCACATGCGAGATTCTATTTATAACTTGTGTTTGCATTGTTTAGCAATGTAGCCAATCACAGACATATGTTGATTTTTTGAGACGCAATGGTAAATCTGTTAGAATCGTCTTACCACTCAAAACGCTGGAGTTTTTAGGCCCTGTCTACACCTGGTATTAAGATGCAGTTTTGTCAATCACATCAAAAGTGGATTATGCTAAACACAGCTGTAAACGTCTACAATGTTTTGAGCTTGTCCACTTTCAAACATGTCCAAAGGTAGTCAAAAACGCATTTGACCGGATTGCTTTTATAGTGTAGACGTGCATGTGGTCGAACAGCCACAAAAGACTACCTAGTTATCTAATGCATAACAATTTGGAAAGCTCTGGTCAGACAGGATTTAAAATGTGTGTCGGCTGAAGATCTAAGTTTAGCTTGAAGATGAAAAATGCCCTAAGTACAATGTTCTCTTATGAGATCAAAACAGAAACGAAAGCTGACACTCTCTGTATGTTTTCTCCAGTTGTGTTCATATGCAAATTGCATGAGCTTATGTCGTCCACCAGATCGAAAGATCTGAAAAAGCCCCTAGCCACCCATAGACCCTCCCCTCCAAAAAATCAGGACAGATGTGTCGAAAGTGGAAAAAAAAGAGACCGTTAAAACACCAGGTGTAAACGGGTATCTGTCTCCATCGTCTATTTATGATCCAATCGACCAAAATGCATCTTAATGCCAGTTGTAAACAGGGAGTTTCACATTTCTAATGATCATTCTTCTTTTGCTAGAAACAATGTCGCTGAAGCAGCTCCATAGGAACCTAAAGTCAGGAACACACCAAGCCGATAGTTGGCTGTCAGGCAATTTTTGTTCATTGGCCAACAAAGTTCTCTCAGTGTGTTCCGCACCGTCGGCTGAAGTTGGTCCTCGTTGTTTTTTTTTCCGGTCGATTCAAAATGTTGAATCAGCGTCAAAGCTCGTCGGTTCATCGGGCCATCTGATCATTCTGATTGGCTGTTCAGATACTGCCACCTGTTGGCTCGGAAAGGCATTTCATCTTATGCAGGTGCAGAATGGACGTGATACTTGGCCGTAGGCTGCCGAGCGTACATTTGGTGTGTCAGGGAAACTTTGGACACAGACGCCGCCGGCGTGAGCTAACCCCACAGTCTGTTTTCATCTCCACTAGTTCGTCAGCGTCGGCTTGGTGTGTTCCGGCCTTTAAGCAAAAATGCAGGATGAGTGAAGCCACAAGGACCCAATGCCGATAAAGACATCTGAATGATAACAAGAGTTTAATGATTGTAACAACATGGAGTTAACATTTGGTAAAAAAAAGTGCCAAAAGCTGAACAGGTACAAAATGTACATTAACAAACAAAAAACTCCAATGCCTGACATCATGCTGACAAACACACTGATGCCATTATATATCATAAATATAAAGGGATAAACAAGAAACTAAACAAGACAAGTGGAAACTAAGCTGAAACCATAGAAACATGATTAGTAACTACAGACCCTAATAGACACAAGAAATTTGAACTGAAACAAAAGAACAGAAAATATATCTAAATAAGAGTCTCTATCGAGGAACAAAAAATACAGGAGGAATGTGACAAAAGCCAAGGAGACGGTCAGGTGTGGATGAACACAATAAGAAATTATTAGCCTGAAAAATAGAGAGGTGGAAATAAGTTTATTTTTTGAGTGGAAAATCAGATTCAGCTGCAATGTAAATGTATAACCCTAATTTCACAAAGATACATATTTTCTGGTGCTGTTTTAAATTGCAGAGCCTCAGATCTGTATGACTTTACAGGTGTATCTGTAAGTGATAACAAAAGAAAAACCCATTGATTTTTTAAATGGCTCCTCTTTAAACCTTGTCATACTGATAAACACTGCAGCTTCTTTCCAGAATGAGTTTGCAAATGCCATTTCAGGTCTCTCTGACATGGGAACTTCTCGCTGGTGAGAGTTATAACACAGTTCTCATAGCGTTTCCTGTCTGTGAAACTCTTTCTACACTGATGACATCTAAACCAGTTCTCTCTCTAATGAGTCCTCATGTGGTACTTAAGGTTATCTTTAAATCTAAAACTCTTTCCACACTGACTACATATGAATGGTTTCTCTCCAGTGTGAGATCTCATGTGGACTTTAAGGTTTCCTTTATGTCTGAAACTCTTTCCACACTGTTGGCAGGTGTAAGGCTTCTCTCCAGTGTGAATTCTCATGTGGACTTTAAGGTATCCTTTATGTGTGAAACTCTTTCCACACTGTTGGCAGGTGAAAGGGCTCTGTCCAGTGTGAATTCTCATGTGGGCTGTAAGGCTTACTTTGCAATTGAAACTCTTTCTACATTGTTGGCAGGTGTAAGGCTTCTCTCCAGTGTGAATTCTCATGTGGACTTTAAGGTTTCCTTTTTGTTTGAAACTCTTTCCACACTGTTGGCAGGTGAAAGAGCTCTTTCCAGTGTGTATTCCCATGTGCTCTTTAAGGTTTCCTTTTTCAGAAAAACTCTTTCCACACTGTTGGCAGGTGTAAGGCTTCTCTCCAGTGTGAACTCTCATGTGCCTGTTAAGGTTTTCTTTTCGGTTGAAACTCTTTCCACACTGTTGGCAGGTGAAAGAGCGCTCTCCAGTGTGAATTATCATGTGGAATTTAAAGCTTGCATGTTGACCGAAACTTACTCCACACTGTTGACAGGTGTAAGGTTTCTCTCCTGTGTGAGATCTCATGTGGACTTTAAGGTTTCCTTTATGTCTGAAACTCTTTCCACAGTGTTGGCAGGCAAATGGGCTCTCTTCAGTGTGGATTCTCATGTGGACTTTAAGGTTTCCTTTTCCACCGAAACTCTTTCCACACTGTTGGCAGATGAAAACACCCTGTCCAGTGTGACATCTCATGTGGACTTTAAGGCTACCTTTTTGAGTAAAACTCTTTCCACACTGTTGGCAGGTGAAAGCCTTCTCTCCAGTGTGATGTCTCATGTGGACATTAAAGTTTCCTTTACGACTGAAACTCTTTCCACACTGTTGGCAGGTGTAAGCCTTCTCTTCAGTATGAATTTTCATGTGGACATTAAAGTTTCCTTTATGTGTGAAACTCTTTCCACACTGCTGGCAGGTGACATAACCTTTAGTTCCTGTCTTTCGAGGTCTTTTTAGTGAGGAAGTCTTTTTAGCCTGTGTCGATCTTTCTCCAGTAGTGAAATGCTGTTTATCATAATGGTTTTTCTCTTCTTTCCTTTCATTAAGTTCATGACTTGCCTCTTTCAGTGCCATCAGGTCTAGGGACAAAACAATTTAAACATTTAAAGCATCAGAACCAACAACATGTATGCTCTATACCCTATCCTATCCTATGGATCAGGGATGGGCAGCTTTGGTCCTGGAGGGCCACAGTCTTGCAGAGTTAAGTTTCATCCCTAATCAAATACATCTGCCTGTAATTTTCCTGAAGACTTAGGGTTAAAATTTTGCAGGTGTGTTTGATCAAGGATGGAGCTAAACTCTGCAGAATAGTGGCCCTCCGGGACCAGAGTTGCCCATCCCGTCTACATACCTTATTCTCAATACACCAGTGGTTTTCAAACCTATTCCAAGTGACCCACCACTGCACATTTAGTATGTCTCTCTTATTTATCTCACTAATCAAATGAACCAGACTTTGGGGGTCAAATGTGCTTGGGCACGGTTAAGGTCGCCTGCTGTGAGTACATTCGAATTTTTGTTTCAAGATTTGTTTAATTTAAAAAAAAATATTCTATCAAAAATCTACACTGCTTAAAAGAAATTATAGCAACACTTTGTTAACACATCAGATCTAAATGGGGAAACAATGTCCCAGACGTGTTCTATTGGATTTAGGTCATGTGAGTGGGGGGCCATTCAATGGTATCAATTACTTAATTCCTTCCAGGAACTTTCTGCATACTCTTGCCACATGAGGCCGGGCAGTGTCATGCACCAGGAGGAACCCAGGACCCACTGCACCAGCATAGGGTCTGACAATGGGTCCAAGGATTTCATACCGATACCAGTCTGGGTGCCATTGTCTAGCCTGTTGAGGTCTGTGCATCCCTCCATGGATATGCCTCCCCAGACCTGATCACTGACCCACCACCAAACCAGTCATGCTGAACAATGTTACAGGCACCATAACATTTTCAACGGCTTTTCCAGACCCTTTCACGTCTGTCACATGTGCTCAGGGTGAAACTGCTCTAATCTGAAAATCACAGGTGATGCCAATTGAGCTCCACGGTGCCAGGCAGTTTGGATGTTTCTGTAGAATTGAATAAAATACTGGATGTTTCCTTGGTTCCAGATCCAGCGTCTTACCTACTGGGAATGTCTTCTCCTATAGGCCTTGATATGAATAAGATTAAACTTTTCAATCTTCTAATTTTCTGTGCCAGAAAATGTATACTTCTACAATGGATCTCAGATAGAGCCCCCTCTATTAAGATGTGGCATCGAACTATTCTTGAATATGTGTCACTGGATTATCTGACTTGTATATTACATGATAAGAGTGGTGTATTTCATAAAATTTAGGAACTAGGAACCTTTTCTGGCATTTGATGGTGACATTACCTCCATTTTGATGAGAGGATTGATGTAGGGAAGGCTTATGGGTGTCCTGGTTGATTTTGTTATTTAATGTTTGTGCATTATTATTACTTTTCTTTCCTGACTTGTATATATAAACATATACATTGGAATCTAATATGTAAAACAAAACAAAAAACAAACAAAAAAACTCATGTGAGCTGAATGTTTTTTTATTTGTTTTTTCTTTCTCCCTTTTTTTTATAATTGTTGTTATATTATCATGTTTTTAGAATTTGTGTAAAAGAAAAAGTGAAAATCAAAACATATTTTAAAAAAAAACAAACAAAAAAAATGTTAAATGCTCCTAATTTAGATTTTTTTGGGGGCACTTTCAAACTAAATTTTGACATTTGGCCAGAATATTAAAGGGTTAGTTCACTCAAAAATTAAATTGTGACCACCACATTTCCCAACTGATAAGAGCTGCTCTTTCTGTTGCATGAGAAACAGCAAACAAAAGCTAAACAAAAGCATGCTACTCTGCGCAGTGCGGACTGTTTATCTGCACAAGGCCACAAACTTAGAGATCGGCTCGCGGCCCAATCTCGATCACGTGACACAGTTACTACACAGTGCTGGTAGATCCAGTGAAGAAAATGTTTGAATTCGCATGAGCATTAGTAACATCACTGCAAGATCTAGTGATAAGCATTCAAATTCAGTGCAGAATTCTCTGTTATAAATCATAGATATCAGATCAAACAGGACTGACGTGAAAACCAGGAGAAACATTGAGTAACCATTGTATTGTGGGAGAAATAGTCGTCAGTTTTTACATTATTCATTTCAGGGTTCGTAGAGCGAAATTAAAGCACTTTAAGGACTTTCAGCAGCTTCATACTTTTTGCAGCACTTTAAATATCTAAATATTATACAGTTTAAATGTTGTTTTTAATGTGATGACCAAAAACATTAGTTGTTCAATCTGAGATTGCCCCAATTTGTAAAAAAAAAAAAAAAAAGTTTCAAGATGTAGCAAAACAAAAAAAAGACATAAAATTACCAATACAGCCAGTAGATGGCAGCAGAGGAGCACTTTGGTTTATTAGCAATTTCCACTCCCTAATATATCTATTTTTCCAAACAATTTGATATTAAATTTTTTTGCGTATAAATCACCAAAAAAATGTTTGTCCAACTTTGACACCTTTTTTTTAACTGAAGTATTAACACTGACAGAACATGTACATCACAGAGATGTCTATATGTGGTCTGCATTTACATCTGCAATATGTCTCTTAAACATTTTCTGCCAGATGGTAAATAGACTTACAAAATGCCTTTAAGATATTAATGATTAAGAATGTGTGTAAAACTGCTTTTTCTAGGACGTTTATCAGATGTGAGTACACACATCTCTGTCAGAACGTCAGACTCGGCCAATAATGAGCTGCGTTCAGATGCAGAACCTGGAAGCGCTGCACTGTTACTACAGCATCAACCAGACATGTTCACAAGTCCCTGCAGTCAAGTCCAAGTCATGTCTCAAGTCTTTGAGGTCTAAGTCCAAGTCAAGTCTCAAGACTTTGAGGTCCAAGTATCAAGTTTTGAGGTCCAATTCAAGTCTCAAGTCTCTGAGGTCCAAGTCAAGTCTCAAGTCTTTGAGGTCCAAGTCAAGTCAAGTCTCAAGTCTTTGAGGTCCAAGTCAAGTCAAGTCTCAAGTCTTTGAGGTCCAAGTCAAGTCTCAAGTCTCTGAGGTCCAAGTCAAGTCTCAAGTCTTTGAGGTCCAAGTCAAGTCAAGTCTCAAGTCTTTGAGGTCCAAGTCAAGTCTCAAGTCTCTGAGGTCCAAGTCAAGTCAAGTCTTTGAGGTCCAAGTCCAAGTCAAGTATTAAAGTCTTTGAGGTCCAAGTCAAGTCAAGTCTCAGTTCTTTGAGGTCCAAGTCAAGTCTCAGGTCTTTAGGGGTCCAAGCGAAGTCTCAAATCAAGTCTTTGTTCTATTTTTATCAATATATTTTTTCAGCTAGTTGTTATTGTAAATAACAGTGTATTTAAATATCAAAACAGATCTGTGGAAATGAGTCAGGCAGACAGGGTCATAAAATGCGCATGTTCGTCCAATCCGGATACAATTTAACATGGTAAATCTGGATATTATATGCATAATTAAAAACTTGGCAAAAAAAAAAAAAAAATGAAAAGGACAAGTACTTCTTGACAAAGGACCATAAGCAAGCCTTTTAACTGTGCAACACCGCAGTTTCCCTTCAGATTAATTGATTGCTTTTCAAATTAAATGACAAAGTTTATTGCAAGGTAAGGCTTGGCTATATTGTTATTATGTGTTGCTAATTTAACAAGTTTTCTAATGGGTAATGAATTTGAGTGCCTTAGGATGCGGCACATGCTCGATGGCTTGGTGTGTTTAGAGATTATTTGTGATATTTGCTGTTGCAGCATATATTTGAGAATGAATAGATAGGAAAATGTGGTGTTTCTTGCCATCGTGTGGGGTAGTAAATAGAGAATGTAATCGGGAATGTCACGCCAAAAGACTTGCAAGTCTCTGTCTTCAAGTCTAAGTCAAGTCTCAGGTTAGTCCAAGTCAAGTCGCAAGTCGTTTATTTTTGCGACTTAAGTGCGAATTGAGTCCAAGTTAATAAGGGTCAAATGACTGAGTTCAGCTTTGAGAATGAAACCAACCTGTTTGTTCCTCAGTTTCTTCATGTTTCACACTGAATGTTTCTTCAATCTTCATGTCTTCACTCTCCTCTTTAATAAACTCCATCATTGTTTGTTCCTCAGATTCTTCTTGTTTAATTCTGAATGTTTCTTCAATCTTCATATCTTCAGTCTCCTCTTTAATAAACAGCATCTTTATAATAGTGTATCACAAGGATCTCAGACAGTCGCTTCACCAAGAGTTTTTCTGTGTGTTTGTCCTGTTTGAAATGTGAATAATTAACAGAAAGAAAAATAAATCAAAACTAAATCTCAGTCAGATCTTGTTCAGTGCACTGGTAGAGAGAGTCAGAGTGAGAGTTAATGGATTTAAATGATCTGATTAGACTAAAAGACAAAACTATAGCTATATAACTACAGCAAAAGAACAAACTGTACCTAGGCACTTCATATTAGGCATTTATGATCTACATTTGGTATCTAATGAATTAGATTGCATTTAAATGTTTCCCCTTAAATTAAATTATTAGCAGTTGGTTTGTAAAGGTTGTCATTTCACATGTTAGTGTTTGTTGTTCTCGTTCATTCACACGGTTTAAGCAGTCGTGATTCACGCATTTTGAATCACTGAATCATTTCACAAGTATTTGAATCATTTGACTAAAATCTCAGTTTCTCCATCATTTCTCGCCAGTGACCGAATTAGTGTTTATGATAAACTGATTCAGCGAAATGAGATGCAAGATTACTTGACTTAAGTTTATTTTACACAAAATATCATTCATTAAAGTTAGATAAAGCATTATAATGTTGTATTAAATTTAAAAAATAACAAATTTAGCAACGTCTGTAAAACACGGAATAGTTTTTATTTTTTATTTTTAAAAGATTAAATTATTAAAACAAACCTTTCTTTAGCCGAATTACAACGAGAGCAGGAGCGCGGCGCCACCTTATGACGTCACGTCATCAAACCAAAATAAAAGTCCCGTTCACACGCTGCTGTCTACAACCACAGAAGTGCATAGAAATTTACTATTTTATTTTTTTACCAGATCATCTCCGTATTAAAAAAATTAAAATAGTGACACGTGTGATAAAAAAACAAACATGAGTGTATGAGTTCATAAAGCAGAGTTTGTGTCTGAACTGAATAAGATTCCATGTGTTTTTACCAATATTAAAAATGTAAAACATTGAGCTGACACAAAGTTGACACAACAGTAAAGTTGAGTAAAAAATGTAAAAAAAATCTTTCAAGAATCAGTACAAGTAAAAGCAATACAAATCAAGCATAAATGTAAATCATTCAATAATTATTGCTAACTTATTCAGTCCAATTAAAAAAATTATTTCATGTAGGTTTTTAATTAAATCAATAACAAGTCAAGTCTTCAATGTCAAGGGTTATTTGTGTGAGTTTTTGCCTTTGTAGTGATTCAAATTCTGCAATGTGGATTCTCTAAAAGACACTTTTGTTTTGGTTATGGCTTTACATGGTTGTCAGGTTTGTTGTTGGCTCCTGTTTAGAGAAAATCAAAAAGGGAGAAAAAGAAATAATCACCAAATATCTATATTTCATAGGTGTGTTCATTTACTGAGAATTTGGAAAGTGTCAAAAATAATTCAGAAGCAATGACCTGTTTTCAGAAGAAGAAAAGGATGAAGAAAACATCACTGAATATGGTGTAGCCTTTATAAATATAAAAAGAAAACACATTGTGTTGTTTGTGAAGATGACTGCCAGCGCTCTACTGATGTCTATGAATTATGAACTGCCATCACATAAACATAATGAGATTTAAGAAGAGTGTGTAGGTTAGTATTGTGTTTACAAACACACTGGTGCCATCATATATCATAAATATAAAGGGATAAACAAGGAACTGAAACATGATAGAAATTATAGACCCCAATAGACACAAGAAATGTGAACTGAAACCAGGGTAGTTTTAAGATTTTTAAGGGGGGTGTGCAGGACATAATCTTGGGCCCCCTTCTTCCAGATGAATGTTTTTTTCTTTTTCTTTTTTTCCCCTTTTGCCATTTAATTAAAAATCGCTTAGTGCTTTTCATATATTACAACTATTCAGTGTTCTCAAGTACACAGTGTTTATTTGAGGTTTCAGACATTTAAATAGACATTAAAATGAATGCATTTCAATCCCACAAGGGCACCACTACATAGGCTATTTTACTTATGAAAAATATAAACGATAAGTCAAAACTAATTAATTTAAAGCTAAACTGAACCAGAAACTGGCGTTATAATTTGGCACAAATACAAATGTTTCCATATTCACAAAGTATTTGGATGGTAAACTATATTTATTATTTAAATGCTTTGATTGTACACATACTCAACAGGAGTAGTGTAACTTTTTACATTTGGTTCACTGTATGTTATTTTGACAATTAACGGGCTGCAATGTCAAGTTAATAAAACTGTTGTCTGTGCACGAGGCGCCGGCACGATCACTTGAATTTTCTTATAAAAGCGGAAAAAAATGTATGGTCACATTTATTTATATGAATCTGTGAAGGGTTACATATGTCTATTATTTTTGCACACTCACAATAAAAATAAAACTCAAAAAGAATTTTCTGCCAATTCCTTTCCGTAAACTTCTGTGAAACCGATTTTGTCAAATTTTTTCCCTTTCATTTTGTTAATATGTTAATCATTTAAGTAAAATAAATTTGTTGTGTAGACATAGGCTATTTATTCTTTTTTTATATGATTTAATCCTATTTTTTCTCGTGTTCTGTTGTTTATCCTATTTGTTCATAGGCCTGGGATTTTATTAATGGGTCACAGACACTTATCCATTCTAATTTAGTTTAATTCAAATTTAATAATTTTGACGTTTAATGAAAAGATAATGATCACGTCGGATGAAAGTCATGGAATTGATTTTGACAAGGCAACATTTCTAATTTTCGTTTAGTTTGTTTTTCGATTAATATTTATATTTTCTTATATTTCAGGATTATTTCGATTAGCACAAATGTTTATAATAGTTTTACCCTGCCTGGGCAAAACATCCACAGAACTGCATTATAGTCAATTTTTCATCTGTTTAAGCCACAGATATTTACAAATATTTACGAATTATTTAATTTCGTCTGGGACACAATCTCAGGCCGAGAGTCTCAGACTCATCGAGGCCAATAAACCTACTGCTATTGTTGCAAACATAATTAACATTACTTTTAAGAATAATAAATGTTGGAAAAGTGATAAAAATAATGAACTTTTGAGGTATTGTCTCCACTTTCATTTATCAATTTTATTTTGATAAATAGGCCTAGGGTGTTTAAACGACACAAAACACTCACTTCCACATATTTGACAATCAGAATATATCATATAATTCACGATATAGTTAACAAGTTAGGCTTATATATTCAATATTTTGAATAAAAAGGAATTAAACACGATAGGCTACATATCTGCCTGTGTGGCTGAATGACGTATCACTAATTAATAAAATAAATAAATAAATGTTCTTAATATCTCACGCTGGTGGCTACAATAGCCTATATAGAGCTCATAGAATATAGAGACTTCCCCTTTTCCACCCACACAGAAGACCACTTGCACTATAGACTTCTTTAAGGTCTTTCGACACATCCGCCACCAACAATCATCTCCAATATTTCATTTATTTGTAAGGGCCCATTTCGTAAGGGAAACTTTTTTTCTCACATTTTCGCTTGTTCCTGATAGGTGCTTCTTTCCATCCATCCTATTGTTTTTGTGCAGTTAACACGTCATGCACTGTATTTTGAAGTGATGAGAGAGCATGCTCACATTCACTTCTTACATTCTATAATTCACAGATTTAAATTGTATTTTACTACAATATTATTAGTTAACATGTTTGTATAGGCTATGTAAGGGAAAATAACACACACACACACACACAAATCCAAAGTTGTGATTTGTGGCGCCCTAATGTGTGGGCCCATATGCCTGGCTTACTCTGCAACCCCCCCCCTAACGACACTCCTGACTGAAACAAAAGAACAGAAAATGTATCTAAATAAGAGTCTCTACCGAGAAACAAAAAATACAGTAGAGAGGTGGAAATAAGTTTTAATATTTTTTGTGAAAGAAAAAATCAGATTCAGGTACAATGTCAACTTGAACAGTTCTCTCACGAGTGAATCTTCATGTGACACTTAAGGTTATCTTTAAATCTGAAACTCTTTCCACACTGGCTACATATGAATGGTTTCTCTCCAGTGTGAGATCTCATGTGGACTTTAAGGTTTCCTTTAAGTCTGAAACTATGTCCACACTGTGGGCAGGTGAATGGCTTCTCTCCAGTGTGAATTCTCATGTGGTAATTAAGGGTAATTTTACGTCTGAAGCTCTTTCCACACTGATCACATGTAAAAGGCTTTTCTCCAGTGTGAATATTCATGTGTTCCTTAAGGCTTTGTTCCCTTGTGAAGCCGTTCCCGCACAAAGTGCAGGTGTAATGCTTCTCTCCAGAGTGAACTCTCATGTGGACCTCAAGTTTTCCTTTTTCAGTGAAACTCATTCCACACAGTTTGCAGATGCAAGGCTTCACTACAGTGTGAACTCTCATGTGCTTGTTGAGGTGTTTTTTCTGAGGGAAACTCTTTCCACACTGTTGGCAGGTGTAAGGTTTCTCTCCAGTGTGAATTCTCATGTGGACTTTAAGGTTTCCTTTTCCACTCAAACTCTTTCCACACTGTTGGCAGGTGTAAGGCTTCTCTCCAGTGTGAACTCTCATGTGGACTTTAAAGCTTCCTTGTTGATAAAAACTCTTTCCACACTGTTGGCAGGAGTAAGGCCTCTCTCCAGTGTGAATTCTCATGTGAATGTTAAGGTATCCTTTATGTGTGAAACTCTTTCCACACTGTTGGCAGGTGAAATAATGTTTAGTTCCTGACTTTTGAGCTTTTTTTTGTGAGGAAGTCGTATTATCCTGTGTTGATTTTTCTTCAGTCATGAAATCATGAAGTTTATCATAGTGGTCTTTCTCTTCTTTGCTTTCATTAAGTTCATGGCTCGCCTCTTTCAGTGCCATCAGGTCTAGGTCAAAAATAGACATAAAACAATTTAGAAATTTAAAGCATCATAACCAACAACATGTATGCTCTATACCCTATCCCAGGGGTCTCCAATCCTGCTCGTGGAGGGCCACTGTCCTACAGTTTAGCTCCAACTTGCCTCAACAATCCTGCTTGCAATTTTCTTGCTATAGTAAGACCTAGATTAGTTTGTTCAGGTGTGTTTAAATATGGTTGGAGCTAAACTCTGCAGGACAGTGGCCCTCCAGGAGCAGGATTGGAGACCTCTGCCCTATCCTATGGATCAGGGATGGGCAGCTTTGGTCCTGGAGGGCCACTGTCTAGCAGAGTGAAATTAGGGTTAAATTTTGGGGTTGGGTTACATTTTACAGGTGTGTTTGATCAAGGACAGAGCTAAATTCTGCAGAATATTGGCCTTCTGGGACCAGAGTTGCCCATACTGTCTATAGCAGGGGTCTCCAATCCTGCTCCTGGAGGGCCACTGTCCTGCAGAGTTTAGCTCCAACTTGCCTCAACACACCTGCTTGGAATTTTCTTTCCTATAGTAAAACCTAGATTAGCATGTTCAGGTGTGGTTAATTAGGTTTGGAGCTAAACTCTGCAGGACAGTGGCCATCTAGGAGCAGGATTGGAGACCTCTGGTCTATAGATCTTTTTCTCAATACACCAGTGGTTTTCAAACCTACTCTAAGGCATCCACCACTGCACATTTTGTCTCCCTTATCTATCAGTTTGTTAGGAAAGAGCTGACATTGGAGAAACCCTAATTTCACAAAGATGCATATTTTCTGGTGCCATTTTAAATTGCAGAGCCTCAGATCTGAATGACTTTACAGGTGTATATGTAAGTGATGACAAAAGAAAAACCCATTGATTTTTGAATTTGCTCTTTCTTTAAACCTTGTCACACTTAAACACTGCAGTTTCTTTCAAGAATGAGTTTGCAAATGCTGTTCCAGGTCTCTTTGATATGGGAAAGTCTTATCAAACTGAAGACATGTGAACTTCTTTCTGGTGTGAGTTATTCCATGATTCTTATAGTGTTTCCTGTCTGTAAAACTCCTTCCACACTGATTGATTGATTGATTTAAACTTTATTAATCCCCGAAGGGAAATTAAATTGTCATGGCAGCTTGATACAGTCAATAAGCACTTAGAATAAACTAGCACAGTTCAATCCTAGACAGATGAGTTATATACTCTAATAGCACTAGGCAGGAACAATTTCCTGAATAAGGCTGAATAAGCCTTTTGCTAAAACTACTTCTTAGTTTGTCCAGAGTTTTATGGAGGGGATGAACATCATTGTCCATATTTGCCAGCATTCTGTCCCTGACGACACCTAAACAGTTCTCTCTCTAATGAGTCCTCATGTGGTACTTAAGGTTATCTTTAAATCTGAAACTCTTTCCACACTGGCTACATATGAATGGCTTCTCTCCAGTGTGGGTTCGCATGTGGTAATTAAGGGTCAGTTTACGTCTGAAGCTCTTTCCACACTGATCACATGTAAATGGCTTTTCTCCAGTGTGAATATTCATGTGTTCCTTGAGGCTTAGTTCCCGTGTGAAGCCGTTCCCGCACAAAGTGCAGGTGTAAGGCTTCTCTCCAGCGTGAACTCTCATGTGGACCTCAAGTTTGCCTTTTCCAGTGAAACTCATTCCACAGGGTCTGCAGATGTAAGGCTTCACTACGGTGTGAACTCTCATGTGCTTGTTGAGGTTCTCTTTTCGAGTGAAACTTTTTCCACAATGTTGGCAGGTGTAAGGCTTCTCTCCAGTGTGAATTCTCATGTGGACTTTAAGGCTTCCTTTTACACTGAAACCCTCTCCACACTGTTGGCAAGTGAAAACGCCCTGTCTAGTATGGCTTCTCATGTGGGCTGTAAGGCTTACTTTGTAAATGAAACTCTTTCCACACTGTTGGCAGGTGTAAGGCTTCTCTCCAGTGTGAACTCTCATGTGGACTTTAAAGTTTCCTTTATGTCTGAAACTCTTTCCACACTGTTGGCAGGTGAAAGAGCTCTCTCCAGTGTGTATTCCCATGTGGTCTTTAAGGTTTCCTTTTTCAGCAAAACTTGTTCCACACTGTTGACAAGTGTAAGGCTTCTCTCCAGTGTGAACTCTCATGTGCCTGTTAAGGTTTTCTTTTCGATTGAAACTCTTTCCACACTGTTGGCAGGTGAAAGAGCGCTCTCCAGTGTGAATTATCATGTGGACTTTAAGGTTTCCTTTTCCACCAAAACTCTTCCCACACTGTTTGCAGGTGAAAACGCCCTGTCCAGTGTGACGTCTCATGTGGATTGTAAGGCTTCCTTGTTGATTAAAACTCTTTCCACACTGTTGGCAGGTGTAAGGCTTCTCTCCAGTATGGACTCTCATGTGGACCTTAAGGCTTCCTTTATGTCCGAAACTCTTTCCACACTGTTGGCAGGTGTAAGCCTTCTTTTGAGTGCGAATTCTTTTTTGTGAGGAAGTCTTTTTAGCCTGTGATGATCTTTTTCCAGTTGTTAAATTATGTTTATCATAATGGCCTTTCTCTTCTTCTCTTTCATTAAGAGTGCCACTCAGTGTCATCAGGTCTAGGGTAAAAATAGACAT
Source organism: Chanodichthys erythropterus (assembly GCF_024489055.1). NCBI lineage: Eukaryota > Metazoa > Chordata > Actinopteri > Cypriniformes > Xenocyprididae > Chanodichthys > Chanodichthys erythropterus. The sequence goes on along the minus strand of NC_090228.1, from coordinate 35,151,560 downwards.
AAAACAATTTAAATGTTTTAAGAATCAAAACCACAACATAACTAAGTCTACAACATAGTCTATCCTATGGATCAGGAATGGGCAGCTTTGGTCCTGGAGGGCCAACGTCTTGCAGAGTGAAGTTTCATCACTAATCCAATATACCTGCATGTAATTTTCAAGCAGTCCTGATAACTTAGAGATAAAATTTTGCAGGTGTGTTTGATCAAGGATGGAGCTAAATTATGCAGAATAGTGGCCTTCCAGGACCAGAGTTGCCCATCCCGTCTATAGATCTTATTCTCAATAAACCAGTGGTTTCCAGACCTAGTCCAAGGCATCCAACACTGCACATTTTGTATGTTTCCCTTATTTATCACTTCTTAATAAGATCATTAGCTTGTTAGAAGATAGCTGACATTGGGGAATTTGCAGCTTTAATCTGAAAGCAGAAGGTCAGGTGTGGATGTATTGTTTTATGGTGTTTCTCTAAACACCTTTACTTATTCTTTATTATTCTTAGGTTAGGTAAGGAAGTAAAAATCTGATCTAATTTATAAGCAAATTAATATACTTACAATCAGACAGAAGACATCTCGGTGGTCTGTTCAGGCTCAACGACTTAAATTAATGCCACATGAAGCCGAGTTTAGTTATAAAGTTATAAGTTCATTTATTTGTTACATTAGTATTTCTAGCATTACATTTATTCTACAAACATTCTATACAAGTAATTAAATAAAGTTTAAATATCAGAGTTCTTCAGTCAAGGCAATATTAGCGATGGAGGCCTCATCAGCGTTGGTTCTGGTGTCGGAGAAGCAGCCTCAGGTGTGAAGCAGCCCCTCTTGTTCTCTTCACGTTACAGCCTTTTATAGACTATCTGACTTCTTGAGGTCATCTTCTTTGGAATTCCCCTCATCTGAGTCTATATATGAAGGCTTGTCTCTTTGTTCTCGGACTCTTCTCTGCAGTGTCCTGTGCTTCGTCTTCAAGACATTCTTTAATGGTAATGATTGCCTTACTTACTAATACATGTTATGTCCTTACTATTCTACTAGCATGCTTTATTAAAATCTTAAAACAACAGTTGTAGTGTCTTCCTTTATAAACATCTTAACAAAGCTTTACAACAATGGCGTGTTTTCTCTTTTGTTTATAAACTACTGTCTTGTTTTTTTTTTCATAAGCAATTTATCTTATTGAACACTTATAAAAACAGTTATCATACATTTTCTCACTGTTTTCACACAAATGATCATACGTCTTTCCCCCCCAAGATGTCTTTTACATTTTTTTTTTTCAATATAAAAGGTATCTCTCATAACTCTTTTTCACTGTTTTCACAGACAAGTTAACATACATGTCTTTTCCTCCAAGATGTCTCTTTTACATTTTGTTTGTAATATAAAAGTTGAATGAGTCTGCAAATGCCGTTTGAGGTCTCTTTGATATGGTAAAGTTTTCTCACTGACATGGAGACATGGGAACTTCTTTCTGGTGAGAGTTATTACATGATTCTCATAGTGTTTTCTGTCTGTGACATTCCTTCCACACTGATGACATCTAAACAGTTCTCTCTCTAATGAGTCCTCATGTGGTACTTAAGGTTATCTTTAAATCTGAAACTCTTTCCACACTGGCTACATATAAATGGCTTCTTTCCAGTGTGAGTTCTCATGTGGACTTTAAGGTTTCCTTCATGTCTGAAACTCTTTCCACACTGATCACATGTAAATAGAATATAATATACTTTAATGTTCCAGTCCTGGGAAATTTGTCTTGGACAACATGACACATAACATCATGACAATGGTTTTTCTCCAGTGTGAATATTCACGTGTTCTCTAAGGATTAGTTCCCATATGAAGCCGTTCCCGCACAGAGTGCAGGCTTCTCTCCAGTGTGAACTTTCATGTGCCTGTTGAGGGTTTTCTTTAGCATGAAACTCTTTCCACACTGTTGGCAAGTGAATGGACACTCTCCAGTGTGAATTCTCATGTGGACTTTAAAACTTCCTTTTCCACTAAAACTCTTTCCACACTGCTGGCAGGCTAATGGACACTCTCCGGTGTGACGTCTCATGTGCACTTTAAGGCTTGCTTTTTGAGTAAAACTCTCTCCACACTGTTGGCAGGTGTAAGGCTTCTCTCCAGTGTGAATTCTCATGTGGACTTTAAGGTTTCCTTTTCCACCGAAACTCTTTCCACACTGTTGGCAAGTGAAAAGACCCTGTCCAGTGTGACGTCTCATGTGGATAATAAGGCTTCCTTGTTGATTAAAACTTTTTCCACATTGTTGGCAGGTGTAAGGCTTCTCTCCAGTGTGAACTCTCATGTGGACTTTAAGGTTTCCTTTATGTCTAAAACTCTTTCCACACTGTTGGCAAGTGAAAAGACCCTGTCCAGTGTGATGTCTCATGTGTATAATAAGGCTTCCATGTTGATTAAAACTCTTTCCACATTGTTGGCAGGTGTAAGGCTTCTCTCCAGTATGAATTCTCATGTGGACGTTAAAGCTTCCTTTATGTCTGAAACTCTTTCCACACTGTTGGCAGACAAATGGGCTCTCTCCAGTGTGAATTCTCATGTGGACTTTAAGGTTTCCTTTTCCACCGAAACTCTTTCCACACTGTTGGCAAGTGAAAAGGCCCTGTCCAGTGTGATGTCTCATGTGGATATTAAAGCTTCCTTGTTGATTAAAACTCTTTCCACACTGTTGGCAAGTGTAAGGCTTCTCTCCAGTGTGAATTCTCATGTGGACTTGAAAGTTTCCTTTATGTGTGAAACTCTTTTCACACTGTTTACAAGTAAAATAACTTTTAGTTCCTGTCTTTTGAACTCTTTTTTGTGAGGAAGTCTTTTTAGCCTGTGTCGATCTTTCTCCAGTCATGAAATCATGATGTTTATCATAATGTTCTTTCTCTTCTTCCCTTTTAATAAGTTCATGACTCGCTTCTTTCAGTGCCATCAGGTCTAGGGCAATAGACATAATAGACATAAACAATTTAAATATTTAAAGCATCAAAACCAACAACATGCATGCTCTATGCCCATCTTATCCTATGGACCACTGATGGACAGCTTTGGTCCTAGAGGTCCAATGTCTGGCAGAGTGAAGTTTAATCCCTATTCAAATATGCTTGCCAGTAATTTAAAGCATTCTTGAAGACTTAGGGTTAAATTGTACAGGTGTGTTTGATTAAGGATGGAGCTAAACTCTGCATAATATACCACCAATGCCTTCCAGGACCAGAGTTGTCCATCCAAACTATAGATCTTATTCTCAATACACCAGTGGTTTTCAAACCTAGTCCAAGGCACCCACCACTGCACATTTTGTGCGTCTCCCTTATTTATCACTTCTGATTAAGATCATCAGCTTGTTAGGAGAGAGCTGACATTGGGGGAATTTGCAGCTTTAATCGCAAACTACAATTCCTGTTCATTAATAAGATGAGAACTGGACCCGATAAAAACCCAGAATATACACTGTGTGCAGAATTATTAGGCAAGTTGATTTTCTGATCATATTTTTTTTTCAAGCATATTTTACCAATTCCAATCCACATCAATCTTAATAACTACTATTAATATTGTTTTTAATCATTTATAAGTGATATATAATTGTTCATGAAGGCTGGAAATGAAAAATGCCCTATATTCAGGTGTGCAGAATAATTAGGCAGGGTTTCTTTTACAGATAAAATGAGCCAAAAAAGAGATTTAACTCAGAGATAAAAGTAAAAAATTATTAAATACTCATGAGAAGGACGCAATACTAATGTAATACTAGAAATTGCAAAGTTAAAGCATGACCATTGGACAGTGAAATGCTCATTGGGTCAGCTGGGTCATACAAAAACAGCTGGAGAAGAAAAGACACGTTAACTGCAAAATAATTAAGAATTAAGGTGAAGAATTAAGTGTGAAACCATCAGGAACCCTTTAGTCTCCAGCGCCACCATTTCCCAGTACTGAAACCTACCTGGAGTCTTCAGAAGTGTGAGGTGTCAGGATCTCAGAGACTTAGGTTAGGTGAAGAATCCTAAAAAATGACCCACTCTTAATAAGAATCACAAGCTGAAGTGTTATAAAATACATGAAGACTGGGTTTTTATAGGCCTTATAGACAGACAGCTTGAGAGTGACTCCTGAAGGACCAGCACCACATCCTCTTGTACCACTGTTTGAATAATTTATCTTCCAGAATCTGGCAGTAAGTTTTGGAAGATCATTTAGTCCATCTCTGCAAGATGGACATTTCAGGATAAGAGATGGACTAAAAGTGAACTCCCACACCTTACTGCCAGATTCTGGAAGATAAATTCTTCAAACAGTGGTACAAGAGGATGTGGTGCTGGTCCTTCAGGAGTCACTCTCAAGCTGTCTGTCTATAAGGCCTGTAAAAACCCAGTCTTCATGTACTTTATAACACTTCAGCTTGTGATTCTTATTAAGAGCGGGTCATTTTTTAGGATTCTTCACCTAACCTAAGTCTCTGAGATCCTGACACCTCACACTTCTGAAGACTCCAGGTAGGTTTCAGTACTGGGAAATGGTGGAGACTAAAGGGTTCCTGATGGTTTCACACTTAACTCTTCACCTTAATTCTTAATTATTTTGCAGTTAACGTGTCTTTTCTTCTCCAGCTGTTTTTGTATGACCCCGCTGACCCAATGAGCATTTCACTGTCCAATGGTCATGCTTTAACTTTGCAATTTCTAGTATTACATTAGTATTGCGTCCTTCTCATGAGTATTTAATAATTTTTGACTTTTCAGTCTGAGTTAAATCTCTTTTTTGGCTCATTTTATCTGTAAAAGTAAACCTGCCTAATAATTCTGCACACCTGAATATAGGGCATTTTTCATTTCCAGCCTTCATGAACAATTATATATCACTTATAAATGATTAAAAACAATATTAATAGTAGTTATTAAGATTGATGTGGATTGGAATTGGTAAAATGTGCTTGGAAAAAAAATATGATCAGAAAATCAACTTGCCTAATAATTCTGCACACAGTGTACTCGAGTGAATTAAATTATTCACTCTGCGTTCAAGTTCCTTCGCTATCCCTAACTTCCCTCCATTTAGTAGACTCAGATGTGCATCATTGTTTACTTTGAACGAGTTCCCACTACTAGCAGAATCTGTCTAGCGACTTTAATTGTAACAATCTAACCCCCTTATTTACACTGCACACGTCTGTGTGGCACCAAGAGCATTTCAGAAGCGAAGTGCCTGGATTTACAGGACCACAAGATTTGTCTGCCCAACACAGTTTTCCTTGATTTTTCATGTTTTTAATGGCTTAATGGTTATATTTGTTCTGGTTTAATTGTCTCTCTTGCTATGCCACTTAAAAGTCCAGTTATGGATGACAAGGATAAAAGATTTTCAAATTTTTCAACTTTGTGAAATATGAGCGGGAGTCTACGCAGGGTGATTATTTTGACTTTATTCTGTATTTGAGCTGCGCAGCTCGGACGTCAAAAATACACTTGGCGCCTATCTTGGTGCTTATCTTTATCTTTACGCAGACACATGCATTGTAAAAAAGGGGTAAACTCTTGATTGCTTGAAATCTACTATTGAGCTGAATTGTTACAACTTATGTTATAACCATTGGAAATCCTAAAGCAAATTCTAATTATTAGGATACTTCCAAAGGTTGCAGCAAGATGTTATCAAGCGAACATCATTGTTGTGGCGAAGTTCAGTGAGGTCTGCAGCAGGAGACGAGCGGTGTGCAAGTAGGTCAAGTGCAAATGACAAACACCTGTGTCTCATTTCAGTAATTGGTGTGGAGAGATGGGATAAAAGCCACCAGGGGCCGGTTGCACCAGCTGGACGACCCACCCAGTTGTAAGATTAAGCTTAACGTAAAATGTGTTTTAAGTCCTGCGTAGAATTAATACCTGTTGCACCATCTGTGCGTAGCGCACGTCTGAGACTAAATATTACGCCTAGTCAAAGGTAGGTGTAAAGTGAGAAGTCTTGACTTCTTTCCATGATGAAAATAAAGATCAATAAAAGATGCTAAATATATATGGAGACAGAATTTATTGAAAGAAAAGTTGTTTCATTTCAGCAGGTTGCATATAACTAACAGTGCTGTAGAACATGCCTACGTGTACGTGTACATGCGTTGTCTACGCTAAGTGTAGCTACGCCTAGTCGTAGTTTTAGATGGTGCAACGTGTAAATATTCATCGGAAAGCTGGACGTAACTAAGTCCAAAATAGAGCTTACACCCAACTTTTTTATGTCCAGCTGGTGCAACTGGCCCCAGGAAAAGGGAACCGGAGAGAAAGACTGACTGTGAGCTTGTACACTGGAGGACTTATTGCCAGAGCTGGAGTTATATGCTGAATGATATTCTGAGTTATTTGATGAGTTGTTGAAAGCGTAGTGAACGCAACCTCTTTTGTTTGTATCTAAGAAAAGTTTGAATAAAAGTCCCAGTCATGCCAACCCTGTCTTCTTCCTTCCACCCTTTGAACCTCATCACAGTTATTTATCATATTAGCCTCATGTAAAACGATTTCTACACTACTGACCTACAATCCTGTGAAACTCCTCTTTGATGGCTCTCATGGGTTTCTGCCCAGGAAACAACATAAAAATTCTTCGAAAGGACACGAGACAGAGGCACACTTTCATTACCGCTCTACATACAGCAGCCTTATTAATGTGCTCTGCATCCCCAATGTTATATAGAAAACTATTTTAAAACAGTACCGCTCATATTAATATGCACGGGAATATGGCAAAAAATTATATTTGATATTTGGCCAGAAATATTAAAGGATTAGTTCACCCAAAAATGAAAATCGCAACCACCACATCCAACAGACATTGGCAGACATCTTACAGACGTACATGTGCTATCTGGTCACAAAGTCTCAATAAAAAAAGTCAATTACAGCATATGCACCGATGTCAGACATTTCCAAGGAGATAATTAGTCATTTTTGATGAACAGGTGAAATATCTGAGAAAGCAAGACAAAAGGGACTGCAGTATGCATTCGATGGATATATCCACGACATAATATGCAACTGATTAGAAAATAATTTGATCAAAATTGAAGCCAAAGCCTATAGGTCCCAGCGCAAGCAGCAGCTGCCTCACACGGTGACCATTCAAACCATACATTTTATGTATATTTGAGTTTTAATTGGGTTACATGTTGGGTTAGCCATTTTATTCCTCTTAATTATTTAATGTGTGTATGTCTTTAAATGAGTCTGGGTCTGCCTATCATGTGACTGATCACATGACAGGAATAAGGAAGTAAGCCAGCATAAAGGAGGCAGCATGACAAACAGGAGCTGTTTCCCAATTCAGGGGCCACGTACTTCGAAGTGCATGAAAGGGGTGGGGTTTTGGAGAGGAGGGTTGCCAGGTCTGCGCAACAAAACCATCCCAAAAGTAGAGAAATCACAGCACAAGTGTAAAAGTATCCCAATCCCAGACTTGTCAACAATGAGCCGAGCATCCTTACATGGCTAGCGGCTGTGTGACAGCAGCTGACAGTTGATGTTTGTGTGTGCATTTTAAGTTTTATGACTTTCTATTGGGTTTTGACATGCTATTTTGGACACTGGACCAAAATATGTATGGTTGAACTATGTAATGTTAGTTTTATTTACATATTACATATTGGTGAAAATACACTATGTAACACTTTATGAAAGAAACATTACAAATGTTTAGTCCCAGAGTAAAATTCATGTTTCAGTTGTTTTAACTAAAAGAAACTTACACTGACATATCTTAAAATGTACCTGCTATGCATGACTATTTGTAACAGGCAAGAACTTTAAAGCTATGACAATCAAGACAAAATCTGAATGGGCCATAGATCTGTTTGTATGTTCAAATATTATGGCAGCCGTCGATTGAATCAGTCCTGCAAGTCTCTGAAGCCCATCCAGGTCCAGCAGCTCCACCACCGTCTTCCTGCTCAGCTAAATGAACGTGTACACAAATATGCTTTGTTCTGTTTTATGTACTGTTAAAGGGCACCTATTATGCAAAATTCACTTTTACATGGTGTTTGACCATAAATGTGTGTTGGCAGTGTGTGAGCAAAACCACCCTAGAATGAGAAAAATCCACCCAGTGTTTTTTTTACAATCTCAATAATTCATAAGCACTGTCTCAGAACGCCCTGTTCTAAGATTGCTCTCACTGTGACGTAGAATTGCGCTAAGCCCCACCCACGTGGTTTGATTGACAATCTGGTTTTGGCATAGACCCCACCGTCGGTGATCTATCAACCATCCTCCATTGTTTCAACGACAGCCGGTAATGTCTCCTAAGAAACATAAGTGTTCTGTTGTGGGATGTAATAATGAACATAGTAGTTTTCACTTACTTCCGACATCAGAGCCACTGAAAACGCAGTGGATGGATTTTATTTACGAAGGAAAGGCGCCACTCAAAATTCCAAAATACGTTTATGTTTGGGCGAATCATTTTTTGACTGACTGTTTTGAGAACGAGGGTCAATTCAAAGCAGGTCTTGCTTCAAAGTTAATCCTCAAGTGTGGATCGTTGCCTACTGTTCGTGATCCAACGACACTTCCAGAAGAAGTAAGTGTATTTAATGTTTTTTGAGCAAATAATCATTTCAGTCGATGTCAGCCAATTCAATAACAAATGCGTCTAAAGTTGTTGTCGTCGTCGTAGAATGTCTGTGTATATAATTTAAACCTTGTTTGTATAATGTTTATCTAACGTACTTAGCAAACGTTATCACAGTATTTGTGTTTGTAGTTTCAAAAAATTGCGCGAACGTTATCACAGTGTGTGTGTGTGTGTGTTGCACATCCATAATTGCAAAGGGGACACGATTAAAACTCTATAAGTACATAAATGTATCAAATAACCATTCAGAGACGTCCTGCTCCATTCTCAGTTGTGTTTCTTCTGCCGGAGTCTCTTCATCATCTGGGTCTGATTCCGGTTCAAACATGTACGGCTGAATGCCATACAAAACAGCAGGTCTCTCATTCTCAGCCATTCCGACTGTTTATTGCCATAAGTATGCAAGTTACGCCCTCATCCAAAGGCAGGGCGGGGATATGCAGCTCATTTATATTTAAGGTGGTACACACCAAAACAGCTCTTTTTAAAACAGGCCCCAAAAATGACATTTTCAAATGGTTATAATAAATTAACTGTGGGGTATTTTGTGCTGAAACTTCACAAATACATTCTGGGGACACCCAAGACCAATATTACATCTTGTAAAAAGGGGCATAATAGGTGCCCTTTAAGTGAAAATGTTATGTTGTTTTTCTGATGTTAAACCTTAGTTCTGTTGTAAATAGTTGTAAAAGGTACTTTATGTAGCTATAGAACAATGTATTTTAATGTAAAAAACATTTAATTTAAGTGATGAAAAAATGACTATATTTTGTTTATGTTTAATGTTTCATGTAAAATTATAAGAGAAAAAAAATTCTTGAGAAAAGTGGGGGGAAAGCGGACTTTGAAGTGCGATTCACAGCGGCGCAAAGAGGGATGACGTAATTCGAGAGCGACTTCAAGTGCACCCTCTCCATTTCCCAGTGGAATGAAGCTCCCATCTCAAGACACTTCGCGGTCTACACTATCCCACAGTTCATTGCGCACCGGTGACTACAGGAGTTCAGGTGTGAATTCACATAAATGTAAGATATGCCCCGTGTTCACCAGTATCTAAATCAAACTGTAATATCAGTTTTTCATAAATAGGCCTACAATTTGTCTCTGAGATGGAGTGCAGTTGAATAAAATCCTAAAGAACTATACTTTGAATTTAGACTTAAATAGGCTACAGCCTAAATACAGAGTAAATGTATAAATATTAATGTATTTTCACAGTTAACTTTTCATTTAACATAAAAAAAACCAAACAAGGTTAACTAGTTGCAGACGATATAAAACAAACTAAGTTTAATCATACATATTTTGGTCCAGTGTCCCGTTGTGAAGCAGGTCAAAACGTTCGGCTCATTGTTGCCACGTCTGGGATTGGGATACTTTTACACTTGCTGTGATTATGCTACTTTTGGGATGGTTTTGTTGCGCAGACCTGGCAACCCTCCTCTCCAAAACCCCACCCCTTTCATGCACTTCGAAGTGCGCGGTCCCTGAATTGGGACACAGCTAGGGTCACTAAGCAAAGACCACAAGCTGGATTGAGGAGTTTCATTTTATGGACTTGCCTTTCCAGCAAACCACATCACTTTTCCATTGGATTATCACTTTCAGGACGTTGTATATACACCGGTGGACACTTTCACATTGGGACTTACATCACACTAGGATTCTTATGGACTGTTTTAGGGTATGGACTCCACACTTTTAACAGAGTAAGTTATTCTAGTTTTATTGTGTTGGGCAGTCGTGGCCTAATGGATAGACAGTCGGACTTATAACCCAAAGGTCATGGGTTCGAGTCTCAGGTCCGGCAGGGATTGTCGGTGAGGGGAGTGAATGTCCAGCATCCTCCCCACCTTCAATACCAGGACTGAGGTGAGACCCTTGAGCAAGGCGCCGTACCCCCAACTGCTCCCCGGGCGCCGCAGCAATGGCTGCCCACCGCTCCCGGTGTGTGTGTTCACTGCTGTGTGTGTGTGCACTTGGATGGGTTAAATGCAGAGCACAAATTCCGAGTGTGGGTCACCATACTTGGCCACAAGTCACTTCATTTCACTTTTTTTTTAAGTTCCATGTGGAAATTGTAAATACACTTTATTTATTCATTTCTGTTGTCTGTCTCATCTTTTTAAACACTCCACAAGCTCACACAGTATAATCTGACCCCAGTTTAAATTCATGTAAAAATCGACCTATTGGGCCAATCGTTACAAATTATAAATCAGCTTATCCATAAGTCTTGTGGAATAAACACAAGACATTAGCCTTCACCACTTTGCAATGATAACATTCTCCCGCTTATATTTCCAGCACGCCAGACTACTCCGTCTTGCCTTTAATCGTCTTATTTTACGTTCAAATATATATGCATTATGAACAAAGAACCGTCATTATTTCCAAGCAATGATGTGCTAGCTAACCTACCCATCAGATTGTCCTACCTGGGCTTACTGCATGCGCGCACATCAATAATACATGATAAATAACACAAAATGACTGTATTTGCATTATTGTAAGGGTAGGTTTAGTGTTGGGGTAGACATTAATAAAGCAATGAATAATAAATCTGATAAGTAGCATTTTTCGCTATTGATTTATACTTGTTCTAATGATTAATGCTATATCATATTGTGCTCCCACTACTGTACTTGCATTATTATAAGGGTAGGTTTAGGGTTGGGGTACGTGTAGTTGTTAATAAAGGCATAAACCACGTTAATATCACGCTGGAAGCACAATCTGATAGGTAGAATTTTTCGCTGTCAGATTTTTACATTTACATTTATGCATTTGGCAGACGCTTTTATCCAAAGCGACTTACATTGCATTATACTACACATTTGTATCTGAGTATGTGCAATCCCTGGGATCGAACCCATGACCTTGGCATTGCTAGTGCCATGCTCTAACCACTGAGCTACAGGAAAGCTGATTTGGGTAGAAAAAGGTAGAAAAAGATTTTTCTACCCACAGTTTCAATGGGATGTAGCAAAATCTGACAGGGTAGCACAAATTGTCAGAACACCAGCATTTCTCCCCTTGGCTTTTAGGTATTAGGAAGGGAAAACATTCCACCACCCCGTCCAAACTTTTAGGATACCAGGTATCAGATTTATACAATCCCTACGCACAACGCTTTGACATGTTTCCCTCGCTGGAAACTTGACAGACCGCCTAGTTACGGTTGCTAAACCATGATTGGCCTGTGGCGGTTTTCAGGCATGGGTTAGCGAAGGGTCAACTGTGAATGAAGCGCTCATCCTATAATCACTGAAGCTGTTGGTCAGTACAGAAGAACAATGTTACATTTAATAAGAGTAGAATATTAAAATTTTATCCTATGTTAGTCTGGATCCCTTAATTATAACTTGATTTAATATTCATTTACTAATATTTATGTTTAGATATGTTAAAATGTTACTGTATTATTCTCTACTTTGGGGCTGCTGAATGCTTGAATCCGATTGGTTGGCGAACATTCTCAAAGTCCCTTTCAAGGAAAATTTTGATTTTATCAGTAAAATAGTTTAACGACTTAAAAGTTACATGACTTTCTCACTAGCGAGGTGCAGATAAACATTGTTTCACTATTAGTAGACACTATATAAGCAGAATAATTGACTCCAGGCCATTGAATTATTAGAAAAATAAAGCACATCAGAAGTTCAGCTTTGAGAATGAAACCAACCTGTTTGTTCCTCAGTTTCTTCATGTTTCACTCTGAATGTTTCTTCAATTTTCATGTCCTTGCTCTCCTCTTTAATAAATGCACTCTGTATGTCATCATTCTCCTCTTTAATAAATGCAATTTTCACGTCTTCATTCTCCTCTTTAATAAACGCCATCTTTAAAATAGTCAAGTGGATCTCAGTCGCAGTTTTTCTGTGCGTTTGCCCTGTTTAAGATGAAAATAATTAACAGAAAAACAAATTAATCAAAACTAAATCTCAATCAGCTCTAGTTCAGTAGTTCAATACACTGGTAAGAGAGTCAGAGTGAGTTAATGGACTTAAATGACCTGAGTAGACTAAAAACACTCATAATTTACGCTGCAAATTAACAAACGAAGACAAACAATACAGACACATTTCATTTTAGGCATTTAAGATCTACATTTGGTATTTAATGAATTAGACTGCATTTAAATGATTATACTTTAATGAAAACATTAGCAGTTGGTTTGTAAAAGTTGTCATTACACATGTTAGTGTTTGTTGTTCTCGTTCATTTACACTGTTTGAGCAGCACGAGTCGTGAATCATGCACTTCGAATCATTGAATCATTTCACAAAGTATTTGAATCATTTGACTAAAATCTCGCCAGTGACTGAATTCGTGTTAATGATAAACTGATTCACGATATAGAGAGATTTACTTTACACAATAATAATTGTTATTTAATTCAATAATAAATCAGTAATTAAGCATCGTTTGTAAAAACTGTTAAATACACTAGTCGGCTTCTATCGATTTTAACAGATTAAATTTAAAGGTTAAAAACAAACCTTTGTTTAGCTGAACATCACAACAGGAGCAGCCGCGCGGCACAGCCTTATGACGTCACGTTGCCATAACAAAATAAAAGTCCCGTTCACACGCTGCTGTCTAATACAGAAATGTGTTTTTTTTTTTGTTTTTTTTTTTACCAGATCATCCCTGTGTTACAATTAAAATAGTGACAAATGTGATAACAACAAACATGAGTGTATGAGTTCATAAAGCAGAGCTCATACATGTGTCTGAACTGAAATACAAGAGAAATACAATATTAAAATGTAGACGTTTAAAATTAATTTGAGTCAAAATAAGTATATAATGTATACAATACCTATATTGTATGTGTGCACATTTACTGAGAATTTGGAAAGTGTCAAATAGAATTCAGAAACAATGACCTGTTTTCAGAAGAATAAAAGGAAGTAAGAAAACATCACTGAATATAATACTGGTGTATCCTTAAATAAATAAATAAAAACACATTAAATTGTTTGTGAAGCTGTCTTCCAGCATTCTACCGATGTCTATGAATTATGAACTGCCATCACAGCTCTTTTATCACTATCAAGAATGGAAAAACGGCTTGCATAATTTCAGTGACCACATGACCTGCCCTCATGAGTAACTTTGAATGGCCTTCACCAGGTAACTTTAAACTTGATATGACTGTATATGATTTTGGAAAGAACATTGTGTATATAATTTGCATATATTTGTGTTTGTTTAAACACATTTTGTTTATTTCAGGTCCATTCTGCTTTGATCAGAGCAGTAGATTTTTTTTTTACAAGATTTGACAGGTTTAAGGTTTCCACCAGCAGACACAGTACTATATGCCTATTTGCACTTTGAAGTCCTCACAGAACATGAGTACAAGTATTCATGTGGTGACTATCACCCTGTTGTGATAGTGGATCTACACAAGAAGGGTTTTTTCCAGTTTTCTGGCATGTGCATTGTAATCAGATTCAGTTCCCAGTTACTTTTTACATTTTCTTATGATGTGTTGTCATTGTCAAAGTGGAGTGTGCTTTGTTATAGATATTAAAGTTGTTGTAAAGGAGAGTATCCAATATAATGGTGTGCATTTCAGAGTTGCTACTCCCAAAGGCATTCATGTTCAACAAATGCTTTCCTCAAATGTATGAAGGGTCATATATGTAAAGATATGGGTTACAAAGAGCACCAAGTACTTGTGCAAATCTGTGAATATTATAATATTACTGGCCAAACTAGGCCTGCCTTTCCGCGGACACCGTGAAGATGCTGATGCAGAAACAAGCGGGAATTATTTGAGGATATGCAACTTTTTCTCAAAATATGACCCTGATTTCAAATCCATGCTGTCCAAATATTTTAACTGCACAAGCCGAGATCTTGTTCTTGCTTCTCTGCATGCAGCTGTTTGTCACAGGAAGAAACTGTATTTTGTGTTTCAACCTTATTAAAAAATGGAGCTTCGTGTTGTTATTCCCCTTGTAGCTCGCGCAAATGATGATTCTCTGTTAACCAATCACCGTTCTGCAGTGAGTCTAGCTCCACCCTTTAGTACCGGACTACTGTGCTAGGTACCCCAATAGAAGGGTCCCAAAAAAGTGGTACCGTTCCACTCGGTGGAAACAAGGCAATGGAAATTAGCATGTGGAAAGCAACTGAATTTTTAGATTTTTTTTATTCGAGTATTATTTAGCATATTTGTTTGATTTTTAATGATTTAATTATATTTTAATTAACTGCTTGTCATCAACTTAGGAACCCTGCAGTTCCCCTGGGGGTTCGTGAACCCTAGTTTGGGAAACCCTGGCCTAGAAAATCACAACTTTTCATTTTCCATTGGTCTTAGTACACGATGAAACTACAGAAAGAGTAAAGTTTTAAATAGGAAAAATATTGAAACTCTTTGGTCATTTTTGAGCGAGATGCTAACGGTCTAATCAGATTCAATGAACTATGCTAAGCTATGCTAAAAGTGGTACCGCCAGACCCAGAGATCAGCTGAATGGATTCGAAAATGGTAAAACTCAACTGTTTAATTCTATGGGAGCCAGAAAATGAGCCCATTTTCAAAAAAAAAGTGGAGTGTTCCTTTAATTCAAAATAAAATGTTCATATTTAATCATCTCTATTCCTGATAATTCAAGGGTTGAGTTAATATGTTGTGGCTACGACAAAAAAAAAAAGAAAAAAAGTAAACCGAAAATGTCCTGTACAAGACCGTATTAAGCTGGTTTAAGCCGTGATAAATTATACATTTTTCTGATTGTAAAAAATATCTGATTGTCAGATTCTCAAATGCATACGTTTATATACACAGCAAAATCCCCCTAGTTAAATAAACTCTGCTTGGAGAAAATATGGTCCCTCTCTACATGAAGTTAAAATAACACTTAAGGAGAGTTAAAGTTTATGAGATAATATGCTGTGGAGTTTGTGGAGTTGTTTAACCAGATCCTGAGAGATTTAATATATTTTATCTTCAGTTGATTTCATCTAAGACTGTGGCTGGAAGTCATTTGTAGTTATTGTGTTTCTCTTCAGTGATTCTTGTTAACAGCAGGTGTTCATCACTAATGCTCAATCATAACTTAATTAATCACTTAATTATCTCATTAACTTTAAATCTGCTTCAGTGTTACTTTAACACTATATAGAAAGGGACCATATGTACTCTGAGCAGAGTGGATTCTCTGGGGAATTTGTTGTGTCATCATCATAGTTGATCACAAAGTGTTTTTGTGCACTTTCATGCAGTCAAAGCCTGTTGGATTTAGAGTGTAAATTCATCAGTTTCTTCCAAAATGCATGAAAGTGAGTGTCTGGTAAACAAGGAGAAGAACAGAGTAAACATTATACAATGTGCATTTGACATGAAAAAAACAACGTCTTTAAATTATGTTTGATGTTTATTAATGCTGCACATCAGTGTTTTTTTTTATTATAAAAGTACTAGCAAACATTATGTGGCTGACAAAACAAAACAGCTGTGATATGACAAGTGCTCATTGAGCGAGTCTCTTTCTGGCTCAGTGCCAGCCAAAGTGTGAAAGTGATAAATTTTTAGAAGGTGTAGGCCATAAAGACTTCTAAAGTCAGAGGGCTCAAAACTGAGTCTTTGTTCTCAAAGTCGAGTCGCAATTCTTCCTTATGTTGAGTCGAGTCGCAAGTCATCAAATTTGGGACTCACAACCCTGGTCTATATTTAAAATCAGCTACATAACAGTAAAAACATCATCCACCTCCTCAATACAGACTGCATTCACATGCTCATCAAAATACATGGTAGTAATCTTACTAGTAAAAAGGAATGCTTGCTCATTCTTTAAAATAATATTAACTATCTTATAAAACATAGGCATTTCATTTTCAGCAGCAGAACAAACAAATTCCAACTTGGTATTCAGTACCATTGTGTTTCATTCAAGACATAAAGATTCAATGTTTCAGTGAAAACCTCATTGCCCTCCAGACTGCAAAAATAGCGGCCCTTTTCCCAATCATTGACAGTGTTTCCACTCATTGTGTTTTCTTTCTTTCTCTGTTTTAGGCTGTAAAGATCTTTTAAATAACTGAAATCATTTGGTGAAGTGATATGAAACTGTAATGCTGTCAAGACCTGCCTAGATCTACTTTAGCCGTGCGTTTCCCTGAAAATAATTGCACACCTTAGAACGTTCGTCAACCAATCAGATTCAAGCATCCAACTGCCCCATAGTATAAAGATTTTTAACGTTACCGAATGAAACGCCATACCCACAAAGACGTATAAGACTGTGCAAGCTATGGGAGTGTTGGACTCGATCTACCCCATTAATGTTTTTAATCATCGCTCCAAATCCTTTCACGTCACCATTTGGCCTGTAGGTGGCACTTGTGCTTCATTTAAACAACTAGATAGTTTCATCAAATGGTAAACGGTTTATCAATATGCAGTAAGAGTAAATTAAACACTACTTACAATTAATGAGTTCTATTTTAGCAATTTATGAATAAGTTTACAACGAACAATGAAATTGACAATGAAATTTAATTCTAATGTGAAAATTAATACCCACAGCTCCTGATGGCACTAGGGATGTTCATCAAGTCCACTTCTAAGGTATTTTAAACTTCTTTTAACCACTAAGCAAAGAAGGAAAATCCATCTGGATGCTTATGTAATAAAGATTTGCTTTATTTCTGGTGTGAGTTATTACATGATTCCTGTCCATGAAGCTCATTCCACACTGATGACTTGAGTTCTTTCATACATGAAACCTCATGTGGTACTCGAGGGTTACTTTATATCTGAAAGTCTTTTCGCAGTGACCACATTTAAATGGCCTCTCTCCAGTGTGAACTCTCAGGTGTCTGTCAAGGTTTTCTTTAAGGTTAAAAGTTTTTCCACAATGTTTGCAGCTGAAAGACTTCTTTCCTGTATGAATTCTTATGTGGTCTACAAAGTGTCCTATTTGAGTGAAACTCTTTCCACACTGAAAGCATGTAAACGGATTCTCTCCTGTGTGAGTTCTCATGTGCCTTTGAAGGATTGCTTTTCGGTTGAAGCTTTTTCCACATTGTTTGCAGGTGTAAGGTTTCTCCCCAGAGTGAATTCTCAAGTGGACTGTAAGTTTTCCTTGTTGATTGAAACTCTTTCCACACTGAGGGCACGTGTAAGACTTCTCTCCAGTGTGAATTTTCACATGACTGTTAAAGCTATCTTTCTGAGTAAAACTTATTCCACATTGAGGGCAGATGTACGGCTTCTCTTCAGTGTGAGTTTTCATGTGGTTATTAAGGTTTCCTTTTTGGTTGAAACTTTTTCCACATTGTTTGCAAGTGAAAGGCTTCTCTCCAGTGTGAATCCTAATGTGGTCTTCAAAGTATCTTTTTTGATTGAAGCTCTTTCCACACTTAGCACATCTGTAAGGCCTCTCTCCAGTGTGAACTCTCATGTGCCTGTTAAGGTTTCCTTTTTTATTGAAACTCGTTCCACACTGTTGGCAGGTGAAGCGACTCCTAGACCCTTTCTTTTCAGTCTGTTTTTCTCCTGTTATGAAATCGTGATGATTATTATATGGATCTTTCTCTTCCATTTCATTCAGTACTTCAGTTTCCTCTTTCAGTGCCATCAGGTCTAAAAAAGAGAAAAGTTAAGCCCAATTTAATGGCACAAAGCAATAGTTATCAAAACATAAATACATGTAAAGCATCAAAAACCAACACAACTAGATCCTATACACTAAGCTTCTAAAAGAGGTGTTGCATGTAATCCGAAAAGCCTTCTCAATACTACTTAATCTTCACTTTCTTTAGGCCAGGGATGGGCAAACTCGGTCCTGGAGGTCCACTAGATTTATTTATGGAGAAGAGAAAAAACAATGGTGTGTTTGGGCAAACCCCATCCTTCAAACACATAGAAAACATGAAGAATTTCACCAACTAATCAAAGGGCCTGTTTACACCTGGTACACAGCAAAATCCCCAGAGTTAAATCAACTCTGTGCAGAGTACATATTGTCCGTCTCTAAATAGTGTTAAAGTAACACTGAAGCAGAAGTTAAAGGTGCTAAAGAGGATCATTTCGTCGACTGAGAAACCAAAGACTGTTAGTGAGTTTCTGAAATGAGCGCATGCGTAAGAACAACCCCCCTCCTTCACAGCTCATTTCGAGGGAACGCCTCCCAAAACTCGTGCAGGAGTATTGGAACACGAGTGTTTACCACCGGCATTCGCTGTGTCGTGTTAGTGGATTCATTATGTCGGACTCACCGTGGGTAACTCATAATCTGCAGTTGTTGCTCCTGTCTCCTGACAAAAACATTGCATTGGAACGTCATGGCAGTGATTGGCAAGCCAGAGGGCCATCATCGCGTAAACGATTGGCTGATGTTTTTAAGGCCCTACCTCGTGCACAGATGATGTATATTAATATTATTCCTTTCAGTGCACCTAATAAATAGTCTTTTATCAGTTAGTAAAGACAGTTTCAAGTAATATTGCAAAAATGTATAAAACAAAACATCCTCTTTAGCACCTTTAAAGAGATAATTAAGCGATTAATTAAGTGATGAATGAGCATTAGTAATGAACACCTGCTGTTAACAAGCATAATCACTGAAAAAAGAGAAATAAAAACCACAACTGACTTTAAATCTGCTTCAGTGTTACTTTAACACTATTTAGAGAGGGGCCATGTGTACTCTAAGCAGAGTTGATTTAACTCTGGGGTTTTTGCTGTGTATTAAGATGCGTTTTGGTCGATCGGATCACAAGTGGATGATGCTAAAAACAGGTGTAAATGGGGTCTGTTTTGAGCTTCTCCACCTTCGACCACTTCCAGTGGTAGTCAAAAACACATTAAATTGGATTGCTTTCATAGTGTAGATGCTCATGTGGTGGAAAGTGTTCGAAACAACCTCTAAAGACTGCCTTCTCTTCAGCTACTGACACTATGACTGAGTCCCAAATGGCACACTTCTATGCACTTTCTTGCGGACTTACAATGGCTGCCGCGTGCGCTTGTCCGTTAAGTCCACGAGACCGTAAGGTGTCCCATCCATCATTTATGTTTCAGAAGGGTGCTCACGAGGGTGCCCTCGATGCACACTTCAGCTGAGCCCGCAAGTTTGTGAGCTAAACAGAGGACTTTACCCAACAGTCAAAGCGGCATTACGTCACAAAAGTGCAGCGGCAAAGGAAGACCGTGAGGGTTTAGGGTGCCATTTGGGATTAACCAATAAACATTATGTGAAGCACACTAGACAGATGGGATTTAAACTTGCTGGCTGAAGCCACAAGTTTGGTTTGAAGATGAAAAACAAAACACAATGTTCTCTAAACATGCACTTGCACCATGTTCAGCACGGCCTTGTGGCTGTCAGAGCAGAAACAAGCTGCTCTCTGTATGTTTTCCTGTTGTCGACGGTCATGTTCATATACAAACTAAATGCAGATATTTCACCTATTAAATCAAAGCTTATAAAGAAGCCCCTATATTTAATCACCCATAGACCATCCCCTCAAAGAAATCAGGACAGAAGTGGTTGAAAGTGGACCCCAAAAAAAAAAAAAAACAGTTTAAAGGTTCTCTAAGCGATCCTGGGTGGAGTAACTTCCTGTTGACGTTCGAAGTGTTGTCAAACAAAACAGAGGCTAGCTAGACCCTCCCTCCTCCTCCTCCTCCCCCTCCCCTCCGCGCTTCCTGAAACAGTCATGAACGCGCATTTAAAATCATTCTTGTCGGTTATTGGCTGGAGCATGTTTATTATGATTCGTGGTCCAGGCTGCACCAGTTTGTTTTTGTTGCCGTTTTCGGAGCTTGTGGTGACTACAGAGACCGCGTTTTTTACAGTGTGTTCAGGGGACAGGCAGCTAGCGGATAGTGAGGAGATGTTTGCTGTATATGACAAAAAATGTTTTGGCCTAAAAACATGTGATATCACTTAGAGCACCTTTAAAATACCAGGTGTAAACAAGTCCTCGTCCACTTGTGATCCGATCGACCAAAACGCATCTTAATACCAGGTGTAAAAAGAGCCAAAGAGCTCTATCTGGATGATGAGAGATTCACTGTCTAATTAGCAACAGCTAATTCACTAGAGGCAATGACTAGCACAACCGGCACAACAGTTAACAGCATATATAGACATAAAATAATAAATGTCACACAGCTCTGGATATCCCTGTTCATCTGTGATCAGCTGTTTCTTGGATGAGCTTTCAAACAAATATGACCTATTTTGGCATCAAGCAACTGTTTATTATTAAAAAATTATAAAATGACTAATAAATGGGTGCTATCACATGAGCAGGTAATCACAGCAGTGCTGATATTGAGCCATATCACATGACTGCGAGTGTCAGTTTCAGCATTACCCAGCTCATTAGAAGGTGTGTAATTTACAACAGTATTACACAAATCCGGTCCTTGAGCCTGATAATGCACCAGTCCCATTCAACAAAGAAATGTGTTTCAGTGTATTGGATCCATGCATTACTGAAGGTCCTAAAGTGACAGCAGCCTAAAATCTGTCATTAACGTTAAATGAAATTAAATGAAACAGAGAAAAAATCTCTCACTGCTCTTGAATGAAAAATGAAGAATCTGTAAATATTTTGTTCACACAATGAAGACTATGCCATTTTGTTTTTGTCTATTAAGTTTTACAACTAAATATATTGGTTTGTGAGGCACATAAAATAGAAGTGAATGGGACCAAATTTTTCAGCAATCACACACTGAACTGGACTTGATCCAAATTGTGACAGTATGAACACAAAGAGGTCTTCAGGTTGAGTTATCTTGTGTATTGCTATCTCTTTCTGGAAATGTAAGATATTATCTAAATCTCATTTAGTTGAGTCTGGAGAAGTTTAGTTGAGTCCAAAGCACGGTTTACCAGTGTTCATTCACTCTTCAGCTTCAGCTCAAACGGCCTGACATTGTTAACATGATTGGATTAGAAAACAGTTCTAACTCTTTCACCAACAGGTTATTATTTTTATTTTTAAAGCAACAACATTTTTGATTATTTTCAGGAGTTCAAAGTTAAGCTTTGAGAATGAAACCAACCTGTTTGTTCCTCAGTATCTTCAGGTTTCACTTTGAATGTTTCTTCAATCTTCATGTCTTCATTATCCTCTTTAATAAACTCCATCTTTGTTTGTTCCTCAGTATCTTCATGTTTCAAACTGAATACTTCTTCAATCTTTATGTCTTCACTCTCCTCTTTAATAAATGCCATCTTTATAATAGTGTGTTGTGTGGATCTCAGTTGCTTCACCAGGGGTTTTTCCTTAGTGTTTGTCCTATTTAAGAAGAGAATAAAACAGAAAAAAATAAATCCAAACTAAATATCTGGGTGTGTCTCAATCAGCTCTAGATCAGTAATCCCATACACTGGTAAGCGAGTCAGAAAGAGAGTTAATGGATTTACATCACCTGATTAGACAAAAAAAAAAACCTTAAAACTAATGATGCAAATTAATAAAAGAACACACACTACACAGAAACGTCATGCATTTATGATCTACATTTGGTACTTAATTAATTAGATAATTAAACTTTAATGAAAATATTAGCAGTTGGTTTGTAAAAGTTACACATGTTAGTGTTTGTTGTTCTCGTTCATTTCATGATTCGAGCTCTTCGAATCACTGAATCATTTCGCAAAGTATTTGATTCAACTGACTAAAATCTCTCCCTGCATCCCAATGTCTGTGTAGGGCATCTCTATCTGCCCTAAATAGTATTGAATATTACTAATGTCACATACTATTTAAGATGGATAGTATGCACATTGAGACGCAGGCTCAGTTTCTCCATCACTACTCGCCAATGACCGAATTCGTGTTTATGATAAACTGATTCACAATATAGGGAGCGAAATAAGATTACTTTAACCAAAACAAAATATCCCTCATTAAAGTTAGATGACAGATTACAATGTTACATTCAATAATAAATAACTAATTTAGCATCGTCTGTAAAACACTGAACGGTTTTATTGATTTGAAGAGATGAAATTGTTCAAAACAAACCTTTCTTTAGACGAATCACAACACGAACAAGAGTGCGGCGCAGCCTTGTGACGTCAGGTCGCCACACCAAAATAAAAGTACCGTTCACACGCTGCTGTCTACAATAACAGAAGTGCATATAAATTTATTTTTTAACAAAATAATCCCTGTATTAAAATTAAAATAGTGACAAATGTGATGAAAACAAACATGAGTGTATAAGTTCATAAAGCAGAGTTCATACATGTGTCCAAAAGAAAATACAATATTAAAAATGTGGACATATAAAATTCATTAGACTCAAAAATAGGTATAAAATATATAAATAACATCTTTCAAAGTAATAAAATAAGTCAAGTATAAGTGCAATTCATTCAGTACATGATCATTCATAATGCAGTTCAACTGGAAGGTATGTGTGAATAATTTTTTAATTTAAATTTAGTTTATCAACTCTTCTTTTTTTCAAATTTTTTGGCCTTTGGTCATTTTTAGAATTTGAGAGTAAAAACATAATTTATTAATTAATTTATTTATTTATTGTGAAATTCTTGGCTCTTAAAGAGGGTAAAGAAACACAAATCCATTACTCGAGTATTAGCTCCTCTACACTGGCTCCATCCATTTTCAAATTAAATTTAAAATTTTAATGTTTGTGTATAAATCTCTAAATAACCAGGCTCCTCCATATCTTGCAAATCTATTGACCCATACAACCCCTCCAGAACATGGCGTTCAGAAAATCAGAAACTTCTTGTAGTGTCCAGGACAAATCGTCTACTAAAAGTTTATCAAGCCTTTGCAGTAACAGGGCTGAAACTGTGGAAAGAGCTGCCTTTATCCATTAGTTCTGTCAAATCTCTACCAGTGTTTAAGAACTTGATAAAAGCACATTAAGTGTTGGCAGATTATACAACATAGTATGTTGTTTGACTTCAAGTGTGTTTTTATTTTTGGTTTTATATGAAAAGCACTTTGGTCAACTTCAGCTATTTTATTGGTGTTATTAATCATGTAAGGCATCTCAGTATCTGTGCCTGGCAGTGGTTCAACCTGAAGAACATTTACTGTAAATCTTTTTGAAGATAAGAGTGGGACCCAAAGAGGACCCCATCAGAGACAATACCCTGAGTGCCAGTGTTAGCACACAAAAATCTGTACTGGGAATCAGCAAAAATAGTATCCGGCTGCAGCCCCACACACATTTTAGGACACACAATCCAAGCTGGAAGTGAGGGTATTAAAAAGTGAGTTATAGCTTTACAGCGAGTTGTCTGTAAAGTTTCTGTCGTTATGTGATGATCAATTCATTTATATATAAAGTTAACTGTTCTAAATACTGATTATGTGCATGTCTTTTACATTGTATTAGCTTTAAATTATCATCCTTTATCATTTTCTGCAGATAGTTTGATTATGTTTTAGATTGGGGGTTGTAAATGGGCTTTGCAATGAAGCCACTTTATTGATATACACCGATCAGGCATAACATTATGACCGACTTCCTATTATTGCGTTGATCCCCCTTTTGCTCCAAAAACAGTCCTGACCCATCGAGGCATGGACTCCTCTAGACCCCTGAAGGTGTGCTGTAGTATCTGCACCAAGATCTTTCCTTTAAAACTAAATTTTAAATAGCTATTTTCATCTAGAAATTTAAGGATCTTGAAAAGCTGCTGAGCAGTGAGAGAGTCCAGACAAGAATAATAAGATACCGCCTCAAACAGAAAATCTGCAATCTACAGAAAGCGTAGGTACAGTGGAAAAAAGCATTCATGTACTACAATCACACTAAAATCTGAACATGAAAACTTTATTTACAGATTACATAGCTTGCAGCAAAAGATACATCAAAGTCCAGAAACTGAACTGGTCAACCCCAAAACCCACACATTTATAACAAATCAAATACATCTAGATAGATATAAAAAAAAGAGGTCAGAGATACAGTAACCAAATAAAAGACCGGGCTATCCAGCTAAACCATCATAGTCCCAGATCTTTCACTTGCCATCACCAGCAACTTTGAGAAGGCACCTAGTGGTCTGTGTGGGAACATTTACAGTAAGAAAACATTTCACTACAAATGAACATTCAATTTAAGATAGCACCAAATTCTTCCAGTCTTAAATGTTTAAGACACAATAAATATAGTATAACCAAAATCTATTTTTTTTTTAACTCCCTAGCCTGGATTCTTTGATGGAGTGTTAGCCTGGATGAAATTAAAACTGAAGACAATGACAGCAGAGCGGAGACTATGCTCACTTGTCTTTGATGAAATGGCCATAAAACAACATCTGGACTATAACAAAAGGACAGACTCGATAGATATTCTGTGTCCTGATGGTCGCCCATGGTCTTCATGGTTAGGGCTATAAGTGGCAAATGGAAACAGGTCAGAGATTTCAAAATGTTTTCAGCAGGTGACAATTACAAAATGAACTAAGTGTACTCAAAAACGACACATTTCCTTATTTACTAGGCAATTGCATTCTTCCTCTGCAAGTCCTCAATGCCAAGTGTGGAAATAGCCAAAAATATAGAGGAGGCAGTAATCCAACTGAGCAGCATTGGATTAAATGTATGTCCTTGTTATACATTATATGCAGTTACTATAGCAATTAATATAAATTATGCCTAATTGCATGCAACTAACTCTGAACCACACCCTAATCCTATCCACCTTTTTCCTGATAAGCCTACTATGTTTTAAGAAGTTATAGCCATAAACATGTATAATCATTGCAAAGCATCATGGGAAAAAGGTGGATAGTAAGTACATGTAACTAATTGTTACTACTGAGTATTTAAATGTTTATTTACACTAAAACGGACACTGTAAAATAAAGTGTAATCATTAATTCTAATATTTTACAAAATGTCAATTTTTTCCCTCATAAAATCCTTACCTCATAGGTTGGAGACCATGAAGTGTCATGGAAGCAGCTAGAGGACTTCTATAATCAAGACTGTAGAAGTGCCAACCACATGGTGCCAAAATTAACTGAAAAGCACATTCACCTGCCCCCTTTTACAAATATGAGGGTGAAACTGGCCACACAGGACTTTAGCCACTCAGTTGCAGCTGGTATGCATCATGTAATTTCGAAAACAGAACAAAATAAGTTACAGTTGTTAAACAGCTGTCTCAACTTCATACTCAACACAGGCATTCAGACCATGGAGCACCAACAGAAACTTCTAACCGAAGCTACACGCACTGCCAGATTTTTAGAGGAAATGGATCGACTCAAAGTGCTCACTTACTTCCATCACTTAACTTGGGTGTACTTCAATCTGAAAGGTCTGGAAAAGTACCACCATGCCAGAGTGGAGTTGTTCTTAGTGTGAGGAGCAGCTGAAACGGCAGAGACTGTCGTAAAGAACAGGCGAGTCAAAACAGCCCCTCCTCCGGAGAATCATCAGTCTGTAATGATTGACGATTGGTTCTTTCAATCGTATAAAAGGTGTGGCTTTCTTCGCTAACGCAGCCATATTGAGCGCTACACTTTTCCCCATTCAAAACAATATGAGTGACATGTCTTGTGTTATTCTATAGTCTTTGGTTGCTACTCCCACAGGCATTCATGTTCAGCACATGCTTTCCTCAAATGTATGAAGGGTCACACTGGCTATTACGCATGTGAGCGCTGCACTCAAAAAGGTGTATATGTAAACAGAAGAATGTGTTTCACTGAGTTGTGTGCTGAGCAAATGAAATTAGATGTGTAAAGATATGGGTTACAAAGAGCACCAAGTAGGAATTTTTCCCCTATATGAGTTAAGTGTGGGGTTAGTTTCAAGTTTTGTGCTTGAGTATATGCACTTTGTCTGCTTGGGGACAATGTATATGCTGATTTATTGTTGGTTAAAAGGGCCTCTGAAATACAGGCAATCCATTCAAATTCTCACTATCATTTCAGCATTTACGGCTTCTGCTTACCCAGGAATTGCAAGGAAACCAGAGCGTCTCTTAAGCCTCGTTTCCAGGTGGTACAGCACAGTTTAGTATGATTTGGGATGGTAAACTCTGATCAGGCTTACGTTTCCACTGCCAACAGTACCCTTACTTGATAGGCGTGGTGTATGCCGGAAAGTAGCAATTAATGTCGATGAGTAGCGCAATCAACACGAAGAAGAAAGCTACACAGTAAACAACAATGGAGGACATACAGCAGATCTTGCTCTTGCTTCTCGGCATGCAGCTGTTTGTCCCAGAAAGAAACGGTATTGTGTTTCAACCTTATTAAAAAAACGACGCTTAATGTTGTCATTCCCCACCATTCTGCAGTAAGTCTAGCTCCACCCTTTAGTACCGGACTACTGTGCTAGATACCCCAACGGAAGGAAGGAATAAAATGGTACAGTACCATTTAGTGGAAACAAGGCAATGGAAATTAGGATGTGGAAAGCAAGTGAATTGAGGCGGGTTTTGCTTCACACCAGTCCTGTTGTCCAATCTGTTTTATTGCAAGTCATCTGTGACCACACTGGTAAGTTTATCAATGTAGATACCCTGGATCAATACATGATGAGTCCCGTGTTGCTGCCTACTTGGCATACCCACCACCTGGACACTTCTTGTTAGGGAATGGAGGATATCCATGCATCGACAATTTCATCAGCATCATGACCCCTTACAGAGAATCAGTCCAGGGAGCAGTGCAAACCTGATTCAACAAATACCATTCCAGGGCAAGGTGCATCATTGAAACATATATTGGCAGGATGAAGTGCTGGTGGAGAGCAAGCTTTCTTCAGACTCTACCTATGAATTGGTGAGTTGTCACAAACGTGGCAGTTGCCTGCACAATACTGCAAAATATATGTCTTGGAGTTGGAAATGTTGTGGATGAGCTCATGAAGCCTATTTGGATCACGATCGGAAGAAAGTGAAGGATCAGCCAAAAGATATTGATTTCAGCTCCTGTGCAAAGACACACTGCTCTGCAACACCAAGACTATGACTGAAGAACCAGATTTCGTTTGACTACTTGCAGAAAGTTAACAAAACTGAAAATTTTATTCAAATTTACAAAAGGTATCAGAATAGTTCATTTCTACAGTTATATAGTAAATTATGTAGTTAATATATAATTCTAGTGATGGACTGTAGACAAACCACTTTCACACAACACTGTCCACAGTAACAATATAGCTTACTAACACAAGTTAAATACTAAACTATCTGATAAATTTCAACTTCTGCCTGGGTTTTTATTGCAATTTTTGAACAATAAACATACAAGAGCAATAACATATTTTACTTTAATTATTAATCAAATTAAATGTTATGATAAATAAAAAGAAAAGAAAAGGTTTCTTATTCAAAATATAAACGTCAACTAGATTGTAAAATATCTGACGCTCAATCCCCTCTACGTTTGAGTCTGGAATATGGGACTAAAAGAAGGTTCTGGTCACTAGATCTCAAACTTCTGGAAGGAGTATAAGGTTTCAGCAGTTCAGATAAATAAGTGGGGGACTAAATCACGAAGGGATTTGTAAACAAATATATATATTTTTAAATCAATTCTGAATTTAATAGGCAGCCAGTGAAGGGTCCTTAAAATTGGAGTGATATGGGTGCTTTTACAACTTATGAAGAAATCTTGCAGCAGCGTTTTGAACTAGTTGAAGACGAGCAATTTGCAACTTTGAAATACTGCAAGAAAGTGAATTGCAGTAGTCTAAGCAAGAGGTAATAAAAGAATGAGCAGCCATCTCTAGAGTTTTATGATTTAGGAAAGGTTTAATTTTAGACAACAGATGAAGTTGATAAAAACTAGAGCCTACTACAGAGGAGATGTGTTTGTCAGAGTTTAAAGACTCATCTAGCAGAACGCCCAAGTTCCGTCCATGTGAAGATCTAAACCCAGATAGTCTACCCAGATCTAAGCTGGTAGCCTGAGAATTATCAGTGGGCCCAAAAACAATCACCTCAGTTTTATTTTCGTTTAACAATAGAAAATTTTGGGCTAGCCAAGATATAACTTCATCTAGGCAACTTAATAAAGATTTAAAGGCACAAGGATAATTTCCCTTGATTGGTAAGTAAATTTGGGTGTCATCTGGGTAAAAATGAAAGGATACCCCATGTCTTCTTAGAATGGAGCCCAGAGGTAGCATATA
Organism: Chanodichthys erythropterus; assembly: GCF_024489055.1. Classification (NCBI taxonomy): domain Eukaryota; kingdom Metazoa; phylum Chordata; class Actinopteri; order Cypriniformes; family Xenocyprididae; genus Chanodichthys; species Chanodichthys erythropterus. The sequence goes on along the minus strand of NC_090228.1, from coordinate 35,122,791 downwards.
CAGGGAAAAAAAAAGAGAAGGTGCCAAGATAAAACCTTGTGGAAGACCACAGGTTAGATGAGAAAAAATTGCCTAACTTGACTAAACATTTTCGGTCAGAGAGATAAGACTGCAACCACTTAAAGGTACAATTTGTAAGATATTTGAAGTAAAATATCCAAAAACCACTAGGCTAGTGTTATATATTTTGTCCAGCTGATTACTAACAATATCTCTAATGTTTTCAACTACTTGTAAATCATGAGAAAATTCCCATTCTAAACAGTGACACGGGGCAGTGCAGTCACCTGTCAATGACGTCAGTTACCCTTTGTTACCGCCTTTACTGACGTATAAACCACATGACAACAGTGTCGTGGACAAATGCGGAAGTAGTGTCTAGCGTCCAGCAAACCACTAGCTTGCTTCAAGCAGTTCCTTATTTACTTCTTGCATGTTTTATGGTGGATTGTGTTACTTATTTATGGAACATAATTACTGTTTACCATCTGCCGCTGGTTCTGTCGACAAGTACGGGCCAACCAAACGACCCAAGAAGAGTTTGGGACAAGAGGAGAGAAAAAGCGAGGATCAATATCGGTGTTGCATTTTCTAGATGGAGAGAGCTTCGCGACAAACTTCACCTAGAAAGAGATGCCGATCTCGCTTGTGTTTTACTCGACAGGTGAGTTGTTTTGATTCGTATCTTTACAGAAAACGTATGCCATTATAACGATCAACACGATTAGTATTATGGGGCATACACGCCAAACACGGGGCATCGCGTTTGATCCATAGTTTATACATTTATAAAACTTTACCTCATCCGTTAAATCCATGATGTATCTTTCCGTCTGATTGATGGCCGTCAGCGGTTGGGTAGAAGACAACAAATCCCATCATTCCACGCACCTTCTTAGCGTCATCAAACCATGCGATTGTTATTGTTTTGGTAGTGCGCCCTCTAGTGGCAGGTCCTACAAATTGTACCTTTAAGGACGATTCCTTTAAGCCCCACATAAGATTCTTATCTAGATATCAGAGTAGAGTGGTCAACAGTGTCAAAGGCTGCTGATAGATCTAAAAGCATGAGAACCACAGAGTCACCAGTAGATAGATATATGTCATTTAGCACTCTCAAAAGGGCAGATTCGGTATTGTGAGCAGACTTAAAACCAGATTGAAATGTTTCAAAAATACCATTGCAGTTAAGAAAAGACTTAAGTTGGTCAAACACAATTTTTTCCAACACCTTTGAGATAAAAGGTAAAGCAGAAATAGGATGAATATAGTTCAGAACAGAGGGATCTAGTGAAGGCTTCTTGAGTAACAGTAACATTACAATTAATGTGAGTTCTATTTTAGCCATTTCACCAAAAAAAAAAAAAAAAAAAACAGTGGCTACAACGTTAAGCAATTTATGAATAAGTCTGGGTAATTACCACTCCACATGGTCATTGACAATTAAATTTAATGCTAATGTGAAAATTAATACCCACAGCTCCTGATGGCACTAGGGATGTTCATCAAGTCCACTTCTCGGGTATTTTAAACTTCTTTTAACCCATAAACAAGGAACGAAACATCCATCCAGATGCTTATGTGTACCTCAATATTTGCTTTATTTCTGGTGTGAGTTATTACATGATTCCTGTCCATGAAGCTCATTCCACACTGATGACTTGAGTTCATTCATACATGAAACCTCATGTGGTACTCAAGGGTTGCATTATATCTGAAAGTCTTTTCGCAGTGACCACATTTAAACGGCCTCTCTCCAGTGTGAATTCTCATGTGCCTGTCAAGGTTTCCTTTAAGGTTGAAACTTTTTCCACATTGTTTGCAGCTGTAAGACTTCTCTCCAGTGTGAATTTTCACATGACTGTTAAAGCTTCCTTTAAGAGTGAAACTTATTCCACATCGAGGGCAGATGTACGGCTTCTCGTCACTGTGAGTTCTCATGTGGTTATTAAAGTTTCCTTTTTGGTTAAAACTTTTCCCACATTGTTTGCAAGTGAAAGGCTTCTCTCCAGTGTGAATCCTAATGTGGTCTTTAAAGTATCTTTTTTGATTGAAACTCTTTCCACACTTAGCACATCTGTAGGGCCTCTCTCCAGTGTGAACTCTCATGTGCCTGTTAAGGTTTCCTTTTTTATTGAAACTCGTTCCACACTGTTGGCAGGTGAAGCGACTCCTAGACCCTTTCTTTTTAGCTCTTTTTCGCAAGGAAATCTTTTCAGTCTGTTTTTCTCCTGTTACGAACTCATGATGATTATTATATTGATCTTTCTCTTCCATTTTATTCAGTACTTCAGTCTCCTCTTTCAGTGCCATCAGGTCTAAAAAAGAGAAAAGTTAAGCCCACTTTAATGGCACAAAGCAACAGTTAACAATTAAGTTATAATTAAGCGATTAATTAAATGATGATTAGCAAATGAGCATTAGTGATGGACACCTGCTGTTAACAAGCAGAATCACTGAAGAAAAAAAGAGAAATAAGAACTACAACTGACTTTAAATCTGATTCAGTGTTACTTTAATACTATTTAGAGGGATCATATGTACTCTAAGCAGAGTTGATTTAACTCTGGGGTTTTTGCTGTGTATTAAGATGCGTTTTGGTTGATCGGATCACAAGCGGATGATGCTAAATACAGGTGTAAATCGAGTCTAAACCGTTTTGAGCTTGTCCACTTTTGACCACTTCCAGTGGTAGTCAAAAACACATTCAATCAGATTGCTTTCATAAGCCCTATTCGGACGGGATTAGTTTTACGTGGGGAGGTGGAGTAAAGTAATTTTACCTCAGGATGTCTGTAATATTAATTGGCCAATTCGCACGGGACAAGACATCTCAGTAAAACTAGCAGAAGTGGGAGGGGTAACTTGATTTACGAACTGCCATCACCTCCCTGTCGTCATGTGGGTATACGTTACTTCCTGATACAATGTGCGAAAACACATATAATCTAAATATATAAACTATATATAACAGTTAGGTCCGATTTATTAATTAAATTCTGATTGGATTATGATGGTAATAGGCACTTAGCTAAAGATGAAATTAGTTTTGTGCCTCTGACAATTGCTTCGATCTTCTTTTTGCTCTGAATGGTATGTAGAAAATACTTGAGGTTTGCTACAGACTTGTCCCACCACCTACAACACAAACAAATGTTTCTTCAAGTGCTTCCATGCTTGAAAAATGCGCAGAAAACTACTTTTAAACAGGAAATGACAGAATTTTACCGTACATATTTAGAGCGGGTCTATTCGAACTGGATTAATGTTACCTGAGGTAATTTTTCCAGACCTTTTTACAGAAGGTAAAAGTCACCGTAATCTTTACTGACATTGTCCGTAATGATTACTGAGATGGCACATTCGGAAGGGACTAAAATCACTGAGAAGCTCTGGTAATAATTACTTTACCCCCACCTCCCCATGTAAAACTAATCCCGTCCGAATAGGGCTATAGTGTAGACACTCATGTTGTGGAAAGTGTTCAAACAGCCTCTAAAGTCCGCCTTCTCTTCAACTACTGACACTATGACTGAATCCAAAATGGCACACTTCTATGCATTTTTGGTCTTGTGGACTTACAATGGCCACCACATACGCTTGTCCGTTCAGTCCACGAGACAGTAGAGTGTCCCATTCATCATTTTAGTTTTCAGAAGGGTGCTTGGGAGCACCCCCTTTGCGGCCGTTGATGCACACTTCAGCTGAGCCTGCAAGTTTGCGAGCTACACAGAGGACTTTACCCGGCAGTCAAAATGGCATTAAGTTACAAAAGTGCGCAGAGGAAGATCGTGAGGGTTTAGGGTGCCATTTGGGATTAGCCAATAAACATTATGTGAAGCACACTAGCCAGATGGGATTTAAACTTGCTGGCTGAAGCCACAAGCTTGTTTGAAGACGAAACATAACACAATGTTCTCTAAACACACAATTACCATGTTCAGCGCGGCCTTGCGGCTGTCAGAGTAGAAACAAGCTGCTCTCTGCATGTTTTCCTGTTGTTGCCGATCACGTTCATATGCAAATTGCATGCGGTTATTTCGCCTATTAAATCAAAACTTCTAAAGAAGCCCATACATTTACCCACCCATAGACCCTCCTCTTGAAGAAATCAGGACAAGTGGTTGAAAGTGGACAAAAGAGATGGATTAAAATACTAAGTGTAAACGGGTCCTCATCCACCTGTGATCCGATCGACCAATACGCATCTTAATACCAGGTGTAAACGGGGCCAAAGAGCTCCATCTGGATGATGAGAGTTTCACTGCCTAATTAGCAACAGCTAATTCACTAGCGGCATTAACTAGCACAACCGGCACAACAGTTAACAACATACAATTGTGCTCAAAAATGTACATACCCCTTGCAGAATCTGCAAATTGTTAATTATTTTAACAAAATAAGAGGGATCATGCAAAATGTGAAACATGTGAGTATCTTCTGTAGCTTCCGATGGGTAGTACTAAATTAAAAAATTAGATATTTAAACAAAATAAGACAAATTTGGACATCTTCATCTTGTTCAAATGTTTTCACCCCCTGGTTCTTAATGCATCATGTTCTGGAGCATCAGTGAATGTTTGAACCTTTTTTTAATAGTTGTGTTTGAGTCCCTCAGTTGTCCTCATTGTGAAAAGATGGATCTGAAAATCATACAGTCACTGATGGAAAGCGTTCAAATATGCAGAAGATGCTGGAAAACTGAAGAATTTGCAGGACCTGAAGGATTTTTCTGAAGAATGTTGGGCAGTTTAACTGCTCATTTTTATAAATTCAGCTATTTTTTGACTATATGTAAACATCTTTTATGCAAAATATCTAATTCAGGACAGTACTAAATAAAATAGAACACACATTTTGCATGATCCCTCTTATTTTGTTAAAATAATTAACAATTTGCAGATTCTGCAAGGGGTATGCAAACTTTTTAGCACAACTGTATATAGACATAAAATAAAAGTCATAAAGCTCTGGCTATCCCTGTTCAGCTATGATCAGCTGTTTCTACATCTTGGCTGAGCTTTCAAACAATTATGACCTAATTTGGCATCAAACAACGATTTATTATTATACATTATAAAATGACTAATAAATGGGTGCTATCACACGAGCAGGTAATCACAGCAGTGCTGATATAGAGTCATATCACATGACTGCATGAGTGATATTGCTTATCTACAACAGTTCGACGGCAAAAGTATGTAAATAAATACAAAAAAATCCTTGCATACGTCACTACAAATGAAGTGTCAGCTTCAGCATTACCCAGCTCATTAGAAGGTGTGTAATGGACTATATGCACGGGTTACTTCCTGGTTGTCGTTAAGCCAGCTCCGGTGAACTGTTAGCAGTTCATTCTGTAGTCGCTGTACATCGACACAAAACCATCAATGGTTGACTTTTTAATGTTGTATTTATATTTTAATGCAGTTATCACATTTACCTAATTTGCCAATAAACCAGTTTTATTGATTGCAAAAAAGACGAAGCTATTGGGACTGTTTAAAAACGCCCTGTCTGTAATTAGACACGCACACACACACATTTTTTCCCAGCACTTCAAATGTTATTTTTAATGCGATGACCACAAACATAATTTGTTCATCCTTCTGAGATTGTCCCCATTGTAAAACCGAACGTTTAAAAATGTAGAAAATGTAACACCGAAAGCGAGCACCGTGCTCTCTCTTTGTAATCACAGCAGATGTCAGTCAGAGCAGCGCAAGATCAATGATTTCAGCACACTTGTGAAAACACACATTTTATTCAATTAATCTAACTAAAGTGCACAATAAATATTTAATTTTTGAAGCTTTTTTTTTCACATAAAAGTGTGAAAACTAATGGTCGAATTGAATTTAGCCGAGGAGGAACATTGAGGTACGTCTTTATTTTTTATTTTCTAAGCTGCCTTACGTTTGAATAACTAAATTAATGCTATGCCTGACTATTTAAGTGATTATATTCTGATTATAAACTAAGTATTACACTACTGATGTTCAACACACCAGCAAATGACATCTCACCGGAAGTTATCGAGCTGGCTTATATTAATGCGGAAGTTCTAAAGAACGCTCCGTGCATATAGTCCATTTACAACAGTATTACACAAAACCAGCCCTTGAGCCCCTGATAGTGCACCAGTCCCATTCAACAAAGAAATGTGTATCAGTGTATTGGATCCATGCATTACTGAAGGTCCTGAAGTGACAGCAGCCTAAAATCTGTCATTAACGTTAAATGAAATTAAATGAAACAGAGAAAAAATCTCTCACTGCTCTTGAATGGATAATTTTATAGCTTTAATAAGAATCTGTAAATAATTTGTTCATTCAGCAAAGACTATGCAGTTTTATTTTTATATTTGATTATTCAGTTTTTACTTGAACACGGCTGTTAAATACAACTACTTTACCTGAAAATTTTAACGCAGATTATTTAATTTGCATCTTTCTTACATTGCATTTGTCCTGTTTTTTATACTGAGGTCTTCGTTACCTTGTACACTAAATAAACATGATTCGAGGAAAACAATTCAAAATAAACGTAATTTCTTGATTAACTACTTTCAGAAATATAACCCATTCCAAGTTAAGCTCAGTCAACATTGCCTGACATTGTTATCAAGATTGGATTAGAAAACAGTTCTAACTCTTTCACCAACAGGTTTTTATTTTTATTTTTAAAGCAGCAACATTTTTGATCATTTTCAGGAGTTCAAAGTTCAGCTGTGAGAATGAAACCAACCTGTTTGTTCCTCAGTATCTTCAGGTTTCACTCTGAATGTTTCTTCAGTCTTTACATCTTCACTCTCCTCTTTAATAAACGTCATCTTTGTTTGTTCCTCAGTATTTTTTTGCTTCATTCTAAATGTTTCTTCAATCTTCATGTCTTCAATCTCTTCTTTAATAAACTCCATCTTTGTTTGTTCCTCAGTTTCTTCTTGTTTAATTCTGAATGTTTCTTCAATCTCCTCTTTAATAAACGCCATAGTGTGTCATGTGTATCTCAGTCGCTTCACAGTTTTTCTGTGTGTTTGTCCTGTTTAAGATGAGAATAAAACAGAAAAAAATAAATCCAAACTAAATATCTGTGTGTGTCTCAATCAGATCTAGTTCAGTAGTTCAGAGTGAGAATTAATGGACTTAAATCACCTGATTAGACAAAAAACACTCAAAATAAACGTTGACACTTCATATTTAGGCATTTATGATCTACATTTGGTATTTAATATCTACATTTGGTATTTAATTAATTAGATTATTACACTTTAATAAAAATATTTGCAGTTGGTTAGTAAAAGTTGTCGTTACTCATGTTAGTGTTTGTTGTTCGAACAAGCTTCGAATCACTGAATCATTTCGCCAGTAGGCTATTTGATTCAATTGACTCGGAGTGTCTAAAATCTCGGTTTCTCCATCACAACTCGCCAGGGACCGAATCAGTGTTTATGATAAACTGATTCACGATATAAGGAGCGAAATGAGATGCAAGATTAGATTACTTTCCTAAAGTATACTTTACAATGTTAATTCAATAATAAACAACTAATTTGCAAGTGACACTTAAGATATTTCTATTGATTTGACAGATTAAATAGTTAAAAACAAACCTTTCTTTAGACTATATTCACAACACGAGCAGGAGCTCGGCGCAGCCTTATGACGTCATATCGCGACACCAAAATAAAAGTCCTGTTCACACTCTGTTGTGTACAATCACTGAAGTGCATAGATAATTATTTCTTTACCAGATCATCCCTGTATTAAAAAATTAAAATAGTGACAAATGTGATAAAAAACAATGAGTGAATGAGTTCATAAAACAGAGTTCATACATGTGTCTGACCTGAAATAACATATAAGAGTCCATGTGTTTTTACCAATATTAAAAATGTGGACATATTAAGTTAATTTGAGCTAATGTGGATTCTCTTAAAAGACACTTTTGGTTTGGTCATGGCTTTATTTGGTTGTCAGGTTTGTTGTTGGCTCCTGTTTAGAGAAAATCAAAAAGGGAGAAAAAGAAATAATCACCAAATATCTATATTTCATTTTAAGTGCCAAATTACTTTCCAAACACACTTATGGGTGTTTGAATTGAGATCGTGTTCATTTAACAATTAATCGAACACCAAACTTCTTCAGGCCAAGAATCATTAGGGGAAATACAGTGCCACAAAACAACATCCCTTACCTTGTAATTATTGCTTCAATAGCATCCTGATCATCTGTTTGAGCCAACTGGAGGCACTCATACCCATTTACAATCTGAAAGAAACTGTCCCAGCGCCATAAACGTTCTGCTCCTGCATAACGGTTACTTCTTATACTCTCTTCCTCACCGCCAAATGTTTTGGGTTAAAATGAAGTTGCTCCAGATGACGTAGGCTAATGGTAATCATTAGTTGAGAGCTTGCTCTCAATCTGTCTTGATTTATGAGCATGAAAGATGACCAAATAATGAACAGTGACCGAGTGTGCACACTGAGGGAATGCACACTTAAATAAAGGAGTTGTTTGGCAAAATATACTTAGGACCATCCAATCCTGAAGGGGCTGCATGCAGAGACATGAACTCCACAAGTGCACATATAGGTGTTTATTTAATAGCTTTTTCTTTTTCTTTTTTCATACATGTGTGATGGGTACCAGGTCCAACACTTAAGTAGCTTTTATAAACATGCCTTAGATAAAAACATTACTGGTGTACTTGAGACAAAACAATGGCACTGACTTATTTTAAGATCTGCCAAGATTCAGCTCAAACATGCATTTTAGTCTGAGATTCATTACATTTCTGACATATTTCTGTTCTAGTTCAGATACAGATAAAGTAGCACAGTAAAGATTACATTAATATGAATGCATTAGTGTGAGAGCGATTGCAATAAATTTAATTAAAGGTTATCCAAAGATCATGTAAGGAAATCTATGTAAGATTAACAAAATTGATCATGTATTGAACACACATAAGAAAACACTGTTATTCTCCCTTTCTCCATCTCCCTTTGCTTTTTCTCAACTTTCTCCATCTCACTCGCCCGTTTCTCTTTTGCCACTACCTTAAAGACTACAAAAGCTGCGCTGGTAAAATAGAAGTGCCCCGTCAGGTTTAAATCATCATCACCTTCTGTTTTGGCTGTAGGTCAGGGTCCGGGGGCTTCTGGGATGGCTTCTGGGTCCGGACCCGGACCGCAGTCTGCCTGTTAGTGACCTATGTCATACATGCTTTCTCTACAATATTGAACTGCAAGTTCATATGGAGCGTCTTAATCCTGTCCCAGATCTGGTACTGCTGTATCTCTTTATCTTCTGTGATCTGGTACTTTAACAAAAGTTCTGTGAATTTTTCTTCAACATCAGTAACCTACGTGAATAAATGTGCAAAACAAAAATTGGTCATCTTCTATTTGCTGATGGAGAACTTGCATGTGTTTATATTGTTGCTGGTGACCTCTGAAGCTGTTTTTCATGAAGTCGCTTGAGAAAGCTTTAGTGTGAAGAATTCTCTCTGTCCAGCTCCTGTTGAATCCTTTGCTCACGTTACAAACTTTACAGAAGTCTTCTCCCCTCCTCTTCCTGTCTCTGATATTCATCCTCAGTAATTTCTGTTCAAAGACATTATCAGACACCACAGGATTAGAAATAATTTACAGATTACATGTAATATACACTGTATAAACTGTGGAATAGAAAATTAAATAGAGTAAAAAAGGTGTGCATCTTCTCATGTGTGAATATGTATGTAATTGGGATGTAACGGTACACAAAATGTATGTTTTGGTATGTACCTCAGTTTTAAGTCACAGTTCGGTTAAATTTTGGTACAGTACGGGGGAAAAAGTGAACAGAGCAACACAGTGGTGTTTCATTACTGAATGAATCCATGTTTTAATGTTTTAAATCGAGAGCAGCCAATGATTCAGTGACCCATTCATAAAGAAAGATCAGTTGAATGAATGTCTGAATGATTGAATTAATTAATCTGCACAACGTGTAAAACAATAATTTAATTTTAATTAATTAATTAAAAAATACGAATGCAAAATTATTGGAGTACAATGTAGTCTTTAACTGGTACATTTGCATTGGCCTGGCTAGATTTGACAACAGATTAATGAAAATTAAAGAGTTACAGAGGAGATTTTACAAAGCTATATAATTTAATATTACTATAAGAATATTTTAAATATAACATTTTGAATATAGCAACATGAAAATAAAAACAAAATTATAAATTAAATATGAACGTAAAAGCCATTGTGGTATGCTAATTTTTTTCTTTTTTTTTTTTTTTTTAAATTGTTGTATGAATGCATGCTGTGCCATCATGGTGATTTAAGCAGTCCATGATGTGCCATACAACATGCTAACATATGACAACCTTGAACTCAGTTAAATACTTAATTTAATACTTGTTTAAAAATAACAGCTGTTTTCAAAGTAAAAATCATACTAGAAAAGAAAGGTTTCTACATTGTGTGTGTTTGATAAGATTATGCTAATTTTAGACATTTATTTTAAATCATTTTAAATAATTATGCTATTTCTGAAAGGACTTCAGTTAATGTTGTTAGCCCAACTACGTTTTTGCATGCTAACTAACATCATTGTTGAAGTGAAGTTATTAAACGTAATTTCAGGGGAGTACGCCCATCTAATCTTCCAATTATAACAAGGTATAAAAACCAGCCACGTTGTTGTTTCGGCATCCCTCTTCCTGCTTTTTGTAAATTCTGTTATGGGGCAATCAGAGCTGGAACAGAATATCCTCTCTGAGCCCCTCTATAGCAGACAGGAAGCCAAACCTGTTTACCACTTACGCTAAGATTATATGGGCACTCGAACTCGTCAACCTTACCTATGCCTTAGAATTCATGATTATTTTTAAAGTGTTATTCATTTTTTGATTCATTTTGATTTGATTTGCTCAATATGTTTTCGATCTTTGACCACGTTGTTTGCTATTCTGTTCATTTTTTTATATGAAGAGTTAATTTGCAAAAAACGATAAATGGCATTTTTTTAAAAAATGAATTGACTGCTGTGCGTTATTCTCCACATATAGCATCTTCTGAACGGGAAAAGCACGGGATTAGTATTATTTAGGGACCTCTAGTTATTTGTAATAATCACGGAAGCCGTCTGTTATCTTAATCCCGTGTGAATCAGTAATGTTTGCAATTTGTAAAGTAAAAATTCCCCCGCAAATTAGTCCTGTGCGAATCGGCATCTCTGTGATTTGGCGGGTCGTTTATCATTTTTTCAAGGTTTTTGTTTTTTGTGCGTCTTTTTATTCATCTTTTGCGAAGAACTAAGTTCTTGTTGGAGTGTTTTGATAGTATTTTGGGTGCTGGGTCATATCGCTATACACCATATACAGCTATACAATTTGCAGAAGCTGAAAACTATCAGAAGAGAAAAAACAGAAATAATGATTAGATGGATGACATGTACAGCAGCATGCAGTAAGACATTCTTCTGTTTATTATTTGAAGATACTGTCGGCAGCTCTGTCATACAGCTAGACCTATAATGACAAGACATTTCAAAGCAATAGCCTATCCAAAATAATGCACAATCATGCGAGGGGGTGTCAGGATTCTGTTTTGTCATGTCTTTTATTTTGTAATTGTCATTTGTTCTGTTGTAGTTCTTGTCATGGTCATTGTAGTTTTTGTTAATTAATTCCAGGTGTTTCTTATATCAGGTAGGCCTATTTAATCATATGGATGTCTAGAGCCTTCATGTTCAGTGTCATGGTCAAGTGATGGATACCTCTCATGTTTGGAGCAAGTAAACATCTTTTATCTGCATATAGATCCAGATTGTTTGTTTGTTTCTTTGAGGCCACATCACAGGGGGTAATTTCTAAATCACACGATGTCCCAGATAATACTAATCCCATGCAAATAGGGCTAAAGCTGACTACTAATTTATAATTTAGATTCCTCCAACTCCTTGTACATCATACACATCTTAAAACAGCAAAGAAGAAATAAATCTGGAATGGGACACAAAGGTACACATGGGTGTGATTTTCAGGGGTGAAAATACTATTGGTGCAGAACTGATGTTTGTAGGAACTTACCATTGGGACGGTAATGAGTGACACCATCATTGACGCAGCGCAACGCAATCTTGCAATTGTCGGTTTCAAATATGATAAAAGTGACATCATTGCAGTAGATCTGGTTATTGGTGTCAAACTCATACTTAAAACATTCACATTTCTGATTTTCATGTCTGAAGTGGATGTTGCATTTGACCTTACGGTCCTCCTTATATGACGTTGAACAGCCAGCATCGATGCGTGTAAACTGGGGAGCAGAATTATATATCAGTTTCCATCAGAAAAGCATTATAGAAACTAACATGTAAAGAACAGACTGACATTGTTTTGAGACATTATTTCATGCTCTCAGTTATTATATGGCTAATCAAAAGACATGTTAACTAGGGAAAAAACTATTAAGCAGAATTTAAAGTATAGAATTAAATAATCTTGTGTAGTGAATGGACCAAAACTTCTTACCCCGATGTTCTGTGTGGCAAATTGCCACGTATCAGAAGTCTGATTGATGACGTAAACTGTAACAAGCTTGGCACCCATTATTCAGGATATTCTGTAACATTAAAACAGTAAACATTGGTCAGTATTTAATAGTGATGCAAAGTAACTAAAAACAAATTGAACAGCATTAATTATGGCCAAATCTTCTGACACTGCCAGAATTTCATCTGAAGTAAAATTTGATCGCAACGGTCATTAATCGGCTGTTGGTGAACAGTCCTGCAGTGTGACTTCTCCTACGATGAAAGTCAAATTGTCTTCGTTTTTCAAGACAAGCCATTATCAAAATTAACACAAGAGATGTCTTTGTTAGCCACCATTTGAGTCCCATGAGTAATGCAGCTCACAGTCACCGAATGTGTGTGGGTTGATCATGTAAAACGCTAGACGAGTTTTCATGTGCGTGTCCATTTTTAACGCGTCTTGACTGTCGTACAGTCTGACATAAATGACAGCTGAGATCCCAGTGTGACATGAGGATCATGAACATACAGTCTGACAAGCAACCATCATAAAGGACTGTTATAAATCACAGTGTGACCCGGCTTTAGGTCGTTAAAATGGAAGTACATTGTTGGCAAATGCAGCAGCTATAAATGACTCTAAATCAGCAACACTGTCCAGTTTTAACATCTTTCTGCCTGAGTCAGTAATCTAATTAAATTAAATCAATTGTATGTTAAGAATTTTAAACTAATAACTTCAAAACATACAAGCAAGTAGCAAATAATAAAGAGGAGCAATGAACATATTACAAGCAATAAACAAAGAGTGTTTTCAGTATTTAAGAGTATCTGAACGTTTTCTTTCTCATGTTTACTGTCGTTTGTTACATCATAGACAGCAGGAGATCTAATGAGTTGCATTCACACACAGATCTCTTGAAATATGATGGAACAATATTCTTAAGTGCTATCGAAATGTCAGAAATGCTGTTGTCTGATAAATGAATAAATGAGAATATGAAATCAAACCTGAAAGTTGTCCCAGAGTCTCTTGATCTCCTAAATAAATGTTCTTTGCCGTCACTCGATGTCTGTATAACCTGCGCAACTGAAGATGAGACCGTTACTGAACAGTATGTGTGATGCTGTAATGGTACGTTATGTTGGGTCCTTAAATATAGTTGGTAATGATGAGGTAATCATGAGGTTGATCTAATGCTATGCAGTGATATCAGCCAATCAGGAGACAACCAAGGTCAGCTCTGTTTTTCCAGTAAATCCCATGGGATATTGGAAACAGCAGTCTTATAAAATGAAAGAGAAACTTTTGAGGAAAACTGCATTAGGGTGACAGATGTAATGTGCATGGTCATTGATGCTTCTGAGAGGAAGGACAAAGATGTCTGGTTGCTTTCAATGACACTCCAGAGAAAGTAATCTGGTGTGTATAAAGAGTAACACTGTAGTCTTAAGTGTGTCAAAATTCTAAGAATGACATAATTTTACTCTTATTCCTATAAGTGTGATTAATAAAGGCTCTTAAGTGTCAAGACTTGGTCTCAACTCCTAAATTATTTGAGAGAGCTGTAGAGTCTCCTAACCTAGTTCAGAGTATCAAGATGGCAGCAGAGATGAGGAAACACACGCTTTCCAATGAAGATATGAAATATGATGACATGGAGTAGATATAAACTTGATTGTCAATTCATTTAGTAACTGACCTAATAAGACATTTAATAACATTAAATTTAATAAATATTACTTAAACAATAATTAACACATTTAATACATTTTAATACATTTAACGACTTTGAATACACTTTTTATAACTTTAAATGTAATAACTTCTCCCACTCTGCAAATCAATGCTCTAACTGTGTAAATGAAATAGTAATTACTTTTTTGGTAACTGTAAAAATGCAGCAGTGCACCAGTGATGACTTGAGCACAACAGTTTACAGTAAACGGGCTCATAAATCGTACTATTGCTAAATTTACCACACCAAACATAGTGGACAAAATTGATGTGCAAAGGTTTTTTTATGACCCTACAATTTTGCTTAAACCATCAAAATATGAGGAAAATATTTATATTTTTATGCAAAGGTATTTATCTGACAATTTTTTGGCAAAAAAAAAAAAAAAAAAAAACAGAAATTACAGCTACAGGTTTCAGAAATACCAAAAAGCTCAGAAAAAAACACTTGACTACAACATGATCAGTTTTTAATATTTCATTGGTACTCTTTTTTTTTTCCCCGCATGTGTTCATAATTTCTTTGTATGACAGCCTAGCCAAAAATAATGTCTGCACAAATTCATGTTTCATTTCATTATCACACATTAAACAACTGACTCCAAGCACAGCTACACAACATGCTTACATCTTTTAACACATTTTTAAAAAATATTTGTATTATATTGTATTATATTAAGTTGAAGATGTCAATTTTCCTAGACTGGACATCACATTTGGCCACTACTCTATAGCAGTTCATTGACTTTCCAACTGACCATCAAACCATGTGGCAAAAGCAAGACAAAAAGTTTCCACACCATCAGTACTAATTTGTGATAATTTTGCACAATGCAAAGCTATTTTAAAAAATAAATTCAAATATTAAAATATTTCAGTATCTTTTTAAATATTTTTTTAATATTAACATCAGATGCTTGGCATTGTGCTTCTGTGTCTTCACCCTTGCAGGCTCGCTATTGGCTGATTCAGAGGTTGAGGGCGGCCATTTTAAGTTGACATCATTGTAGTCCTTAGTTCACAACACTTAAAGGGATAGTTCACCCAAAAATGAAAATTTGATGTTTATCTTCTTACCCCCAGGGCATCCAAGATGTAGGTGACTTTGTTTCTTCAGTAGAGCACAAATGATGATTTTTAACTGCAACCGCTGCCGTCTGTCAGTCAAATAATGCTTTATAGTGTATAATAATCTTATAATGTCAATGGAAACACCATCTATAAGAGTCAAAAAAACAAATCCAAATTAAACACTGCGGCTCGTGACGACACATTGATGTCCTTAGACACGAAACGATCGTACAGTATTTATATAATTTATATAACAGTATTTATATAATTTTTTACCTCTAATACACCACTATGTCCAACTGCCTTGAGCATCCAGTTAGCGAGGTCAGAAAACACATTCTTATGACGGCAGTGATCTCTCGCGCTTTGCTTCAATGAGTGCGAGACATTACTTCTGTTGTCAGAGCGCGATCAGACCTCACTAACTGGATGTTGAGGGCAGTTGGACATAATAGTGTTTTAGAGGTAAAAAAAAAACATCCGATTGATGGCAGGTCAACCGGATTCCTTTTTTTCCAAGACCTTTTACCCATCTACAGAGCCCTGATTTCTTTTATCCTTTTCCCTGTGTTCTTCCCTCTGTTTTTCCATCATATCCATTTCTCATCATTATTGACTAATTTATCGATTGTGTTTGTAGGCAACATGTTGAGTGGAAGAAAAAATTAAGAAAGAAACTGAAGAAGAAAGAAGAGGCTGAAGAAGAAAATAGAACAAGTTCAGGAAGGACTGCACAAAGAAAGAAAAATACAAAAAGAGGAGCCAACATTTAAAGAAGCATTTCGATTCACCATGGTCAAAGGTGAATGAGCAAACAGCAAATTGGTGTATGTTGGTGGAAAACCAGAGCCTGTGTGCTTCAGTACCATCTCCCCCTGCAGACATAAAGGACAACACCTCAATCTAGTGCTGGATCACCTTCAGGCCACACATCCAAAAGTGTCTGTGCGAGCCTTAAAAAGAACTGCTGACATGATGGTGGCAAAGGAACGTAATATCCCAGGTGAAAAAAAGTACACTTCTATAATATACTTAAAGTGCTCTTTTAGCACACTATGGGTTCAAATGTACTATACGTGGTATCTACACACATTTTTTAAATATAGAGATATAGAGTATATTAAAAGCACATTTTAGTTCATATTTCACAGTGTCTCAAAATAGCACAGTCGAGTACACTTACATGTTCTTAAGATTATCTTAAGAAAGTACTAAAGAAGAATGTTTAGTATATTAAGTACAAAATTAGCGCACGAAAATAGAGCACTTTAAGTGTAATATAGAAATACTTTTTTCACCTGGGATTCTGGATGCACACAAGCTGTTCAAGGCCTTGACCAAGACAAACACGACAGTGAAACTGTTCTTTGTGAAGAGTGAGGATGTTGAGAGTGCAATGGAGAAAATGCCAAAGCAAATACCAGCAGTCCCCAGAACAATGAGAATCCACCAGGTGATTACTCTGGCTCCAGGTAAACTGATACACCATGATGTCAGCTGCATGTGTGCAACTCGGGAGCAGTTTAACTGCAAGTGCTTCAACACACAGTGTTTCAGTTTTGGCCAGAAAGTACCAGCTGCTGTGCCACAGCCAGACAGTGAGGGGAATTCAGTGGGGAAGTCCAGAGCTGCTTGGACGGTGGTGCATGTTCAGATATGATCAAGAGCTGTATCCAGGCATCATCCTTAGCACAGATGAAACGCATGTCCAAGTGAAGTGTATGCGTCATGTTGGGCCAAACCAATTCTTCTGACTGGCTCAGAATGATATCCTCTGGTACCTGATCTTGAAAGAGGTGTGGGCCAGACATTGAATTACCACGAAGTGTGTGCACATGCACACACACACACACACACACACACACACATATCAAAAGAGCACATGTAGCTGTATTTGTCTCTTCAACCCCGTCACACCTACAATTTTATAATTTTTTTGTTTGTTGAACTCGGTCTGAAATGTTCAGAGCAATAATAAGAATACTGATTTTAGTTCATCAAGCCACATCTTTGATAAGGATCATTTCAGGATTTAGTAAAGCAAAAGTGTGAGATTTTATGTAACTTTTATATTTGCAATTAGTGTGAGGGACATCTAATAGGAAAATGTTGATTTCATTACAAATACATCTTAAAATCATATTCAGAGAGCTCCTATAGTGTCTATAATGGGGTTAAAGACTAATAGTGCCCATATCTCAAAATAATGACCAATAGTAATAGGGATTTGATGCCTGAGGTGGGAATATTTAATTAATGTTGTGGGGTGTTCAGAAAATTAACACATTTTGGTAAAAAAAAGTCCAAATTGTGCCGAGTTTGTAGAATGACTCATTGACGACAGAAATTTTACTAACTGTAACTAACTGCAACTACATGTCAACTCTCATTAGAGTATTAGTAGACTGTCTGCGGTGCTGACGTTACTGTCTCGAGTGCAGGCAAGTGACAGTTCTCGATTTCATCGTTTCATATGATTTGACTGTAACTGCATATAATAAAATGATGTGTGGAAAAGAAACTGTCGGCAGTCTTAGTGAGTTTGATCCATGGGTCAAAGACATTTAGATGTCCACATCATTAGAAATTTACTAAAGTGATTTTATATACATAGAAAGCACATTAAATGCAAGTGAATTGTCTACTTTTAAGGTTTCAAATAAGTTTGGGGAGAATAAAATGGCAAAAATTTGGGTGAAATAATGTAATCAGAGCAACACTTATAATTGTATAAAGATTGAAACAACATACTTAATCTGACCTGTACATATTAAAATGTATAAAAGAAAAAGTGAGCAAACAAAATTGTATTGTATTGCTGACAAATAGGCAAAGTAGTGGTAGTGGCAAAGTTTAAAAATGTAAAATTACAAGTAATTAGCATTTGGAGTAAAAGTAATCAGTCTTTAATATGGCATAAATAGATTTTTTTTTTTTGTAAATATCCCTGACAAGATCGTTACACTGAATGACATTTTAGTGGGTGTCTTCTGTAAATCATCATAAAAATTTATGATATTTAAACAGAAAAGTTAAACAGGACCCATTCTGATGTATTGAAAAACAACAACAACAATTCAAAGCTGTATTACACTTACTGTTTTCATGCTTGAAAACCCTTTTTCGTCTTTGACCCTCATACATTAATAGTTTGGGTGTTATTAATTACATGATGCACTGCTGCAGTTCATTTTACAGTTTCCCCTGCTTTGTGTTGATTATTAGGGACAAGAAAATTGATTATTTGACATTTTAGTAATATTTGAAAGAATGAGTGAGTTTAATTTGTTGATCGGCGATGAATCTGCTACAGTGAATGAGCACTGCTATAGTTTATATCACAACACTCTCCAACAGCTGAATGCTAAATTTAATTCTCTTGAATTTAATTCTCTTCTAGTCAGATTAGAATATCTTAGTTTTATATATCACTTGTGATCGCATTTTTCTAAAGATATAGCAAGACATGAAGTCTAACAATAACAGCACTGGAAACGGCCACAGGTGTCTTTACAGTACCGAGACTAGCGACTTGCAGCAACAGTTGCAACTCAGTTATGATTTTTCTTTCAGAAAACAAGATGTAATATCTTACGTCATTTTACTTATCTAGTAAATGCTTATTTATAAATTTTAAGATATTTGGACTAAAAATAAGACATTTTTTTTGAAGACAAGATCTGTCTTTGGCTAGTGGTGTCATCATTAGAAAACTACAAAATTACATTTAAAATTTGATTCTAGCACAACGTTTTATGTGTAGACATGAAAATATGAATATCAAGTTATGTTTTTTTTTTTTTCCATTTTGGTTTTGGTCTGTCAGCCATCCGTGATGGAAGATGGCATCATCTATCGTCCAAACCTTAAAAAGCACAATAATCCGTGCAAGAGACGCTGTTTCCAACTTCAACTTCTGTGTGTGCGCTCTGAAATGAACAGCAACTAGACAAGAAAATTATACTATATACTAGGTATCAAATACACACAAAAATGCTGTATGTCAAAATGACCAGCATGGAGAGTATTCACTTAAACACAGTTTATGTCTTAAATGGGCGTAAATAGTTGGGAGGAAATATAATGTGTATTGTTAGATCTGCATTTGGTCTTGAAGTGGCAGCAGTCTAAAGCCTCATTTCTACAGAGCGGTACAGTTCAGTACGGTACGCAATTTTTTCCATTTCCATTGTCAGAAATTGTGAATGGTACCAAAATCATGAACTGTACCACTTCTTTGGGACCCTTCCCCTGGGGTACCTAGCACAATAGTCCGGTAGTAAAGGGTGGAGCATTCGTTCTGAGCATTCTTTTTTTTTATTTTTTACTGAACATTCCTTTTGTTTATTTTTTTTGCAGGACCTCTGTCAAGAACATAAAAAGTAAAAAAAAAAAAAAATTGTCATGTGGCGATATGTCCCTGAAGGCCATGCGTCATTTGATTCACAACTCGCTTGCCCAGGATTCTCTCATTACCGTGGACTGTATAGTGTCATACGGTGCTTAAAAATAAAAAAAGTGCTTCTCATGAGCACCGTCCACAAAGAGGCAACAATCAGTGAGCGTGAGAACAGGAAGCCTCAAATGATTTTGGATTACAACTAAACAAAAAGTGGGGTGGACACTCTTGACAAGGTATTTGCTACTTTGTATTTATTATTATTGTGATGGTTAAATTCTATTCTAAGCTAAATAGCATATAAACTGAATTGAACTGTCACTAGATGACAGCAGATATACCAAATTTTAGTGTATGTGTGTGTGCAATATTCCAGATTGTTGCAACTTATTCATGTGGGAGGAAGACGGCTCGCTGGCACTCTTCTATAATATGCTTGATGTGTCTGCCTATAATGCATTTGTGCTGTGGAGGGAAACTTTGAAGTGCCCCAAACTTCAAGAGGAGTTTTTTTCTGGAGGAGCTAGGGAGAGCGCTGGTGTCCCCCTATGTAAAATCAAGGCAGTATGGCCCACGCACACCAGCCTCTCTGCTCCTCTTGAGAAAACTGCAGGAAGATGATGAAGAAGCAGCTGGCCCCTTCACAGCAGGTCCCTCCACGGCTGATCCCTCCACGGTTGGTCCTTCCTTGTCTAGTTCCTCAGCCAAGAGGAAAAGATGCCCAAGATGCCTTGCAAGAAATGCCAAAATCCCGTTTGCAAAAGACACTGCATTCTAATCTGTGACCTCTGCTACAATCCATTGGGTAGTTATCTAGAGTTACTACAGTATGTAGTTAGCATATAGTTATTATAGTAGTTAGAATGTATAGTATTTAATTATAGTATGTAATTATAAATATAGTATATATAAAATATAATATAAATGTACACATTGTATATAGTGAGTATAGTAGTTTCTCTTTAATTACTGTAGCTTTTTGTTCGTTGTTGCGGTTTCCTTTTTTACTGTTCACTGTTTTGTTACTGTTCACTGACTTTCACACAAAATAGACATGTTCATTATAAAATGTTTACATATTGTTAAAATTGAATGAACTGCATTTTTTTTTTTTTACAAATTCTGACTCAAAAAAATGGGTAACAATATGCTTTCTTGTGTTCTCTTTCTAACACAATGTTTAGGTTTGACTGTAATCATAGTGCAAAAACCAACACTTAAAATCATTCTAACAAAAAAAAAATCTAAAACTTGATAAGAAATAGTCTTTGAGAATGTCTAAATATATGCAAGAATGAAATCAATCACTAATTTCCGGCATGCACTATGCCTATAATGTTACTGTTTGATGGGGAAACGCAAGCCGGATCAGATTTTACCATCCCAAATCGTACTGAACTGTACTGTACTGTCCTGTACCGCTCAGTGGAAACAAGGCATAATAAACAATTGCCAATTGCACCATTAATGTGAATCAAACAACAAAAAAGCAACGAGAAAATTGCTATAGCTTTAATAAGCAATAATCTCAATTTATACAGTGAAAACTAAGTAGTGTTATTTTACATTTGATTACTTTATTTTTGTTGTAGGCCATATTACTTACCTAAACAGTAAAGTTAATAGATCTTCCTGAAATTAAAGCACTGTTTATTACATTTGTATCTGTTTTTTTTTTTGTATATTTATTGTATGTGTTCTGCTCCAAGTTTACTTGTCAGTTGTATAGTTGTGGCGCCCACCAGTGGCAGTTTTCTAGAAAAAATAAGTGATCACATTGCTCATGCACTCACCTCAATTTTCGGATGCCATCCTTTGTTTTGAGTTTTTAAAAGCATCATTTTTTTACTCTTAATTCATAACGTACCCAGCACCTTATTAAACGTCAAATAATAAGATGAATCCTGACTCATCTGTACTTTATGGATGGAGTTTGGCTGGCTGTTAAATTGCATTGGTAGATGCAAGGAGAACAGTTCACTGTGTATTTGGCCATTTGTTTGTACTTTGTTTCTTTGTTCTTGTTCTTATTGTATGTATCTAAAACAAAAATACCCACACACTGGTCCATTTACATGTTTTCATTTTGTTAAAAACATTATTGTTTCTTTTGTTATAATTATTTTTCATTGCAGATGTATTAAGCAATGTTCTTAATTAGTTAAATATAAGAAAAAGTAACCAACAAGAATACCACTGAAGTCACGGATCGTTAAGCAGTATTGATAAGAGTAGTAATACCATTAAAACCTTCATGATACCAGGGACTTCCAGGATGCCTCGTGGTGACTAGATGTGGTGGAAGTCGCTCTGTGAACTTTCTTTTGTTTTTTTCAGCAGTATTCATTTATTTTTTCATATATATGTAACGTAGTTAAAAAGGTTCAGGTTAAATCCTACTAAATGCGAGTATGGTACCACCTACTGTCACAAAGTGTACCTGCAGCGAATGCTAGTAATGACAAAGGATTATGGGTAATCCTCAAAGCAATGGAGGATTTCCCTTGAGGTAACGTGTCTATGAATGTCCGTGGAATAAACAATGTTAACTCACTTGAAAAGCATGTAAAAGTTAAGCTAGATTTATTTTGGTTGCTCTCAGGTATAGCTAGCTAACTTTAACATGATGCCGTCTTTCCAGACAGAGCATGCGCTGTTTATCCACATGAGATGACTACTCAATACCGTTTTCCTTTGTCATAAATGCAGGTATGTTACCATATGTTGTTATAAAGTGTTATAATGTTTGAACATAAGATTGAGGTATTTTATGCTGTTTGTCTGCCTCCAGTATGTTGAATTGTAACGAAGTTACATCATTGTTTACACATAACTGACTGTTAAAATGGAAAGGTAACTGTAGGAAATCTGTGTAATTACATAGTTTTATGTTGTTTTCCTCCTTGCAAGATTAAGAGGGACAATTTGATGTGTTTTAATTATTTTGTTTATGCGAGTTTAAATCCACTATACGATCAATGTGTCAACTGTATTTTAATTTTGTGAAGAGCTTTAAGAGTAGTACTTATGGGTAATCCTCAAAGCAATGGAGGATTTCCCTTGAGACAGAGCATGCGCTGTTTATCCACATGAGATGACTACTCAATACTGTTTTACTTTGTCATAAATGCAGATGTGGAATAAACCTGCTGTTACCACAAACCTGACGGTGTCAGAGAGAGTATATCAGGCAGAAGACATAACACGGAGGTCACACACACACACACATATATATATATATATATATATATATATATATATATATATATATATATATATATATATATATATATATATATATATATATATATATAAAATGTGACTGTGTGTGTAGATGGAATAGATTCACTCGGAGAACAGGTGGATGGTCACTCAGGGTTGCTTTACTGTATCTGTGACACGAGAAAACTGGGAAAACAGGACCAAATGGCTTATCAGCAAACAGCATATAGCACATCAATGTCGCATACAACGAGCTACGAGACTCTGATTATATACATTTTAACTCAGTGATCGTGAACATATAGTGGGAAAAATTCTAAATAAAGCATACATCCATTAAAATAAAATATAAAACACTAATACAGACAATTCACATTAATACAGTGAAAATATAAACTCAAGTAACCATCATTTTACATATTTTATATAAATGAAATAGAAAGAGATTAACGCAGCCGTTAGATGGTGCAGTTACACAGCAAAGAGCACGTGCGAGACGATACAGCACATGTGCTAATAGCTAACACTCAGCTGGGGCTAATATTTTAACACAGAACATGACAAAACTCGATTAAAACACATACCTGGGAAAACAGCACCAAATGGCTTATCAGCAAACAGCATATAGCACATCGATGTCGCATTTAACGTCTTAAATGCAATAAACAGAAGTTTGGAGATTACAATCAGGCCAATTAACACACTCTTCATCGTATAGTCACAAATAACACATATTTGACTCAATTACCACAACTAGGACTTAACAGACAAAATTAGTAACCTTTTGTGTGGTTTATAGTTCAAACTTGGGCTTGAAAATGATCCAAACTTATTATTATGACAGAGCAAACATTTATGTTACCAGCAGGACGAGCTATGAGATTCTGATTAAATAGCTCCGCCCCGCAATATCATGTGCACTAACGCGAGTGACGTCACAGCCAATGGAGAGTTTCCCAATTTATGCTGAATTTAACTAACATTATTTTTAAACTCCGTTACATTATATATATATATATATATATATATATATATATATATATATACACAGAATAATCAACTCTATTAAACATTCATAAAGAAGAATGACAAAACCAGGAAAATTAGGGCAAAACATGAAATGCTGACTGACAAGGGGAGTGAGCAGACATGTATCGATTATTTTATCATTGACAACAAACTTATTCCTTTAGTAAAGTCTTTCTCTTATGATAGTATAGTCATCTCTGACCACACCCCAGTAATTCTCTGGTGGTTGTATG
This sequence comes from Chanodichthys erythropterus, assembly GCF_024489055.1. Taxonomy (NCBI): domain Eukaryota; kingdom Metazoa; phylum Chordata; class Actinopteri; order Cypriniformes; family Xenocyprididae; genus Chanodichthys; species Chanodichthys erythropterus. The sequence goes on along the minus strand of NC_090228.1, from coordinate 35,098,560 downwards.
ATTTCTCGTGTTTGGAGACTGAATGTTTTACTCTTATCATTTGGTTGAGTTTATCTCCAAAAAGATCTCTAGTTTTCTCGAGATGGACTCTATGGAAGGGATTTCTGTATCTATCCTTTGGGAAATGCTCAAAGCTTACTTGTGTGGAGAAATAATTTCTCGTTCTCCTATATCAAAACGTTGCGTGATTAAAAACTCTCTAGACCAGGGGTCGGCAATTAAGTTTGGCATCGGGCCAAAAATAATTTTCACCACTAGATAGTGGGCCAGAACATAGTCAAAGTATAATTTAAGAAATTAATTGAAAAATGCAACTAGAATTGCCTGTGACAGACTGTAACAGTGTCTTTTGTAACTGGTATTGAGCTGTTACTCTGTGTTAAATCCTCTAGTAGGACAGTCATTAACAAAAAGCCACTATTGTGTGGCAGTGTCCGGGTTTTACACTGGATAAATTAATAAAGCAGAGTAGTGACACGTAACCTGGCAAGTATCTTCATTCACCAACTTGCAACACAGACCGCCTTGCTAAAACACACGCATGTGGGAGATGAGAAATGGAAAAAAAATAACTTGAATAAGCTCATTAATGGCATGTTTGAGTCAAGCTCTTAACAAACTATGTTTTATTTCCTCTTTCCATACTGTGAATAATAAATGTGTAACATTTGAACTTGCTTGTTAGGCTACACAATGGAGCCTAACTTATTGTAATAATTATTTGACGTAGCCTACATTTACACTCAGAATTATTCCTTGGCATCCTCACGTACTAAACTGCATTTTTTTTAATTGTTTGCGTGCTGGAGGTGCGCTATTACGTCGTGTGCAGAGTGATGCTAACATTTAAGCTAGCTGGTGAAAGAAAATGGCACTTTCAAAGAGTCTAAAGTGGAAAGTTGTCAGGGAAAATAGGGCACACAAAGAAGAATGGAAAGACAACAACCGTCTGTTCCTGTCTCTTCCCGGACTACATTCCCCATCATCCTCTCTGCCAGTCACATGCACACACTCCACACTAATCACCACACCCAGCTGCAGCTCATTACCAGGACTATAAAGGACTTTCCCTCACACCACCTCACTGCAAAGTCTTGATTACCCTGTGTGTCAATTCCTGTGTTTATCCTGTGTTTATCCTGTGTTTATCCTGTGTTTATCCTGTGTTTATCCTGTGTTTATCCTGTGTTTATCCTGTGTTTATCCTGTGTTTATCCTGTGTTTATCCTGTGTTTATCCTGTGTTTATCCTGTGTTTATCCTGTGTTTATCCTGTGTTTATCCTGTGTTTATCCTGTGTTTATCCTGTGTTTATCCTGTGTTTGTTTATCCTGTCTGTATCCTGTCTGTATCCTGTCTGTATCCTGTCTGTATCCTGTCTGTATCCTGTCTGTTCCTGCCTTTGACCCTTGCCTTGTTATCCTGTTCCGTGATTGATATCTGCCTGCCGTTGACCATTGCCTGTATTCTGACCACAATTCTGCCTGTTCCTTGTGATTCCTGTTTGCTCCTGTCTGACCCTGCCTGTACGACCACTCTAACTTCAATAAAGCTCGCAGATGGATCTTACCATGAGTCCCGCATCGTTACACGTTTGAATAGTAGTTTTGTTTCTGATTTTGGTTGCCATTTTTAAAGCATTCACAAAAAAGCAAGCTTTTTTAGCTGAGCAGCCTATCATTTTCTGAACTTCTTTATATGTTTTCCCCTCTCTAATCAACTTTTTAATCAAAGTACGCTGTTCTTCTGAACAATGTCTGGAACGACCCATTTTACTCAGGTTTTCAGAGAGAAAAGCACAGAACAACATTTGCTGCCTTCGTCCTTAAATAAGGGACATTTGTTTAACATCAGTTCATAATTGTAATATGTGAATGCAAGTCAGATTGTATCTATAGATCATAGATTGAATCTATGGTTGTTGTAGCAATACAGTTAGTGACAATATAGTGGAACTACAGTGAAGAAATACTGATGAGGTGAGCAGATACTGCTTCTGAAGGATGTAAAAACATTTTGCAACATTTTATTATACGTATAGACAAATATTCATCATACAAAACTCAACAATGGCGGTACTCAAACATTTTAAATCAGAAGATCCATGTTGCAATGCATGCTGGGCAGCATTGTTGAGTTTGGCTCTATGCTGGTATCCTGCTTTTTGTTGATTGTCACCATTGCTGAGTTTGGTAGGGTGAATTTTGACGTCTACGTGTGGCAGTTCAAAAGTTCCCTTGCAAAATCATTTTCAGACACATCTGCTTATCTTTCCACAACTCTATTGAGTAACAGCAGCTCCTCTGTTAACCTCATGATTACTTCACTGGTCTGCACACTTAAAAAACAAACTCCAGCTGGTCCAAAACGCAGCTGCTAGAGTTCTTACTAGAACCAGGAAGTATTAGCCCGGTTCTGTCATCACTGCATTGGCTCCCTATTAAACATCATATAGATTTTAAAATCTTTAAAATCTTACTTACAAAGCACTAAATGGTTTAGCTCCCCAGTACCTGAAACCTAATTCACATTCACAAAAAAAAAATAAAAAAATTAATGCGCACGAAAAAAAAAAAAAAAAATCACAAAAAAGCAATTCACATGCAAAATAAAATTATATATTCATAAAATACATTTTACAAATTTAAAACACAATTCATAGATATACAACTGCGCAAAAAGTTTCAAATGTTTAAAATGTATATCCCTTTTTTCTGTTGCATAGGGATTATGAAATCTCTATTAAGGCTATCAGGGTCTTCCCTGCATGGTTGCGTGAGGGTTTCTTCACCGCATGGTCATCCAGATAAGACTGTAGAGTGACTAGCATTGTTCACTGCACTTTTTTTAAGTTATTTGTTAATGATTTAGATATTAGTGCACGTGTGGTGACCCTTTGTTTCTTTCTCTCCCCAGATGCTTGGTTTATCCTGTATTATTTCCAGGGATGGGTTATGATTTTTAACAATTTGGCCTTATGGTCCACATCTCTAAAAATTTTAACAGTAAAATAAACACTAGATCATCTATTTATTCTGATCTATTACTGATGATTGATTTGTTAATAAAACATTTTTAAATAAAGAAGCATTTACTAGATAAGTAAAATGACATAAGATGTTATATCTTGTTTTCTGCAGAAAAGAAAAGCGAGTTTTTGCTTACCCCATTGTCAAGAGTATTAGTAGACTGTCTTCTAATATCTGCTAACACTTTATTTTGATGCTCCCCAACAGACATTCTACTCACTATAAGTAACTTTAAAACTGTCAACTTATTCTACTAACACCTAACCTGAACAGTCTTCTAATAGTCTAATGAGAATTGGTTGACATTTAGTTTCAAAGTTACTTGTAGTTAGATGTCTTTAGTCCCATTTACACCACCAGTGACACGCAGCAAAAAAACATGATCCCATTCATTTTCAGTGGAGGGCTAGCGACTTCAAACGATCGTTGGCGGCAGAATTTAGGCCTGTCAAGCAATGTGAAGTTTAGAAATTTTAACTATGCAAATTAGCAGCGAATTTCGAGAGTGACAACCAATAGGAATGAAGACTGTCTGTGGACCTCATGTCACCATCTCGAGTGCAGGCAAGTGACAGTTCTCGATTTCATTGTTTCATATGATTTGACTGTAACTGCATATAATAAAATGATGTGTGGAAAAGAAACAGTCGGCAGTCTTAGTGAGTTTGATCCATAGGTCAAAGACATTTAGATGTCTGCATCAATAGAAATTTACTAAAGTGATTTTATATACAGTACATAGAAAGCACATTAAATGCACATAAAACGTCTATTTTTAAGGTTTCAAATAAGTTTGGGGAGAATAAAATGTCAAAATGAGGGTGAAATAATGTTCCATTGTCAATCAGTGTAACACTTATATTAGTGTAAAGATTGAAACATACTTATTCTGACATGTATGTATTATATGTATTAAAATATATAAAAGAATAAGTGAGCATACTAAATTTTATTGTATTGCTGAAAAATGGGCAAAACCTAGGATAGTAGCAAAGTTTAAAAATGTAAAATTACAAGCAATTAGCATTTGGAGTAAAAGTAATCAGTCTTTAATATGGCATAAATAGTTTTTTTTTTTTTTTGTAAATATCAAGATTGTTACATTGAATGACATTTTAGTGGGTGTCTTCTGTAAATCATGGTAAAAATGTATGATATTTAATTTTTGTTCAGAAAATAACCTAATAACCCATTCTGATGTATTTAAAAACAACAATTCAAAGCTTTATTACACTTACTGTTTTCATGCTTGAAAACCCTTTTTCGTCTTTGACCCTCATACATTAAAGGGATAGTTAACCCAAAAATGAAAATTTGAACATACATAAATATGTATGTATGGATGTTATCTGTTAAACCCACGTGAGATGTGTTGCTGTCACTCTTGGCCAGGACGCTCTTGTAAAAGAGATTCTTAATCTCAATGTGCTTCTTTTCCTGGTAAAATAAAGGTTATAATAATAATAATAATAAAAATTTGATGTTTATCTGCTTACCCCCAGTGCATCCAAGATGTAGGTGACTTTGTTTCTTCAGTAGAACACAAATGATGATTTTTAACTCCAACCGTTTCCGTCTATCAGTTGTATAATGCATGGCAATGGGAACAAAATCTATGAGAGTAAAAAAAAAAACACCTCATGCACCGGATGCCGTGCACACACTCAAGGCAGTTGGACATAGTGGTGTATTAGAGGTAAAAAATGATATAAATACTGTTCGGTTTCTCACACAAACCGATCGTTTCGTGTCTTATGACATCAGTGTGTCGTCACGAGCCACAGGGTTTAATTTGGATTTGTCTGTGCATGTTTTATTTACTCTTATAGATGGTGTTACCGTTTCAATGCATTATAAGACTGACAGACGGCAACGGTTGGAGTTAAAAATCATCATTTGTGTTCTACTGAAGAAACAAAGTCACCTACATCTTGGATGTGCTGGGGGTAAGCAGATAAACATCACATTTTCATTTTTGGGTAAACTATCCTTTTAAACTCCATCCGCAACATTTTCATATATGAAAACCCAAAACATTTTTACTTTTGTGTTTGTTTCAGATGGAGGACCCTTTGACAGACAATTCTAAGTCTGATTTAATTTAGGTACCTAATTTTAACTCTTGACTTGAGATCATCCACACATTAGATATGGGTTCATGGATATGGCAAGCAGATTTTATATTTAATGCTCTATAACTGTATTTTGATGACTCAATGCTATGTTGTGATATCTGCATTTAGAATTTGACTGGTAAGAAAGATAATTAGAGATACCTGTAATTCAGTTTGGGCTAATCAAAATTATATTTAAATTGATGGATCATAATGGAATCTGCTGTGAATGATGTACAATAGACCTCAGTCAGGTTGATGCCATATTTTATTTTTTATTTTTTTTAATGCAAATGAAAGCAAGGGATAGAAGTAAATTTAGAAGTAAAATTAAGAATTCAAGTTATATTTATTATATTTAACTTTTTATTTTTTACTAATATTAATTACTCATCTACCACTATCAAGTAAATTGTTGCATCATGTACACTTTAAACACTCCATAAAATAACATTTACTATGTCAACATCAAAACATATAGGCCACAATCATTATTTTGAGCTGTAACACTGAAGAAAGACATCCAATGTGCATCTAGTAACGTTTATTGAAGCAATTATTTTTCATTGGAATTTGCATACTCAAATTTTACATAATGGCATTGAGTTTATAGTATTGACTGCGCAGAGAACATTAAATTTTACTGCAAACACACATTAATATCCTGCAGGTGGAAATGTACTCCACTTGCTCACTTTCATCAAATTTCAATGTCTAATACATTTTTTGAACTTTTTTTACTTTTAAAAAGACCACACTGAAAAACAACCAAATAAAAAGACTAACAAAAAGCATGTGTTTATACCACTTGATTAAATGTTTTGCAAAATGTTTTAACTCCTTTCCATGTGTGCATTTTGGTCTAGTATACAGCACCTCCCTCAGTTCACAGCTTGAAAAATGAACTGGAGAAACTTAAGCACTAAACAGGGAATCATGAAAAAGTGTCTTCAGATACACGGTTGTGGAACCAGAACATAGAAACTTCCATGCCTGGTATCATACTTCTTGGGAATATGGCACAGAAAGCCATGTCGTGTGTTGAAAAGCTTCCCTACATATCCATTGCTCTTCGCACTATTGGGCAAAAAAAGCGAACATTAGACCACCATCACAGTTGTGACATGATTTTAATCTCAATAAAACATTTTTGATATGGGTTAATTTTTTTTTCAGTTAGTTTGCAAACATACATTTCATAAAAGTTTTGTAAAAATGAGTATTATGTATTGTATTTGTAATGGCACTAACCTACACACGTAGAATTTGACATGATTATACAAATGTGGAGCTCTTTCATACATGACCATGTCTGACTGTGTCCCCTCCATCCATTTCCAACCACGTCCGTTACACGGATCAACCAGAATCTGCAGATTAATACATTCATTTTGAAAAGATAAGAGGCAACATTTCCCTGACTACACATGCATTTGTTATCTGTAGTGTTTAAATATTAATATAATGTACTGCCCTAATGTACCTCATAGCTTTTATCCCAATACTCGCTCCAGTTCCATTCATACATGCAGTAGTGATCCTTTAGATATCCACTGTGCCACCCTTTGTCAGGTCCGATGGCTCTGCATACCACAAGTTGTGTTTTAGAACGAACAGCATCTGTAAACCACAAGGATTTATGGGTTAATCAAGCCTCATGATTTGAGAGTAGCTTCGTCTAGCTTGAAGATACAATACTCTTGTGTTAGGTGAGCACAAAGTGCACAAGAGCTTTTTTTCCCTAGATGATCTGGGCTGGATTTCCTGAAACCTTCTTAACTCTACTTCGTTCTTAAATTATTCCTTAAGCTGTACCTTAACGTAAATATGTTTCCCGAAACGTTCTTGCTTAAGTATACCTTCTGTGAGTCATTTAGTAAGGTTGATCTGGACCACTCTTAACTATACCTTATGACTGTTGATTCTGAAGCTGTAATACACCCAGTGTTCGATTAGGATTATGGCAAAGAATAAAATGCAAAGATTCACCGCTAAATTCAAATGTGCTTTAGTGCTGATCCAGAGACAGACACGCTCCGCGCTTGTTATGTGTCACAACTATTCTGTGTTTTTAACCTCATCAGGTTTATTTTAGTTTTCAGACATTTAAATACATATTTGAATTAAATAGGCTACTGCATAAAAAAGACATTTATAGTTTGTTAAATTCCATACACTGATGTCTACGGAGGCTGCAACAATAACCCTTTCAATTGTATAATTTGACAAAGTGTTTTATTTATATCAGATACACAATAAAGTTTACTCTATTCTTCTCCCAGTTCACCAGCCACATACTTTTATGTATTTCGTGGAAGATTTCGTATATCCGACAGCTCTGAATTGCCGTGCAAACTCACCGCGCAACAAAACGCATTCACTTCCACATATTTTACAATCGGAATATATCATAAAATTCATGATATAGTTAACAAGTTTGTGAATATTTTGAATAAAAAATGAAAATAAACGATATAAACGCGATACCTGCATGTCTGTCAGCTGCATGACGCGTCTCCAATAATTAAAACTTTGTTCTAAATAAAGGTCGCCTTAAACTCACGCTGATGGGGGCTCTAGCATCCCCAGAATATAGATAAATTACAATATGGATTTAGTTTGCAATTTGGATTACTTTTATAACATCCCATGAGTCCTGATAAATGCAATTTCTACTTCTGAAGTGCTTCTTTTTATAAAGAACACTGATTTCTCACATAATGCAGTGAAGCAGCCCCTGTATAGAGTGAATTATCGATTCTTGAGCCGTCGATATCAACCAATTCAAGGAGAGCTCCTGGTAACGTCGCACTTAAGAAGATATAGATATAAGCAACTAGATATGCCTAGACACGGTATATCTTCAGTTAAGGTATAGTCTTCATAGCACGCTAAGAAACAAAGTTATATCAGGAAACCCAGCCCTGTCCTACAGTTTTCTGTGCTTATCAGTGAATTTCATTGTAATTCATTTACATGATTTTATAATTACATTATTAAATGGGATCAGGTACGGAATGGAACTGTAAGAAGAAGTTCAGTCATAACGGTGCTGAAGTGCTTCAAGGTGTAATATTTGTGATGCTGTCTATTAATTTGAAAGCGTGGACTAAACATGTTAAAATTAAAGAATCAGCCTAATCTAATGTGAGTTTGTGTAAAGTAAAAGAGTTTTCATACTGCTAGGCACTCCTCCGGTCTGAATCCACTGGAGGTCCTGATTCCTGCAGCCCCGGTATGGGTCTCCTTTCCATGGGCTCACACAGGTGCAGCTCCTGCCGTGATTGAAGGAGGAGCACTTGGCGTTCACACCACACGGTTTGACCAGGCATGCGTCACGACATGTGCCGAAGGTACCAGTGCAGACCTCATTGTCCTTACAAACGCTGTTGTGTGTGCAGTCGTTACACTTGTGTGGTATGAAGGATGGGCAGGGTGGCTGTGAGCACTTGTACTCAGCTGGCTGAGGGTGTGTGGCGGAGCCCCAGCCGGACGAGCACGAGGCCTTGCAGACAGTGGCTCCACCTTCAGATTTACACTCGACTCGTCCGTTTACTTGCTCAGTGTAGCACACAGGTAGGGCACTCCACTTCCCTCCAGAGCACAACTCAATCTCAGGGAAGGGCTTGTATAATCCACCACATTTCATTTTCACCTGCTGCCCGGCTGTGCTGTGGTAGGACTTCTCGCAGTAGTTGTTCTGAAGATCTGCAGCCATTAGAGGGCCACATCCATTATTATTGTAGAGTTTCCACTGCTGTAAGACATTCTTCTGAAATAACTTCCGAACAAAATCAATGTTCTCTGATTTTTCGGTGACAAGTAAGTATTTTGACCAAGCCAAAACAGCTTCCTTTTCAAGGGCAAACATGTAGCGCACAAAATAATCAATCTTGTCACTGTAGTTTTTTGAGCACTCTTTTATCTCACCAGACTGACTTTGTGAGTCCTGGACCAGCGACTTGCGAAACATATCCAGAATATTTTGTTTGACTCCAAATCCAGTGCCCATCATCATGTCGTGAAAGCCTGAGAGATAAAATTGAAAAGAGTGTCCCCCTGTGAACTGAGCTCCAACTTCAGAAACGTAGTGGCGTTGGGTTATTGCATTGTTTTTAAGTTGAGAATGTAATGCATTGATGTAGCGAAACTTCTCAATCACAAGGTTGTATTTCACAAAGATTTGTGTCCACTTGATGTCATCTCGGACAGACTCAACTATTTCTTTAGTGTAATCCTTTAGATCCTTGATGCTAAAATAAATTGCTGTCAGATCAGGGACTGGTTTATAGACCATGCCATCGATTTCACCTTCAAGAGCTGCATAGTCAATAATACTTTGGATGCTTTCCTCACAAGCTGGACCGTGGAACATCTTATGGCACTTACAGAATCCTTGTGTGGTGTCCTTGATGGGTTTACATTCTCCATGGTTACAATTCACGTCTGAGCAGGGAGACTTCAAACTATTTCCTTTGAGAAAGATATTAAAATCTCTGAAGATGAGAAGTTCTGGTTTACAAACCAGCTCAATATCCGCCACATCTGTCTGTGCATAATCTGATGGTTTTGTAACAGCATGAAGAAAATGTATGTGGGTGGTAGCTTTAGCACCAAACTTGCTGAGCAGCTCATCCTTCATTGTTATACACTGGAAGTTACTGCTCAAACTTAACATTTCTTTTTGCAAACTGGATTTAATACTGTCCTTAGTGTTTTGATCAACAACAGAGCCCTTTTCTTGATGAATTATGTGAACTGATGTCTTTTCTTGAGCATAAAAGTTAATTGACTGTCCAAAGGTAAACTCATTTTTAACATCATTTGAGTGGGCAATTACTATCCATTTGAACCAGTGGAACTTGCTTTCCAAATGTTTCTTAATATCTGTAGCCAGCTTTTCAGTACTTGAGAATCGTTCAGTGCTAAGTTTCACAGCGTCCTTTTGAGCCCATGTCTCAAAGTCATTGGCACACTCAATCAAGGCATCCTGTATGGCTGATAAAGTGTTGGACAGTTGTGTAACTGCTTCTTGTGCCTTTACCTCAGCATCATAGCCCTTTAGTTTGTAATAAAATACATTTAACTTTAGTCCTGAGACCATCAGAGTAGTGAAGTAGGTGGAGTATTGCACCAGGACATTAAAGTCACCATTGGATTTCTCAATGATGAGCTGTAAGAGATTCTTATTTAAGCTGACAGGATTGTTCTCAGTGATGTATCTGTAGAAATTAGCAACACTGTTTTCTGTGCCAGTGTTTTCATAGAAAGTGGTGAACCTCTCAGCCAGCCTGGTCTTCTGTTCCTCTGTGGAGGCAGCAGGAGCGGTCGTTATGAATTCTGTTAACTTGGCCCAGGAGTTCTTGATCACATTCTCATCTTTGCCATAACTGCTTGCATAGTTCGTCCATTTCATTTCTGTTTGCAGGGTTGAAATTTGAAGGGAGAGAGAGTCGAGTTTACGGTTGACTTCTGCAAATTGTTCCTTCATGAACTCAAACATTGGATTTGATTGTGGAATGAATGCGAGGATGAAGCTAATTAATGCGCCGATAAAGCCAAAACCTGCTGCGACTTTGCCAAGAGAACTAAAGACTTGGAGGACTTTGTTGACTGTGTTCCTTTTTTCTGAAATGATTTCAGCCACATCATTGACCCGTTGGATGAACTCTTTAGACAATGCCATGCCCTTCTCCACTTGACTGACTTGTTTCATGCTAATTTCAGCTGTGCAGAAACAGCTGTATAGAAGCAGATAAAGGATAGTGAGGAAAGTCTTCCCAGTAGCCATGACAGCTTAACCTGTTAAAAGAGGATACATTGAATGTGTAATTAGAAGTATTGAATGGCACTGGCCTGGTGTCATCTGCTTTTAATTCCACACACTCTCCTGTTAATTCCTGTTAAAGCTACACTACAGAGGATTTCTTATTTTTTGACCCCAAATCACTAAGGTAAACATACAATAATGATTTACATTTAGAGCTGTTGGTTTGATTTGGAGCAAAATAAATATAAATCATTACGTCCATGATTTGTACAACACATTATATAACTCGATAGTATTTATAGTAATGTCTGCTCCCAGAGGGGGATGGTTTCTCCCAGGGTTTATTCTTAAAGGGTTAGTTTACCCACAAATGAAAATTCTGTCATTAATTTCTCACCCTCATGTCATTCCAAGCCTGTAAGACTTTTGTTCATCTTTGGAACACAAATTAAGTTCTTTTTGATGAAATCTGAGAGCTTTCTCTCCCTCTATAGACAGCTACGCAACTGACACTTTGACACTTCAAAAAGTTCATAAAGAGATCGTAAGACGAAACCATATGAATCGAGCAGTTTAGTCAACATTTTCTGAAGAGATTTGATCGCTTTATATGATGACCAGATTTAATTTAGGCTTTTATTCACATATAAAAATTAATCAATTCACATAGCAGTTATGGTAAGCTTAAGCATGTTTCCATGACATGCAAGATACATTGGGGTTCATTCATGTAACGCAGCACGTTTGAGCTTCAGCAAGAACCAATGAGGTTCATTCTCGTGTTACGCAGCACGTTTGAGCTTCTGCAAGAACCAATGAGGTTCATTCTCGCGTTACGCAGCGCGTTTGAGCTTCCGCAAGAACCAATGAGGTTCATTCTCGTGTTACGCAGCACGTTTGAGCTTCCGCAAGAACCAATGAGGTTCATTCTCGTGTTATGCAGCACGTTTGAGCTTCAGCGAGAACCAATGAAGTTCATTCTAGTGTTACGCAGCACGTTTGAGCTTCAGCAAGAACCAATGAGGTTCATTCTCGTGTTACGCAGCACGTTTGAGCTTCAGCAAGAACCAATGAGGTTCATTCTCGTGTTACGCAGCACGTTTGAGCTTCAGCAAGAACCAATGAGGTTCATTCTCGTGTTACGCAGCGCGTTTGAGCTTCCGCAAGAACCAATGAGGTTCATTCTCGTGTTACGCAGCACGTTTGAGCTTCAGCGAGAACCAATGAGGTTCATTCTCGTGTTACACAGCACGTTTGAGCTTCAGCGAGAACCAATGAAGTTCATTCTAGTGTTACGCATCACGTTCGAGCTTCAGCAAGAACCAGTTAGGTTCATTCTCGTGTTACACAGCGCATTTAAGCTTCTGCAAGAACCAATTAGGTTAATTCTCGTGTTACGCAGCGCGTTTGAGCTTCAGCAAGAACCAATGAGGTTCATTCTCGTGTTACGCAGCGCATTTGAGCTTCTGCAAGAACCAATGAGGTTAATTCTCGTGTTACACAGCGCGTTTGAGCTTCAGCAAGAACCAATGAGGTTCACTCTAGTGTTACACAGCACATTTGAGCTTCAGCAAGAACCAATGAGGTTCATTCTCATGTTACGCATCACGTTCGAGCTTCAGCAAGAACCAATTAGGTTAATTCTCGTGTTACACAGCGCGTTTGAGCTTCAGCAAGAACCAATGAGGTTCATTCTCGTGTTACGCAGCACGTTTGAGCTTCAGCAAGAACCAATGAGGTTCATTCTCGTGTTACGCAGCGTGTTTGAGCTTCAGCAAGAACCAATGAGGTTCATTCTCGTGTTACGCAGCACGTTTGAGCTTCAGCAAGAACCAATGAGGTTCATTCTCGTGTTACGCAGCACGTTTGAGCTTCAGCAAGAACCAGTGAGGTTCATTCTCGTGTTACGCAGCACGTTTGAGCTTCCTCAAGAACCAATGAGGTTCATTCTCGTGTTACGCAGCACGTTTGAGCTTCAGCAAGAGGTTTGTTCTTGCATCTCAAGCAGGCTTTGTTGAGCTTCTATTTCTGTTTCCTGATCAATGTTTATATGTGAATTAAAATCTTAAACTAAATCTGTTCATCATGTAAAGTGTTTGACATATGGTAACATGCATAGGCGCTGATAGGCTTGAGCACGCACAGAAAAATATGAAATATTGTCCATTCATTTTTTTTTAAACATTAAAAAAAATTTGATTACAGCTTTTTTTTTATTTTCATAGTTCATATTTTATAGTGACATTATTGTAATGACAATGTGTAGAGCGCATCCATGTAACTGGCGCTCAAATAAATCTCTGTAATAATAAAAACTCTATACTCTGTAAAAATAAAAATATACAAAACTCGCATGCTCTCAAATTTACAGTAGTCTTATGTGTGCACGCTTAAACTTTGTCCTCTTCACTTGTGAATTTCGTGCTCTTCAGTCAAGTACTTATTGTAAAAAGATATTTATTAAATTATTTTATTTAGTGAACACTTACTGATCATCAGGTACATCAGCGAGAGAGCGTCTCTCGAAAACACTTCAACACAAAGAAAGTGTTTTTGTTTGGTTGGTTGGTTTTGTTTGGTTATTTCAAATATTTGCAGTCTGTGCTTCTCTTCGCGAGACACAAATAACTTTTGTGTAATAAATTCATCAAGGACACCATCAAACGGAGAAAAAGACCAGTTAAAAACTAACACCAAGTAGGCTTGCCTGAAAAATGAGAATGGGGCATTTGTTGCATATGTGATAACGTACTCGGTGACTAACGTAACCTCGGTTCCTTGAGATACGGAACGAGTACTGCGTATGGGGATAGGTCTCCTTTTTCCCCATTACTGAAGCCTTTTTCAATAACGCAGTGTAACTGCATCGTCATTGGTTCACTCATAGACAAGTTGTTGAACCAATGATGGCGCGGCATAGCTGCGCGACCTATGGCGACAGAGCGCGCGAATATTCCCGCCGAAATGGGCGGGGTTTAGGGCTATATAAGCGGGCGTTTTGCCATAGGATTTCAGGTCATACGACTGAAGCGACGACACTCAAGCCGCAGCATCGTGGCACGGCATGTAACGCAGTACTCATTCCGTATCTCAGGGAACCGAGGTTACGTTAGTAACCGAGTACGTTCCCTTTCAATACTTCACTCGTACTGCGTATGGGGAACGAATTCAACCGCGCCGTGCCACAGCAGGGAACGACTGGACTTGTCTTGGGCACCGTCAGGGAACCAGAGGACAAGTGAGAAGGCCGGAGCCGTCGAACCCTCGTTACACTACAAAAAGGGAGTTAACTCCCAGAGTGGCATGAAGCGGAGCTCGATAGAGGCCGCTGGATCATACCGAGAGGACCCGAGCTTGTAAGGTCGGGACGTCCAAATGATAAAATCTGACAAAAGTAGATGGCGAGGACCAGCAGGCCGCCTCACAGATGTCTTTAATCGAAACTCCACTAGACCAGGCCCAAGAGGAAGCCATTCCTCTAGTAGAGTGAGCTCTAACTCCTATGGGGCAGTCGAGGCCCATAGAGGAGTAACAAAGAGCAATAGCATCGACTATCCAACGCGAAAGACGTTGCTTTGAGACCGAAGACCCCTTGGTGCGGCCACCAAAGCAGATAAAGAGCTGATCAGATTGCCGAAAAGGCTGTGATCGATCAACGTAGGTCCTTAATGCCCTGACAGGGCAGAGTAGTTCCAACTCTCGCTCGTCCGACGAGGGAGGAAGCGCTGAGAGGGAAATAACCTGTGCTCTGAATGGAGTCGAGAGCACCTTAGGGACGTAGCCATGCCTAGGTTTCAAAACGACTTTGGAGTTGTTGGGCCCAAATTCAAGGCATGCAGGGCTCACGGAGAGGGCCTGCAAGTCACCAACTCGCTTAACCGATGCTAGTGCAAGTAGTAGAGCGGTTTTGAGCGTGAGGGGCCTGAGGTCAGCTGAACGCAGTGGCTCAAAGGGAGGCCCTTTAAGAGCTCTGAGGACCAAAGAGAGGTCCCAGGTGGGAACAGTGAGAGGACGAGGAGAATTTAATCGCCTAGAACCTCTCAAGAAACGCACCACGAGGTTGTTTCGTCCCACTGACTGGCCTGCGATAGGAGCGTGAAACGCTGCAATGGCTGCTACGTAAACTTTGAGCGTTGAAGGGGTGCGACCCAGATTCAAACGCTCCTGGAGAAAAGACAGTATCGGAGATACGTCACACTCCACTGGGTCTATGTTGCGTGTAGAACACCAGTCAACAAAGACCGACCATTTCTGGGCGTAGAGGCGTCTCGTGGACGGAGCTCTCGCCTGAGAAATGGTATTCAGCACGTCCCCGGGGAGGTTGGCAGGCTCCCGTCGAGGGACCAGAGGTGCAGAGCCCAGAGTTCTGGCTGGGGATGCCAAATCGTCCTGTTCGCCTGAGAGAGGAGGTCCCGTCTCAGGGGGATCGGCCACGGAGCTTTTGTGGAAAGCCTGAACAGCTCTGAGGACCAAACTTGGCTCCTCCAGAGCGGGGCCACCAGGAGGACTCTGTGCTCGTCTTCCCTGATTCGTCTGATGACCTGTGGGATCAGAGCGATCGGGGGAAAGGCGTAAAGGAGGGTGCTGGGCCAGACATGGGCCAGCGCATCTTCCTCCTTCGAGAAATAAATTGGGCAGTAAGAGTTGCCTTCTGAAGCGAAGAGGTCTACCTCTGCCTTTCCGAAGAACTCCCAGATCATGAGAACCGTCTGGGGGTGGAGCATCCACTCGTCTGAGGGGACATTGCTCCGAGATAGCATGTCTGCTCCCAAGTTTGTTCTCCCGGGTATGTGAGTCGCCCTGAGCGACTGAAACCTCGGTGATGCCCATTCCAGAAGACGCTTCGCCAGAGCGCATAAGCGGCTGGACGAAAGACCGCCCTGTTGATTTATGTATGACACCACTGTCATGCTGTCCGACTGGACTAAGACGTGGCGCCCTGTCAGGTGTGCCTGGAACGCATGAAGGGCTCGAATCACTGCCAACATCTCGAGGCAGTTGATGTGCAGATGGCATTCCTCGTGAGACCACGAGCCGAAGGCCGGTCTGCCCTCGCAAAGAGCGCCCCAACCTGTGTTGGACGCATCCGTTGAGAGCACCGTCCTTCTGGACACCGCCTGTAGGGGTACCCCTTGGCTGAACCATACAGGGTTCATCCAGGGTTTCAGAGCTGCCAAACAGGCCTGATTGACCCTGAGACGCAGGCGGCTGTGCCACCAGGCGTGAGGAGGGACCCGGAACTTCAACCAGTACTGCAGAGGCCGCATCCGAAGAAGGCCGAGCTGAGTTATACGCTGGCTGGGGAGCAGTGAGCTCTTGGCAAAGTTGACCCTGAGACCCAGGCACTCCAAGTGGCTGAGTAACACGGATCTGTGATGCTCCAGCTCGGCTCGTGACTGGGCTAGGATGAGCCAGTCGTCGAGGTAATTGAGAACCCGGATTCCCATCTGTCTCAGTGGGGAAAGCACCGCGTTCATGCACTTGGTAAAAGTGCGAGGAGCTAGGGACAGTCCAAATGGAAGGACCGTATATTGGTAAGCCACACCCTCGAACGCGAATCTCAAGAATCGCCTGTGATGGGGGGCTATCTGGATGTGAAAGTATGCATCTTTCAGGTCCAGCGAGCAGAACCAGTCCCCGGGGCAAACCTGCGCGAGGATCTGCTTCAGCGTTAGCATCTTGAACTTCCGTCTCATGAGGGAGAGGTTCAAGAGCCTGAGATCTAAGATGGGTCTGAGACCGCCATCTTTTTTGGGAACTAGAAAATAACGGCTGTAGAACCCCAAATTGCTCTCTGAGGGGGAGACTATTTCTATAGCTCCTTTCCTCAGAAGAGACGTGACTTCGGCTCGGAGGACATGAACGTCGTCCGTGTTGACTGAAGTCTGAAGCACCCTGCTGAAGCGCGGGGGCCTTCGGGCGAACTGAAGCGAGTAGCCTCGACTTATGGTTCCCAGAACCCAGCTTGACACTCCGGGGATGGCCCGCCAGGCCTCGGCCCACGTGACAAGGGGCTGAATGGTATCGGGTGACGGGCCGCCAACCGGGGGCCCGTGCACCGGAGAGAGTGGAAGAGGAACTTCGCTCTTTCTTAGAGAAGGTAGAATATTCATAGTGTTCGCCATAAGAATAGCGTTTTGCATGGACGCAGCACTGGGCCCAGTTAGCACAACACTGAACATATCTCCCACGCCCGGAGCTGAACGAGGCGGAGGGGGGGTGGAACGAAAGAGCATTTGGGGTGGTCCGGCCGTGGCGAGACTTTGCCCCATCCTCTTCCTTCCTGAAATATCAGGAGGGCTTAGGAGGCGTTGGGTCCAGCGTAATCTTAGGCCGGGGTCCCTGACGTTGCCTCGGGAAGGAGGAGCGCTTACGATGGTGCTGTTCCTTGGGTGGTGCTGCCTGAGAGGTAGAGGGGGCAGGTTTGTTCTGCTGAGCCGGCGCAGACTTGGGGCGGCTGGAAGCAGACGTGGAGCTAGGGCGTTTAGGCAGGAAGTGTCACATAGCATGAGACGACTTTTGTGCTGCAGTAAAACGCTCCGTAAAGCCCTCTACTGCTGGCCCGAAGAGACCAGAAGGAGAGACCGGGGCATCCAAAAAGGCCGTCTTGTCCATCTCCTTAATCTCGGTCAGGTTGAGCCACAAATGGTGCTCAAGCACAACCAGGCTGGCCATGGATCGTCCAATAGCCTGAGCTGTGGCCTTTGTGGCACGCAGGGCTAAGTCAGTGGTGCTGCGGAGGTCACGGAAGGCAGGTGCATCGACGCCGGACTCATCCAGAGAACGGAAGAGCTTCGCTTGAAACACCTGGAGAATAGCCATGGCGTGCAACGCTGAGGCAGCCTGGCCCGCGGACGTATATGCTCTGCCAGCCAGGGCAGAAGTGGTCCTGCAGGGCTTGGATGGAAGGGCCCTCTTAGTTTTCCAACCCACAGCCGTGGGGGGACAGAGGTGAGCCGCCACCGCTTCGTCCAGGGGCGGTAGATGCTCGTAACCCTTCTCTTCAGAGCCATCCACAGAGGTGAGAGCTGAATAATGCGTAGTACATAGGCGGGCAGAATACGGGGCGCGCCATGACTTCGTCAGCTCGTTGTGAACCTCTGGGAAAAACGGCGCAGCGCGTTGACGAGGGGCCTGGCGGGAACCCGGCAGGAACCACTCATTGAGCCTGCTCCATGATGGCTCCTCTGGCGGAGCCCAGTCGAGGTCCAAAACCTCTACTGCTTTCGAAAGGATGCGGGAGAGCTCGGCATCCATACCCGGCTTGCAGTCAATGGGCTCCAGCAAGGGAAAGCGGGCGGGGTCAGAATCACCGGCCCAACCTTCGGATTCAGAGGCCGCGAGAGACATGACTTCATCAAGCGGCTCGTCCTCAGAACCGCCAAAAGAGACGAGGTCACTCGCATCTGCCGAGGGACGCAGCTCAGGGCGGGAGAACAGGATGGGGAACTGCTCTCTCGGGGGAGAGGGTGAGGCACGCGGGGAAGCCGGCGTGACGTCATCCAACTCCGTGCGCTGGGCCGCTCTGCCCCGCCGTCTCTTCCTAGCCGGCTCGCGGGAGGAAGAAGACGGGAGGGCGCGAGCGGCGAGATTGCCTTCACTGAAGAAGGCGATCCGCGAGCGCAGAGAGGCGAGACTCATGTTCTCACAGTGAGAACACGAGGTCCCGGTGAGCGCGGCCTCTGCATGGGGTCTGCCCAGGCAGCCGACGCACTCACCGTGACCGTCGTCGTCATGTAGAGGGGCTCTGCATGTGCCACATGAGTGGCGCGGCATTTGTAACAACGCCGCCGCCGTGGAAACGGCGTTTGAGGGGTTCTTTTAGAGCGGCGAGGGCCGCTAGAGCAGTGAAAACCGCTGTTGGAAAGCTCAGCGAGGAGCGATGTGAAGTCGTCGCTGAAGGAGAGAGAACTGAAATCCTATGGCGAAACGCCCGCTTATATAGCCCTAAACCCCGCCCATTTCGGCGGGAATATTCGCGCGCTCTGTCGCCATAGGTCGCGCAGCTATGCCGCGCCGTCATTGGTTCAACAACTTGTCTATGAGTGAACCAATGACGATGCAGTTACACTGCGTTATTGAAAAAGGCTTCAGTAACGGGGAAAAAGGAGACCTTTCCCCATACGCAGTACGAGTGAAGTATCGAAAGGGAACTTAGCCCAGTTAACATTTGCCCATGGAAACAGATGTAAATAAAAATGTGTTTTATATTTGGTTGTTAATATATTTGGGGTTGGGGTGGGGGGATTGGGTGTGGGCACCCGCTGGCAGAAACATAAATCAGTGTCTATGGTAACATGTAAATTAACTGGTTTGACTTAAGTCAAAAATATAATTATTTGAATCAAATTGACTACATTAGGTGAGCTAATTTTAAGTGTTTGGGTAACAATATAGCTCAGTAACACCTGACACTTTTTAATGTTTAGAATACTTATGTATACACAAGTCATTATAGCTGGGTTTTCCAAAATATGACAAATAATTTTCTTAAGATTTATGGTAGATTATGCCCTACATATTAGTTAAATAGGCTTTATTTTTGTCAGCATAAATAAGTTATTGACATGCTAATATATGGTTTATTTTTAGAGAAAAAAATTCATATTTCTGACTCAACCTGGCCAACATCAAAATTATAATTTGAAGTTTTAGATTAAACACGTTTTCCCAAAACAGATTGGTCGTCATTACAAGACTAATTGTTGCGGGAATGTATCATTATAGTGTTCTGAATGTATCATGTTTATATGTTTCAACCCAATATCTGTGAAACTTGTGGCGTATCACACAGCAAATTTAACTAATACAGGTACAGTATATATATATATATATATATATATATATATATATATATATATATATATATATATATATATATATACTGTTATATAAATAGTTCATTTATGTAAGTGAGGATAGCAAAATAAAGTAAACTGTGACATATTATACCCAAAAATTCTTCATACAGTGGACTACCAGTAAAATTGATAAAAATTTGGAACCAAAAATTATTGAGACACTTTGACCTGACCATGTTTTGCTTAAGTGTTATCTGACATAATTAAGATTAATTTTTTTCTGACAGTTTAACTCTGAGATCTTGTCATATTTTATTACCATTTTTTAAACTATAGTGAATAAACTGTAACAATGAATGAAATGTTCAAGGTGCCTGAATAAATTTTGGTTTGACTGTATATATATATATATATATATATATATATATATATATATATATATATATATATATATATATAGCCTATGTATAATTTACAGAAATCTTCTGAAAATTACATCTTTGTTTCGCTCTACCTCCTCCAGAAGAACATTATCTTTTTGAAAGGTATCTTTATTTATTTACTTACTTATTATTCTAATCCACATAAGGTGACGATTATTAGGTTAAACGTTAAAGGATACAATTCTATAAGGTAATATTTCAGCACTTGAGAAACAGACAGTGAATCTTAAAGGGTTAGTTCACCCAAAAATGAAAATTCTGTCATTAATTACTTGCCCTCATGTCGTTCGACACCCGTAAGACCTTTGTTCATCTTCGGAACACAAATTAAGATATTTCTGTTCAAATCCGATGGCTCAGAAAGGGCTCCATAGCCAGCAATGTAATTTCCTCTCTCAAGACCCATAAAAGGTACTAAAGACGTCGTTACAAAGTCCATCTCACTACAGTGGTTCTACAATCAGTTTATGAAGTGACAACAATAGTTTTTGTGCGCAAAAAAACTAAATAACAACTTATATAGTGATGGGCCGATTTCAAAACACTGCTTCCTGAAGCTTCGAAACGTTATGAATCAGTGTATCGATTCATGATTCGGATCGCCAAAGTCACGTGATTTCAGCAGTTTTGCGGTACCTTTTATGGGTCTTGAGAGAGGAAATTATATTGCTGGCTATGGAGGCCTTTCTGAGCCATTGGATTTCAACAGAAATATCCTAATTTGTGTTCTGAAGATGAGCAAAGGTCTTACGGGTGTCGAACAACATGAGGGTAAGTAATTAATGACAGAATTTTAATTTTTGGGTGAACTAACCCTTTAAGTAGCACATAGAATGCGTTCTTGCGCATTCATGTTAAGTGCATGTGGAACTGCAGCTGGCGCTCATAACCTTGCTCGTAGAAAGCGCTCTTAGAAGCTAAGATACATCATTATTAGGAAACCCGGCCCTGGGCTGCGTTTCCCAAAAGCATTTAAGCCTAAGTTGATTTAAGACCCATTGCCACCAACGGAGCTACGATCAATTTAGGCTTACGATGCTTTTGGGAAACGCAGCCCTGGTCTAAAGCGTTTTCTTGCTAAGAGTCTTAACATAAGCCGAAACCTGGCATGTCTGATATCGTTGAATTCTGCAAGGATTCAGGAGTCTAAAGATGTGACTCTCGTGAAAGTAAGTCGACCAACTCCAGAGTTATATACAATTTCAGCCAAAAGCATTAAAAACACAAGTTTTTTAAAGTTTTTTAACAGTTATAGCGCCACCTATGGTCCGATCTCCATAAAAATGGGTGTGCTTCTTTAGAGTCATACCCTGCATGTGCTCACCAATGTTCGTCAAGTTCTGAGTTTTCGTTTAGGTTTTATAGGCTTTTGGGTATATTTAGCTACGCCCACTTTATAAATGACCCAGTTATAGCGACCCAATGGGTAAAGTTCAACTTTTTTTGATAATTATTGATCTAGAGAGTCCAGAGAATTGTCCTGCACTGGTTTTATTCTGATTGGGCGAAAAAACTAGGACTAGTTTGCAAAAGTAGGTTTTTAAAATATTCATGAATAATTAATGAACGGTTTGATTGACAGCATTGGTTCTTGAGGTAAAATTGTTCAGCATGAGGAGTTCTATCTAATGATATGCATATTGTGTGCATTTATGAAACACCATGTGATTACAGAGTTGTGAAACTCGTTAGCGCCAACTAGTGGCCGATTTCTTTCAAAATTGTTACAGCCCTCCAGGCCCATGATTCGATAATGCGCACCAAGTTTGGTTTCGACCAGCCTTCGTTAACCTTGTCTAATAGGTGCTCAAACTTCATTGGCGATGCGGCCATGTTTTTTGAGATACGCCAGTGTCCTCATAGACTATCAATTGTCCCCTTAGACCAAGACATTGCACGCCAAATTTTAAGTCAATCAGACTAATGGTTGCATAGTTACAGCTGTTTTCATGTTTTTTTTCGTGTTATAGCACCACCTAGTGGCCAATCGTCATGATTTTTTTATCGTGACCAAAAATTTAGCCCGCACACAGGTGTACCAAGTTTGGTGCAAATATCTCATTTCGTTCTCGAGTTATAGCCATTTAACCCTCTACCGCATAGTGTTGCCATATGGCAACATACACTTTGTGTTCGTTTCCTTGCCACCGTCTCTTTAAGAGAACATTCTAGTTTTTTTTGTTGGTAAGAGAAGACCTTAGTTTAGCCAATTATGTGCTTTGGTTAAGTCACATGACATGCAATTTTTTTTCTGTGACGCGATATCTGACAGACTGCCGTCTCTTGTATGTAGTTGCTAAAAGCAAATTAAAACGTCAGTAACAAACAAGGACCCGCCCATGTCACATTCACAAAAAAAATGTTAACATCAACTCAGGTAAGGTATGATGACACATACACCACTCAAAAAAGTTTTTATGAAATTAGTTTTTGGTAAATCGAGAAAATGTCTGTGTTGCCATATGGCAACACTGTGCAATAATAGAATGACATTATTATAATAGGTTAGATAGCTAGCAAAGGCCAGCTGCAGTCTGTTAAGCTATAACAATAAAAACATTAATGCTAGTGATATAATGTTGATTAGTCGTATGTTAAGGACTGCCATGACATTTGTATTATGGATTAAATCAACATCAGAGATCTGCCATCACAGCCATGTATACTGGCCCAGACCTACCACTTTCCTATCATGGTGTCTCATTTTCATGAACTGCAATGTTTTTGGTTTTATGTCAGTGTTTTATGATACATGATGAACAGTATTAGATGTGTTTTTAACTGTCTACATTTGCAATTTAAATTATATTCATGAAAGATGTTGGAAAATAAGTATAAGGTATTGTTTATAATTACTGCTAAAGCTTATAATAGCACCAATTGATTCAATACAAACAACATTTTTGAGGAAAAATATGAACTATATACTTATTCTAAGTTATTTCCACTATTGTACGTTGTTGCCATATGGCAACATATCATAAAGTACCTTAAAATAATATTTTTTTCCAAAATTTTTTTTACAGCACTTTAAGTTAAGCCATTCTAAGAAAAGAAAAAGAGTCAAATATTTTTTTAATAGATTTATCATAATGCGTGCGGTAGAGGGTTAAATAAAAGTGGCTCTGCCTACATCGTACGTTTTGGCGCCCCTTAGCGACCGTCAATCAAAATTTCAACTTTTTTTTTAATAATTATTGATATTCACACTACAGAGAATATTCATGCACTGGTTTGGTTCCGATCGGGCCAAAACCCTAGGACTAAGGATAGGACTAGGACTAAGGAATGATATAAGACACTTGAGTCTCTGATAAACGGTGTAGGAGCCGTTTTGCGTTTTTGATCGCTGTAGCGCCACCTATTGGCCAATTGGAGTCATAGTTTCTGAGGTTCTCCCCAAATTGAGGACTATCATCTGGCAAAGTTTCAAGTCTGTAGCTTTTATGGTTTAGGCTGCACCATTTGTTTTAAAGCTGAAGAAAAATAATAATAAAAATCCTTACAATTACAAATTATCTAATTTAAATTAAAAAAGTTTCCAATGAAAAAACTACATGTAGCTACTTGAGTGGTTATTTCATTGGACACTTTCTTACTCTTACTCAAATAACAATTAAGATTATAACTTTGAATAATTATTTTTAAGTACTTTTACTTCAGTAGTTTTTGTATACTCTACCCACCTGTGTGTGGATGAAAAACTTAATGTCTATAAAATTTAATACACTCAAATGTTGTCAAAGCCACTGACTACAGCTTACATGGTGCTGAAAAGCTTTGAGTAATCTGTTATTTTAGGAAAAACAAATGATGTAGAGATACAAGAGAAAATCAATAAAACACCAGAATAACTCACCAGAAACCACGATCACAACCAGACAATGACTAGAACCAACACTGGGCTATTTATACTAAAGCTAATGAATCATATGACAGGAAGAAGAGGAAACATAAAAAACAGTCACAATGACCCATTCTTTTTTTTTTTTTTTTTTTTTGACAATATGACTCAGTCTATCATGACAGACAACATTATCACGTATTGCTGCTGATTGCTGGGACAGGTTTGAGTCTAGGCAAGTGCTGAGACATTGGCATAAATTATTTGAGAGCTAAAATATCTTGGGATTTCATTGTACGGCAAAAAAAAAAAAAAAAAAATGCGCAGTATGTGTACGGTCATCTGCTGGAAGCTAGTTATTTGAATTTATAAAGTTTTAAATATGGATATTTTTCTTACAAAAACACATATCTTCACTTCAAAGGGCCTTTATTAACCCTCTGGAGCCGTATGGGTCACTTTGATTGGATCCCTCCTACTTTCCTTCAGTCTTGCCGCTGTCCTTGGTTACACTGGCATCGCCCCAGTCTTTGGTTACTCTGGCCCCACCTCCAAAGCTCGTCACCGCGGCTGCACCCAGGTCTCTGGAACCTGCAAAGATGCTCCGCTCCATCAACCGTCCATCTGCACCTGTGAATCCATCGGCTTCGTCTCCATCAGGCCTCTACATCTTGCCTCCTTCCTCCATCGACTTTACCGTGGGCTGTCGGCACTGGGAAGCTCTGGGTCTGTGCCATCGGACATTATATATATCTTTGCTGCCGGGGTTTTGTCTTTGCTCATCGGTCACCGCTCCTCCGTCACTGCTGACCACCATCACTTCGCCACTCCTTCATCCACCTCCTAAGTCACCTCCATCTATCCCTCTGTTTATCATCAGTTACTTTGCGACCTTGCTGGGGGAGGGCGTTCTGTCACAATTCTGTTCAGTTTAGTTTGTTCATGGACTATTAGGGTGCGTTCACACTTGTCATGTTTGGTTCGATTAAAACGAACCCTGGTGCGATTGCTTAGTTAGTGCGGTTCATTTGAGCATATGTGAACGCTGCCATCCGAACCCTGGTGCGCACCAAACAAGCAGACCGAGACCGCTGAAAAGATGGGTCTCGGTCCGCTTCCAAACGAACTCTGGTGCGGTTCGAATGATATATGAACACAACATGGACCAAAGACATGTAAACGTACCAAAAACAGGAAGACGAGACCCTGTCATAGTCATGAGTTTGCCCATCACAGGCATCAGACGCCGCTGTTTTGATTCCTTTACGCATTTTATAAGCTCTTCACGAGTTCCCAGCTGGCTAAAATATCATCACATGCAGGCTATGCACACACAACGAGCGCATTTACCTCAGCACACAGCATTGTTTTGGATGTTCGGTAAGTTCCGTCTCAAAATAGGCAATACGTCATAAAATCCGACCAATCACGTTGTGAATGTATCTCTATGCCTTTAGGTTTGGTATCTTTTGGTTCGGTGATAAAATTGCCAATCTGAATGCTAATCAGACCAGGACTAAATGTTTGTTTTTCTTCTTTGGTCCGGACGAAATGAACCAAACGAACTGAACTACAAGTGTGAACGCACCCTTAAGTTCGTAATTCTTCAGTTCCTGTGCTCCTTTTTTTGATTTTCCTGCCACTTCCTGTTACCGCAGACTCTAACGATCACCACAGATGTTTGTTATTTTGCTCATCACCTTTGTGCATTTAAGTTCTTGCTGATCACGTTTGTTTTATGGTGTGTTTCTCTGCCCTTGTTGAATTACTTTGCCTATTTGGATTAAAATTCGTATTTTTATCCGTCTGACTCTTCATCTATTGTCTGCCTGCACACACACCTAAAAGTGTGACAATATAATTGTATAAATAAATAAAATATTGTGATTAAGTCTCAAATGCATTTTTAAATCATTGTACCTGGTCATCTTCCCTATGAAGATGAGGACCAATAATAGATATCTGTACAATATTCCACTGACAGCCAGTAAAGCGATAACTAGTAAGTGTCTAAAGGAAGAACCTCCAGCTAAAGCTGAGAAGAGAGAAATAGTGGATAATATCTACAATTTGGAAATTGGTTATTACATTAAATGAACCCATAAGTGTAATGTTTAAACTGTAGTATGTTGGATGTAATATACTTCTTATTCTTATACAACTGATGCAGACCAAACCAAGTGATTATGCTTTGTGATGGATATAGATAGGATAAGTAATGGAGGATGCTAGTGTTGGTGTGACCTGTATAGATGTAATCCTTAACACAGCCCAGGTTTACAAATACAAACAAATGAACCCACAGCAAACAAACAATATACATAAAGGTCTTGTCTATGGTGACTATTTGCTAATGTTCTTGTGTGTGTTTCAGGTTTACCCTATGTTATACCCTAAAGATGGCAATAGAGGGTATGCACATGACATTACTGTTGGCCAGAGTGACTGCGGTTACGCCCACTGAAAGACAAAAAGACGGCAGCATGTGTTTTCCATGGCATTCACACTGAAAACCAATCTAAAACGGGAAAGAGCTTTAAATGTTAAATGCTTTGTTCATTTGCCTGCTCTATAGTATTTCGTGAAACAAAAATAAAAATGAAAAAGGATCTCTAGCTTTTTCCCCATAAAAGGTTATTAAAAGTCCTAATTAGAACTATTTATGAAGCTACACCTGTTTTGTTTTCCCAAAAGAAACACTTCCACAATCATAGAAACTCTTACTTGTCAGAAGAGAGGCAAGAAGCCTTCATGCTTGGAAATGGCCCAATCTGTTATTAGTTTGAAAGCATAACCCAAGCCATTGTTGTTAACAAACCCTCAGCTGTTTAGTGTACTAATGGAGGCATGAGCTGTCTCCCTTGTGGGAAGCCTAGAAATCCCTCCCCACCCACCATTTGGCAAATCAGACCACTCTTCCTTTCTGCTCCTTTCCAAAAGCTGAAAGAGGGATCCTTCACCGTGAACAATCCAGTGCTTGTTGGACCTGCTAGGTGGTTTTTCAGCATTTTTACATTTTTATTCAAATATCATCTAGTGTGATTTATAAACTGTTTTCCTTGTGGTGCCCTACGAAATGCCCCCACAATGCCAAAAATGTTAGGTTTTACTATCCTTGATTTGGTCCCCACAGTGTAGGTTAAACATCACACACACACACACTCAAGTTTGTTTCAATATATTAATGAGGACATTGAATATACTTTCATTGATTTTATATCAGGTTAGTGATATTTCTATGACTTAACCCAACCCCTATCCCTAAACCTACCCATTACAGAAACAGGTGCAAAACACTCGATTTAAACATGTTTTGGCCATTTTTTTGAAAACCAGTAAAATGTCCTCACTAATCGTTGTCAAAATATTTCACTATATAAGGGAGGACACGTTGGGTTTTCATAGACATTTGTATTTTGTACAAACTGTATATTCTATCCCATAATAACAGGACCACACACACACACACACACACACACACACACACACACACACACACACACACACACACTATACTTTACAGTCAACAATGACTTTCATAGGTTAAACTAGTGATTTCAAAATGGTATATTTCTGCTTTTTGTTACGCAGCTGAGCAAGTCAAGCTGATATTACACAATATCTGCCCAGATAACCACACAGAAATGGTTTGTAACCGTTTGTAGAAAAAAAAACCCTCTCTATTGTATCTTTCAACCTTAAAAATATATCTAAATTAGGACAGAAGCAGAGAAGTTAGTACATGCGTTCATGACCTCAAAGTTAGATTATTGTAATGCTCTACTGGGAGGTTGCTTTGCACTACTAATAAACAAAATCCAGCTGGTCCAAAACACAGCAGCTACCCATACGAAAACTAAAAATAAGAAAGTATACACTTTCTACTTTTAATGTGCTTCTCAGAAATATGCTTAAAATTGGGGATTTTTCTTGTGCCCCTCCAACATCCCCAGGATACTCGTTTTTTTTTGTTATAGCACACAAAATGTAAAAAAATACATAAAAACTAAATTAGTTACATACGCGAATTACTAGAAACATTGTGCGGTTGTATTTTTCTGGCGTGCATTCTTTTACAGTTCTCCCTCACAGACACACTCAGCACTTCAGGTGCTCACATCATGCTAGAATTGCCATAATTACAAGATTTCAACATTCATGTCTTCATCCACATCCTTTTTCAAAGCAGTTTTCCAAGACTTTTGCACACCTTATCTGATCACTTCTCAAGATGGCCATTGACGATCACATGAGCAGATGACATGCAGCTCCTTCAAATGTAGCTCTAGTCTCTATTTAATTGTGCACACACCATTAATGCATTGCTACACGATCATGGAACATGCCCAGTTAAAACATTTTCACAAAAGATTTGCATAATGACCCTATAGGCGCTAGATTTTAATTTACTATTCATAACAATGTGTTTGATGCTTTGCATCTTTTCTGATCCATGGTACAAACAATCTACTTATAAACTGTAATGGTACAAATGACTCTTTTGAGGTGCAGTTCTCCATTCCAGTGAACAACACAATGGTTTTTGTGCAACTCTAAGAAACTGTTAAGAAATGTTTTCAAGGTAGTGAGGCACACCCGTTTTTGTGCTGTTCCAAGTTTGATTCAAAAAGGGAAGAAAGGCATGAGTTTGTAGTTTTGTACTTTTGTCCATGACACCACAATCGTTTGATTAACATTAATGAAACAGACAGCCTACTGTATAAATTAAGATCTACTCTATCACACGGAGCTAATGTAATGTTACACATTAGATGTTTTTCCCCAACAGTTAATCAAACGTTCACTTAAGGCATAACAGATAATGTTTGCTTGAATACTCACCAAGACAGATTTTTTGAAATACTGTAATTATGTGTCAGTCAGCGTGAATAAGATCGTTTTGTTTACATCAGCACAAGTTTCATATTGGTTCAGACTCATGCCATCAAGAACTCACTATGAATATTGGTGCTATTTGGAGCATTGGTATCACTAGAAGAGGGCGTAATTAACTCATTTTTGTGAAAACCTCAAATTAGACCAAAATTTGACTTGTTTTGTCTGTAGCTCGAAATGATCCCATGCGCATTCCGACTCATTTTGCCGACCTGGGTCAAAAAATTATAATTGGGTGTTAAAGAAAATTTTAGATGTACAATTGATGTAAAGCAAACACAAACACAATACATCTGCATACAATTCACCTGAAATCATCTGACTGGATATTAAGTTTAAAGTAACAGTTTCACTGCTTTTATCTAATTTCAGAAGAAACTCCTAGTCAAGTCCCCTTTATTTTTTAATGCTTTATAAAAATACAGATTGTTTCAAAGTAGCTTTACAGTGTAAAGAGGAAAATGATTCAGTGAAGCCGTACAGCGGCTCTAAAAGAAAATAGTGTCATTGTTCAACTGAAGTCAGTTCAGTGTTCAGTTCACGCTACAGTACATGCAGGTTTCCAGCATAGAGCCAAACTCAACAATGGTGCCCAGCATGCATTGCAACATGGATCTTTTGAAAATAAGTACCACCATTGTTGAGTTCTGTATGATGAATGTTTGTTTATGCATGTGTAATAAAATTTTGCAAAATGTTTGTACATCCTTCAGAAGCGGTATCTGCTCACCTCCTCAGTATTTCTTCACTGTAGTTCCACTGTATTGTCACTAACTGTATTGCTGCAACAGCCATAGATTCAACTCTACAATCTGACTTGCATTCACATATTACAATTAGTATAACACATCCCATAATGGTGACCCCCCCAATAAAACAACATCAGCAACTCTCAATAAAGCTAAACCTTTAGTAATAATAGTCAGAAGTTTTTAATTAATGATGTATTTTATTAAAAATGCTGTGTAACGTACTCAATATTTAGGAAAATATACATATTGAGAAATGTTTCATTGTTCATGTGTGTATTTTATTAATTAAACGTGTAATGTAAACCATTTAGTTATTGTATTTTTGATTTATATTGTCTAAAGTAATATATTAAGCCACTGAGGACTTTCTCCAAGTTTGAAAGACAGACTATGATCATCCAATCAGGATTCAGCCCATGAGAGGTGAGCTGTACACAGAAACTCGGAGGTGATGAACAATAGGGGGAGAATCGCAGCTTACATGTATTCGTACATGGAGATTAATAATATCGGGAAATAAACAGTACATCCGCGGTATGGGCCCTAACGGGTGACAAATACCTATGGGAGACTAGATTCCTTAAAGGGCACCTATTATGCCCCTTTTTACAAGATGTAATATTGGTCTTGGGTGTCCCCAGAATGTATTTGTGAAGTTTCAGCACAAAATACCCCACAGTTAATTTATTATAACCATTTGAAAATGTCATTTTTGGGGCCTGTTTTAAAAAGAGCTGTTTTGGTGTGTACCACCTTAAATGTAAATGAGCTGCATATCCCCGCCCTGCCTTTGGATGAGGGCGTAACTTGCATACTTATGGCAATAAACAGTTGGTAGAAGCAGAATAGCTGAGAGTGAGAGACCCGCTGTTTTGTATGGCATTCAGCCGTACATGTTTGAACCGGAATCAGACCCAGATGATGAAGAGACTCCGGCAGAAGAAACACAATTGAGAATGGAGCAGGACGTCTCTGAATGGTTATTTGATACATTTATGTACTTTTAATCTCGTCCCCTTTGCAATTATGGATGTGCAACACACACACACACACACACACACACACACACACACACACACACACACACACTGTGATAACGTTCGCGCAATTTTTTGAAACTACAAACACAAATACTGTGATAACGTTTGCTAAGTACAAACGAAATTATATTTATGCGAGGGAACGGTTGCGTCATGTTGACATTACTTGTCGTACAGGTGCTTATGTGGCAAATGTGAGAAGATGGCTACAGAACCAGAAAATATATGCTGCAGGGAGATAGAACAGGTATTAATTTATTTACATTTGTAATTGTTGCAAAAAATACGTGACAAAACTGTCTGACGGACGCTATTTGTTGTATCAAAGGTTACAAGACGGATGAAACAACTTCAAGTCACTCCATCATGTATGGTAGACCATCCCGGAATGGATGAAAACATACAGAAAACATACACAGTTTTTAATACAATATCTTTAAAAAAAAAAAAAAAAAAAAAAAAAAATATATATATATATATATATATACACGTGTGGATACACACTATACAAACAAGGTTTAAATTATATACACAGACATTCTACGACGACGACAACAACTTTAGACGCATTTGTTATTGAAATGGCTGACATCGACTGAAATGACTATTTGCTCAAAAAACATTAAATACACTTACTTCTTCTGGAGGTGACGTTGGATCGCGAACAGTAGGCAAACGATCCACACTTGAGGATTAACTTTGAAGCAAGACCTGCTTTGAATTGACCCTCGTTCTCAAAACAGTCAGTCAAAAAATGATTTGCGCAAACATAAACGTATTTTGGAATTTTGAGTGGCGCCTTTCCTTCGTAAATAAAATCCATCCACTGCGTTTTCAGTGGCTCTGATGTCGGAAGTAAGTGAAAACTACTATGTTCATTATTACATCCCACAACAGAACACTTATGTTTCTTAGGAGACATTACCGGCTGTCGTTGAAACAATGGAGGATGGTTGATAGATCACCGAGGGCGGGGTCTATGCCAAAACTAGATTGTCAATCAAACCACGTGGGTGGGGCTTAACGCAATTCTACGTCACAGTGAGAGCAATCTTAGAACAGGGCGTTCTGAGACAGTGCTTATGAATTATTGAGATTGTAAAAAAAACACTGGGTGGATTTTTCTCATTCTAGGGTGGTTTTGCTCACACACTGCCAACACACATTTATGGTCAAACACCATGTAAAAGTGAATTTTGCATAATAGGTGCCCTTTAAGTCAAGACGTACCAATAAAAGGGTTACAGCAGTATTATGCATGGCAGGCAAGTAGTTGGCTATGTCACTTTGTACAGAATAACTATGCGCCTATAGACTGAACATGTATTGCACATGACGTCACTGTTTTCACAAATGTGCATTTTTGTAGTTTATGTTGTGTCCTCTAGTATTAAGTAACAGGACAAGTAATTTTTTAGGCTCTTTATTCAGCACATGTTGCATATACTCTCAGAAACACACTTCTCTTGTTTGATCACACTCAGCACCACCTCAATACTCAAGCATTACACTGCCACCGTGTGCTCAAACTAAGAAACACCACTTTTGCCCTCTTGAAAGATTTCTTCATATCACAGATTAACATTCTGAACAAATTCTCTTTTTTAGACTAAAACAAATTACAACCTCACAATATTATTCTGTAAAAAACTTTAAGAAACACAAAATCAAGTAAACATTACTGCTTTAGCCCTTAACACTGACTTAACTCCACTGACAATTTTTGATGTAAAATACATACTAACACTTCAAGAATCATGTCCTGACTGTCAATGTCTGCTCCAATTTCTTACATGATTCATTCAGGGTGCTGTATTGAACTGCTTTCTTCGTTATTTGCCGAATATAAAAATCCATACAGAGTTTGTGTGGATCTTTCGTTGACACTATTATCTTGCTTAAAGTGTTCCTCTGGTTTGAACTGAATCTCCTCTTTTTCCTCATAAAGAAACATGTTTGTTAATCATTGTTATTGTACAACAGGAAAGGTCATGAACATTTAGCTATAATGTAAAAAGATCTTCTTTGGCAAAATTACGTCTTTAATAGAGGTTTTACTACCTTCAAACTTAAATTTCCATCATTGCAACTTCCCGAACACACACACACAAAAACAAAAACAAAGTCATTAAATACTTTTAGCCCAAGAAAAGGCTGGATAGGCTTTATTAGTTTATTATCACACTTGAATGGTCCTGGTTAACTGCTTTTCTTTCCTTCCCTTTGTTTTTAATTCTCCTTTTTCAAAATTTTTTTGCCTTCATTGCTGCTTGCCAAGTGAACCCCGTAAATGCACCTGCAAATTAGTGCCTGTGAAAAATTACGCCATAAACACGCTGATATTAACATTGTGTTGGAAAACACTCTTCTCACAATAATTTCTGTTAAAACTCTTGCAAGTATTAAGCAAATTATCATGTAGTTTTTTCCTGTAGCAGCGGGACTTTTATTATGTCACAGTCGCCGGCGCCGCTTTTCCGGTCATGAGTATGAGGTAACGCAGCTCTGTTTATCATATTAGATACATTTGAGAGTGTTGAAAATGATGTTATAATGTTACTCTGTGCGTTCGCTCGGCGGCTGCTGTGAGACACTGTTACACACTGCAGTAAGATAGATCCATTTTACAATATCATATTAAATGCTGGATGGCTTGTGTTGATAAATGGCATGCAATTAATTTTAAAATGTATTGTATGATGGAGAAAATGCTGTATTACTGTTAATAAAAATAAAGCTGCATCTGATTATGCTATGTTAGCTACTTCACACAATAGTGTTTTTCTCTGAGGCATGGTAAAGCATGAGACTCGCAAAAAATCAAGAAAATTAGATTTAAACAATAAGACTAAACATGTTGAGCTAACAACGATTGGTTTTCTGTCAATAAATATATCAAACTGTAGTTCCCCTGCCTATTAAAACATGTAGGTTTACATGGTATCTACAAAATAAAACTAGAAACCGAGTATGACGCAATTGACAGGCAACTCCTCACACGTCCGGGAGCCTGGGTTAAAATTGCAAATTACTAATAGTTGCAAATGTAACCCTGAGTGTTTATTGAACATAAATAATAAGACATAAATATTACACTCCCTGTTAATTTTTGAACTGAGTAAGGCCGAGTTCTGAAAATAAGGAAACTACTGTGACACTGATAATACTAATGATAATACAATGTATTTCTCAAAGAGTGTTATTGTTAAACCCAGCTTCACCAGGAGAGGGCACCCTAATCGCTACACTAGTCTGAGAGTTGGTCGCTGATGCTAGTGGAAATAGTGTTCAGTATGTCATGAAAGAGTTCGAGTGCGTACGCTACTGTTAGTGCTCCCAATCTAAACTGTGTTTTCATATCTCTTACAGAGAAATAAATGTGTTGCACAAAGGACGAGCACCGCTTCATTCTTAAAAAAGTGTAACACAAACATTTGGGTACTCAGGTGAACAAAACTTATAACACTGGCCTAGTGGTTTTTGGATATTTCACTGGAATATTCTTGCATATTGCACTTTTAAATAATATATACTCTAGTGCTTCTCCTAATCGACTTTGGCTGAGTCGGTTAACGTCTTGACACCTTTGAACACGATCACTTGGGAATAAGGTCTCTAGTGTTCCCTCGTTTCAATCACAGAGAATCCCACCAGAAAAACAAATACAACAGTTCATGTTATGTTTTTTAGGATAAGAGCATGGCAAAGCATTCTATAATATGATTGGTTCTTCATATGTCAGACCCTTCTGTTACTAGGTGAAGCAAGATCTGCACAAATCATGTTTATTAGTTCGTTGGTTACTCAATATCTCAGGGGGCTATTATATTTAGAGTCTAGTTTCATTTCCCCTTTTGTTATATTCAGATATGATTCAGACAGAATGTTATTCCTGCAAGAAAAAGAAAATCTTAGTTATGATTAATAAAAATTTCCATCACACCTTCCTCTGTACTATCTTTGGGTTTCAGTGTTATGGCCTCCATCTTTAGGATCTATGTGTAGCGCCTCCTTGGTGATGTCCTGAAAGATGTCACACACCAAAATGGCACCTCACCACTGATGAAAAGCAGCGGTATTTAAAGAAAATAGGATTAGATTCTTATTTACTATAAAGCGAACTGCTGACTCCACTAAAGTTTAGTAAAAACTTGCAGAATTTGTTGACATCCACATCTACCTCATCCACAGTCCAAGAATGTGCTTTTAAAGACAGGGTTAATGATATTAAAGTTACACAAATAGCAAGGATCACTGAATGGAATTGTCAATAATGTCTGTAAAGCACATCTCTTGTAACGTCAGTCACGTTACTTACACTAAATAAAGCTCTCAGTCTGGAGTGTCCAGTGATCTCTATTAGGGTTGCCACCTTCAGTAAGGCAAAATAAGGGATGATTTTTTTAATTCATTTACTTAAATTAGGACTTTATTATTATGTATTTTTTTATGTAATTTTTTTTGAATATCATATTGTATATGACAGGTGAAGTGATGCATGTGTAAAAAAAAAATCCATATTTAACAAGTTATACAGTAAAATATATAGCTTCCGCCAGACCCCCTTCCTTATTTTTCATTTTTAGTATATTAAGTACAAAATTGTTGCATAAAAACAGCGCTTTAAGTACATTATGGAAGTGTATTGAAATAAAATGTACTTTAGTGAACTTTTTTCCCCCTGGGATAACTGTTACAGGAAGTTATCTCTCCAGGAGACCCTGGTTCTAAACGTATCAATGTGTAAATGGCATCCTCTTTTATATAAATTAAACCTGTTTTGAGTAAACAAGACTATAATATGGCTCTGTTAAATAAGACTACTTTTCCTAATCTATTTTCCTTTTGGAGAGCTGAGCCATCGTATCCATAGATCTCCATAAAGTTATAATTCTACAGTTTTTTTCTCACAAAAATCATCTATTAGCCAAATATTCCAAACCATAGTGCCATTTGTCAAAAAAAGGTTGCATATGTTTTTTTTTTCTTTTTTTTTCAGAAATGTAAACACAAATTCAGCATTTTTCACCATGTGCTCCTATAGAAAGTACTTGCTTCAAAAAACTTATTACAATATCATGTCTTGAGCATAGTTAAAACACCAGTCAGAACCAATTATAAAAATACCAATTATAATAATGATTTAAACTACATAAAGTGATTTGACCTTTTAAAAAATACAAGAAGTGGAAAAGAAGTGGAAGGAGGAAGAGGAGGGGGAGGAACATCAAGGAGAACTTTTGTGATCAGCAAAATCTAAATATATGGTCTTAATTTTGCTGAAACAAACAGCTGCCTAGATACCTAAACATGTGATGTCACAGCTTGAGCATTTAAGGTCAAGCCTGGAGGAAGAGATGTGTATGCATTTGAAATTTAATTTAATTTTTCACAAACAGGAAGTGTAACATAACTTTTGTAACATAAAATGTTATTCCTTGTGCTTTTTTATACTACTACTACTATTAATAATAATAATAATAATATAGTTATTATTTTAGTAAAAAAAATAATGAAACTATATTAAAAATCTGTTTTAGTTTGATTCTGGGTCAATTCCAAATGGATTTATATTAAGATCCTAATTAAAGGCCGATATGTTTTTGATGATTTTTATTTGTATTTGATCATCAGGCTTATAATTTTTGTTAATTATGGACCTGATTTCATGCAACAGTGAGTATTCTGGGTACAGAATTTGAGACACTGTGACACCCACCACATTGTGTATGTAACCAGAAAACCCCTCTTTTGCCAGCTTCCCTTAAATGCCAAAAGAAAAAGAAAAAAACTTTCCCATGACAGTCTTTTGGGGTAGAAGGTGATTACTAGAGAGCCTGAGAAAGACCATAAATCCCATAAGAGCACAGCATAATTCAGGTGCCCAATACAATTACTAAAGATCTACCTTCCTGTAAAGTTCAGCTCCAACACTGATCAAACAACTGAAGAGGCAAATGAATATCTTCAGGAGCACTTGATAATTACAGACAGGCGTGTTTGATCAGGGTTCGGTCTGAGCTCGGCAGGATCTGCTCTAAGCTTTTAAAGGGATAGTTCACCCAAAAATAATTTATCCCATGATTTACTCACCCTCATGCCATCCTAGGTGTATATGTCTTTTTGGAGGACTAAGGATATTTTTAAATATATCTTCAGTTGTGTCTAACAAGTATAAATAAAATCATTTGACAATCATAAAAATACATTTTTATAGCCTTGTTTCCCCTCTCAATTTGTCCCACAGACCCCCAAGAAGCCCCCTGTTTGAAAACCTCTGATCTACTCACTGTTGTGAGAATCAGATTATTGTACCATTCACACAGGGACATGTGAAATACCAAACATGGTACACTGCCCAGCAAAAAAAAGGTCGCTATTTGGATTTTAATAGGTAAATACTTAAGAACCTGTATAATGGATAATTATTACAGTGATTATGGAAATAAATGTTGTGATTTCCATCAATTTTTTGGTATTGACAATTCAAAAGATGAACACTCTGTAAAGTTAACTCCAGCACATCCCAAAGACTTTCAACAAACTTAAGGTCTGGACTCAGAGGTGCCAATTCATGTGTGAAAATGATTCTTCATGCTCTCTAAATTATTCTTTCACAATTTTAACAATATTGGCATTGGAATATGGCCATGACACATATTCCAACATGGTTGTTTGGGGATTGAAAAGCCACACACTCCACCTTTATGGGTTAAAAGAACCGTTGTCAAACATAAAACATGCTAGAAACATAATAATCACTGTAATGATGATCATAGGTTCTTAACTGTTAAAATCCAGACAGCGACCTTATTTTTGGCCAGGCAGTGTATAATGAGGAGCAATGAATCACACAAATAATGTTCATTATATGTGGCATAATAACATCCTTTATTTATTTATTTATTTATTTTTTGACCTGAGCCAGGTGGAACAGGATGGGTGAAGGGATTAGACAAATCGTTTTCTTTTGCCCGTTTTGTGATTCCTGTGTGTGTGTGTGTGTGTGTGTGTGTGTGTGTGTGTGTCTGTGTGTGTCTGTGAGTGTTTGTGTGTGTCAAAATGTTGAAGTGAAAGTTTCTGGTTGCAGCCCTCAGAGAGCCAGCCAAAATAATATAATATACAGCTTAGCAACACTTGACACGTAAGCATCTGCATGCTGATTGGTCAGTTAGTTAAGACATTTACTTGATGAACATCGACAATGTATGAATCAATTTCATTTGACACATGCAGAAATGGGGAAACCATCAGTTTCTAAGCTTGTATTTATATTTCATATTGATTGTTTCTGCTTTCAGTGGCATGGGTAAGTGAATTAAGGCATACTTGTGTAATGGGATGATTTATAGATGACAAAACCATGATATAAATGTGGTTGTTACATTTGTATTTATTTATTTATTTATTAGCAGATGGGTATTTCAATTCCCAGTGGTTACGATGCATCTACAGTTCATCTGACCTAAGTGATATGGTATACATCGATTCTTATGTCTTCAACAAAGTTCTGGTATCAGAGTTCAACAGCACTGTGGGGAAGTATGTTGGATATAATGAGTATGGAATGAGAAATGCTGAGTACTGGAACAATAACACCAACTATCTACAGGACCTGAAAACTGCTGTGGAGAGTTTCTGCAAACCTAATGCTGAAAATTATAACTCTGCCATCCGTGATAAAACCGGTAAATGACACAAAACATTTAGCTGGGTTTAAGTGAGAGAACTTTATCTATGGAGGTGTGTCTGTTTTATTCAAATACAATGTTGCTTCTTTTGATTTAGTGAAGCCAAAAATCAAACTGAGTTCAGTGAAGCAGGCTGGTGGCAGGCATCCATCAGTGTTGGTGTGCAGTGCATATGATTTTTACCCTGAACAAATCAAAATGTCCTGGACAAGAGATGGTAAAGAGGTGACCACTGATGTGACATCCACTGAGGAGCAGGCTGATGGGGATTGGTACTACCAGATACACTCTTACCTTGAATATACACCCAGATCTGGAGAGAGAATCTCCTGTGTGGTGGATCATGCCAGCTCCAATGTGCCCATCATCACAGACTGGGGTAAAAGAACAATTCTCCTGTGTTGCTGAATCATATTTAATTAATGCTGTTTAACTCTTTCCCCGCCATTGACAACATTTTCCGGCATTCTGTGTATTATCTGTTATACGCTAGGGGACGCTATTACACATCTTCTGAAAGAGTACAAATCAAAACACAGGCAAGAAAAAGCAGAAACAAGCGATTAGATATGTAAAATAATACTATCATCAAACATTAAACAGCATATAAATCAAAACTGTCTAATGTTACCAAAAGATATGTTGACCCAGTAAGTGGTACAGGACTGTGTGAGCTTTGGGGGTGTTGATGGAGGTGATCTACTCCATCATTTTGTTAAAAAAAAAAAAAAAAAAAAACACTGGCGGGGAAAGAGTTTATGGATATTTTGATGTAGCAAAATAGAATAAAATGAAAATCCTAATTACTCGAACAGATCCCTCTATCCCTGAGCCTGAAAGGAATAAAATTGTCATCGGGGCATCAGGTCTGGTGCTGGGAGTCATCATAGCAGCTGCTGGACTCATTTACTACAAGAAGAAATCAGCAGGTCAGTGGAGATGTACTGTAGCCATATTGCTCTTAATAAGTTCCAGTATTTAATTTATCTGTATTTACATAATTTATATTTTTCCTTTGACAGGGAGGACACTTGTGCCACATTAATACTAATAATTCTACGGTTTGACAAGTCAGCTGTTGTGTTTTCATGCAATATTAGTTCACTTTGAAATGAAAATTAGCTTTATTCTCCCTCAAGCCATCCTATATGACTTTCTTCTTTCTGATGAACACAATCAAAGAAATATTAATAAATCTCCTGACGCATCCGAGCTAGTGGTAGTCAATGGGATCAATGAGTATGAGCTGAAGAACGTGCCTCCATCACATCCATCCATCATAAACCTGTGCTCCACACGGCTCGGTTAATAAAGACCTTCTGAAGTGAATCGATGAGTTTGTATAAGAAAAAAATCCATATTTAGCCAGTTGTGAAGTAAAATATTTAACCTCCACCAGACCACCTTCCGTATTCAACTTATGAAAATGTAAAACTCTCACAGTTCACAAAGCTTACGCTACGGCCTACACCCTCCCTATTCAACTTACGGAAAAAGTGTAACTGATGCGACGCCAGTTCCGTTTTCATCATAAGTTGAATATGGAAGGTGGTCTGGCAGAAGCTGGATATTTTACTTCATAACTTGTTTAAATATGGGTATTTTAACGCATCACAACTAAATTAACGCGTCTCAAATGCATCGTTTCGCTTCAGAAGGCCTTTATTAACCCTCCGGAGCCGTGTGGAGTACATATAATGGGGATGGATGAAGATGGAGGCACTTTTTTTACTCATTGGTTTACTCATTCGTCTCATTTACTCCCATTATAAATGCATTGGGATATTTACTAATATTTCCGTGATTGTGTTCATCAGAAAGAAGAAAGTCAAGAAAACCTATGATGGTTTGAGGGTGAGAAAAGCTTAGGCTAATTTTCATTCAAAAGTGAACTAATCCTTTAATCACAAAAATGCAGGTCTTAAGCCCGGGATACACTGCACAATTTTTGGCTGTCCCAGACGAAAGATTGCCACCTTGAAACAATCGTAGCGATTTCTGTGATCGTAGCTCTTAATCGGTGGTCCTATGTCATACAGTGAGAAAGGTTCAAAGATGGCCATTTTCCCAGTCTTGCGACCAAAGATAGCTTACGATAGTTTTCTGACAGTATCAGAAATTCAGCATGATCAACACACAGTGTGTTTGTTGCTACGACCTACATCTACTGACCAGCCAATAAAAATGTGACATGCAATTAACGCGACATGGCGCTAAATCTTAAAACTGTTTACCTTTTCCCTTATTCTTTCACTGCTTCCTTTTTATTTTCTAGTGCATGCTGATATTTTATTCTTTTTCAATCGAAACTTGCATCGTAGCCTACGAGGTAATAGGTGTCATCGTACAGTCTACATGCATGTCGTACCCAAGTTTAATAGATTTATGTTGCAAAGTGTGATTTGTAATGATCTTATAGGATTGCTAAACTCGTGCAGTGTATCCTGGGCTTAACAGAGGAGAGTTTGACAAAATATACCTACAATTCCTTAATATCACCACCAGAGGACGTGATCTCCAGCTTTCTGATGAGACTGTAATGTACACAAAACTCTTACTTGTATATTGAAATATTGTCCTGGGTTGTGTATTTCTGTTTCTGTTTCTTTTTCTCTTTTTTTTTTTAACTCCGCACAATGCTATTGTTCTTCTCGGATTCTATTTCTCAAACTGCATTCACAATAGGAAATGCAAACATGGAAATAAAAAATTAAAAACAACTTTCTGCATACTTATAAAGATTGTGTGTATGTGTGTGTACTGGTTTGACATATATGGGGCCAAAATTGCATAATATATTGCGTAATATAGGTGCAGTCAGGCTTTGCTACATTATGAGGACATTACTGTCCCTGTTCTTCAAATGGCTAAATAAACAGTAAAATGCATGTTTTATTAAAAATGTGAAAATGCAAGACATTTTCTGATAAATCAAAGTAAATATAGCCTTCTATAAAATAAACTTTCTTAACAGCAGTTTCATTTTACTGTCTTTAATGGTTTAATCAGCACTGTTGTAATTTTTTATATATGCTACATTCAAACAGATTGTTTGAATGTTACAAAAACATTAAGCTTTGGCCTCTTTGATCAGTTCCAATCAGCTTTAAATGTTCTGAGCAGTTTATAGTAACTACACAGAGCAGAATGAAACAGTTAAAACTGAATTAGTTCATTAACAATGTTTAATATTAACAGTGTATAACATTCAGTCAATCATAAGTATTAACTTTGACAGCCCTTTTGTAAACATTTTCAAAAGAAACTGTCCGTAAAACAAGGAAACCAAACTGAGCAGCAAAACATCCATGGAAGGAAAATACCTGCCAAAAAAAACAAGGGAAACACAATGGTGCTTGTTAAGTCATGATGTAAGAATACTGTTTCCAGGTCCAAACCTTTACTCATAAATCTCAACAGCTGTTTATGTGCATTGTTTATATTTACTACACATTTAACATTTTACTACACATGAGCTATTTAAAACTTACTGTGTGCGCTACTACATACTCACAGCATCCCGAACACCAACATTTTAATGATTTATAAAAGATGAATCACTGTCCGACCATCTGAGATTTCAGTATGAAGATAAAGGTCAGGATCGGGATTTTTCGGTAGAATTACATGACAAGTGTATATTAGCACCATTTGTGGTTTGTTTTTGGCATCTGATACAGTGTTTGGACCCAGAAGTGGTGGCATGTGACGTCAGACTTACACGACAACAATGTTGTAAAAACAGGAAGGTTTTTTCTTTGTACAGATCATCACCTTGGAATAATGAGGTTCTTTTTTTTGGAGTTATTCACATTCTTATTCTGTGACAATTGTTGTGGGAAAGTTCTTTATTCCTTCAGTGGTGAGAATGTAATGAAACAAACACTCAGGAAATGTCCTTGTTGATTTTATTCTTGCAAGAAGGTTGTTTAAAGAAGATTTCTACACAGTTCTAGAGAGAGGAACACCCTCACCCAGAGCGGCTGTCTTATATACGCCTCTTATTGCTCCTTGTTACCCCAAACCAATCAGAACACGTTACTATATTAGGTTCATAAAAACTGAAAAAAGAGAGGGGTCTAAAACTTAGCAGACGCCCTATTGAAGTCCAAGCCTCTCACCCAACCAATGAAGACATTAGGATTTTAAAACCCTAGAGTTTCCACTG
The DNA here is from genome assembly GCF_024489055.1 of Chanodichthys erythropterus. Taxonomy (NCBI): domain Eukaryota; kingdom Metazoa; phylum Chordata; class Actinopteri; order Cypriniformes; family Xenocyprididae; genus Chanodichthys; species Chanodichthys erythropterus. Next base: position 35,056,013 of record NC_090228.1, on the reverse strand, counting down.
GTCCTTACTGGTGGAGAAGTGAACCATTTCCAGGTTCCTGTCACCTGTGAATAGAGACAATAAGTATTTTTGTTAGTGATAACATGTATTAACACATCTGCTTATCTGGCCATCCATTCTTTTTGGTGTGACCTATGGAAATTTAATGTGGGCAGAGCTGTCCTGGCTCTTTTTGGGCTCTCATACTTTCAGTGCAATGAGCAGGACTTGAACCCATGACTTCCCAGTTTCTGTTCTGCTCAATTTGGGGTTTATCATCTAATCTGCATTCTGACTATTTATCCACCTTGTGGATGATATTAGGCACACTAAATTTCAAATTTATTCTCACCATTTGGCCAGTTCAACTGTTTCTCCTTGTTTTACAAACTGAATCCTGTTATCACCAGATAATCTCTCAAGCATCTCATTTCATCTCACTCAGTAGCATAGACCTTTTACCTGGAAAGCACTCAACCCACTACACTTTGTTTTATTCCTTTCACACAATAACCCAAGCCAGGATAGTTAGCCGAATTCATCCATGGCCATTATTTTATTTGGCACATTCTGCCTTGTAAACCCACTAAATGTAGATACAGCTGTTTTGATTGGAATGATTTGTTTGTCTTTGGTGTCTCACCAAACACAGTCTCTCATCTTTCACACACGCTTTCACGCGTCTCTGGCCAAAGCATCATTCATTTTTGCCTGCATCAGCAGCTTGTGAACTGAATGGGGAATGAATATGTTATTAAAAGTGGAATACGACCGAGTCTGAACTGGTAACATGTCAGTCGCATGAGTTTAACACCACGAACGTAAACCATACTTTTCAAAATAAAGTGGATTAAGTAGTTTAGAATAATCATAGAGACCTAGGCCTGCAGTTGAGAGAGCCAATTTCCATTTCTCAAATGCAATGTAGCATTCATTGCACAATTACACTTTTTCAAACTTTTTGTGGATGCTCTTGAATTATTAAAAAATATTGGAGATCTCCACACAATCTTGGATCCATGGACAAAAAAAAAAAAAAAAAAAAATGACAGCATTTGTGATTTCAAAATTTTGAAATCTTAAGAGCTATTCTTACTCAAGAAAACTACCTTTAAACAAAATGGAGTGACCAATATTGTTGCTTTTTAGTGTCCTATTTCCCTTTTCTTTACCAGAGAATGTCTGCATAGTCAGTAATCTATTTATGTCTTTACCACTAGTTGGTTGATGTAATAACCCTCACTATGCTAAATCCAGCCTCAGTTTTAACCAACTGGTGAGTCAAACTCCCACTTCTGTTAAGGAACTTCTTCCTTTTCTTTCATATAGTAGGGCTGGACTGGTACCTATTGAAAGCAAATTCAGAATGTTAGATTAACAGAGAATACAAAGAACTGCTGTGAGACCAGTGAATAATCAAAAGAAATCTAGTTAGTATTGTAATTAATAAGATTTGAAGTGGTCTCTGTAGGCTCAGTCTGGCTTTTGATCAATCCTGCCACAAAATTGCATAATGGATGGCAAAATTGTCCTTAGAAAAAGTCTCAAGTGAAAATTTCACCTTTTCCTGCTCTGTATCAGTCCTCTCCATGCTGACTCCTCCAGAAGTGTCAAACTTCCTCCAGAAGGGGAGCTGAAGGCCCATCAGCCACTTCTCTCTGCATTCATGTCTTGTCAAACAGACTTCAGTCTATTTGCTCCCATTTGTCAAGGCGGCTGTTCCAGAAGCTGCCTGGTCTGAAATGTGAACACTAAAGAGAACTGCATAATTCAAATTAAACCTACAGTTCTTATAATTAATAAAATTTATTGACAGTTGTGGTCAGAATTATTGGCACCCTTGGTAAATATGATCAAAGATGACTGTAAAAATAAATCTACATTGTTTATCCCTTTGATCTTTAATTCATAAAATTAGCAAAAATCTAACCTTTCATTGAAGGAAAAGAATTGAAAGTGGGGGGAAAATCACATTATGAAATAAATGTTTTCTCCAAAACACATTGGTCACAATTATTGGCACCCTTTTATTCAATACTTTTTGCAACCTCCTTTTCCCAAGTTAACAGCTCTGAGTCTTCACCATAATGCCTGATGAGTTTGGAGAACACCTGACAGGAGATCAGAGGCCATTCCTTCATACAGAATCTCTCCAGATCCTTCAGATTCCAGCTCCATGTTGGTGCTTCTTCTCTTCAGTTCACTCCACTCATTTTCTTTGGGGTTCAGGTCAGGGGACTGGGATGGCTATGGCAGAAGCTTCATTTTGTGCTCAGTGACGCATTTTTGTGCTGGTTTTGATGTTTGTTTTGGATCATTGTCCTGATGGAAAATCCAACCACGACCCATTATTGGATTTCTAGCAGAAGCGGTCAGGTTTTGTTTTTTTATCTGTTGATATTTGATAGAATCCATGATACCATGTATCTGAACAAGATGTGCAGGACCTCCAGCAGAAAAATAGGCCCACAACATTAAAGATCGGATTTCAACCAAAATATCTTAATTTGCGTTCTGATGATTAACGAAGGTCTTATGGGTGTAGAACGCATGAGGGTGAGTAATAAATGACAGAATTTTTTTTGGGTGAACTAACCCTTTAAGTAATATCACACGAATATTCTCCTGTTTCTCCGAGTATTGGCATGATTGCAAATGTGATACTTACTAATCTTATTGAAGTCCAATAAACAAGTTGATATTAAGTGATTTAACATTAGACATGTCTGTTTTTGCTCTATTTCGTGAAAACAGTTTCAAACAAAGAATGAATCTGCGTTTTGAACGACTGATGAATGACTCACACATAAAGATTTACCGCCACCTTCTGGCGGTAAATGTAAATATATTTGTTTTCATATTTACACTTTACGTAGACTGTTTTAATTTTTTACATATTTATTTCTAAATTCAAAAAATTCTATTTAAAAACATTCGTACAACATTATTTACCAATGAGCTGCATTAAGCAGTCTATGTAAATGTGTCTAAATAATACCACATCAGGTTGAGTCACTTCTGCAGTGCAAAGATGGATTTTTTTGATGATTTATTTTGATAGTAAAACTAACAGCTCTTGTCTATTGGCAGCCAGCCAGGAGCCCCTGCTCAGTGTGGGTTTTTCTGTCTGCTCTGGCTATCACACAGACAAGTGCGATGACACACTTCAGCTATAACGCACTTCTTGTGTGTGTGTATATATTATTTTGTATATAAATATATAAAATATTTCTATGTGCCCCACTCAGGCAGACAAATGCACTTCATGCGTAAAAACTTATATTTGCTCCATTCAGACAAAATGCACTTCTTGCGTAAATACTACTCTACTAATTTATTATGCATGTGCCACTCCCAGGGCCACTTCTTCTTTTTTTAATACTTTAATTCATTAATTTTAATTCAATTATCTTTAATTTAATTTTGGTGAAGTCTTAGGCAGTTATCACCCAGGTGCTAGCTCACAAAGGGACACACAAAACAAATGTGACCTTCTGTGCACCTTCTCCACACTGCTAACTGTTTACAAATATATAGTGGGACAATCAAACAACTAAATTAATATCTAGATGCACTGTAGGCCAATAGAGAAATTCTACTATATATCCTAATTAATGGACAGAAATGGTGCTGGTGTAACAAATAACACTTTATTTCTTATTATTATACAATGTACATCAATTAATACTGAGTTTTACTCCAAACAGGACATATTAAAATTGCATAATGGAAGACACATGGGTAAGGCAATAATAAACCATGGCCATACATGTAAAAAAACACATATATAGTCAAACCAGAAATCGATCAATCTCCTTAAATGTGATACACTGCAAACAGGACAATACTGTGATGATCATGATGGGAATTTTTGCACACTGCCCAATAATGCTAAAAAGAGAGAATCCCACAAGTATAATATTAGGTACAATAATAAACAAAACAAAACAAAACAAAAAAAAAAAAAAATATATATATATATATATATATATATATATATATATATATATATATATATATATATATATAATAAAATAAACAAACCAATCCAAAAATACACGCACCCAAAAAAAAAGAAAAAAAAAGAAAAATACAATACAGAGAAAATAAAATACAGCCTCTTTCCCCGTGTCTCACAATGCGCCCTACTGGATGCTAAGTTGAATTAACCAAGAATAAACCAGATCAGTACATTAATATGGAGGCAAAAGAAAACAGTGGCTGACAAACTCCCCTACTGTCACGTTCACATGGACTTTCAGTTTGTTTGTTTTCATTTTGTCACGTGTTCCTTTGTTCCAGTTTCCTGCCACAATCAGTTACTATGGACACCAATCACGTTCATCACATCTGTTCGTTATTTGAGTTAATCTGTCGTTGTATTTAAGTTTCTGTCTTCAGTTGTTTGTCGGGTCTCGTTTGTGAAAGGTATGTGTTGGAGTATGTTCTGCTCTGGATTCTGTGTTTCTCCCTGTGGATTATCAAGTAAAGACTTGTTTAACTTTACTCTTCCTCGTCGTGTGTTTGATACACCACCATTACGTAACACCTACAAATCAATAAAACAATCATGAGATCAAATCGCTTACAAACATTTACTCTTTGCAAGAATATTCATACCTGGAACATGGATGAGAACTGCCTCCCTGTATCCTTGAAAACGTGATCTCACGCCACTTTACTGTTATGCAGAAGCAACAAATCAAAATACAAAATAAATCACAATAATTTAAGAACATCTCATGTAGCGTAAAACTCTATATACCTGTATTGATTCATTCAGAGTCAAACATCCCCAAAATGGCCAACTACCAGACACACATACTGCTCACATCAAACAAGACAGTTTCTGTAAACAATTAATGTCTCCACAACAGTCAGGAATATAGAAGGCTTCAAAACAATGGTGCGTCTGCACATAATGAACACAAAAAAAAAACACCACTCATAATCTCATTTTCACGACAACACTTTCAGCATAAAACATTCAAACTTACCGCATTTTAATTCCCCTGCACTGTTGAAACATGTCGAAACGCGGTAATAGCTTGCTCATTTGTCTCGTCGCTCTCTAACTTACGTCACTTTTTATAGACCGCTGACCTTGAGTCACGTTTGCCCAGCGCCACCCACCTGATTTCTCATTTACCATACAAATATAAGCAAATTTGTATGGCGCCTTTGTTTTGTGAGGCCTCGTACCAGCACGGCCACCGTGGTCCCACCCCAACCTCTTCCTGGCTCCTGGCTCGCCAATTATGTCGTGGCAAATTCAGTGTCCCTTCAGTTCTGGTCTCAAAGAAAACACTCCGGGTCAAACTTCCAGGTCCCAGTGTCATGATCACAAATTGGAGTGCCCTAGCTAAACCACTAGAGGGCACTCCAACACAGACTTTTGTCACTGTTTAGAACTTCATTTCCCATAACCCACTTCCCGGACTCATTATCCTTCTTTGCATTCAGCTGTTTTGTGTTTGTTAATTAGTGTCTGTCTATTTATACTCAGTTGGTTCTACCTTTGTTTGTGGTTCGTTGTTTTGTTACATGCACGCTGTATTCCTGGCTTTTTGTTTGTGGACTGACTACGTGGAGTTTGACCCTTGCCTGTCTTGGGATTTACGTTTTGGATTTACCAATATATGCTGCAACTGGATCCTAACATCTTGTCTGTGTGCATCCATGACACCCAGGAGTTTTAACTTTAGATTACAGTGTAATTATGTATTTAGGTACTGAGTAATATTAATTAACAACATGTACTTGTTATAGGGTTAGGGTAGGATTAGGGTTTGGTTGAGGGTTATTATGCATAATTACTATGGGATGTACATGTAACATATGTAACAAGGACACTGTAAAATAAAGTGTTACCACAAATTATTTACACTGTATTTTAGAACTAAGTATTTTAGAACTAAGGGTTATTATGATAGACAACAATCTTACTTTTGGGAGAAATTTAGAGAGAACATACACTACACACCTTTTTGTAATAATAATGTATAAATATATAAAGGCTTTTTAAAAATGTATAGGGTTGGCTACATATCAGTGCTTTTACACAGTACTTTGTTTTATTGCAAAAGTGCACTGATTAAGTTGTTTCAAGGCAATTAAAACTACAATTATAGCAATTTTTTGAATACTGGGGAAATATACTCTTGTTTCATGTAGTTACAGGGTAAATATGACATTACGGGCTGTAAATTAAAGTGGTGCTTGTTACACTCTTGTTTCATGTAGTTACAGTATAAGTACAACAAAAACACATGTATACACACAATCTGATATCACTTGGAAACCTTTATTTGAAAAACAAATTATTTCAAAACAGATTTACCATTACAACACTTCTTATTAATTTCTCTTGCTTGGCTTCCTCCTCCTCTTGTTCCTCTTCTTCTTTTTCTTTCTTTAAATTCTGTATGAATTAAAAGAATAACGAGTACACTCAGAAATGTCCTCACCATTTACTCATCTTTTACCCTCATGCCATCCGAGATGTATACGACTCTACTTCAGATAAACACAAACTAACGTTTTTAGAGAAATAAATAATCTCTGGGAAAGATTTATGATGCAAGCTCATGTGTTCCTAAAAGTCGAAGCATCAAACAGCACATACAGCAGTAACCACAGTAATCCATACGACCCCAATGGATGAATCAGTGTCTTCTGAAGTGAAACGATAAGTGTTTGTCAGAAAAATACCAAATATTTAACAATTTTAAAAACTGTAGATTAAAGCTACAACTGTCCAGCGACCAACTGTCACCTGCCCGTGCACGAGAGGGTTGAGACTTGAGAGTTCATGATTGACGTAACTTGAGGTGTGACATAAGCGCACAGAGAAACTCACGGATGTCGGATGTTTTTTGTTTTTTTAAATGAATGCTCACAACAAAATACACAGAATAACCGATAATAATAATGAGAAACAAACAAGACAGAAGAACGTCATGAAAGCTTGAACCTTCACATTGCTTTGTCAAACGCGAAGTCGACTCTCATGCACACCCTGGTGACAGCTGGTCAGAAGCGAAAAGATTAGTAAACCATGAGAACATTTCTGGGTGTACTGTATTTTCTTTTACACTGCGTTCCAAATTATTATGCAAGAGACAAATCAGTAAGATTTCTGTACAATAAACATTCAGATTTTAGTTTTTCTAAGAAAATGTTTGTTCGTTTATTTATCCATGTCTTTTTAGATAACTGGTATCAATCTCAGACAAAATAATTTGCCAGATCTATGGAAACCCTACTTAGAGGTTGTTCCACATTATTAAGCAAGTCACAGTTCTCATGCAATATGGGGAGGAAGAAAGATCTTTCTGAAGATGAAAAGCATGAAATGGTGCAATGTTGTGCAAAAGGCATGAAAACAACTAATATTGTGTGAAACTGAATGGAGATTATTGAATTATCATAAGATTTGTGAGTGATTTAGAGCACAGCAGAACTCGGTCAGATAAAGGCTTATTAATGAAAGTTCCTATCAAAAAAATCAATTGTATTAAAAGGGCAGCTATAAAAAAAGCCAGTGTTAAGCAGCAAACAGGTATTTGAAGCTGCTGGTGTTTCTGGAGTCTCAAGAAGCTCTCCATGCAGGCGGGCAGTTGTGTGTAAAGATGCATTTTAGACACCACTAACCAAACCTCACAAAGAGAAACATTTACAGTGGGTTTAGAAATAAATGAAGACTCATTTTTAAATAGTTTTATTCACTGACTAATGCCGTACTACAATGGATGGTCTAAATGGATGCATTTCTGGATGGTTGGTGAATGGCCACCACGTTCCAACAAGACTGCGACGTCAGCAAGGAGCTGGTGGGTGATGATTTGGGCTGGAATACTGGGAAGTGAGATGGAGGGTATTAAAATTACTTTTGCAAGATATGTGGAGCTCATAACTGGCCATTTTCAGCTATGGTATAAAAAGGAGGATAGTGCATAGTACAATGCACTATTTGTACAATGCACTATGCACTATCCCATGCTGCAAAAAAACACCACAGCAATAAAACTGTTTGAAAATGTATTTCTACACCCACTGTAAATGTTTCTCTTTGTTAGGTTTGGTTAGTGGTGTCTAAAATGCATCTTTACGCACAACTGCCCGCCTGCATGGAGAGCTTCTTGAGACTCCAGAGACACCAGCAGCTTCAAATACCTGTTTGCTGCTCAACACTGGCTTTTTTTTATAGCTGCCCTTTTAATACAATAAATTTTTTTGATAGGAACTTTAATTAATAAGCCTTTATCTGACCGAGTTCTGCTGTGCTCTAAATCACTCACAAATCTTATGATAATTCAATAATCTCCATTCAGTTTCACACAATATTAGTTGTTTTCATGCCTTTTGCACAACATTGCACCATTTCATGCTTTTCATCGTCAGAAAGATCTTTCTTCCTCCCCATATGGCATGAGAACTGTGACTTGCTTAATAATGTGGAACAACCTCTAAGTAGGGTTTCCATAGATCTAGCAAATTATTTTGTCTGAGATTGATACCAGTTATCTAAAAAGACATGGATAAATAAACGAACAAACATTTTCTTAGAAAAAATAAAATCTGAATGTTTATTGTACTGAAATCTTACTGATATGTCAATTGCATAATAATTTGGAACGCAGTGTAATAAATAATACAGAATAGAAAAATACATGGGAATCCTTCTTAAGATTCATCAATGGAAAGATTGAAAAAGAAGAAGAGGGACAAGAGGAGGAGGAAGCCCAGCAAGAGGAAAAAAGGACAAAATGTGCTACTTTCTGTCAGGACTTTAGAATTTGAAATGAAAAAAATCTATAATTTAATAATAATTCAATGCATCAAAAAATAATAATAAGTGTTGTTAAACCCGTTTTGAATTAAGTTGTTTTTCAAATAACGGTTTCGGAGGTTTCTGATATCATATTTTTTTTAATTGTAGTTACCCTGTAACTACTTAAAACAAGAGGGTAACAAGCACCACTTTAATTTACAACCCGCAGATGTTACAATTACCCTGTAACAATATGTAACAAGAGTATATTTTCCCAGTATTTAAAAAAAATTGCAATAATATTACTTGCCTTGAAACATGTAAGCTGCACTTTTGCTATCAAAACAAAGTACTGTATAAATGCACTGATATGTGCACTTTAAAAAAAAAAAGCCTTTATGTATTTGTACATTATTATTACAAAAAGGTGTGTGGTTTATGTACTCTTTAAATTACTCCCACACGTAAAATTGTTGTCTATCATATAAGTACCCCTCATTTCTAAAATATTTACAGTATAAATAATTTGTTTTTTTCCTGGTTGTTACACCTTTATTCCCAAGACTTTACATATTGTTCCCCTATACTTACACATACTTATTTTATAGGTGCACTATAATTACTGGAAGTTACGCTGTAAATACTTTGTAATTACGCAGTACTTTCCGGGCTGTAATTTAAAGCGTTACTGTTTTAACTTTGTCAAGTTAAAACAAAGTTATTGTCAAGCAACAAAGTGAGATGCCAGCTGTACAATCTGATCATCACACTTGAGAATCACACTTTTATACAGTTTTAACCAATGATTTCATTTGCAAGTGCTCTTCTCCTTCTCTCTTCCTGGAATCTTCCAAGTACTCCCCAACACTTTCACCACAGTTACTTCATTAATTAGCTATATTGTTCTCTTTGTAAGGGTGACCAGCCGCCAACTAATCTACATCTTTTGCCTTACTCCCTAATTGTGGAATTCTGCCAATTGATTGTCAACCCTTTCTTATAGGCAAAATGAAACATTGTAACAAGGACAACCAACACTCCCCAGAGGCTAGAAGCCTCCAAGTGACATATTTATTTCACACATCTTAATAATGGTCTTGGTCTTTCACAACCATCTGTTGTTTACTGGAAATCCCACAAGACTTTCTCAGACACATCTGTCCTTGTAATCACAGTCACATATGCCATGAGGCCTCAAAACACTTATGGTTTTTTATATTAAGCAAACTAATTCTACAATTGTTTTCTAAAGGATAAATAAAATATTTCATCAAAAGCTCTGTTGGTAAAGGAGGCCATAGAACATGTTCCTCCTCCCGAGAAAGAATCCGGATTCTACATCCTGTGATACATTTTTCCCCTATGCACCTGACTTAAGTTTACCTGTGGCATCTCCTAGTAGACACCTGGGCATCTACTGACGACACTCAAAAATATTTATACTCTAGCACTGTGTCTACTAGTCTACAACTGGCTTTGAGTCGGTCAACATCTTGACTCTTTTGAACACTATCACTTGGGAATAAGGTCTCTAGTGTTCCCTAACTTTTTAACCCAGACAGACTCCAGACTATGCCTAAGAATATGCTTTAATCACAACCAGAAGACCTCATATCAATAACAGAGAATACCACCAGCAAAAATAATACAACAGCTTATATAGGATAGGAGCATGGCAAAGCATTCTACAATATGATTGGTTCTTCATGTGTCAAACCCTTCTGTTACTAGGTGAAGCAAGATCTGCCCAAATCATGTGTTTATTAGTTCAGTGGTTACTCAATATCATTGGTTACTCAATATCATATCATCATATTATATTTAGATAGTTGTCTAGCTGTTTCATTTCCCCTTTTGTTATATTCAGATATGATTGAGACACACTCTGACTTTGGCCCAAGGTTTGGAAACATTTAGGTTTCAAAAGCATATAAATGTTAATCCTAATTAATAATTAATAATTTTAGTTATGATTAATAAAAAAAATCACAAGCCGGTATTTCATTGTTCCAAAGAAGGATGGAGGATTGTGTACAATTCTACATCTAAATTTTTCACTGAGCAAGCTGAAGTTCAAGATGTTAATGTTAAAATAAATTATGTCACAAATCAAGGTTTGTCATGATAGATCTAAAGGATACATAATTCCACATATCCATCCTTCCACAACACAAGAAGATCCTTAGGTTTGCTTTTGGGGGCGAATCGTCCCAATATTGGGATCTTCCCTTCAGCCTAGCGAAATTCGTGGATGCAGCTCTGGCTCCATTGCAACTCCAGGGCATTCATGTATTGAATTACATTGACGATTGGCTCTTTCTGGCTTAGTCAGAACAGATTGTGGTTTCGCACAGAGATGTCGTTCTCGACTACATGAGAAAACTGGAGTTAAGGCTGAACGCTAAGAAAAGTGCACTTTCTTAGGGGGGATATGGGATTGGACAGGCACATCTGTCTCCTGCCCGTACTGATTCTCGCAGCTGTGAACAAGCTAAAGCTAGGCCAGTCTGCCACTGTAAAACAGTTTCAAAGATTGTTGGCTCTCATGGCAGCTGCATCCAATGTGATAACTTTTGGCCTCCTGCATATGAGACCTGTGGTAGATTTTCCCTTATGCACCTGACTTAAGTTTACCTGGGGCATCTCCTAGTCGACACCCAAGCTCTACCCCTGCATCTATAAGTCAACAACTGGCCTTAAGTCGGTCAACGTCTTGACCCTTTTGACACTAAACCTGGGAGATTTCCAGTGTCTAAGTTGAAAACCGAGACAGAGATTCCAGTTGTTGTCTTTGAATGCCTTTAATCAAATCACGGCTGGGAGAGTTCTCATCAATCTCAGAGAATTTCTATACCATCCAGAGAATACAACAGGTTTTATAAGATTTCAGGTACATCACACAGTCAGTGTAACATGATATTACTTATAATTATCTTATAATTATAAAAACGTACTTCCTCTGCCATGCTTACTGGCAGAGTAAATTTAGATTAGAACTGAATCATAGAATCATCAAAAATCACCAGGTTACTGATTACTCAATAGGTCAAAACTATTTTATAGACTTTTTTTTATATATATATATATATCTGAAAGGATGCTGTCTAGCAAGCACAGCAAAAATTTCCGCTGTTACAACACACAGTCCTAGTGACTATTTCTCTATTTTCAAAGTTAACTTGTTAGGCCTGTAGGAAAAAGAAATGTTAGTTCATGATAGTTTAAAAATTCCATCACAGACCATTACAGTGGTGTCTCTGGACCAAGGGGTTTTCCACGAGGGGCAACACTTTTTTTGCATGATCAAGGCCACAAGGCAATTCCTTCATGCCTTGGTTATGTGGAAGAAGCCTTGGTTCCTGTCCCTAGGCCCAGTTTTGGGGGCTCCTTGTCACCTTGTCTTTTTCCTAATGACAATGGTTGGAGCAATCCTATAGGGATGCTCAGCAGGGTCTGTGGAGGGGTCATCAGGCGGAAGTGGATCTGTTTGCATTTTGACACGACAACCTAGTTTAGTTCTCCCTCACGCATCAAGCCCCATTAGGTTTGAATGCCATGGTGCAGACAAGCCAAGGCTAACGTCTGTACACCTTTCCCCCAATCACTTTGCTTCTGGGACTTCAGGAGAGAGTTTGCCAGCACTGGGTCAGTGTAATGTCAGTAGCCCTGTTCTGGCCAGGCCAAGTTTGGTTCCCTGACCTTATGTCCCTCCAAGACAGCCCGCTATTGGAGATCCTGCTCAGGAGGGACCTTCTACCTCAGGTGAGGGGCTCAATCCTTCACCCTTGCCCAGAAAAGTGGAGACTGTGGGCTTGGCCTCTGAAGGGGCCCAGCTCATAGATGCAGGTCTCTCAACTGAGGTTGTTGAGACCATTCTCCATTCCAGAGTTCCCTCCATGAGGAAACTCTTCATTTTGAAGTGGAAACTTTTCACTTGGTGCAGGGTTCTTCAGCAGGACCCAGTTAACTGCCCTTTTGGTACAGTGTTGGAGTTTCTGCAGGAACAATTCTCTGCAGGGTTGTCTCCATCCAACTCTGGAGGTGTATGGGGCATCTATATCTGCCTACCACTCCTTTGGGTGGCATGTCATTTGGGAGAGAACCCTTAGTAGTTTGTATCCTTCATGGCACTTTGAGACTGAAGCCTGCAGTTCACATGAGAGTACCGTCCAGGGATTTGGTCATTGTCTTAGAAGGCCTTTCTATGGCTCCCTTCAAGCCCATTGAAGAAATATCATCTCTGACTTTTAAAGTCCTCTTTGTACCTACTATTACATCTCTCAAGAGAGGTGGAGACTTATAAGCTCTCTTGGTTTCTCCTTTGTGTTTAGACTTTGCACCAGGTGTCACGGTTCATGGGTTCACTTACTCGCCCTCGTGTGGTTGTGGTGTGTGTTGCCTGGTTACTGATTGTGTGGGTGTCACCCACCTGATTGATTGTGATGTGCTGCCAGCCGTGTCTTGTTCTGTGCGTGCTTTATCTTGTGCGTGTCTACATGGCGTCTTTGTCAGTTCGTTGCAGGCTGTCCCGCTGTCGTGTTTCTGTGTTTCACTTCCTGTTATCCTGGGGTTCTGGACCTTCGTCTTGTGCCCGTGTCTGGGTTGGATTATTCCTTGGCTTCTGATACCCGTTGCAGCCCACCCGGTTCATCTGCTTCAACACACCACCGCGTCAGCTCATCTTTTTGACTGCAACGACTGCCCTTCTTGGAGTGAAGTTATTGTACAGCGTATTCTGTCAATAAATCCTGTTTTACTTGCACTTGGATCCTCTCTCTGTGTTCATTTCCTGACACCAGGCATGGTGAAAGCTTTTCTACACCCTAGACTGGGGTATGTTCTGAAATTTTCCACTAATGTGACTAGTGCTATTTTACTGCAGGCCTTCTGTCCACCTCCCTTTCATTCTTTTGACCAGGAGAAATTGAATCTGCTTTGCCCTCTGAGGGCCCTAGATGCAAATGTCCACAGAGCTACCCTGTGGTAAATCTGATCAACTCTTTGTGTGTTTTGGGTCACCCAGGAAGGGTCCACAGCATCTAAGCAGAGGATGAGCAATTGGATATTTGTGGCTATCCCTCTTGCGTATGAGGCAGCTGGTCAGCCTTCACCTATGGTGGTCTGAGCCCACTCAACCGGAAGTATGGCTGCATCAAAAGCATTTATATCATGTGTTTCTTTTTAGGAAGTTTGTGATGCTGCAGGATGGTCTTCCCAGCACACCTTATATTAGACCTTTAGACCTTTTATTAGATTTTATAACATAGATTTGGACTCTGCTCCTGGGTCCAGTGCTCTCGTCTCAGTGTGCACAACAGGTTTCACACGAGCAGACATTTGTCAGTACAGCGGCATGGGTATAAACCTTCCCACAGCATCGAAGACTTCCAACGCAGTGCAAGTTCCCTCGAAAGGAAATGTCTCGGCTTCCTGCACATCTGTGATTGACTTGCTTCAGCCTGTCAGAAGCTAACACTGTTTGGTCTGGGTATGCTTTATAGTTTCCTGGTTGATGATGTCACCCACCTATGACGTTCTGGCACGCCATTGGACTGATTTTACATGTGCTTGGTGATGCAATCGCGCAGAGACGTTCTCACAGTGTTGAAGACTTCTGACACAGCGTCTTGTTCCCTTCTCAGGGAACCATGGTTACATGCATAACCTGAGATTTTTTTTCATAGGTTTATGTGTGTTTGACTGAAGCTGAAGATAAACAGTAAACAATAGGGGTGTAACGGTACATGTATTCATCCTGAACCGTCACGGTATGGACGTCACGGTTCGGTTCATGCAGTTAGATGACGAATACAGTCAGTTACAGGTGATCCACACTCCAATCCAAAAGGGGGTGCACACAGTAATGCTTTTTAGCCTAACTATTTTTAACCAGCATTATACACCAATAATCGCAATAAGCTCTGTTTTGTTACTTTTGATAAGAAACAAAGTGCCGTCTTTCATACTGTCCATTTTATCACGAAATTCAAAGAATGAAATATCAATAAATGCCATTTTGATGCTTTTTGATGTGGCGTGACAGATCGCTGTATAGGCGCCTCAGTTCAAACGGCGATCATACCTTCCTCTTCACTACTACAGAATGAACACAAATGAACATCTGGTATGTTGAAAGATACAGTACAACTTACTGAAACATATCATATCTTGTGTAATCGATTAATCAGTGTTTCAACCGTGGAAAGATGTCAGTAAAACAGTTATACAAAACAGTTATGTAAACAATATGTCACATAGTATTGCATTTAACTCAGAAAAGCCAAATATTCGCTAAATATATGCACTATATTAGTCTATTGTAAAGAGGACGCGGAGTCCGAAGTAGAATCCATTTGCAGAGGGTTTATTGAGCAGCAACAGAAACAAACAAATATCGTAGACAGGCAGTGGTTCAATACCAGAAAATCAGTCCAATCCGTGAACATACACAAGGGAGAATCCAAAGGCAAAGTGTCAGGCAGGCAATAGGTCCAAACACAGATATCAGTCCAATCAAGCAGCCAAATCAGAAGGGATAATCCAGACAATCAAAGACAAACAGGCAGAATCATACACGTGGTCAGGAAAACAAGGAAAACGCTCGTTAAGGCAGTGTAACTGGCAATACTTCGCAAAGCATGGATGTAGTTTCTCTGGCTAAATAGTCACCAAACAGGAAGTCAAGGTAGAAGCAGCAGAGGGAGTAGATCTCAGTCAGTATTCACGGGATGGCTCCCTCTGCTGGCGTGGCATTACACTTATATATTAATTACATTTTACTTAACCTGTTAGTTAATGTAAGGCCTAAATAAATCCGTCATGAAAACAAATTATGACAGCCACTGTGTAAATGATTATATTTCAACAACGAATTGGAGAAATAGAAATTAATGCAAAAACTGCCTTGTGTAATTTATGTGTTAACAATACATACACTTTTTATTATTAAGTGTTGGTGATTATATCTAAAAAATAAATAGCAACTGAGTTTAATAATTTGGGCTCTGATGTTAATTGTAACCTTCATTATAGTAATGTGCAAGTAAGGACTCCATAATAGTTTACAGTATTAGCAGAGATAGATTTTTTTATCCTTAAGACTTTTTATATATATAATTAAATAAATTTAAAGACAGAGACAGTTTGTTTAGTAAAAAAAAAAATTGTTTAAAAAAAAAAAAGAGAGAGAAAAAAAAAACTTTTTGTTTTCTCACCCTGCTATACCGAACCCGTACCGAACCGTCATTTTTGTGTACCATTACACCCCTAGTAAACACGATTGTTTAGATTGTCACCATACCATGGTTCTTAATTTGGTCAGTACTTTTGCATAGTTCTATTCTGATCAGTGTTAACTCTTGACATGTTTTGTGTGACTGAGGTTTTTTTTTTTCAGGATTTGGATAAAGTCTCTGTCCACACAACAACTGAGACCGCTACTTTGGGGATCTATGTAATCACAGACACCACTGCTGGTGAAAAATCAAAACATTGGTATTTTGCTGGAATTAAGCAAGAAAAGGGAAACAGGAAATGTGTTATAATGTCTGCATACATTGATTGATTTTTATGAAACTTCAGCTGTGTGTTCATTATAGGAGTCTGGTCACATGGATGTGATTATTGTGAGTCAAAGTTATAGCGCCACCAACTGGCAGCAAGAAGTGTGTAACTTTCAAAATGCTTTGAGTTCACTGTTATTTTTACCTGATTTGTTTCAAACTTCATCCGTGTAATGTCAATACACAGCAGATGTAGATCTGTGACAGGATTTTTGATATTTTAAACACTGTTATCATGGCAACGCATCAAAATTTAATATTCATTTTGGATGCTTTTGAGACTCTTAGCATGCTTCAAATTGCACAAAACTCGACAGACACACACGTGGTGTCGTCCAGTACACATGGGCACAACCGTATAAACAGGCAGGGAGAAGGTCTCTATAGCGCCACCTTTTGACAAAAGTAGGGGGATTAGTTTTACCTACAGTCACCAAACTCTGTACATGTATTGTTCTCATCAAGCCAGACAATTTTTTACTCATTAGGTCTGACCAACAGTAATCAGCTATTTTGGTTTGAATGTGGATTAAAAAAAAAAAAATAGGCTATCAATTTTATACTACTATTCCTACAGGGTTTATACAATTTACACCAAACTTTTTAAACTTGTTGCTAAGACATTGAATTTGTTAAATTGCAAAGAGATGTTGGATATCACGAATGCTGTTGCCATGGTGAAGGATTAAATTAAGGACAAAGAAGGGAATATACACCCTTATTTTATAAATATACACCCTTTATATCAGTATATAATAACAAATATTATAAATAAACACATTTTAAATAATGTTTTACAGTTTTTTCCAATTGCTAATACAATAAAATGACATGCACAGCACAATTATTTAAACTGACACACAGAGAGCAAAACTTCTTCTCAAGTCTCCAAAAGTCTAAACACCTTTTCTGCTTTACACACATTTTGCATTTCAAAATGGCACTTTTTAAATGCACTGAACACAGTTCTCTGCATAAGACACAACAATCTGACATAAAGTCACATGTTTGCCATTTCAAAACACTGCCATTCAAAATGACACTACATGAGCTAATTGGCCAATTACATGTGCCACCTGGCCAAACACCTCAATGGTTAATTGTTAACACTTCAATCAGGATGTAAGCACTACATCTTTTTTTTTTTTTACAACAACAATGGAAGACATTGCAGAGAGAGGAAGAGGAAGAGGAAGAGGGAGGTTGAGAATAAGAGGGGGAGGAAGAGTGAGAGGTAGGGGGAGGAAGAGTGAGAGGTAGGGGTAGAGTAGGTAGAGGAGTTCATGGCCAAAGAAGACAAACACTTTCAAATGAAATCAGAGCAACCTTAGTAGATCATGTCATCAACCATGGGCTGACAATGCGTGAGGCTGGACAGAGAGTGCAGCCAAACTTGAGCCGTTTTACTGTCGCCTCTGTCATCCAGACCTTTAGAGTGGAGAACAGGTATGTAACCAAAATTTCATGTAGTACACATGTAGTATACCCCATGTCATAGTGTATCAGTTGGGTGACACCTGTTTACTTAGTGTATGACATCAGCCATTCATGAACTGTACAAGTTTCCTGTACATTGTACTCTACTGTGGGGGAAAATATTTAGGCTGCATTGTCCAAGCCCTATATATATTTTTATTTTATTTTTTCTAAAGGACTGAGAGACGACACCATGGTGGAGGAAGGGGCCAAATGTTCACCGGGGTACAGGAAGCTGCCATTGTAAACTTGGTTTTGGAAAATAATGAAATCAGATTACGAGAAATTCAAAGCCACATCATCCAAGACAACACCTTATTCAACAACATTCAACGAGTTAGTCTGTCCACATTGGCTCGCATTCTCAAGCGAAACCAAATCAGAATGAAACAACTTTATAAGGTGCCATTTGAGAGAAACTCTCAAAGAAACAAGGAGTTCAGACGAGCATATGTGGATGTAAGTACTATATTGACTGCAGTACACTACACACAACATTGTTTCCCAGTGTACTGGATAACACCATATTGAGTGATTTTTGATCTTTGTTTTCAGGGAGTTCTGGAAATGGATGATCATGCAATCCCACATGAGTTCATCTTTATAGATGAGGCTGGGTTCAACCTAGCAAAGACCAGAAGAAGGGGGAGAAACCTCATTGGCCACAGAGCCATTATAGATGTTCCTGGCCAACGTGGTGGGAACATCACAATGTGCGCTGCCATCTCCAGTATGCATGGTGTCCTCCACCGTCATGCCAACCTTGGACCATACAACACAGCCCATATTCTCACATTTCTGGACAGACTTCACAACATTCTCATACAACCAGAGCGTATGAATGATGCAGACCATCAAAAAAACCGGTACGTTGTAGTATGGGACAATGTGAGCTTTCATCGTGCAGCCCCAGTCCAAAACTGGTTTGCTGACCACCCAACATTTCTTGTGCAATACCTCCCACCATACTCACCATTTCTGAACCCCATAGAAGAATTCTTTTCGGCATGGTCGGTGGACGGTATACGACCGGCAGCCCTTTGTGCGCATGCCTCTTGTGCAGGCCATGGAAGAGGCATGTGATGAGATTGATGTGGGTGCAATTCAGGGATGGATAAGGCACTCAAGGCGCTTCTTCCCTCAATGTCTGGCAAGGGAAGATATTGCCTGTGATGTTGACGAGGCGTTGTGGCCAGACCCGGCTGTGCGGCAAGATGCTGCCTAATTATTTTTCTTGCCTCTTTTTTTTTTTACTGTAATGTATTTTTTTCAGAAATTTTCTTTTTCAGTTTACTGTTTTTTGTAAGAATATTTTTGTTCAGTCCCATGTAAATATATCTGCTGTGCATATGTTGCACTGACTTGTTTACTGTAGTGAAGGAAAAAAAATAAAAATGTTGCAACAGCATGTGTGTGTATCTGCAAATATTTCTGTGCATGTGAACAATCTGATACATATTTTAGTATTATGGCAAAGCATACTAAAGATGGGGGTGCTTTTCATTTTGCCCAACAGTGTGTAGGTGGTTAGGCAAAAATCTGGTAATATGAATGATGTGTGTGCCATTTCATGCAAAAGTTTGATTTTGATAATGCTATGTGTAGTTTCAGTTGCAGTGCTTCATTTTGCAGGATATATGAGGTATTTTGCAGTTTGGGTGTGTGGTTTTGTGAATTGTGTTAAGTGTTTTGATAAAACCAGACTAGTTTGAAAAATTGTGTGTTAGCAATTGGAAAAAACTGTAATTACAAGAAGTATGTGTAAGTTTAAATTAGGTAGATAACTGCTCTTTGTTTAAAATAATTAAAATAATATTCAAATGTCATATATAGAATAAGCACCAGAGCAAATCGTCTCAGGTTACGTATGTAACCATAGTTCCCTGAGAACAGGGAACGAGACTCTGCGTTGAACAGAACGCATTGGGGAACCGTCACGTGACCCAGGTGTCGAAAGCACTATCCAACAACTCCAATTGCTATTGGCCGGCGACAGCCTATGACAGCCTATAAGTGGGGCCTAGCAAAAACCTGCATAACTTATCTACGCAAAGATAAGGGCCTACCACCTGAGAGACAGCATCAGGGAGTCAAAACAGTCTACGACCTAGTTGTTAATCTCACAATTGCGCCTACATAAGCAAGGGGATAATGGCATACGGCCTAACAACTCCCTCGGGAGGAGGCCAGAACTAGGAACTATACAACCTAATCAGGGATAGTAAATATAAGGTTATGTAAATAACACACCAAACCTAGCTCTAGCCTAGCCGCTAAGCTACGGGCCTTCTTACAAGGCCACAAGCCTAGTGAAGCCCGGGCTTCACCTCCAAATCTCATGGATTAGAGAAAGAAAGTGAAGCTCACAAGCAAACAATGTCAGGTGGCCGTTTTTTATCAAGGCCGACCTAAACATCTACATATTAGCTGAAGTGACAAGTGTTATCAACTTCAGTTTGCCAAAAACCCCCTAATTTTCCTGACTACATGCTCAGAAAACTATACAGGAAATAAGGTCTTATTTCAAATGAATAAAATATAGACCCTCCTGCAGCTCAAAAACCAAAAACTCCTAATGCTCCTTTTTACAAAAAAAAAAAAAAAAAAGGATGGAATCTAAGGTTCTTTAAGCTTAAAGATCCTCTTACTATCAAACAGAAACAGTGGGCTGATAGAAACAATGACTATGGCCAGCCATCAGCCTGACCATAAGAAGCATCTGAGCATGACATATGCTTATATATACATAAACACACAGGAGGTGGAAGAAGAAGAGGAGAGGGTAGCTATAAAGCGCCCTATATAGCTGGGAGATTGATCACAAACGCAACAGTGTTTACAATCGATCACCCGTCTCACTCGCTCTTCTTCCCCCTCCCGTCTGTCTGGGTTCAGATACAAATCTGAATGGCAAGGGGTTTTTCCATTCCTCACCGATCTCAAAAGCGGAGATCAGAACGGAATGGAAAGTATGGAAGCTGCCGTATCAATGGACAGAAAGGAACTGCTCGCCGAACCGTCCGCGCGCGGCCCCATTCTTAACGCGCCTTCCCGGCAGCCGCAGCCCGACGAGAACCGCGTCCCAAACACACTGCAGCTCGCATACACCCGCCAGAGGAGCGCTCGCCGCCGGACGCGATGACGTTAAACACGAACGTCATCGTCATCCGGGTACTCTCGCCAGCCCCAGGGAAGTTGAGAGAATAAAACTTTCTCAAACTTCCCAACGAGCTCATCCGCGAGCCCTATGATTGCAGCCACCGTTAAGCCTTAGCACAAACATGGGCCAGAACCACCAGGCAGAGATGCAGACAGCTCTTCCCTCGGGAAGAGTACCAAACGAGAACAGAGTAAACAACAGACAGACACACAGCAGTGCCCTCAAGCACTGTGTATGCGTGCTCCTCTCCAGACAGAAAACGCTCAGAAAAATGTGTATATCAAGTGTCAAACCCTGGGACACGGATAAACACACTGTCATGAATGTTTGTAAGGTATATATAGAAAACCCTACCGGAGTCTTTTGGTATAGATGCAATCAGACAGAACAGGACCGAAAGACGAAAAAGATAGTGACTGTCTCTCCAGGTGCTCCCTTTATACATCCGGGTCGCGCCGTATGACGTCATAGGCTGTCGCCGGCCAATAGCAATTGGAGTTGTTGGATAGTGCTTTCGACACCTGGGTCACGTGACGGTTCCCCAATGCGTTCTGTTCAACGCAGAGTGGAGTTCCCTTCGAAAGGGAAATCTATTTTTAAACAGGGCTGAGAAGGTAAGTACCTTTTTTTTAGTTTTAAAAGGCTTTAGTTAGTATTATATTTAAATGTATATATTTAGAGATTATCAAAGACTTGTTTCTGTTACAGTATATTTTATACTTATTGTTTAAAATATTATTGAATCATCTGACTCAACTAACTGGTCAGGCTCCAACTGTTCTGCCTCTGTGTGTGTGTGTGTGTGTGTGTGTGTGTGTGTGTGTGTGTGTAGGTGTGTGTGTGTGTGTGTGTGTGTGTGTGTGTGTGTTTGTGTGTATGTCTGTTTTAGAGTCTTGCAGGTTTAACCCTTTCATTGCTGTGTCCTTTTGGCTGCATTATAGGATAGGAAATCTCTTAGGCCTTCTCTTCTATAAATTTGTATAACAAAATAAAGGCATAGAACTAGTTAATTTGTAGTGCACTGACTATATAGTTTTATATAATTAATTTAATAATTTTGTTAATAGTAACGTAAAAGACCTTAAGATAAATTAATCTGGACATATAACATTTTTAACTACTAATGATAACTTTTAGTTAGTATTATTGAATATATATTAAGAGATTATCAAAGACTCTTTCTCTATCTCTCTCTTTGTGTGTGTGTCATGTTAAGTTTGTGTGTGTGGGGTGGGGGGGGGCAGTGGTGTAATGGTTTAGAAAAATACATATAAAAAAACAAGATAAATACTGGACTAAGATTTACACTGGATTTAGACTTACAGAATTTTGAGCTGCAAAAGATAACTGCACTCATTTCAAGTGACATCCTATAACATGAAATTCATCTAAATTTAAATGATCTCATGGATCTAGCTGTTGTGGTTCACAGTTATAGGTGCACCAGCTGACTCCAGTAAATGTGGCATATTCAAATGACTTTGACATATTCCTTTTATGTCAAAGTCAAGCCAGGTGGCACCGCTGCCCCGGTGGCTTCAGAGCAACTGTGCACGGCAGGCGATATGTATTTAAACTGGGTGAATTTAAGCTGCTAGCAGCTATATTTTTAATTACCTTTTTTGTGCTTTTGTAGCGGGAAATTTCACTACAATGTAGGGGTGAATTTATCTTCAGCTGCAATATATCTTGGATGACTAGGGATTGACAAGATCTAGGTCTCCAACTCCCCAGTACAATTAATTCCTATACTTAAATATATAAAAGTATGTTTTTTATCTGTCTTGTGAATTTTGTCTTTTGTAACAGCGACTGATGAGGATTGAGGCTCTGAAATTTAATAAAATACACGGTAGCTTCCCAGAGAATAATCGTTGTTTGACCCCTCTTCCCCTCTACCAGCCCACAAGACAGTAGGAACGCCCCTACTCCAAGATAACAGAAGTTTTACACTTTTTTTTAAAATATCTAGCAGAGTTAAACAAAATAAAGAAAACAACAATCATGGAATAAATTCTTTGTTTCACGTGTCTTAATGGTTTTACCAAGAAATGTACAAAAAATAAAAAATAAAAAAACTTTTGTTCAGATCCAATTTGGTTTCTTTTCTTTCAACAATAATACTCAAAAATATATAAAAAAAAATAACAGTTCTGATAGAATAAATGCTCTGAAGGTACACAGTTCACTCAAAAGTACATTACAGATGTTTCATTCCACCTTGGAAGACTTCAATACACATACCTGAGTGAAATTCACAACCCCAAAGTTAAAGTTTTACCTCACAGTAGAACTAGGCTGGCGTTGGAGTGTCCAGATATGGCAGGGCAATTATATCAAGCAAATAGTCACCAGTTCGGAAACAG
Source organism: Chanodichthys erythropterus (assembly GCF_024489055.1). NCBI lineage: Eukaryota > Metazoa > Chordata > Actinopteri > Cypriniformes > Xenocyprididae > Chanodichthys > Chanodichthys erythropterus. The sequence continues at coordinate 35,032,697 of NC_090228.1, read as the reverse complement.
AAAGTCTCTTCTTTTACTTCAAAGACTGGGAAAATAATGTTCAAAAAAAAATAATGTTCCAAAAAAACACGAACGTTTCTGATAGACGAGACAGTCCCTCAAAAAAAACAACAACAATGTAATTCGGGTCCATTCACTCGTGCAAACTCAGTTATCCGTTCTCAAGTCCATGCAAATGTCCATCCAAAAAGAATTTCTCCAAGTGAAAACACTGCAAAGTGTCCAAAAATAACCATCAAAAACAGAAGGAAAATTTATTGCCAGGGGCAACGACTAAATACGGAAGAATAGGAAAAAAAAAAATATATAATCAAAAGAAGAGCGTCAATGAGCTCGCAATGCCGTTTGTGTCCACACGGCGTCACTATTGTATCAAAAATGATGCACAAGGATTTCGGCTTGAACAAACAGTCACAAAATCACTCGATCCGAGCTGCTTTGCTTCAAAAACAACAAATAACGTCCGTGTATCTTCAGAATAGCTACTGTGCTTAACAACAGTGAAAGAAAAAACTCACAGTATCTCAGCTCCCTTCTGTAGAAGACAACACTCGTGTCAACACACTGTCTCAGCTAGCACGGAAAACAATACACCTCCTGATATATCGCAGGCATGAAGTTCAGTTTCTCGGCGTTCAGGCTCGGTCAAAACTCACAACACCACAAGCTCGGTCCAGCTTCTCGTCCGCTCACCACGATGCTTGTCAAATGCTGTTCACACGTATACTCCAGAAAATAACGACCCCCAAAAAAAAAATTTTTCGTGCTCCTCGTCTCACTCACTTCCTTCCTTTTCTGGAACCCCCGTCCTACTTTTCCTTTCCCCAAAAAAAAACCCTTTCAAAATAAAGGTCCTTGTATACCTCCACATTCCCCCCTGCTAAACCCTGCCATATACAGGGCTCTCCAATACGACCAGCTCCTAAGTAAAAAACAGAAAAACACAAGAACAGTCATCATTTGATTCATCAACACAACATTTTCAGCATTTGTTTAGACATTTTCTTTACACTTGTATTGACACTTCAACCCCAAATTACATAATGTAATCCTCCTTATATCTTACAGGCAATCTACCTTGTGTTTTTCTCTTTGAACGCCTAAGACTAGGTACCCCACTAGTGTCAGCTTCTGAAACGTCAGAATCTTCAGATTCCCCATCTTGTTCCGTTTCTACCCTCTGACTCTCAGCAAAACTAACCTCATCACAAACCACTCCACCCTCAACATCCCCAGGTAAGTCTGTGTTTGGCAAGTGTGTGGTATATGGAATGTAGGCAATGTCATGTGAGTCAACATCTGTGTCTAACAATTCTTTTTCTCTTTCTGTTCGTGTAACCGACTTTGCAGGTGAAGGGAAGGTACAGTGTCTCAACTGATCCCTATGAACCACCTTTGTGGAACCTCCCTGCTCAGGACGTACAGTAAACACTGGTAAACCTGCGTGATTCTGTTGCACTACCAAGTACGGTACAGACTCCCACTTATCTTGGATTTTGTTTCGTCCCCTAAATTTGTGGTTACGCAACAATACTCTGTCACCAGGTCTAATGAGCGCTCCTGCAGCCTTGCGATCATATACTCTCTTCCTTCTCCTGGAAGCTTCTTGGGCAGTTACTTTTGCAGTGTCCACTGCAGTCCTCAACCTTTCATGGTGATTCTTCACCCACTCATCCAAATCATCCGCTTCATCGTCAGTCAGATCCCTCCCTCCTAAGACGTCCATGGGCAGCCTCGCGTCTCGCCCAAACATTAAGTAAAATGGAGAGTAACCTGTTGATGAATGAACGTGGCTATTGTAAGCCATCACTAGTTCAGGCAGGTAAGTCTTCCAATCCTTCTTCTTTTCCGCAGGTAATGTCCGCAGCATGTCGTGCATCGTGCGATTGAACCTTTCACACTGTGCGTTCCCTTGCGGATGATAAGGACTGGTGCGACTCTTGCTGATTCCATACAGCTTACAGAGCTCCTTGATTACACTGGCTTCAAAACACCTCCCTTGATCCGAGTGCAGCCGGGCAGGACATCCATAGCAGACAAACCAATGTCGTACAAGAGCTTTGGCGGTAGTAAGTGCTGTTTGATTTTTAGTCGGGACTGCCACAGTAAATCTTGTAAACATGTCCGTAAGCACTAAAACATTCTCATAGCCCCCTGCCGATCTCTCAAGCACAGTGTAATCCATGGCAAGAACTTCTAGAGGTGCAGTTACGTTGGTGCAGGTCATAGGAGCACGAATCTTGGGGAACACATCCTTAGCTAAGGTACACCTCCGACACTGGGATACCCATGTCTGCACATCATTGGCCATTGAGGGCCAATAATAACCCCGTCGCATCTGCTCTAACGTACTCCTACTTCCAAAATGTCCTCCATGCTCGTGCACTCCCTCATACACTTTCTCCCGAAGAGAGTCTGGCACAACCAACTGCCAAATTTCCTCTCCATCTCTTGGATCCATAATCACTCGGAAGAGCACTTGATGCCTTAGTTTCAGACGCTCCAGCTGCCTCGCTAATTTCTTTTGTTGAGTTTCCATACCCCGGAAACTACGTGTCACTAACCTCCTGTTTTCAAGTACAGCGTCGTACACAGGTGCTATACAAGGATCCTTCCTCTGTTGTTCTTTGATGGACGACCAGTTATAACCATCAACACCCCTCTTTATGGCTGCTTGTTTGGCAACTCTGACCGCGGACTTGTCATCCTCTTCTTCTTTACCTGGCCACAGGCATGCCCGTACCTCATCTGAGGTCAACCGAATGAAGTCTTTTCCTATATCATCCTCCTCGGGTTCCATACCCCAAGGAATCCTAGAAAGAACATCAGCATTGGTGTTCTGTCTGCCAGGCTTGTAACAAACCTCAAAGTTGAACTCCGCTAACTGTGCAGCCCAACGCTGCTCTACTGCCCCAAGGTTGGCTGTTTCCAAGTAGCGGAGAGGGTTGTGGTCGGTAATAACCTGAAATTTTGCAAACATCAGGTACTCCTTAAATTTCTCGGTTACTGCCCATTTAAGGGCTAGTAACTCCAACTTGAATGCACTGTAATACCGGTCATTCCTTTCAGATCCCTTTAGACCTCTGCTTGCGTAAGCAATGACGCGTTCTACGCCTCCCTGTTTTTGACTGAGTATGGCTCCAAGTCCATTGAGGCTCCCATCCGTCGTAAGTATAAATGGACACTGGAAATCAGGGTAAGCAAGAATTGGAGGTGACATGAGACAACTCTTTAGTCTGTTGAATGCAGTCTGACAATCCTCTCTCCAGATGAATGGTTCTGACGACTTGCCTTTGTTACCTTTCCCAACTAGGGCATGTAGGGGCTTGGCCAGCTGTGCGAACCCTGGAACAAACCGGCGGTAGTAACCCATAAATCCCAACAGCTGTCTAACCTCCCTCACATTCGACGGTGGAGGCCACGCATCCAAGCACTGAACCTTGTCCTTGTCCACCTGAACTCTCTTCGACGAAATGATGTGTCCCAAGAACCGGACCTCTGGCTTCAGGAGGAAACATTTGCTTGGTTTGAGCTTTAGTCCGTGCTGGCGTAACCTTGAGAAGACCAGCTCCAACTTCTCACAATGACTCTTGAAATCAACCGAGAACACAATAATATCATCAAGGTAGATCAAGAGAGTATCAAATGCCAGATCACCTAACGCCGCACCCATCAAACGCTGAAAGGTGGCCGGAGCGTTGCATAAACCAAACGGCATCCGTGTCCACTCATACAACCCGAATGGTGTTGTGACAGCAGTCTTTTCCCGATCTGAGTCATTTACCGCCACTTGGAAGTAACCTGCTGTGAGATCCAGGGTGGAAAACAACTGTGCTTTCCCCAAAGCATCCAAGGATTCCTCCACACGTGGAAGGGGGTAGGCATCCTTGAATGTTACTTGATTGAGTCTCCTGTAGTCACAGCAAAAACGAACGCCTCCGTCCTTTTTTATCACAATGACTGCAGGTGAGGCCCACGGACTGCGACTCTCCTTCAGTACACCTTGACTGACAAGATCCTGCACATGTCTCTTAAACTCTTGGAAAACGTGAGGTGGGACTCGTCGGTGGCGTTGCTTTATGGGCTGTGCATCTCCTGTAGGAATGCTATGCGTCACTGTTGTTGTATATCCAAAATCTGTGTCGCTCTTGGAGAAAACATCACTGTAACGTGCCAGCAGGGCATTTAACTCCTCACGTTGCACCTCAGACAGTCCATCCTGGTTCACTTGCACTGGAATTTCCATTTGCTCAGGCTGATTCTCCATCTTAACACAGCACTGCATATGTCGCTTAACGCGTAACTCGCCCTCATCCTCTTCAAATTCCACCATTTGCTTTGGGACTACTTTCTGAGGCTTCGACACAACTGCAATCCTGGATCTCGGCATCAACCTGATAGTTTCCTGACAGATATTTAACACTCGCACCGGGACTCTTCCTTTTTCTGGGCTCGCAAGCACATTGGCTACTAACAGTCCTTTTGGAAGGGTAACAGAATCTGTGCATTCCACCAGCACTTGACGCTTCACTTGCTGAGGTATACTGCAGTGGCCTTCCACAATCTTCTCACTTAAGGGCGGGATTGTCACAACTTGCTTCCCAGACACCTTAACAAATCCTATCCTTCCTTCTGGACCCAAGAACCCCTCATCTTTCTTCACTCTTGCTATCACTCTCCTTACATTAGCATCTGTGCCTCGGCTGACTTTGCTTTCTTCGTTCAACTCCTTTCCAGACAGTACAAGGTTTTTTAATTCACTAAGGACATTCATTCCCACAATTCCATCCAATCCTTTCATCTCCTGCGCATCGGGGTTGGATTGTGTGAGCACGAAAACACACTTCCCTGGAAGCCGACTTCCCATGCACTCTATATCTGCCTGTAGACATCCAAGAACAGGAATGTCTAGCCCGTTCGCAGCAGTGAGGCGGACCCAGTTAGCAGACGACAGTTGCATCTCTTGCCCTCCGAAATGCTGTTTAAAGTGAGACTCTGAGATGGTGGTGACCTCTGAACCTGTGTCCAGCAGGCATTTGGTGGGCACCCCTGCTATTTTTATGTCTACTGTCAGACAGTCTCCAAAAGCGCTCTCCTTTAGGGTTACTGGCACCACATCAGCCTTCCAATCAGCTTTATGGCTCCGTATTACTGAAGGCCCATTTGTGCTCGCCAATTCACCCAATGAAGCTCCTCTTAACGACTCAGTCATTCCAGCCATTTGTGATGATGCAGCACCCCGGCTACTCAGCTCCTTATGCTGACCGCACTGTCGACTGGTGTGACCTGGTTCACCACATGTGTAACAGATATATTTCCCTTCACTGTTTTTCAGTGGCTGTCTTCTTGCACCAGCAGGCTGGGGGCTAACTCTCCCTTGACTATGGACTATTCTGTACAATTCCTCCTGGCGTGCAGCTATTTTCTCTATTGCCTCATGCAACTTTTCTAACGTTAGTGAAGATGAACTGTCATCAGTCGCAACTGTAGTGTGAATTGCAGCTCTCGTGCGTGCAGGGGTTTTCAAGTTACTTTCAGACTGTGCTTCCTCTTCCTCAGACCATGTGATGGCATCCTGCATCAGCTGTGCAAAAGTCAAACTTCGCTCTTCCTTAATCCTTTGTTTCATCTCTCTTCTTAGGAAATCATCCCTTAGTCCAAGGACTAACTGTTCTTTCAGAACACTCTCTTCATTCGACACTCTGCTTGGTTCTCTGCGTTTTACCTTGTACAGTTTCTCACGTAAGTCATAAGCATAGGCACGTATAGTCTCGCCGGGTGCTTGTTTTCGATCATAGAAGTCTTTTAACCTTGTGCCAATGGGCACCTTATCCCCATAGGTTTCCTGAAGCAGCTTGAAGATAGACTTCATACTGTTATCCCCTTCTTCAAGCATGAACTTCACCGTATCTTTAGCTTCCCCCTTTAGGTGCTGCTTTATCAGCTCCACTTGATCTTCCTCTGGCACCTTCATGACCCGAAATGCTGATTTCATTGATACTATCCACTCCTCCACGCTCCCTTCTCCAGGCTTAGTGGTGCCAGTGAAATCGGTAAGTTTGTGATCTCTTGGGATATAGATTGTTGCTGGGGTTGCACGAGTGGATGCTTGCTGCTCCATTACTGCCCTTGCCAACGAAAGAGCTTCTCGCTGTTCCATTCTGGCATGATCCAATGCACCGGCTTGCTCCGCTAACCTCCTCTGCATTTCAGCAAACTCCTTCTTCAGTTCTTCCAGTTCTGCCATTTTTCAGCTTGCTCACAGACCTGAGACAGAACACTACAACAAAGAAAATCAGGCTAGGTATGTATCCTGTTCGTGACGCCAAATTAATGTAGCGGGAAATTTCACTACAATGTAGGGGTGAATTTATCTTCAGCTGCAATATATCTTGGATGACTAGGGATTGACAAGATCTAGGTCTCCAACTCCCCAGTACAATTAATTCCTATACTTAAATATATAAAAGTATGTTTTTTATCTGTCTTGTGAATTTTGTCTTTTGTAACAGCGACTGATGAGGATTGAGGCTCTGAAATTTAATAAAATACACGGTAGCTTCCCAGAGAATAATCGTTGTTTGACCCCTCTTCCCCTCTACCAGCCCACAAGACAGTAGGAACGCCCCTACTCCAAGATAACAGAAGTTTTACACTTTTTTTTAAAATATCTAGCAGAGTTAAACAAAATAAAGAAAACAACAATCATGGAATAAATTCTTTGTTTCACGTGTCTTAATGGTTTTACCAAGAAATGTACAAAAAATAAAAAATAAAAAAACTTTTGTTCAGATCCAATTTGGTTTCTTTTCTTTCAACAATAATACTCAAAAATATATAAAAAAAAATAACAGTTCTGATAGAATAAATGCTCTGAAGGTACACAGTTCACTCAAAAGTACATTACAGATGTTTCATTCCACCTTGGAAGACTTCAATACACATACCTGAGTGAAATTCACAACCCCAAAGTTAAAGTTTTACCTCACAGTAGAACTAGGCTGGCATTGGAGTGTCCAGATATGGCAGGGCAATTATATCAAGCAAATAGTCACCAGTTCGGAAACAGAAAGTCTCTTCTTTTACTTCAAAGACTGGGAAAATAATGTTCAAAAAAAAATAATGTTCCAAAAAAACACGAACGTTTCTGATAGACGAGACAGTCCCTCAAAAAAAACAACAACAATGTAATTCGGGTCCATTCACTCGTGCAAACTCAGTTATCCGTTCTCAAGTCCATGCAAATGTCCATCCAAAAAGAATTTCTCCAAGTGAAAACACTGCAAAGTGTCCAAAAATAACCATCAAAAACAGAAGGAAAATTTATTGCCAGGGGCAACGACTAAATACGGAAGAATAGGAAAAAAAAAAAAAATATAATCAAAAGAAGAGCGTCAATGAGCTCGCAATGCCGTTTGTGTCCACACGGCGTCACTATTGTATCAAAAATGATGCACAAGGATTTCGGCTTGAACAAACAGTCACAAAATCACTCGATCCGAGCTGCTTTGCTTCAAAAACAACAAATAACGTCCGTGTATCTTCAGAATAGCTACTGTGCTTAACAACAGTGAAAGAAAAAACTCACAGTATCTCAGCTCCCTTCTGTAGAAGACAACACTCGTGTCAACACACTGTCTCAGCTAGCACGGAAAACAATACACCTCCTGATATATCGCAGGCATGAAGTTCAGTTTCTCGGCGTTCAGGCTCGGTCAAAACTCACAACACCACAAGCTCGGTCCAGCTTCTCGTCCGCTCACCACGATGCTTGTCAAATGCTGTTCACACGTATACTCCAGAAAATAACGACCCCCAAAAAAAAAATTTTTCGTGCTCCTCGTCTCACTCACTTCCTTCCTTTTCTGGAACCCCCGTCCTACTTTTCCTTTCCCCAAAAAAAAACCCTTTCAAAATAAAGGTCCTTGTATACCTCCACACTTTTATGTACTTGAACAGATTTTTTGTCAAACCTAAGAAAAAGTCACTTTGAAGCAATTTAATTTGGTCCCTTAAAACAGTTGATTCCATTATGTTGAATTTACATGAACAAATTAAGTAACCTAACTAAATCAAGTGGAACCAATGTACATAATTAAATCATGTAAAATCATTTTAGAGCTGCTTTACAGCAGAATTTAATTCTATTTGCCTCAATGAATTGTTATTTTACTGTTTATCGCTGTAAAGCTGCTTTGTAACAATCTGTATATTGTTAGGGGTTGTTAGTATAAAACTCATGAAGATGAAGGATAATAATAGTAATAATGGTATTTAATGACAAACTCTGGAGATCAGACAGGAAACATACACTAACTCAACATAGACGAGAACGGACAGAGAATAAGGGAGAACACTGGGTATAAATAATCAGGGAAATAACAAGATGATTAACCGTGCAGGGGAACGTGATGACTAATCAGACACACTGGGAAACACAATGAAGGATAACCATGACATATACTGTATAAAGCGCTATATAAATAAAGGTGTTTTTTTTTTTTGTGACCAACTTTTTATTTGGTATACAATGTATAATTTAGTTTGTTATATGCCAAATAGTATACATGTATATTCATGTATATAAAATAACATCACTTTTCAAACTATATACAATTGCCAAAGCCTTGGGAAAAAGAAAATAAGTAAATAAAAATAAATACATTGCAAAATAAATAAATAAATAAATAAATAAAAATAAAACAAAATAAAAAAAAAGGTTACAATAAATACATTGCAAAAGAATAAAATAAAAAAAATTACAATAAATACATTGCAAAAAAAAAAAATAAATAAATAAAATAAAAATTACACAATTACATAAATATATAAATAAAATACAGTTGCAGTGATGTTGTTAAGACCCATTTTGATTACGTGCTAAACTTGAGAAAAAACAGGTGGTTTCAAGAGTGCAACAACAACTTTATCCCAAGCATCTAAAGTGAAGCTACGTGCTTTGTGAATGACAGCCAATGATCTCTCTATAAGAACAATATCTCTGAAATAGTTAAACCATTCTTTTATTGAAGGGGGTCCAGGAGAAAACCAAGAATGGATTATAGTTTTTTTAGCAGCAGTTAAACCTGCAAATATAATTTTCTTAGAAGCCAAATTAGTAATAGTTCTAAGTGAAGAATCATCATTGAATAAAAATAGGGTAAGCAGTTTAGGAATTGGAAACTCCAAAATATCTTCAAGAAATACTGCCACTTGGGACCAAAAATTAGAGACATCTGGGCAATCCCAGAATATGTGCAGGTAAGTGCCAACCATATTCAAATGACATTTTGTACAGACTGGGGTATCTGTAAGCTTCATTTTAAAACGTCTGTATGGGGAAAGATAAAATTTCTGAACAAACTTAAAATGAATCAACTGATGTGCAGGATTCTTTGAAGAAATAAACACATTGTTCCATACATTCCCCCAGTCCAATTCCATGCCTCTCTCCTTAAGGTCACGATTCCATGATTCAATCACTCCCAGAGCTTTATCACGTTTTGAGATTAATTGAGTATATATTCTAGATACCAGTCCAGTGCATGATGTTCCTGGATTAATCCACAGACTCAACGGGTGAACAGGCAGGGCAGAATCCCAAGGGACTCCATGGGCTTTAATTGCTGATCTCAATTGTAGGTACAAAAACCAGGAAAAACCAGGAAGAGAGTATCTTACTTTAAGGTCCTGAAATGATTTTAAGCCGTTTTCTCCATACAAATCTTGCAAAATGTAAACTACCCCGGAAGCCCAGCTTGCATTGAAATATGGGCCAGAGTTCTGCAGTAGATTATAGTTATACCAAATGGGGGAGCGATCACAAAGTTTAGTATTGCAACCCATATGACTCTGAACAGCTGACCAAATTTGCAGGGAGTGGCCTATAATTGGCCCATATAATTTATGTGCCAGTTTAGGATTAAGTCCAGCAAATAACAGATCTTCAATTCTATGAGGTTTTACAAGTCCTTGTTCCATCTGGCGCCAGGGAAGTACAGAGTCTTTATCAAACCAAATTGTAAGCGATTTCACCTGAAAGGACCAATAATACAGTTCGAAGTCGGGCAGTGCCAAACCACCAGACGATTTCATCCGCTGAAGAGTACTGAGGCGGATACAGGGTTTTTTACCATCCCAAATAAAATTAGAGATCTGAGATTGCAATTCCTTAAAATAGTTTACAGGTGGAGGTAGAGGAATCATAGAAAAAAGAAAATTCAACCTACCAAGAACATTCATTTTTATTATTGAAATTCTACCTTGCAGAGACATTTTAAGATTAGACCATCTTTGCATATCAGCCAAGATTTCAAGTTTAAGTTTGTCATAATTCATATGTGCTATATTAGAAAAATTTGCAATTTTTAATCCTAAATATGTAAATGCTGTGTCATGCCATTGAATATGAGGAATGGGTGGTAATGTAAGACATTTTGCAGAGTCATTTAAAGGAACAAGAAGGGATTTATCCCAGTTAATTTTATAGCCAGAGAATTGACTGAACTGGGTAAAAACTTTTATTATTTGTTGTAAGGAGACATGTATATTGGTAAAATATAGTAGTATGTCGTCCGCATAAAGAGAAATGTTATGCTGTATTCCTTTTATAACGATGGGTGATATAAGAGAATCTAATCTAATCGACTGTGCTAACGGCTCAATTGACAACGCAAAAAGTAGGGGAGAGAGCGGACAGCCCTGACGGGTACCGCGGTGCAGAGGAAATGGCTTTGACATAATATTACCCGTTAATACGACTGCAAAAGGATTAGTGTAAAGTGTTTTAACCATTGATATGAATGTTCTTCCGAAGCCAAATTCTTCCAGCACTGTCCAAAGATACTCCCACCCTACCCGATCGAATGCCTTTTGTGCATCTAAAGTAAAAACGGCTGCAGGAAGAATATCCATTTCAGATGCGTGGATGATGTGCAAAAGACGTCTGACATTGTCAGATGCAAGTCTCCCTCTTAAGAATCCAGACTGATCAAAATGAATCCGTTTGCTCACAGATAGCTCTAGTCTTTTAACTAAAAGTTTTGCAAAAATTTTTAACTCTGTTGTAATTAAAGATATAGGTCTATAACTGCCACAATTTAGAGGAGACTTGCCTTTCTTAAGCAACACAGAAATAAGTGATGTATTTTGATCACGATGAAATGAGCCAGTTCTAAGGGCATAGTTAATAGAATTTAGAAGAAGTGGTCCTATACTATCCCATAATTCCAGGAATAAATCTGGAGGAAAACCATCTAGACCTGGAAATTTGCCTCTTTTCATTGAGGAAAGTGCATCTTTTAATTCTGTAAGAGTGGGAGGTGTATCAAGAAATTCTGCTTCTTCTTTGGACAGCGAAGGTAAATAAAGCTTTGAAAGATAGGATTTAAGGGCAACTGTGTCAAAATTAGATTCTGCTTTATAGAGATTAGAATAAAAAAGTCTGAAGGTATCATTAATTTCCTCTGCATCATAGGTAACCGATCCTAATGGAGTTTGTATTGCATTGATAATGGAAAATGACTCATTTTGCTTTAATTTAGCAGCTAGGAGTCTGCTTGAGTTTTCACTTTGACTGTAATAAGTCACTCTAGTACGATGGATAGAGAACTCTGCTTTAGATTTTAACAGGTTATTTAATTCAAATTTTAAAGCTAAAAGAGATGCATGTTTTTGATTGGAGAACTGGCGCTTCTGCTCTGATTCCACTAGCTGAATCTCGTTTTCTAACTGTTCAATTCTGTAATTCCTGGAAGCCTTCATATGAGTAGCAAATGAGATAGATTCCCCCCTGATAAAACATTTGGTTGTTTCCCAAAGTATTTGGGGTGATGACACTGAACCTAGATTAATTTCTAAAAATAATTTGAGATTGACTTTCAATTGCTTCAGGAATTCTGAGTTCTGAAGTAAAGTTGTATTAAAGCGCCATCTGTGTGTACGTTTACCAGGATTCCGTGTAAGCTCAAAGGTATATATCACAGGGGCATGATCTGAAATAGTGATAGGGAGAATGTCTGTAGATGTGATTAAACTATTTAATTGAGGTGAAACAAAAATGTAGTCAATTCTAGAATAAGTCTTATGTCTACAGGAGAAAAAGGTGTAATTTTTCACTAAGGGATGTCGTAGGTGCCAGGCGTCAACAATGTTCAATTCAGCAATAAATGTGTTAATCCCAGAAGGTACATCTAAACCAGAACAGATAATCGTAGACCTGTCTAGAGATATATCACATACCTGATTGAAATCACCACCTACTACCATTAAGTACTCAGGCATGTCTAAGAGAGTAGCTAAAGTTGCATTGAAAAAGTTGGGGTCAGGTATATTTGGGCAATATATGGATACAAAACAAATTTTTAGATTATGGACCATTACTAACACATATGATAACCGTCCAGCATTGTCTTTTCCACATTTATCGACGTTTACTCCTAATTTCCTATCAAACAGAATAGCAACTCCTTTAGTTTTATTCGGAGCAGAAGAATGAGCTACACATTTATAAAATCTGTTCTGAAATCTATGTATATCATTAGTTTTTAAATGAGTTTCTTGGATCAAAGCAATGGAGATATTTTTACGCTTAAGAAATTCTAAGCACTTTGTTCGTTTAATCGGCGAGTTTAGGCCGCGGACATTCCACGACATTACATTAAATGGCATATTCATGTTAGGGATCTTAACATCGGATATTTAGTATATAACAGTGCCTGCATAAAATTGTAACATAAACACATAAACAAGAAAACGATATATGATGCACATATCTTACACAAAAACAGCAAGGCTTTGGCGATAGAACATTTAACAACAACAACAAAAACTGGAACAATACAATCCATCCGCAAGAGACAAGATATAAAATTCTTTCTCTTTGGTTGGAGAAAATTAAACAAAACTCAAAGTTTTACTGCCTGTGGCTATTCAAAGTATCACGTCCCAAGTCCGAGTCCAAACGAATATCAGAAATGTTACTGAATACAACACATCAGACCTAATTAGACAAGGCCCATTTGCTTACCAATTCCAGTTGTACTGATTAACTCGACTCAGAAGTAACGACGGATGGGTTTTCCTGGTCATCAAATGCACTTGGAAATGAAGACGCATTAGAAGTGCTCGGTATAGAGGCCGTCGAGAACGAGGAATGATCCAGTGCCAGTAGAAACTTTCCAGCATCCTCAGCGTTGTTGAAATGATGCAGCGACCCGTTGAACTTTACTTTCAGGATTGCTGGATATAACAGGAAAGGACGTAGTCCCTTGTCTGCAAACTGCCGTCTCACACTGTCAAAAGATCTTCTCTTCAGAGCTGTTTCGTTGCTGAAATCTGGAAAAAATAACAGTTTGGATGTACCATGGGTTATTTCCGACTGAGGTGCTCTGGCTCCGTTAAGAATTCTCTCCCTATCTTGATATCTGAGGAGCCGAAAGATGAGTGTTCGAGGGCGATTTGTTTTATCACGATTGCCATAAATTCGATGAGCGCGCTGGATTTCTATCTTCCCGCCACCTTGAAGAGAAGGGATCCATTTCGGGAGGTGCTCCTGGAGAAATTGAACTGCATTCTCGCCCTCTGCTGACTCAGGGAGGCCCATGAGCCGGACGTTACATCTTCGTGATCGATCCTCCATTTCAACCAGTTTGTCACGGAGGTTCGATATCTCTTGGTGATGCGTGTTAACATCCTGTTTAACCACACGGATATTCGCATTCATATTGTCCATCCGCGCCTGCAGTGTTTTACCGAGTTCGGTTTGGCGGGTGATATCCTGTCTTAGTTCGTTAAGTGCTGAGTTCGAGGACTCGATCATGTTCTTCAAAGTTTGAATTTCACCAGAGATTACCTCCTCCATTACCTCTCTTACTGCCAATTTGACCTTCTTGGCGAACCTTTCCTCCTGTTCTTGCAGAGCCATTAAAATGGCTGGGTTCGGAGGATCTTCGGTTGGCCCGTCTTTGCATTTCTTTTTCGATGCTGTCTCATCTTGAAGTGGTTTATTCTTCGCGGATTTGGGGCCAGACATTTTCAGGGATACTTCAGTGTTAAAATAATCTAGACTAATTTCTGAATTTAAGGATATTAAATCGAATTTTCAGACTTTTGAGACGGAGCTCAGTTCTAAGCGTGCATCGCTCGTGCCCAGCCACCGGAAGTCCCCAAAATAAAGGTGTTTTGATTTGACTTTTAGCATCTCCATGTGGTCCTGTTTGGTATTACACATTGACTTGGGTAAATATATAAAAAGCTCTAATCAAATGTAACATTTTTTATTTCTTTCAGTTTTTTTCCCCTAAACTTTTTCTTTAGATTTCACTGTTTAGCATGAAATCATACTGGGATGTTTGCTGAAATTGTCCAATTATAAACCAACTGCATCCCCTACTTAGAAATTGTTTCACCTGCTGCCACTGATAACCCTACTGTCACGAATTCTGTCAGTTCCGGACTACATTTCCCATCATCCCCCCTGTCAATCACATGCACTCACTCCACCTATCACCTGTTGCCACATCCACCCTAGCACACCACACTGATCACCACACCCAGCTGCAGCTCATTATCAGGACTATAAAGGACTCACACTCACACCACCAGTTTGCGAAGTCTTGATTACCCAGTGTGTCATTTCTGAGTTTCCTTGTTTCCTTGTTTCCTGTCTGCCTGTGTTTGATCTTGCCTGTTCCTGTTTATTGACCCGTTGCTGCCTGTCCTGACTCTTGCCTTGTATACTGTTCTGTGAATGATATCCGCCTGCCTCGACCTACTGCCTGTACCCTGACTACGTTTCTGCCTGTTCCTTACTGTTCCTGTTTGCCCCTGATCGACCCAGCCTGTACGACTATGCTCACTGTAAATAAAAGCTTGCATATGGATCTCTGCCTCAGTCCCGCTACGTTACAGAAGACTTCGCCACAACAACGATCCAGCAGCTTTTCTGATGAACACTGGTCTGGTAATAACTTTGCATTTTTGTTATTAGAGCTCAAGCAGGGCTCACGATCGCTGGAGGATTACATTGAGGAGTACTTGGACATTGCATATTGTTCAGACCTGCCGGACTGTGTGCTCATAGACTTTTTCTGTGAAGGTGTTAATCAGCCACTCAAGTCACAGTTGATTCGTGAGGGACCCCGTTCTTCACTTAGTCATTTTCTGGATTATGCTCTATTGACTGTTGGTTCTCCATTTACCATGGGTGTCACGGAGGAACGCAACACCTCGTCTGGTCGTGTAATGGCCGCTGCGCCAAAGGACATTCACAAGATGGCGTCTATCACAACAACAACACCAGTCAATGTCTCCGCTGACCGCCCAGAGCAACGTCATGCCTCCGCTGATCGCCCAGAGTAACGTCACGCCTCCGCTGATCGCCCAGAGTCACGTCACGCCTCCGCTGATCGCCCAGAGTCACGTCACGTCTCCGCTGATCGCCCAGAGTCACGTCACGTCTCCGCTGATCGCCCAGAGTCACGTCACGTCTCCGCTGATCGCCCAGAGTCACGTCACGTCTCCGCTGATCGCCCAGAGTCACGTCACGTCTCCGCTGATCGCCCAGAGTCACGTCACGTCTCCGCTGATCGCCCAGAGTCACGTCACGTCTCCGCTGATCGCCCAGAGTCACGTCACGTCTGCGCTGATCGCCCAGAGTCACGTCACGTCTCCGCTGATCGCCCAGAGTCACGTCACGTCGCTGGTCCTGTCCGAGAGCGGAGAGGATTGCGTTCCAGCATGAATGATCCTCCACTGACTACAGCACGAGCAGCTGGCATTCCGAAACCCACGGCCGCTTCGCTCTCAAGCCAGCCGGCCGCTACGCACCCAAGCCAGCTGGCCGCTCCGCTCTCAAGCCCGGTGGACGCCTCGCACTCAAGCCAGTCGGCCGCCTCGCACTCAAGCCAGTCGCCGCTTCGCTCTCAAGCCTGCCGGACGCTTCGCTCTCAAGCCTGCCGGACGCTTCGCTCTCAAGCCTGCCGGACGCTTCGCTCTCAAGCCTGCCGGACGCTTCGCTCTCAAGCCTGCCGGATGCTTCGCTCTCAAGTTCGTCTGTTGCAACGCTCTCAAGCTCGCCTGTTGCAACGCTCTCAAGTTCGCCGTTTGCAACGCTCTCAAATTCTTTGGTTGCAACGCACTCAAAGTCGCCGATGGCAACACACTCAAATGCACCGGTTGCAACGCACTCAAGCGCCCTGGACGCGATGGACAAGATGGCTGCTTTGCCAGTGCCTACGGGCAAGATGGCCGCCCCTTCGGTGCTCACGGAGGTAGGGGGCGTTCCAGCCATTGAATTCCTTGCCCTGCCAGCACCGCCTAAGCGCCTTGCTCTGCCGGCGCCACCTGAATTCCTTGCCTTGCCAGCACCACCTGAACTCCTAGCCCTGCCAGCGCCGCCCAAACTCCTTGCTCTGCCAGCGCCACCCAGGTGTCTCGCCCTGCCGGCACCACCCGAACGCCTGGTCCTGCCGGAACCACCCGATCTCCCGCAACAGACCCCGTTGAAATCCCCAAGAACTTTTTTTGGGGGGGGGGCAGTGTACCTGAGGGTGGGGAGCTTGTGGGTGGGGACCCTGCTCAACCATGGCCACCTGTCCTGCCGTGGCTGCCTGAGCCACCTGACCTGCCGTGGTTGCCCAAGCCACCTGACCTGCCGTGGCTGCCCGAGCCACCTGACCTGCCGTGGCTGCCCGAGCCACCTGACCTGCCGTGGCTGCCCGAGCCACCTGACCTGCCGTGGCTGCCCGAGCCACCTGACCTGCCGTGGCTGCCCGAGCCACCTGACCTGCCGTGGCTGCCCGAGCCATCTGACCTGCCGTGGGTGCCCGAGCCACCTGACCCGCCGTGGCTTCCCGACCCGCCGTTGCTGCCCGAGGCTCCTGACCCGCCGTGGCTGCCCGAGGCTCCTGACCCGCCGTGGCTGCCCGAGGCTCCTGACCCGCCATGGCTGCCCGTGGCACCTGACCCACCGTGGCTGCTTGAGTTCCTGGACCTGCCCTGGAGACCTCCATACCCGCCTGCACATCCAGTATCTCCTGCCTGTAGGTCTCCAGGGCACCCACCCCCCCTCCCCAGTTGTGCCATCTACGGCGCGAGGACGCGCCTTCCGGGAGGGGGACATTCTGTCACGAATCCTGTCAGTTCCGGACTATATTTCCCATCATCCCCCCCTGTCAATCACATGCACTCACTCCACCTATCACCTGTTGCCACATCCACCCTAGCACACCACACTGATCACCACACCCAGCTGCAGCTCATTATCAGGACTATAAAGGACTCACACTCACACCACCAGTTTGCGAAGTCTTGATTACCCAGTGTGTCATTTCAGAGCGTTTCCTTGTTTCCTGTCTGCCTGTGTTTGATCTTGCCTGTTCCTGTTTATTGACCCGTTGCTGCCTGTCCTTACTCTTGCCTTGTATACTGTTCTGTGAATGATATCCGCCTGCCTCAACCTACTGCCTGTACCCTGACTACGTTTCTGCCTGTTCCTTACTGTTCCTGTTTGCCCCTGATCGACCCAGCCTGTACGACTATGCTCACTGTAAATAAAAGCTTGCATATGGATCTCTGCCTCAGTCCCGCTACGTTACACAAACAACGTAGAGCATACCTGAACACCACATATGTTTGAGGTTGTACATCTCTGTTGAAAAAGAAGGTCACCAGCATAAGGTATGTTTTGCATGCTGGGATCATCATGGGATGCTGGTTTGCTGGTCCCCAGCATGGGAAGCGGGAGTGCCGGTGGACCAGCGACACCAGCTCTGTTAATTTTAAGTGCTTTCATTTAAGCAATAATCTTCCAAGGGTCTTCTCCCAAAAGAGACCAAACTTAGACCTGTATTCCAAAGCATTCAAGGAAAGAATTACTACCATGCAACTTTGGTTATTACATTTTCACTTCTATACTCATGACAGTTAACAGGTATTTTTGTCATTAATTCATTAATTTGTGCTCTTTATTTATTTATCAACAGTACTGTAACTGAGCAGCTATGCTGTATAAAATATTAATAAATACCACTGACAATAAAAAAAAATTAAAAGCTATTTTTGAATAAGAATACAATTTAGATGGAACCCAACTATCTTCATTATGGCCAAATTTAATATGTCTGGATGGAAAGATGGTACTTTTGCCAAGATACAGCACTGTCAGGGTTAACACCAAACTGTGATTGGATAGTTTGCTTATGATTTTCCTAGACTGGCTACATGAAGAGAAGAGTATCTGTGTTCTTTCACTTAAATTCTAGTTTCTCTGGTGAGGAAACAGTTACTCAGTTTCACTGGTGTTCACCTCTGACAAGATGAAGCTTCGTTCGTTCATTCTAATGCAGTTGTTTCCACTGAGGCTACATGTGAGTCAATATATTAGAATGACTATTTGCTTCCTTAAAATGGCTAGACTAAGAAGCTTGGATGTTTGCATGAGCTATATGCAAGTATTATGATATGGATTATAGAGTGTAAATTCACAAAAGCTTTTTGAAATATTGTAAATAATGTTAGTTATATACATTAATCTTCTATCTGTTGTTTGATTGTTTTTTTTAAATGGGGTAAAGCACAATATTTTGTCTTCTTGGCTAGCCACACTAATAAAAACAATTAAAAGAATAAAATAATAACAGTGATGGCATTAATGAATAATAATGGTAACTGACAATTTATAATGGTTAATTCACAAGTCAATAAGATTGAATATTCATTGAATTAGCAGAGCAATAAATGAAATGTGCTTCTTCAGAAAAAGTCAATAATATATTTTTTATATTTCAGTTATTCATATGGATATTGTAATTCGTGCATGTTCTGATACAGAGAAAGAGGTCATGATAGGAACAGATGGAGAGGAAATAATCCATGCAGATTTCAATAGAAAAGATGAAGTTGTAACCCTGCCTGACTTTGCAAATGATATCACCTATCCTGGTTTTTATGACCACAGTGTTGGGGAGATGGAAACTTGTAAATTTAATTTAGCAGTATTCGCTAAAGGTTACAAAAACCCAGTGGAGCAAATAGGTGAGGCCTGAAAATACACACACACACAAATATTTACAAATAATACTTTTTTACATGTCAAAAATGTATCTTACAAGTTTTAAAACACATTTTGTAAATATCAAAGGTAAACCACATATTTTGAAAAATATCTAATAGTTATGCAGTATCTTGCTTTATAAATGTTATATATCGTTGAACTATGATGGGCTATAGAAGTTTTGTTCTCATCTGTGTATGTTATAGATCCTCCCCAAACCTCAATGTATTCTAAAGACGATGTGCTGCCAGATGTTGAGAACACACTCATTTGTCTTGTGACTGGATTCTTCCCTCCTCCCATCACCGTTTCATGGACAAGGAACAATATAAACGTGACAGACAACATAAAGGTTAGCCAGTATCGCCCAAACAATGACGGCACCTACAACTTCTTTGCCTACCTCACATTCGTTCCTGAGGAGGGAGACATATACACCTGCACTGTGAACCACAAATCTCTTGAGGAACCTCAGACCAAAACATGGGGTGAGTCTGAGTTTCATGAACTTTTGTTGCATATGCAACCACGCAAGCTTGTGAAACCTTTACAGCCACCAGCAGGCTTGCATTATTTCAGTTTAAAATAAGATGCTAGAAATACCTGTAAAATATAAATCTTATTTAGCAAACACTGTAAACACTGTGGCTTTCAATACTTTGCCCTGTTTGTTTTAGTAGTCTGACATAGCTTCTAGCTCAACCAATGGCATAGATTTGGGGTGGGATTATAATAATCTGTTTAGCTGGAAATTGACTAGTTTGCCTGAACAAAAATGGAAGGTGGGACAGGTGGTGTTGCTGAACAGAAATTACACATTTAACCTTTTATTCACATTCACCGTAACTATTACGGTAACACTTTACAATACGGGTGCACTAATATACATTAATTCACACTTAACTAATGCACAGATAATCTTGAGTTACTGTATGACTCATGAAGAACTAAGCCATTCATTAATGATATGAATTGCTATTAATTAAACGTGTCATTTAATCAATGTGGATTAATGAGGATGAGTTGTAAAGACTCTGATTTGTCCACAGATGTAGAAGTTTCCATGCCCAGTGTTGGTCCAGCAGTGTTCTGTGGAGTGGGTCTGGCTCTGGGGCTGATGGGAGTAGCTACTGGAACCTTCTTCCTCGTTAAAGGAAACAGCTGCGACTGACAGCAACAAACAATAAGCAACATTCTTATTTCTTTGATAAATTTGTATGACAAAACACTTTTTCTTTAATGAAGTTTAAAAAGTTAATATGCATAATTTTAGGCAACACAACATTTCATAGGATTCTGTAGAAGGTTACAGACATAGAGCAACAATGAAACAACATGTTGTCATTACAGTATCTTTAGAGCAGGGCTAGACACTTAGCATTGTCACATGCTTGACCTTTGACATGTAATTTGATAATTCACTTGTCAGAGTAAACTAAAAGTATTATAAAGCAATATTCTTATCAGTGTTCTATCAGCTCACTACTTGCAGCTAGGCTAGGCAGTATTTTCCTAGGCAGTATTATAAACACTTTTTTTGTTATACTAGTTGAAACTTTTTATATTCAGATAGCAATCAAGAGTTTGAATATTGGTCTAAATTAGGGCTGGGTATTGACACATTTTTCATGATTCGATTCGATTTCTATTCACATGCTTGCGATTCGATTCGATTCGATTTTGATTATTTTGGATGTATATCAGATACAGTACATGGCAAATTTTCTAGGGGGAAAATCAACTTATGCTGTAAACTACACATGAGAGTCAGTTGGTGCTACATTACTATAATATTGAAGGTTAACTTATTTATATACAAACACTTAAACTACACTCAATGTTTTTTATAATAAATAGAGTTTAGAATTACATAATCATATTTGTACTCCAATTCATTTTTTTTAAAAAATATAAACATTTAAATTGCGGTTGTCATAACTGATTTATTCAAACATGCATTAAATATTGAAGAACATTAAAAATTATAATGAATATGTAACGGTGCTTAGCTATATTTATCAGAATGCTGCTTTTTTAGAGTTCACTTTTCTAGCTGACTAATGAGTTTATATTCACATTGTTTACAAGCTGTTTTATTGACGTCTTTCCGAGGTTGAAACACTGATTGAGCGATTACATGAGACATGATACGGATTTCAGTAAGTTGTACTGTATATTTTAACATACCTTCAGATGTTCATGCATGTTTATTTCGCTGTAACTGGTATTAAAGCGGAGGAGAGGATGATCACATGCTTCTCTTTAACTGAGGCGCTAAAGCGATCTGTCACGCCACATTAAACAGCACCAAAACAGTATTTATTTTTCTTTATCGCATAATACGATGAACGTAATTTGAAATCTGAGACTTTGCTTCATATCAAAAGTAACAAAGCACAAAGATTATTGCGATTTATTGGATGGGAGGCGCTACATATTCTGCTCATTCATCAACTGAAAACAGACTAGACTAATCGATTCTTGGGATTTAAGAATCGATATCGGTTCATAAAAATGAGAAAATCGATTAAAATCAAGAAATCGATATTTTTTTACCCAGCCCTAGTCTAGATATTTTTTTTATAAAATGTGTGTGTGTGTGTATATATATATATATAACAACTTCTGTGGAAGTACAAAAAAATAAAATGTTCATGAAGTAAAATGTTCATCCAATCATTGCTTTTGGTCTGAATGAAATAATGTGATGTCCTACCTGCTGCTACGACTGGACCGATCAGACACCATGATGTCTTGTCTCTCATACTCATACACTTCTAAGAGAAGTTGTGTCAGCAATGATTTAACAAGTTATAAAGTAAAATATCTAGCTTCCGCCAGACCGCCTTCTGTATTCAACTTACGAAAAAAAGCTAAACTGGCGCGATGTCAGTTACGCTTTCTTCCTAAGTTGAATACGGAAGGCGGTCTGGAGGAAGCTAGATATTTTACTTTATAACTTGTTAATATGGATATTGTTCTTACACAAATGCATTGCTTCACTTCACTGTCATTATAAAGCTTAGATGCATCAGGATATTTTTTAATATAACTACGACTGTTCTTTAGAAAGTAGAAAGTCACCTAGGATGGCTTGAGGGTGAGTAAAGCTTGTGTTACTTTTTATTTTCAATTGAATAATCATTTAAGAGCATAAGCCTTCTCTGAAGAAGAAATCTCAGCCACCAGAAGAAAGAGTGGATGAGGTGCAGAAGGCCAAAGCTTCCAGCAGAGAGTGGATATGCAACAACAGGACATGGGATTACAACCCAGTATCCTGCCTGACAAACGCTCTCGGACCATCATGGTGAAAGAGCTTCTTCTGCGTGTTTTTTTTTTTATAATAAACCAGCCCCAGGAGTCCACATGGTCCAAGACACTGAAGTGAAGTGTGGCCAAGAATGCTGTCCCATACTCGGAATTTGTTGTGGAAAAATAAGAAAAAGTTGTCTCTGAAAATGATTTTGCAAACTGTCACATGTAGACATCAAAATTCAGCCTACCAAACTCAGCAATGGCGACAAAACAAAAGACTTATGCTTAGGTTTGGGTACCGAAACCCAGTATTATCAACCTGGTCTCATGGAAAGACGTGCCTGTGGGAACATTTTCGTGAGTCGCAAAAATACGTACCAATATGTACATATCACTGCAGTTTCCAACAGAATTGAACACACACTAATATGTTTTTTGGCCTTCCGTCCACACTGACACAGTGTTTTTGTCAGGGAAAAGGGAGCTTTTTGAAAACACTCTCCAAAATTTCAAAACGCTGTTTTTGCGTTGTAGTGTGGATGTTGAAAACGGAGGTATTTGAAAATGATGACGCATGTTAAAAACTGTATAAAACGTCCATTCACCTGATCAATATTGATCAACCAGATGGTATAATCAAACATATCTTGTGGAGCGTTCTCAGAGTATGCATTTATTTGTCATTTTAATGTAAAGGTGGACTTCAAAGATTTCTTAACCTGTTGCGCCTTCTATAGGCCATGATCAGCAACCAGTGCACACCAAAATCACATTGTAAAGAGTATATGTTGACGCAAAGAGGGAAAATATAATGCTGTAATATGTACTTTTTTATGATTAGGTCATCACCACAGTTGTAATTGTATTCACAGTTATTTTTCTGATTAATTGTTCAGCTCAATGACAAAGACAAGAAGTAATAATATGTTTATTTTATATAGCGCTTTTCTGAAAACTCAGGGACGCTTTACAATCATTAATCCATAAACATGACAGAACAAGTAACAAAACAGCCCTGTTAGCCCACCGCTAGCACCGCCCCTGCCATGGACCTCAAATCCAGAGATATCATACTTTTTTATGATTAAAAAAGTGAAGAAAATGAAAAGTTGTCAGTTGGAGAAAGAGCAGAAACATATTACATGCAGTCAAAGAACTGGCTGGTGTGTGTTTGAGGTCAAGATGACAGTGATGCTACATTATTGTCAGATTCATAAACATTCCATTTTAATACTTAATAAATGTATAACAAAATAATTTGAAATATGTTTACTTTTTATATCTCACAAGATCCTCTGGATTGAGCAGTTCATCCTAAAAGGCCAGAAACGTTTGTTGACGCAATATTGACATTAACAATATCTCCTTTATCAGCGACTGTCATGGATCATAACTAGCATAAATATTTGCTGGTCTTCCAGTGAACACCTTTTCTCAGTTTCCTTGTATTGTACAAACAGACCACAGCTCCGAACAGAGTTGTTTTCAGGTTATATCATATATTTTCATATATATATATATATATTTTTTTTAACAAGGATAAATTAGTTTCAGATTATCTGCTTAAGTTTGCTTGATGCAGAAAGCAGACATGCAGTTTTCAACATTAAACAGCCTAAAGACAAAAAATACTGTTGATCCTCAAACGAACCAGAATGAAATTTGTTTTTAATTTCTGCTTTGAATTGTGTTCTAAATTGCAGAAAAAGACGTCATCTAACTTCCTATTGTCAGAAACTTCAAAGTGAATAATGCGAAGAATGATCATTGATGCGCACTTGACTGGTACTGACCCTGACTCACTACACACCGGGACACCGATGCCTCCATTTCCAGCAACATGGCAACATCCTCTTTATTGTACAATGTCACTACTTTCATTTACTTTATGAAAAATAGCAGCAGAGATAGCCTATTATGATTGATACTTTGTTACATATCCCTGCAAAAAAAAAAAAAAATTATATAATATATATATATATATATATATATGTTTTCATCTTTTCATGTCATGTGTATTAAGTAGGTTAATTCAGGGGAGCTTTTATCAAAGCTTAAAGCTGCAGTCTGCAATTTTTGGCCCTCTAGCGGTTAATAAACAGAACTGCACATGTGATAAACGGTGTTGGCAGTCTAGAAATGATACTGGTTTGATCCAAAGCACCATCATAGTTGTTGAATCATTATATATATATATATATATATACAGGGTTGGGGAGTAACGAAATACATGTAATGACGTTACATATTTAAAATAAAAAATTTGAGTAACTGTATTTCATTACATTTACATTTTAAATAGATGGTAATCAAATTACATTCAAAAAGTATTTTAGATTACCAAAGGGATTACTTTGAATTTTTAGGTCATTTATTTCATTTAATAGGCTATTAACGTAAGCTGTTTGAGGATTTTTAACCAACGAGCCAATTGTTGATGATTCTCTGACTGCCTGTTTAAAAAAAAAGCGCGTAGCCTGTTCAGATATCAGCAACCTGCAGAGTGCAGACATGAGATCACACGCAAAGAATGGACGGGAAAACAGGGCATAACGCATTTTTCTAGTGGAAATTGAAAGACAGTTTTACTTATAAACGTGAAAAAGGATGTACAGTAACATCATAGTGCAATGCAAGCTATGTCTACCTCCAACAAAACTTCTATCGGCTTCAAAGGATTCAACATCTAATCTGAAAAAGCATCTTGAGGTAGGCCTAAGCTGTTATTGGTCTTTGAGAATGTTATTTTCCTTATTTACTCCTTATTTTCCCATTTACTCGTACGTTATATGGTTATCATTAGCCTACGTTTAATATTTAAGAATTTATTAGGTCTTTGAAAAATAACACAATCCTCATCGAATTAACATCCACATGCGTTAAATAATGTTTTATAAAGCCAATTTCTTGGTGTACTTTACAGAGAAACTTTAAATCTTAATAAATCACTCCAGATGTTTAGGCCTTTATGGCGTGTACTCGAGTTCATGATCAAAAATAGAGATGCAGTAGTCGACTGGTCATAAATCCAAAGGTTTTTTAGTTTTATTTTGGTCTATCTTTATTCCGGGCTTGCAAACAAACTGCTTTGTAATAATATCCCAAAATTTCAGGAAATATTTACTAAGCCTGTCAACAGGACGTTAACACAGGCACACGCTGAATATGGACACAAAGAGGAGAACAGACGCGCCAGCAGAGGAAATACTGCACCATGCACAAGCTCACTGTTCGCGAAATATAGGAAGAACAATATAAATATTAAATTGGGGTTGATAATGTATCTCTGATGGGAGCTATCTTCAGAAAAGTTTTGATGGATTTTCCTCTTATCTCCAGCGCAGCGCTGCATTGTGTATAGCTGTAACCATGGAAACGCTATATCACTGCTGTTTCATAAGCGCCACCTACTGTCAGAGAGTGAATTAACATGTCATGCAGGTGTCTTATGTAGCATAATTTCACAAAGCTAAAGTCACACCAGGCTGTTTTTGCTGTTAATCTTGTAATTATACAATAATTTAAATAAAAAACAACTGATCATGCTCATGTTCATAACATCTTTGTTGGAATTGTGATAAAAATCCAGTGTTTGCCTATAATATCAAAGAGCTACACATATTTTTTTAAACAAATAAACAACAAATAAATTTGCAACCAGAATCAGCCAATTTGCTTCTATTGGCCATGAAAAATCTAAATAGGTGCATCACTAATAATAATTTAAAAAAATAAATAAAGGATTATTTAAAAAATCTAATATTTTTTTTCTTTGCTGTTTGTTGTTTATATGGTTAATATTAATGCAGCTATCAGTGCACTAAGGTTAAATATTCATATAAACATATTTATACTAGGGATAGTTCACACAAAATGATCATATTTTTTTTACAAAACTGTAAAATGTGGTGGTGGAGAGATCCAAAAAACTGTTGAGAAACTGTAGGTGTGTCAGCTTTGAATATATGCCTTCTCTCAAGATTATTGGGTAGATCATTTCATTTTATTTATAAACATTCTAAATGTTACAAACAAACTTTGTTAATAAAACAATTTAAACCACTGTGTCAATTCAACTCTATACACCTTAAAACAATCTATATTATTAACAATATTTTATTGTTATTTAATATTGTTATCCCTCTGATGCACATCTTTGCAAATATAAAAATATAATTTAGGAATGATATATCACTAGTAATTATATATGGATGTGATGTTAAAAGAAACAAATATTTTCATAATTTGTTTATCAAAATATTAAAATTCTTTACCAACACATAGGTTATGTCTAATAAATTGCAGATATATATTTTGTAACTGATGTTAAAAATACAATTGAGTGAAAAACCAAATCCTGGTGGGTAGAGGTCATTTTTATTTACAGGTTGTAAACTTAAAACAGAACATCAAGTTAATATGGTCCTTTGTGTTAAGTATTTCAAAGTATTACAAAGTATATATTAAGTTACTAAACTTGAGTAATGTAACGAAATACGTTACTGATGACTTTTTAAAGCATCTCCCAATTCAACCTGGTGCAAAGCATGATGGGAAGTGAATGTCCTGTTTGATTGGGTTACTTGACTGAAACATGTTATTTCAAAATGAAAACAAGTTCTAGTAACCATTTCAAGTCAATTTAACATGAAGCAATCACATTTGAACCAGAAACAATGGTGTTAAATCAAAATAAAGTGTTTAAAGCTGCAGTCCGCGATTTTTGGCCTTCAAGCGGTTAATAAACAGAACTGCACGTAACTTGTGGAGGAACGTTGTAGCCGGAGCTACTTTTCTCTGTGTATGTTTATGGCGAGTCACGCAGTTACTGTGATACTCTGCGGCGGGTCCTACCAGTCCGGTCTGAAATAGTCCGAATATAAACACTTATTATAAGTACATCTTAATGATTCAGGGTAAGACAAAAACACGGTTTGGAAAATGGATTCATGTTGTACATTCTCATTTTATAATTTTTGTAAATTTTGAACAAAAAAAAAAGTTTTTTGCTTTAAATAAATGCATGGTTGCAAGTTAAAAATTCAATTTTTTTGCAAACATTATTTTGTTGAGTTAAGCTGACATAATAATGTTGATCATTACATTAACTTAATACTGTGTGTAACTAAACTCAAGTTTCTGCTTTAATAGAATTTCTTTTTAAGCTGTTGTAACTTAATGAAACTGTCTTGTTACTTTAGAAATTGGGTAGTGGATGTCTAGTTCCCAGCATGCTTTGCATAGGACTGGTGAGGAGTGCAAGAAGAAATGATGAGGACGTTGAAGATCTCGATGAAGAAGTTTATTGCAGCATAGCAGTGACAAAGTACACGTAGCACCTTGGGTTCATCAGAGTCGGAATGAACCCAGAACATCCAAATCTCAAACCTTTTATCCTGTTTACAGTTCAGCACTCTTCATGTAAATGTAGTTTCCCATGTTTTACCAGTTGTGGTCTGTTTGTTAATGAAGTTGTGACAGACAACATAATGTGTGTATGTGTGTGTGCGTGTGCTTTTTCATTTTGTCCTGTGTATTGTGTCCATTTTCTCAGTGTGGGCATCCTTTATCCACATGTGTGCGTTCAGCATTCAATAATACATTTTCTGCATCCAAGTATGCAAATATTTGTCTCATTCTAGTGTCATGTGCTGTGAGTCTGTCGTTGTGCATTTCTTAGTGTGGGTATGTTCTTTTGCCTGCTTGTTTTCCATCTAGGTGGAAGGACGTCTGTCTGTAGTCTTTGAAGCTGTTTGATCTTCTCTTGTTTCTCTTCTCATGGTCTGTTCTTTTCCACCTGGACCATAAGTCCTTCTAAAAGAAGCAGTCACTGTTGTTGTTCGAGTCTGTGTCACTCCATCAGTTTCATTCATCCCATGGTGGTTCTCAGGGTTTCTAGAACTTTTAGGCCTGGGGTACTGGATCTTACAGGTCTGGAAATCTCTGGGTTTCTGGATCATGGATCACTGTTCTTTTTCTTGAGAATGTCCCATGGCTCCACTGGTTCAACTCACCTTCTCCAGGATGTTACCCATTCCAGAAACTTTTCACATTCAAAAATGTTTTCTTGAGAAAATCCCTTGTATCAACTGGTTCCACTGGCCTTCTCATCCTTCAAATGACCAGATCATCTTTCTCCAGGAGTTTACACATTTCAGACAAAAACATCTCGATGCTTATATCTGAAACAATAATCAGAAAAGGTTGCCCCCCCTTTCCCCCACAAGAATCTTTTCACATTTACACATCAAAGTATAAATGCCATTAAGACATTTCTTATAAATTACATTTACATATCAATGCCAATGTTTTTTTTTTTCATAAATTATAAAGAATCCCCCCCCCCCCCTTTTGATAGTAAACATTCTTTTGAAAATGTACTACTATCATAAACAATTCTAATTAACATCAGCATCTGCTTGTTACAGTCATGTCGTTCATGCAGTGATGTGTCTGGCAAATGTGAATGTCTTCTTCTCTATTTTCTTTCAACAGTGCCAACTGGGTTTCTAAATTGTCTATTTGCTTAAGCAAATCATGATAGCCCACCTTTCTTTTGTGTGAAAAGTGACAATCTCTTGCCTTGTGTCCTGTCTTTCCACATGCAAAACAAACAACTTCCTGATCGTTCCTTCTTTTCTGCAAACAATGCCTTGCAATGTGACCATCCCTTCCACATGCATGACAGACAAAGCTTTGAAGAGATCTCTCATTGTCTTGACAATGTCTTGCAATGTGACCATCCCTTCCACATGCATAGCAAAGAATAACACCTTCTGAATTTACTCTTGCAAATCTCATTGTTCTATGATGGAAACCATCAGATGATCTAGAACATTCTCTTCTACCAAATGCAGCAACTGGATGTCTAGATTTGGCATCTTTCATTTGACTATTTGCATTATTGTTGTAAAACTGTGTCATTTTAGCAATAATGTCATTATACTCAGAGAGAGGTGTCACAAACATTGACACAGCAGAACGAGTGAGTGGGTCACATTTGTTAATCAAGGCAGACTTGAAGCTGACATCATTCTTAGTAATATCAGAATTGCCACTGAAAGTTTTAAACACCTCCAATAATCATTCTGAAAACGCTGCTGGGTGCTCTCCTTTCCTCATGTGCATCTCAGATATTTTATCCCAATTAACTGACAACACACCTAAAACTTCAAGCAGTGCCTGTTTCCTCTCTGACTTATTAGCAGTTCTGTCCTTTACTTTCTGAGTTAAGGCTCCAGACAAAGTGTCAGGCAAGCACATTCTTAACAAAACACATGTATCACTGTCTGTAAATCGGTAAATCTCTGCATATTCCTCAAAGTTTTTCAGAAAATGGATAATGGATCTTGTCTGGCAGGATCAAATTTCCCAATATTCTTGATGACAATTTCTAGTTCAGTTGGATTAAATCCTCTGACCATGGTAGTGGTCATTTGCTCTTCCCTTCCTTCAATAGCACGCACAGTTGTAGTATGAACTGGTGCCATGGGAAATCTAACTGTACAGTCAGAGTCTTGATTACTGAATGACTGAGAATCTCTTTCCCAACCCTCAGAGCTATTTTCCTGCAAATCTGGCATTTCTGGAACTGGGTTACACAACGTGACACCTAACAATGTCTTACTGGTGTTTTTTTCAGTTATGCCATTCTTGATCATAAACTCACAAGCTATCTTCGTTTCCTCCAAATTGCTGGCCAATTTTTCCACAGATGATTTAAGCATGTCATTGTTAGTTTTAAGAAATGCAATCTCATTCTGCATTCTGATCTTTTCTTCTTTCCATATCATTGCACTAGCTAGGTAATGTTTTGTAGAAATTACCCCTACAGCGAGTTGTTCACTTTCAGCTTTTAACTCATCAACTTTCTTCCTAGTTACTTTGTATGAAGCAAAAACTGCTTTAAGTGCATTAGCAATTTTTCTTTCTTTGTTCTTAGGCATTTTGGGGGAATTTTTGAATTGACCCATTGCCCAATTGTATGGATCATCTGCTTTCTCTATCCCGTCAAACATTCCAGGTGAACCGTGCTTAGCTATGTATTTAATGATAATTTCTTCCATTTTCAAAACCTTATTGAACTGTGATGATTCAACAACTATTCACAATATCTTGTTTCAATGACTATATGTTATCTAGTTGCTTTAAGATAACCGTTAATCTAATTCAGACACAAATGAACTCCATCGGGCCTTAAATTTTACTACTCTGAATAGTTAAACATGTAATACTGTCACAGTACATTGAACAAAACCACATACTTAGCCACAGTAGTTTGGGCTTAAGTTTATCAAATTTAAAACAATGCCTCAGTACGTTGGGCAAAACCACACTGCTTTGGGTTATTGTTTTAAATTTCCCAGAATCACTTTGCGTCAGACTCCCAACACTGCACTTCAGTTATTTTTTCAAATAACGGTTAGAAATAATTCTGTGACCACACTGCATTGGGTCAGTTCAGTTACTTTAGAATCTTACCAGAATTATAACAACTCTACACAAAGTTTCAGTTACGTTAGAAACTTACCACTTTGTTTCAACTACTTTAGAAACAACAATTCTAATACAATTCTGTCACCACACTGGTGGGAGAGTAAAAATTGAAATTAAGTAATTTTATGTGTTTTTCTTAAAGTAATTTTCTAAATTACTTGATGACTGTCACAGTGAGGCCCTGTGACTAGAGACTTGAATTATAAAAAGGACTTTTATTTTGACAATGGACTGTGAAAACACATACATGCATACACTTTTGGTAACATCACACACACTTATCTGTTTTGCGCATATGGAAAATTAGTTAACACAGATATGTTGGTATCACTGATCATGTGTTGTTCACGTCCTCATCATGCCATTTCTTCTATGTTGATTTGTGTTGTGTTATGTTATGTTAAGAAGTAAAACAAGACCGGTTATGTTAATGTAAATGTTTATTGTTTTATATTACCACTTACATATCATAAATATTCATACTTACATACTGGAACATTTTCCCATCCCAAACAGACAAACCCGGTCACAGTAAAAGCCACCATTTTGAGGATTACATTCCCGCCAATAGATAGCACAGTCCATTATTCTCATGTGTGAGGGGGAGATTGGTGATCTGATAATTCTTGGTTGGGCATTGTTAAACATTAATTGTAAATTGAGTTTGTTTTGTTCTAAATGCTTATGTATTATTATAACAGTTTATCTCTTTGTTACTGTTAAATCACATTTATATATATATTTTTCAGATTTTTTATTACCTTTTATTCTCTAAATGGTTTAGGCCAATTAGGAGGGGCTTTGTCTTTTTAAGATGGCCTCTCAGAGTTGTCTGCTAGCTTGTAGAGTGAGTTTGAGTGAAACTGTGGTCTTTTGGGTCAATTTATTGGCATAGCCAAAAGTTTGTTAGTATAACTTTTGAACAGTTTTAATTTTATTTGTTTTATTTTTATTTTATTTTTTTGTGTATATTTTTTTGGACTATCACTGTAAATACCATTGACGCACCACTGGAAAACCTTTTTGCTTCACTTGGAATAAACACTGAACTTTTGGCTGTACTACCACATCACGTCATTTTTACGCCTCCATCTGCTGGTACATTCAAAGCAGTGGTGCTGCTGCTGTTCAAACATCTTTGGGGCCTTGTTGCAGTTGGCACACTACTGTCTTTGTTACAATGACCAATGCAGAATGGCATGGAGAGGCTCCCACGTAATATGATGGGCATTCGTGAAGTATTTCACATCTTCAGATACCTGAGGAAAGATACAGGTAAAAGAAAATATTTAATTACATGTTCACGTTTCATGTTCACGTAGCCTATAATGAGAAATAATATACACATCCATTTGTTCAGTGTTGCTTTATTATGTTTGTTTTTTAACAACATATTAACAAACATGACTTCCAATAATCCAATAATAGGCTTAAGGGTTAGTTCACCTGAAAATGAAAATTCTCTCATGTAGTTCCAAATATATTATATTCGTTATGACTAATGAATATAATATAAATGTTAAAGAGTACCCCCTACAAGCACAAGTGGCCCCTTCCTGCTGTCCTCCGTTGTGTTTGACTGAGAATCAATATTTTCAGGCCAACTTTTTATTTAATTTTGTCATTACATTTGATGGGTTTAAATGCAGCAAAGTGGGGGGAAATATCAAATTCTTCTAGATCAGATATTAGAATGAATTCGAAATACACATTGTTTACAATTTATGTACAGGCACTGTTCACAAAAGTTTTAGTTGTTTCTTAAAGTTTACACAGAAGTGACTATAATTCATAAGTTGTGCTATTTCAAATATTTAATGAGGAATATGTCCCTTATGACTATTTACTTTAACACTTAGTTTAAATAACTATTTAGCTAAACTAACATTAGGCTCATCTTGCACCGTTCTCCAGTATTAGGATTTTATTTCCTGTGTACATAAATTCTACATATCAAACAATCACATGTCATCCTCGTGACTATAAACTCACACGCACTTGACGTTAAGTAAAGTATAAAAGCAGAGCTGTTTCTGGATCTTCACAAAATCTTCCTCTGAGACTCTACAGGAGACAACCAAACCAAGGTGAGTTTTGGGAACAAAACCTACTGAATAACATTTCTAAATGATCTTTGTCTTTAAAATACATTGAGAATCCACATATGAGTGCAGACATCTAACTTTTCCTACTTATTCATTTTTATATCCATGTCAGGTTCATCATGGCAGTGCTGAGAAGTCTAATGCTTCTTTTCGTCATCTTCTCCATGGGGAATGCAGAAGGTAACCAAAACATTTAATTGTAATTTCATTTTGGAAATGTGCAATATTGCATTTTCTAATATTTGGAGGATTAATGAAGGATTTACAGTGTCAAAGTACACCTAATTTAGGCACAAAATCACAAAAACATAAAATATTAACAAAATAATTCTTTGCTGTGAATATTATGAATGCCCTAACATTTATGTACTGGATGCAGTTGATTTAGTCTTGAAATGCCCCGCTGGATGGTCAAGTTTTGGACTCCGGTGCTTCAAGTACTTCTCTCAGTCGGTTAACTGGATCACAGCAGAGGTAATGTGTTAAGTTACAACAAGGTGATTTGTTCAAACTTTACATTAGGTGTCTTTCACTACATCTAGATAAATCAATATGGTACAGTGTACTTTTTTGTGTTGATGTTGTATTGCAAATCACTTGTGCTGCTATTGAGGTGGATACAGATAAGGTTAGGGACAGTTATGGTGGTATGAGTAAGTTTAAGGGTGGGTTAAGGTGTAAGGAAAGGTCAACAGTGTAATCATTCATCTAATTACAGGTGTGATTACATGTGTGTATATATATATAATATTATATATATTTTTTTTTAAATGCAAGTACAATGCAAAAACATGTATCTAAACAATAAGTGCACTGAATCAATTGATTAATTTAAATGTTAGTACGTAGTAGTAAAAGACTGGGAATGATTTTTATTTAAAGTAAACCTTTTTTTTCTGCAAATAAATAATACAGAAAACTGATACTGAGCAAATCGCAATATTGACGATAAAAAAATCTTTCTCTTTAGAGAAACTGCCAAGGTCTTGGTGCGAATCTCGCATCTGTGCATAATAAACAGGAAAATGAGTTTCTGCTGGGTCTGTTGCCTACTTCCTCACGTGTTTGGATTGGTGCTCATGATGGTGAACAAGTAAGTTAAATTGTGTGTACTAAAGAGATATATTTGTTTGTAGACTGGAATTTCAGTTTCACTTTTTTATGGTCCCTTTAACACATTCTGTTGACTATAAGTAATGTTGTGTCTACATGTCTACTTACTTAGTCGAGAATTAGACTGGAATTTCTGCTCTAAACAGTAAATGTAAATGTTCTAATGAATTTTCAAGATATTGTGAAGTCTGAGTACAGTAATGCACTCTTATAATCATGTCTTTGCTCTTTAGGAAGGACAGTGGTTGTGGACTGATGGAACTGTGTATGACTTTATCAACTGGTGCGCTGGAGAACCTAACAATCTGGGTACTGAGAGCTGTGTGGAGATCAACTTGACCGGTAAGAATGCAGTCTGTTTTTTTTAATACTTCACAATATCATTTACAATATTATAATTTCATATCCTACAGTAACATGTAATGGCTCATTTGGATTTCACAAAGTGCCTATAATGATCAGAATAACTAACTTCATTTTTCCAACCTACAGCTAACCGTTGCTGGAACGACTTGGCCTGTGCAGGCCAATTGGGCTATATTTGTGTTACAGATGCTTGAGATCATATGCAGGCATGCTGCTCCACAGTTACATTGATTTTACACTTTCTGATCTTTACAAAAAAAAAAATATTTTAACATTAAACTTAATTTGAATCTTTTCTAAGCTTTAATCTCCTCTGAAACACTCCTCTAATCAATAAAAGCATTAATAAAGCAAATCATGTGTTGTGGAGTTAAATCAAATAAATGTATAAAAATATAAGAATATTGTGTCACAAGGTTTGAGGATATGGTTATTAGAATGACATTAAACAATGTTATCATGGGAGGAGTTTAAGGAAGCTGCACACACCTGCTTCAACATTGACAAACACTAGAAGACATTTGCACGTTTGTTTCCTAGGAAAATATCACCCTCATCCAGCACTCTTTTTGTTTTCTGTCTTAAAGTATCCCATTACTAATGAAATTCCTTCACTATGTAAGGGACACAGGTCAATTTAGCTCAAAGGGTATTATTAATTAATTTATAGGGAATTTTAGAAGAGTCACTTATTTTACAACTGAGCAAATGAATCGTCCAGCGTAACTATAAGCTCTGTAGCAGATAAGAAAATCCAAACTATAGCAAAAACACTATTTATTAGATCGGCAGTTTAAGACATTAAATTCGTAAGCACAAGACACTTCTCTTTAAAAATAAAAATGAGACTTTGTTGATTATTCTAACACAAACTCTAACACAAACACATGCACACACATTCTCACAAGTTGCAGAAAGGAATTGAGGAAAGTGAGTTTTAAGAGTGAAATAATGAAATCCCAAGTTTCTAGCAGTATATGCACTTCATAAGACCTGATCTGAACGAACAATCAATCATTAATTAAACCCTTCTATCGCTTCTTAGGCAGGTTATTAGACTTTATATCAGTGCACCAGTTCAGCTAGAATCTGGAGGAATACTTGCACTGTAAAAAATGTGATTTTAACGGTAAAACCGCTACAGAAAAAATTGTAAATAGGTTACATTTACATTTATTCATTTGGCAGACGCTTTTATCCAAAGCGACTTACAAGTGAGGAAATACAACAAGCGAGTCGTCATGACGAGGCAAATAGACAAGAAGTGCTCATAATACAAGTTATAGGCAATGCTCAGATTATCCTAAGCTATAATAGAGAGGGATTAGAGGAAGTGAAAGGATAGAAATAAGAAGTTTTTTTTTTTTTTTAAGATGAGGTTAAGTGCTCACGAAAGAGATGGGTTTTCAGCTGTCTTTTGAATATTGCCAGGGATTCCGGATGAAGGCAGAAAGATCATTCCACCAGCAAGGGACAGTGAATGAGAATGTTCTGGAAAGTGATTTCGTGCCTCTCTGTGATGGTACCACAAGCCTTCGCTCCTTTAATGAGCGCAGGTTTCTGGTAGGAGTGTAGACTCGTAAGAGTGAGCGGAAGTAGGAGGGTGCTGAGCCTGTGGTAGATCTGTAAGCAAGCGTCAACGCCTTGAATTTGATGCGAGCAGCAAGTGGTAGCCAGTGAAGAGAGATGAAGAGAGGCGTGACGTGGGCTCTTTTGGACTCGTTGAAGACGAGACGTGCTCCAGCGTTCTGAATCATTTGTAGAGGCTTGATTGTGCATGATGGCAGTCCAGCCAGAAGAACATTGCAGTAATCAAGCCTAGAAATGACCAGAGCCTGGACCAGAAGTTGTGTTGCATGTTCTGTTAGAAAGGGCCTGATTTTCCTGATGTTGTATAGTGCAAATCTGCATGACCGAGCTGTCATTGCGATGTGGTCTTTGAAGGTCAGTTGATCATCAAGGATTACTCCAAGATTTCTGGCCAAATTTGATGGGGTAATTGAGGATGTGCCTAGCTGGATGCTGAAATCGTGATTTAGAGTCGGATTGGCAGGGAAGACGAGAAGCTCAGTCTTAGCCAGGTTGAGCTGTAGATGATGTTCTTTCATCCATGCCGAGATGTCCGCCAGACAGCTTGAGATTCGTGCAGCTACTGTGGGATCATCTGGTTGGAATGAAAGGAAGAGTTGTGTGTCATCAGCATAGCAATGGTAGGAGAAACCATGTGCCTGAATGATGGGACCAAGTGATGTAGTGTAAATGGAGAAGAGGAGGGGTCCAAGAACTGAACCCTGAGGAACACCTGTGGTCAGCTGATGAGCTTTGGATACCTCCCCTCTCCAGGCAACCCTGAAAGACCTTCCTGTGAGATAGGATTCAAACCAGAGAAGTGGAGTACCTGTGATGCCCAGTGATGAGAGGGTGGACAGGAGGATCTGATGATTCACTGTGTCAAAGGCAGCTGATAGATCGAGCAGAATGAGAACTGATGATTTGGAATCAGCCTTTGCAATCCACAGGGATTCAGTGACCGACAGCAGTGCAGTCTCAGTCTGAAACCAGACTGATTGACATCCAATTGGTTGCTATGTGAGAGGAAAGATGACACCTGGTTGAAAACAACTCGTTCAAGTGTTTTTCCTATGAATGGTAGGAGAGAAACAGGTCTGTAGCTTTCTACTTGTTTAATGTGGGTTTCTTAAGCAGTGGGGTTACCCGAGCCTGCTTGAATGTATTAGGGAAAGTGCCAGTGAGGAGAGATGTGTTGATGATGTGTGTCAGTGCTGGTATAAGTGTGGGAGCGATGGCTTGTAGAAGGTGTGTGGGGATGGGATCTAGAGGGCAGGTAGTAGGATGATTGGAGAGAAGTTTGGATACTTATGTCTCGTGAGGGGAGAGAATGAAGAGAGGAGGTGTGTGGCTGTGTGTGTGGTTGGTCTGAGTTCCTGTGTGTGTGGAGCGGAGAACTGACTGCTGATGGTAGATGTTTTGTCAGTGAAAAATGTAGCAAAATTATCAGCAGTAAGGGATGAGGTGGGTGGTGGTGGAGGGGGACAGAGGAGAGCGTTGAATGTTTTGAAAAGTGTGCGTGTGTTTGAAGCGCTGTTGATTTTGTTGTGGAAATAGGAGGATTTAGCAGCATGAATTTCAGCAGAAAAGGATGAGAGCAGAGAATGATAGCTACAAAGGTCGAATTGATCTTTTGATTTGTGCCACTTCCTCTCTGCAGCCCTGAGTTTGGTCTGATGTTCACGAAGAACATCAGATAACCAGGGATTAGAGGGAGTGGCACGTGCAGGCCTGGATGACAGAGGACAGATACTATCTAGAGAAGAAGTTAATGTTGAACATAAAGTGTCTGTTGCTGTATTCACATCCAGTTTAACAGTAAGTTCCTGTACTATATACAGGGAAAACTGTAAAAGCTCTTACCAGACATTTTATGTAATTTTCACTGAAATTTTACAATTTTTTGATGTAAAAAAAGAACAAATCATTGTATAATTTACAGTCATTCATTCCCACATTCCCACAATTCCCTGTATGACACTCCACATTTTAAAGTATTTTGTTTAAAAAATCATGCTTCTTAATAGTTTTTGTTATCAGTTATGTTCATTAGGGTTTTATGTTACATCTGTTGTTTAATGAATGTTTATTTCATTATTTAAGTGTTGTGTGGAGGAATGGAGTCTCCCTCGTGGCTGAAGTTTGAAGTTTTGAGTCGGGGCAAAGACTGTAGAGTCGTTGATTAAACTTTGAGGAAAAACTTAACTTAGAACATGAGACTCTCAAGGAACAAGCCTGTCTTTTTAGAACATAAAGATGGCTGGGCGGGCTTCCTGGAGATGCCTCCCAGGATAATATTTATAACTCATGAATTAATGGTTCACTTTACATTAAGATTCACTTTCACAGGTTATTAATGTTTATAACACATGAATAAATGGTTCACAAGTGTTCGCCCTACATTAAGGTTCACAGGTAACTAATACAGGATTAATATCTCATCAAGTTATGGTTATTATCTTTTTTCAAAATAAATTTGGAATTTCATCTTTAAAAACAATAAATCAGTTTTTATACACTGTTGTGGATAGGCATCATGCCTTTTTGAAGAGTATCATGGGCAAGACAGAAACTTCTGGTAAGCAACATAGTAAAAGTGACAGTCATGAGATATTAATAAGAAAAGCACAAACACAACACCCTTCAGTCTAATTATGATAGTCAATTTTTGCTGCATCATGAAATAAACCAGGAATCTGGTTTTGAGTTAAATAAGTGTTAAGACTTTTTATTAAGCATTTATAACATGTGAGTTAAAAACGGCTCACTATTTTGCAGGTATTGCATTAAAGTCGCCCTTTTTATTTATGCAGTTATAACTGCATTATTAATGATTAATAATGCATGTGTAAATGACTTATTACTCATTAACAAACACCTTTATAAACCTTTACAAAGGGAACCTTAATGTAAAACGTTACCCTTAATTTGTTTCTTTTTTATATATATATATATATATATATATATATACATATATATATATAAACAAAAAGTAGCTGACAAGAATACAGTTAAAGTACCGGATTGATAAGCAGTTTTGGTAAAGAGTAGTAATACCATTAAAACCTTCATGATACCCATCCCTTCTCATGCTGCAGTGCATACTGGGTACCAGCATAGTGCCAACTCAACAATGGTGCCCAGCATGCATTGCATTAATTTTATGATTAAAAATGTTTGAGTACCACCATTGTTGAGTTTTGTATGATGAATGTTTGTCTACGCATGTGTAATAAAAAGTTACATTTTTTTTTACATCCTTCAGAAGCAGTATCTGCTCACCTCATCAGTATTTTTTCACTGTAGTTCCACTATATCGTCACTAACTGTATTGATACAACCATAGATTCAACTCTACAATCTGACTTGCATTCACATATTACAATTAGGATAACAACATTTTAACGTTCTCAGTGTTAAAAGTAGTCTAATTTATCCTCTTCCTTGGTACAATGTGTTTTTGTAACATTGCTGTACAGATAAGAAGATAATTAATTTAATATTAATAAAGTCTAACCACCCAACCAAATGGGACACTAATCACCATAATGGCTATTCTTTGTTCAATAAAGCAATATCAGCAACACTCACTAAAGTTAAACCTTTAGTAATCATAGTCAGAGATTTTTAGTTAGTTACATCTAATGTTGTATTTTATTTGCATTTGATTTCCATTTAAGTCTGCTTGATGGTACATATACACAACAATGATGTACTAAAAATGGAAAAGTTTTTCCTGTGCATTTTTCTAGTAGAGGCAAAGTTTTCAAAATGTTCCCTATTCACATGGTGTTACAGTTCCCTCGTTTCCCGAACTCCACTTCCCATCCTC
The DNA here is from genome assembly GCF_024489055.1 of Chanodichthys erythropterus. Classification (NCBI taxonomy): domain Eukaryota; kingdom Metazoa; phylum Chordata; class Actinopteri; order Cypriniformes; family Xenocyprididae; genus Chanodichthys; species Chanodichthys erythropterus. The sequence goes on along the minus strand of NC_090228.1, from coordinate 34,992,907 downwards.
CTGTTTCCACACCTGCACTCACTTCCTCGTCATCTCTCCATCATCACGGATCATCTGCACTCCGTATATAATGGACTCACTCCCTTTACTCCTTGTCTGTTCTTATTGTTGGTTAAATGTGTTTGTGTTGTACCATTACTCCTTCGTTGAATAAATACCCTTTGTTTGTGGAAATCCGTTAACGCCTCAACTCTACAACACCACACCGCAACACACGGATCCACGAAAAATATTAAAAACACTGTGTACAGTACACAATATTTAGGAAAATATACATATCGAGAAATGTTTCATTGTCCACGTATGTATTTATTTTTCAAATGTGTAAGGTAAACCATTTTGTTATTGTATTTTTGATTTAGATTGTGTAAAGTAATGTAACAGACCTTATTGTAATTTAACTTCTAATTTGTTTTTTTACTTTATTTTTGATATTTTAGTGGGTTTAATTATGTATTAAGTCTGCACTATCTGTCTTAAAAAACGGGGACTCTTATTTTGACGGGTTTTGCTGTCTTCGGAGTGAAAAAGGATTCCAACAGCATTGAACGGGAGAGCGCGCTCATTGTTATCTTAGCTTTTTAAAGTTTTCCAATTTATAAAGCACCCCCCGAAAAGGCACAAGGTGTGTATATTTGTATGCTGTTTGTTATATTGAGTATTTTGTGTGATTCATTGTGTGTGCAGAAAATGATGTGAAAGGAGAAATATGGATAAGACATTAATACGTATTTTTTGTACTTTGTTCAGCTCTTACGGTGATTTCTGAAGTTTAAAAGGCCATTTCATCGTTGTTTAATGAACCTCAGCAGTAAAGTTTGGCCATCATTCGGACGGGGTCCGCTACAAGTAATATATTAGGCCAATGAGGACCTTCTCCAAGTTTGAAAGACCAGTCGTATGATCAGGATTCTTTGAAGGGTGATTTAGTTCATTTAATTTGAGTCCTATTTAGTTGTGAATTGTTCAAAGGAACTGAACAAACAGTTGATTCATGTCTAAGTGATTCAGTTCTCATGAGATCGAATTCATGTTATTCCTTGAAATTCACTGTATAATGTCCTAATTTGTGGTTAATTCCACATTAGAGAGTTTTCAGGAAGTGTATTCTGAATGTGAAATGGGATAATAGCTGACATGTGTACCTCTTCTGTGTACAATGTAATAATTGTTCTTTAAGAAGAAAAGACATAACTGCGATTTGAAAAAAAAAGCACTTATTGAGATAGGTGGTTTATAAGGAGAAGATAGCCGTTTATGATAACTGCATATTAAAGACAAAGACAAATACTTTTGTAAACGTATTTAATGAGATTATTGCTTATTAAGTAAGACAAGACAACTAGTTTTTGTAAAAATGTTTAATAAAGAGCATGCTAGTAGAATAGTAAGGAAATAACATGTATTACGTATTACCATTGAATGACGTGTTGCAAGACGAGACAGCAAAAGAGACAGAAAAAGAGAAGAGTCTGCGAACAAAGAAGCAAAAGCCTGTATATATAGACTGAGAAATTAGGAGAATTCCAAAGAAGATGACCTCAAGAGGTCAGATAGTCTATAAAAGGCTGGCACTGAAGAGAACAGGAGAATTTTATAACTAAACTCTGCTTCATGTGGCATTAATGTAAGTCGTTGAGCCTGAACAGACCACAGAGAAGTCTGATTGTAAGTATCTTAATATGCTTTTTTGATTTGACTTTCTTACCTAACCTGAGAATAATAAAGAATAAGTAAAGGTGTTTAGAGATGCACCATAAAACACTTGTTTCAATGATTACTTTTAGTTTTGTTAATAAAAAAATTGTTAATTAGAGATATTTTCTGCAATTCATTTATACTTTACAGTAGGCCTATGTGTTAAAATGTGTTAAACTATTGAGTGCACCTGAATATAAGCCACATCCACTGAATTTAAAAAAATATATTATTTTGAACATAAATAAGCCGCACATGTCTATAAGCCGCGGGTGCCTACCGGTACATTGAAACAAATTAACTTTACACAGGCTTTAAAGAAACATGGCTTATAACAAAAATAAATAGGCTTTAACGAAACACGGCTTGTAACAAAAAATAAAAAATAGCAGTGAACAGTAGCCTACCAAGAAAGCCATTGGTCACTATCTTCCTCCTCCTGTACACTGAAACCACTGAAGTCATCATCTTCGGTGTCGGAGTTGAATAGCCTCAGAATTGCTTCATCCAGTACTGGATCGCTTTCATTGTCGCTCTCGTCACTTTCATCCGGAGGCAAATCCCCACGCTGATCCCTCTTCAACACGGAGCAGTCCAGTCTTTCGAAACCCGTTGATGATAGTGGATTTTTTGACAATGCTCTACGCTGTCAGGACCCACTGGCAGACTTGACCATAAGTTGCTCTTCGCATGTGGCCTGTTTTAGTGAAGGACTTCTCCCCACTTGTCATCCAAGCCTCCCACTGAACACGGAGCGCCACCTTAAATGCACGATTTACACTGATGTCGAGTGGCTGCAAATACTTTGTTGTGCCTCCAGGAATCACAGCTGGAATTGAGTATGTCCTCTTGATGGCTTCTTTCACCGAATCGGTTATGTGGGCCCTCATGCTATCCAAAACGAGCTTGCCGTAACACTCCGTATGCCATTCATGCATTAGGCCTTCCGTCATCCATCCTTTCTTGTTGACTTTTACAACAATTCCTCTCAGGAATTTTTCTTTTGGCATTGTCGTGCGTTTAAAAATCACCATCGGTGGAAGCTTTTCTCCCGATGCCGTGCAGCTCAGAACACAGGTGAAGTGCGTTTTTTCATGTCCGGTTGTTTTCAGAGTGACGGATGATTCGCCTTTCCTGTTGACAGTCCGAGTGAAAGGCAGGTCAAACGTCAGAGGAACATCATCCATGTTTATGATGTCGTGCGGGCCAATGGAATGCTCTGCTATCTTTACATCAGTGAATTTGTGGAAGTTTGAAACTTTTTCCTCTTAGTCGGGAGGGAGCTGCTGACACAGACTCGTCCGTACTCTGATGGACAGGCCTTTACGTCTCATAAATCTGAGACACCACGATGGTCCACCTCTAAAATCCTCAAACTTCATCGCGGTGGCGATTGTTTTGGCTTTCAGTCGGATCTGCACAGTTGAAACACCTCGGCCGTCTGCTCTCTGTGTGTTGACCCAGTCTTCGAGCTCATTTTCTAGTTCGGGCCATCTGCTTTTCTTCCCCCTGAAAGCTTTAGTTGTCTTTTTGCACAGAGTCAATTCCGCACGCTGCTGTTTCCAACGTCTTATCATCGACTCATTAAGACCAAGCTCCCGTGCAGCAGCTCTATTTCCTTTTCCAACAGCCAGATCAATCGCCTTCAACTTGAAAGCTGCATCATATGCATTTCTCTGTGTCTTTGCCATGATGAGGGTGACAAAATGACTATCGTAATCAGAATGATGGGAGAGCGTGCTCGATTTAATCTAAACGGTAAACAAAAAACATCTCGATGCTTATATCTGAAACAATAATCAGAAAATGTTGCCCCCCTTTCCCCCACAAGAATCTTTTCACATTTACACATCAAAGTCACAGACATTTCATCTCAAAATATCAAACATCAGTAATGTCTTAAATTCATTTTAAAATGAATGCCATTAAAACATTTCTTATAAATTACATTTACATATCAATGCCAATAAAACCTTTTTCATAAATTATAAAGAATCCCCCCCCTTTTGATAGTAAACATTCTTTTGAAAATGTACTACTATCATAAACAATTCTAGTTTAACATCAGCATCTGCTTGTGACTGAGTTACAGTCATGTCGTTCATGCAGTGATGTGTCTGGCAAATGTGAATGTCTTCTTCTCTATTTCCTTTCAACAGTGCCAACTGGGTTTCTAAATTGCCTATTTTCTTAAGCAAATCATGATAGCCCACCTTTCTTTTGTTTGAAAAGTGACAGTCTCTTGCCTTGTGTCCTGTCTTTCCACATGCAAAACAAACATCTTCCTGATCGTTCCTTCTTTTCTGCAAACAGTGCCTTGCAATGTGACCCTTCTTTCCACATGCAAAACAAACAATCTCCTGATCTTGCCTTCTTTTCTCCAAACAATGCCTTGCAATGTGACCATCCCTTCCACATGCATGACAGACAAAGCTTTGAAGAGATCTCTCATTGTCTTGACAATGTCTAGCGAAGTGACCAGCTTTTCCACATGCATAGCAAAGAATAACACCTTCTGAATTTACTCTTGCAAATCTCCTTGTTCTATGATGGAAACCATCAGATGATCTAGAACATTCTCTTCTACCAAATGCAGCAACTGGGTGTCTACACTGCAAAAAATGCTGTTCTTACTTAGAATTTTTGTCTTGTTTCTAGTCAAAATATCTTAAAGTTCTTAAATCAAGAAGCATTTTCTTGACAAGTACAAATTATTTTCTTGTTTTCAGGAAAAATAAATCAAAATTAAGTACGTTTTTCCTTAAAACAAGTGTAGGGTCTGCACAGTCTCAAGGATGAGCAGGTCCCACCATAAACTGTGTTTAAGTCCCAATTCGCGGAAACTTTGGTTTGTAAATCTTACATTGATTCCGGACCGGCAGACACTAATGGATCACGAGACTCTTTTTTATGACTATTTCGATAAGTCCCAAACCTCTCCTCCGTGACTTCAAAGGAGATGCGAACGCCACGGATCGGGTTTCGAGGAGACAGGCCCGAATTCCAAACGGTCATAAAAAAGGAAAATACATGCACGCACCCACAGACACACACACACATACAAAGCCCTACATAAAGACTGTATACACAAATATTATACCTGCAAATATGAATGTATCTGCCATTATGGTGCTTGTTGCATGTATGTGTTACTAATGTAGAATCGTAGGATTGACTGTAGTAGGTTAGTTTTCATGTTAAACGATAGTATTAGAGTAGAAAGTGTATCTTCTTTATGTGATGAGAGACACCTGTCGAGTTTGGCCTCTCCGTAAAGCTGTGAGTCCGAGCTATTCACCCATGTACGTTACATTTCTGTCAAATGCATCGTTCAATTTGTAATAGTACTATGAAGAAAATGCACCGATTTGACATACCATAAATTAACCGTGGACAGGACAAAGGGATGTGGAGAACCGCCAAATTGCAACGCTATCATTGGAGGACGTTATCAGTAAGGCGTTCTGGTCTGTTGTCTTTAAAATACCACAACACGCGTCTTTTGGATGCACAAGTTTTCCTGCACAAGTTCCTGCCGTAGAGACGGACTCTCTTTATTTTTCCGGTCATATTACAACAGTTAAACCTTCGTTTGAAACTTCGCCGAAACAACCTCCGGAAGAAGAAACAACTATCAAACCGAGCGCTCCGAAACTCTAAGCACCCCAACGAACCTATGCAAGTATAACGTTTTTATGATTTTTAATACTGAGTTTCCTTGCTGGCTCTTAAAGGTGAACTGTTGCAATTTGCCATGCTTTGATTATCTCTTTCGTTTCTGCCTTTACTTTCACCTATATGTATTTGTATCTACTTGTGTACATTTATCCGTATAACCTTTGTATTACCCGTTCTGTATATTAAATATATCATCTCCATGCTTATTTTGTTCACTTGCTCATTTAGCAACAACCGAGTCACTTTAACGTTCTGATTCTAATATCCTGGCTTTACGTTTGGATGCTACCATAGAAATTTATCTTCATGGCCAGAGGGTAATATTTCTGTCGTAAGAGTCTGTGGAACTTACCGGTTTGCTGGACGGACCGATAGCTTTCCACATAATTATTAAACTAGAACTGATCATATATGTGAGTGATTACAATTCGTTGTGATTAATTCACCATATATGTTTAATTCCCCCTTGGGTTGGAATGCGCATATAATTATTCATAAGACGTTATGAATTATTGTATTCATATTCCACCCATAAATTGATTAATAATATATGCAAATCGTCACACAAGCAAAATAATCTGCCAATGGGGTAAGCAAAATAATCTTAGTCCAAACTGAAAACAAGATTATATAGCTTATTCTTGGTTTGAAATAAGATTATTTTGCTTACCCCATTGGCAGATTATTTTGCTTGTTTTAAGGAAAAACTTACTTAATTTTGACTTAGTTTTCCTGAAAACAAGAAAATAATTTTTACTTGTCAAGAAAATGCTTCTTGATTTAAGAACGGAAATAAAGACAAACAAGACAAAACAAGACAAGACAAAAACTCTAAGTAAGAACAGCATTTTTTGCAGTGTATTTGGCATCTTTCATTTGACTATTTGCATTCGCATTATTGCTTAAATGACACAGTTTTACAACAATAATGTCATTATACTCAGAGAGAGGTGTCACAAACATTAACACAGCAGAATGAGTGAGGTTTGTCACATTTTTAATCAAGGCAGACTTGAAACTGACATCATTCTTAGTAATATCAGAATTGCCACTGAAAGTTTTAAACACCTCCAATAATCATTATGAAAACGCTGCTGGGTGCTCTCCTTTCCTCATGTGCATCTCAGATATTTTATCCCAATTAACTAAAACTTCAAGTAGTGCCTGTTTCCTCTCTGACTTATTAGCAGTTCTGTCCTTTACTTTCTGAGTTAAGGCTCCACACAAAGTGTCAGGCAAGCACATTCTTAACAAAACAAATGTATCACCGTCTGTAAATGGGTAAATCTCTGCATATTCCTCCAAGTTTTTCAGAAAATCTAATGGATCTTGTCTGGCAGGATCAAATTTCCCAATATTCTTGATGACAATTTCTAGTTCAGTTGGATTAAATCCTCTGACCATGGTAGTGGTCATTTGCTCTTCCCTTCCTTCAATAGCACGCACAGTTGTAGTATGAACTGGTGCCATGGGAAATCTAACTGTACAGTCAGAGTCTTGATTACTGAATGACTGAGAATCTCTTTCCCAACCCTCAGAGCTATTTTCCTGCAAATCTGGCATTTCTGGAACTGGGTTACACAACGTGACACCTAACAATGTCTTACTGGTGTTTTTTTCAGTTATGCCATTCTTGATCATAAACTCACAAGCTATCTTCGTTTCCTCCAAATTGCTGGCCAATTTTTCCACAGATGATTTAAGCATGTCATTGTTAGTTTTAAGAAATGCAATCTCATTCTGCATTCTGATCTTTTCTTCTTTCCATATCATTGCACTAGCTAGGTAATGTTTTGTAGAAATTACCCCTACAGCGAGTTGTTCACTTTCAGCTTTTAACTCATCAACTTTCTTCCTAGTTACTTTGTATGAAGCAAAAACTGCTTTAAGTGCATTAGCAATTTTTCTTTCTTTGTTCTTAGGCATTTTGGGGGAATTTTTGAATTGACCCATTGCCCAATTGTATGGATCATCTGCTTTCTCTATCCCGTCAAACATTCCAGGTGAACCGTGCTTAGCTATGTATTTAATGATAATTTCTTCCATTTTCAAAACCTTATTGAACTGTGATGATTCAACAACTATTCACAATATCTTGTTTCAATGACTATATGTTATCTAGTTGCTTTAAGATAACCGTTAATCTAATTCAGACACAAATGAACTCCATCGGGCCTTAAATTTTACTACTCTGAATAGTTAAACATGTAATACTGTCACAGTACATTGAACAAAACCACATACTTAGCCACAGTAGTTTGGGCTTAAGTTTATCAAATTTAAAACAATGCCTCAGTACGTTGGGCAAAACCACACTGCTTTGGGTTATTGTTTTAAATTTCCCAGAATCACTTTGCGTCAGACTCCCAACACTGCACTTCAGTTATTTTTTCAAATAACGGTTAGAAATAATTCTGTGACCACACTGCATTGGGTCAATTCGGTTACTTTGGAATCTTACCAGAATTATAACAACTCTACACTCAGTTTCAGTTACGTTAGAAACTTACCACTTTGTTTCAACTACTTTAGAAACAACAATTCTAATACAATTCTGTCACCACACTGGTGGGAGAGTAAAAGTAGAAATTAAGTAATTTTGTGTTTTTCTTAAAGTAATTTTCTAAATTACTTGATGACCAATGCAGAATAGCATGGAGAGGCTCCCACGTAATGTGATGGGCATTCGTGAAGTATCTTCAGATACCTGAGGAAAGATACAGGTACAAGAAAATATTTAATTACATGTTCACATTTCATGTTCACATAGCCTATAATGAGAAATAATATACATATCCATTTGTTCAGTGTTGCTTTATTATATGTTTGTTTTTTGACTTCCAATAATCCAATAATAGGCTTAAGGGTTAGTTCACCCGAAAATGAAAAATCTCTCATGTAGTTCCAAATATATTGTATTCGTTATGACTAATGAATATAATATAAATGTTAAAGTGTACCCCCTACAAGCACAAGTGGCCCCTTCCTGCTGTCCTCCGTTGTGTTTGACTGAGAATCAATATTTTCAGGCCAACTTTTTATTTAATTTTGTCATTACATTTGATGGGTTTAAATGCAGCAAAGTGGGGGGAAATATCAAATTCTTCATAGATCAGATATTAGAATGAATTCGAAATACACATTAGGAATTTAGGCACTGCACTGTTCACAAAAAAAGTTTTAGTTGTTTCTTAAGGTTTACACAGAAGTGACTATAATTCATAATTTGTGCTATTTCAAATATTTAATGGGGATTATGTCCCTTATGACTATTTACTTTAACATTTAGTTTAAATAACTATTTAGCTAAACTAACATTAGGCTCATCTTGCACCGTTCTCCAGTATTAGGATTTTATTTCCTGTGTACATAAATTCTACATATCAAACAATCACGTCATCCTCGTGACTATAAACTCACACACACTTGATGTTAAAGGGGTACTTCACCCCTGGAAAGATGAATGTGTATTTAAAATTGTTCATTTATGTAGTAGAAATGTGAAATTATTTTTGAATTTGGAGCTTTCTAGACTGAGAAAAGGCAGAAAATGTATTTTTGACTAATGTGGATGAAAGACAACAACTCCCATAATGCACTTGTTTTGCTCTCCTTGCGAGGCCACGCCCAAACCACGCCTATCGGTTACAGGCGGCATTACCAGGAAAATTCAAACAAATAAATCGTGAGTTAGTTCATACATTTACAGCGAAATGGTGCTAAATTGCTTTGTACCTGGATGTACACCCAAAACCAGGAAAGGACAAGTAAGTTTCCATCATTTACCGATTAAGTTAAAGATTTGGAGCGATGTAAACAGTGGCTGCGGGCCATCAAACACCCGAAGTTTGGAGATGACACCGTTATAGAAAACCTAAAAAAACGCAGAATATGTAGTCTCCATTTCAAGCACAAGGACTACGAACCAAATATCTTTGCAATGAAGAGAACCATTCTGAAGGACACCGCGATAACATCTATATTCACTTTCCCAGAGGACGAACAGCCTGGCCTGATCTATGTCCGTGAGTAACCTCAAACGCGCATATGTATGGGCGTGGTGAAAAAATGTGGAACTACTTGCTATTACTGGCTGTAGTTTTAACCCTCTGGCCAAAAAAGCCTCCGATGACGCAAAATGACGATTTTTGCGTCATCGGAGGCTTTTTTACAGAATAAAAATGCATAAATCTCTCATCTCGGGCTGATATGAAGGGGAAAAGCACGTTAATTCGAAAATACTAGTGGTATTCTACTAATACAAAGCTTAATGCTAAATCCTGAAGTAACCCTTTAAGTAAAGTATAAAAGCAGAGCTGTTTCTGGAACTTCACAAAATCTTCTTCTGAGATTTTACAGGCGACAACCAAACCAAGGTGAGTTTTGGGAACAAAACCTACTGAATAACATTTCTAATGTATCTTTGTTCTTTGTCTTTAAAATACGTACATTGAAAATCCACGTATGAGTGCAGACATCTAACTTTTCCTGCTTATTCATTTTTATGTTCATTTCAGGCTCATCATGGCAGTGCTGAGAAGTCTAATGCTTCTTTTCGTCATCTTCTCCATGGGGAATGCAGAAGGTAACCAAAACATTTAATTGTAATTTCATTTTGGAAATGTGCAATATTCCATTTTCTAATATTTGCATGATTAATGAAGGATTTACAGTGTTGAAGTACACCTAATTTAGGCACAAAATCACACAAACATAAAATATTAACAAAATAATTCTTTGCTGTGAATATTACGAATGCCCTAACATTTATGTACTGGATGCAGTTGATTTAGTCTTGAAATGCCCCGCTGGATGGTCAAGTTTTGGACTCCGGTGCTTCAGGTACTTCTCTCAGTCAGTTAACTGGATCACAGCAGAGGTAATGTGTTAAGTTACAACAAGGTGATTTGGTCAAACTTTACATTAGGTGTCTTTCACTACATCTAGATAAATCAACATGGTACAATGTACTTTTTTGTGTTGATGTTGTATTGCAAATCACTTGTGCTGCTATTGAGGTGGATACAGGTAAGGTTAGGGACAGTTATGGTGGTATGAGTAGGTTTAAGGGTGGGTTAAGGTTTAAGGAAAGGTCAACTGTGTAATCATTGATCTAATTACAGATGTAATTACATGCAGGTATTTTTTTTTTAAATGCAAGTACAATGCAAAAACATGCATCTAAACAATAAGTCCACTGAATCAATTGATTAATTTAAATGTTAGTACATAGTAGTTAAAGACTGGGAATGATGATTTTTATTAATTTTAAAGTAAACCTTTCTTTTCTGCAAATAAATAATACAGAAAACTGATACTGAGCAAATAATCGCAATATTGACAATAAAAATCTTTCTCTTTAGAGAAACTGCCAAGGTCTTGGTGCGAATCTCGCATCATGATGGTGAACAAGTAAGTTAAATTGTGTGTACTAAAGAGATCTATTTATTTGTAGACTGGAATTTCAGTTTCACTTTTTTTTATGGTCCCTTTAACACATTCTGTTGACTATAAGTAATGTTGCTTTGACATGTCCACTAACTTAATCGAGAATTAGTAGACTGGAATTTCTGCTCTAAACAATAAATGTAAATGTTCTAATGAAGATGGGATAAAGCTGAAATGAATTAGCTCTTTAAGAATTAAGAATATTGTGTCACAAGATTTGAGGATATGGTTATTAGAATGACATTAAACAATGTAATCATCATGGGAGGAGTTTAAGGAAGCTGCACACATCTGCTTCATCATTGACAAACACTAGAAGACATTTGCACGTTTGTTTCCTAGGAAAATATCACCCTCATCCAGCGCTCTTTTTGTTTTCTGTCTTAAAAAGTATCCCATTACTAATGAAACTGAATTGTGAACAATTTCAGACCATTTTCTGGACCAGTTTGACCAGTTAGGTCAATAGTAATTCATTCACTATGTAAGAGACACAGATCAATTTAGCTCAAAGGGAATTATTAATTAATTTATAGGGAATTTTAGAAGAGTCACTTATTTTACAACCGAGTAAATGAATCGTCCAGCGTAACTATAAGCTCTGTAGCAGATAAGAAAATCCAAACTATAGTGAAAACACTATTTATTAGATCGGCAGTTTAAGACATTAAATTCGTAAGCACAAAACACAAGACACTACTCTTTAAAAATAAAAATGAGACCACTGGTGTCAAAAGTATTCACATTCAATACTCAAGTAGAAGTATAGATACTAGGATTTAAAAATACTTCTGTAGAAGTTGAAGTATCAACTCAAGCTTTTTACTCAAGTAAAAGTGTAAAAGTACTGGTTTCAAAACTACTTAAAGTATAAAAGTAAAAGTAATGTAAGGAAAAAAATGCCATTAAGGACAAAAGCTTAGGCCGCGCCACAGGGGCCTATTGTGCACTCCACCTCCTCAAAATGTCATCAATAACCTTTATTGGAATGTAAATGTACATCCAAACTTAACTGCAGGTATCTGTGAGTGCAGCGGACAAGAAAAATGCGGGTAGTTTTGGTGTACCCAGGGCAGGCTTAGTAACAATCAGGGCTTGACATTAACACCCGCCAAATGCGGGTAGTTTTCAGCTGTTTCGGTTCACATCGCACCAAAAAACGCCAACAAACTCGTCTGTTGGAGTTTGTTGGATAGGTGTGATAACCCTGTTGGCGTTGGTTGGAGTCTGTTTTTACCAGACTGAACATGTTTAATCAGCGTTTGTTTGGTCGGCTGAGCATCCAACAAACGGCAACAAACTCTCGGTGCATTCCAAACGGGATATATCGCCCTCCGAAGGGCACTTTGGAGTGAAAACAATCATGGCCGCCATATTTAAGGGTCGTTCCAAACCAAAGTGTTCAAAACTGGCCACATTAAAGGGCCCTTCGGAATGAAGGATTTCGAAGGGTACAACTGATGGACACTTCGGGCCCCCATGATCCTTTGCACAGGGAAGTTGTTTGTCATCACAGAATGGGTACAGGAGGCTCGGAGTTCGATTTTACCTATAAATGTATGTATAGTATTATACGAGTTAGATTTAGTATATTATTATGGTCAAAAGACACTGTACTTCAACAAAAATACTTTACAGCTCCCTTTATCAGTCCATTCAAATGTTTCAAATACATAGACACAATATACATTATGGTGCGATAAACCAAAAATAAATAAATAAGCTAACGTTAAACAAAAGGCGCAGCTTGCGCAATTTATCCTCGACTGTCTCATTAAGATGACACAGAAGTGCGTTCTAAAAAAGGAGTATTTTTGACCCCTACAGCCTTCATCCCTTCGAAGCTCTCCCTCCGGAGGGTAAACCCTTTGAAGGGATTAGGGCATAGGGATGAGCCCTTCCGAATGGAAACGCAGAGCCTCACATAATCTGACATGGCCATGAACCGTTGCCATGACGATGAGGCAAGTCCCCAGCAAAGACAGCTGTTTGATCGCGCCCACGCCTCACGCACACACTACAAAGCACTGGAAACGTGACATCGCAGCTTGTTCGTTATAAAAAATAAAATACAGTTAAAAGAACATATAAAAGGTACAATAGTCCGTAGTGCAATCCGTGCCATTCAGCAAGAGCACTGCTCCACTTCATTGAAAGAGAGAGGTATAACACCATGAGAGCAACGCAGGTTTACCTTCATTTCATTTTAAATTAATTCGTTTTGGCTCGTTTAGCTACATGGTTGTATATGACTATGGGTCACATAAATAAAAAGGGTCGCGCTAAAAAAAAAGTTTAAAAACCGGTGTATACGCTAATTTATTCAAACGTCTCTCTACCGAACTACCTAGCTTAATTTGCAGAGGACGAAGAGAAAGCACCCGTTTGATAGCCTAAATGAGCCAGTAGTGTAGAAATAATAACTTTTAAGAAATAATATTTTTTGAGTAACGACCCCAAACACTAGGCTTGTTTGAGATGCGCCTAGCCTCGCCTGAAATGTAGCCGAGAGTAGGCGGCTGCAGTAAGGGGAGGAGTGAAAAAAGTGCAGACAAGACGGATAATTCTCTGTTCTCGAAGTGGATCAAGAGGATCAGACACCTACGAGATCAAAGGCGGATATCGCGGGATTCACACTCGCGCTTTTTTGCTGATAAACTTGATGTAATTTAAGTTCTGTTTCTTTTTATATGCATATAAACATAATGAACAATACACCCAAAGTACTTGTTATTTATTTCCATTCGAAAGATTTGTGGATCAATCATTTTTATTTTAATTACAGACATGTTTTTATATATTTTTATAAATCTGATAACTATCACATAACTCACAGAGATCGCACTGTCAGAGACTTTAGGACTATTCACACATAAGTTATACACATAAAAACATGGTATTAGAGTTTTAAAATCAAACATTTTAAAACAGATCAATACATCACGGCTGTTTAAACCAATAAGCTTTAAGCTGTGTCGTCAGCAAGTCGTTTCCCATCATGCTTTTGGTCAGCGCAGTCGGTGGAGAGCAACTGCGCTCGACTGCAGAATCCGATGAGGCTGCCTCGCCCTCGCGAGAGGTTTTTGACACACGTCGGCATGACATCAGAGCACGGCGGCCCACCCTCGGACACATTTCTAACCGGCATGCATCTCGCGGTGATCACCGGTGATCGGTTCTGCGTAGAATTTGCTCATCTCAAACAAGCCTACTGTCATCCTTGCTGGAGTGTGACGTGATTTGTGACATGTCCAGCTGCGATGGATCATGTACAAACCAATAGGATGTCAGAATGGTATGTTTATACTTCTCATCCAACCACAATCAAATTCACTCTATCCGGATGGCGCGATTTATCTGGATAGTTGTTTTTTTTCTCAAGCCGGAATGAAAACAAGCCGAAATGAAATATGAGTAACGACGCTATTTTTAAAATGTAAGGAGTAGAAAGTACAGATAATTGCGTGAAAATGTAAGGAGTAGAAAGTACAGATAATTGTGTGAAAATGTAAGGAGTAGAAGTAAAAAGTCGTCTGAAAAATAATTACTCCAGTAAAGTATAGATACCCGAAATTTCTACTTAAGTAAGGTAACGAAGTATTTGTACTTTGTGTTAGAATAATCAATAAAGTCTCATTCAGAGGTGTCAAGTAACAAACTAAACTCTAACACAAACACATGCACACACATTCACACAAGTTGCAGAAAGAAAGGAATTGAGGAAAGTGAGTTTTAAGAGGGTGAAATAATGAAATCCCAAGTTTCTAGCAGTATATGCACTTCATAAGACCTGATCTGAACGAACAATCAATCATTAATTAATTTAACCCTTCTATCGCTTCTTAGGCAGGTTATTAGACTTTATATCAGTGCACCAGTTCAGCTAGAATCTGGAGGAATACTTGCACTGTAAAAAATAAATGTGATTTTAACAGTAAAAACACTACAGAAAAATTTTAAATAGGTTAACAGTAAGTTCCTGTACTATATACATGGAAAACTGTCAAGTCAAATTTATTTATATAGCGCTTTTACAATTGGTAATTATTAGAGTAATTATTACTGTAAAAGCTCTTACCAGACATTTTATGTAATTTTCACAGAAATTTTACAATTTTTTGATGTAAAAAAAGAACAAATCAATGTATAATTTACAGTCATTCATTCCCACATTCCCACAATTCCCTGTATGACACTCCACATTTTAAAGTATTTTGTTTACAAATCATGCTTCTTAATAGTTTTTGTTATCCGTTATGTTCATTAGGGTTTTATGTTACATCTGTTGTTTAATGAATGTTTATTTCATTATTTGAGTGTTGTGTGGAGGAGTGGCGTCTCCCTCGTGGCTGAAGTTTGAAGTTTTGAGTCGGGCAAAGACTGTAGAGTCGTTGATTAAACTTTGAGGAAAAACTTAACTTAGAACATGAGACTATCAAGGAACAATCCTGTCTTTTTAGAACATAAAGATGGCTGGGCGGGCTTCCTGGAGATGCCTCCCAGGATAATATTTATAACTCATGAATTAATGGTTCACTTTACATTAAGGTTCACTTTCACAGGTTATTATTGTTTATAACTCACAAATAAATGGTTCACGTTTGTTCACTTTACATTAAGGTTCACTTTCACAGGTTATTAATGTTTATAACACATGAATAAATGGTTCACAAGTGTTCGCCCTACATTAAGGTTCACAGGTAACTAATACAGGAATTTAATTTTTCATTATTAATATCTCATCAAGTTATGGTTATTATCTTATGTTTTATTTTTAAATAAATTTGGAATTTCATCTTTAAAAAACAATAAATCAGTTTTTATACACTGTTGTGGATAGGCATCATGCCTTTCTGGAGAGTATCATGGGTAAGACAGAAATTTCTGGTAAGCAACATAGTAGGAAAATGAGGCAGTCATGAGATATTAATAAGAAAAGCACAAACACAACACCCTTCAGTCTAATTATGATAGTCAATTTTTGCTGCATCATGAAATAAACCAGGTCAAATCTGGTTTTGAGTTAAATAAGTGTTAATACTTTTTATTAAGCATTTATAACATGTGAGTAAAAAACGGCTCACTATTTGGCAGGTATTGCATTAAAGTCGCCCTTTTTATTTATGCAGTTATAACTGCATTATTAATGATTTATAATGCATTTGTAAATGACTTAATACTCATTAACAAACACCTTTATAAACCTTTACAAAGGGAACCTTAATGTAAAGTGTTACCCTTAATTTGTTTATATATATATATATAAAACAAAAAGTAGCTGAGAAGAATACAGTTAAAGTACTGGATTGATAAGCAGTTTTGGTAAAGAGTAGTAATACCATTAAAACCTTCATGATACCCATCACTTCTCATGCTGCAGTGCATACTGGGTACCAGCATAGTGCCAACTCAACAATGGTGCCCAGCATGCATTGCATTAATTTTATGATTAAAAATGTTTGAGTACCACCATTGTTGAGTTTTGTATGATGAATATTTGTCTACGCATGTGTAATAAAAAGTTACATTTTTTTTACATCCTTCAGAAGCAGTATCTGCTCACCTCATCAGTATTTTTTCACTGTAGTTCCACTATATCGTCACTAACCGTATTGATGCAACCATAGATTCAACTCTACAATCTGACTTGCATTCACATATTACAATTAGGATAACAACATTTTAACGTTCTCAGTGTTAAAAGTAGTCTAATTGATCCTCTTCCTTGGTACAATGTGTTTTTGTAACATTGCTGTACAGATAAGAAGATAATTAATTTAATATTAATAAAGTCTAACCACCCAACCAAATGGGACACTAATCACCATAATGGCTATTCTTTGTTCAATAAAGCAATATCAGCAACACTCACTAAAGTGAAACCTCTAGTAATCATAGTCAGAGGTCTTTAGTTAGTTACATCTAATGATGTTTTTTATTTGCAATTGATTTCCATTTAAGTCTGCTTGATGGTACATATACACAACAATGATGTACTAAAAATGGAAACGTTTTTCCTTTGCATTTTTCTCGTAGAGGCAATGTTTTCAAAATGTTCCCTATTCACACGGATCCACGAAAACTATTAAAAACACTATAGTATTCAATATTTAGGAAAATATACACATCGAGAAATGTTTAATTGTCCACATATGTATGTATTTTTCAAACATGTGTAATGTAAACCATTTTGTTATTGTATTTTTGATTTATATTGTGTAAAGTAATATATTAGGCCAATGAGGACCTTCTCCGAGTTTGAAAGACCAGTCGTATGATCAGGATTCTTTGAAGGGTGATTGAGTTCATTTCATTTGAGTCAAAAGGAACTGAAAAAACAGTGGATTCATGTCTAAGTGATTCAGTTCTGTATAATTTCCTAATTTGTGGTTAATTCCACATTAGAGAGTTTTCAGGAAGTGTATTCTGAATGTGAAATGGGATAACAGCTGGATTGTGTATCCATTTAGCAGGTCTTTTTGCACATTGAAATATACATTTTTATTTAATTAATAATTTTTGTATTTAAAAAAAAAGAACAAGACTTAATTGGGGTAAATAATCTTTATTTCATATTTCCTATACGACAGAAAAAAAGAGGTTTCTTTTATCTCGTGTTATCAGACACCCTGTTTCGTTAGGAAATGCAACTTTTCTGTGACGTGTACCTCTTCTGTGTATAGACAATGTAAAAAATTGTTCTTTAAGAAGAAAAGACACAACTGCGATTTGAAAAGAAAAGCACTTATTGAGATAATATAACTGGTTTTTATAAAAGTATTTAATAAGATAATTGCTTTTTAAGTAAGACAACTGGTTTTTGTAAAATTGTTTAATAAAGAGCATGCTAGTAGTATAGTAAGGAAATAAAATGTATTAGTTATTACTACTGAATGATGTGTTGCAAGACGAGACACCAAAAGAGAAGAGTCCGAGAACAAAGAGGCAAAAGTCTTTTTATATAGACTCAGATGAGGGGAATTCCAAAGAAGATGACCTCAAGAGGTCAGATAGTCTATAAAAGGAACAAGCTGCATTTTAACAGATCAAATCATAAGAGATATTGTGGACCCTGACATATTCAGACAAATTTCCATGTTTTATGGAGGGTGTCTATAGACATGATGATTTTCATGTTGTATATTCTATCCCCTACCCCTAAAGACAGCTGTCGCAGTAACCTTTCTGCATTTTTATATTTTCAAAAAGATCATTTAGTATAATTTCATATTTTAATTTATAATTAAAAAAGTTGTTTTGCTAATGTTACATTTTTCTTAGGTCAAAAATTTGATGTATTACTACACAACATAATGAAAGACAAACCGCGCACACACACACAAACATTTCAAAAACTCATTAAAAAAAAAAATAAAAACACTTCTTTTAAATGATTATAAATGAAATATATAATTGAATACAACAAACATGTGTCACAGTTCCCTTCTGTCCTGGACTTAATCTCCCATGATCCTCCCTGTTCCACACCTGCACTCACTTCCTCGTCAACTCCCCTTCACTACGGATTACCTGCACCTGATCTCCATCATCTGCACTCCCTTTATAATGGACTCACTCCCTGCACTCCTTGTCTGTTCTATTGTTTGCTTTAGTAGAAATCAGTTTCAGCTTCATCTCTGCCACAACTGAAACTGTAGCAACGTTACTAAAAACAAAGCAAAATATTTAAAGTTTTAGCTAAATTAACATATTAAAAAACACCATTCTCTTCTTTTAAATAAATGGTTATAAATAAAATATGTGAATTTATATAACAGTATAAAAAATTTACACTAATAAAAGACTACAAATCATTAACCATAGTAAAAGGGGGGAAAAAAAATATTTTCAAGTAACAACCATGTTTTGGTTAATTACAATAAATTTAAACTACAAAATATTTGAAATTCACTGAAATACTTTTGTGTACTTCTGAATTGAACTATCAATTGAACTGAACTATAATTTACTAGTCAAAGACTACTCAAATGAAAAAAATAAACTACATATTTTCAAGTAACAAGTAAAGGCCCTGATATACTTCAAGTGAAATATAAGAAAGAACTGATATGACGGCATTTCAAACAAAATCAGGCCACTTTTGGCTTTTTGAAACAGCTCACTAAAGCAAACTTTCTGGCTCCTAAACACCTTTTAGCTACCACTGGCCCGTGGAAATTACATACATCAATGCCACCAAATTATGAGCAACATGAATACATTGGAGTGTCGAATAGCAGAGCTGGTACAAATGTAGCCGCACCTGTACGATTGCTCGTGGAGAGACTCGGAGAAAGCATTTTATTCCTGGGAAGAAATTGCAATTAAGCTTGGTGTTGATGACAAAGCGATGTGGAAAATCATCTGAGACTTTTCCAATAATGAAGGAGTAGAGATGAGGGGGCAAGTACCAAAGTACCCAGGCTGTTTTTGGAGATGTCCTGGCTCAGACCTTTTGTTTGGTACTGACAAACTGTGTTCAAAAAAGCACGTTTTGAAAAGCTAAATGCTATTCAAGTTGTGATATGTCTTTGTTTATAGTTTGCAAATTGTAGTAGTTGTGTTTTGAACACAATATTTTTCTAAGAAACAATCAAGTTTATTGATTGACCTTGGTTAATCTCCTTATAAATCTTTGACTATTGGTAGCTTGTGTAATGAGGTGTTCATTTTGTCTGATTTACTTTCACTAAAACGTTATTCTCGAGAAAAGTCAAAATGAGGAGAAGCAACATATTAGATCCCATAGATTTTGGTGCATCTAAAATGTCCTTAACTCCAGGAAAAATGAAACGTTCATATGAAACGAAAGACCTTAGTCCCAGAGATTTCAGTGTGGGAATCGTTGTGACAGAGGCTGCTGTTGTTGCTGCTCCGATCCGAAAAGATTGAGCCGTATATTGCTCTGTGGAAAGGCCTCATGATTTGTAGACCAAGTGGAGATGAGCAGCAAACCAGGATCTAGACATGGCTTTTCTCTCCTCAGTGATGAACAGAGGTTCATCAGGATAGGCATGAGGGCGAGGATCTCGTAATCTTCTCTTCTGATTGGTCAAGTTGGGGTTTGCGATCTCTAACCCAGAATAAAACCTGCTCTTGGTGTGATCAAAGAACAGTGATGTGATAAAACTGTGCTGAGGTCATTGTTTTAAGAATTTGCACAAATTGCATAAGTTGGCATGTGTCATTTGATCCTAAGGAAACATTTCAAAGAAGACAGGGATGTACAGAAGACAGGGATGTACCGACTGACTTCCACAGTTGATGTTAGCATTTTCAGTGGTGTTGACAAACTCAACGTTACCATCTACAGTTTGGTTTTGCAAAAGTATGTGGTGCTTTGTGAAGGCCTCATCGACACGACAGCCAGTAGCACAGTTCCTCGACAAACCGCCCATACCGGCGTGATGAATACAATCCTCAACTGGATGGAACTGAAATAAATACTTTGATTGTTGCGATCCTATCACACTTATGATAGCAACCTGATTCGTAACAAAGCACTGTTCGCCAGAGGAGAACTGGCCCCCCGACTAAGCCTGGTTTCTCCCAAGGTTTTTTTCTCCATTTTAACACCTATTTGCCACTTGTTTGCCACCTGATGTCACCTGTTGGAGTTTGGGTTCCTTGTCGCTGTCGCCTTTGACTTGCTGAGTTGGGGACACTTGACATTTGACTTGACATTTGATATTCAACAGTATTCTTGACATATATTCAACAGTGCTTTTATCTGGCTGCATTGACACTATTCTTTAAGAGCTGCTGTGCAGCCAAAATTATGTACCAGTTATCAATGTAAAGCTGCTTTGACACAATCTGCATTGTAAAAAGCGCTATATAAATAAAGGTGACTTGACTTGACTGGACTAACTTGCCTGTTTTAAGATGGTCAGGAAATGGAGGAATAGTTTCTGGAAAGTGGATGGATGAAACTGGACTTACATAATGACAATGTTGTTGCTATTGAAAGGGTATCAGTGGAAACACCGCCTACATCTATATCAAAAGAATCATCGTCTGCATGTTTCTTATCGTAGTTATGGAATGAACCTGCACATTCTAATTGGAAGAAAAAGAATAAATTCATAAGTTGTTATAACAGAATACAGTAAAATAAAAAGCTAACAACCACATGAAAAAACTCTTTGCCCTAAGATATAAAGAATCTTTATTTTTTGCCATCTCTGTTAATGTTTCCTCTCCAGTAGGCCCAGTGAATAACATGCAGATGGTCTTTGATGGCTGAATTCTTGTTCCCTTTCAGTCTCCAGACTTCACTTTTGTAAGCTGCCTACAGTCTTTTGATATGTGGAGTGTGAGCTCCTGTTGCTGGATCTACAAGCCACAAATGATGGTATCCAGTGGTCACACTGAGGCAGTTATTTTCTCACCTTCAATTGTATCCAGAATGTCTACCTGAGTAAGTGGAATTACAGATTTATTTAAAATTTTTAATTTCTGCCATCGACCAATGACTCTTTCTACATGTATTCTCACATTTGACGGTTTTCTTGATGTGTCAGCTTCCTGAGCAGAGAGCTGATTAATGCCTTTTGTGAAATGTGGGATATGAAGGGAAGCTCCATATCCTGTAAGGTCCTCCCTAATCAGAAACCCTCAATCAGCCAAAATTTCATCCTTTTGGCTCCAGCAGTTCAAATAATCCTGATTTTCATGTTATTTCTATTATGCGGCCACCCCAACCTGGTGACAAAAATGAAATTGCTCCTGACATCAACGGCCCATAGGCTAATCTCAGAACTGAGGTGAACAATGGCAAATCGTGATGTAGTCTCACCAATAAATAACCAAGACCATTCAGACATTTTCATGACATTTAATAAGTAAAAAGACTTTGATTTCCAAACTGGTTCTTAGGCTCGGCAATCTATCACTGTTACTTGAAAGACTTTTTCCTGGCGCGGGACATTCCAGAAGCTTCAAGTATCTGCTGTCACTTATTTTCAAGTATGTAGTTGCTCATTGTGAAAGTGATATCACTGAGCACCGCTTTTGCTTAGCCATTAGAAGGGGATGGACTTCAGCCAGAGAGATGCTGAGAGATCAGTAAAATCCCCTGACTCACTGTAGACCAGGAGTATTCAATCACAGTTCCAAGAGGTCCGGTCTCCATATTTCCTTCTCAGTGGAAGTCAGGACAATATGATTAATAATGCTAAATACAAGCTTCTAGTCTCTGGTGTTGTCAAGTATGCTGTTTTTAATTTTGAGAATGAAATCATTGGTCATCAGAAGGGGTGATGATGAGAGAGATGCTGGCAGACTCACATCACCTGACTCACTCTTGACCAATAAGGATAAAGAGAGGCTGGACCTAAAGATGTGTCTATATAAATGAAACTCTACAAACCATATGCATCACAACTCATCACAAGACTAAGGTAACTGAAGCAAAGCAAAAAAGGTAAGGGACATTATTTCATTCAGTTAATTTATTCCATTTGTATAGCTCTTGTAAAGTAATCAGTAACTAAACCAAGTGAGGTTATCAACTACTGTACAGTACTCGAGTACACTGCAGTTACTTAGAGGATTTTAAATGTGTGTATCTGTTCGACAGCTGTATTCTCCAGTGATCATGGACAAACCAGTATGTTTGATTGACACGGGGTCAGATGGGAAGCTGTGTGTGCAGCAGTCAGCTCTACAGATCCTGCAGCAGATCCAGCAGCCAGTGGTGGTGGTGGCCGTGGTGGGTCTCTGCCGCACCGGGAAGTCCTACCTGATGAATCGCCTCGCAGGAAAACAAACAGGTTAGACCCCCACATGCAGCGCTAATACCATCCAAAAGCTTATGAGAAACATCATGCAGTTACGTGAATATAAGTCATTGTGTTGCGTTTTGGGTGTGGCTTTATCAAGGTTTGCATTGGGCAGCACCATTGAGTCCAAGACGAAGGGCATCTGGATGTGGTGTTTGGATCACCCCACTAAAGCAGGAACCACTCTGGTGCTGCTGGACACTGAGGGACTCGGAGACGTGGACAAGGTGATGTTACCACTAGCAAAACACAAAAACTAGTAGCATTAAATGTTCAAACATTTTAAAGGATCCAAGAATACTTTCACTGTTGGAGCAGAGATACCCTTATTCAGATAATATTGATATGTTAGCAATTGTGATCAGCATGCTGTTGGCTTTTCAGAATAAACATGTATTCAATAAATAGCTTGCTGTAAATAGGAGGCAGTGAATGCAAAATAATACTTTCATAACTGCCATGCACTTTGTTTACTAAACTAAATAAAAAAAAAAAATGGAGTGAAACAACACATTTAATTAATATGGATTAAAAACATTGGTGTTGTGACTAATTATTGTCAAGTTAATTTTGGATGTCACACATAAATCTGCCTCTAATTCAAAAAAGGGCTTGGTCAACCAGGGACACAAGGATCAACTCAAATCAAATCAAATCAAAAGGATCAACTTTACTTTCAGTCTTCAATAAATTTCTTACAGTCTGAATTTTATAGCAGTGTGTTGATTTTTATATCCATTCACATCCAACAAAATTTAGTTTGGTTTGATTGTAGTTTAGCCTGGGTGCCAGCCCGAACCCCGCCCACAACATTTTTTGGACGGGAAGTTCGGTCTGGACTCGATCCATTGTGGAGTAATTATGCTCGGCTCCCAGAAGGCAGAGCCAATCAAATTGCCAGGGCGGGCTTTAATCGATGATGGACAGGCTATCTGCGGTTACGTAACCACCCACGTCATCAAAGAGCGCTTGGGTTGAATTGGTTTTCACCAACGATGACTCCAGCTGGAGAAGTAAGATGTTTAGATTCCGCTATCACGTCTGTAGTAAAAGAAATCGACAGCGCATTAATTTTAAAAGACAAACAAAGGACCGCAATCAAGTCATTTGTCGATGGGAAAGATGTGTTTGCCGTCCTTCCAACGGGATTTGGCAAAAGTTTAATTTATCAGCTGGCTCCGATGGTCGCTAAGAAGATAGGACGCTATGAAAACCCTGTGGTCATTGTGGTTTCTCCTTTGGTCACCCTCATGGAGGACCAAGTAAAAGAAGTAACCGAAATGGGCATCACGGCGATGCAACTCGGCGTGCACAGCGAGGTGGACATAACCAGCGGTCGTTGTCAGCTCCTTTTCGGAAGCCCCGAATCCTGGCTGCTGAACAAGAAGTGGAGGGACATGCTAGGCTCCGATGTTTTTCAAGCCAACGTAATGGGTATCGTCGTGGATGAAGTTCATCTCACTTACAAATGGTAAGATTTGATCTGACTGTCTGACTTAGAAAATAACTCATAACATAGTGACATGAAGCAAATGTTGTAAAAAATAATATTGTACCTAACTTAGTCCCGATGTAAGTTACGTCTGTAAAGTCAGTTTTGTGCAATCATAACGAGAGTCTCAGTGTAGTGAAATAACAAAAAGTTTAAACATTCTAATTTACTATATTATTTATAACAGGGGTCAAGCTGCAAAAGGGTTGACGCCATTTCGTGAGAGCTTCGCCAAGTTGGGAGAACTTAGATCTCTAGTTAAAGCTGGTATGTATGTACAAAACAGTACCCTTCCTGTATGTGCATTGTTCGATGTTTTCTACGCTAAGTCTAACTCACCTGTTTATGTTAAACCAGTTGCATACAGCAGGTGTGTGAATTTCTACATGTATTTTTAACCCTTTAAGACCTGAAGGCTTTTTTAGAGGTTTTTTTTCTGAGCGACACACACAAAAGTAAAGACTCATAACTCCAAAACTCTAGCAAGGAGAGTCAAAAGGTGGGTATCATTTGACAGAAAACATTTTAAATTTTAAGAAAATATAAATTACATTACATTTGGACATTTTCTTGCTGAGAAACAGATGATAAAATACAAAAAATACATTTTTTTAAAATAATTTTTCTTTTTTTTTATTTGACATGGAATAACTCAGGAATGCAATAAGATCGCTAAAATTCTTTTTTGGTGATGCTCTCCTATATGTGAGCTGCATCTGGTTCAAATTTCATGATGATAGCTTAAAGAATAGTTTGAAAAAATGTTGTTCATTTTTTCCGCATGCCAGGTGGCGCCAACGGGCGGTAAACTCCGGTTTAGCGGTGCTTCTCAGCACTCGTTAGGAGTTTTTCAAAATGGTTAGATGCATTAAAAAGATGCGATTCTAAGCTTTAAAATGATATCTATTTTGTGTTATTCAACGTTGGAAAACGAACATGGATGGGTCCAGGAACATTGGATACACACTGCATCCTGGAGAGATGAGAGACATGTTTTTAGCAAAGTATGTCAAATCATTCCGTGAGTAATATCTTGTGATCAACGCAATATATTATATTGATTTTGGATTCATTTTAATCTTGAGAATCTGCTTTAAATATTGATGTGCCATTTTTTATGATCTGTGCATGTTTCATGAAGTTATGAGCACGTGAAATATACATACTTGTATTCAGTTAGCGGCAGGGCTGTTTTTGTTTTAAACACATATTTCTCAGACTCATTAGAGGGTGAAAACAACGCAACAGAAGCATGTTGGAGGCTTGATATGAAAGTTTAAAGTCTCTGGTTTTGTATGCAAAAAGAATTTTTGTGCTACCTATATGGATTCAATTTTTATTGGCTTTTAAAGAGAGACACGCAAATGGGAGCGCCGACGCTCCATCCGGTCTTAAGGGGTTAATAGTGTGACCAGAAGGTCAAAGCCATCGCTGAGTTAGCTTCAAACAAGGGTGACGCTTTGTTATACTCACACACCATACCCATACAGGAAATCACTGTACCCCTTATAATTTATGTATTTTTTTTAGTAAATGTCTGTACGGACATTACAAATTAATAGATGAGGCTACTCATCATTTTGTATTTAATTACTTAATGTTTGCTTATTGTCCTTTTATATATTCCAGGTACACCTATACTTGCATTGACTGCATCTGCTGATCGGGAATCCAGAGCCAGGGTAATGAAACAGCTGCAGATGGACAATCCAACTACTTTGGCTATGAGCCCTAACAGAACAAACATCAGACTGGGTCTGATCAAAGTCCCTGCTCATTCCATGGACTGCCTAGACTGGATTGTGAGGGATGTAAAAGAAAGAGGTTTCTCCATGTTGCCAGTTATTATTTACAGCAAAACTTTCAAACAGGTTGGCAGAGTGTTCTACCATTTGAAGGGGGAACTCGGTGAAGATTCCTGGGTTGACAGAGATCCTGTGAAAAAGATTGAAAACCTACTTGTAGGCATGTTCCACAGCCAGACACTCCCTCACAATAAGAACAGAGTGCTGTCATCTCTGAGTGGACAGGGTAGCTGTAGAGTTGTTGTGGCTACAACAGCTCTTGGGATGGGCTTAAATTTTTCAAAAATATCACACATTGTGATGTATGGGTTACCGGACGATGCGGAAGCCATGGTTCAGCAGGTCGGGAGGGCAGGCAGAAGTGGGTTGCAGGCACATGTCATTGTTTATGCTGTCAAACAGCATACAAAGCTTGACCCAGTAGTTAAGACAGTACTTGAGATGGGCCTAAAGATCCAATTCTGGCTGCATCTATAATTCAGATTTTTAATCCCCGTATCCGCTTACATATATTTATATATAATCGATTTTTAATCTCTATAATAAAAATGTACAATTCAGATTTTGATCTCCATATACATTTACATATATATATCTTCCAAGGGGTTTTTTCCCTCCTAGGACTTTTTTCCCAGTGCTAGCACGCTGGGTTTTTCTCCTAGGGGGTTTTTTCCACCCCTGGAAGTCAGCCGACTTTGGCTTAATGTAGCACCATCTTGTATATGTTACATATTACCACGCTTGTTTGTACAGTTTTAACCACTTCCCTTTTTTTCTGTGCTTCTAATATGTAAAGCTGCTTTGAAACAATTACCAATTGTAAAAGCGCTATATAAATAAATTTGACTTGACTTGACTTGAGACTGGAATCAGTAGTTGTCTTAGGAAAGCTTTGTACTGCCATTTTGAGGAAAACACCACATCTGTCAATCCTGGACATCTGTGCTGCACCTACTGCCATTCTGTTTGTTCTTGTGAACCTGAAGGTTGTGGGGAGCCAACCCCAAAATATGAACATTGTAAAAGGGTTATTTCTTCGCCTGACAAATGTAGACTGGTCACAAATGAGGACAAACTTTTGATCAGGGACCTGTTACATAATTACAGGGGTAGTTTACTTCCGGACCATATGCATCTTTACACAGTTGACACAGCCTGTACTGGATTTGGAGATGTGCTCATCAATGCGGTTTTAGAACACTGCACACACATATTGAACTACGTTATACATAATCTCCCTGTATTCAAACTGGAACATGCAAAGGAAATAATAAGAATTATTTATGAGGTTTTTGATGACATCGAGCAGAGTCACACTGTTTTGTTTAATGACAGTGTTGTTCAGGTTGACATGGACTACACAGGTTACTTTGATGAAGATCACGAGAATGACCATATACAATCTTCACCAAGTAGCTTGGAATCAGGCTTGTCAGTGTTAAAGATCTTTGACTAGCTAAAAAAAAAGAGGCTCAAAATTTTAACTTCAGGTTCTTATTGACTGTCATTTTGTTGTGTACATTTTTAACCTCACTTTCTAAAATACTTTGGAATAAAATTTAAACTATTTAAAAATTTCAAGTGCTGGTTGATGTTTTCATTTAGAAAATATGAACAATGAGTCATATGCCAATAAAAAAAATCTTTTAATATCTCCAAATATATAACAAACCAATAAGAAAAAACAAACGTTGATTTTAAGAATTTGATTTTAAATGTATACTGTATTATATATTAAAAAAAAATGAAATTAAAGTATAAATTAAGTTAGAATGTACCTTATCAAAACAGTGCCATCATCATTACTTGTTTACATAGGGACAATTCTCCAGTCCATTAATTTGGACTTCATCCACTGCCATAAATCACGGTATTTCAGTTTTCCCAATAGGTTTTTACTGAAATTTGGGAATGCATGGAACTGTCTGCCTGGCTGATTTTAAAAAAGTTTAGCTTCCCTTAAAACGCTGACAAGGGTTAAAACATCCTCCTGTTCTCGTGCTATATTGTGAATGCCACTCTGCTTTGACAGCCCCAGCTCTGTCTGTTTTGTCCATCAGCTCCTTGAGGATGCCAATGGATTTGCTTATTCTGGCTGCCGACGTTTCGGATAGGTTTGGCCCCAAGCCTCTCATGAAGGATTTCAAATAATTGTTCAGGTGTTCCAGATGGAGGTCAAGTGGAATATTTTTCCCCTTCCCCCCTCTACCATTCCAAAACCTGTTCCATATCACACTGTGTGCCATGCGCGGAGACAGTGTGGCGTTAACCTGCAGTGTTAGTAGTAAGGTGCTATAGGCATAATGGCTGTGCCCATATGCTTTATAGAAAAGCAGGGCAACTTTATAAAGTCTCATTAGCCGTTCACCATCCCCTTCTCTTACAGCATCCTGCATGTTTAGCAGGAAGAAGCCAAAGTTCTTTTTGGTGATCTTTGTTTGTTGAACTTGCATTTTCCGGAGAAGATTCCGATGGAGCCACAAGATTGTTTTTTTTCTCATGTGTTTCTCTTGCCCTGATGTATGTATACACATTGCCATACCCGTCTGCAGGACATGGAAATTGCCGCCTCTGCTTTCGCTCTGTCGAAGCCTGACTTTGACCTGCAGCTTCTGTGATGTCTGTCATCATGACAAAGGTGTCCACAACCTCTCCAACCTTATCATGCAGCCAGCTCCTCTTAAGTTGTGGCATTCCATCGTAGATTTCAACTGGGACAAACCCATCTGGAATTTCTGTTTGCACATTGAAAAAAATGTTTACTTTCTAAACACCAGTAGTGTGAATACACTGATTAAAGTTGTGTATCTAATATTGGGTGGGACATTTTATCAAAGTGACATTAAATTTTAACAATTAACTATACCAGTAGTAATATATTTGAATACATTAATTTATGTGATAAATGCTAATTCTTAACTATGATGGTCAATTTACCTGTGACATCCTGCAACCCAAAGTGGTCCATTGCAGCTGCTATGAAGAGTGCAGTTGTGTCCTTGCGCACAAATTCCTTATAGGAATTGAAATCTGCATGAGGACCTTGTTTTGCATTGCTGCACCTACATTACAGAAATATGTAGTTTAGCAAATGGCTGATACAGTTTTCTCATTTTATTTCTGTCCATCTCTCACAGACATTTATTATATTCATTTATTATATATTTTTTAATAATAGTCAGTTACATATTTCAATTAAATGACAAGTAGATTGGATAAGGGCCGTGTTTCCCCCATCCCATAACAATCCAATTCATGAAATATCCAGAAATGTGAACTGGACTTTTGTGAAACAACTGTGGAAAGTATGGTCAACAAAAGTACTTTAAAAAATCGTAGTTACCACAATGTATTTTTTCATACTAAAAAAAAACAATGTAAAAAGCCAACTGTTCAAAACACTATAATTATTGTACATTATGTATTGATGGTATTGCAGATCAAAGACAAACCTTAACTTCGCCATGTTGGCAAGGAGTGTGCCATGGTCTTTTGAAGACGCACCATAAAAGAAAATCTGATGATAGATCTTAATCAACATTGAAGACTTGTGATTAACAAAGGATAAACACAACTAGACAGACAATAATCTATCAATAGTTTTTAAACAATTGATAAAGACATAAAATATAAGTGTGATACCTAAAATTGATTAATAATCTACATTATTATTATAACTGAATCTCTGTCTCTCCAACAAAAAAACAGCTATACAAATTTTGAAGGAGGGATCAACTGTATTACTTCACACAATACTCAGCTACATCAATAAAGAGTTTTCAAACCCATTTGCAATGCAAACATACCATATACAAAATCCACACTTCTCAATTACTCGATTCTTCAGAGATCTCCTTTTACACAATACATGAATAAACCATAGCTGAACAGACTTTCTCCAATCACATCAGTGCAAACAATGACCAAACACAATAAAAAAAAACAAACAAACAAAACCAAACAACAACAACAAAAAAAAAAAATAATAAAAAAAATAGTAGAAATCAATCAGTAACCCAAAACAAGAAATCACAGAAAGGCTCATCGATGGAAAGAGTATTTGTACTTGTGATAAAGTCCAGACATATAATGTAGGAAATGTCCCATATGTCCTGGCACATCAGTCTCTTCAAGGATAGCACCTCCACATTAATATAGCATGACTTGATGAATAAGGAAAGGAAGCCCATAAACAAAAATACAAAAGAAAACAAACATTCAGAAGAAAAAAAAAAAACACTCATAAAATGGTGTGAATGACAACCTCAAGGAATATTACCTCAGAACTACTTTTCACATATACAAATAAGTATAAAAATCAAATCTATTCAAAATACATCATTTAGTGGTTATAATCAAACATTACTTACAATTGAGCAGCAAACAACTAAGTTTCCCAACAAGGATGTTCTCTCAGGGCCAAGAAGGAACACAAAGCACACCATGCTGTCCTCTATTTTACTCTACTACTTCCTCATCTTTTATCACACCCTGGGAGCACACTAGGACCCCTGGTGGTGAGGATGAAAATTACAGCCACTAGAACCATGTACAGTTCATGACACTGTTACATACCCTTCCCCTCATTGGAAGGCTTAACATAACCATGGTAAGGCTTCAGGTTCTGTACATGAAAAGTGTCTGGATGACCAGGGTCATCCAAAAATGCAACAGAACAATTAACTGGACCCAAACACTTTAGAATTTTAGCTGGACCTTTCCACTTGGCAGCTAGCTTAGACATAAAACCCTCACTGGCCCGTGACAAGGGATGAGAGCGCACCCATACCAACTCTCCAACCTGATACTGAGCATGTTTTCTGCAAAGGTTATAATAGCGCCCTTGCCTCTTTTGAGCTTGCTCCACATTTTCTCTCACCGACTTCACTCTTGCCAGGCTGTATTTATGGCAAACCTGAATTCTGCAAGCCAGCGATCCCAATGACGATGATGTTCGTTGACGTAGGAGGCTATCATAGTTGAGCGTACGGTTAATGCGCTCTGTAAGATTCGTTTGTGGATGACTGGCTGTGGTAGGTTTTTGGGTTACCCCCCATTGCTTGCACACTAAATTCAAGAGGTGTGAGGTAAATTGTGCTCCTCTGTCAGAAACGAAATAAACTGGAGTACCCCATCGAGTGAAAATCTCATTTACCAGAATATGAGCTATTTTTGGGGCTTTGGCTACTCGTAGAGGGAACAACTCAACCCATTTTGAGCAGTAATCTACCATCACCAAAAGATACTCATTTTGCCTTGGACTCTTAGGAAAAGGTCCCATTAGGTCCACTCCCATCATATATCCTGGCACCACCACTGGGGTATTCTGCAGGTAACCAGACAACTTGGAGGTTGAGGGTTTGTACGTCTGGCACACTTGACACTCTTTACAGTGCTTCCAAACGTCAGAGCGTAAACTGGGCCAGTACACCATATCAAGCAATCTCAAAAGGGTTTTAAGCCGACCAAAGTGACCACTCAAAGGATTGTCGTGGGCATATTTCAAGAATTCTTTGCGCAAGCCTTCAGGTACCACCAACTGAAATTTCTGCCCCTTTTGTCCATCTGGCACACTACGAAATAAAAAGCCATTCCGCTTTGGCAATTTCCTCCCAATCCACTGGTAGGTTTGATGGTGTTACTGTTGAACCAGCAGTCTTAACTTGCCTCACCATGTTCATTTGCAGTGTCTTCCAGACTCCGGGATAATGTGTCTGGGACCACATTGCATTGTCCTTTTCGATACTTAACTGTAAATTCAAACTCCTGCAGCCGTATAGCCCACCGGGTCAATCTTGATGAGGGTTTTGGGTGATTGAAAACCCAAGTCAATGCTGCGTGATCGGTTATAACTTCAAAGGGTCTACCCTCTAAATAGGGCCGCCACTTCTCCACAGCCCACAGAACAGCACAGCACTCCTTCTCAGACACAGAGTATGCTTTTTCAGCTCCATGAAGTAAGCGTGAATCATCAGCTATAACGTGTTCTTCTCCTTCTATGTCTTGAGTCAAAACTGCTCCCAGTCCTTTCTCACTGGCATCTGTCTGCACCTTAAATGGTCTAGAAAAGTCTGGTGAAATCAGGACAGGAGTTGGAGTTAGATCATTCTTGATAGTTTCAAATGCTTCTTGACAGGATTCTGTCCAAGCCCAAGTGGCTCCCTTCTTCTTTAAAGCATGTAGAGGGGCTGCTTTTTCTGAAAATCGTGGTACAAATCGGTGATACCACCCAGCAAGTCCTAAAAACCCTTGCACCTCTTTCAGCGATTGAGGCACAGAAAAGTTAGAGACCTTTGCATCATGTTGCACTTTTTAAGGTTTAAAGTCAGCCCAGCTTGATTGAGGCAACTGAAAACTTGACTGAGGTGCAGCAGGTGTTCATTCTCATCCTTTGAGTATACCACAATATCGTCAATATATACAAAGCAGCACTTTCCCTTGATTTCTATCAGTACACATTCCATTAAATGTTGAAACGAGGCTGCAGCGTTTTTAAGGCCGAACGGTAAACGTAAGAATTCAAATAGCCCTGAAGATGTCACAAAAGCAGTTTTAGGTATACTTCCTGGCTCCAACTCCACCTGCCAGTATCCACTTTTAAGATCTAAAGTACTGAAAATTCTTGCTCCGTGTAAAGATCCCAAAATATCCTGGATTTGGGGCATCGGATAAGCATCCAAGTAAGTTTTTGAGTTCAGTCCACGGAAGTCCACACAAAACCTAGATCCGCCGTCCTTTTTGGGAACAATAACAACAGGAGAAGCCCATGGTGAGTTGGAAGGTCTAATTATATTATTGGCTAACATCTCCTTAATCTCTTTGTCAATGAATTGTTGTTTCTCCACAGATACACGGTATGCTCTCTTACGAAGTGGAACTTCATCTATAGTGTTGATGCAGCCACTAGAACCATGTACAGTTCATGACACTGTTACATTATATATATTTTATACTCACTTCAAAGAGATTTCTGATGGCATGCCAGTCCTCAAACTTAAAGATGAGACCTTCCAGTCGGTCTTCCTTTGTAGCACCATCTGTATATTTCGGCAGCTCCCCTCTGTCAGCCGGTCACCTCCTACTAATACATTTGACACACCGTCTGGTCCCTTTGGCACATACCTAAATGGTTTAAAAGCAAACAGTGGAATTAAAAGCTTCAAAAAAGCACTTTTCTTGCCAAAAGTTACAATGGAGCCTGATTATATTCTTACTCTTTCTGAAGATGGTGAAGTACATCAACCAAATCTGACGTTTTATTCTCATCTTTAAAGAGTAGTCCCAGTGGATACTTTAAAAAAATTATATATTAAATGATGTTACAGTAATGTTTGAGTTGAAAATATGTGTATGTCTTCTACTATTGTTTCAGATTTAACTAATTACTTACATCAGTGGAGCACTTAGCCATTTCCTCTGTATATTGATGTGGAATGTGTTGAACCACTACATTGGAGAAG
The DNA here is from genome assembly GCF_024489055.1 of Chanodichthys erythropterus. NCBI lineage: Eukaryota > Metazoa > Chordata > Actinopteri > Cypriniformes > Xenocyprididae > Chanodichthys > Chanodichthys erythropterus. Next base: position 34,959,543 of record NC_090228.1, on the reverse strand, counting down.
GGTTTAAACACAGCCAGGTTACTGGGTAAGGATGCGGCTTCCAAGAACAATAAACTCACGCCTCATATAGGCTTGGGTTTCAAGTCCAGGGAGAGAGTTGCAAAGGTCGTATTGAAGTATGTCATGGTCAGGCCTGTCATTGCCAAGGTGATATGTCGTGATTCTATCTTGGACTGCAATATGATGAATCCAGTGTATGGATTTGTTGCTGTGGAGGGTTGACTGATGATGAGCACGCATGAAAAAGAGAATATTATAGAATATTTTGGTGGAGGAGTGGTGTGTGTGATTGGAAAAGCAGAGGAGCTCAAGCCAAGCTCTGCTGCTTCAGAGTCACTTATTGTGCTAAAAGGTAGCACAGCTGTTTCAGAGACATCTATGCTTTGAGCCGATTTGTCCACTGGAAAAGAAAAAAGTAATAACAATTACAAGACTTCTTAATCAAAAGATAGACACACAACATTCATGATGACACAGCATTTGGTGTGTTTCTATATGTACGTTATTTGACATCTCACCTGACAATTGAAGCTTTTCCATGCTTTTCCAGACTGTGTTAAGTGGGTCCTTCGGATCACTTCAGAGTCAGAGTTCAAGAAAATTTCATTCTGGACCTTTAACATTTTTACAGGTTCCTCACATAGGAGAGACAACTCCTTTTGCTTCTCTACAGAATTTTGGTGAGTTGTTGTTATGGCCATTTTGCTCAGCCTTTGAAACACTGTTTTTTTCACCCACCATAATGTAGTATACTACCTACATAGTATGCAAAGGCTGAAAGGCGGGCTTCTCTTCCTCTCAAAGCAATGGAAGCTGCTACACAAGTTGCAGTTTGAGAGTGATTGGTTGCAGTTGTGAGAATGGAGAAAAGAAATGGTGAGAAACATTTTAAGTCTGCCTCTAAGCTGGCGAATGAAAAGGCTTTCAGATCATCTGGAGAGGACTTCCACAGGATGAAACCGTTGTTTGGATTACAGATGTTTTTGCATTCATTGCTCACTAGCTCTAGAATGTGCACCTTTATTTCCTCCGCTAGGTGTTTATGATTCATTGCAAACTTTACAGCTGTGTTCCATTTTTTATTATTGATGCTGTTCACTATTGAGGCCTCTTCTGGATTACATACTTTGGCAACCTTTTGTGATGAGTAATGGGTGACAACCTGAAATATAAGATAATTTATCAGTATGAAAGATTATTATGTAGCCTAATATGTATATTGTTCATTGACATTAAATTGGAATATACAGACATGACATGTTAGCCCATTACACAAGGAAACATTTTAGCATGTTGGCAAAGTGACAGACAACAACTCATACAACATCAGGTGCTAGTTTATCCTTTTAACATTTGTTCACACTACTTATAGCCTGACTCTAAATCGAGATGACACAAGGCTACCATATCTGAAAATATGACTAATATTGTTTAATCATCATAGTAGTATGTAGTGTGGGAATGCAAGTGTGTTTATCACACTGGATTTTAAACGCGACTCACTATTGAGTAATGAAAACTTTCCCATCGAGGTTATTCTCATAGTCATATCATAAGAAGTAAACAATTAAATAAAACAAGCTTACCTCTGTGATGCTCTTTCGCGTTCTTGTACCGGTTGAAGTTGAAGGATTGGGGCAAACCTTCTTCAGAGCCCTGGGCATCTTGGAAGGGGTAGGCTCACAATCTCTTTTCTCTGAAGCCTCAGATGAACACGCTTCTTCAGCCTTGTCTCTTTCGTCGTCTTTCAATTTTTTAAAGTTAGTCAAGTCGCGTTGCAACCGTGTAATAAAGTTGAGACAGGGCCGACAAATGCGATAAGATTTATTTTCATTATTGTCGAGATCTAATCCTAAACAGAGAACTTGTTTGTATATACATGCACCTTTTGTGTTTCTCTCAAAAATGTTATTCATGCTTGTAAGTACTCCACGAATTCTTAAATTTTTTTTACAACAGCGGCAAAGATCGTTTACACTCATTACTTTCCCAGCCAGCAATGACATGTGGGGCCCAGATGAGGGCTTCATGGGCGGCAAATGTGGGCCCCATTATGGGCTTGCACCCGGGATCCACATTTGGGCAAGCCGTGGAAGCCCAGACGTACTAAAAGTGGGACCTGTAAGGGTACTGCATGGGTCCTAACTGGGCAATTCATGCCAAACCCATTTGGGCCCCACCTGCCCAAAGGGGTTTAAATTGGGCTTACACCCGGGATCCACATGGGGGCCAGCCATGGATGCCCAAATGGGTTTTAAGTGGGATCTGTAAGGGTCTTGTGTGGGTCCTAACTGGGCAATTCATGCCAAACCCATTTGGGGCCCACCAGTCTGAAGGGGTTTAAAGTGGGCTTGCACCCGGGATACACATGGGGACCAGCCGTGGATGCCCAGATGGGTTTTAAGTGGAATCTGTAAGGGTCTTATGTGGGTCTTAACCGGGCAATTTGTGTCAGACCCATTTGGGCCCCACCTGCCTAAAGGGGTTTAAAGTGGGTTTGCACCAGGATTCAACCGTGAATGCCCATATGGGCTTAAAGTGGGCTCTGTAAGGATCTTATGTTGGTCCTAACTGGGCAATTCATGCAAGGTAAGCCCAACCATTCATTTAAGGGAACAATCTAAGAAAAATTAAAAATGAAGAATGAATGTAAGTACAAGATAAATACAAGACACTTGATGCTTTGAACTGCAAGAAATATATTAAATTGAACAACAAAAATTATCTTTAAAAAACAATGTCACAACATACGGTAAACTAAAAAATATATTTTAAAAAAATCTCTGAAAAAAACCCCACAAAAATACAATACAAAATACACTCATTATATAATACATTGAACAACAAACATAATCTTTAACAATTAAAATTTTACAACGTACCGGTAAATAAATAAAAAATTTTTTTTTTTTTAAAAATGTCTGAAAAAAAGAAAACAAAACATCTCTCCAAAAAATACATCCAAAACAGTCATGGCGTTTGTGTTGTCAATGTTCTTTTTTACCCATAGATATATGAGCAATATCACACTCGTAGCCGTGCGATATGGCTGTATATCAGCACGCTGTGATTCGTCCGTAGGTAATCACTGCGTGCTCATATACAGCCATATCGCACGGCTACGAGTGTGATATTGCGTTTATACAACAGTTCGACGGCACGACTTCGGTAAAGTTGGTTTTATATTCGCACATTCGGACTTATGATAAATTCAAACTTTCCAATAAATGTGCAATAAATTAACCCATATGGTAAAACAATTTATTTTCAAATATATTTTTAAATATATTTCAAAATATACAAAAAATGGCCAAAAAATATATTCGCTATAAATATATTTTGTCATATAAATATATTTTCCTAAAATGTATTTTTTGGCCATGTTTTGTATATTTTTTTAAAATATATTTTCAAAATATATTTTACAAAAGCATTTAAAAATATATTTTGCCCTACATATATTTCAACCCAAGAAAATACATTCACATGTCACATTTGAAAAAAAAATGTATTTGTTGTCTATAACAAGTGAACATTTGAATAAAAATCAGCAAGGAACATACTTTACAATGTTCAAAAAATTACAATATTCAAACAAATATAACTTTTTTGCTTTCAAGAAGTCTCAGTTTCCCCACGTCAAATCCTCAAAGCCTCTTTGGACACATTTGGAAATCTCTTCTTGACTGTGAGACAAAAATCAGTAATTTTTTTAGAACTTAATGTTTCTAGTAAATTTTCCTTTCACTAAGTATTAATTTACCGTATATATGGCTGCCATGGTTTCCTCATCAAAGGCACTTCTTCTCTGTCTCTACCACTGTACTCATACAAAAGACAAAACACAATAACTGAACATCAGTACAGGTACAGAGGGCATGCACTTTGTCCTCTAACTAGTTTTGGATTTCCTGATATTTTTGTTTACACTGGAACTAAAACAATTACAGGTATACTGGATTTTAAAGATATTTAATGGGCATATTTTTAGACAGTACAGTAAAGAAACTGATGATTGAGGAGAGGTCGAATTAGCCTTTCTTTACACTTCTGCATTGCATTTTCACTTTTACAAATGAAGGGATAGTGGAATATCACAAAGTCACTCAGTTAAGCTAACTTAACAAAGGGATATTTACCCTCATGCTGTTCCAGTTGATTATGACATTCTCTTTTTCTGTGGAATACAAACAGAGATATTTAGAAAAATAATCCATCTCTGTGTGTTCACGCAAGAAGGTCAAAAACCAAAGTGAACATGACGGTAATCCACATGACCTCAGTTGATTAATCAACTTCTTCTGAAGTGAAACAATAGGTGTGTTTTTGGAAAATACTGTTATGTTAAATTTGTTACATTACAGATTTGCCAACTGTCCAATATGGGCTCAAAGTCAACATGTTGTAATTTGTGATGTGTTTTAAAGCTTGAGGAATCATTTGCATGTACAGACTTTAAAATATTAGTATTTTTCTAACACACACCTAGTGTTTCACTTCAACTAGGGTCATGTTGACTATATCATGTTTTTTACTGTGAAGCTGTTTTGTATAAAGTTCCACAGAAATGAAGATGACTTGACTATGAACATTATCCTGTACCTGTGACTTGTGGTTCTCCAGCACAATCGTTGGGCTGGTGGGGCGGACAGCAAGTGGACAAGCGTCTTAACAGATGGGTTTTGACCCGCACCTGTTCCAGACAGAAACAGATATTAACACAAGTGCAGAGAACATATCAATTCATAAATTACACAAATAAAATAATATAATTTGCTTAACAGTGCTTAATTAAAAAAAAAAAAAAATCTACTTCTTAAAGTGTCTCATCATTCTCACCTTGTTGCTGTTGCACAAACCGTCTCTGCTTCTGCTACTGAAAATAAAAAGCAGATTTTTTCAGTAATGAATGACACATGTAAACCTGTAAGTCATGCCAAATAAGCATCTTCTGTTACAAGCAACTTACTGAATCACTGGCTCAACTGGATAATCGAAAACAGCTTGTCATTCAGCAGAAAGTGAATAAAAATTATATTATAGTAAGGCTATATTAATAATGATAATAATAATAGTAGAAAAATTGAGCGCATGAAATGCCATTAATGCCAAACCAGCATATGCCTGAACTTTAATAACGAGAAAATAACGTGTGCCTACTTAACAAGTTTAGTAAAACATTAAATTTAGCCAAAAAAAAAAAAAAGACTTACGTTACAGGCCACTATCAGTGACAGGAGCATCATAGATCGACAACAGCAGGCAGCACCGTCTCCCAAACACTCTACAGCTGAAATTTAAAAAAAAATATTAAACATTTTTTGTGTGTAACGTTAGTTTTCACTAGTGTCCAAATTAAAAACAACTAACTTTAAAACGGAAATCTGAAAATATCAAATGCGTCTCATGTGAGCAAATAAACAAACGGGGCATTAATTTTACAATTAAAGTAAAAAAAAAACCCTTGACAATAAAACATTATACATTCAAAGTAGCAATGAACATTACATATGTGAAAAATGACGACTAAAAATAAAGTTATAACGTTAGCTCTTACCTTTTACTCCGAAAACTCCCGGTTGACTGACGACCGTTACAGTTCAAAATGACGCGCATGCGCAGTACTCCAAAAGTCTGTGAGCGCTGCTAGTGGTTTCCCATTCAAATTACATCACAGTTAACATCGTACATCTAGCGATTTTATTAATCTATTTATTTGTATTTGATGTAGATCTAAACGCTATATTACACTGACAATAAATTACAATTAAATTAATAAATAAATGAATTAATTAATAAGTAATAGACTAAAACACACATTTGTGAGGTGCCATGATCACTATTACACAGGTATTTTTTGGGAAGATATGTGAACTTCCACGCACATTTGCATTGTCGACTGTAAGATTGGAAATGTATTTTCTTGCGCCCTGAAATATATTTTCATATATAAATATATTTTTCCTGCCCCTGAAATACATATTTAAATATATTTTAAGTATATGAAGGGTGAAACAAATATATATATATATAACATATATATATATATTCAAAAATATATTTCATATAGACTGGGTTTTTATAGGCCTTATAGACAGACAGCTTGAGAGTGACTCCTGAAGGACCAGCACCACATCCTCTTGTACCACTGTTTGAAGAATTTATCTTCCAGAATCTGGCAGTAAGTTTTGGAAGATCATTTAGTCCATCTCTACAAGATGGACATTTCAGGATAAGAGATGGACTAAAAGTGAACTCCCACACCTTACTGCCAGATTCTGGAAGATAAATTCTTCAAACAGTGGTACAAGAGGATGTGGTGCTGGTCCTTCAGGAGTCACTCTCAAGCTGTCTGTCTATAAGGCCTATAAAAACCCAGTCTTCATGTATTTTATAACACTTCAGCTTGTGATTCTGATTAAGAGCGGGTCATTTTTTAGGATTCTTCACCTAACCTAAGTCTCTGAGATCCTGACACCTCACACTTCTGAAGACTCCAGGTAGGTTTCAGTACTGGGAAATGTAGGCGCTGGAGACTAAAGGGTTCCTGATGGTTTCACACTTAATTCTTCACCTTAATTCTTAATTATTTTGCAGTTAACGTGTCTTTTCTTCTCCAGCTGTTTTTGTATGACCCCGCTGACCCAATGAGCATTTCACTGTCCAATGGTCATGCTTTAACTTTGCAATTTCTAGTATTACATTAGTATTGAGTCCTTATCATGAGTATTTAATAATTTTTGACTTTTCAGTCTGAGTTAAATCTCTTTTTTTGGCTCATTTTATCTGTAAAAGAAAACCTGCCTAATAATTCTGCACACCTGAATATAGGGCATTTTTCATTTCCAGCCTTCATGAACAATTATGTATCACTTATAAATGATTAAAAACAATATTAATAGTAGTTATTAAGATTGATGTGGATTGGAATTGGTAAAATGTGCTTGGAAAAAAAATATGATCAGAAAATCAACTTGCCTAATAATTCTGCACACAGTGTATTGCATTACATTCATTCTTCAAGTCGATGTCCATAATATTATATCCATTATAAAAGTCCGTTTGAATGTCCTCTGAGGAAAGCGATCTTTGTATAACACCACAGCACTAAAAACAACTTCCTTTGCAAAAGTTCCTTTCAATTTAAAAGTCTCTTGTGCTTCACTGACTTATTCCTCCTGTAAAGTGTTGCTGCCATCTAATGGCGTATTAATGTAACTTTCACTCAATCCATATTACTTACTAATGGACATATTTATATAAAATAATATTTATTGAACAACAAATAAGCACAATTGTACAGTTCAGTCAAACAAAACACTAGTTATTTACAAAAAACAAAAACAAAACAAAAAACATTTACGCTTGTATGTGGGTTTTACAAATATTCAAGGAATGAAAAGGATTTTAAAGAGCTTGTGACAAAACATCTTAACTCCATTGGATCCTCAAACTGTCAATCAAACTTCATTACATTAATCCGCATCCCCTTGTGAATGAAGTGTGCACGCAGTTTGGACATCTCTGTGCAATGCAAAGGTAAATAAAGATCTGATTTTAGAAAAAAAAATTGTAAAGCGTTTTCTTTACTAAAAAAAACCCTATGTTTATAAAGTTTAATGTTTTACGTATTTGAAAAGCGGAGAAGAGTGTTCGTCTGATATGTCCCGTCTAGTTGAAGCCAATATGCTAGCCTATATATAATGATGTAACATAACGTCGTTTATTATCAAATTTAACATAGCACAATTCGACTTGCTCTGGAACAAATAATAGATTAATAAAGACCAAAGATTGCCTCTTCTATGTACTCAAATTGAATAATGTCTCATGTTTAACCACTATAAGAGCCAGCGGCAAATCCACGAGTCACTGGCCGAGATTAAGCTGTTCTCGGCAGTTACAGAAGCACTGAACGGTCGCTGACGCCCTGGAGCTCACATCTCCGAAAACGTCAAAACAAGTTGTAAAATAGGCGCTGTTATTAAATATGAGTCACATATTTCAGGTCTAAACAACTACATTATCGCCTAAAAACTATTAAAACTGCAGTTTGTGGTACAACAAGTAGTATTTGTAAAGCTTGCGGTTGATTTGGTCGGCCGCCATGACGGTCACTTCAAGCGGAGTGATACAAACGGTGAAAAGGTAGGAGGAGTGCTGATATCGCTGAAATATCGCATGGCTATCAGCCAATCAGATTCGAGAACCAGACAGAACTGTTGTATAAATATATATAAGACCCATATATGTGTTCCCAGTTCAAACCCATGCCAACTTGGCCCATAAATATATCATGCAAGACCCATATATGTGTTCCCAGTTCAAACCCATGCCAACTTGGCCCATAAATATATCATGCAAGACCCATATATGTTTTCCCAGTTCAAACCCATGCCCACTTGACCCATAAAAATTCTATGCAGGACCCATATGTGCATTCCCAGTTCAAACCCATGCCCACTTGACCCATAAATATGCCATTCAAGACCCATATATGTGTTCCCAGATCAAACCCATGCCCACTTGGCCCATAAATATATCATGCAAGACCCATATATGTTTTCCCAGTTCAAACCCATGCCAACTTGGCCCATAAATATATCATGCAAGACCCATATATGTTTTCCCAGTTCAAACCCATGCCCACTTGACCCATAAAAATTCTATGCAGGACCCATATGTGCATTCCCAGTTCAAACCCATGCCCACTTGACCCATAAATATGCCATTCAAGACTCATATATGTGTTCCCAGATCAAACCCATGCCCACTTGGCCCATAAATATATCATGCAAGACCCATATATGTTTTCCCAGTTCAAACCCATGCCCACTTGACCCATAAAAATTCTATGCAGGACCCATATGTGCATTCCCAGTTCAAACCCATGCCTACTTGACCCATAAATATGCCATTCAAGACCCATATATGTGTTCCCAGTTCAAACCCATGCCCACTTGGCCCATAAAAATTCTATGTAGGACCCATATGTGCATTCCCAGTTCAAACCCATGCCCACTTGACCCATAAATATGCCATTCAAGACCCATATATGTGTTCCCAGATCAAACCCATGCCCACTTGGCCCATAAATATATCATGCAAGACCCATATATGTTTTCCCAGTTCAAACCCATGCCAACTTGGCCCATAAATATATCATGCAAGACCCATATATGTTTTCCCAGTTCAAACCCATGACCACTTGGCCCATAAAAATTCTATGAAGGACCCATATGTGCATTCCCAGTTCAAACCCATGCCCATTTCACCCATAAATATGCCATTCAAGACCCATATATGTGTTCCCAGTTCAAACCCATGCCCACTTGGCCCATAAAAATTCTATGCAGGACCCATATGTGCATTCCCAGTTCAAACCCATGCCCACTTGGCCCATAAATATGCCATGCAAGACCCATATATGTGTTCCCAGATCAAACCCATGCCCACTTGGCCCATAAATATATCATGCAAGACCCATATATGTTTTCCCAGTTCAAACCCATGCCAACTTGGCCCATAAATATATCATGCAAGACCCATATATGTTTTCCCAGTTCAAACCCATGACCACTTGGCCCATAAAAATTCTATGAAGGACCCATATGTGCATTCCCAGTTCAAACCCATGCCCATTTCACCCATAAATATGCCATTCAAGACCCATATATGTGTTCCCAGTTCAAACCCATGCCCACTTGGCCCATAAAAATTCTATGAGGGACCCATATGTGCATTCCCAGTTCAAACCCATGCCCACTTGGCCCATAAATATGCCATGCAAGACCCATATATGTGTTCCCAGATCAAACCCATGCCCACTTGGCCCATGCCTGTCCCTTATGGGGCCCATGTAATCAGCTCATATGGGCTTGCTATGTGGGACTCGTACTACAAAACCTACATGGGACCCGCTGATTTCACCCAGCCAAAGCCCATGCCCACACAGTACCCATGGAACCCGTAGTTAACCCATCTGGGCCCCACGTTTCATTGCTGGCTGGGTTCCTACTTCTTCCAGTTCCAGCGTGCGTTCGTGCAGTTGAACTCTGTTGACAACTATGCGTCGCTCAACATACGTCACTTACTGCGTTGCTCTGATTGGTTGTAGGTCTATCCAATTGAGTGCAGAGTTGTTGTTTTTTACTGGTTTGGTTAAGACACGCCTAATAATTCAAGTGCAATGGAGCAGTATCAGACTCACATTCTGCCTAGAATATGAGTATGACGAAGTCAGGCTAATTGTAGTTAGTTTAATTGAAGGTAGATATCTTGGCAGTTTAAGCTCAAATTAGGTTGATAACCTTTAAGAAAACAGAATAATAATACTAATTGGCTGGTCTTAGCTGGTTTAAGCTGGTGGTCTCCCAGCCTCCCATTCTCCTAGCTAACCAAAACCCCTCTAAAACCAGCTATGACCAGGCTGGGAGACGAGCTTAGGCTGGTTTTAGCTGGATTTTTCAACAGAGACACTAAAACATTTTAACTATGTGCATGCTAATTCAACATTATTATACACAATATGATTCAGCAAACTTCTGTTACAACACAATTTGTCTCTTCAACACACGAGAAGACATTTATGTAAATATCAATCAACATATATAAGCCAACATTTAGCTCACTGAAACACATTTCATCCTACCATCAGCGTCTCGGGTTGACTCATCACTGATGTGCTTTCCGATCTTTTTGTCTTCTTTCGCTCACAACTCTCTTTAGATGTGGCAATCTTTTTTCTAGAAGACACTTGTGCGGCAGGACACTCACTGCGTTGCAATTCTTTTAGGATGAGTGCTTTTTATGCGCTCCGTTTTCAGCGTGCACGCTCCTTAAGGCTGATTTATACTTCTGCGTCGAGTGTACACTGTAGCTACGGCGTAAGTTGCATGTAGCAAACGTAGCCTATGACGTGCACCTCTTCAAAAATGTAACAACGCGCCAATTCTACGCGGACCGCAAGCGCTGTGATTGGTCTGCTAGAACCCCTCCCTCGGGTCAAAAAGATGGCACGGAGCAATCTTAAAACATAGAGTGTTTTCAGCTTCCATATGAATGAAAAAAATTGCTTCAAGGGACACATTCAGTCAAACTGCAACAAAAGTCGTTACCTATTTGCCGCTTCTAGTTGTAAGCTTCTCTGACAACGTACATATGACAATCTGCTTCTTCTTCGGCTTTTGCCTTGATCCTCAACATGACCGCGGACACTGCCTCCTAGTGGTCTGCATGCACGTCGACGTGGAGAACGACGCAGAAGTATAAATGAAAACAGACACATAGTCTATGGCGCAGACTCTGGCGTAGGTCTGACGCAGAAGTATAAATCAGCCTTTAGGCTCTCCTCTCTTTTCCGCGCTCCATTGGCTGCTTCCAGTGCTGTTTTTAGATTCCATAGCTTTTCCTCTGACGCAACAGATTCGCCACTCGGAACGTCTCCTCCAGTCACCCGAGATAAGTCTCCAAGTTCACTTAAATTGCACCAAGAAGCAAACTTCTGACTTTACAATTATCGCTCATGTATCTGTTAAAACAGATCCTAATAGTTGTTTCTTGTAGTTGTTTGAGCAGCATTTATTGAGATAATTGATTGTATTTCACTTTCTCAGGGAGACTCAAAGCATGACACCAACATCTTCTGTCTGGCTGTGTTACTGAGCAGCACTCTGGTCTACAACAGTCGAGGGACGATTGACAACAGGGCTGTAGAGGAACTGCAGTATCCTTCTGACAGTCTAGACAACTATCAAGTAATTTAGCTGACACATTTATCTTAAGTCTTTTACAAATAAATATAAATGCAACGTTGTTTTGTGTTCAAAGCAGTGACGCATCACTTTTTGTAAGATGCTGCACCTGTGCTTTACTGCCATGTGTGGGTACACAGCAAAATCCCCAGCGTTAAAATTATCACTGCTCAGTGTGTATACACTGCCCGGCCAAAAATAGTCACTGTTTGGATTTAAATAGGCAAATAGAGCCCAGGTACTAATGTGCAAGTAGCATGAATGGAGCCTTTTTGTCATGTTACACCTGGCTCAAAGGTGTAACATTAAGGAAGACGACACGGCAGAATAACTTCAATCACAATATTTATTAACCAAAAAAAACATAATCAAAAGGTCAGTATCAGTAGAGTTAATCAGTATGAACTGCAAGTGAATGGATGCTCAGTTGAAACGTTGTTAGCGCAAATGTATGGATGTAAAAAAAGATACAAAATAACAACATTAGAACGCGGTCCTGGCAAACTGCTACCAACAAGAGCTGAGCCGCGATGAACTCCTACAGCATGCTTAAATAAGACCCATGATGAGGAACAGGTGTACCAAAGTCACGCCCCAAAAGTCACGACCTGCAACAAAGAAAAAACCAAAACACCAAAACCAACACAACCCTAACACACCCCCCTTTTAAAAAATTACCCCACAACAAAAAACAGAACAAAAAAAAAAAAAAAACACATCAGTTGCAGACAGATCTCACGTCACTCCATCACGGGGGCACGTGACAGAGTGTCCGCTAGAACATTCTCAGCACCCTTAATATGTTTAATCGTTATATTATATGGCTGTAAGAAAAGTACCCATCGCATTAAGCGTTGACTCAGACTCTGTAATGAGTGAAGAAACGTCAAGGGATTGTGATCGGAATAGATTACTACCGGAGAGCCTCCCCCCACATAAACGTCAAAATGTTGGAGAGCCCAAATCAGTGCCAGCGTTTCCTTCTCAATAACAGAGTAGTTCAATTGAAAGGAGTTAAACTTGCGTGAAAAATAACTGACTGGGTGATCATACCCATCGGAATGAGTCTGCAGGAGAACCGCTCCTGCTCCCACTTGACTTGCGTCAACCTGGATCTTAAACAAAAGACCACTTTGGGGCGCTGCTAACACAGGAGCAGCCGACAACAACAGCTTCACATTTTCGAAAGCCTTTTGACAATGGGGAGTCCACTCAAACTTGGCGGAGTTCTTTAAAAGGTTAGTCAATGGACAAATAACCGATGAAAAATTAGGGCAAAAATTACGATAGTAATTAGCCATCCCTATAAACCTCATTAGTTCCTTTTTTGTACAAGGAGTAGGGAAATTCTCTAATGCACTCACTTTAGAGCGCAAAGGGCGCACCTTTCCTTGGCCCACCTCTCTTCCCAAATAAGAAACCGTTGCCCGTGCAAAGTCACATTTAGACAAATTCACTGTCAAATTAGCCTCCGCTAGACGCTGAAATAAAGCTCGTATCCGTCTCACATGTTGATCCCATTCATCGCTGTAAACTATAACGTCGTCCAAATAAACTGCGCAGCCGTCTAAACCTGAAACCACACGGTTCATTAACCTCCGAAAGGTCGCCGGCGCGTTTCGTAACCCGAAACTCATGACAGAATAGGAGTATAACCCAGAAGAAGTTATGAACGCAGTTATTTCTTGTGCCCGCGGTGTTAAAGGCACCTGCCAGTATCCTTTAAGTAAATCGAATTTGCTGACATACCTTGCAGAACCCACTTGATCGACACAGTCCTCCATCCTCGGGAGAGGAAAAGCGTCAGGTTTGGTGATTTTATTAATTCGTCTATAATCCGTACAAAACCTGAAAGTTCCATCTGGTTTTTTAACTAATAGACACGGCGAAGCCCAACTCGAACAAGACGGTTTTGCGATGTTATTCTTCAGCATATACTGAATCTCTGACTCCAATTTTAGACGTTTTTCAACAGGAACACGATAAAAACGCTGGCGTATAGGTGGAGCGTCACCCACATCTACATCGTGCTCTATTAAGTGAGTTTGTGATGGGACATCCCCAAATAATGACGGAAACTCGCCTATCAATTGTGACAGCTCTGCTCGTTGTACAACGGATAAATGGGCCAACAAATTCTCCAAATTATTTAAAGCCTCTGAATTTTTTAAACAAGGTTGTAATACAGCGTCATCTAAAACTTTAATTCCCCCAGTCTCTCCTACCGAAGATCGACTCAACTCATCAGTCACAGAACTGACCACAGCAGACGACTTGACAGATTGTTTACAAGTACGAGAAAAAAATGGTTTCAATAAATTCACATGACAAATTTGAGTCCTTTTCTTTCTATCCGGAGTTTCAATTTCATAATTAAGATCTGATAAAGCACGCACCACGGTATATGGTCCCATAAACTTTGCGCAAAACGGAGAGCCCACTAAAGGCAGCAATGCCAAAACCTGATCCCCCGAATTAAACACACGCTGTTCAGACTGGCGATCAAAAAGCCTTTTCATTTTTATTTGCGCCTTTTCTAAATTTTTCCGTGCAGCTTGACCAGCTAAAAACAAGCGTCTGCGAAAACCATTGACATACTCCAGCAAACTTTGTGGTAGCTGTTTTCCCTTTAACTGATCGCCCACAACGGCAAGCGGACCCCGCACCTTATGTCCGAAAACGAATTCGTTGGGACTAAAGCCCAAACTAGACTGTGTAACCTCCCTTGCAGCTAACAAAAGCCATGGAAGTCCTTCCTCCCAGTCTCGATTTAATTCAACGCAATACGCGCGCAAGAGAGACTTGAGTGTTTGATGAAACCGTTCCAGCACCCCTTGACTCTGCGGATGGAACGCGCTGGACCGGTTATGTTTCACTCTCAACTGTTTCAAGATCTCCGCGAACATGTTAGATGTGAAATTCGTTCCCTGGTCACTCTGAATGACCTTAGGGATACCGAAGATAGAAATAAATTGAGACAGGGCTTTAACTACAGATCGAGTTGTAATATTGCGCATCGCATAAGCTGCTGGGTAACGAGTATTTTGGCACATAATAGTCAAAAGAAATCTACTTCCCGACTTAGAAGGAGGTAATGGGCCAACACAGTCTATTAACAGGTGCTCAAAAGGTTGATCCACTGGAGGTATTGGACACAATGGGGCCTGTTTAAGTGGCTGATTAGGTTTCCCTGTCACTTGGCACGTGTGACATGTTTTAATAAACCGCGAGATATCTTTTTTCAACAGCGGCCAATATAAATGCTTCAAAACTCTGTCATACGTCTTTTTTACGCCCAAGTGACCGGCTATATCGCCGTGAGCCAACCGGAGCACATCATCTCTAATTTTTCCGGTACAACAACCTGAACTATTGACTCACCACCACAATCTTCTTTTTGAGCAAGCCACTTACGCAGCAGCACTCCATCACCTATAAAATATCCAGTTGCGGAACTCTCCACATCCTCCGGTGGTAAAACAGCAGCAAACAAAGTTTTCAACCCAGGATCATCCCGCTGGGCGACCACCAATTCTGCACAAGAAAAATTAGAAAGAGACAATCCAGGAACAACAAACTTAACCGGCTTACGGGTATCACACAATTTAGCACCCTCGTCATTTAGGCTTTTGGACTTAGATCGTGTAACAACACAAGAGGCACCCTCAGACAACTCACCACACCCCTGATCGAGAAGGGAAGTCGGGGTCACAATCGGTGACGGGGCCAGTACCGGCCACACACTCTCACCTGCCAGGTTGTTTCCCAAAATGACCTCCACCCCCTCCACCGGCAAGGAAGGGCGCACTCCCATAGTCACTTTCCCATTGACTAACTGAGACTGTAAAATAAAGTTATGCAGAGGAACAGACAACGTTTGGAGAGTAATTCCTTGGATCAGAACATTCTTACCCGCATATGAGGTGGATGAAAACGGAAGAACAGAATCCAAAATAAAGGACTCTGATGATCCCGTGTCTCGCAGGACTCTAACAGGTATACCTTCCTGCCCCTCAACGAGAGACACAAACCCTTCAGAAATAAAAGGTACATACCCTTTGTGTTCAATTTCGGAACAGTTCGTTTTTAGCACAGACATATTTTCCGCAGATGACGCGCGCGACAAACAATTCGTTAAGAGAACAGGTGCAGAGTTTTTATTCTTGCCGCGTCCCTGTTTACTTCCAAGTACCAGACACTCATTCTTCCAATGTCCGACTTCCAGACAATAACGACACATTGAATCAGTTATCACCCTCTGAGAAGGTGGTCCTCGGTCACCTCGTTGCAGTAGTTTAGAATTAATATTTCCGTTAGCCCGATTGCCACAAACAAACCGGTTCTTGTGTGTTAAAACGAAATCATCTGCTAATGATGCAGCTTCAGCAGCAGTGCGAGGTTTATTTTCATTAATATAAACTGCAATTTGATCGGGAACAATGTTTTTAAACTGTTCAGTAATCATCATTTCGCGCAACTCACCAAATGACTGTACATTAGATGTTGTACACCAGCGATCAAAGTGGTTACTTAACTCTCTCGTAACTTCCACGTGTGTTTGTCTCTCACCTTTTCTCCAAGTACGAAAACGCTGGCGATAAGCTTCTGGCACCAGCTCAAAAGCTTTTAATACTGCAGACTTTACGCTATCATAATTCTTTCTTTCCTCTACTGAAAGAGCAGTATACGCTTCCTGAGCTTTCCCTACTAAAACAGATTGAAGCATAACTGTGCGGTCAGACTCAGGCCATCCCCGTTCATCAGCTATACTTTCAAATAATGAGAAAAAAACATCAGGATCTCGCTCATTAAACGCCGGCAACAACTTCAAGTTATGAATTATATCAAATGAACAATCCGTCCGATCGATAGTCCTACTCTCACCTCGAAGTTTTAAACTCTCAAACTTTAATTGAAACTCTTGATTTTGTCGCTCTGCAAGCAGCTTTTGCTCATGTTTAACTTTCTCAAATTCCATTTCACGTTGTCTCATCAAATCATCCAATTTACGTTTTTCTATTTCGAGTTCACGCTCACGCATGTCTTTTTCATGTAACTGTTGCTCAAACGACAAACCAACTAATGAAATTGATGATCTTTGAACTGCAGGACTAGCCCCAGCTGTTACTTGTTCTAGCGTAATTGGTAAAATCTGAAGGTCGCCTAACTTGTGTCTTACCATTTCTCGCAGCTCATCTTTTCTCAAACGTTTATCAACGCCACTCAATTCATATCGATCTAGAATTTCCCATAACTGTTTCTTAGAACACAGATTTAATAGCTCATCCGAAGGTACTTTACAAAACTGCTCAACTGATGTCATAGTGCAACTATCCGAAATCAAATATCGCGTAAATTAATTTAACAAATTTGGCTTACTCACAATTCAGCTCAGGTAATTCTTAAGGTCAAAACTGTGCACACATTCACTACCTCCCCCACCTAATCCTAACGAAAAAACCCTCTAACTAACTACTCCCTAGTCTTCGTGCGCTCCCAAGAGTCAAGCCCTTTGAAGCACCCAAATACCGCTGGCGTGGACCCGAACAAACAGTCCGGAACCACCACCACGGCGGTGCACTCGACCCAGGAGACACACAAAAATAACAAACTAAAACAAAAAAACAACGCAGAGCGTTGCTACATCCTAACTGGGGAGTATACAAATTACACAGTTTTAAAACCCAAGAACTTACCTTTTTTAGAGCTGACCAAAAATGCAAACCGACGCTCTGAACCAATTTTCCGCTCTGTCTCTCCACATAATTAAACGAATAACGTCAAACCAATTAACAAGTTTAAATTGGACGAGCCCCCATATGTTACACCTGGCTCAAAGGTGTAACATTAAGGGAGACGACACGGCGGAATAACTTCAATCATAATATTTATTAACCAAAAAAAACATAATCAAAAGGTCAGTATCAGTAGAGTTAATCAGTATGAACTGCAAGTGAATGGATGCTCAGTTGAAACGTTGTCAGCACAAATGTATGGATGTAAAACAAGATACAAAATAACAACATTAGAGCGCGGTCCTGGCAAACTGCTCCCAACAAGAGCTGAGCAGCCGCCACGATGAACTCCTACAGCATGCTTAAATAAGACCCATGATGAGGAACAGGTGTACCAAAGTCACGCCCCAAAAGTCACGACCTGCAACAAAGAAAAAACCAAAACACCAAAACCAACACAACCCTAACAGTCAAATTTATGAATAGTTTGAAAGTAACTGTCATGCTAATTTTGGAAAAACAATATTTATAGCACTCCGACAGGTATGTTCTTTGCAAATGAGATGATAGAAAAACACGAAATACATTTCTAGTTTCAAAATTATTTGTTCTTCAGACATTCCTCTTCAAAAGAAAAAAGTAACAGCTGTATGTAAAGTGACCCACATTTGGTTTTTGACCACTAAAAATGTGTACAATTTACTCATGGTGCCTCCATTAAGTTGTCCATATTTCTGGGATTGAAACATGGAGGGCCTTTAAAATGAAGATACCAAAAGGAAAGTTTGTTAAGAACTAGAAACTAGAAGGATATTAAGATATGTTTAATACTTCTTGAGTTACAGGCAAACAAACTCGAAGCAAAAAACACAAGAAGTGCTTTTTTGCCATTTTTGAACGGTCACTGTTTGCATATACTGAAACAAAGATTGCTAAAGTCAAGAGCTTTTACTAATAGACCTACCAAACTCTGTGTAAAAATAAAATAATGATGCTGTCCTCTTTCTAAAGTCATTTTTAACACCTGGTAAATTACTTCTATCTGTGAGAAGTTACGTAAAGCACGAGACCTTGCTAAATCCCATCGGTCAGAAACCCAGTTAAAAATGAAAAGTCGATATTTAGCAAAAAGTGTGAAACAAGATTTACCCCAGTGATCAGGTGTTGGTTTTGTTGCCGGCTCCTGGATCTATTCTTCAGGCCAAATTTGCCAGTCCGTACCTGATTGAAAGAAGGTTGAATGAAACAGACTATGTTGTTGCTACACCAGACCAGAAGAGTAAAAGCAGTGTGTGCCATGTCAATCAGCTTAAGGCTTATGTGAATAGAACTTCTTCTGAATCAAATGCTAAACAGAGTAGTTCTCCTTTGGCAAGGACTGCTGCTATGGTGAATATAGTAATGAAGTTCTCTTTAGAAGAGGATGATTTCCAAGGCAGAGACTTCTCTCTCTCCTACCTGCCTTCAAAATTCCACTATACAGCAGAATCTCCCTGGTTTCTTTTCACATCTTACTTCAGAACAGTCTCATGACTTGGTTGAATTGCTGAATTCTTTTTCTACCCTGTTCCGTTATGTGCCAGGAAAAACTTGTGTATGTGTCCATGACATTGATGTGGGGAATGTCAGTCCAATAAAACAACATCCGTACAGAGAAAATCCCTGAAAGCGTGAAGTTATGCAGGAAGAAACTGAATATCTGTTGCACCATAGTGTGGTTGTCCTCAGTCAGAGCCCGTGGAGCTCTCCCTGCCTGCTGATACCTAAACCTGACTCTAAATTTCAGTTCTGTACAGAATACCATAAAATTAATAATGTAACAAAACCTGACTCCTTTTCTCTTCCTAGGATCAAGGATTGTGTAGACCAAGTCAGTTCAGCTAAATATATTACATAATTGGATTTGTTGAAGGCACTGAACATGCCTCTGAAATCTCTGTGTTTGTAACGCCAGACAGTTTTCTATAATATACTGTACTAGCTTTTGGGATGAGAAATGCCCCTGCTACATTTCAGAGGATGATGCATCAGTGTGAGATTGTGAAGTGCATCTAGATGATATTGTGATTCATTCAGATGATTGGGGACAGAATTTGAAGACTCTTAGAGAAGTCTGTAGACGTTTGGAGGCTGCCTCATTAACATTAAATCTTGCAAAGTGTGAATTTGTGAAAGGTACCATTACCTGTTTAGTTGTAGTGATTATACTGTAGTGATTATACCAAGGACACTAAGAAAAATAGGGATTGGTACTCATGTCACTGCTGTAGTGATTTTTACTCCATTCACCGGTGACGTAGTGATTTTTGATCATGTGTCACTTAAGGTGTGGTTATGAGTGTATCGGATGACCCCTTCCTCCTTTTGTAATACGGGGCACCAGTTAAGAATACTATCTTAACAATTTAAGAACACTCCAAAAGAGCCGTTCAATAATTCAGAATTAATATAAAATGGAGGGAGTTGGTCAACTGATTTATCTGAAGGATTTGTGAGTCTGGTCAACTAGTAGAATCTTTGATCATCAACACAAGGAAGACACAGTTATAATAAAATCAATGAAATTTTTAACCATAGACATGCAAGAGTAAATACCACAACGATTAATAATGAAATAATGAATATGCACTTCTAAAAGATAGTAAAAATAATAATCAAAGGGGAATACTGAGTTAAATCAAAGAAACACATAAATGAAGGGAACACAGAATGGATAAATGCAATGCTGTTGAACTGAATGTAGAATGGAAGAGAATCGTATGGGAATGCTTCTTATGGAAGCCACCTAATGGCTATGGTAAAATGGTGATAAATAATTGCTTATTTATCATTCAACAAATAATATCCCTATTATTTGTAACAAGCTGACCTCAAGTAACTGTTATCTAAACAGGTTAGAATAACATATGCTGCATGTATAAACTAATGCCAAGGTCTCTAGAAAAGAGGATTGGTAAGTTTATATTTACGTTCCACACAGTCGGGTGATCAGTCCGGTAGCGGAGACGTCTTCCACTGATGATGCAGGCTGTGTGCAGTGGGAGGGCGCGGAGTTGCGATCCAGTAGTCGTGCCACGCTGAGCTGGAGGATGCTGAACTTCGGTTGCGCCAAGAGGGTCCTTTAGGATGGACTGGGCAGCTGGGTCAGATGAATTTTCACATGTTCCTTTGCAGGCTGGCTGCGTCGCTGAGGAGCCATGTGGTACAGGGAATGTCTGCCGACGCAGAGGTCCTTTGCGGACGGGGCTGCGCTGCTGTAGGAGCCGTCAGGGTCAGATGAAGTCCCTCAATGCTGGGGCCCATGCCAGGGCGGCACTGGAGGAACTGACCAGGCGGGTTCCCTGGGGTCTGGAGTCCTGGCTGGTTGCCAGGGCGGCACTGGAGGAACTGACCAGGCGGGTTCCAGCGGTTCCAACGGCCTGGGCAGTGGCGGCAGGGCAGAAAGCCTGGGCGGCGGCAGCAGGACAGAAGGCTTGGATGATGGCGGCAGGACAGAAGATCTGGGCGGTGGCGGCAGGGCAGAAGGCTTGGACGGCGGCAGGGCAGTAGGCTTGGACGGTGGCGACAGAGCTGGCCAAGGGTGCTTCGTGGCCGTATCAGGGAGAACGAGCAGCTCGGTGACGGCCTCCGTGGCCGTATCAGGGAGAGCGGCCAGCTCGGTGACGGCCTCCGTGGCCGTATCAGGGAGAGCGGCCAGCTCGGTGACGACCTCCGTGGCCGTATCAGGGAGAGCGGAGGACTCAGGGACGGCAGCGGGCTCAGACTGGAGCTGCTCAGGGATGGCCGCGTGTTCGGGCTGGAGCTGCTCTGGGACGGCAGCGTGCTCGGGCTGGGGCTGCTCTGGGACGGCAGCGTGCTCGGGCTGGGGCTGCTCTGGGACGGCAGCGTGCTCGGGCTGGGGCTGTTCTGAGAACATCCTCCAGGCACGCAAGACCGCCAAAACGTAGAACGTGAGGACAGCCCTCTTGGCCATCACCGGACTGATAGGGAGAGCATGCCGTGCTGGAGCAGGCTCTGTAGTAGACTCACTGGCTGGAGCGGACTCACTGGCTGGAGCAGACTCACTGGCTGGAGCAGACTCACTGGCTGGAGCAGACTCACTGGCTGGAGCAGACTCACTGGCTGGAGCAGACTCACTGGCTGGAGCAGACTCACTGGCTGGAGCAGACTCACTGGCTGGAGCAGACTCACTGGCTGGAGCAGACTCACTGGCTGGAGCAGACTCACTGGCTGGAGCAGACTCACTGGCTGGAGCAGACTCACTGGCTGGAGCGTGCTCTGTAGTAGACCCACTGGCTGGAGCAGACCCACTGACTGGAGCGGGCTCTGGAGTGGATTCACTGACTGGGGCGGGCTCTGGAGTGGATTCACTGACTAGAGTGGACTCACTGACTGGAGCGGGCTCTGGAGTGGACTCACTGACTGGAGCGGGCTCTGGAGTGGACTCACTGACTGGAGCGGGCTCTGGAGTGGACTCACTGACTGGAGCGGGCTCTGGAGTGGACTCACTGACTGGAGCGGGCTCTGGAGTGGACTCACTGACTGGAGCGGGCTCTGGAGTGGACTCACTGACTGGAGCGGGCTCTGGAGTGGACTCACTGACTGGAGCGGGCTCTGGAGTGGACTCACTGACTGGAGCGGGCTCTGGAGTGGACTCACTGACTGGAGCGGGCTCTGGAGTGGACTCACTGACTGGAGCGGGCTCTGGAGTGGACTCACTGACTGGAGCGGGCTCTGGAGTGGACTCACTGACTGGAGCGGGCTCTGGAGTGGACTCACTGACTGGAGCGGGCTCTGGAGTGGACTCACTGACTGGAGCGGGCTCTGGAGTGGACTCACTGACTGGAGCGGGCTCTGGAGTGGACTCACTGACTGGAGCGGGCTCTGGAGTGGACTCACTGACTGGAGCGGGCTCTGGAGTGGACTCACTGACTGGAGCGGGCTCTGGAGTGGACTCACTGACTGGAGCGGGCTCTGGAGTGGACTCACTGACTGGAGCGGGCTCTGGAGTGGACTCACTGACTGGAGCGGGCTCTGGAGTGGACTCACTGACTGGAGCGGGCTCTGGAGTGGACTCACTGACTGGAGCGGGCTCTGGAGTGGACTCACTGACTGGAGCGGGCTCTGGAGTGGACTCACTGACTGGAGCGGGCTCTGGAGTGGACTCACTGACTGGAGCGGGCTCTGGAGTGGACTCACTGACTGGAGCGGGCTCTGGAGTGGACTCACTGACTGGAGCGGGCTCTGGAGTGGACTCACTGACTGGAGCGGGCTCTGGAGTGGACTCACTGACTGGAGCGGGCTCTGGAGTGGACTCACTGACTGGAGCGGGCTCTGGAGTGGACTCACTGACTGGAGCGGGCTCTGGAGTGGACTCACTGACTGGAGCGGGCTCTGGAGTGGACTCACTGACTGGAGCGGGCTCTGGAGTGGACTCACTGACTGGAGCGGGCTCTGGAGTGGACTCACTGACTGGAGCGGGCTCTGGAGTGGACTCACTGACTGGAGCGGGCTCTGGAGTGGACTCACTGACTGGAGCGGGCTCTGGAGTGGACTCACTGACTGGAGCGGGCTCTGGAGTGGACTCACTGACTGGAGCGGGCTCTGGAGTGGACTCACTGACTAGAGTGGACTCACTGACTGGAACGGGCTCTGGAGTGGACTCACTGACTGGAGCGGGCTCTGGAGTGGACTCACTGACTGGAGCGGGCTCTGGAGTGGACTCACTGACTGGAGCGGGCTCTGGAGTGGACTCACTGACTGGAGTGGACCTACTGACTGGAACGGGCTCTGGAGTGGACTCACTGACTGGAGCGGGCTCTGGAGTGGACTCACTGACTGGAGCGGGCTCTGGAGTGGACTCACTGACTGGAGTGGACCTACTGACTGGAACGGGCTCTGGAGTGGACTCACTGACTGGAGCGGGCTCTGGAGTGGACTCACTGACTGGAGCGGGCTCTGGAGTGGACTCACTGACTGGAGCGGGCTCTGGAGTGGACTCACTGACTGGAGTGGACTCACTGACTGGAGCGGGCTCTGGAGTGGACTCACTGACTGGAGTGGACCTACTGACTGGAACGGGCTCTGGAGTGGACTCACTGACTGGAGTGGACCTACTGACTGGAGCGGGCTCTGGAGTGGACTCACTGACTGGAGCGGGCTCTGGAGTGGACTCACTGACTGGAGCGGGCTCTGGAGTGGACTCACTGACTGGAGCGGGCTCTGGAGTGGACTCACTGACTGGAGCGGGCTCTGGAGTGGACTCACTGACTGGAGCGGGCTCTGGAGTGGACTCACTGACTGGAGTGGACTCACTGACTGGAGCGGGCTCTGGGAAAGCCTCCAGACCTTGAGGGATGACTATAGCCTTCCTCCTCCTCCTCCTTTTATGAGTGTGAAGCGGAGACTCAGTGCCAACCTCCTCTGAGGCCTCAGGAGCGGATTCACAGGCTGGGACGCACTCATGGGCTGGAGCAGGCCTTGAAAAGGACACACGGGCTGGAGCGGACTTACGGACTGGAGTGGAGTCACGGGCTGGAGCGGGCTCTGGAGGTAGTCGAATCGGCCCATTCCCACGCAGATGCAGGTAATTGGAGAAATTCCAAAAGTTTAACCCCTTTACCAGCTCCATCTCCCACTGCGGCAGAGGTTAATCCAGACATCCATTGAATATGTCCTTAAGGACCACATCAGGGAGATCATACCCCTCCGCCCGCGACCAGAACTTCTGGACGAATGCCCGCACTCCCATTCTCCTCTGACAAAGAGTTGACAACAGGGCCTGAGCCTCCTCAGCCCCCACTGATGACCGGAGTCTCCTGCTGCTGGATCCTTGCATAGCGGTGGTTTGTTCTGTCACGGTGCACACAAGAACAAGATGGTAAGATCCAAGTGCAGCGATGTTTATTACAGGAAACTCCAAGCATGTAACCCAGAGCACAGGCAAAGGTTAAACTCCACAAAAACAGTCCAATACAGAAAGCCAGAGAAAACAAAAGTGCACGTAACAAAATACAACAAACCACAAACAAAGGCAGAAACAACAGAGACTAAATAGGCAGACACTAATGAAGAAACACAAAACAGCTGAGTGCAATGAATGGGATAATGAGTCCAGGGGTGAGTATGGGAATTGTAGTCCAAGGGGTGAAAACAAGAGTCCAGGATGGAGTGCCCTCTAGTGGCTGACTAGGGCACTCTCACTAGTGATCGTGACAATATTACTCCAATTATTTCTACAATAGTTTACTTAAATGATTGATAAAGCATTCCATCAATCCCCCCTTTGGGAATCTGTTAATTTCCACCTTCTTTGCCCTTACCCAGAGTGCAATCTCGCAAGTCCACCCTCTCATCTTCTGTCTCAGGACCAATAGTGGTCCTTCTTCCATTACCAAATGGCTGCCTTGTGAAACTGCACTCTGAAACAAGTCAGAGCCAAACATCACTGCCCACAATTTTTACTAGGGAAGTGTAAAAGACTCTGCTTTCCTACCTAAACATTCTAGGGGGTCAACAAAATCAAAAACAAATAAAAATAATTGTGTTTAAGCATGTGTGTGGAATATCTTCAGCTTTGCCCATGGTTGTCATGGTTATGTAAAATACATCAGTGATTAAACTCGTTTCAATTACTATAAAATGCTGAAGAATATAAATGTTAATTCACTGGGACTCCCATGATGCCAGAGGAGCTCCAGACATTTTCGGTGTGTTGCCAGAGGTATCTCATCTACTTCAGGGTAGTCTGAAGTGTTATCTGGTGGTGCTCCGTTGGAACAGACAGTGAGTTTTTAAACCACCAGTAGAGTCTGCTATTGCTGCTAAGAACTGAGGCACTCATCGATCCTTTACTCCTCAGTCTCTGGTTGTCATATTACACTTAAAATTGACCTAACTATTAATCGAAATAGACTTGAGCAATAAAGTATATTTATCATTCTAAAGAAATAAACAAATATTCAAACATCTTTTTAAACATCCCCTTAAATCTGGTAGCATTACCTTGTAACACAGGCAACACACAGAAGGACCTGCTTCTGATCCTCATCTTCCCCTCTTATTTATCGAAATCATTGTAACTCATACTATATAATTCAATATATATATTTATATATATTCAAAAAGAACTCTCAGACCATGTTAGATGTTAGAACGTATTAGTAGGCAAATAGTTGAAAGCAACATGTCCTCCTGTGTCTGGATCCCATCAATCTTCTATTAGCATAATGATGTTTCCCTCACATCTGATTCAGAGCATTAGCATGATGACGAAGGCCACTGTCCCACGTTTAATTCACATGAATACTTCTGAAGTGATAACTACTGCACTTAGTAAATAGCTTTACCCATATTTCACAAGAAGACCCTGTTTTCACCTCATTTATTATGCTGATGTCTTCAGATCTGTAAATTGCCACTTCATTGGTGTCAACAGACTGAGGGTCACGTCACAAAAATGTACATTTATTTCTGTCCTTATGCTTCAAACTGTTTTTCTTGTTTATGTTTTTATATATATATATATATATTGAAAACATTACGATACTTATATTCTTTTTTAAAATATATTAGTAGATATCTGCTTACCTCCCTTTTTTAACTATTTCCCCACCATTGATGCGTTATCTTGTCTCGTATGAGAAAACACTTCCCCCCAATTTTACAGATTTTACAGTTTTTACTGTTATATGCAAGAGGGCGCTATGACACATCTTCTGAAAGAGAAATCTCCAGATCACAACACAGGTGAGGAAGAGACTAGCAATCTCACATTTAAGCAGACACATAAAATATAGCGTGATGAGCAACAAAACAGATGCAATAGATCACATGAACACTCTCAAAGCTCACTCTGTAACATTAGTTTTGATTTATATTCTATGATTTGATCATCGTACTGAATATGATCCAAATGTAGTCTTTGATAAAAACACGCTTTTTGCAGGTTTTTGCTCCGGGGGCCATGAAAATTGAGTGGAAGAAGAAAAAGAAAGAAAAAAAACGCTGGTGGTGGCTGCCCATAGGAAAAATGTGTTGCTCATCTGTTGTTCAATCTCATCTCTTGAGATCAATTTGAGCTTCTCATATCATTCTGTGATCATTTGTTTCTGAGTTACTTCTCCTAAGGGTCCCTTAGGAGTAAGACAAAGGAGGTTAAATTGAGAAAACCATTTGAGCAATACTTGAGAAGTGGGATAAACAGCGGAGATCTCATAATTGTATACGCCTGATCTCAATTATGTCTTGGTTATTTGAAGGAGAATTAAAGAGAATAACATGAGATGAATCTGAGACTTTTATGAGACAAATCTGAGAATTATGAGCCTTAAAAGAGATCTTATTATTGTGTGTCCAACGTCTCTTCCATCTCTTGATTATTTCTCTTTAATGTCTTACTGCAGCTATATATGAGAATGATATCCGAGGTATATTTGAGAAATACAAGAACAAATTGAGAATGCAATTTAAAGATTAATTATCTTTATTAATTAGAAATAACTGTAAAACAATACTCAATATTGAAAAGTTGAAAACTATTTGTGTAACACCAGTACAACACTTCAAGACAAAAAACACTGACCAGCAAGTGGAACGTGGGATACGTGGAACAACAATGTTAGGCTCACACATGAAAAGTATGGTGGCCTGGAGGTGCAAACCAACATGAAAAGATTACAGGGTTTGGTTAGAATGCTAACTCTAGTAAGGCACACTTGTACCAACTCAGCTCACTCAGATGTAGGTGCTAGAGTGTGGGGACATCACTAGTACAGTACAACACTTCCAGATTGTAAAAATAAAACACTGACTAGCACATGGAACAATAATGTTTGGCTCACACACACATGAAAAGTACGGTGGCCTGGAGGTGCAAACTAACATTACAAAATCTGAAACACTTTTACAGAGCTTGAGACCAATTAAAATTTTAGAAAACATTTTTACATATCATAAAACAAATTACATTACCATAACACATTTACAGGTCCCGAAACAAATTTAAATTTCAGAAAACAAATTACCAAGAACACACTTTTACAAACACCAAGACAAATTTACAAATATCAACAACCGGAAAGGGAATGTACCAACTCCGAGGTTGAACCGGAGGTGAATGGCCAATAGGAGTTGTTGTCGTTGATGGTGTTCATTCCGACCCAATTGGTGCCGTTGCCGGCAGTAGACTACCGTATGTGAATTTGCCATGGTCATTACCGGTCTGGCGGTCCCGTTGCCTACTACTACTAACTATATTAACATATTACCATGAAAATGAATAAGAAAAATAAAAGAAGGGGTAGAAAGAGAGAGATAGCGGTCCACATAGGAAAGGCTATATCAGTGGCCTACTCCTTGGAGCCTGCTCTGGCCCTACATTTGTTCACAAAGGCTTTCTTGAGCTTGGCCTCCTCAATTGGTTCCCAGTCCGGTAGAGTTGCACATCTCAGGACATAAGCTGTAAGACAAGAGCATTAAAATCTGTCATGAGTAATTTGACAAAAAAAAATGACCACATAGACCATATACAACTGCACTTAAAAGGAAATAACACCGTGAGACGTCCATTTCAGTTCAAAGAATTGCAAATCAGCAAGTAAGATTTTTTTGGCCAATCATGAATATAAATAAAACAACAGTGTTATCCTTAAAGGTACTATTAAGTGATACTGGATAAAACTTCATTTCTGGTTTTAAACTTCTATTCTGACAGTTTAGTCAGACAACTCTGAAATTAGAACAAATAATTTATAAGCATTGCAAGCTGAAGCACAGCATCCTTGAGCATGGATGCAGCAGGTTTGGCATCAGGCTCTGACTCAGTAATTTGTTCCCTGAATGATCTGCTTTGCAAGACATTACAGGGAATGAAGCAGACCCCCTGCAGGGGATCATGAAGACAGAGCTCAAAGGTGGATGCTGGGGAGGAGGTGGGTTTGCAAAACCTAATCAGTCCCTCCAGGATTTCGTGATCGCAACTATTAACGCAAATTCAAAGGGCGAAAAAGGGCGTTGTCATACGTTAGCAAACTCACTTCCTTGTTTTGTTCAGAAGATGCCACATGTATGTGTGCTACCAATGCCTCACATTTGCCTACAAAAATAACAGCAAAAGGCGGTGAAAAACAGTATCCAGGAGGCTATTGCACAAAAGTAGAATTTAACAAATCCAGGATAACCGAAAAAGCGAGGCTTGACCAAGTCTAGTATGTGCATCTTGGCTTGGTCACAACTTTAAATAGTAATAGTGCTTAACTGAACATCAATTATGCACCTATTGTATTTTAATACAGGCTGATAACAATAAGATAAAACTACTGCTGAGTGAACAGAAAAGGCCCCAGGATTAATAAATCCTGGCTGTTAGCCTGGTCTGGAGCAGGCTAGCTGCACAGAATAAATCTCCATGGTAACAAAGGTGCCTCTGCTTTTGTGCAAACAAGTCAAGACTAAATTCATCCAAGATAACTGGAAAATCCCAGCTTAATCCCTTATCCTAGTTTTGTGCAATACCCCCCAGGAGTTCTTTACGAAAGTGGGGGTAAACTGTTTTGAAAGATGTGCAATATAGTTGTCAAACATAAACAGAAATCGACAATTAAAAAACACTTTGCCACGACTAAATATACGCGGAGAATTCATTAGTTGTCAGTTATAATCATCAAAATTAAAAGAAATAAAACACTTGATATCAGTCTGTGTGGAATGAATGTATACATTATACAAGTTTCACTTTTTGAATGGAATTACTGATATAAATTAAATTTTTGCTGATATTCTAATTATATGACGAGCACCTGTATATCACAATAAAGGAAAGTGGAAAATACAAAAAGCATAATATGAGCACTTTAGGTAAAAATCTATCTACCTTTGCAGTTTTAACCTATAAAAAAAATTGCAACTTTCATCACAACTTTTTAGAAAACCTGCCGCAATATTAGGCATTTTAGCCCGCAACAATCACAAAAAAAGCCTGCGAAATCCTGGAGGGCTAATGGGGAGGGCATGTGACTGATCAGCTGATCAGCATGGGCGCAGCTTGAGTTGTCTGCCAGAAGTAGTTTCGCAGACTTTGCATCAATCATTGCTACACTGTCATGATTGAATTGTCATTCCCACTATCCTGGCCTAAAAACACACAGAACCTAATATTGAAAAAACTTACTTAGGATTCCGTCAACTTTTTTACGGTCAAGGACCTGCTTTCCTTCCTTTCCTGAGGGTTTGTTGCCAGGGCGACCAAAGGGCACTGCATTTTGACACTCCTCAACAGTACAGAAATGATCAAAAAGTGCATGAAACAGACGCATGCAATTTGGTTTTGATGCTTGATTCATGGCAGCCAGGCGGAATGATGAGATGAATATGCCGCTCCCAGGAAACAGCTCCTGCTGGCCTGATGGTGAAGCTGGGCTGCCACAATATCTCTCTCCAATTAACCCTCTGGAGTCTGAGGCTGATTTTGGGCCCTGGAGAAGTTTTGACATGCCCTGACATTTGTGCTTTTATCAGTTGGTTATAAACATATTAATGACAAAAGTGTCATTACACTGTATTCAGCACAAACTAGGCTACCATAATATGTGAGGAACATGTATGTACATGTTTGTGTTTTTAAAGGAATAATGTTTATGCGTGGTTATTGAAAAAACAAAAAAAAAAGTAACTGAAACAATACCTCAAAATGCATACTAAATGTTTTTTCACAAGACTTTTGAGAATTGTATATTTTAGTGTAGAGTTTTTGCTTCAAAATGATGTGGAAATGATCCTCCCTACTCTGACACATAAAACATTGTATTGATTTTAAATTTCTAAGACACTTTTTGTTTAGGTAGGCCATATGCGAAGAGGTGTGACTCTTCATGAATAATGAAGTGATTTACACCTGGGGAGATTAAGACCCTGCCCCTAATGAGCCGCATAATGAGCCATTCAGTCAGGAATGTGACTGAGTCAACTAAGAAAATGCAAAGACAAGACATATCATTGTTTTTTTTCTTTTTTATTTAAAATAAAGTTAACAATATAATCCACATATAAACTAGGGTCAAAGGCACATTTTTTGTGTACAGGCAAATAAAGGTAAGGTTTATAAAAAAAAGCCCACTTTTACACCCTATACATAACCTGCTTGATCACATATAGATAATCTTTGCAGCCCAATGGTCAGTGAGAGGTGGTGAACAGAGAATCTGAACAGTCACACATCTGTGTGCCATCACATGCCTGGCATTTCCAAGGTGTGTCTTGCCTTTTACCAAGCTGTACTTTGCAAAGCATGCAGTTCCGACGACCAGCGGTGGCATTATTCCTTGCATCTGATGTCAGCTCTGCTCCTGGAACCGGTACATGGTCACTTTTGGTCTGTTTTGGAGCTGCTTTCTGTGACGACACACCACAGAGCTCTGCAAATATATTATCATCAAATATGAATCTTATGAATATTATCATCAAATATTATCATCAAATATGATGATTTGCTACTTATGAAACATTTCTGAACAATTGTAAACAATAAATGTTTCTTGAGCTGCAAATCATCATATTAGAATGATTTCTGAAGGATCATGCGACACTGAAGACTGGAGTAATGATGCTGGACATCACAAGAATAAACGACTTTGTGAAATATATTCAAATAGAAAACAGTTATTTTAAATTGTAATAATATTTCACAATATTACTGTTTTTACTGTATTTTTAATTGAATAAATGCAGCCTTGGTGAGCAGACGAAACTTATTTTAAAAACATGAAAAATCTTACAGATTTCAATATAGGCCTACCATATAGTGGGTAAAAGTGTACTTACTCTTTCTCATTTCCGCCTGTGTTGCTGCGTGCCCTCCTAGTGGGAATTGCAGGTGAATGTGAGAGTGATGGATCCACATTCCTAAAAAAAAAAAATTGTCAAAAAAAAACTGTTATTATTAGCATATAAGATAATACTCTCATACCATTAGCTATGCATAACTGACAGGAAAGTAACAGGTATACAAGCATGCTGTATATGTCTGTCAATTGGCCATTACTGGACAAAGTGTGCAAATGTGTAAACGTTTACATTTTGCTATATCAGTTTGCACATATAGTGGGTAAACGTGTACTTACTCTTTCTCATTTCCGCCTGTGTTGCTGCGTGCCCTCCTAGTGGGAATTGCAGGTGAATGTGAGAGTGATGGATCCACATTCCTAAAAAAAAATGTCAAAAAAAAAAAAACTGTTATTATTAGCATATAAAATAATACTCTCATACCATTAGCTATGCATAACTGACAGGAAAGTAACAGGTATACAAGCATGCTGTATATGTCTGTCAATTGGCCATTACCGGACAAAGTGTGCGAATGTGTAAACGTTTACAGTCTGCTATATCAGTTAGCACATTTAGCAAATAGCAACATGTTCGCGCATTTCACAACCAAGCATATTTTAGCACATTCACGCCTATCATATACGTTACTTAGATACGCTATATATATATTTATAGATAGATGTAAATATAAGGCAAATATAGATGTACGCTTATATATAAAAAAAAACACGTCAAATAATTTAAGTATATCAACAGCAAAGCATTCTATTTATAAGCATTTTATGAGATAAAGTTATATATATATATATATATATATATATATATATATATATATATATATATATATATATATAGATGTAAATATAAGGCAAATATAGATGTACGCTTATATAAATAATTTAAGTAGGCCCTATATCAACAGAAAAGCATTCTATTTATAAGCGTTTTTATGAGATAACGTTATATATATATAGTTATATAGATAGATGTAAATATAAGGCAAATATATATGTACGCTTATATAGAAAAAAACACGTCAAATAATTTAAGTAAAACTAAATCACTTACTCATCAGAAACTGTATCTTCAGCTGGATCAAGTCGCTCTTCAAAATGCAGACGTTCATCGTCAGAGTCGTGTTCTTCTTCCGAGGAAAGAGTGAACTTCCTCACTGTCCAGGACCATCTGAAGAGCCTGCTTACCTGTGTAGTGTGCCATCTTCCAAACGCGAAGGAAAGCGAATGAATCTGATGAAACTTGATGCTTTTTAAGACGCTGTTAGGGGCGTTTACAGTTTGCATAAATCGCCTCAGCACATTATCTTATGAATAGAGCGCTCTGCGCGTGGGCGGGCACACATTAAAGATAATTAGGTCAGACAGGAGAAACAGTACCTCTCTTTACTTTTATACTGATTACATAAAGGGAGAATATTTGTTTTAGAATTTATTTGTTTTGTTTAAAAGTAGACACTTAAAGCTTTCCAAAGACATCTCTCTCATGTCCATGTAGCATGTATAAGCCATCTATTTTAGTTACTTTTAGTGACGTTTTAGAACGATGTTTGCAGAGACGGAGACGGCAGGACAGCACACCCTGTATATTTTATTTATTTTTAAAAAGCACAAAGTTTTATTTTGATTGTGAGTGTACACAAAAAAAAGAAGACATTCTATAGTTTCAATTGATATATTACTTATGTCTCTATGACAAAAAATGACGGAGTATTTTAAGTCTGTTTTGCTGCAATGTGAAAAAAAAACTGCAAAACGCGCCGGCGCGTTTTTAGACCTCAGAGTGTTAAGTCGCAGAGAGTCTGAAGCTTTCTGACCTGGCCTGGATCTGAAACGGAAAAATAGTAAACAATACAGGAGTGAGAAAATACCAATCTAGATACCAGAATAAATAAATACCATGCCTAGATAACCTTGCATAGGCTACAACACCACAAAAATATTTAGAGAGAGACACTTTGGAATATGTCTGTGGGAGGTATATAGAATGAACACTTTAAGGATCATTAATAAAACCAAGGCTTGACAAACAAACCATAATAATAATTAAAAAAAAAAACTTAATTCTTGTCACAAGAAAACATTTCCATTTCATTTTTTTTTCTTGTCATTTTTTGTCAAGCCTTGATTATATTGATTACAGCTGATGTCCTGTGTTAATTCTAAACATCTATCTTCCAATGATGTATACCTGAGTATTCCCCTTTTCCACAGCTGATGGTTATTGCACTTATGGGACCAATAGATGCATATACAGTAGTTTGTTCGTGTGGTGTCATGTCTTTCTACATGGCCTGAAGAATGCCTATGTAAGGCCAAACATATAGGCATGTTTTAATATGTCCCAAGACTTAAGTAGCCCACCATTAACTAGTGTGTCCCCTACAAAGGCTTTACTTGGGTGGCCCGCCCAAGAAGATGAAACAAGAACTCAAAACTAATACTGCTGCACTTAATTTATATTAATATTGAGGAAAAAGGAGTGAAAATGGATTTTACTTAATTGTACAAGTTCAGATTAATTTGATCACCTTTAGCCCATTTACGCACTTTCATTAAACTATCACAATAATAATTCATATAATGAATTGTTGTGCTGTTAAATTATGTTCATACTATAATATATTATTGCTATAATTTAATTGTTAAGCGTTATTTTTTAATTTGCTAACAATATCAAGGATTATGTGCAATAAATAAGCTTAGTTTATAAACCCTCCCATACCATTTATACTTTTTAACGCCACAACCCACTTTTCTGCCTTTTTTCTAGGATAGTTCAAACAGTGTTATGTGTTCAAGGCCCAATCACTAATATAGGTACAGAACAATTACATCACGAATGAATTAGCAATTAGAAATTACTTGCCTATTCTCGAGATGACCTCATCGATCCTTCTCTTTTCCTGTAGGATTCTTTCAAACTCCCCCTTACAATCCTGACATGGTGTCCATGCATTTTCTTGCGGGCTGGCTGCATGGCCTCTGCCAGGTGATGGACCAGAGGTGTTGAGGCTGTATGGTGATGGGCTGGCTGCATGGCCTCTGCCAGGTGATGGACCAGAGGTGTTGAGGCTGTACGGTGATGGGCTGGCTGCATGGCCTCCGCCAGGTGATGGACCAGAGGTGTTGAGGCTGTACGGTGATGGGCTGGGTGCATGGCCTCTGCCAGGTGATGGACCAGAGGTGTTGAGGCTGTACGGTGATGGGTTGGCTGCATGGCCTCCACCAGGTGATGGACCAGAGGTGTTGAGGCTGTACGGTGATGGGCTGGGTGTATGGCCTCCACCAGGTGATGGACCAGAGGTGTTGAGGTCATACAGTGTTGGACTGGGTGTATGGCCTCCACCAGGTGATGGACCAGAGGTGTTGAGGCTGTACGGTGATGGGCTGGCTGCATGGCCTCCGCCAGGTGATGGACCAGAGGTGTTGAGGCTGTACGGTGATGGGCTGGGTGTATGGCCTCCACCAGGTGATGGACCAGAGGTGTTGAGGCTGTACGGTGATGGGCTGGCTGCATGGCCTCCACCAGGTGATGGACCAGAGGTGTTGAGGCTGTACGGTGATGGGCTGGGTGTATGGCCTCCGCCAGGTGATGGACCAGAGGTGTTGAGGCTGTACGGTGATGGGCTGGGTGTATGGCCTCCGCCAGGTGATGGACCAGAGGTGTTGAGGCTGTACGGTGATGGGCTGGGTGTATGGCCTCCGCCACGTGATGGACCAGAGGTGTTGAGGCTGTACGGTGATGGGCTGGGTGTATGGCCTCCGCCAGGTGATGGACCAGAGGTGTTGAGGCTGTACGGTGATGGGCTGGGTGTATGGCCTCCGCCAGGTGATGGACCAGAGGTGTTGAGGCTGTACGGTGATGGGCTGGGTGTATGGCCTCCGCCAGGTGATGGACCAGAGGTTTTGAGGCTGTACGGTGATGGGCTGGCTGCATGGCCTCCGCCAGGTGATGGACCAGAGGTGTTGAGGCTGTACGGTGATGGGCTGGCTGCATGACCTCCGCCAGGTGATGGACCAGAGGTGTTGAGGCTGTACGGTGATGGGCTGGCTGCATGGCCTCCACCAGGTGATGGACCAGAGGTGTTGAGGCTGTACGGTGATGGGCTGGCTGCATGGCCTCCACCAGGTGATGGACCAGAGGTGTTGAGGTCATACGGTGATGGGCTGGCTGCATGGCCTCCACCAGGTGATGGACCAGAGGTGTTGAGGTCATACGGTGATGGGCTGGCTGCATGGCCTCCACCAGGTGATGGACCAGAGGTGTTGAGGCTGTACGGTGATGGGCTGGGTGTATGGCCTCCGCCAGGTGATGGACCAGAGGTGTTAAGGCTGTACGGTGATGGGCTGGGTGTATGGCCTCCGCCAGGTGATGGACCAGAGGTGTTGAGGCTGTACGGTGATGGGCTGGGTGTATGGCCTCCGCCAGGTGATGGACCAGAGGTGTTGAGGCTGTACGGTGATGGGCTGGCTGCATGGCCTCCGCCAGGTGATGGACCAGAGGTGTTGAGGCTGTACGGTGATGGGCTGGGTGTATGGCCTCCACCAGGTGATGGACCAGAGGTGTTGAGGCTGTACGGTGATGGGCTGGGTGTATGGCCTCCACCAGGTGATGGACCAGAGGTGTTGAGGCTGTACGGTGATGGGCTGGGTGTATGGCCTCCACCAGGTGATGGACCAGAGGTGTTGAGGTCATACGGTGATGGGCTGGCTGCATGGCCTCCACCAGGTGATGGACCAGAGGTGTTGAGGCTGTACGGTGATGGGCTGGGTGTATGGCCTCCATCAGGTGATGGACCAGAGGTGTTGAGGCTGTACGGTGATGGGCTGGGTGTATGGCCTCCACCAGGTGATGGACCAGAGGTGTTGAGGCTGTACGGTGATGGGCTGGGTGTATGGCCTCCACCAGGTGATGGACCAGAGGTGTTGAGGCTGTACGGTGATGGGCTGGGTGTATGGCCTCCACCAGGTGATGGACCAGAGGTGTTGAGGCTGTACGGTGATGGGCTGGCTGCATGACCTCCGCCAGGTGATGGACCAGAGGTGTTGAGGCTGTACGGTGATGGGCTGGCTGCATGGCCTCCACCAGGTGATGGACCAGAGGTGTTGAGGCTGTACGGTGATGGGCTGGCTGCATGGCCTCCACCAGGTGATGGACCAGAGGTGTTGAGGTCATACGGTGATGGGCTGGCTGCATGGCCTCCACCAGGTGATGGACCAGAGGTGTTGAGGTCATACGGTGATGGGCTGGCTGCATGGCCTCCACCAGGTGATGGACCAGAGGTGTTGAGGCTGTACGGTGATGGGCTGGGTGTATGGCCTCCGCCAGGTGATGGACCAGAGGTGTTAAGGCTGTACGGTGATGGGCTGGGTGTATGGCCTCCGCCAGGTGATGGACCAGAGGTGTTGAGGCTGTACGGTGATGGGCTGGGTGTATGGCCTCCGCCAGGTGATGGACCAGAGGTGTTGAGGCTGTACGGTGATGGGCTGGCTGCATGGCCTCCGCCAGGTGATGGACCAGAGGTGTTGAGGCTGTACGGTGATGGGCTGGGTGTATGGCCTCCACCAGGTGATGGACCAGAGGTGTTGAGGCTGTACAGTGATGGGCTGGGTGTATGGCCTCCACCAGGTGATGGACCAGAGGTGTTGAGGCTGTACGGTGATGGGCTGGGTGTATGGCCTCCACCAGGTGATGGACCAGAGGTGTTGAGGTCATACGGTGATGGGCTGGCTGCATGGCCTCCACCAGGTGATGGACCAGAGGTGTTGAGGCTGTACGGTGATGGGCTGGGTGTATGGCCTCCATCAGGTGATGGACCAGAGGTGTTGAGGCTGTACGGTGATGGGCTGGGTGTATGGCCTCCACCAGGTGATGGACCAGAGGTGTTGAGGCTGTACGGTGATGGGCTGGGTGTATGGCCTCCACCAGGTGATGGACCAGAGGTGTTGAGGCTGTACGGTGATGGGCTGGGTGTATGGCCTCCACCAGGTGATGGACCAGAGGTGTTGAGGCTGTACGGTGATGGGCTGGCTGCATGGCCTCCGCCAGGTGATGGACCAGAGGTGTTGAAGCTGTACGGTGATGGGCTGGGTGTATGGCCTCCACCAGGTGATGGACCAGAGGTGTTGAGGCTGTACGGTGATGGGCTGGGTGTATGGCCTCCACCAGGTGATTGACCAGAGGTGTTGAGGCTGTACGGTGATGGGCTGGGTGTATGGCCTCCGCCAGGTGATGGACCAGAGGTGTTGAGGCTGTACGGTGATGGGCTGGGTGTATGGCCTCCGCCAGGTGATGGACCAGAGGTGTTGAGGCTGTACGGTGATGGGCTGGGTGTATGGCCTCCGCCAGGTGATGGACCAGAGGTGTTGAGGCTGTACGGTGATGGGCTGGCTGCATGGCCTCCGCCAGGTGATGGACCAGAGGTGTTGAGGCTGTACGGTGATGGGCTGGCTGCATGGCCTCCGCCAGGTGATGGACCAGAGGTGTTGAGGCTGTACGGTGATGGGCTGGCTGCATGGCCTCCGCCAGGTGATGGACCAGAGGTGTTGAGGCTGTACGGTGATGGGCTGGCTGCATGGCCTCCGCCAGGTGATGGACCAGAGGTGTTGAGGCTGTACGGTGATGGGCTGGCTGCATGGCCTCCGCCAGGTGATGGAC
The DNA here is from genome assembly GCF_024489055.1 of Chanodichthys erythropterus. Taxonomy (NCBI): domain Eukaryota; kingdom Metazoa; phylum Chordata; class Actinopteri; order Cypriniformes; family Xenocyprididae; genus Chanodichthys; species Chanodichthys erythropterus. The sequence goes on along the minus strand of NC_090228.1, from coordinate 34,921,559 downwards.
CAGAGGTGTTGAGGCTGTACGGTGATGGGCTGGCTGCATGGCCTCCACCAGGTGATGGACCAGAGGTGTTGAGGTCATACGGTGATGGGCTGGCTGCATGGCCTCCACCAGGTGATGGACCAGAGGTGTTGAGGTCATACGGTGATGGGCTGGCTGCATGGCCTCCACCAGGTGATGGACCAGAGGTGTTGAGGCTGTACGGTGATGGGCTGGGTGTATGGCCTCCGCCAGGTGATGGACCAGAGGTGTTGAGGCTGTACGGTGATGGGCTGGGTGTATGGCCTCCGCCAGGTGATGGACCAGAGGTGTTGAGGCTGTACGGTGATGGGCTGGGTGTATGGCCTCCGCCAGGTGATGGACCAGAGGTGTTGAGGCTGTACGGTGATGGGCTGGGTGTATGGCCTCCGCCAGGTGATGGACCAGAGGTGTTGAGGCTGTACGGTGATGGGCTGGGTGTATGGCCTCCACCAGGTGATGGACCAGAGGTGTTGAGGCTGTACGGTGATGGGCTGGGTGTATGGCCTCCACCAGGTGATGGACCAGAGGTGTTGAGGCTGTACGGTGATGGGCTGGGTGTATGGCCTCCACCAGGTGATGGACCAGAGGTGTTGAGGCTGTACGGTGATGGGCTGGGTGTATGGCCTCCACCAGGAGATGGACCAGAGGTGTTGAGGCTGTACGGTGATGGGCTGGGTGTATGGCCTCCGCCAGGTGATGGACCAGAGGTGTTGAGGCTGTACGGTGATGGGCTGGGTGTATGGCCTCCATCAGGTGATGGACCAGAGGTGTTGAGGCTGTACGGTGATGGGCTGGCTGCATGGCCTCCACCAGGTGATGGACCAGAGGTGTTGAGGCTGTACGGTGATGGGCTGGCTGCATGGCCTCTGCCAGGTGATGGACCAGAGGTGTTGAGGTCATACAGTGATGGACTGGGTGTATGGCCTCTGTAGGGTGATGGACCAATGGTCCCCCTTTTGGCAGAGCTATAATAAATTACATGGAACCAGAGATGACATTTCTGTAAACACAAATTGCCCAGAATAGATTTGACCAATAACTACAAAGAACTGACTGGCATAGACATAAATGAAGGGTAGATGCTGCCTTGACAACTGGGGCTGTCTACTCTTTTTTATGTATATGATGGCCAGTACCAATAATGAAAATAAATGTACTATGACCAAAATCTGCCATATTTATAATCATTTTATACTTTAAAAACATAAAACATTTCAATACTGGAAATAGCTGATCAACAAGATCACAATATGTTGTGACGTGAGCTCGTAAAAAGATGAACGTAAACTATTCTGATCATTAAGCAAAAATAACAGCAAATAATTTTCATCAGGGCCCATGAGTCATTCACATACTATTTACTGAAATAGAGTAATGGGCTCTATGCTCAGCTCCACTACTTCCTGAATTTAAGGCAGCTTCTTTGTTTCCTGTCTTACATTATTGGACAAACTGATTAATCCACTTGTGTCTGACCATTGTGACTCAGACACACGTGGATTAATCAGTTTGTCCAATAATGTAAGGCAGGAAATAAAAGAGCAGCCTTAAGTTCAGGAAGTAGTGGAGCTGTGCATATAGCCTATTCTATTATCATAGATTGGATAAAAAAGATAACCTAATGCTGTTTTTTTTGGTTTTGAACTTTGCCAAATCTGATCGGATAATGATAAAAAGTGTTGAACACATGGGCCCAGGCGATTATGTAATAATTATGATAAACCTACCCATAGGGTGGTGGTCCAGCTGTGTTGCGGCCTGTTGCATGTCCCCCGTCAGGTGATGGATTCAGCGATGGGATTTTCTCGCCATGCTCAGACAGTGGGCTCCTATCTATTATAATGGTGTCAGACCCTGACGTTATGTCTGATGGCTCATCGCATTTTAACATATTTAAAAAGGACTCCTGTGGAGTTGGGTGGCCTTTTGGCAGCTTAGCCTGATCTTCCCCTGAAATATATTCAACAGTGGCCTTATAAAATTTACCATCTGACCACTTTGCTAAAACAGGGTCTCCTGATCTAAGATCTCGCAGCTGCACAGGAGCCTCATCTCTTGCCAAAATGTCAGATCCTTTAAAGATTTTGCCGGTATAAGCATCCTCCCATTTGACAAATGCAACACACCCTGAGAGAGAGAGAGAGAGAGAGAGAGAGAGAGAGAGAGAGATGTTTAATTTCTATTTCTATTTGGCCACAACAATTTAGACTGGTATTTTTAGACATTATTTGGACAATAATGTTATGATTATTACCCCCGTATATAACAAAAAAAAAAAAATTACGTTAATACTTACCAGATTGCTCATTTGGGGGAGGGGAGCTCAGGTCCTTGAGTGTCCCTGAGTGGGAACCCGTAGCCTCTTTTTTTGCCAGCACTTTGTTTTTCTCCATCCTGTTAATGAAAAAAAAATACATTTTAGATCATAACCTAATTCACTTCATATCTTTGAGGCAATAATGGTATCAAAATGAGCAAAAATCAAATCAAATTATTTTCCTAATTGATTGTTAGTTTTATAACCTATAAAACCACCAAGATTAAAATAATTTAAAGATCATGAACCATGATAGCATCCCTATTCTTGGGTGAGCTTTTGCAGAAAATCTGCTCACAACATACGGACTCGTGACAATATTTATGAACTTGCAGATCTGAAATTTCAGAGATATTTAGCTAATGTAGAGCAAAAATAGGAGGGCGAGTCCAGTCAACTAAGTCAAATTTAAATTTAATTAAATCGTGGCCTTTATTTTTTTTAAATCAAAAGTCAAATCAAATTGCCACACCCTAGAATTTCACAGTCAAAGAAAATGAATAAAATAAATGAACATCTGGTAACATGTAGGCTAATCAATATTTCAATTAGATATTTCACAAGTGAAACGAAACAGAATGGTATTGCATACTGGTAGGGCTGGGATAAACGATTATTTTTTTAAAACGATTAATCTAGCGATTATTTTTTTCGATGCATCGATTAATCTAACGATTAATTTTTTCAGACCGATTCGATTTCGATTATCTCCCCATTAATAATTGACTACTAACAATTTATACATGTTGATTTACATATCTGAATGAAAAAAACATGAAATCCTTAACATTGCAATATGTTTATTGCTCTTAAAATTACAAAAAAAAAAGACTGACTAAGAATGCATTACTTTGCACTTGTATAGAGATAGCATTCAATAAAACCTTGAAGCCTTGAAAACGCATAGCGTACTGAACACATAGGGCCTAGCTTACTGAAAAAAAGTTCTTCTTTCAGATGAAAATAACAACAACTTGATGTCTCGCATTCAATAAAAAAGGTCACCCAAAATACTTGTTTAGAGCAATTGAAAGAATACAGTAACCAATGTAAACTTGAGGGCTTTAAGCTAATACAGAGAGTGCTTTTTCCAAAAAAAATAAATAAATAAGTGGGAGCCAGCAGCCTGTCATGGAGAAAAATTTTTTTTTTCCGAATGCTTCACGTGAAACTTTGGCGTTCCGCCCTTTTTCTATCGTGTCTAATGATTTCGGTTAATATGCACGAGGGAGAGAGAGAGAGAAAGACAGCGCTCGTGTAGTTTGAAGACTGTGAGTGCGTGCGCGCAGCCGGGGCTCTCTCTCGTACGCGCCCTGTGAGGCGCACCAGTCATTCTATTCTACATCACTCACCGATCAAATAAGGCTTTGACAGCCGCCAAAAAAAAAAATCAATGCAGAAAAACACCTGGATTGGTTATATAACGTTGGACAGAATGTTGATCCGGCCATCGCGTATATTCAGCGCACATAAGGTAAACGTTTTGCAAACGTTTTTTTAAAGAAATAAAAACAGGTTGACGAATCGATGCGCATATTTTGCGTCGCCCTAGCAAATTAAGATCTACCGGCCGCAGCTGCCACCAACTCAGCGTGCGACACCATCCTGTGCTCAGCTTCCCCAATTAAGATCCACCGATCGCCAGTTCTCAAACCGTTTTCATTTCAAGGACCCCCAGTTTGATATGCAACGTAGAACCTAACATTAGCCGTTAGCTAACGTTAACATTAGCTAACTTAGCCAACAATCCCATTTTCGACGGGCTGAATACAGTTCGGAGTTTCTTTGTCAATTACTTGTTGGACAGACACCTAATTACCTAATCCCCACCTTCCATTATTATGATAATGTCAAATTTCATTCTTACCTCTTTGGCGTGGCAGGGGCAAAAGCCAGCAGGTGCCGCAGCAGTGACCAACGCACTTCTCTCACCCCAGCGAAATTACGAATTGGCGCCAAGACCCGCCCTCCAATCTCTGGCGGTTGACAACTTGTTGTTGTATTACCGCCACCGCTGGACTGGAGTATACCCACAGATTATATTTCCTTTATACTATTAAATTCTTTTTAAAAGCCCTGTATTCTTTAAAAAAGATAACAAAAAATGTATTTGTTCAGGTCCTATCCCCTGACCAATCCGCTATCCTAACCTTAACCACTGGAGGTGAAAAGTCTAATCAATCGTGAGCCATGCAATGAGCTGCTTCGTAGGGCGGGTCTTGGCGCTACCGGTCACGTCTCCCGCGCGTGCAACATTCAGCTTCTTCTTCTTTTTCCGGCGGTTACTGCACTGCCCGCTGTGGATTGTGGGGCAGAAATGGCTCGAGTTTGGAAGAAACAGCAAAGCTCTCTGTAAAGGATAACTACTAACGGTAAGTAATAGTAGTGGTAATAGTAATAACGGATACTTTTATCACACATGAGGTAGGATTCTTGGAGTAACGTCACCGCACTGCGAATGCCACATTCAAGGGGCTACCACTAGCTATGCTAACGTTACTTAGCTACACCTAGCTAATAGGCCTACTGTAAATGTTTGTCTACAGAACTCTAGTCTGACTATCACCAGACCAAGTTCAAGAATCAAATCGCCGGCAGAGAGGGCAGGGTTTACCCAGATTAGCAGAACTCTATTCTCTATTAAAATAATTACAACTCGCTATATCTATGGTTACAAATCTCCTAGACTTCAGACTCTTCAGAAATGTCCAAACATACGAGAAATACACGTGTGTATTTGTGGAATTATTTGGCACAAAACATGTCTTAGTGACATTGAAACTCTGGTATTCATTCAATGGTGATCATAAGCCGAGCTGTATTTGTTCTTGATCATTTATATTTCATATAAATCTGAAAAATGTAATTTAAGCAAAATGAGACTCTAATATTGATCTAGAAAAAAGGTGTGAACCACTGATGTGTCCTCTTGTCTGTGTCAGGAGGTAGCAGCAGCGGAACACAGCAGGGGGGGGTGCCTCCTGGAGGAACCCAAAACGCTGCACTTCAAGGGGAACACGCCCAACATCCAGGTGTTCATGCAGGATGTACCGCACTCACTCTCAGACATCAAGCCTCTCACCACCTGCCAGGTACACACACCCTGTCTGTCTTGTCTGTAATGATGTACAGTATATTTTGTCACTGAGCAGGGGTCTCATTTATAAAGCGTGCTTACGCACAAAAAAGGCCTTGAAACAGGCGTACGCCACTTTCGACGCATAAGTTGTGATTTATAAAAACAAACTTGATGAGATAATTTGCGCACCTGCACGCAAACTCTGACCCATGCGTACGAACGTTTTGGAGATGCCGCAGTTTGGCGACACCAATGGTGAGCTGGAGTTAAATGTCTTTTTGGTCACTTTTAGGCAGAAAATCAAAGAAAATTATACTGCTACAGAAAGATAATACAAATATAATTTCACTCACCAAGCATATCACTTGAAGCAAATATCCATCCATTCTTAAATGTCCGCGTCAGCGAGCGCGTTGGGCCGTTTAGTGAAACTGACGCATAATATAGCCTGACGTAAAACCGTAAATCTTCATTATGAGTAGTAATCATAAATAGGCTACAGTGCATGTTCACAATAACAGTTTAAATAAATATATTAATAATTTACTAAACTATATGTTTTACTTCTAATATTAAACATTTAGATTGAACCATTCTCATTGGAGTTAAACACTTAAAATAGGCCTACATGAAATCATTACGTCGCCAGACAAGTTCATTTGATCTTGGTCTGTAGAGAGAGAAATAGTCTGCGAACATAGATTAAAATGCACATAATCTTAGAATAATTTCTTAATGCGCATGTGAACGCCATCAGAGTTTATCACAGGTTCGCATTAAAGTCTGTGTAGAGAAAACGGTGTCGTCTTAGCGGCCCCTAATTTAATAACTAATGAACGTTGCGACGGAAGTGAATTAATCACAACTAACTTTAGCTAGAAAAAGCAAGATAAATAGCTAGATAATACCAAGTATTATCCATTTGTCTCTGTAAAGCTGCTTTGAAACAGCCTACACTGTTAAAAGCGCTATATAAATGAGGATGACTTGACTTGACAAAAATATTAAATATTCAATAAATAGAAATATTTGTTGTGGATGCAATGCTTTTGAACACTTTTCTTCTGGCATGCTGGGCTTTAATGTTTTAACTATAATTGCTTATCATTATAGCTGAATATTAAATGAATAGATGAATAATTGTCTGAAAAAAATGGCTTTGTGCAAATAATGCACAACATGGTCTAAATCTGTTTCAATTAAAAATACGATTTAGCCCGTGGAAAAGATTGAGAAAAATAAATGTATTTTACACTATTTCATTTATTTATTTTAAAAAAAGGCAAACTAAATTATTTTTATCAACGTGACGTGACGCACATCCATATTTCATATTGACTAATGTCTTGTAGGCTACCTACCGGTAAACATGTTAGATGATCACGTGGATGAATAATCATATGCAAATTATATGCAGATGAGGATATGCATAGTAAATCTAGGCATTGTAAGCTCCTTATCTGGTTATTTTGGGGAGGAGACGCATGTGCGCACAATCTTCCGCTGACTCTGGCTGACTGGGATTTATAAAGTGAATGTTGCGCAGGTTTTGGCGTATGCACGGTTTTATAAGTCTGAATATTTTTTTGCGCACGCCATTTTTGGCTATCAGGCGCATGTACACTTTTAGTAAGGATCCTATGCACAGTTTTATAAATGAGACCCCAGATCCTGCTAAAATATGACACAATAATCTGAGTGTAAGAAAGTGATATACAGGTTGAGACGATATAGGTTTTGTGTTGTGACAAGATGTTTTTTGACCCTTAATGATTTTTATTCTATTTTATTACCAGCACAAGGTAGCGTGGCACAAGAGAGTATTTCAACTGTTAACTCTATCGAAGACAATGAAGAACCATCTTCCAGATCAGCCTTCAGAGATCCTCCTGATGACCTAACAACTGAACTACATGGCAATGCTGAGTATGATCCATCTCAATTATTTGAGGAAGCTCTCCCTGATGTGGGGGATTGGACATATGATGATGGACATTTGTTCAATGAGGGATTTGAAGAGGGTTTGAGTGAGGACTGTGCAGAAGAGTCAAATTTCAAGGACACAGCACACAAACCATTATATGACAATGCATCAATAACTGTTGCAGAGAGCCTTCTGATCATCATGGCTTACGTAAACTGTCATAGAGTAACTGATAAGGCCCTTAGTGATTTGATTAAAATGATTAAGTTGGTTTGTCCTGATAGTCTGAATACAGACTGCTTAAACAGTGTACAGAAGTTAAAAGACTTTTTTCTCTCACATGCTGCTTCATCTCCTATTGTATTGCATAAATATTGCAGTACTTGTTTTGGGTCATTAGAAGGTGAACAATTACAATGTCTATCTTGTGGGACCAGTGTGTCAGAAGAAAGATCCTCATCCTTCATAGAGGTTCCAATTGATGCTCAAATAAGGTCATTGTTTCTCAAGCCAGGTTTTCAGGAGAAACTTAACTTTAGATTAAGCAGGAAGAAGACAGATCCTAACAACATTGAAGATATATATGATGCAGAAATTTACAAACAGCTTGTAGATGGGGGTGGTCCTCTTAGTGACCCTAAAAACATCTCACTTACTTGGAACACAGATGGGGTACCTATTTTCAAATCGTCCAAGTTTTCAGTGTGGCCTTTTTATTGCATCATCAATGAACTGAGTTTCATGGAACGCACAAAAAGAGAGAATATGATATTTGCTGGACTTTTGTATGGGGACTCAAAACCATCCATGGTTACATTCCTTAGACCACTAGGTGACACACTGAGTAAACTTGCAGATGATGGAATTCTTGTGCAACCTGCAGAGTTGACATCTGAACCTTTTGTGTGTAAAGTGCTCACCATTGCTGGAGCATGCGACTTACCTGCTAAAGCATTGGTCCTTAATTCAGTGCAATACAATGGGAAATTTGGATGTCATAAATGTGAGCAGCCAGGAGAGACTGTAAAGACAGGGGAAAGGGGACATGTTCATGCATTTCCATACCAACATAGAGATCCAAAAGGCCCACTGCACACAAATGAAAAGTTTGCTCTGGATATGAAAATCTCAAATGAGACCAAAACCCCCGTTAAAGGGGTGAAGGGTCCCTGTTGGCTTAGCAAACTTAAATGTTATAACCTTATCAAAGGCACTGCCATAGATTACATGCACTCAGTCCTTCTTGGAGTAATGCGCCTTCTGATGGTTCTGTGGTTTTCTCCAGAGTTTTCTCGTCAGCCCTTCAGCATGGCAAAAAATGCAAAGGAAATTGACAGGCGATTTCAGGATATCTCTCCTCCATCCTTCACTCGATATCCTCGATTAGTAACATCTCACAGAATGTTTTTTAAAGCATCAGAATATCGGGATATTTTGCTCTTCTATGGACCTGTTGTTTTCCGTGGAATTCTTGCAACACTGTACTACAAGCACTTCCTTCTACTAAGTGAAGCCATTTTCATTTTGTTGATGGAATCCATATCAGTTGAACAGATTGATCATGCAGAGAAACTACTGTGGAACTTTTGTTCCCAAATGGCTAATCTATATGGTGAGCGGTACGAAACTGCAAATGTACACCTTCTTGTGCACCTAGCAGACAGTGTGAAGGCCCTTGGTCCATTATGGACTCATTCGTGTTTCCATTTTGAGGACAAGAATGGCTATTTGTTAAGGCTCATACATGGCACTCAAAATATACCTATGCAGATGGTCCATGCAGTCAAACTTGTGCAGTCTATTCCTGTTATTTCACAAACCATAAAACCAGGGAATGCCATAGCTGAATTTTACACACGGATGACTAAAGATGATAGTTTCTGTCAGGAAAACAATGATTTGTCTAGGACCAAACTATATGGAGCATCTAGTGAACTTCAACTGGACACAGTTCAACTCTCTACATTGGAAAGACATACTGGTCATTGCATCAGTTCTAAAACAGTAAGGATCTTTCACAGGGCACAAGTTAAGAGAAATTATCTCACATCAAAACACTATGGGAAAGGCAATAGAAGAAACAATTTTACAGTCGTTTTTTTCTAGTGATGGACAAAGAAAGTATGGACAGATTGAGTACTTCTTTACCTCAGAACATTCATATGCCAAATGTGCCCTTGTTCATGAATTCAAAGTTGCTGGTTTTTCTTTGCTGCATGATAGTGTAACAAATGGTACATGCAGTCATGTTGTTCCCCTATTGGAAACCTCTGTTAATACAGTAGTTTCCTTGGATCATATATTGGGTAAAGTTGTTTTCTTTGACTTGACATCTATGCCTGGCATTGTTTTTGCAGCTAATTTCCCAAACACACTTGAAAAGTTTTAACCCCTTAATATTGGGTTTATACTGGATACAACAGTGGGTCATGGTCAGGGTGTGTGGTGGAAAGATGAATTGCCTCTATTGTATTATCAGGGTGCTTGAATGAATTGAATTAAAACAGCATGTGCTCTATTATGTGTTACACACTCTTTTACTGCTCTATACAATAGAGCTTTGCTGTGAATTCTGTCAAAACAGCACAATGTCAACATTTAGAAAGTTCACAAAGGTGTCTTTTGAGCACATCATGGCTTATGTTTTGATGGGTTACGTTTTGGAACTCAAAATTGTAATTAATGAATTGTATGGCTTGTGTCAGAAATCAACACATTTTGTAAGTTGAACATTATGTAAACCATCTCAAATTATTTGCCTGAATTGATTCTTTTCTTAAATTTTGCGCTGAGATAAATTGAGATATGATTGAGCTATAATATTAAATAATGTCTCATATTGAGACTAATTTGAGAGCTTGCACTACTCTATTTTTTCTTTTTGCTGAAACACTAGAAAGAGACAACTGTAAGAGAATCTGAGAACTCAAATAGTGAGCAGTACGAAACATATTTCTCACTGAGATATAACTGAGATCAAATTGAGACATATTTGAAAGCGGCACAGTTTGTCTCATTTTTCTCTTAGTTGAGATCAGGAAAAGAGACAGCTGTGAGAGAATTTAGAGAACTTGCACTGTGCTCAATGTGAGACTTAATTCTCAGGAGAGACATTTGAGAAGAATGAGAAAACCACTTTGGTCTCAATTAGTGCTCATTTATATCTAGGAGATGTAAATGTGACATAAAGGAGATCTCATCTTCAATTTTGCTTTGCTATGGGTGGCAACTTTTTTCAAAAATGCTGACGGGGAAAGAGTTAATGAAGAAGGATAATGTTCAGGTTAGCAATAAAAAGAATGTATGAATTAGAATAAGTTACTTTATGACAGACAGATACATACATAAATGCAAAGATAAAAATTCAATAACTGATATATTTTTGATTTCGGCAGATTAGCTCTTCCCACAGCATTTGAATCATCAATGAAGCCCCTCCCACAACGTCACAAAATCAGTAAAGCTCCTCCCACAAAGCAGTTCCCAGATAAATACTGGAATATCCCCATTCCCATCAGTTTACAAGTGAAGATGAGCATCAAAGGAAGCATCAGGAAGAGCTGAAATTGACATTGAGAACACGAGTGATCCAGAATCCTGCAGAATGAAACACACTGAAGATACTGAAGAACAAAGAGGTTGGTGTTTATTCTTCATTCATTCATGATGCTGAACAACATTCATGTTAGAAAGATTCACACACTTCTGCACATTTAAATAAGCAGTTAAACTATGAAATGGTACAAAAAGCGAAGTGAGGTTTGGGAAATGTTCATATTAATTGTCAACATCTGGTCAAAAACTCTTTTTATTTTACATTTATTTTATATCTGATTTACAATTTGCAGCAATGTGTACCAACATTTTAGACATGTTTCAAAATAAGAGAAACAAAAAAAACCAAACTGTATTAAAAAATTTAACTTTCCAGAATGACTGATAGGGTTGGAAGCAAAACTTAAGCAAAAGCTGATTTATAGTCAATGATCAAGTATTTTTAATAAATTATAGATGTTGTAAGGCCCGCCTGATCAGCCCAGTGAGTGGAAGAAGGTTTCTGTGTTCAGTCTTTTCAGAGTGGCAAAGTAATTTAATTCCAATTAACTTTTATCTGACTCCATTTTATCGAATTCAAATTGGAATTTCTTTCAAATGGAAACATGTTAACAATAGGAATTTACATTAATCACCATCCCAGGCTTGGGTAGTTTACACTTTACTGGGGACAGAAGATAATTTGCATGAAAGACCAATTGGCAGATGATCCACTCTCCACAGAAAGCAAAATATCTCTAAACTCTTAACTTTTATTACCTTTTGGTTTACTTCTGTGGGAATGAGACCTTTGTACCAGTCTCACTGAGACATTTCAAATGAAATCAAACATGATCGATTGATAAATGTTCACAATAAATCATATAGATCTTTCGGTGGATTTCCAGGGATCGTAGCATAAGAGCAGATGGGGGAAAGTGGACTAAAGGGAAAGAAATGTAAATTAAGAGAATATGGAGGTTATTGACTTGGGTGGGGATGCTAATTTTGCCATAGAGAGTTTTTGTTTTCTCAGAGAGTAGCCCTCTCTTTCAGTTCTTCCAATGTTATTCATAGAGATCATTCTTCTTACAAGAACTTTTTTTAACAGGGTTGATGAATCCGGTCAACTCTCAATTAATTAAGATTATTTCCTTGTTCGCTCATCATGCAGTAGAAAGAGCCCAGATGATGTCACTTCCGGTGTGTCACAATTTTAATAAATGCTCTGTTTTCAAAAATGCTAATTAAGTTGTTCATTTAAAACTAGTTAGAGCTGCTACTACATGGAAAGTTTAAAGGATGTATAATTAATTTATTGAAAAAGCATCAAAGTGATTGGAATATTTTCTAGTCAGTTGTCCTTTCACTTCATAATCTTTATTTTTGAACTATTTTGATGTTAATGAAAATGATTTTTCCTCCTTTCATTTCAGACCTGATGGAAGAGAGCGAGGAGAGTGAAGAACTGAGTGAAGTGGAGGAGGAACATCATGACACACCTGCAGAAAAACATTCAAGTCACTCAAAGACTAAAAAGACTTTTTTAAAGAAAAGAGCCAAGAAATCTTTCACCTGCACTCAGTGTAGAAAGAGTTTCACACACAATTGTTATTTTGAGCGTCACATGAGGATCCACACCGGAGAGAAGCTGTTCACATGTGATCAATGTGGAACCAGTTTCACACTCAAACATCATCATGAGCTTCACATGAGGATCCACACTGGAGAGAAGCCGTTCACATGCCATCAATGTGGAAAGAGCTTCACGCATCAATCAAGCCTTAAGAGACACACAGCAATGCACTCTGGAAAGAAGCCATTTTCGTGTGATCAATGTGGGAAGAGTTTCCCATTCAAAGATAATCTCAAGATTCACATGAGGATCCACACCGGAGAGAAGCCGTTCATATGTAATGAATGTGGCAAAACATTTCTTTGTTCATCGGCTCTGAAGGTACATCTGACAGTTCATACGAAGGAGAAGCCACATTCATGTTCTGTGTGTGGAAAGTGTTTTTCACAGCTGCCAACTTTATACAGGCATCAGAAAATTCATTATGACGTGAGAGAGCACATGTGCTTTGAGTGTGGGAAGACTTTTGTTACAGTGGGCTCTTTAAAACGGCATCAGAGAATCCACACCGGAGAAAAACCTTACAAGTGTTCACACTGTGACAAGACATTCAGTTTGCCAGTAAATCTGAGATCACATGAGAGGATCCACACTGGAGAAAAACCTTACAAGTGTTCATACTGCGAAAAGAGATTTGCTCAATCATCAAATCTGAAAACACATGAGAGGATCCACAGAGGAGAGAAGCCGCACACGTGTGATCAGTGTGGAAAGAGTTTCAGCACTAAAAGTCACCTTCAGCGACACATGAAGATTCATGCAGTGGAGAAACCATAATAAATAGTCCATCTTTATGTGCTGAGCAAGTTTTATATTTCATTATTAGATCTAAGTCATTATACATGAGAAAGTTATTCTCATTATTATGAGTCAAAAAAACAGTATTTGAAGTGTTTCATTTGGAACTTGAAACATTTAGCTACAAATATTAAGCCATTTCTGCAGAGATTGAACCGACTGAAGATCCAAACACATTTCTGCCGATGATGGTTTCCAGAGACCCTTTTCCCAGATCCTGGTTTCCCAGCAGAATCAGCGTGATCTGATCTTTTCCTCTCAGGAACATGAGAATCTTCTGAAACTACAACAGAACATCAATTCACTATTAAAACAGACTCTATGGATTCTTCCCTTAAGATGTTTCTATCATTAATGTCATTTACAACAGAAACAACAATAAAACAATTTGCAATATGGACTTTGCTGTCACACTTCACTCGTTCCATGATAAATCTCCCAACATTTTTCATCATCATTCCTTCGATCTTCTACAATAGTTCTTGTACCTGATCGTCTGAGTTACTCTTGATATGTTGTGGAGAAAAGTAATCTCTTCTTTGTAATCTCCTAACCTTACCTAATGTTGACAGAGTATTTTATCTATCCTACAGAAAACAATTGTAGAATTAGTTTGCTTACTATAAAAGCCAGAAGTGTTTTGAGGTCTCATGGCCTACATGACTGTGATCACAAGGGTCAGATGTATCTGAGAAGTTAGCTTGGCCACTAAGCATATTTTGCTGGTAGTTTTCCAATAGTCAACAGGTGGCTGTGAAATGAATCATAAGATTATTATTACCCAGCCAGCAATGACATGTGGGGCCCAGATGAGGGCTTCTTGGGCGGCAAATGTGGGCCCCATTATGGGCTTGCACCCGGGATCCACATTGGGGCAAGCCGTGGAAGCCCAGACGTACTAAAAGTGGGACCTGTAAGGGTACTGCATGGGTCTTAATTGGGCAATTCATGTCAGACCCATTTGGGCCCCACCTGCCCAAAGAGGTCCAAAGTGGGCTTTGCAACATGGCTACACAGATGGGCTTTAAATGGGATCTGTAAGAGTCTTATGTGGGTCCTAACTGGGCAATTCATGTCAAACCCATTTGGGCCCCACCTGCCCAAAGGGGTTTAAAGTGAGTTTGCAACCGGGATCCACATGGGGGCCAGCCGTGGATGCCCAGATGGGTTTTAAGTGGGATCTGTAAGGGTCTTATGTGGGTCCTAACTGGGCAATTCATGCCAAACCCATTTCGGGCCCACCAGTCTGAAGGGGTTTAAAGTGGGCTTGCACCCGGGATCCACATGGGGACCAGCCGTGGATGCCCAGATGGGTTTTAAGTGGGATCTGTAAGGGTCTTATGTGGGTCTTAACTGGGCAATTCATGACAGATCCATTTGGGCCCCATCTGCCTAAAGGGGTTTAAAGTGGGTTTGCACCCGGGATCCACATGGGGGCCAGCCATGGATGCCCAGGTGGGTTTTAAGTGGGATCTCTAAGGGTCTTATGTGGGTCTTAACTGGGCAATTCATGTCAGACCCATTTGGGCCCCACCTGCCCAAAGGGGTTTAAAGTGGGTTTGCACCCGGGATCCACATGGGGGCCAGCCATGGATGCCCAGGTGGGTTTTAAGTGGGATCTGTAAGGGTCTTATGTGGGTCTTAACCGGGCAATTAGTGTCAGACCCATTTGGGCCCCACCTGCCTAAAGGGGTTTAAAGTGGGCTTGCACCAGGATTCAACCGTGAATGCCCATATGGGCTTAAAGTGGGCTCTGTAAGGATCTTATGTTGGTCCTAACTGGGGAATTCATGCAAGGTAATCCCAACCATTCATTTAAGGAAACAATCTAAGAAAAATTTAAAATGAAGAATGAATGTAAGTACAAGATAAATACAAGACACTTGATGCTTTGAACTGCAAGAAATATATTACATTGTTTTTTAAAGATAATTTTTGTTGTTCAATGTCACAACATACGGTAAACTAAAAAATATATTTTAAAAAAATCTCTGAAAAAAAACCCTCCAAAAATACAATACAAAATACACTCATTATATAATACATTGAACAACAAACATAATATTTAACAATTTAAATTTTACAACATACCGGTAAATAAATAAAAAAATTTTTTTTTTTAAAAATGTCTGAAAAAAAGAAAAGAAAACATCTCTCCAAAAAATACATCCAAAACAGTCAAGGCGTTTGTGTTGTCGATGTTCTTTTTTACCCATAGATATATGAGCAATATCAGATGAGTAGCCGTGCGATATGGCTGTATATCAGCACGCTGTGATTCGTCCGTAGGTACCATAGGTAATCACTGCGTGCTGATATACAGCCATATCGCACGGCTACGAGTGTGATATTGCGTTTATACAACAGTTCGACGGCACGAGTGTGTAAATAAATAAGAACAACAATGGAGTGTCTTTAAAACCCTCTTTTGTGCAGCACTACTTCCTTCCGCCACGGATTCATATCTCAAGTTGTCGGTAGTGATGTCCGGTTCGCGAACGAATCGTTCTTTTTAACCGGTTCTTTTCAGTGAACCGGTTGAACCAGTTCACCAAATCGGTCTGAATCGTTCCAAACAGTTCGCATCTCCAGTAAGCAAACACAAATCCACAAATTACTAAAGTTATTCACTTTTTGACGTGCCTGACACTACCTCTCAAAATAAACCAACATCCCGGAGTTATTCAGTTAGTCCTACACTGACTTAACCTGCTGTAAAGAGAGAACTGATGATGATGATCACGAGCAGCAGAGCAGCTGATATGAGTGCGCGCGCACGGCGCACACAAACGAACATACACGGCCTGTCACGGTTCTCGTTCTCGAGTCAAGAACCGGTTGCAACGGTTTTCGGATCATCAGTACACAACCGAGAACCGCTTCTTTCGGACATGTCCGATTTGAGAACCGGCGAGCTGATGATACTGCGCATGCGTTTAACTTTTCAAGAGTTTAACTTTTAGTCAAGTTTTGTTGAACATTGGACAGTGTGATAATATAAAACATACTGGAAATATGTGTATGACTTAATTCAAAATACAATTTTTTTTTTGCTTTTCCAAATACACCATAGCAGATTGATAGCATATAATACTGTACATAATAAACTACATGCCAACATGAACATAATATTTTGTACACAGATCAAACTAATGTTCAGAAATAGTTCTACAAATTTATTTTTCTATATTAATGTTATTTAAAAAGCAATATAGTGAAAGTTGTGCAGTTGTGCTTTCAAGTAATTTTTTTTTAAAGATTGGAAACATTTATTTCATAAATAATCCATGGACAGTTTATTTAATTTCTAAACAAGGTGATATAAAGAACTAGGGTAGACCAGGTACAGTTGGTAAATTTTTTGCTTTCACCGTTACCACACCAAAATTATGGGACTGAAAAGAAGTGAAAGAAAGTGATTTTTCTTAAGACATTTCTTTTACTTGTCTACTAAAATACTATTAATAATTAACATCCATAAATAGGTCATATTTTTCACAATTAGCTCATAAACACAAGAAGCTTTTTTGTTCCAACTGTACCCATGTCGAAAACAGTCAGGTACAGTTGAAACAGTACCCTAGTACAGTTGAGACACCCATCCGGAATGCTGTAAAGCTGCCTAACCAATTCACTACAAATGTAAAATACCTTTAAAAATGAGAATTTTTATTTCCATTTAGTATTTTATTTTATTATTTTGTTTAGTTAAAAATAGTCCATTTGTAAAACATTGTGCAGTAATGGCAAACAGTGATACAATATTTAATTTTAGGCCATAAATTTAATATTAACAGTTGAAAAGTTGAGTAACAGTAAAAAACATTGAACTGTACCCCGCTGACCACCTCGAACATTTCTCTAGATTTTACGATGACCTTGTATGACACAAAGTCATCCAATATGTCAGTGTTTAGAGCACAAAATAAGGTTTACGAAAATGTAAGTTAACTTTAACAGTCATGTAAGGATAAGAAGCTATTCAATGTGGAAGCGATGTGGTGAAGTGAAAAAATTACCTTAGAAAAAAACTTTCGCCGATATCTTCGGACTGGAGAAGCGCATGTACTTCAAATTTCACACGATTGAAGAGGGCGCTAATATGCATGTGCTAAGACAATTTCACAGATCAGACTTGTTGCGAACGCAAGTTATTTAAGGTGTTTCAACTGTACCCTATAACCAACTGTACCTGGTCTACCCTACAGCAAGAGCAAACAAGCGACTCCTTTTGAGTTTGACCAAGCCTCCGTTACTAAAGCCGAGTTCAGACTGCACGATTTTAGCCCCGATTTTGGCTCGCCGACAGGTTTTGAGAAATTGCCGCCAAATGCCCGAAATCACAGGCAAATCAGTGCTCGTTCATGCGAGTGACAATCACGCAGTGTGAATGAGCAAAGACGCGATATGAGAGAATCGCCGACGAGTCCCACATGGAAAAAACCTATATAAACATATATGTTTCAATATAGGTTTTGATATAGGTTTTACATATATGTGACATATATAAAATTGGCCGTTTTCCTATATTATATGTACATATATGTACATATGCACACATATATGTACACATATATGCACACATATATGTACACATATATGCACATATATATATAGGAAAACGGCCAATTTTATATATACATGGCGGCAGGAAACCCCAAATATGGTCATGGCAAGTGGAATCACAAAATAATTGTCTAAATACATAACTGCTACATTCGCACATACATAAGTTCTTGCATATTTTTTTTCGTTAATTCTTAGTTTTTGCCTTGATAATAGAAAATATGAGCTAGGCATCATGTATGACAGTCAAAAATGAGATATGAGCTACAAAATGACCAGATCCTGCCATTAGCTATATAGAATACATATCTTGTATGTATAGGGCATATATATATGGATATGAAGAAGCAATACAGGAGACCTATATTTCCTGTATATGCACATATATGCACCTCAATTTTGCCTATATGTGGCATATATACACATATATGCAGTATATATGCGCATATATGCAGCATATATATTATCATATATGTGCATATATGCAGCATATATGTACATATACACTGCATATAGGTTTCATATATGCGCATATATCCACATATAGGTTCTTTCCATGTGGGGTCGCCGACACCCGTGAGATATTTGGCATGCTAAATATCTGGACCTGTCGGCGATTCAAAATCCTGATGTGTGAAAAGTGTTCTGACTGTAAAAAAATATGGACGTAGCGTCCGTGACGTCACCCATAGAGTTCTGAACAGCAGTTTTGAAGCGAAAATGAGGCCGCGGCCATCTTAGCTGCGCGTCACCGCACGTCACTTCACGGATAACTGAAAATGGGCAAAGAGGCGGGGAGGTGGTTTGAGCTGATGTGATTGGTTGCTGAAACCACGCCCGTCTAGCTTGACGTGACCATGTTAGCAGGCAAAGGAGCTATCTATCTATCTTAGATAAAATATTAATGAAGATAAGTTTTATCATCAGAATGTTCTAAAGGTTTACTGTCAATCTACGGTGTTTCTTTAAGATATAGATGATCCAACACCAGTAGTGTTGGGTGTGCAAATAACAACATGGAAAATCAAATGGGACTTCATACCTTTATAATGACATAGAGATTGCGAGATGAATCCAATCTGTGGCACTTGGGTAAAATATGAATGTCCATTGCAAAACAAAAAAACATTTCACATTTCTTCTGAATGATCTGCTCTCTGTCATCGTTCTTCAAGAAAGGATGCAATCTGAACAGCCTTTATGTTGTAAAACTGTATGCGATCATATCTAACAAACAAATGAGCCCGTGTCCAAAGTATATTTTTTCAAAATAGTGCAGCAGTTTTAGTTATAATATCCAAGCAGTGCTGTCGGATTTTGATATCCTCCCGCCATTGTCATTGTAATAAATGCCACTATCCAACAACGTGTGTTCTGTTTCTTCCGCATGCATGCACATCTACACAGACACATGTCAGTCTCGAATATTATGCAGCAAGCCATATTTTATAATTGTATAAAATAATCGAGAAAAAAAAACGGCTGAGATGCCAAATTCAGCGGCAGCTGAGGTAACATGACGGCTCACAGACAGCAGCGCAATCTACCTGTCACTCAAGTGACCACGCCCTTAATTATGCAGAACTTTAAGGCTTAATATAATTTAAACGGATAAGTTATAAAAAAAATGCACCCCCCTCAAAGTTGTCATGAAGGGCAAAAATAGCAGTATAGACCAAAACCACAATTTTTCTACTATAAACTTGGCCAATTTAACATGGGACTCTATGAGATTCTGCTCTCTTTTGGAGCCTGTCCCTAGCGGCCAGTCGATGAATCGCAGTTTAAGTTACTTCCGTATTGGCTTCACGAGAGAAAGGGGGAGGTTGCCGCTTGGTTCTGACTGAAAACTACATCGGTGATGACCGACAGCCAATGAGAGAGCAAGATACACAGCAGCGTGGAGTTCGGGGAGGAGTTATAAACCACAATATCAGCAAGCATGGCTTCGTTTCAGATAAACATTACAATTATATAAAACAAAAACAAAGCACAAACATTTGCTTGACCATCCGCACAAGCAGCACATTGAAAAGTAATGTATGTTCCAACTCTCGTTGCAGAACACACAATCCACAGTCTCCCCAAACATTTCCTTCTCCATATTCTTCTTTTATTTATGTTGTTTTCGCTGCAAATCAGCGCACAGGCAATTAATATTTCAAGCTTCTTGTGGACTACTTTTTTAAAATAATAATCCCACCGTGTGTCTCAATCAGGCCTGGACTGGTAATCTGGCATACCGGGCAAATGCCCGGTGGGCCGACGCACTTGAGGGCGGGGCCGCTATATGATATGATTTTTTTTAATAAACATAAAATTGGCCAACGACCGGCCCATAAAGCAGGGACAGCGGCCCATTGGTTCATTTTCCATACTGACACTGGGCTGGCCCAATCACATCTCTTAACAGACTCCACCCCGTTCCCTCTGTTTTGCCAGAACATCTGTGGATTAGGAGGATGGAGAAACAAAAGCGCAAGTGCAAGGGGGGTGTGGAGAAGTTGCGGGCAAAAAAATTAAAAAATTTAGAGGTTGATGCCTCAACGTGCAAAAATTACTGACATGTTTAGTACGGTTACTATAGCTTCAGTTTCCAAACTTACAGTACCTGACGTGCAAAAACAGGTGAACATAGAAGAACATGGAGGAGACCTGTAAGGCAGAAGAGCAGCAGGTGTCTGACAGTGAAGCCAATGAGGGACAGAGTAAGCAGGAGAGTATAATAGAAGCGGTAAGCAGGGTAGTTACATGATTAACAGCGATGGACTCATGATGCGACGACGACGATGATGCTTAAATGAATGAATATTATAAGACAACATAATCGTCGTCGTTATTATAAAGTCAGACTGTCACCTACTGCACTGGTCACTCAGTCAGCTAAAGTCAAATAGCACAGCAAAAGTTATTTGTAGTTAGCAGTGCCCTTGTAGTTATCAGAGTTCACGTATGCAGTAACGGTCCTTCTCATAGAAAAACCTGAAATGATGCAATTTGATTTTTCAAAAAAAAAAAATTTCAGGTTATTATTATAATGTAATATTACTGATGATGTGTTTATTTCACAACGAGACTATAGGTGTCTATTTATAGCTGTTGGTCGTGATGATGGTCTACTAGATCTCACTTTTCGGCTATAAAAAGTTATGTTTTGTAGCTCTTGTACCCTATTACTCTGGTGTGAACACTTGGTTGTTTATGGCAAGTGAATAACATGAATATCATTTTATTAGGACGTTTTTTGTGAGTAATTTGGTAGTATAGTTTTCTTTTTCATTGTTTTTAATGGGGAGTATCTAAACAATGAGAGGTAAATGTTTGATTCTTAAACAGGGGTTTGTGCTCTTTAAAACAAAGTATATTTGTAATTGTAAATTATAGTTTTTCTGCTGTCTGTTTCATTGAAATTGTCAGTATTCTACATCCACGTTCTAAGGGTTAACTAGCTTTTATATCATGGAGCAGATTGTCCATCTAGAAATCCTACTCTTACTAAGTGTACTTTTAATAACTCTACCAATTAATTGTAATACTCTGGTGGGTGGTGTCCGACCGATTGTGGTGGGCCGGTCTGAGCAAAAATGCCAGGGCCATTTTTTTGTCCCAGTCCAGCCCTGGTCTCAATCAGCTTCCTAGTTCAGTAGTCAGGGCACTGATCAGGGTATCAGCCACATTCACTTTCATTATATACTGATTCACGACCCAGGGAGCTAGGGAGCTGATTGAAACGCAGGGCCAGTCTCACATGAGAACTCCGGTCTTGAACGCGTGATATCGCGTTGTTTCCTTGTCACGTCTCGCGTGTGTTTGGTTGTGAAACGTAGTTTGCGTGCCAGACAGGGGGTGCTTCTCAATATCCCTCCTCGTCTCCTCGCTCCTCCGTCCTCCATCCTATGACCCGGAAAACAATCGAGCTCAGCCATCTTGAAGGACATCTCAATTCTCTAATTGCACCGCGAGGAGGCGAGGAACGAGGAGTGAGGAGGCTTCCTGAGGAGTCATGAGCGAGGATACAGAGGTGCATCCTTTGCGGAAGTCTTTCTCATTGAGAAACGTGACGCACGCATAAATTCTCCTCCCCCTTCTTATCTGTCACAATAATTTAAATGTATGCTTTACTTTTACAGATTAAATAAACTTTATATCTCATATATTTCAACTAGGCATCTTGCTTTATTAATATTTATTATATTTTTTTAAATAACCAAACTTTAACAACATGTGGGTAGATCCCTCGAGCGCAGCTGATGACGCTTTGAAGTGACGCTAAAGAGAGCGAGGATTTATCATTTCACTTGATTCAATTCCTTCGTCCTCTCGTCTTTTCCTTGCGTCCTTCCCTCGCATTCTGTAGGGGTGGAGCTAAGACGCGAGGAAAGGCAAGGAAAGGAAACGAGGATGCACAAATAAGAATTGAGAAGCACCCAGAGTTGTCTGCGATTCTTCCTATTGTAAAGTCATGCAGTTTGAAACCTTCTATCGTCGATCCATCGTGCAGTTTGAACACAGCAGCGACTGAATGCTGGCCAAGATAGTCATGCAGTGTGAAAAGTGACCCGACTACTTTGAAAATCTTGCAGTCTGAACTCGGCTTAACTCTAAAAAGTCACTTTAGAACTAGTATTGAAAGAACGTGGAGTCGCTTCATTGAAACACATTGAATTTTATACAGTATTAGAGAGAGAGAGAGAGAAGGCTATTACCTGTCTGATATATTGCATTACATTCATTCATTCTTCAAGTCGATGTCCATAATATTATATCCATTATAAAAGTCCGTTTGAATGTCCTCTGAGGAAAGCGATCTTTGTATAACACCACAGCGCTAAAAACAACTTCCTTTGCAAAAGTTCCTTTCAATTTAAAAGTCTCTTGTGCTTCACTGACTCATTCCTCCTGTAAAGTGTTGCCGCCATCTAATGGCGTATTAATGTAACTTTCACTCAATCCATATTACTTACTAATGGACATATTTATATAAAATAATATTTATTGAACAACAAATAAGCACAATTGTACAGTTCAGTCAAACAAAGCACTAGTTATTTACAAAAAACAAAAACAAAACAAAAAATATTTACGTTTGTATGTGGGTTTTACAAATATTTAACGAATGAAAAGGATTTTAAAGAGCTTGTGACAAAACCTCTTAACTCCATTGGATCCTCAAACTGTCAATCAAACCTCATTACATTAATCCGCCTCCCCTCGTGAATGAAGTGCGCACGCAGTTTGGACATCTCCTCTATGCAATGCCAAGGTAAATAAAGATCTGATGTTTGAAAAAAAAATTGTAAAGCGTTTTCTTTACTCAAAAAACCCTATGTTTATAAAGTTTAATGTTTTACGTATTTGAAGAGCAGAGAAGAGTCTTCGTCTGATATGTCCCGTCTAGTTGAAGCCAATATGCTATATATAATGATGTAACATAACGTCGTTTATTATTATCAAATTTAACATAGCACAATTCGACTTGCTCTGGAACAAATAATAGATTAATAAAGACCAAAGATTGCCTGTTCTATGTACTCAAATTGAATAATGTCTCATGTTTAACCACTATAAGAGCCAGCGGCAAATCCACGAAGCACTGGCCGAGATTAAGCTGTTCTCGGCAGTTACAGAAGCACTTAACGCCCGCTGACGCCCTGGAGCTCACATCTCCGAAAACGTCAAAACAAGTTGTAAAATAGGCCTGTTATTAAATATGAGTTACATATTTCAGGTCTAAACAAATACATTCTCGCCTAAAAACTATTAAAACTACAGTTTGTGGTACAACAAGTAGTATTTGTAAAAATTGCGGTTGATTTGGTCGGCCGCCATAACGGTCACTTCAAGTGGAGTGATACAAACGGTGAAAAGGTAGGAGGAGTGCTGTTAATATCGCATGGAGTGCTGTTAATATCGCTGAAATATCGCATGGCTATCAGCCAATCAGATTCGAGAACCAGACAGAACTGTTGTAAAAATATATATAAGACCCATATATGTGTTCCCAGATCAAACCCATGCCAACTTGGCCCATAAATATATCATGCAAGACCCATATATGTTTTCCCAGTTCAAACCCATGCCCACTTGGCCCATAAAAATTCTATGCAGGACCCATATGTGCATTCCCAGTTCAAACCCATGTCCACTTGGCCCATAAATATGCCATTCAAGACCCATATATGTGTTCCCAGATCAAACCCATGCCCACTTGGCCCATAAATATGCCATTCAAGACCCATATATGTGCATTCCCAGTTCAAACCCATGCCCACTTGACCCATAAATATGCCATTCAAGACCCATATATGTATTTCCAGTTCAAACCCATGCCCACTTGGCCCATAAAATTTCTATGCAGGACCCATATGTGCATTCCCAGTTCAAACCCATGTCCACTTGGCCCATAAATATGCCATTCAAGACCCATATATGTGTTCCCAGATCAAACCCATGCCCACTTGGCCCATAAATATGTCATGCAAGACCCATATATGTGTTCCCAGATCAAACCCATGCCAACTTGGCCCATAAATATATCATGCAAGACCCATATATGTTTTCCCAGTTCAAACCCATGCCCACTTGACCCATAAAAATTCTATGCAGGACCCATATGTGCATTCCCAGTTCAAACCCATGCCCACTTGACCCATAAATATGCCATTCAAGACCCATATATGTATTTCCAGTTCAAACCCATGCCCACTTGGCCCATAAAATTTCTATGCAGGACCCATATGTGCATTCCCAGTTCAAACCCATGTCCACTTGGCCCATAAATATGCCATTCAAGACCCATATATGTGTTCCCAGATCAAACCCATGCCCACTTGGCCCATAAATATGTCATGCAAGACCCATATATGTGTTCCCAGATCAAACCCATGCCAACTTGGCCCATAAATATATCATGCAAGACCCATATATGTTTTCCCAGTTCAAACCCATGCCCACTTGACCCATAAAAATTCTATGAAGGACCCATATGTGCATTCCCAGTTCAAACCCATGCCCACTTGGCCCATAAATATGCCATTCAAGACCCATATATGTGTTCCCAGATCAAACCCATGCCCACTTGGCCCATAAATATGTCATGCAAGACCCATATATGTGTTCCCAGTTCAAACCCATGCCCACTTGGCCCATAAATATGCCATTCAAGACCCATATATGTGTTCCCAGTTCAAACCCATGCCCACTTGGCCCATAAATATGCCATGCAAGACCCATATATGTGTTCCCAGATCAAACCCATGAGCATTTGGCCCATGCCTGTCCCTTATGGGGCCCATGTAATCAGCTCATATGGGCTTCCTATGTGGGACTCGTACTACAAATCTGAGAGTTTTCTTTGAGACCAGAACTGAAGGAACATCGAATTTGCCACAAAACTTGCAAATGAAGCTCAAGAAGTAGAGTTCCAGAATTTAAAATAAGACTTTATTGTACAAAGCAACAAAGGAGAACATCTGAGTTTGTCTTTGGCCAGGGCACCATTCTTCTACCCTTTTCTTATCTCACAATATTTCACAATAACCACATGACTTAACTTTCATGTAAGATTCAAAAGCTGAGTTTCACACAGTCTTTCTTCTCTCGCCTTTCTCTCTTACTGTGGAAGCCTACCAATTGATGGTCAACCCTTTATCAGAGGCAAGACATAACACTTTCCAAGGCCAATCTACTTCTTTCCAAAGGCGAGAAACCTTCATTTGACATCATTATTTTCCTCATAATAGTGGTTTTATTTTTTTTACAGCCACCTGTGGTGTCCTGAAAATACCCCTAACTTGGCAGAATACTAAGTGGGTCCCATGACTTTCTCCAATGCTCCTGACTTTTGTGACAGTTCTTACAGTCATGTAGGCCATGAGGCCTTCAAAATACATATGGCTGTTATATTACTCCAATTATTTCTACAATGGTTTTCTTAAATGACTGATAAAGCATTCCATCAATCCCCCCTTTGAGAATCTATTAATTTCCACCTTCTTTGCCCTTACCCAGAGTGCAATCTCACAAGTCCACAATGTCATCTTCTGCCTAAGGACCAATAGTGGTCCTTTTTCCATTACCAAACGGCTGCCTTGTTAAACTGCACTCCAAAAGAAGTCATAGCCAAACACCACTACCCACAATGCATGTGTGTGGAATGTCTTCATCCTTGCCCATGGTTGTCATGGTTATGTATAGTACATCAGTGATTAAACTAGTTTCAATTACTATATAATGCTGAAGAATATAAATGTTAATTCACTGGGACTCCCATGATGCCAGAGGAGCTCCAGACATTTCCGGTGTGTTGCCAGAGGTACCTCATCTACTTCAGGGTAGTCTGAAGTGTTATCTGGTGGTGCTCCGTTTTAACAGACAGCAGGTTTTTAAACCACCAGTAGAGTCTGCTATTGCTGCTAAGCACTGAGGCTGTAACGAAGCGGGACTCAGGCAGGGATCCATTTGCAAGCTTTATTAAAAGTGAGCGTGGTCGTACAGGCAGGGTTAAATGGGAACAAACAGGAACAGCAAGGGACAGGCAGAATCGTGGTCAGGATACAGGCAATGGTCAGGACAGGCAGATATCACTCACAGGTCAGGGTACAATAAACAGTCCAAAGGCAGGCAGCAGAGAATCGTAAACGATAAACAGACAGGATCGGAGACAGGCAGACCCTATAGAACACTCAGAATTGCAACACAGGTTAACAAGACTTCGCAATAATGTGTGGTGAATGAGAGTCTTTTATAGTCCGGTAAATGTGCTGCAGCTGGGTGTGGTGATAGTGATTAGTGTGGAGTGTGTGCAGGTGATTGGCAGGGAGGATTATGAGTATTGGAGTCCGGGAAGTGACAGGAATCTTGACAGAGGCACTCATCTGTCCTTTACTCCTCAGTCTCTGGTTGTCATATTAAGGCCGGAACACACCAAGCCGACGGTCGGCCGTCGGGCAGTTTTTATTTGTCGGCCGACTAAGTTTTCTCAGTGTGTTCCACACCGTCGGCTGAAGTTGGTCTTCGTCAGCTTTTTTTCAGCTGATTCGAAATGTTGAATTGGCGTCAGAGCTCATCGGTCCGTCGGGCCATCTGATAATTCTGATTGGCCGTTCAGCTACTAGCACCTGCTGGTACGGAAAGGCATTTCATCTTGCGCAGGCACAGAATGACGTGCTACTTGGCCGTCGGGTGTCGGTTTGGTGTGTCAGGGCAACTTTGGACCCAGACGCTGCCGAC
Source organism: Chanodichthys erythropterus (assembly GCF_024489055.1). Taxonomy (NCBI): domain Eukaryota; kingdom Metazoa; phylum Chordata; class Actinopteri; order Cypriniformes; family Xenocyprididae; genus Chanodichthys; species Chanodichthys erythropterus. Next base: position 34,894,456 of record NC_090228.1, on the reverse strand, counting down.
GTGAACCAACCCCGCAGTCTGCTTTCGTCACCACTAGTTTGTCAGCGCCGGCTTGGTGTGTTCCTGCCTTTACACTTAAATTTGATCTAACTATTAATCAAAATAGACTCAAGCAATAAAGTATATTTATCATTCTCTGTCTGAATCCAGCTTCTTGTGTGCTTCATATGTAAATAGGTGAATATACTGTTTGCATTTAATCATGATAATTTCATTGCATGATCGATTCATTAGCCAACACATGACTGTTTACTCATTTAACAAGACACAGTGTCTAATGTTACATCTGCTAGCATTCTGTTGCTGTACAAAACTAGGATTTGCTGCTCCGTTTGATATGTAAATACAAAACCGAAAGCCTATTTCCCTTTGAAGAGTTCAGCAAAGATAATCCCTGTATCCTCATGCAATTAGTAACTGATCTGTTACACAGTTTTAGCATCATAGTAATGTTTTGACTCAAGTGTCTGTTACACTGTTTTATTATGCCCCAGAGGACCATATCTGTGCTCCATCCCCAACCAGTAAGTCCACTTAATACAAGCCAAGTGTTCGTTCAAGTGCTTCTTGGTCGTGTTGCCTCTCAATCTCCAGATCTGACTTTTGTACCTAGTCCATGTCCTTTCAATCTGCTGTGATCTGAGAGAGAGTAGCCCAGACTTGTCAAAGCCCTATAAGGTCTTCACCCATCACCTAAAATTGTGGATCCTAGGTGAACAAAAAAAACACATTAACATAATACAGTTTTACTCTGCATCATAGGGCTGGTCATATCTATTGTAACGAGGCGGGAGACTCGATGGGATCCATGTGCAGCTTTATTAAACAGTAATTGTAGTCGTACAGGCAGGGGTCAGAGAACAGCAGATACAGTATCAAAGGCAAGACGAAATCAGAATCAGTACCAGGCAGAGGATCTGGACAGGCAGCGAGCAAGACGAGGATATCCAGTAAACAGGCAGTAGAATCACAAGGCAGGCGGCGGGCAGAACACAGAGGTAGTAAACAGTCCAGGGTCATACACAGGAATCAATACAGGGTAGAAAAACGCTCAGAAATGTCAAACTAGGCAGAACAAGACTTTGCGAATGTGTGTGTGTGTGTGTGAGTGTCTTAAATAGTCCAGGATGATATGGATCAGGTGCATGTGTAATCAGTCCAGGTGGGGGATTATGGGTGATGTAGTCCAGTAAATGTTAATACTCCGGTGAGGGTGCCCTCAGGTGGCGATCGGAGGAAGTCACAGAGACCGTATTCATGACATCTATAGACAACAGCTCAGAGCAGCAGAATTTTTCTTTCTTTTTGGCTGTAGCCACTGGCATGGCAATGATGTACATGGTGTGTCACTCCGCATCCTCACTCCAGACATAACTAAATACATCAGCGCTGCTACATGTGAACATGTCTCTCCAAGTCCTGCCATACATGTACAATGGCCTGTCATATCTTTCTCTGAATTCTCTGCAGCTATCCAAGGTTTCATTTCAAATTTGCATTTATCATTCATTCTCTGACTGTGTTTTACCTTCACAAACATTAGTAAGTGGAAGAAGTGTTAGCTACAAACAAACTAGGACTAGTTAGTTTATGGTTGACCAAATAAAATAAAGATATTTGTACTTACCTGTCCACATACAATCAGAATGTTTATTGGTGTTCTTGTCACTTTAATTTCTCCAACAAATTCACCTTGAAGTAGGACCGAGCGTCAAGGTTTTTTGTGCCTTCAGGCTTTGCTTAGTGTATTTCCCCACTGTCAAAAATAGGTTCATATAAATGTCAGGAAACCGATTTCTGACCACATGCCAGTGTCCATGGACCACAGGTTTTTGGGCAAGTTGTAAGCATCTCTGTCAAATCCAACTGGATTTAATTTAAGCTGATAATCATTAGTTATACTAGCGTTTTCACAGCTTCCCCTATTAAACCCTGCCATTTTGCTGGATGTTTTAAAAAAAATGGCCTGGACATTTCCCCAACATATGATATAACGATATCCGTTGTGCTGAACTCATTTCAAAGATTGCCGCAGATTTATTCACAAGATATAGAGGCAAATAAGGAGAAAGAGTTCAACTACATATCAGTCATGATTGATGGTGCAACAAATTCTTCTGTGACAGAAATTGAAGCTATACATGATGGGCTGCCAGAAAATCATCTTGTCTTGATCACAGGGCTGTCACATGCTCATGCCGATGGTGTGACTGACTGCATTCAATCCTCAATGTCATGGATTAGATGACTGGAAGCAAAAGCTTGTTGGATTTTGTGCTGATGGTGCAAATGTGAACATGGGCCAAACAGCTGGTGTTGTTGAAAAACGTCTCGGTTACGTATGTAACCCTCGTTCCCTGAAGGAGGGAACGGAGACGTACGTCAGTAGTGACCGACGAATTGGGATATCGCTTAGAGAGCCCTATCATCTTCGTGTAAACTAAAACAAGCCAATGGAATTGGCGTGCGATATTTGCATAATGCGCACCGCCCCCGACAGGTGTATATAAATAGGAAGCAGATGCAATCGCACTCTGTTTTTCGCTGAGGAGACAACTGGTGTCCGCACTACAGCGAGGGTACAGAAACTGTGGCGACGGGACGTACGTCTCCGTTCCCTCCTTCAGGGAACGAGGGTTACATACGTAACCGAGACGTTCCCTTTCAGTCGGTCACGTTCGACGTACGTCAGTAGTGACCGACGAATTGGGATCCCAACTAAAGCGCCACAGTTACGAAACCCCTTCCAGTGCCCAGCACAAGCTCAGCCGCCCATAGCACCGGCTGGCGGTGAAGGGGGCGAGCTTACACCGAGAGAGTCTACTGCTGTCTAACCACTACCCACTAAGTAAACTAGACACACTGGGGAAGCGAACCCGTAAGGGACGCTGCGGAAACCACTACCTACCCAATGGGGGAGGAGTTTACGTGGGAATGCACATATGGACTGGCCCGGAGGGGCAGTACGCATATGGAGTCCCTGGGATGGCTCCACCTGGTTAGGGGGAGACTCATCTGACAGGTGACAGCAGAGCTGGCTCTGCTAAGGGAAAGACACGGACTCGGCCCGTAGGGAGTTTTAAACCGTGGAAAATACACATATGGGACCGCTCACGTAGAGGGGTCACGACATATGGGCCCCAGCCAACAGACAGCGTCAGCGACGGATGTAGGCCTGGCATCAGACACTCCGCAATGTCCGAGCCGAAGGGGGAGGCGGAGGAACTCGACAGGGTTCACCAAGCGGGGAACACGACTGGAGTGAAAGTATGCACGTATCCGGCCAGTGGCGGGAATGGCATTGCAAGCCGACACTTAGAGTGGGTACAACACGTCTACCGACTAGTGGATGCGAGTACACGCGAGGATACCGGCTCTACACGTAGGCTATAAAACCTAGCGAACGTGTTAGGTGTCGCCCAGCCCGCAGCTCTACAGATATCTGTCAGCGAGGCGCCATGAGCCAGCGCCCAGGAAGAGGCCACCCCTCTGGTGGAGTGGGCTCTCAACCCGAGCGGGCAAGGCACGCCCTGGGATTCATACGCCAAGGCGATGGCATCCACTATCCAGTGGGCCATCCTCTGCTTGGAGACAGCCTTTCCCTTCTGCTGGCCTCCGTAACAGATGAAGAGCTGATCTGAGGTCCTGAAGCTTCGCGTTCTGTCCACGTAAACGCGCAGAGCGCGGACGGGACAGAGCAAAGCTAGGGCTGGGTCTGCCTCCTCCGAGAGCAGCGCTTGCAGGTTCACTACCTGATCTCTGAAGGGAGTGGTAGGAACCTTGGGCACGTATCCAGGCCGGGGTCTCAGGATGACGTGAGAAGCACCGGGCCCGAATTCTAGGCACGTTTCGTCGACCGAAAATGCATGCAGATCCCCTACCCTCTTCAGGGAAGCCAATGCAACCAGAAGAACCGTCTTAAGAGACATTAGTTTCAGGTCGACTGATTGCAAAGGTTCGAAGGGATGACCCCGGAGAGCTGTGAGAACCAGGGTCAAATCCCAAGAGGGTACGGAGGAAGGGCGAGGAGGATTCAGTCTCCTGGCCCCCCTCAGGAATCTGACGATCAGATCGTGTTTCCCCAGGGACTTACCCTCAACTGCATGGTGATGTGCGGCAATGGCGGCAACATACACCTTGAGGGTGGAGGGAGACAGCCTTCGCTCCAACCCATCTTGCAGAAAGGAAAGCACGGATCCGACCGAACATGATCGGGGGTCCTCTCGGCGAGAGGCGCACCATTCGACGAACAGGTTCCACTTCAGCGCGTAGAGATTCCTAGTGGAAGGAGCTCTAGCGGAAGTGATGGTGTCTACGACCGCTTGCGGGAGATCACTCAGAACCTCCGCATCCCGTCCAGGGACCACACGTGGAGGTTCCACAGATCGGGACGCGGGTGCCACAGGGTGCCCCGTCTCTGAGTCAGGGGTCCTTCCTCAGAGGAATCGGCCAGGGAGGTGCTGTCACGAGGAGAATGAGGTCTGAGAATCAGGTCCGAGTGGGCCAGTACGGAGCCACTAACAGAACCTGCTCCCCGTCCTCCCTGACCTTGCACATGAGTTGTGCGAGAAGGCTCACTGGGGGAAACGCATGTTTGCGCAGACCCGGGGGCCAGCTGTGTGCCAGGGCATCCGTGCCGAGCGTGCCGCCGGTCAGGGAATAAAACCACTGGCGGAGGGCAGTTTCCGGGGAGGCAAGCAGGACTACCTGGGCCTCGCCGAAACGCTGCCAAATCAGCTGGACCGCCTGGGGGTGGAGCCGCCACTCGCCCGCAAGTAGATGCTGCCGTGACAGCTCGTCGGCTGCACGGTTGAGCACACCTGAGACACGAGTGGCCCGAAGGGACCTCAGATCCTTCTGACTCCACAACAAGAGATGGCGGGCGAGTTGCAACATGCGACGGAAGCGTAGACCACCTTGACGGTAGGTGTACGCAACGGCCGCAATGCTTAGTGAGCGGACTAGAACGTGCTTGCCTGACAACAGCTCCTTGAAGCGGGCCAGCGCAAGACGAACCGCTAGCAACTCGAGGCAATTGGTATGCCAATGCAGCTGAGGCCCCGTCCAAAGACCTGTCACTGCATGCCCGTTGTACGTGGCCCCCCATCCCGTGGCAGAGACATCTGTGGAGACCACAGCGTGCCTGGACACTCGTTCGAGGGGTACTCCGGCCCACAGGAACGAAGGGTCCAACCACCGGATAAGGGTGCGACGGCAGCTCGGTGTCACGGGGACACGGAGCGTGCCGCACTGCCACGCCCATCTCGGGACCCAGCCGCGGAGCCAGTGTTGAAGCGGTCTCATATGAAGCAATCCGAGCGGCGTTACCGCGGCTGCAGATGCCATATGCCCCAGGAGCCTCTGAAAATCTTTCAGTGGAGCCGCTGTCCTGCACTTGAGCGAGCTCAGGCAGTTCAACACCGACTGGACGCTCACCTCGGTGAGACGCGCAGTCCGTGCGACCGAGTCTAGCTCGAGACCGAAACAAGAGATCCTCTACCCGGGGGCGAGTTTGCTCTTGTCCCAGTTGACCTGAAGACCCAACCGGTTGGGAGCAACAACCATGTCGGGTAGGACTTTGTACTGACATGCCCGACCCTCGAACGCAGACCGACCTAGGAAGGGTCTGTGTCGAGGCAGAATCGAGACATGAAAGTATGCGTCCTTCAGGTCTTTTGCTGCAAACCAATCCTGGGGACGGTCCAGGATTGGCCGTAGCCCACCGCCCTCTTACGGTACAATGAAGTAGGGGCTGTAAAACCCCGACTTCATATCGGCTGGAGGGACCGGCTTGATTGTGCCCTTCGCCAGGAGGACAGCAATCTCCACCCGGAGAACAGGAGCACTGTCCAACGACACCGGAGTGAAGTGGACAGCCCTGAAGACCGGGGGACGCCGGGCGAACTGAATCGCATAGCCGAGTCTGATAGTACGAATGAGCCAACTGGACAGGCTGGGGAGCGTGCTCCATGCTTCCAGACACTGAGCCAGCAGGACCAAAGGCACCACAGACGCACCGGGGGTGGGGCAGCAAGGCAGAGAGGGACCCGACCCGGACAGCTTGGGGGCGGCCCGGAGTGGGGTCAGACTCTGCGAGGCAGCAGTGTGCATGGGAGACGGCGCACGGGACGCGGTCTGCACCATCACACTGCCACCTGCTGGCGAATGGGGAGGGAGCTGACAGCAGCGAGGCGGAGCCTGGCACACTGGCAGACACCCCCTGTTGTGACCTGGAGTTTGAGGAAACTGCTCCTTTTGTGGCAAAGTGGGTACCGCTGGACTCCGGAGAGCCAGCGGCGGTAGATGGACAGCCGCCACAAAATCCCCCCGGCCCTCCTCCGGGGGTGGGAGAGCAGATGGAATACTCTCCCAAAGGGCAGGAACCTTCCGCTCCAGGTCGCCCGTCTCAGGGCCGAGTTTTCCCCGACCGCTTGCCACCTGGCTGGCAGAGACGGGCTGGGCACCACGTCCGCGCCCGGCACCCTGCTGTTTGGCTGGTGTAGGTTGCTGCTTTGCCAACTTAGCAGGGGCGGAGGAAGACGCAGGCGGGCGCCCTCGGCGACGAGCGGGCTGAGGCTGAGCCACGGGCGGCTGGGTGGAGGCAGCAGCGGACCGCCGTGGCATGACATGTCTGATAGCCTCAGCCTGCTTCTGTGCAGCGGAGGACTGTTGGGCACAGCTCTCCACCGCGTCGCCGAAAAGGCCGACCGGAGACACGGGGGAATCCAGGAACCGATGTTTGTCGGTCTCCCTCATGTCTGCCAAGGTCAGCCAGAGGTGGCGTTGCTGGGCTACTAGAGTAGACATCGCCTGGCCAACAGAACGCGCTGTCACTTTCGTTGCCCGGAGGGCAAGGTCAGTGGCAGCGCGCAGCTCCCCAAGCAGCTGTTGGTCAGGACCTTCCTGGGGCATCTGCGACAGCGCTTTTGCCTGATAGACCTGCAAAAGGGCCACCGCGTGCAGGGCAGAGGCAGCCTGCCCACAGGCACTGTAAGCTTTCTCAGTCAGACCGGCTGAGAATTCACAGGCCTGGGACGGGAGACGCGGCTCACCGCGCCAGCCAGCGGCCGTTGGACACAACTGCGTCGCAACAGACCGCTCGACTGGCGGGATCTTCGCGTACCCCCTGGCTAGCCCGCCGTCCAGGGAGGTGAAGGCGGACGAGGGACCAGGCCCTGTACGAGCCCCAAGCGGAGCTTGCCAAGACCTGGTCACCTCATCGTGTACTTCCGGGAAGAAAGGCATTGGGGGGGGACGCTGGATTTGACCAGCGTGACCCCCCGCCAAGTACCAATCGTCCAACTGAGATGGGCCGGGACAGGGTGGAGGGTTCCACTCAAGCCCGACGCACAAGGCGGCCCGGGAGAGCACAGCCGTAAGCTCGGGATCCGACTCGGGCAACGCTACCGTCCCGGGCGGCAGCGCGTCCGAATCCTCCCCGAGGACTCAGGCTCACCTTCCGATGCAGCGATCGACATCTGATCCGCCGCCGGCACACCAAAGGTAACGGCTGGACAGTCCGTAGAGGGCCCAGCGGAAACCAACGGTGGCACGATGGGTTGCGGTGCTGATGAGGCGGCAGGGGCCCGAGGAGCGTTTCCGCTCGGCGGGGAAGCCCTGACCGTAATCCTCCGGTCACCCTTCCTATACAGCGCCGTACCGTCATTCCGGTTCCCGGGGCCGGAAAAAACGGTCGTACGCGGCATAGGAGAGGGGACCCCCGCTTCCTGAGACTTCAGGAAGGAGAGTCTCGACCTCAGCATCGCGATAGTCATGTTCCCGCAATGGGAACATGAACCATCCACAAAAGCTGCTTCAGCGTGCAGAATGCCCAAACACGAGATGCAACGATTGTGCCCATCAGCAGGGACCAGGGAACGACCGCACCCATTAACGCACAGACGAAATGACATACTGTCAGGGTTCGTCTGTTAAGCTCTTTTAGAAGGGGAAGTCAACTCACTCGTGCTGAAGCACCCAGGGAGCGACGCGATGTGTCAGGTACACCACTCCCTGACACACCGAGGAACCGGCCCAAATCGCTACACACGCACACGCTCTTTGTGTTGCTGTGAAAACAGCAGTTTTCGAGCTTATAGCTCAGCTCCTCGGAGACTCGCGACCTCGCTGAACGTGCCCTTTCACCAGCACTGAAAGCTCGCTGTAAATCCTCTTCTGAGGCAATGTTTTAGAATAAAACAACGAAGAAAGGAGTCTTCTAAAACAGGACACCAGTGAATGGCTCCGAAGCGAAAGACAGAGTGCGATTGCATCTGCTTCCTATTTATATACACCTGTCGGGGGCGGTGCGCATTATGCAAATATCGCACGCCAATTCCATTGGCTTGTTTTAGTTTACACGAAGATGATAGGGCTCTCTAAGCGATATCCCAATTCGTCGGTCACTACTGACGTACGTCGAACGTGACCGACTGAAAGGGAACTGAGAGTGGACAATCTGAAACTGATTCACATTTACTGTATGGCTCTGGACCTGGCACTTCTTGGGGTTTTGAAAGAGGTGAGCTTAGTGGTTTGTATAAATGACAACTTGAACTTGATTTGGAAAACCTAGCATTTCAGCCCAAAGAGCCACAGAGAACTTGAGATAGTTTGTGAAGAACCTGAATATAGGTTCTACAAACCAAAGCCAGTGAAGGAACCATGTTGGGTGCCTTATTTAGACAGGACATTGAAGGTCTTACTGAGAGGAAAAGATTATCTTGTGAGCCAAGCTGGGCAGTATACAGTTGTTTCCATTCACATTGAGAATTTAGCCCAAACCAGTCACAATTGCTTGCAGAGGGGAAAAGGCTTTCAAAACCTTGAAGCATCTGCAATTTGTTGCATTGCTGTTCAACATGACCACAGAGAACATATCGGTTATATTTTAGGTATGTCATTTTTGTAATAATTAGTGTTAGACCTGTTGTATTTAAAACTATAGTGAGGTTGTGGCAAATCCAGCTTCTTTACCGCCACAATCAAAGCTTCAATAACCTAAACACCTGTCTTAGGTACAAAAGCAAAGTGTGTATTTGACAAATGATGCCAACATGGCCATATTTCCTGATCTGATGGCAAGTAAAGCTGCTATGACCTCATCATGATATCATGTCACTATAAGATTACAGTAAAACACAGGTCAGTGAGTCTTAGACCTTTTTAAAGATGTATAGTTTATGTTAATTACATAAACTAGGTTAATGCAGGAACACACTAAGCCGACGCCGACGAACTAGTGGCAACGAAAGCAAACTGCGGGCTTGGCTCATGTCATCCAAAGTTGCCCTGCCACAACAAACCAACACTTGACAGCCGTCGGCCAAGTAGCACGTCCGTTCGCCTTCGTAAGATGAAATGCCTTTCCGAAACAGCAGGTGGCAGTATCTGAACAGCCAATCAGAATGATCAGATGGCCTGATGGACTGACGAGCTCAGACGCCGATTCCACATGTTGAATCAGCCGAAAAAAAGCGAGAAGAAAAATTAGTGTGTTCCTGCCTTTAAACCCAAGAAAATGCAAAACCTTTTGTAAATAATAGTGAAAAATCTACTTTGAAAACTGTTGGCTTGACAGTGCATGCTGGAAGGCCAAGAGAGCATTACAATAGTCCAGTCTGGATAGAACAAGAGCTTGGACAAGAATTTGTGTGGAATGCTCCGATAGGAAGGGTCTAATCTTCCTAACTGTATGAGGCAAATCTGCAGGACCGGGTTGTTGTTGCGATATGATCTGTGAAGCATAAACAATCATCCATTACCACTCTAAGGTTCCTGGCTCTCCTGGAAGGAGTTAAGGAGTTATGGTTGACAACCCTTTGGTTTGCTTTAAATTAGACCTATTCGCATTCTTTACTATGGTATAGTAGAAAAACACTGTAGGACAGATACCTTTTTGCTTCCAATTATACCGTTTGTGCTTGGTATTAGACTTGGGTGCGTCAAGTTTATTTGTATAGCGCATTTTAGTTTTGCTTCCCTGGCAGCCCAAAATCAAACATAGCCTAAATGTCTTGCCCCTGCGGAAGATAAAACTCGGTCTTCAGACCTTTTACAACAAGTGTCAGTTGCTTTGGAACATCAGGAGAAAACATGAAGATATTAGAAAAGAGATGGTCTCTTCCTGATCGTGTCCTACTTCCCTCTCAAAGCCCTACATGGACAAAGGCATCCAGAGATCGCTGCAGCTGAATAACATGCAGAGTGATGTTTTGACACATGATTGTGATGATGTATAGTTTATCTGTGTTCTTTAAGCCATCTCAGGTATTTTCATAGGGATAATGTATAGTTATTAAGCAATGCTAATCAACACAGCCTTCACCACAGTACAGAATACTATAAAATAATATATTTTTGTCTCATTCTGTGATAAAAACCACATCATATCACAGATGGTTATTTCAAACACTTGTGGGAGATTTTCCCCCACGCATCTGACTTAAGTTTACCTGGGGCGTCTCCTACTCGAGACCCGAGCATCTACTGACGACACTCCAGCACTGCGTCTACAAGTCGACAACTGGCATTGAGTCAGTCAACGTCTTGACCCTTCTGAGACAAACTTCTGACAATGCCTCAGAATATTCTTTAATCACAGAGAATCCCACCAGAAAAAGAATACAACAGTTTTTATAGGATAGGAGCATGGCAAAGCATTCTACAATATGATTGGTTCTTTATATGTCAAACCCTTCTGTTACTAGGTAAAGCAAGATTTGCCCAAATCATCTGTTTTTAGTTGTTTGTTACTCAGAATCTCATGGGCCTATTATAGATAGTTGTCTAGTTTCATTTCCCCTTTACTTATATTTGGACATGATTCAAACACATAGATTTAGGCCCAAGTTTTGAGGACATTTAGGTTCCAAAAGTATATAAAGATAATTCCTGCAAGGAACTCTCTCTATTTTCATTTGTGTGACATTTCTTCATTTTTTTTTTTTTTTTCCAAAAGATGGGGTGGTCTGGGGAAATTTTTAACTTCTCCAGTCAGTGAGAACTTCATGGTCACTTTATTTAAGTTAAAGATTATGCCATCAACCTAAATAGGAAATTGTGGCCTACTGAAACTTAATGTGAAAAACTAAATTTAAACATTGTGAAATAGAGAAAAAAAGCTCTCACATATCAACACGGTTAAAGATGTATGCATTTTTACACACCAGCTCTCACATCACTGCACATGTCATTGTACTAATACACCTGTTCAGAAGAGTTTGTTTTGTCTCATTTGTGGACTGAAACCGTTGAAGATCATGTTTCACACGATTTGGTTCTGTTTGTGCTTGTGTGTTTCTCTGGTTGGTGAGTTTGAAATGTTTTCTGACTTCAGTTCTTTTTGCTACAGATTTAGTGTTGTTTTCCTCTAAATGTCCTTTATGTAACAACACTGAAGCTCAGATACCAGCAGTATTAGTTTTCGTTGGAGACATTCTCACCTGAAGGAACACTGCTTTCTGTGTGTGATTTTGTGTGGAGCTCAAATGAGCTTCAGTTCAGTTTTATTCAAAATCGGCACAAAGACAGAATTACTTTTAACCTTCTACTTTAGTAAAACAACATTATTTAAACGTCTAACTCTGTGTCTGTTTGTTCTTCAGGTGTGTTTGGTGTTACAGATGAGATGAATTCAGTGTCAGTGATGCAGGGGGACTCGGTCACTTTACACACTGATATAGAAATGAGGAGTTATGATCTGATCCTCTGGATGTTTGGACCTGAAAACACTTTAATAGTTGAAATCAATGTAACAGACAGCAGAGTGAACGTAAATGATGATTATGATGTGAGATTCAGAGGCAGAACGCATGTGGATCATCACACTGGATGTCTGACCATCACAAACACCAGAACTGAACATGCTGGACGTTATGAACTACAGATTTACGGCATGAAGAAGTTTTTCATTCTCATTGTCTATGGTCAGTTAATCACAGTTTTATCAGTTTCATATTTTATTTCCCCACAAATGTTAATCCACACATCATATTTCTTCTGTTGTGAGTGTTTTGGGATATTATTCTTTTCTAATTTAATCTCAAATGGTTTACTTTAGTGAATTTAGTATTTACTATCATAAGAGCATTTGAAGGCCTTACTCTGTGTCTGTTTGTTCTTCAGGTGGGATTGGTGATAAAGATGAGGTGAAGTCACTGTCAGTTATGGAGGGAGACTCTGTCACTTTAAACACTGATAGAGAAATGAGAAATAATCTGATTCTCTGGAGGTTTGGAAACTATTTAATAGCTGAAATCAATAAAACAGGAGACAGCAACACTGTCTATGATGATGTTCTTGATGGGCGATTCAGAGACAGACTACAGGTGGATCATGAAACTGGATCTCTGGCCATCACAAACACCAGACCTGAACACACTGGATTGTATCAACTAAAGACCAATCATATGAGGAAGTTTTTCATGCTCAGTGTCTACGGTGAGTTTAACATCGGTTTTACCTCTTTTATTGCTTTATTACTTGTTTTAAATGTAATTTCCAAGTTTCAGATTTGAGGCTCTATTTTGATCAGTCTTGGTTATTCTGAATGTTTTTTCCACAGTCTGTAAAAACACTGTCGTCTTCTTCTCTACCTAGGTAACATATTTTTGTCCTAAGAACATTTTCCAAACAATTTGTTTTTGTTATGGAAACATTAAAAAACATCAAGTTTTCAACTTCTAGGAACGTTGATTTGTAACATTCCAAGAACATAATATGTCCAGTTTCCTTAATGTCAATATAACATCATTTAAAAGTTAGTACAATGTTTCTGAAACATTATTTTAAACATCCAAATACCTGCTGTTAACAAGCAGAATGACTGAATAATAGAGAAACAAAATCAGGAACTACAACTGTTTCCAGCCACAGCTTTAGATGAAATCAACTCAAGTGTATGGTGACAATCAAAAAAAAACTATTCAAATATAAATAGAATTCAGTTGTATAATTTATTCATGTCGCAATGCATGCTGGGAGTCATGAATGAGCTTTGCTGGTACTCATCCTGCACTGCAGCAGTAGTTAATAACTTCCTGCTCATAATTTCCAGAACATCCAATTGTCACATTAATATTGCATGGTCAGTAACACAATATTTAAACAAATTAATAACAAAGCACACTTCTGATCAGTAATTACACTTCAGATGTAAACACTGAATCAGACCACTTAATGATGACATTAACAGCATCATCTGATGTTTTTCTGCTGCAGTAAGTGTTTTATGAACACACTGTTAAAGCAGCCAGATAAAAAACTAGCAGAACAATCAAGGATCAAGAGCCCAACTATATGAAACACTGATCACCATAATTGTGACACATTTGTTCCTCTTTCCTTCAGTATGTCATCACTAATGGTCAATCATGACTTAATTATCTAATAATCTCCAACACTGCTTCAGTTTAACACAGCAGTATCCATGAAACACATAGGATTTTGTTATGTAGCATCCAAACTTAAGCCATTTTAAGACAGAAAATTAGTGATCCTCAATATTGTGAAGGACATTCGAAGAATTTTTTTCAAAGAATGTTTTCTGACAACATTATGAGAACATTCATTGAAAACTAATGACAATATGTAGTTATTTCATGAACATAGTGTTAGAATTAGGAACTTTCAAAACATTCATAAGCTTTACATGAATTTAAGAGGAAAGTTTGAAACAATAACTATGGGACAGGCTACAAAACTTTCCCACTATCCAAGGATGTTCTTTTAAGAAAGCACAAACCTTATTCATTTCAAGTTAGTTGTCATTCTAAATGTTTAAAAGATGTTCCAAGAATGTTGTTCTAAGAACCGAGATACGAGACCGGTGTCTAGCGCAGGTGATGCTCTTTAGCAATCACACCACCAGCCTCGTGCTGTTCCCTCACGGCTCTTGCCCCGCCCTGCTTGTCACAGAGGACATTTAAAAAACCTTCTTTAATGTATAAATATCATTTTTGTGAAGACCAGATAACACTGAACAAACACTCTATTAATGTTTCTAGAAGAACGTTTGTTCATAACTTTGAACCTTGCCTGAACGTTAGCCAATGTTATGAGAACATTCCCTGTTAGCTGGGTAATTGAATCATCTACTACTCGTCTACATTATCTTAATTTATCCTCATGTTATTTTTATTCTTTCATGTTTTCCAGCTCCTCTGCCTGTTCCGCTCATCTTCGGTCACTGTCCTCAAACTCCTTCATCGTCATCAATGTCCAAATATTCATTGCTGTTCTCAGTGTTGAATGTGAGTCATGTGACGCTCTCCTGGTACAAAGGAAACAGTTTATTGTCCAGCACCAGTGTGTCTGATTTCAGCACAAGGCTCTCCCTACCTCTGGAGGTGGAATATCAGGATAAAAACACCTACAGATGTATGCTGAACAATTCATTCACTGATCAGACTCAACATCTGGACATCACTCACCTCTGTTCAGGTATGTTACAGCTGATGTTAGTTGACGTCAGCAGTTATATTAGCATTCATTCACTGAGCTGATCTCAGTTTTATGCTTTTACTCATTAGACTCTGTCCGCGGTTATGATGCTGTTGAAGCTGTGATCTGATTGGTCGTCACTGTGCTGGTGGGCGTGGCTGCCGTTGCTGCTTCTGTTGTGCTGGTTTATGACATCAGATCCAGAAGAGCTGAACTGGATCAAGCGCAAATTCCCACAACAGGAACCTAAATGATGATGTAATTTCTTCTTTTTTTAATCATTGATGAATCTTCACTTATTTAGAATGGCTTTATATATTCTTCTGCTGGTGTCAATGTGGCTTTATCAGCAGCTCAGAAGATGATTTGAGTATGAACAGCAACACATTCTCACATTAATGTTTGTCAATTAGTGTTTGTCATGATAAATACTGATGATTACCAAATGATTGCTTTGCTCACACTGTAGATTAGATAGTATAACATGTTTTTCTTTTTAATCTTTCTCCCCACAATCAAATCTCATTTGTTGACCACTGCTACCTCTTTGCCATTTGTATCTGCTTGCCCTGATCAATAAGATTCTCACTCTGAGTCTCAACTTTTTATTACATTATGTTGAGCGCCCCCTTGAGGAATACATTTGTAAATCCCTTTTAGGGCCTGGTTACACCTGTGTCCTCTGAAATGCTTTAGAGACTAATTTAAATCTGATAACTCAAACCACTTCAGGAGGTGTTGTGAGACACATTCCAGATGAAACAGGTGCTTGTACCATGAAGCTGGTTTAGGTGGATAGCCAGCTATCTTTCAGTTTAGTTTGCGCTAATCCTGGGAAAATGCTTGCTCATGTTTAGATAAAGCCCCAAACAACTACACTTGTTGTATTCTACTCTTTAAGGCCTTTCAAATGACATGATGATATGAACTGTATGATGTTTTTGAGATTAAAGTACATACTACAAAATAAGTATTTCATAATTTATGTAAAAAACTATTTATCAGCAAATAACTCAGCACTACTTAGGAGTTAATCAAAGTGGCCACATTCATTGTAAAGTTCAGACTTTTAAGCTAAGCTTTCAAATGACCTCTTTTTTGTTGATCAAGGCAGTAGTAAATGAAAAATATGATTATTCATTTTTCATAGCTCGGTGGCGCCAGCGGTACACTCAGGTTTAGAGAGAAGACTCAGCAATCCTTAAGAGATGATCAAATGGTTTGATGCATTAACACTAGAACCGCTACAGGGTAAAATTTACCCGCCGCTGTTTTCAAATCTACATATCAGATTTTCAATAAAATATCCAAGTCTCCCAGTCATTGACTTTCACTAAAATTTTGTATTTACAATCCCCAGTTAAAAAGCATGGTGAATTAATTTGGCTCATTATTGTCTATTTAGGGTATTTCAGTAATTTAAATAACATAGGTTATCTTAAAGGGTTAGTTCACCCAAACTGAAAATTCTGTCATTTATTACTCACCCTCATGTAATTCCTAAAGATCCTTCATTCATCTTCAGAACACAAATTAAGATATGATGAAATCCCATGGCTCAATGAGGCCTACATTGACAGCAAGATAATTTACACTTTCAGTGTCCAGGAAGCTACTAAAAACATATTTAAAACAGTTCATGTGACTACAGTGGTTCAACCTTAATGATACGAAGTGACAAGAATACTTTTTATGCAACTAAATAAAGTTTTATAAACTAAATAATGATTTTATTCAACAATATCTAGTGATGAGCGATTTTGAAACACTGCTTCATAAATCTTTTGTTTCGAATCAGTGGTTCAGAGTGTGTATCAAACTGCCAAAGTCACGTGAACTATTGAAGTTTCAATGCACTTATGATGTAATGAAGCCTTGTTTACTGAAATCATGTGACTTTGGCACTCTGAACCACTGATTCGAAACAAAAGATTTGTAAAACTTCAAATTTGAAAGTGTATAATAACTTGCGTGAATACAGGCCTCACTAAGCCATCGGATTCTATCAAAAATATCTTAATTTGTGTTCTGAAGATGAACGAAGGTCTTACAGGTGAGTAATTAATGACAGAACTTTCATTTTTGGGTGAACTAACCTTTTAATATGTGATTAATGACATATTATTATAACATTACACTGCCCAAATATGCATTTATTTCCTATAATCCACAGACTTCGGGTTTAAAGGGTTAATGTTATTTTTAGTGATCTCCGATTGGCGAAGTCGGACATCATTAGTGAAACCATCATCTAACAAAGAAGGCTATACTAAACATGTGACAGGCAGTGCATGTGACAATAACAGAAGACTTACCACTTAGCACTGATAACAATTTAACAGGCTAGCGAAATGCTAACGTGTTATGCTAGCGATAGTGTTTATAGTGATAGTGATAATATTTTCATTAAAAACAGCAATGTCAGATTAATGTGATATATTAGGCATTATTAGACAATATCAGATATATAGTGGTAATTAAATTGTATTTATTAATATAAACAACAAGGAATGATAGTAAATAGAGATTCAAAACAAAGTTATTGCTTTTTTTGCAATTACATAACAGTCACATATTATGGTTGGCTAAGAAATAGTTAATTAAAAGCATATAAAGGCAAGTGAATAAAATCATGAATATGTTGCAAAAAAAAAAAAAGTCCAGAAAATAACTCTTTGGGACTAAAACTGAAGAAAATATCTTCTGGTTTTATTCTAAAAGATCTCTTGCTACTGACAAGTGAAAGCTGTATTCATGTGAGAATCTGTGATGATATCTGCTGCCCTGTCTCATGAATCTTCTGCTTGTGTGTTCACGTTGTGCTCTGAATCATTCTCATTTCTGATTGTCCCGTTTCTTTCCTAAAAGCATCAAATCATCATCCTCTTCACTCTCTTAATGTTTGCATATCAAATCTACAATGATGATCATAAATCTCACCTGACATGTCTCATGTAGATGTGAAAACCTCCTAACAGACCCAACAGAACCAGCAGCTAAAAACACCAGATCAGCGCAAACACCACAGACACTGAAGACAACGAAGTCGCTGAAGATGCTGAAGTCACTGAAGACTCCGAAGACACTGGAGACACTGAAGTCGCTGAAGACACTGAAGTCGCTGAAGACACTGAAGTCGCTGAAGACACTGAAGTCAATGAAGACACTGAAGACACTAAAGTCGCTGAAGTCAATGAAGACACTGGAGACACTAAATTCGCTGAAGACACTGAAGTCAATGAAGACACTGAAGACACTAAAGTCGCTGAAGACACTGGAGACACTAAATTCGCTGAAGACACTGAAGTCAATGAAGACACTGAAGACACTAAAGTCGCTGAAGACACTGGAGACACTCAATTCGCTGAAGATACTGAAGTCAATGAAGACACTGAAGGCTCCGAAGACACTGAATATGTCAAAGACACTGAAATCACTGAAAAAAAAAATCAATCAATGTTGAGTTGATATCTGTAGATAAACAGAAATAATCTCACCAGGACAGCGTTTCACACTAATGGTCTTCTGTACTTGACTGATGTGGTTCTTCACACTGCAGGTGATGTTTCCATCAGTTCCCTCGTCGAGGACAATGGAGCTGTTTGCATCCATCAGTGGATCTCCATTCAGAGTCCAGTTGTAGAGGAGCTGATCCCCATCAGAGGAGCAGGACACCCTCATCACCCCACTGGAGAAGCAGCTGATTGACACTTCTACTGAGCCAATAGGAGCTAAAGGGTGAGACACATGACAAACACAAGAGAATGATGTTCTTCCACACTACTCACACTATTACTGAGGTCTGTTGCATGAAGCTAGCTCAACAAACTCTGAGTTTCAGAGTAAGTTTGGAGTTGAAATCAAACCTGTTTTAGATCAGGGGTCTACACCATGAAGATAGTTTAGTGGACAGTCAGGTATGTTTAATTTTAGTTTGCGCCACAGGTGCGTGCACAGGATTATGCACCCAGAGGCTTTTTTGTAGGAATTGGGCTGTTACATCTATCTACCAAATGTTATGCTTGTCCGTGAAAAGTAGCGCAAAGAGCGTTTAATTGAAATTTTGTAGGTGGCGCTATTGAGTCATTTTACCACACCTACTTCTGAAACCCGTATCAGGTGCAAATTTTCACCACTTCTGATGCATGTGCAAAGTTTCAAAAATAATCCACCTTCATGAGCCTAAAAAAACAGAGTTTGCTTAAACTAATCTTGTTGCCTGGCAAGCCAGACTGATACATCTTCTACAAGATATATCAGTCTGGTCAGTCCGCCCTCCGTCGCGATTCAAGTCAACTCCAAACCGTACCGTGCAATCAGATTCATTTATTTCAGTGACGAAAACAGCGTCACTCTAGTGCGGCGAAAGTCCCTTCAATATCAACAAAGATTGCGCACGGGAGACCCGAGAATTTGTTCTATTCAGCCGTGAATTCAGTTTTAAATTACCAAAAACACATTAATTATTTACTTTTTGCTGTTGACTCTTGTCGCTTTGCTAACATCATATCCGCCCTTCTCTGATTGGTTTACTCCGCTTCCTGTTTGCTCGGATTTGCTCCGCCCTACAAATCAAATTGATTCAATGGCCGACCAGACTCATCTGCTGGTACAGTGGTCAGGCTGGATTTTCCAGGCAACTAATCTTGAACTTAACTGAGTAGAAACTGAACCTACTTCATGCGACAGGCCACAGGAGTATGTATTGTGTTTACTGTGTGCTACATGAATAAAAACTTACACAGAGATTCAACTGATTCATTTGCATCTCTGGAGTACATGACATTGTAATGAGTATGATGAGAGAGTTTCTGTACCTTCAACATTGATCTGAAGACCAATTGTCAATCCCCTACCCCTTACCACATCTGGGGCCCGGTAAGATAGAGATAAGTTGTAATTCCCTGAATCAGCTCTGATCACACGGTTTATAAACAGGAAATTTCTGGAATAATATTCAACTCTGTTAAGAACATGATCACATTCATTTCCTGTCATGCCAGAATTTGTTCTACAAACTGGCTCATTTTGTGTGTTGTCTATTTTTGTAAATGTCCAGTTACTTCCAAACAGGTCATTAATCTGCAGATATAGTGGGTATCCCAGAGCTGCATAACAGGGACCTTTCTCAAAATCCCAGCAGATCTGCTCCAGACCTGGAAAAAACAAACAAAAATTAAAGCTGCATGCAGCATTTACCAGGGTTCAAGCATTTAAGCCCTTTAAACACATAAAAAGGTATGATATTTTATTTAGCAAGCATTAAACACTTAGCTTATAGATGGAAAATACAATTTACAGCCATTACAGGCAATTCAGTAAAGAATAACATGGTTTTTAAAGGTTTTGTTGACAGTTATAGCACATGGGGTGTCCTCAGAGTATGCCCATACATATGTGTGCCAATTTTGGTGAAAATATCATTTCGTTTTGAAGCTAAAGACACTTATATATAAGAGAGCATTAAAAATGACCCATGAACGACTTTGATTGGATTTTTTTTTGCCACTTTCTATCAAAATTCTGACATTTGGGCTTAAACATTAAGTAAACCAACTTAGGTTCCTTGTTTCCTGCGCTGGTTTTGTCTCGATTGGACCAACGGTTTCAAAGATATTTGCAAAAGTTTAAGCGCGTAGCACAAACCATAAGGCGAAACCTAACATGTTTGGTATCGCTGGACTCGGCAAGGTTTCAGGATATATTCACTCCCGTGAATATAAGTTAACCACATCCAAAGTTATATATATTTTCATCTAAATCCATTGTTTTTTTCACAATTATAGCACCACCTATGGTCTGATTAACACAAATGTTGGCATGCTTCTTTACAGTCATATGCTGCATGTGCTCACCTATTTTCATGAAGTTCTGAGTTTTCGTTTAGGTTTTATAGACTTTTGGGTATATTTAGCCACGCCCACTTTCTAAATGACCCAGTTATAGCGACCCAAAGGGTAAAGTTCGATTATTGATCTGGAGAGTCCACAGAATTGTCCTACACTGGTTTCATTCCGATCGGGCAAAAAACCTAGGACTAGTTCGCAAAAGTAGGTTTTTCACATATTTGCGAATAATTAATGAATGGTTTGACTGACAGCATTGAGCATAAGGAGATCTATGAAATGATACAAATATTGTGTGGGTCTTTGAAACACCATGTGATTACTGAGGCATAAAACTCGTTAGTGCCAACTTTCTTTCAAAATTCGTACAGACCTCTAGGACCATGAGTTGAACATGCCCACTGAGTTTCATTCCGATCGGCCTCCGTTAACCTTGTCTAATAGGTGCTCCAACTTCATTGGCTGATGGCGGCCATGTTTTTTGAGTTACACCAATGTCCTCATAGACTGTCATGCCCCCTTGGACCAAGACACTGCATACCAGATTTCAAGTCTATCGGACTAACTGTTGCATAGTTAAAGCTGTTTTCATGTTTTTTTCAAGTTATAACGCCACTTAGTATCCAATCGAAGCAATTTTTTATCGACCAATAATACTGACCAAAGATTGAGCCCCTACATAGGTGTACCGAGTTTGGTGGAAATATCTAATTTCGTTCTTGAGTTATAGCCATTTTAGTGAAAGTGGCTCCGCCCTCATTGTACTTTTAGCGACCGTGAATCAAAATTTCAACTTTTTTTGATAATTATTGATATTCAGACTCCAGAGAACATTTCTGCACTGGTTTGGTTCCAATCAGATGACAAACCTAGGGCTAGTTTGCAAAAGTAGATTTTGAACAAAATTCAAAATGGTGGAAAATGAAATCAGAGATATAGGTTTTGTCTGTCTTGAGCCAAGGATTCCAATGATTCATTTGAGGGCACAAAAAACAAAAACAAACAATCAGAGCAATTACAATAGGGTTTCAATAGGGTTGAACCCCTAAAAAACACAGGAGACAAATGTGTATATCTGAACATGAAATAAATGATGTTGCGGAGGGGTAATCCCTGGAATGTGAACAAATGTGAGATGTATGTGTATTTCATTCAGATAAAGTATCTCTAGTGTGAGAATTAGGAGTCAATGATAGCATGCAGCTCTGATAAGGTTGCCGACCTCTGACCTAAGTAGTGAATGTCATGTTAATGATCACTCTGGAGCTACAGGAACATCTATTAAATGACAAAAAAATATTAACAATATTGCCTCAGAATACTTTATTACTTTTGAGTCGTCGTCAGAGAGAGAGATGTTGAGTGTGTAGTTATGACATGAGGCCATGCTGACCAGACCAACCTTGCTGCTGACGTATATTGAAACAAGATGTTATCAACAGGAAGGATATTGGCAATCAAGAGATCACCTTTGAGATTAATATTCTTGATCCACTTTCATAAAAGATTTAAATATGTATAGAGTATCTTATAAAACTAATCTTGAAATTGTTAGTACACTAGTGTATAGACAAGCACAAAGATACAGATATTAAATTCAATTCCACCTAACTTTGTCCTTTGAAACTTATCTTTAATCACCAAAATTACATATTTAATTTTTTTTTCTGTGAAAAAAAAAAAAAAAAGTTCATGCCTTAAAGGGTTAGTTGTTCTCAGTCTGCCTTCTAACAATCAGTTCTATCATTAGAAACACTGAAAGTGGAGAAAGGCATTTAGTTCATAATAACATCATAATATACATTGTAATGTTCGGCCTTCTGTTATTCAAGAAGTCACGCATGAACATTTGTGCTGCTAGCTTCTGTGAGCTGCAAGCTATATTTTATTTTATAGACATCCACAACCTGGTATGTCCAACAACTTTCTGTCTACTTCTTCGTCTATCTACAACATAAGCATCACACAGAAGGCTATACTGCCACCTTGTGGTTACTCAATAGAATGCCTATCATTACATACATCATATACAAACTTCAGCCCCTATATTGCTAAATGTACATGATTTTTCATATCAACAGAAAAATAACCTGCTTCTTGAGACTCCTCTGCTTCAGAGAATAGTAATGAAATGCTAAAGCTACAAGGTAATTTGTGATGTCAGAAACACCAGCTGTTTTTTTTAAAACTGTCTTTGGTTCACTGCAGTTTTAAGAAGAAAATACTCAGCAATCGTATTGACTTGTGTCAGTGAATTTTTTGCAGATGTTTTGTCTTAAAGTCCAGTGCTGTGACGTATTTCCAAGTGAAACGGGATATTGAATAGAGGGCAGTTTACTTCAGCGCTCCTCCTCTCCATCTCTCGCTCATAGCAGACTAACGGTTGCAGAGGAGTGGATTAAGTGTTTTCAACCCAAGCCGTCAAACTGACGTCATCAGAGAAGGAACGCTATTCCAGACCGGAAGTAACTTTTCAGATTTTGATTAAAGATTACCGTGGCAAACTTGCACGGATTAATTGTTCACCACAAGACTAGTAATATGTGCTAATAAAGTAAATAATGTCAATTTTGATTTCATGCCGACTTTAAAGCATATTAAAACCCCATATATATAAACAACATAAAAAAACTTGATTTTCACCACAGGGGTCTTTAAAGTTAGTACTCAGTGATTAATTATAGTTTCTGTATGTAATTTACATGAAAATGCAATGAATAAATTAACATGAAGTTACTTATTTCTGCTGCGCTAACATTAGAGCAGCTGTTACTGGGTGAAGAAACGTTGTTTCCATTTAATTTTTTTTAACACAGAATTAAGCTATTTTCTTTGAAATAGTTTATGCCTGCCATGCTAAAAATATCTCCACAACCAGACCACAAGCTCTTCTCTAGCACAGTGCTAACCACAAAAACATTTCCAACATTGCTGAACATTAGACACTAACAGGTTTTACTCAAAACACAGAAAATACTTTATTTCAACATATGCAAAGCATGCATAAAAAGAAATTATTCATGCAGTCCAACCAAATGAATGAAGAAACTTTAGTTTTACATATTCACATGGATTGAATATTGCAGAGGTGTCCAGACTCAACTTCAAGCTTTTAAAACTACATAAAACCTTCTGGTTTCTTTCAAATGCTTTTTCAAGTCAACATCAAAGTTTTACTCATCTAGTTTAATATTATAACACAAATGTTTTCATTTGCATCATAATATCATTTTGAGCTGAAATTTGATTCACATGCACCAATTTTCAGCAGCATCAGTCCAAAGATAAGAATGATTTCTCTAAAGTTCATTTTCCAGAAGAATCCCAGCAGAAGAGTGTTGAATTGCGTCTCATGCAGCGTCTTCACTGACAGACACCAGTATGATCATCCAGAGATTAAAGCGTTTCACTGAGGTAAGAGGAAGTTTTTCAGAGATGGTTTCTGAGATTAAGTTGAACTACTAGATAGTTTTCTAGTAAGGGTTTATAAAAAGTAAGCTATGAAGACTAAAAAAGTGAAAGAATCCTGGTCCCATGAAAATACAAACACATTCGAATAAAGCCATTTGTAATTATAACTTCAGTTAAATAATATTATATAACAAATATTCGTAAGAAATTTGTGTTTCAAGGACAAAAACCTGACAAATGTCTTGAAATACAACATCTGATAACATCAACATCTATACCGTAGTATAAGCAGAATAATTGTGTAGTGAATTAGCTCAAAAGGGAAATATTAATAAATATTCATAACTGGTTATGATTAATGAAATTCAGATCAGTCAAACAGATTAACTGGATGTAGCTACATTAAAGGGTTAGTTCACCCAAAAATGAAAAAACTGTCATTAATTAATCAGCCCATGTTGTTCCACACCTGTAAGACCTTTGTTCATCTTCAGAACACAAATTAAGATATTTTTGATAAAATCCAATGGCTCAGCAAGGCCTGCATAGGGAGCAAGATAATTAATACTTTCAGATGTCCAAAAAAGATACTAAAAACATGTTTAAAACAGTTCACGTGACTACAGTGGTTCAACCATAATATTATAAATTACAAGAATACTTTTTGCGCGCAAAAATAAATGTCAACAATACGGGCGATTTCAAAACAATACTTCATGAAGCATCGAAGCTTTATGGATCTTTTGTTTCGAATCAGTCGTTTGGAGCACAAAAGCCATGTGATTTACGAGGCTTTTCGTTACGTCATAAGCGTTTCAAAATTTAAATAGTTCACAAGACTTTGGCAGTTTGATACGTGATCTGAACCACTGCCTCGAGAAAAAAAAAAAAAAAAAGATTCATAAAGCTTCAAAGCTTCATGAAGCAGTGTTTTGAAATTGCCCATAATTAGATATTGTTGAAAAGTCTTTATTTTTGGCACACAATATGTTTTAGTACCTTTATGGGAATCTGAAATTGTTAGTTATTTTGCTGGGAATGCCATCAGATTTTTGTGGAACAACATGAGGGTGAGTAATAAATAACATAATTTTCATTTTTGGGTGAACTAACCCTTAAATATTACAATCAGTTAATCAGTTCACCCTTGTCACGGGTGTTTTGAGACTTGGCTAAATTCAAATTGACCCTTTGCCGGGAGTTTGATTGACAAGCGATCTAACCAATCTGAACGCCGAATATGTCATTTTGTCCGACAAAGCAGTCAGGAGTCAGTAGATTAACCTCGGTGGAGTTGAACTTGAAAAATGGTGTATATTGACATCTTTCCGCGTTTGAAACAGCATTCATTCTCATGTTCATTCATGTTTATTTGATGCTATAAATGGACTAGTAGAAAGAGATGATCGGTTTACGAGCCGCTTGATCTGAGGCGCTACAGCGATCTCTCACGACACATTAAAGAGCCACAAAATGTTTTTTATTGTTTGAATTTCTTAATAACTACACAGTTTGAAAGCTAGGACTTTGTTTAATATCATAAGTAATCTGCTCTGTCTTGTCTGTCGACTTGTTGTCCGTATCCTCTTTGCTCCGCAATGTATTTTTCACTGCATGTGGCGCGTCACAGCACCATGGCTTGTCGGACAAAGCAACAGTAACTAAGGGGGGCGGGTCTTTGTGAAGGGTCAGTTGCAGTTTTAATGAGAAATCCTTGCAAAACCATCCACAAAAAAAAAAAAAACAAGACTAAGAAGTGTTCACAGAATGTACAATGATCAATGTAACAAATAGCTAAACCTCAATAATGATAACTAAAAACAAACCGGATATAAACAGGCAGAAACAAACAAGATGAGTGAAAACAGCTGTATGCAATTAACAGTGATTAGTCCAGAACAAAGGATTATGGAAAATAAAGTCTGTGATACTGAGAATGTCTGGGGTAGAGTGCCCTCTGGCAGGGGATCATGACACTCCTGTGAACACTCAGTATTGATTAATATATCTTAAGAAAATATGTGTTCTCATTGTCACAGAAAAATAATTCTTTCTTAGCATTTACAGCCCTCAAGAATGTTGAGTGATCACATAAATTCCAATATGACTGTTCACACTGCAGGCGCATTACAACACATCTGTATTTGGGCCACATCTACCTGCAGTGTGAATGTTGGATTAGTTAAAGGAGCCCAAGAACGTTCTTCCACAAGATGTAATATAAGTCTAAGGTGTCTCCTGAATGTGTCTGTGAAGTTTCAGCTCAAAATACCCCATAGTTTTTTTTTAATTAATTTTTTTAACTGCCTATTTTGGGGCATCATTAACTATGCACTGATTTACACTCGACGCCGCCCCTTTAAATCACGTGCTCCCTGCCACACGAGCTCTCGACTATATTACAGTGCATTTACAAAGTTCACACAGCTAATATAACCCTCAAATGGATCTTTACAAGATGTTCGTCATGCATGCTGCATGCATGCTTCGAATTGTGAGTAAAGTATTTATTTGGATGTTTAAGTTTTATTCTGAGTGAATTTGAGGCTGTGCTCTGTGGCTAACGGCTAATGCTACACTGTTGGAGAGATTTATAAAGAATGAAGTTGTGTTTATGAATTATACAGACTGCAAGTGTTTAAAAATGAAAATAGCGACAGCTCTTGTCTCCGTGAATACAGTAATAAACGATGGTAACTTTAACCACATTTAACAGTAAATTAGCAACATGCTAACGAAACTTTTAGAAAGACAATTTACAAATATCAGTAAAAATATCATGATATCATGAATCATGTCAGTTATTATTGCTCCATCTGCCATTTTTCACTGTTGTTCTTGCTTACCTAGTCTGATGATTCGGCTGTGCAGATCCAGACGTTAACTGGCTGCCCTTGTGTAATGCCTTGAACATGGACTGGCATATGCAAATATTGTGGGCGAACACCCCGACTGTTACGTAACAGTTGGTGTTATGTTGAGATTTGCCTGTTCTTCGGAGGTCTTTTAAACAAATGAGATTTATATAAGAAGGAGGAAACAATGGAGTTTGAGACTCACTGTATGTCTTTTCCATGTACTGAACTCTTGTTATTCAACTATGCCAAGGTAAATTCAACTTTTGAATCAAGGGCACCTTTAATACAACAGGAATATACTGTATACAATTTGGGACAGTTTGATTGTTAAATGGAGCTAATGATCTTTCCTAAGTGTACTGTGAGTTTGCTTTCCTTTAATGTCTACAAAAAGTGCTTCCATATAGTCTGATGTTAATGACAACTTTATCGTAGTCTGCCAGATCGCACATTTTAATATTAGAAAAAGTAACTGCCAGATATATTATATATTCTTTTAGGCTTAATTTATGATTCAAGCTTAATTCTATTTAATGTCATAAATTAGTCTATTTATAATTGATCTTTCAATGATAATCATGCATATATCTGGGCCTATAGCCTCTATGTATTTTTGTATGTCATATTTGTAGAAGACCTCAAAAGTAACCCAGGTCGCACCCCCCTGCTTCCCCGATCCATGCTGAGTGCCATAGACACATAGATAGATAGATAGATAGATAGATAGATAGATAGATAGATAGATAGATAGATAGATAGATAGATAGATAGATAGATAGATAGATAGATGGATGGATGGATGGATAGAGAGATAGATAGATAGATAGATAGATAGATAGATAGATAGATAGATAGATAGATAGATAGATAGATAGATAGATAGATAGATAGATAGATAGATAGGGTTGGGGACATTATGGCATGAGGCTAAGTCTGGTGTACAGCTGCATTAGCAGCGGCAGGGACGTGAACATGACACTGAACCACCGCTGGAACCGCCGAGGCCGCTGAGTAGCAGACATAAGAGTAGAGCGGAGGAGTCTGACTTAGGCCTCGGCATGCTCATGATTGCCTTCATTTGCTCACTGTGTTGCCTCATCATCAGATTCATAGTCTCAGCATGTTTTTTGTTCATTTTTTCTATCATCTTTTTAAACATTTGGTCACTTTTCTTTTCTGCTTCTTTATTCTTTTTCCTAAAGTCCTCTATTTCTTTAGTCATCATGTCTGCCTTCTCCTTAAAGCCCTTCTCCAACAGATCAGCCTGCTCCCTCAGTTTACTGTCCATGGCACGCTCAGCCTCCTCTCTCTGGAGCCTCAGCTCCTCATCCATCTTCACCTTCATCTGTCTCATCCTCTCTTCATTACTCCGTCTCTCTGCTTCCATCTTCTCTTCGAGTTGTTGCTGCTTTTGTTGCTTGGCATTTATTTCCTGAGCCAGGAGAACAGCCTTCTCTCTTTCCTCTGGAAGAAGATGTTGAGACAAATGAAATAAAGTTTAATGGAAAGTTTAAGAAATAATATGTAATATTGTACCTAATTTTGCATTGTATTTCAAATCTTGACTTTTCAATTCAATGAGGCATTGAGGCAATTCACTGAAAGTTGTTGAAGAGAAAAGTCCTCAATCAGATGATAAATGTAACCTGGAGTTGTTAATGTTGTTCATTGTTTAGCACGGGGCTCTTGATTTGACATGCATCTGTATTATTCAATTCATTAGGGAAAATGTTAATATTCATATCAAGTTCTGGAAACTTTATCTATGAGAAGTTATATAAGTGATGCACATTTTAAACCCATAATTGAAGAGTTCTGCATGATCCGAACAATGCATGATGGTTGCAATGCAGTTTAGTCCATTTCTACAAAGGTTAATTCAGATGATCAGCCAGTCAAGGGTATTGTGCACTGTTCTTCAAAACAAAGTGCTAAACAATATTCGGCATGCAAGAAATTTATCAAATCATTAACATTGGATGAAATAACCATCTTTTATCCACACGAGAATGTGAGTTTCAAAGCTGAGAAAATCACATTTTTGACAAAGACTACAATCTGCATAAGCAATACTTCTATCGCTTGTTTCTGCTTCTTCTTCACCCGTGTTTTGATCGGGAGATTCTGTCCTCTTTCCGGAGATCTTATAACATTCCTGGATAACATTGAAAACATGGATTGGCAGAAATTTGTCAATGAGGAGGAAGAGTTGTGTCATAAATGACGGAATATTCTGTCAATGGTGGGGAAAGAGGGTAAGATTGAAAATGTACATAATAGTGACCAGAATCAATGAGGAACATGGAAGGAAATAGTTTCACTGCAAAGATGCCATTATTTCACAGATGTACTGTCTTTCTCCACTAGATGGTGCTATTGTTGCTTCATCTAGGATGTAAAAGACTCTCTCACCCATTATTTTTTTCTCCTTCTCAGTCAATTTCTTGTCAGCCTGCAGAATGACGTTAGAATCCACAGACTTCTGCTTCAGAAACTCTCCAAGTGTTTCTTCTGCCTGAGAACAAAACACATATGAGAATCTGCTACTACTTTTATTATTGTTACTATCTAACTATAACTAGTACCTCTACTATTATACCTAATATTATTAATGATGATTGTGAAGATAATGGTTATAATAATAATAATAAATAACAAAGTAATTCATCAGATAGTTCAAGACGCTTTTGTCTAAGGCCATACAAGTCAAGCAATGTCCATGTCCCAGCCACTGGGAACTTAATGACTACATTTAAATGGACAGCAGTAATCTAGTAATCTAATTAGTGACCCTATTCCGAATAAGACAATATTCTGATTAAGAATGTGATCCCGTCCACTGCCAGTTTACCAAATAGTATTTCGACACCCCAGGTTGCCATTTGTTAAAAAACAGGACAAACATCTTACAGTCTGAAAACATCTGAAACCTCTGATGTTGCTGTGATTGTGTCAAATGTTGATACTCACCTTAACTCCTTTATTGGCTTGGATTTTATATTCCTTTACAATGTCTTCAAGGTCCTGGGAGAAGAGATCATAACCACCAGGTACGGCATAAAATCCTTTCTTGAGTTTTTCTGTCATTGGTGCCGATAAGGTTGACAGGAGATTCTCACATCTTTTTTTTGAAGACTCCTCGTTTTGGCACATGTACCCATCAAAGAGTTTATTAATGTTTTCCTGCAGCATCACATAAAATATCAGAGGAAGAAAACGTCAAACACCATTTAGAGGCTACAACTATTGAAAAAAGGTTTATTATACAATGCCCATTTAAAATAATCATTTTTTTCAGCTTTTGATTCGGATTCAGAGACATATTATACTCATTACAGCTAAAACAATAGGCCTTATTCACCAGTACTTTATTTTTCTTCATAACATTTGTTCTTGGAGAACAAATACTACAAATCTGAACTATTTTTTGTTTTGCCTGAAGAGGTCATGAGTTTTATCTAATATTTATATCATATGATAAAGTTAAAGGCACAATATGTAATTGATCGCCACTAGAGGTCGCCTATTCAAAACAAAGGCGTAGCTTGAGTCAAACAATAAGACTAAATGTGTTGAGCTATATTACAATGATAAGTTTTCTGTCTATAAATGTAACCAAACAGTTGTTCCCTTGTTTAATAAAACATAATATATTAAATGGTCTTTGGTGACCCATTCATAAAGACAGTTATTTACTTTCTTGAATTTATCAGCCATTTGAAATAAATATTTAGGGGATAATTTGCCCCAAAATTAAAATTTTGTTTATTTACATTTACTTACATGGTCGTTGTAGCATAAAAGGCTATATGTAATGAATTCTGTTGCATCAAATAATTTTTTTTATTTCCAAATCTACTTTTTGCACTGGCTATTTTATGCTCTTATCATTTAACACAATAATAAAAAATATTTTATTTTATTTTATTTTTTTTGGGGGGGGGGGGTAGTTTAACAGTCACATCATGTAATTAATTACATTAAATATGTAATTGCTTGACATAGATAGATAGATAGATTGATTGATTGATTTTACTGGGCATCACCTCAAGACATTTCATGAATGTCCCCTCACTGTCCTTAAAGGAACGCTTCATGAAGGCTTGTGTTGCCATGTTGCTGAGATGTTGGTGTTCTGAGGATACATCTTTCAGTTCCAGAGGGAAGGAGTCCTTCAGCTTCTCCATTCCACTCTGGTAAACCTCAAGCCCCTCCTTCACTGCAGCCTCATTCTCAATCATTGCCATGGCAATCACAGCATTCTCCAGAAATGGAACTTCACCACTGGAGATTGTGTCCACGTATGTTTTCGCCAAGTGACCCAGAACTTCAGAGAAGGAGAAGGGTCAGACACAAGGAAATTAACTTGGAGACTGTTGATTAATAACTTGCAGTCCAGAAAGTGTACTAAAAAATGTCATAGCTGAATTCAATTTATTTATTTATTTATTTATTTTATTTTTTCTAGGAATAATTAGTATTTGACACTCTTCTAAAAAATCTTCTCTTCAGAGAGAAGAACATTTCTGAAGAACATTTTGATTTAGAAATTAGTCTGTCACTCTACTGGAATGGGCATCGGCATTATGGTGCTATGAGCACACAACCTTAGGTATTTAAACGAAAACATGGTTCCTCTGTTGACAGCAGTTTAGCAACAACTACAGGAGAAATACACATCTGGTTACTACTCAAAAGAAGCTGACAGCTGTGCCATTCACTTATGTAATTGAATTTAGTAAATTAATCGTATATTAATGCTTATTTTGAAAATGTCACGTCACATAAATTCATAAATCCTATTGACTCACCTCTGCCTGTGACTGTGTGTCCATCCTTCAGCCTTTTCACTTCACTCCTGTCAAAGATGAACTTGCAGAAATGATCTGTGACATCCTGGAAATCTGGGGAAAGGTCAGCAGGATCCAAGCTCTCCAGACGAGACACATTCTCTGGGGTGGTTGGAAACGGGAAAGTAAAACACTTCCGGGATGGGAAATAATTTCGGATACATTCCCGTGGAAGGTTGAACTCTTTAACTGTTCTTGAAGAGCCTTTAAAAGATACGAAACACCACTTTGTCAAAGAGGTTAGCAAAATATAGTGTAGCTTGTAAATTGTAAAGTTGTAAAGTTTTCAGTATTTCTCAGGCTCAGTGATATTTCTAAAATTGTAAATAAAGTAAGCAGCCAGCTGGTTGTGATGGTGTAATAAAGCCCCTTAGTAAAATAGAGACTCTTTCAGTCAGGATGTATTTTATGCTACAGACTGGCTGTACATACTATTCCCAATGATGATCGGGTCATTTAAAATCTCAATTTAAATATTACCTGGTTTTAGCTTCAAGGCATATTCTAAGTATTGGTCCTCAGTAACATATTTTCCATTGATTTTTTGCTCCAAGGTGAAGTCCCTCACAGCCCAGATGAAACTAGGGAAGAACTTCACAAACTCTGAGTCGTCTTCACCCTCATCAGATGATTTGACCCTTATATACTCAGTCAACTCTGTGACATATCTGGAGGGAGTTTAGGTTTGAACACCAAGCAAACAGAGAAAATAAAAATACTATAGAGAAAATAGACAACTACATGTGACATGGACATTTAAAGGTGTCTTAACAGTATAGTAAGTATATGCAGTATAACAGTATAGCATAATGTACAGTACAGTGCCTGTGAAAAACACAGACAACAGAGCAAACAGAGAGCAGAATGGATATATCAGTCTTTGGAAGAAGTAAATGTATTGAATTAATACAATGTTAAACAAATTAAATATTTACGCCTATATTGCCACTGTGCGCAAGCTGATAATTTTTACACGAAAGAGAATTATTTATGTAAAAAAAAAAAAGCCTGAATTAGCAAGTACCCTAGTAAACATAGTTGGTAGTGTCTTAATTGAACAGTAAACAGTTGAGAAATAAAACACACATGTAACAGTATATTGAAACCGTGCATTCGGTCTTAAAGGAACAGCAGCTTAAAAAACCTGTAGCTAAATAAACCTTAATGTTTGTGCTATTTGTAATTGGATTATTTGTTCTTATTTTATTGATGTGTACCAACACTAACCGAAAGTTACATTTCATCATGGGGCATTTCTAACGAAACAAGATGGAGACCTGGACTTTATTGAATTTATTGATTTGTCAAAACTAAATAAGTACAAAAAATACATTCTTTCTTCGTTCTTGGCACTTTTTTTATGTTCCTGAAGGTTAGTTTCATTTTGCAGCCATAGCCATGTCGAAACGCATGTTATTATCTGTCGCACTCCGTGATGTCCGAGTCCGAAACGGTTATTGAATAAACATAAATCATTATTGAAAATATTTCCACATTGACACTGCACACATATTTGCATGTTATAAAAAAACATTCACATTATGGTAAATTTCCATCATGTTTATTTTATATAGTGATGAGCAAGGGAGCCCCCTGGTGGTTTGGGGGCCCTACGCAACTTGCCTACTTTGCATATAGAGAGAATCGGCTGTGTGTAGAACCCAGCGCACCATGATTCCCACCTCAGGGAGGGTGGGACACAGGTATTGCAGAAATAGTAGTACTATCTCACAAGGCAGTCCAAAAAACAAAGTTGCACATGCCACAGATCTTGCCATCCGTGCCGCAAAGCACAACAACAAGTGCTGTTAATGCAATGGAATGCAAAATAAACATGTGCCACCATGCACTGTGCAGGCTGTTCTTCAAAACTTAACCCCGGAAACTGAATAATACAAATTTAAGCTGTAGAATTTAAAATGACCAGCAGGGGGAGCAGAAATGCTAAAACAGGCAGAGCCACAACATATTGATATTCTCCCTTTGATAATCTACTCCCTAAAGGCTTTTCAAGCTGCTGACAAAAAGACTGTTCTTGGGTCATTGTAAAGCTGATGCCAGTGTCTTGTTCCCCTTCTCAGGGAACTGGGGTTACATACCCAGACTTTTTCTTGCTACTAAGAGAAGTAATAAAAGTTGTTGTTTTTGGACTAATGCGGTAGTTGAGTTCTGAAACTTACATTATATTATTATAGTACAATTAACTCTCATATTTGAATTCTAAAGATACATCGCTTCTTGTTTTCCTTATTTGTAAGGTACTTTGGATAAAATGCTGCTAAATCAATAAATGTAAAAGTAAAAAAGTGCTCCATACTAGTTGGGTCCAGAACCTGCCTTGCTTTGAATGTATATAAATAGTGGTGAAAAAGAATTAGTAGTATAATGTAAGGAATACAACAATGTACTAATCCATGAAATATCAACTCGAAAAATGTATGATGTATGAAAGGATACTGCAGTTCCTCTATGGCCCTGTTGTCTATCGTCCCTTGGCTGTTCAGCACTAAAGTGCTACTCAGAAGGACGGCCAGAGAGAAGATCATGGTATCATGCTTTGAGTCCCCCTGAGACAGATTGGATTCAACAATCATTTGACAAAGAATGAAATTGCAAGATTGTTATCATACATAACTCCCTGACAGCAGTGACAGTGGATCTGTGCACAACCTGCAGGTAAAGATGTGTCAGAATCTAGTTCAAAAAAAGTTTTTTGAACTGTTTTTTTTTTTTTTTTTCTCAATCTTAAAAGAAGGGCCCTGGCACTTGAAGCTAATGAAAAAGAACTAGAAACAATGAAAGCTGACTTTGTTGACGCCACATGTCAGCTGCCAAAAAGTTTGAACTAGTAGTGTAGCCTCTAGCGGGCCTGGGTGGGTCAAATTATTGATTGCTTAAAGGATTAGTTCACTTTCAAATAAAATTTTCCTGATAATTTACTCACCCTCATATCATCCAAAATGTCTATGTCTTTCTTCAGTCAAAAAGAAATGAAGGTTTTTGATGGAAACATTCCAGGATTATTCTCCTTATAGTGGACTGCAATGGCCTCCAAACGGTTGAAGGTCAAAATTACAGTTTCAGTGCAGCTTCAAAGAGCTTTAAACGATACAGACGAGGAATAAAGGTCTTATCTAGAGAAACCATCACTCATTTTCTAAGAAAATAAATAAAAATGTATATGCTTTATAAACACTATGCTCGCCTTGCAAGTGCTTCCGCCAGACTGCCTTCCGTATTCTTCAAAAAGTTTTGCTGTATGTCCTACGCCTTCCCTATTCAAATTGCGTAACTAACTCAGCGCCA
Source organism: Chanodichthys erythropterus (assembly GCF_024489055.1). Classification (NCBI taxonomy): domain Eukaryota; kingdom Metazoa; phylum Chordata; class Actinopteri; order Cypriniformes; family Xenocyprididae; genus Chanodichthys; species Chanodichthys erythropterus. The sequence goes on along the minus strand of NC_090228.1, from coordinate 34,859,743 downwards.
GTTATGTTTTTTCCATAGTTTGAATATGGAAGGCATTCTGGCGGAAGATAGATATTTGACTTCATAACTTGTTTAAATATGGATATTTTTTATACAAATGCATTGCTTCACTTCAAAAGGCCTTTATTAACCCCCCTGAGCCATGTGGAGTACATTTATGCAAAAACAACAATAACAAAAATATATCCCCCAGCATCCCCCCAAAGAAACTGTCTATATCAGAAGGTTTTAATAATCTATATTGCATGCTTTAATCTATATTTAATCTTTGTTTGTCATTCAAAAAGGGAAAGCAAAACGAGGACTGCAGATATACAGACTGTAAATAAAGCAGGGCTTGTTTACCGTTTTGAATATCAATCATGCTGATCATTTTCTTCATTCCAGGTGACTCATGTTGTTATGAAAACATTCAACATACTCAATCAGCCCAAACAAAAAAACAACAGGGTTCAACTAGTGCTGATGGTGCAGGACAAAGGAAAAACTGGGCTGGCCAATGCTCAACAATGGTCTGATGTTGGACGACCGTCGGCTTGGTTTGTCAGGGCTTTAAAATCTAAAGCTTTTGCTAACTATTCTTTGTAATTAACTACTCCAGTTCACAAATGATCCTATCAAAACAGTTCTCGAGTTAACAATAAACTGAAGAGATCCGAACAGTTCTCCAATAAACAGTACACTGAACCGTGTTTCGGACAACCTTGCTTATCAAGTAGTGTATTTTCTTTATTTTTTTTTACATGCTGTTTAAAAATTTCAAAGGTTTATTTGTGAATCTCACTGCATCTTGTGCTTCACATATGCTTCTTTTACAGAATACTGAAGTATATCATAATGTCACATAATCAGATGAACTTATAAAGGTAGAAAACACTACATTTTTATATGTTATCACAAATAAAGTCATTATTTAGCTGCTAAATTATGCATTCTGCTCAATGTTATCTGTGCTATAGCTAGTGTTTGGTCATTTTTGGGTGTTAAACATATTGATTAGCACATTCTTTGATAGCTTTATAGATAACCACAATAGGTCTTGTGCTCATGAATGCTTTCTCATACTATATCATATAGGCTGTTATATCACCTTGTCCACATCTCCGAGTCCCTCAGTGTCCAGCAGCACCAGAGTGGTTCCTGCTTTAGTGGGGTGATCCACACACCACATCCAGATGCCCTTCGTCTTGGACTCAATAGTGCTGCCCAATGCAAACCCTAAAAGAGAGAAAGAGCTAAGAAACATGGAACACCAATCACCAAAATATTTTGTTTACCTCCTTGTCAAATTGAATACTGCCTAATTTAGATTGTGACAACTTCATTTCATATTGAATAACGGTCTTACTGAACTAGAGAAAGTCACAAACATCTGTGAAATGGATTGAGAGTTACAGTTTTCTGGCAAATTTCCACCAGGATCTGGAGTTGTTAGATTTTGACAACAACAGTAGCTATGTTTCCATCCACCTCTTTTTATGTGCATTTTGGGATGGGAATGCCAAGATGTGCATAAATTCTAGAAATGTGCTTAAAAAAACTCAACTGAAGAAAATGTGCAGAAATTATGATGGAAACACATTTACCAAATAAATTCCACGTTTTGGTTGTTCTGAAATGCCTGAGCAAAGTCTGTCATCAAAGTGGTTCAGTATAATTACATTCCAGATAGTGATGGGTCGTTCGCGAACGAGCCGACTCTAAGAGCCGGCTCTTTTATGTGAACGTCGGGAGCCGGCTCACATATCTGAAGAGCCGACTCTATTTTTCAAAATATAGCCTATAGAAATTAAATCATTATGTAATGAATGATTTTAATTTTATTTAAAACAATAGACTAATAATTCAAAGAACAACACAAAAAATTACAATTAGGCTATATAAGCACACACACTCTTTCGTTTCGACTGTCTGATCAGCCTCACGGTCATAGTCGAAACTCGGAGGAGAGGAAAAACAGCATTTCTGAATGCAAATCTCTCATAAAATAAAAATATGGCCAGCAGTGTGTGTGTGTGTGTGTGTGTGTGTGTTCATTATGAATAATATATCCTAACTAGTGAGAGCTCATATGGCAATAAAAAAGAGAAAAAGAGGGACCTGTTTAATTCTTTCAGTTATTTATTTTTCTTTAATATTTAATATGGGTTCTATTATGTTGTTCAGATTTTATTTGTTTTGAATGTTGGTTCTATACATTAAAAAGTTGTAATATAAATACAAATGTTTAATAGTATTTTTTTTTTATAACAAATCAATGCATTTTTAAAGAAATTGTGAGACATTGTGAGTATGAGTTCATTTAATAATTTAATTAGAACTGTTTTCACACCTATCATAATCAAAGTCATATAAAACATGTATTATTTAAAGAGCCGTTTGTGAGCCAAAAGAGCCGGCTCTTTTCCGGGAGCTGAGCCAAACGAGCCGGCTCACGAAAAAGAGCCGGAATGCCCATCACTAATTCCAGAACTGTCACGACTGCATTCCCAAACGGCAGGCATATGCATCAGAAAGCTTTACATGACCTAACATGACCTTGTTTATTGCAATTTGTCTGTGTGCTTAGGAGGAGTAATATCATATGAACCTTATTATATATAGTGGCTTCTCCTACTATTGAACTTCCATTTTTCTTAGTGATATTTATCAGCAATTTTCAGGAATTGATGATTTTGTTCTCTTTGACTGACTGGATAGAAATGCTGCTTTATTCGCAAATGTTTTATGCAATATTCCAATTTTATATTTGCAAATTATTACCATAAAATATGGTCACTGCTCTTGAAAAGTCATCAACTCTACATCAGCCTTAATTCAAAACAGCAGAACTGTCATTTGGTTGCTCTTTAGATGTTGCTGCCTGTATAGTTTTAACCTTTTTGTTGTCCTGCGAGGCGATTCATCAGGAAGGACTTCCCAGTGCGGTAGAGACCCACCACGGCCACCACCACCACTGGCTGCTGGATCTGCTGCAGGATCTGTAGAGCTGACTGCTGCACACACAGCTTCCCATCTGACCCCGTGTCAATCAAGCATACTGGTTTGTCCATGATCACTGGAGATGGAACTTACACACACACACATGCACACACATGTTGGTAATTTTACATCTCAGACATTTGGGATAATAAAGCAAATTCTGACAATGCCTACAGTATGAGAGCATTTTTTTTTTGCCCTATAAGTATGTCAAGCCAGTGCATACACACACATACACACACACACACACACACAGATCTGATTTAATGCCCTTTACACATAAGGTTACAACACAGAACTGAGACATAAAGAGACCTCACTGATAAAAGAGAGCTGTAATCAATAAATGGAGCTGCCTGTTTTAAATCTAACTAAAACTCACCTGCTCTCTATGATTTCTCTTGAGTTCTGAAAGATACAGTTTGAGAGCTTCCTGGTAGCCACCCTTAAAACCACACCTCTCAATCCGGCCCCATTTCTTCTTATTGACTGGCAGTGAATTGTATGGTTGTGTCTGCATGTTTCTTGTCTTTTGGAATTGTACATGTGATTGCCAACAATTAATAACACATCTTGAGCGTGCACTTTTCTAACAACCTCCTCATTTATTATTTCTTATCAAAACTGCTTCATTTTTACACATATATTCCTTTGCTGAGAAAAATCTCACATGTTTACTTAAAGGGGCACTCTGTGATATTTCAAATCCACTGTTTGGAAGTTAGTTGGGCCAGGTCCAACAACAAACGTCTAACCAATCAGCATCAGGGGGTGTGTGACAGTCGAGGAGAGAGAACTACCAAGAGGGAGATTTGAAAATCTCAGAATGAGATTGCAGAATGGGACACAATACAATACAATACACAATACAAAATAGCTCAAAAGAATATCACTGGAATGAAGATCATTCAGTTCTCTGCTCCACCCCCCTTAGAGTTCAACACTTTTCTTCCTCCCCCGAGGAAACGAAGAAGGTTGTTAATTGTGGATGGTTCCAGTTCGGATGTTTTAAGGACAAGCAGGAGAAACGGGCGAGTGTTCATTCAATGTGCAATGGTAATAGTCTTTGTCTTTGCAGGTGCTGGAATGGTATCAGACTGTCCTCCAAAAAAACTACCCTATAGGTCGTTTTTCAAGCACCTTATTACGACCTATATTTACGTTGTGAAGTCATGCGCCCTCTAGTGTGCGTAAAAATAATGACAGTGTCGTGTTACGTCTGTCGTCATGAAATGACACATGACTGTCATTACCAATCAAAATGCTTGTTCATTTAAATGCAATGTGTGGACTTTTTACACCATTTCTCCTATTTCCATTTAGCAAAACTAATTTTTTTATTAACGACTACACCCACCCCCATCCCTAAACCTACCCTTTAGTGATTTATAGTGCATATACAATTTATGAGGACAAGTGTTCCCTGTGATCGAACCCACGATTGCATGATCACATGATTGCATATTGTTATTGCAATGCTCTGCCAAATGACATAGATAAAAGGGAACAATACATTAAAATGAAAGTGTCCTGTTATTGAAAGGGGCGCAATTTTAGCAGACGCTCTTATGGGTCGTATTTCGGGGAAGTGACAAATGACCTATATGGTCGTATTGGTTGGAGAACATGTCACTAAATGCATGTGTTAGAAAACTAGGCTATCACTGTTCCAATGCACACCTTGAGTAATAATCTAAAATACTGGCTACTGTACAGTAAAATTTAAGCAAACTTAATGCACTGCTATCACTGCAATATTTCACTGTACCAGTAGTCAAATAGTTGGAATATTAAGTACTATGATAAATAGTCAAGATTAAATGTTATAATACTATATTACTATTATTATTATTATTATTATTATTATTATCAATTTATTTAATTATTTTACCTTCAATTATAATGTGTTGCAATTCCAGCCTTACAATGTTGCAAACCATCCCTTTGTGCCACCTGGTGGTGATTTCATGAACGAGTGTCACATGTGACTGGATGGTATTTAATGCCACGGTCTCGAGCGGTAATTGGCATTTTGGTTGGGTACCTACTGTATGCTCTGTAATATAACATAAATATGATATATAATAAGTTACAGACAATATAAATGTTTAGACAATATTTCATTGACCTGCTTTAGATAGTTTATGAAGTGTTTACTGTAAAATAGCCTACTGCCAGATCAATGAAGCTTTTGTTCACACATTTCTGCTCATATGTTGAATATAAAATATACAAATTTTGTTCACATGCTGTGATGAGATCAGAAAAATCATGTTTTCTGTAAAGAGACATGACCAGATCACATGAGGTGCAAGGGAATCACATCACAAACCAGGAACTAAGACATGAACAAAACCCAAACAATGTGACATTTCTTCCCTCAATAGGGCCTCCGTGGTCATAGTTTGGGGAACAGTGCATGGGCAAAACTCAAACAATGTTACATTCTACGCTCAAAAGGGCAGCTCGAGATGCCCTATAGGAACATCCATCCCAAAACCAAAACCAAAAGTCCAGAAGGCTGGTGGAGAGAAGGTGTTCCAAGGGGAGGAATGGACAACAACGAAGAATGATATGAGTTCACAGTGAGTTCATGGATTGAGAGGCCCTGGAGGAGAAAGAACTAAACCTTTGTAGCCATGGCGTGGAGCACAGTGAGTTCATTGGCAGCCTGCGGGCTGTGCCATGGGACACAGTAAGGTTCATGGGCAGCCTCTGTGGCATGGGCACAGTATGTTCATGTGTGGCCTTCCTTTCATGGGGCACAGTGAGTTCATGGATGACCTACGTGGTCGTAGATTGGGGGACAATATAGATATAGATAGCAGCGGTTCCCAAACTTTTTTTCCTGCGCACCCCCTTCTATGTCCCAACCGGGTCGGCGCACCCCCAATCCCCACTTCAAAAAAAAAAAAAAAATGCAACAAAGCTTTGTTCCCTTTTGTGGGAACTATCGACGCTGCGTGAAACGCATTGGGAACCTTCTGCGTGATATTGTCATTGAAGCACTCCTGTATCCAACCAATCGTGTAACGAGACGTCAGAGACAGGTGACGTCACGGACCAGGAAACTATAAAGCATGCCCGGATGCAGAGAACACTAGCTTCTGCTATCTTCAGCAAGCGCTCCATGTTATCCCGTGTGTCTTATTTAGTGTTTTTCTGTCTCATTATCATCCCTGATTTCACTCTTTGTCTGAGGACAAGAGTTTCAGCAACACTTGTGTATATTGTTACAGCTGTCTGTGCGTCTTATTTAGTGTTTGTCGTCTCTTTGTCTGAGGACAAGAGTTCCACAACACTATATATATACACAATAAAAAAGACACGATATATATATATATATATATATATATATATATATATATATATATATATATATATATATATATATACATATATATATATATATATTTATAATGGCGGAAGGCAAACGGTTCAGGAAGTGTGCGTCTCCCTGCACTCGGTTCATTCCTGACGGGAACACACACGATATGTGTGTAGTTTTCCTGGGGGTTGAGCATGCGCAGGCAGCTCTCGAGGGAGCTGTCTGCGTGCACTGTGAAAAGCTCACCCTTAGAGTGTTGAGATCTCGCCGGGCACTCTTTGACAAGAAAGAGGGTGCCTCGGTCGGTGTTCCCCGCGGATCGGGTCCCATTCGTGGGGTTCACAGATGGATCTGGCAGCGGGGGTTGAGACGGGCTCCGCCCTATCTCTCCCTTTAGCTGCCAGACCCAATGTCTCTCCTGCCGCGGTGGAAGCACGCCCAGCGGTTTCTTCCCCTCGGGGAGAGACATCGGCGCTTCATCTATCTTTATCTGAGGATGTTGATGTGATGAGCGTCGACGCAGGGGAAGAGGGGCCGCCATCCTCTTCCCCCGCATATGAGGAGCTCTTAGGGGTAGTGACCAGAGCTGTAGCCAAATTAAATATCAGTTGGCCTGAAACAGAGCGGGGAGACTTAAAACAGAAAAGCAAGCTTGATGAACGCTTTGTCCCCGCGCATTCATTACCCCAACGTCGGTGCTTACCGTTCTTCCCGGATCTACACACCGAGGTGTCTAGATCCTGGAATAGACCAGTACAACATCGAGTGTTCAGCCCCCAGACTTCAGTAACATCGTGGGGCTGAAACAGCATGGTTACGCGGCGATGCCCCGGGTTGAAGAGACGCTCGCGGGCTATCTCTCGCCTGAGCCGGCATCGTCCCTGAAAGCACCGACGCTGCCCACCAAGCCCCTTAAAACTACATCTAACTTGGTGGGCAAAGCTTATGCGGCGGCAGGTCAGGCAGCAGCGTGTCTCCATACTATGGCGCTGTTGCAGGCTTACCAAGCCGACCTGCTGGGGGAAATTGATACCAGCAGGGAGGCCACATTTGAGTGCATCCAGGAACTGCGCATGGCGACAGACCTGGCTCTCCGTGCCACTAAGGAGACGGCCAAAGACGTGGGCCGTTCTATGGCAGCCCTGGTGGCCACGGAGAGGCACTTGTGGCTGAACCTCTCTGACATAAGGGACAGAGACAAAGCTGCCCTTATGGATGCGCCGCTGTCTCCTGCGGGCCTCTTCGGCGACGCAGTTACAACTGTCGTCGAGAGGTTCCAGGAGACCAAGAAACAATCTGCGGCGTTTCAGAGGTTCTTCCCCCGCCGGTCTAAAGTCCCCGCCGAGACTGTTGAACGGGAGCAGTCTCGGCCCGCAACGAGCTCCTCAGCGCACCACAGAGCGCAACAGAAAATAAGTGTGGCCGCCCGTGCTCCCCCACGTAGATTCTGGGGACAGGGGCGAGCCGCACAACAGAAGCCTTCCCACGGCAAGACGGACCTGCGGGCCGTCATTGTGGCGTGGAAGGCTTCTAAAAAGCGGTCCTGATATCTGTGGGTCAGGACCCAGGAGGGCGGCCCCCGTCTGGAGGAAGCCTGGTGTTAACACATCTGACACCCGCTTCCCTCCAGCGCCCTCCGGGGACCTCGCCATATCTATCATCCAGTGTGCGTCAGGTCCCCACCGACCTTCCGAGGAAGGACGGTTGTCACTTGATTCGGCTGACCTCTGCCGGCGCGCCGTTTCAGAGCGCCGAGCCAAGTGCTCAAAAAACACCAGAGACCAGTCTCGAGAGGCTGGTTCCCTTAGTAGATTTTCTAGAAGAATGGAAAACTCTACCGAATATATCAAATTGGGTGCTGCTCATGATAGAAAAAGGTTACAAAATACAGTTCGGGTCTCGCCCGCCCAGATTCAACGGGGTCCTTCCCACAGTGGTGACCCCCGAACAGTCTCTGGTTATGGAACAAGAAGTCATGAAACTTTTGCAGAAAGGAGCTATAGAAAGGGTTCCTCCTCCCAGCGAGCTGTCAGGCTTTTACAGCCGTTACCTCATAGTTCCAAAGAAGGATGGAGGACTTTGTCCTATCATAGATTTACGGGTGCTAAATCGGTCTGTACAAAAACTAAAATTCAAGATGCTTACACTCAAACAGATCATTCCCCAAATCAGGTCCGAGGACTGGTTTGTGACGATAGACTTGAAAGATGCATACTTTCATGTGTCCATCCATCCTTCTCACTGGAAGTTCCTCAGGTTTGCTTTCGGGGGCGAAGCTTACCAATACAAGGTTCTTCCGTTTGGCCTATCATTATCACCCCGCACATTCACGAAGTGCGTGGATGCAGCCCTGGCTCCCTTGGCACGTCTGACTCCTGCCCGTGTGAGCTCTGTTCTGTCAATCGTAAAAGGGGTGAAGTTAGGCCAGTCTCTCACTGTGAAACAGTTTCAGAAACTGTTGGGTCTAATGGCAGCTGCGTCCAACATAATTCCTTTTGGCCTCCTGCACATAAGACCCCTACAGTGGTGGCTCAGGACCAGGGGCTTTTCCCCGAGGGGGAATCCTTTTCGAATGATCAAAGTCACACGGTGATGCCTTCGTGCTCTAACCGTGTGGAAAGACCCCTGGTTCCTGTCCCAGTGTCCCGCGTTGGGAGCCTCTGGTCGTCGCGCAATGCTTACAACAGACGCTTCCCTCACGGGCTGGGGAGCGATCATGAGCGGTCGCTCAGCTCAAGGTCTTTGGGAAGACCATCATCTCTCCTGGCATATAAATCGGCTGGAGATGACCGATTGCGGTTTTTCTAGCACTAAAACACTTTCTCCCAGACCTGAGGGACCACCATGTGCTGGTCCGCACAGACAATATGTCAAGTGGTCTCTTATATAAATCATCAGGGGGGTCTACGGTCTCGCCAACTAAATTACTTGGCCCGTCGGATCCTCCTGTGGTCTCAGGGGAAGCTGCTTTCGTTGAAGGCAGCTTATATCCCCGGGAGTCAGAATGTGGGGGCAGACGCCCTGTCGAGGCAGGGGCCGAGGCCCGGGGAGTGGAGACTCCATCCAGAAGTGGTGGATCTCATTTGGAAAAACTTCGGTCAGGCACAAGTAGACCTGTTTGCTTCGGGAGAGTCAACCCAGTGTCCGCTCTGGTACTCCCTCACACATCCAGCACCCCTGGGTCTGGATGCCATGGTACAGACGTGGCCGAGGCTACGTCTGTATGCTTTTCCCCCGTTCGCTCTGCTCCCACGAGTCCTGGAGAAAGTATGCCGGGAAGGGGTCAGCCTAACACTGGTGGCCCCGCACTGGCCGACCCGAATATGGTTCTCGGACTTGGTGTCCATGATAGACGGCTCTCCAATGGAGCTTTCCTTAAGGCCAGATCTCCTATCTCAGGCGGGCGGCACGATAATACATCCCCGCCCAGAACTATGGAAACTGTGGGCCTGGCCTCTGAGGGGGCCAGGTTCATAGAGGCTGGTCTCTCAACTGAGGTTGTTGAGACCATACTTAGCTCCAGGGCTCCCTCCACGAGGAAGCTTTATTCCTACAAATAGAATCTATTCTCTACTTGGTGTAGACAACATGAAATAGACCCTGTTCATGCTCCGATAAGCTCTGTGCTATGCTTTCTCCAAGAAAAATTCTTGGAAGGCCTGTCTTACTCAACCTTGAAGGTTTATGTTGCGGCTATATCAGCCTACCATGTTGAGGGGGATTCCTCGATGGGTCGAGACCCCCTCGTGTCACACTTCCTCCGTGGTACACTGAGGTTGAGGCCTCTAGTGCGCACAAGGACCCCGGCTTGGGACTTATCAGTGGTTCTACAAGGGTTAGCCGAGGCTCCCTTTGAACCACTGGAGGAGGTGTCTATAAAGTTTCTAACTTTAAAGACTATATTTTTGCTTGCTATTACTTCTCTGAGAAGAATTGTAGATCTTCAGGCCCATTCAGTGGCCCCCTCGCATGTGGAGTTCGCTCCTGGAATGGTGAGAGCATTTCTTCATGCTAGACCGGGCTATGTGCCAAAGGTCCCCACCAATGTCCCGGGTCCTATCGTGCTTCAAGCCTTCCATCCTCCTCCATTTACATCCTCGGATCAGGAAAAACTGAATCTGCTCTGCCCAGTTAGGGCTTTGGATGCATACGTCCACAGAGCTGCCCTGTGGCGGAAAACAGAGCAACTGTTAGTCTGTTACGGCTCCCCTAATAAAGGCGGACTGGCATCCAAGCAGAGAGTGAGTAAGTGGGTGGTCAAGGCCATCTCACTAGCATACAAAGCGGCCGGACAGGCCTCTCCATTTAATGTCCGTGCTCATTCCACAAGGGGTATGGCGGCGTCAAGAGCTTTGATGTCTGGCGTCCCTATGAGTGACGTTTGTGACGCAGCTGGATGGTCAAGCCAGCATACGTTTATCAGATATTATAACCTTGATGTGAGCTCCACTCCGGGCTCCTCCGTACTTTCGAGCTAACATGAACAAGCACTTGAAGTACGGCACAGTTGGGATTGCGTTCCCAATGCGTTTCACGCAGCGTCGATAGTTCCCACGAAAAGGAACGTCTCGGGTTACAGATGTAACCGTGGTTCCCTGAGTAAGGGAACGAGACGCTACGTCTCTTGCCGTACCCCTGCATGCTTGCGAGTGCTTGCTTCAGATTTACCACAGAAGCTAGTGTTCTCTGCATCCGGGCATGCTTTATAGTTTCCTGGTCCGTGACGTCACCCGTCTCTGACGTCTCGTTACACGATTGGTTGGATACAGGAGTGCTTCAATGACGATATCACGCAGAAGGTTCCCAATGCGTTTCACGCAGCGTCTCGTTCCCTTACTCAGGGAACCAGGGTTACATCTGTAACCCGAGACGTTTTATCGCCATATAAGGACCCATGTTTAATTATGCGCAAATAACCAGAACACTCATGACAATAACAACATCAACAAAGTTTCAATATAATGCAACAAACTTTTAAGAGGACGAGTGACAGACACAGGCTCAGTAACAGAAAGCACGGTTATTTTCAGCCGCGTAAAAGAAACATTGCAGCAATACGCAAGGCCTATTAAGTGACCGTGGAGCTAGCATCAACATCATCATAACACAACGGTTATGGAAATTAGAACGACAGTACATTGAATTAAATTGCAATGAAGTTACAAACGATCCACAACATTAAACAGAATAAGCTCCGGAATAGATAAAATAAATAAAAACGAGGATCAATCTGAAACTTTTCAAGTGCGGCAATAAAATTAGCCTACACACGATCCACAACATAATTAAGTAACAAAGAGCGTAGGCTCAAACATAAATTAAAAGAGGATCCATCTGGAACTTTTCAAGTGCAGTGCAAAAGTCGCTCTGCCTGCAGTGAGAAAGAGAGAGAGAGGGAGGGGGTGAGAGACGGGGAGGAGGATGTGTTAGCATTCTCAGTAAGCCTATATGTGTAACAATAATATCAAATACTTACCCATATTAATGTGACCGGTGGGCTTGCATCTTTGCACAAAGCTCTCCGAAGTTTGGTGCAATGGAAGACAGTTTAAGCCTCAATTCGTTCTCAACATCATCCAGTCTTTGCCGATGTTTAGTTTTAACTGCTGCCATAGCAGAGAAACCAGCCTCACAGAGATAAGTTGTGGCGAAGGGCATCAAAACTCTCAAGGCTTGCTTTGCCAAGAGAGTGTATGATGTCAGTGACTCGGTCAGGACAGCTGTGGGACGGGCAGGGAAACTTCAAATGGATTGCGAATCCAAGCGCGAGAATTGTCCATAGGTGGGAAGTGTTTCCGTAGATGCTCGGCGAGTTGGTTGAGGTGTTCAATTATGAGACTTTTTACATGCTCACCCAGGTCCTCGTCATTTTCCCCCAAGAACTTGTGAAGCGTAGGGAAACACAGGTGTGTGTTCCCACTCACACAACTCGCCCAGAACCGTAGCTTCTTTATCATGGCCTCAATCCTGTCTTGTGTATTGAACACAGTTACACTGACTCCCTGCAGACTTAGATTGAGATCATTCAGAGCTGAGAAGATGTCCACTAGATAGGCAAGCCTTTTCAGAAAATCTTCGTCATGCATACTGGAGGCCAAATGAAATGGTTTCTCCTCAAAAAACTGCTGCAATTCATGCCGGAGTTTAAAGAGCCTTGTCAGCACTTTGCCGCGGGACAGCCAACGCACCTCTGTGTGCAGCAGCAGTGATTTGTGTTCGCTGCCCATCTCATTACATAACAGTGTGAATATTCGTGAATTTAGCGGACGAACTTTAATGAAGTTCACCAGTTTGACTGCGTCGTTCAGCACTGCAAGTAGATCAGCTGGCATGTTTTTGGCTGCGAGGGCCTCTCTGTGAATACTGCAGTGTAACCAGCTGATGGATGGGCAGACTCTCCTAATATGAGCTATAAGCCCCGTGTTTCCCCGTCATTGATTTTGCCCCGTCTGTGCAAATTCCCACACAGCGCTCCCAGTCGATCCCATTGTTCCTCATAAAAACATAAATTAAATTGAAGATTTCCTGTCCTGTTGTTCGGGTAGCAAGGGGCCGACAGAACAAAAAATCTTCTTGTACCGTTCCTTCAAAAAGGTAACGGACATACAGAAGAAAATTGGCCAGATTTACAACATCTGTAGACTCGTCTACTTGCAGAGAGTAAAACTCACTTTTCTTCACACGGCTGATTAGTGTAGCCAGGATGTCTTCAGACATGGCATCAATGCAGCGCGACAGTGTTATTGGACACAGGAATCATGTCCAACTTTTTTGCCTCTTTCTCTCCAATCATACACTCCACCATCTCTTTGGCCGCTGGCAAACACACGTCTTCGGCAATTGTGTGCGGCAGCCCCTTTCTCCCTATTCTGTAACTGAGCAGATATGAAGCCCGTAATGCGTCTTTCGTAGACCCAACGCATGAATGAAACTGCATTTTTTTTTTGGCTTTTCTGCAACTCCTCCAACTTTGCTTTAAAAAATGTAAGGGGCTTTTGACTTAAATTGCCATGTTTCGTGTGCAGGTGACGACGGAGATAAGACGGCTTCAGACAGCTGTTTGCTAGAACTTCACTGCACAACACGCACTGAGGCTTTGGGTAATCTGTTTCGCTGATCCAAGTGAAGCGCAGACCCAGATAATTGACATCGTATTTCCTTCTTTTTTTTCCCGTCTGTTGTTCACCCGCATCACCTCTTTTTTGCCATCTCCTTCCCTCTTCTTCGGTATCCTCCGGCGCATCTTCTGACTCCCGCTCATTTTCTTTCTCTATTCTCTCCGTCTCTGTTGCCTCCAAATCCTCACTCTCTCTTGGTCCCTCTCCTCCTTCGTGACTAACAACTTTATCATAAGACGTCCCACTTGACAGTTTCCCTGATTTCAGCCAGTTAAGCATAGTTATATTATATATATGGAATGAATGAAATGAGCCTGCAGTGCATACAAGAAGAGCAGTGCGTAGAAGAAGACAGCAGCTGTCTTCTTCTACGTTTTTATCAAAAACTAATTAATTATAGTTTTTTATTGAAAATAAAAGCGATTACAAAGGAAATGTTTACTGTTCATGTTTTTTTATTGTATGGAAAAATTCCACTTAAAAAAACAGACCGCCATTACATTTTTCCTCTCACGCACCCCCTGGTGGCAGCTCGCGTACCCCTGAGGGTGCGCGCACTACACTTTGGGAATCCCTGCCCTATAGGAACACCCACCCCAAAACAAAAAGTTCAGAAGGCTGGTGGAGAGAAGGTGATCCAAGGGGAGGGATGGAGGCCCAGGTCTGTGAAGGGGAGCAGAGGTAGGCCTGGACTGTGGAGCAGTGATGAGCCTGGATCATGGGGTGAAGGACCACACCATGATGGTTGAGGTGGGGCTAGTGAAGATGGAAAACACCAAGGTGGTGCTAGTGGAACTGAAGACCACTACAGCAGATCAGACAATGCTGATAAACACCAGGATGGAGTTGATAGAGCAGAAGACAACCACGTTGGAGCAGGTGGAGGTGATGACTACCTCCTCAGTGAATTCATGGGCGTCCTCAGTGGATCAGGAGGCCCTGGAGGAGAAAGAACTTTGTGGCCATGGCATGGAGCACAGTGAGTTCATGAGCAGCCTGCGTGGCCGTGGCATGGGGCACAGTAAGTTCATGGGTGGCCACCATGGCATGAAGCACACTGAATTCATGGGTGGCCTCAGTGGATCAGGAGGCCCTGGAAGAGAAAGAACTTTGTGGCCATGGCATGGAGTGAGCTTATAAGCAGCCTGCGTGGCCGTGGCATAGAGCACAGTAAGTTCATGGGTGGTCTCTGTGGCATAGGGCACAGTATGTTCACAGGTGGCCTCCATTACACCCTCACTTAAAAAAATCTTCAGGGGAAACTTGAATGGCCATGATGTGAGGGGGCTCTGGTGTGGCGGCTGTGCTGGCTGGAGGCTGACATGAACAAAACCCAAACAACATGACAGACACACATATTGAGTATACAGGAAAAAAAACTGGTGATAGGTCTGAACCACTTCTATGGAGGTTAAAGCATGATGGTGCTCATTCCAGAAACCAAGAATGAAGAAAAACAGCTTGATTTTTTTTCTTTTGCATTCATTTCCTTGAACGCATGTCAACATGTTTGCATTTTGGTTCTCTACATGACAGAAGTTGTGCAGCAACATTCATGAGAAAGTTCATGGGGAAAAGAGTTTACTTTCGCTTTGGCCCTGTTTACTCCTGGTATTAAGATGCATTTTGGTCGATCAGATTACAGGTAGACAAGGCACATCATTTAGACATAATGTCTCTTTTATGCACTTTCAACCACTTCTGTCCTGATTTCTTCAAGGGGAGGGTCAATAGGTGGGTAAATGTATGGACTTTAATTTCAGATTTTTCAGATCTAAATTTCAGATATTTCAATCTAATGGACAAAATGAGTTCACACATTTTGCATATGAACACAACCAGAGAAGACGGAAAAACACATGGAGAACAGCAGCTTTTGTTTCTGCTCTGACAGCCGCAATACTATATAGAACACTGTGTGTTTTTGAAATCAGGAATGGTAAGAGAACATTGTACTTGGTACGTTTTTCTTCTTCAACCCAAACAAGTTTAAAACCCATCTGGCTAGTGCGCTAGGTCAGTAGGAGTGGGTGGTCTTTTGTGGCTTTTCATACGAATTTGAACACATGAGCATCTTTTTGTTTTTACAAATACCATCTGTTTATTTGATGCTTACATGGAATGCCAGATAAATTGTTGAGTTACTAATTCATCTTATTTCTCACTGTTTATAATTAATTAGCAATGTCAAATAAACTTAATTATGAGATAATTTACACTGGATACACAAAACATTTGTGAACTGAAACTTACATTTCCTAAACCATTATATATATATAAAAAAAAGTTCATGTGAAGATAGAATGAGATCAATTGTATTGTTTTATTGTAAGATTATACCTCTATATATAATGTGATTGCATTGTGCAATACAATCTTCTGATGAGTTTGATGATCACAGAATTAAAGCATTTCACAAGATACAACATCCACCTGAAGAGCTTTCATTCTTCTCCTGAATGGCCTGCATCTGTTCTCTGTGTTGCTGCATCATTATAGCCATAGATTCCTCATGTCTCCTGTTGGAGTTCTCTAACATCACTGCAAACTCTTTAGCTCTGTTACGCTCAGCTTCAGCATTCTGTCTCTTGAACTCTTCCATCTCCTGGCCCATCCTATCTGCTTTCTCCTTAAAGCCCTTCTCCAACAGAGCAGCCTGCTCCCTCAGTTTACTGTCCATGGCACGCTCAGCCTCCTCTCTCTGGAGCCTCAGCTCCTCATCCATCTTCTCCTTCATCTGTCTCATCCTCTCTTCATTACTCTGTTTCTCTGCTTCCATCTTCTCTTCGAGTTGTCGCTGCTTCTCCTCTTTAGCTTTGATTTCCTGCTGCAGGAGGGCTGCTTTCTCTATTTCCTCTGCTCATTCATTGACAAAAAGAAAAAAGGAAACATGCTTTATAAACACTCAATCTTTGAGATTAACAGTCTGTTTTCCTGTAAATACCGATTTTATAGACGATTCATTGTCCATTAAGGAAATACACTTCTTTTAAGAAGATTACCTTTTAAGAAAAATCTTTCCTCCCATATTTTACTAAAAGACTTTTAATCCAAGTTGTGCTCTTCAAAAACATCAATAACATATTAAATGTTACATTCGCTTATGTAGTTCTGGCCTTATATGTGTTAGAACTGAATTAGAAACACTAAAATAGAGCTAGAAGATTTTAAAATGTTGATCTTGATCACACTGATCTTGATTCATAATGATAATGGCATACATAGCCATCCTGGGCTGCAGTTGTTATTGCTAGGTGTAATTCTTGGACCCTTGAAACAGCTTGTAACAGCTAGTTTGGCTGTTACATCGTCTTGTCAGTTTCTCTGTGTCCTTCAGTGTCTCAGCAGCACTCTCACAAATACCTAAACCTTTGATCACCTCTTAAACACAAGGAACCTGGGAAGAATATACAAACTGGGAAATTGAGATTTAAATGCTTCACGCTGCATTCACACGGGGTGTCAGCATCAACGCTTGATGGAGGGCGAGTCTGAAGCTTGTGTTGACGGGGCCGTTATAGTGAAAACAGCCAATCACATTACTTTCCGGTGTTGCATGAATGCAATTGGCTAGCGACTGCTCTAGGGTGTTTGCATGAAGCAATTTGATTGGCTGACGCCTGCGTTGGTGCTTAAAATTGAGAAATCTACAACTTCTGCCACTTGCAATGCAGGTGAAACGACACGACGGAATCCACAATTCAATTCGGCAACGCTTGATGTCACCCATTCAAACTAAATGAGAAGCGTTAAGGCCGATGCCATGTGTGAATGCAGCATGACTCTCACCCTTAATCTTTTTTTCCTTCTCAGTCAATTTTTTGTCAGCCTGCAGAATTGCTTTAGAATCCACAGACTTCTGCTTCAGAAACTCCTCTAGGACCTCTTCAGCCTATTGACATACAGACATAATTATGATGACAATCATATTTCTGTAATGTGTACTATGTGTAAACAGGTGCATTTAGTGTAATATGGGCAAGACCTTGACTTCTTTATTGGCCTGGCTGTTATAATTCTTCACAATTTCCTCCAGATCCTTGCAGAAGAGATCATAGCCACCAGGTTTGGCATAGAAACCCTGCTTGAGATTTTCCGTCATTGTTGCAGAGAGGGATGACAAGAGATCCTCACATCGTCTCTTTGAAGCTTGCTCGTTTTGGCACAGATATCCATCAAAGAGTTTATTAATGTTTTCCTAAAAACATAATATATAGCCTGTAAGTAACAGTTCTCAGTTTTGTAATGCATTAGAGGAGATTTCAGCTATATACACTCTAACATCTCTTAACACCACTGAACCCCAGAACAGAGCAGCAACATAAATAATCACACTGATTACTGGGTTTTGAATATGTTTTCAGAACCAACAAAGAGCCAGAAGAGAGATTTAATTTTTCACTTGGTTGCCCAGTGTTACTGAGTCATCATTTCAAGGCATCATCCTAAATTAACTAATTCTGTGAAGAGATCCGGCCTACCTCTAGAGATTTCAGGTACTTCCCATCAGTGTCCCTGAAGGAACGCTTCATGAAGGTTTGTGTCGCCATGTTGCTGAGATGTTGGTGTTCTGAGGATACATCTTTCAGTTCCAGAGGGAAGGAGTCCTTCAGCTTCTCCATTCCACTCTGGTAAACCTCAAGCCCCTCCTTCACTGCAGACTCATTCTCAATCATTGCCATAGCAATCACAGCATTCTCCAGACACGGCACAGCCCCACTGGAGATGGTGTCCACGTATGTTTTCGCCAAGTGACCCAGAACTTCAGAGAAGGAAAGAATTCAAACATAATGGTACAGAAAAGGTATTGAAGAACTGTCTGTATGTACATGCAAATTCTTCAGATTTAATTTTGAATCACCTCTGCCAGTGACTGTGATTCCATCTTTCAGCTTCTTCACATGGCTCTTGTTAAAGACAAATGTGCAGAAACGATCTGTGACCTCCAGGAAGTCAGAGGAAAGGTCAGCAGGATCCAAGCTCTCCAAACGAGACACATTCTCTGGAGCAGTTGGGAATGGGAAAGTGAAGCACGTTCTGGAAGGAAAGAATTTTTGGATGCACTCCCTGGGCAAGTTGTACTCCATCACTTTTTTTGCTGTGCCTAAAACAAATGAGCACATGCTGTAGATCCTCTCAATTCAAATATTATATTATTAAACTATATCGTTGCTGCCCGATGAAACTCACGTATGTCCAAAACGGTTACTTTTCAGGAAGTGAAAAAAACACCGTATTTCAAAAGCAGTTGAATGTAGCGTTGTCATACTTGGTACGGCATCTTCACATGTAACCATATTCTTGCCAGTGTAATGATATAATCCACATTTGACCAAAATTGAGTTTAAATGGACATACATGCATATTTTACAATAACGGTGGTCGATACGCGTTCTTCCGATCATTAATTAGAATGGCCAAGTCGCGTTTCATATTGACAGATGAATACGCTCAGTTTATTAAATAGCCTACGTCTTAGTTTATTTAATATTAATTATAAATTTATTAAATGTATTTTGCAAACTATGAAGGGACAATGAATCAATACACTGACATGGTAATGCTAGACAGATACTTTGTTTGCACAGTCCTACCGTAATTTTGTCACTCCTAGACGTACGTCTGGCGTTAGGGGGAAAATGTTTACGTCGATAAAGGAAAGTCATTGTCTCACCAGGCTATGTTTATTTGGCAATGTAACCTCACAGTGTTATTCGGCTATCCAGTGCTGAGCTTCGATGAAAACTTCAGGAGACCGGCGAGATGCTTCCATAGGGTGGGAGATACGCGGTGTGATTGTCAGCTTTGACACCAAATGTATATACGTGAAATTCAGATGACATGATTTCACAACTTTTCATTGGCCATTTAGATATGTGAAGCATACTGTATACGGAAATGAACCTGGACATTCAATCCGTCGAAAAATCTCACAATATTTCAAAAGGGACATACGTGGTTTTCATTGGACAGCGACAATATGTATTACCTCAAAAAACTATGAATTTGAAGAGTAATATAAAAGATGTTGACAAACCTGTTGAGAAAAACTATTCACACAAACTCATTGTGATAGTGATTGTAAGGGCTCTTAAAATAATATATATATATATATATTTACTATTATTAAATTACCATGCTTCAGCTTTAGAGCAAACTCTAGGTACTCATCCTCTGTTGCATCTTTGCCATCAATCTTTCGCTCAAGAGTGAAGTCCCTCACAGCCCAGATGAAACTAGGGAAGAACTTCACAAACTCGCTTGAATCATCATCATCCTCATCAGATGATTTGACCTTAATGCACTCTGTTAGTTCAGTGACATATCTGAGAGTTTGTTCAGGTATGCCAAACATGTCAGGCATGTCAAGTGACTGTCAAACAACAACACATGATGCATTAACAAAACAAATGTGTCATTCCATGAAGTACTAATCCTAGCAATGAATGCACTTCCTCATGATAGACTACCAGCACAAGGCTACCAAGTTGTGATGTATTTGTACTCATTTGTGAAACTCTTTAGATAAAACCATCAGCTAAATGACATAAGTATCTATATTGTCAGAAGGATACTGCAGTTCCTCTACAGCCCTGTTGTCAATCGTCCCTCGACTGTTGTAGACCAGAGTGCTGCTCAGTAACACAGCCAGACAGAAGATGTTGGTGTCATGCTTTGAGTCTCCCTGAGAAAGAGAAAGACAATCATGGAGTTGGAAAAAATGAGATTAAAACTCTTTGAGATTAATCTCAAAGAAAGCTGCTCATTTTTAACAGCATTAAATCAGTGCAAGGTGCATGGTAGTTAGGAAAGTGCACTCACTGCCTTCTATTTACAACAAACTAGCAAGCTGTTAAGCTGTGATGTTTGATGCTATTTTTAGGTGTGTTTCAGTACTTTGGTTTTTATATCACCTTGTCCACATCTCCGAGTCCCTCTGTGTCCAGCAGCACCAGAGTGGTTCCTGCTTTAGTGGGGTGATCCACACACCACATCCAGATGCCCTTCGTCTTGGACTCAATGGTGCTGCCCAATGCAAACCCTGATAAAGCCACACACAAAACACAACACAATGATTATATTCACGTAACTGCATGATGTTTCTCATAAGCTTTTGAATGGTATCAGTGCTGTCTATAGGGGTCTAACCTGTTTGTTTTCCTGCGAGGCGATTCATCAGGTAGGACTTCCCGGTGCGGTAGAGACCCACCACGGCCACCACCACCACTGGCTGCTGGATCTGCTGCAGGATCTGTAGAGCTGACTGCTGCACACACAGCTTCCCATCTGACCCCGTGTCAATCAAGCATACTGGTTTGTCCATGATCACTGGAGAATAAAGCTGTCCAACAGATACACACATTTAAAATCCTTTAACTGCAGCGTAATAGAGGTAAAAAGTTAAGATGGGTTGAGAAATATTCCAGTAATTCTACAGTACACAAAAGAGACATTCACCAGATCAGCAGCTTTTCCTTTTTTGTTTGGGGAAGTTTTTGTAAAAATATTTCT
Source organism: Chanodichthys erythropterus (assembly GCF_024489055.1). Taxonomy (NCBI): domain Eukaryota; kingdom Metazoa; phylum Chordata; class Actinopteri; order Cypriniformes; family Xenocyprididae; genus Chanodichthys; species Chanodichthys erythropterus. The sequence continues at coordinate 34,838,803 of NC_090228.1, read as the reverse complement.
CATATCACATTAGCACACACATACAAACGTGGATAGAGAAACAGAAAAAAGCCACAGATTATACAGATATATGGTGAACGTGATTTCACCAAGTACAACATGTTCCTGGATCAATATCTTTGTTGATCCTGGAACAATATTCCAATCAACCAATCAGATTTGATGGACAAGTATACCATTTTGGCTTACAACCTGGGTTATTTACTTCCACAACAGTGTTATTCAACTATCATTTCCCTCTGATTTTAGGGATAAGTTATGGGTAGGGTTAGTTTTAGGGGTTGGGAAAAGGTTAGGACTAAATTTTCGGATAGGAATGTTGTACCAGGATCAACAAAATATGTTGATCCAGAAACATGTCTTACTTGGCAAAATCACGGTGACCACAGACATATATAAAAATTCCAATAAAACCCACATCTATCAACACATACAGACATCCACACTCACAAAATGTACACATACACATTCACCACACATTACACAAGAACACTGAATGAGACACAAAAAAATCCTGTCAGGTTTGTTTGTGTTCATCTAACATATCAATTCAAACTCCTCTGGGGTAGTATTCACAAAACATTTTATCTTACCACTAAGAATTCTCCTTAATAGCAGTAAAAGTTCTTAGCTAAGAGTTTCCGCTTAAAACCTATAGAGAAATCTTAAACTAAGAGAAAGGGTGGTGTTGACCAGGTTGCCAGGATGATGTCAACACGCTTACTAACTATGGAAACAGTGATTGGCTGATGGGTCTGGATCTCTGTCAGTGATTTAAATCATAGAAATATTGTAGAATGAGGTATCATGTTGCCATATTCAAATAAAGACTTTTAAATGTTGGCTAAGTGTCTAATTAAACGAGTATGTTCAGGTAATTCCCAAATTCATTCAAATTCTCAAGGCAGGAACACACCAAGCTGACGCTGATGTACTAGTGGTGACGAAAGCAGACTGTGGGGTTGGCTCACGTCAGCAGCATCCAGGTCCAAAGTTGGCCTGACACACCAAAACGATGTTCGACAGATGACGGCCAAGTAGCAAGTCCGTTCTGCGCCTACGTAAGATTAAATGCAGACGAGTTCCGACACCAATTCAACATGTCGAATCAGGTGGAAAAAAAGCAGACGAAGACCAACTTCAGCCGATGGTGCGGAACACACTGAGAAAACTTAGTCGGTCGACAAACAAAAACTGCCCGACAGCCGAGTGTCGGCTTGGTGTGTTCCTGCCTTTACATGTTTGCATCTCGGGAGATGGCAGAATTCAAGTGACAAATGATTTTTTATAAACATTTCAGGAAGAGCATGTTCAAATAGTCTATCTAATCAGCACGAGAGGAGGTATATATACACAGCCGACTGCCTTGGATACCTCAACAGTTTTCTGCATCCCTCTGCCACCCCGATTCCTCACTCTTGGTTGGATCCTATTCCCAAGATACGGGGGACTACTCTAAGTTTGGGCTAAATTCCGAGCTCCGAGCCTTTGATCCCTTTTGGACAGCATGCCAAAAATGCTTATTTTAGTCTTACTCTGTTTGATCATTTGTAAGGATGAACTTGTGAAAACTACAATAATAGGACATTATTTTCTTATTTTTTTATTTCTTACTTATTTATTTTTGCCATTTTATTATGATAAGACAGTGAGTAGACAGGAAGTAAAGTGGAAGAGAGAAAGGGGGACAGGATTGGGAAAGGTCCACGAGCTGAAACTCTAAATTGGGTCACCCGAGCTGCCCACAAGTCTATCAGCACAGATGATAGGACATCATTTTTAACTTGACCACAATGTTTTATTAAATGCATATTGCCTGTAAATAAATTAACCTTTATATTATGCAATCACAGATTAAATTAAAAATATTTATTGCATTTATTAAGAAAAGGATCAGCACTCGAGGCTCTGTTTGCCTATTGCTTCAGTGGTGTACAGTGTCTTTGGGCAATTGCCAGCAACATCCATTGTAGGATTGTTTGTGATTTGGTCTTACTGACTTATTGACTACTCCTAATTTTCCACAGATGTAAGAGCTAATTTTAAGAAAAAAATGCTTTAAGAAATACTCTTAGAGTAAAAATATAGGACTCCTAAAATTAGGACTGACACGCCCATTATTATTATGATTTTCTACTAAATCGCCAAGTTAGGAGCTACTTTTAGCCTTAAGATGTTTTGTGAATATGGCCCCTGGTCTATAACCTTACTGGGTTTGTTGATTAACAAGGTCATTTGAAGCTGTAACAAGACATGACCCTAAAATTTATCAAAACATGTAAGAGTGTAGAGATCACACACACACACTCTCCAAATGCATAGTTTTTATGCTGAGCTAATGATATTTTATATCCGTTGTAATACCCATGGATGAAGGAAAGTCACTTACCTCTTTGCTTCACTTAGCCTCAGTAGTTCAGTCTGAGTTGTATACATGTTGTATCTTCCTGTCATTCTATCTGTATATCAGACACACCTTTAGGTCCGCCTTCTTTGGACTAATTAGTCTAGAGTAAGTTAGGGGATGTTCCTGTTCTCCCAGTATCTCTCTGGTTATTCTCTGTGGCTGACTTAAATCCACGTCATTGACTAAGCAAATAGCAATGTGCACTTTAACTCTTGGTTTCACTTTCAAAATCAGCAACTGCAGCAGATAAAAGACACTTGGAGTCTTCTCATAATGTGCATCCACGTTGTCATTGTTAATCTGAGGTGTTGTTTTTGTTGTTGTTGTTTTCCCTGATGAAATTCACTTGAAATTCCCAACAATATCTGACTTTCTCTTGGGTATCAGACACCATGAAAAGATTGTGGAAAATATGTTAACCTCTGACTCAATCAGATGTGAAGTAAAGGTCAATAGTTTAATGTCCAGGAAACTCTTTTGCTCAACTTTCCACCATAGAAATGTGTTCAATAAAACGATTGCATAAAGCCTTGATACAAAAAAAACAATCACTGCAAGATAAACAACAGCACATAACTTTGTGTATTCAACATACAAATTGAAAGGGTTTTGATTCTAAAGTCTCTGAAATAGCAAACTACTGATCAATTCTGAACTTACTTAAGCTGGACAATGACACCATTTTCTTCTAGAGCCAAAATTGTTTTCCTGTTATCATTGTAAAGCTGTATCGGGTAGGATTAAGGGATGTAGAATGTGTTCATGCAAAATAAGGCATTAATATTTGCTTTATATGTACTAATAAACAGCCAATATCCTAGTAATAATAAGCAACTGGCTAATAGTGAGAATTGAACCTACACAGCAAAAAATTATTCCGCATTTTAGTTTGTTCAATGTAATTTTGTAAGTTGATACAACTTGTTGATTGTTTATTGTTAGTTAGTAGGGTCAATGCACATTAATAAACTTTACAGTAAATGTGCCAGAATTAGCCCAAAGGGCTATTTTTCATCTGCAGACCCTTGACAGAATGTTAAAAAGTCACCCTAAAACAAAGATATAACATCATTAAACACATATACATCATAAAAAATAATAATAATAATAATAATATAAAGGAAGGAAGATAAACAAAAGAAAAGGGGGAGAGAGAGAGAGAGAATAAAGGAGAAAAAAAAGGAGAAGAGGAAAAAAAAAAAAAACTAATAAGAAAGATGGCAACAGGAGAAGGTGACATAGCCAAGAGCAATTTATACAAAAAAGTCTATTTTGTCAAAAATACAATACTAATGTTGACAATGCTGATTTGTCAGTAACCATTTTTTAAGATGAAACTGAAAAAAACCAAAAGTATGTAATTTTCTAATAGTTGATGGGATGGAGTTCCATTCCCTTGCAGCTCTAACTGAAAATACAGACTGACTGAATTTGCATCGTTTGAGAGGTATAATACAGTCCCCTCTTTCCCCTCCCCTTGTTGATCGATGTGTGGTTGTTCTAATATTCACAAACTGTTTTAATGGTGAAGTCAAACTGTGTATAGTCTTAAACAGTAAACAAATATGCACATATTTAATCAAGTTATCCCAGCTTAGCAAATTGTATTTTTTTAATATTAAACAATGATGAAAGTGAACTGATTTCTGATCAAGAGTTTTTAGTGTTTGTTTATGCAATGACTCCAGAGGTTTCAAAGTAGTTATACTAGCTTGTGACCAAGTGGTAAGACAATAAGTAATATGCGAAATGATCATAGAATGCACATACATCAGAGCAGACTCAGATGACATATAACAGCGAATAAATCTAAAATTTGATAGACTAAACCTGACCCGGTTGCATACCTTTTTAATTTGAGCCTTAAATGAAAGTTTGGAATCAATCAGAACACCAAGGTACTTATATTCGGATACAACTTGTAATCTTTCTCCTGATACAAAAACATCTGGTACTACTTTTGGTAAAGAACATACTCATTGTTTTAGACATATTTAACTGTAAACAGCATTGTTCTAGCCAAGATGTGACATGAACCAGTGATTCCGTAAGTTCATTTGCAACTTGTGACACACTACTTCCATGTATATAAATTACAGTGTCATCCGCATACATTTGAATATTAATGTTAGGACAGACGGACGGAAGATCATTGATGTACAACGTAAAAAGTAAAGGACCCAGAATAGATCCTTGTGGAACACCCGTGTATAGACTTAAAGGAGCTGACTTATAATTCTGTATACTAACATGCTGTGTTCGACCTGACAGATATGATTCAATCCAACTTGTTGAGAGAAGTTAAAATCTAATAATTTAGACAACAGAATTCTGTGGTTTACCGTGTCAAAGGCCTTCCTGAGGTCAAGAAATACAGCCCCCACAACCCCTCCTTTATCTAATAAAGACTTGACTTTTTCAGTGAAGTAGCAATTTGCCATCTCAGTTGAATAGTTTGCTCTGAAACCAAACTGCATTGGATGTAAAGCACAAGAATTATTCAAATGATTAGTGATTTGTGTAGCCACCAATTTCTCTGCAACCTTTGAAACTATGGGTAAAATACTAATAGGTCTATAATTATTCGCAGAATGAGGATCGACACTTTTGAATAAGGGCACAACAACAGATGACTTCCAAGCACGAGGAAACATCCCCTGAGAAACTGAAAGATTAATGATTTTAGTGATGGGATTAACTAATGACTCACAAAGCTCTTTAAGCATTACCACATCCATACCAAATATATCCTTTGCTCTGGATTGTTTAAGAGATGTAATTGTTCTTCTGACGTCTAATTCAGAGACTGGCCTTAAAGTAAGGGCTTGTTCCACTGTATTAACTGGATAGACTTCTGTATACTTGGGAGAAAAACTTTGTGCAATTGTGACTACCGAGTCAACAAAGTGATAATTTAGTGCTTCGGCTACAGCAGCTGGATTATCAGTCAGCTTCCCATCTACCATTAAATCAATTGATGACCTATCTTTTCTTTTGTTTCCTATTAAATAGTTCAACTGATTCCAGATCGTTTTAGAATTACCTCTTGCCTCTTCAATTATTCTAAGGAAAAAATCAGCCTTTGCTCTTCTCAGGGTCTTTACCACCTTATTCCGTAGCGTGACAAAATGTTGTCTATCATGACTTAACTTTGATCTATTTGCAGTTTTTAAGGCACGATCACGTTTTTTCATTAGTTCTAAAATATCTGAATTCATTCAGGGGACAGTATGTTTTTTATTTTTAGGATTAATTTTACAACTTTGAAATATTTGACTATCATCCTCCTGATCTTTTCCGGTTAATAAATCATCCCATTTAATCTGATGAACCGCCGTTCTAAAATCGTCTAATTTACGTTTTGGAATGCCATAAAAATCATACTTCCGTGAGAATGGATTGAATCTCTTACTAGATAATTTTCTGGCAACCAAAATCAAATTATGGTCAGAAAGGCCTGTTAACATGTTAAAAGTTTTTAAAATTCTCTCTGCTCGATTGCTAAAAATCAAATCAATTTGAGACCTTGTTGAATTAGTTATTCTTGTGGGCCCATTAATCATTTGCTTCAGATCGAAATGATCAGTTATCTGTTTGAGTTTCTTTCTAACCGTTTTATCATCCCAATTAATATTAAAGTCTCCCATAATAATGACTTCTTTGTTAAAATCATGTTTTAGTAATTGTTTCAGGTTTTCATAAAAACTGATTTTTGAAGATGGTGGACGATAAATTACAATTACTACAAAAGACATCTGTGATGATAATATAAGATTCAAACCAATACATTCCAAATATATGCCATTTGCCCAAGCGATTTCATTACACTGGATGCCAGTTTTCACATAAATCATGACTCCACCCCCTTTAGAACCAACTCTATCTTTCCTATATAGTTTAAAACCAGGCACTTCCAATGCCACAGATGGAGAATTCTCATTAAGCCATGTTTCAGATAAACAAATAAAATCTAAATTAGAATCTAATAAAAGATGATGAATTTGATCACTTTTTCATATAATGCTTCGTATATATAAATAACCACCTAAGAGACCCTTTGGCTTGAATTTAGGATCCCAAATTGTTCGTGATTGATTTACTGTTTGAAAGAACCCCCACTTCCTATTTTTTAAAATACCTTGATTTACAGATTTCCTTTTTACATTTTGCATAGACTTTGCAGACACTTGTGAAGTACCTAAATCCGAGTTCACAGAAATGAAACTGGTCGGTGACTTGATCGGCGCAGAAATCCCTTCATTCACCTTGTAGTTTCTTAATTTGTTCGTTCAACTTAATCCCTTCATTCAACTTGTAGTTTCTGAATTTGTTCGTTCAACTTAACATGTTAGGTTTTTACTATCTCAACTAGTCTGTAAGTTCACTGAACTAGAGTATGTGTCGCCTCAATTTAAAAACATATGCTGAACCATTAAGATATAAGTTCTCATTATTCATCGCGAGATCACGTGAAGCGTGAAAAAGGTCTTGTTCGTTCATCGGCATTGCTGGCATAGACTGGCAGCTGGAGAGTTTGTCGGCACGCGGCAGATTTATCTTCCATTTTCATCACCAACTCTGGTAAGTAAATATACGTTCATATTTGTGAATTTATTGAAAATAAAATCGTTTGTATGGAAAAATCTAATTATTTGGTTGAATGTGCTGTTGCAAGTTGAGAAAAAATTTTAGTCAAATGAACATAAATTTTAGTACAGATAACTTGAAAATTTAAGTTATCGTATTTCAACTAATCTTTACAAGTCCAGGTTAGTTGAAATAAGTTGTTGGGCCAACTATTTTAACTGTGTCAACAATTTTTTTTAAGTTGAACATACTTAGTGGATTAAGTCAATAAAACAACTGAGTCAAAGCAAAAAGATAACTAAAAAATATAAGTTGAGTGAACTAATTTTTTTTTACAGTGTAAACTAAAGTGTTTTGTTATAAAGGCTGCAATTCCAATCCAGAAGAGGATTGATTGTGATAGTTAATGACAGTGAGATGTGCATCAAACAGTATATGTTACGTATTTTATTTTACTGTCACTAAAAATTCAGTTGATAACAGCCAGGGCCTGATTCCATGCATAACTTTATTACAGTATAAACAGCATTACAGTATATACAGTGCTATATAAATGTGACATTACTTGCTTTATAGCTGAAACGTACTTTTAATAATTAGTGAACTTTTGCAACATTAACACTATTTAATTGCAGTGAAGCTGCTTTGAAGCAAACTGTATTGTTTTATATGACTTACTATTTAAATAAATGTGATTTGGCAGTGATCGCTTGCGGCAAATCATCCACACACCGAGACTCATGTCCTCTCCTCATACTCGTATTATTATTATACCCCCTTTTCAACATTACCAATGATCTGGGCCTCTGATTATTAGAAACATCATATTGCCTTACTTTGGTCAGTCTAATCCAATGTTTACAGAACATGAGGATCTAGGCAACATTCACTCATCTGCTGTCATTCACTGATCCAGGAACTGCAGTTGGCTGCAGCTTGCCAAGGCTTCAGAGACATTCAGCCTATGAAGTTTTCACTGCTAAATCAAATGTAGTTTAAATCAAATATTATACATATTTTTCAAAGATAAAAAAAAAAATAAAAACTGAATGCAATAATTGTGACAGTAATAATTTAGATGAATGGATGATCAGCTACAAAACATTACCATATTGAATTGACAAAATGCAGAACTTGAAAAAACAACAAAAAAAGTTTGTAGCTATGCAGGGGCAGATGGTGGCAATGGATGGCACCGGCCCCAACTGAAATCAGGTTGGCCACTCCCTACAGGATGTCTTGCAATTTACTTGTATTTGTGGCAGTCGGTTTCTAACTGTTTCTGCTGAAATTCACGATTTAAAGAACTTCTGAGAGTGCTCAAACGGTAGCAGTCAAAGCATTTGCTGATAAACTCTACACACTGCTTATAAACATGTTTAATGAATCCTAACAATCTAGCATACTCCCTCAAACTATAAGACAGACCACCATCTCACTAATATTGAAGAAAGGCAAGGATCCGCTTGTCTGTAGTAACTATCGCCCTATTTCTTTGTTATGTGCGGATGTTAAAATATTAGCTAAGAAGCTGGCAAGGCGTCTAGACCCTGATCAAACAGGGTTTGTCAAGGGAAGACACTCTTTCCATAACATCAGGCGTCTATTTGATGGATTGTATTTTCCTTCAACATCTACCACATCTGATTTTGATGGATGCAGAGAAGGCATTTGACTGTTTCGAGTGGCCTTATTTGTTCTTCACTTTAAAAAGATTTGGATTTGGCAGTAAATTTATTCCTGGATTAAACTTTTGTATGCTTCTCCTTTGGCTTGTGTCCGCTCCAACAATGACTATTCTGACTATTTTCCTCTTGGATGTGATACTCAGCAGAGCTGCCCACTCTCCTTTTACTGTTTGCCCTAGCACTTAAGTTCAGTCAGATGATGGGCATCAAAAGGGGAGGTTCTGTGTATAAGCTGTCTTTATATGCTGACGATCTTTTACTTTTTTCTCTGAACCGGACAGATCCATATTCATACCCCAAGTTTTAGTCTTATTAGAGGAATTTGGACATGTTTCAGGTTATAAACTGAACATTCATAAGCATGAACTAATGCTGTTGCCATTTCCTATCCTCTTTCAATACTGCCTTTTAAGACATCATTAGATCATTTTAATTACCTGGGCATCTGCATAACCAAGAACTATTCTAGTCATAGTCCATTTGATCGTTCATCTACTGGCATAACAATGTAATATATACATTTGAAATGTAACATTAGTTTCAAAGGTCACCTACTCATTTTAATTACTGCCTCAACACCAGCGTTTAAATATCCGGACTATAAAATTTTATCCTAACAATAGAAATAGCTAAAATTGCTTTTAACTGCATTAAGAGGGACGTGGACCTGAGAATAAAACACTGCTGAGACCGCCGATTATCAGACGCAAGATTACCATGGAGGAGTCTGACTTAGGCCTCGGCATGCTCATGATTGCTTTCATTTGCTCACTGTGTTGCCTCATCATCAGATTCATAGTCTCAGCATGTCTGTTGTTCATGTTTTCTATCATCTTTTTAAACATCCTGTCACTTTCCTTTTCTGCTTCTTTATTCTTTTTCCTAAAGTCCTCTATTTCTTTAGTCATCCTGTCTGCCTTCTCCTTAAAGCCCTTCTCCAACAGATCAGCCTGCTCCCTCAGTTTACTGTCCATGGCACGCTCAGCCTCCTCTCTCTGGAGCCTCAGCTCCTCATCCATCTTCTCCTTCATCTGTTTCATCCTCTCTTCATTACTCCGTCTCTCTGCTTCCATCTTCTCTTCGAGTTGCTGCTGCTTTTGTTCCTTGGCATTTTTTTCCTGAGCCAGGAGAACAGACTTCTCTCTTTCCTCTGGAAGAAGATGTTGAGGCAAATGAAATAAAGTTTAATGGAAAGTTTAAGAAAGTGTAACATTGTACCTAATTTTGCATTGTATTTCAAATCTTGACTTTTAAATTCCATGAATTGAAGGCATTGAGGCAATTCACTGATCAAATGATAAATGTACCGAGACTAATCAATCTTGAGTTGTTAATGTTAATTTTGTGCATTGTTAATCACAATTGATAACATTGGATGAAATAACAAATTAAATAATACAGTAGGCATTTGAAGTGGATCAAAAAAGGTCAAAGTTGTTCTAAGAACTAAGTCGTCCTAAGAAGAAAGTTGTAGGACAACTTTGATGAAAGGTTTTGATCCACTTCAAATGTTGACTACTATAGGTAGTTTGTTTGTTTCGTAGTTGAACATTGAATCTCTTTCTCTGCAAGTTGGCAACTACCACTAGATGGTGCTATTGTTGCTTCATCCAGGATGCAATGGGTGCACACTCACCCATAATCTTTTTCTCCTTCTCAGTCAGTTTCTTGTCAGCCTGCAGAATGGCGTTAGAATCCACAGACTTCTGCTTCAGGAACTCTTCAAGTGTTTCTTCTGCCTGAGAACAACATATGTAATCTGAAAAACTGCTACTACTACTACTACAACTAATATAATTAATGATGATTGTGAAGATATGAGTGTTGCTCAATTTGGTTTTACATCACAATCGACACATTTTTGTCAAATGCAATGTTTCAGCAGATCATGAAATTCATCAGGTAGTTCTAGACATTTTTGTCCAAAGCCAAAGTCCAGCATTGATGGAGTACAAGTGTCCATGTCCCAGCCACCGGAGACTCAGTGTCTTGAATAAGGATTTTTCAATATTTGGCCAGAAGAAATCAGGATTTAAACCAGGAACCTACTTGTTTCAAGTTGATTTCTCTACCTCTAATCCACTGTTTCCCACATTATATGAACACATATTATAGGAAAACATGACAAACATCTTACATTCTGAAAACATCTGAAACCTGTGATGTTGCAGTGATTGTGTCAAATGTTGATACTCACCTTAACTCCTTTATTGGCTTGGATTTTATATTCCTTTACAATGTCTTCAAGGTCCTGGGAGAAGAGATCATAACCACCAGGTACGGCATAAAATCCTTTCTTGAGTTTTTCTGTCATTGGTGCCGAAAGTGATGACAGGAGATTCTCACATCTTTTTTTTGAAGACTCCTCGTTTTGGCACAGGTATCCATCAAAGAGTTTATTAATGTCTTCCTGCAGCATCACACAAAATATCATAGAAAACGTTAAACACCATTTAGAGGCTTCAACTATTGAAAAAATAAATGTTTTATTATACAATGTTTATTTAAAAAAAAAAATCAGCTTTTGATTCAGATTCAGAGACATTTACTCAGGCCTCATTCACCATCATTTGTAAAAATGTGTTCTTAGAGAACAAATACTATAACATAGCACTATTCTTGTTTAGCAACAAGAAGTTGGTGTGCACTGTTTAGATAGATAGATAGATAGATAGATAGATAGATAGATAGATAGATAGATAGATAGATAGATAGATAGATAGATAGATAGATAGATAGATAGATTGATTGATTGATTGATTGATTGATTGATTGATTGATTGATTGATTGATTGATTTTACTGGGCATCACCTCAAGACATTTCATGAATGTCCCCTCACTGTCCTTAAAGGAACGCTTCATGAAGGTTTGTGTCACCATGTTGCTGAGATGTTGGTGTTCTGAGGACACATCCTTCAGTTCCAGAGGGAAGGAGTCCTTCAGCTTCTCCATTCCACTCTGGTAAACCTCAAGCCCCTCCTTCACTGCAGCCTCATTCTCAATCATTGCCATGGCAATCACAGCATTCTCCAGAAATGGAACTTCACCACTGGAGATTGTGTCCACGTATGTCTTCACCAGCTGACCCAGAACTTCAGAGAAGGAGAAGGGTCAGACACAAGGAAATTAACTTGGAGACTGTTAATTAATAACTTGCAGTCCAGAAAGTGTACTAAAAAATGTCATAGCTGAATTGATAGCTCAATTTATGCTATTTTAGTGGGACTAATTAGCATTTGCCACCTGTTCAGTGTTATTACATCACAAAGATGGAAGGATGTTTCAATTTAGAAATTAGTCTCTAGGTATGGGGCTTAACATCAGCATTATGGTGCAATGAGCACACAACCTAACAAACAGCAGCTTAAGTATTCGAACCAAAACATGGTTCCTCTGTTGACAGCAGTTTACTGCAGGGGAAATACACGTCTAGTTACTACTTCATAATAGCTGACAGCTGTGCCATATTCACTTGTGTAATTGAATATAGTAAATTAATCAAATATTTGCTTGGTGCTATATTAATGTTTATTTTGCGAATGTCACGTCACATCATTTCATATGTTCTATTGACTCACCTCTGCCTGTGACTGTGTGTCCATCCTTCAGCCTTTTCACTTCACTCCTGTCAAAGATGAACTTGCAGAAATGATCTGAGACATCCTGGAAATCTGGGGAAAGGTCAGCAGGATCCAAGCTCTCCAGACGAGACACATTCTCTGGGGTGGTTGGAAACGGGAAAGTAAAACACTTCCGGGATGGGAAATAATTTCGGATACATTCCCGTGGAAGGTTGAACTCTTTAACTGTTCTTGAAGAGCCTTTAAAAGATACGAAACACTACTTTGTCAAAGAGGTTAACAAAATACAGTGTAGCTTGTAAAGTGTAAAGTTGTAAAGTTTTCAGTATTTCTCAGGCTCAGTGATATTTCTAAAATTGTAAACATAGTAAGCAGCCAGCTGGTTATGATGGTGTAATAAAGCCCTCAGTATAATGCAAACTCTGATCTTCCAGTCAGGATTTATTTTGTGATATTGACTGGCTGTACATACTTTTCCCAATGATGGTCGGTTAATTTATAAGCTCAAATTAAATATTACCTGGTTTCAGCTTCAAGGCATATTCTAAGTATTGGTCCTTAGTCACGTATTTTCCATTGATTTTTTGTTCCAAGGTGAAGTCCCTCACAGCCCAGATGAAACTAGGGAAGAACTTCACAAACTCTGAGTCGTCTTCACCCTCATCAGATGATTTGACCTTTATATACTCAGTCAACTCTGTGACATATCTGGAGGGAGTTTAGGTTTGAAATCTTTTTATGTATTCTTTGACTCCTGGAAATCTTTGTGTGGTTGTTTGGTGGCACTGCCTCGCTCTCTGGGGTGGGCAAATTGTATAATAAGTGGCTACTGTACTTAAATTACCCAGATAGGACATACCACAACATATGCTCTGAGATACCCACTCTTACCTAAGTTCCTGTTGTTGAGGTAGGAGTTATGTGCTTCATTGTTTTAAGGGGACATGAGTTGCATTTTTTTTTTTTTAAATGCTCTCTGATGTCACCTTAAAATGTTAGTAGGAATTTTACATCAAAACAGTCATAATTTTTAAATAAAAATCAATTTTCTACACCATCTTTAACTCTCCAATGTAAACACACTGTTTAAAGGAACTCTTTACAGAACTCTGGGTCTCAGTCAGCAGCTTTCAGAAGATACATCCCTCTCTGGTACATGAGGTTTGAAGCAAAATAGAGGAAATACATTTCTCTCTCATTTTCTTTCTCCCCCACCTCACCCAACTTACACTGGGAATGGGGTCTGCCTTCATGGACCTGCATGATAGGCACAAAGTATGAACTAATGTTAGGGGCGGAATCACCCAAAACAAACAAATAATAATAAAAAAAACAGGTCTTAGGTAGAGTGTGAGCTGCTCTCCCTCAATTATATTGGGTTCTTTAAGTAGGGCCTAATCTCAACTGTGGCTCCCTTGGGTTTTAGAGTCTGGGTGATGAGCGTTACTGGGCACACTGCATCACACCCTGCTCTCTTTTTCCTCCCTTTTCTGAGTACGAGTTGGGATGTAGGCTCCCCCTTGAAGGAGCGGCAACACTGAAAGTTGTAGCCTGAAGGGCTGATTACTGAGGTTTTAACACCAAAGAACCTGACAAGTAAAGGTAGTTTGCCTAGTAGCATTCCTCCTTGTTATGTTGCACTCTATAACTTAGATGAGTGAATGGAATCTTTTATGGACCCTGGAGAAGTACCTTTGCTCAATCAGGGCGTGAGCGCTCTCCCCTAGTTGCTCTAGGGTATTTAAGCAGAGCTGAGGCCCCCCTTCAGTTTCCCTAAAGGTTGAGTTGAGTTTTGATGGCAAGAGTCTTCGGCAATTATATTATACCACTCTCATATTTGCATCCCTTCTGATGAAGTTGAGGATTGCATTCTTCCCCTGGAAGTAGTGGTAATATTGAAGGTCATTGTACTAGCTTTGTACCCAGCAACGTAAATATTATGCTCTGCTCTTGGGGCCTTATGAGGATGATGCCTGTCATGCAAGGGAGGGAGGAAGGTTGGAGAAAGGCCAGGACTTCCCTTGCTATAGAGTATAGATGCTTGGGTATATTCTCCAACTATTGAAGGATATTGTCTTAGGGAGTGGCACCACTATACAGTCTGTATCACATCACTTTGGATGTTCCCTTGGAGTTGACATGCTCTTACTCTGGCCAAGTAATTTGAGTCAATTTATGCTATGCCTATTATGTTTGTTCATATTCACAGCATCGAAGCAGCATCGAAGCAGTTCCACTTCGAAAGGGAACGTCTAGGTTGCAGCCCATTTTTTGTGTCCATGTGGGCGGTTCACGCACAACAGTGCATGTGTGAATGACTTGAGTGCTTGAAAACAAAGTCCACTAGATAGTGTGCATGCGCCAACGCGTCTTTCCGCACTCATGGCCAGAGGAGTATACTTTGAAAGGCTTGCGGAACCAACTATGCGTGAGACAGAGCAGAGCACGGAAAATGAAGTATACACGGGCATCTTGTTGCCATGCTTAGGGCTTGCCTGCACATCTCCTTTAGACAAAAAGAGTTGATGATGTGTATTACAGGCACCCTTTTATACTTACGGACACTCTGTGTGTGACATCACTGACTGCCATCTGCCAATGATTGATTGGCATGTGTTTACATGTGCTTTAAACACCAGTCACACTGATGGCGCCCCTCATAGTGTCAATATCAGACACAGTGTCTTGTTCCCCTTCTCAGGGAACCACTTCTCATACATAACCTAGACTTTTTCATGCTACTAAGAGAAGTGATAAAAGCTGTTTTTGGACTAATTTGGAAGTTGAGTTTTGAAACTTACATTATGTTTTTATAGTACAATGAACTTTTCAAGGAAATATCAAGGAACATTTTAAGATGAATCGCTTGTTTTACTCTTCCAGGGTTCCCGCGGGGTCTTAAAAAGTCTAAAATTCTGAACTTTAAATTTAAGGCCTTAAAATGTCTTAAAAACGGCCAGATTTTCATCCGTGGTCTTAAATTTCATTTAGTCAGGTCTAAAAAAAAATCCAACCTATTTCCAGAAACGCTACCTGCTGAAAGTTATTACAAAGTAGCAATAGCGAGTCATAGTTCTTTCTGGGGTATATTGGTGTTGGTATACGCGTTGATAAAACTACAAATCCCATGATAAATGCAATAACTTACCTGCTCGCGAGATACGTCTGCGTCTCCTCAGAGCTTGTTAAAGTTTGGCTACGTGTGGAAAATGGGAAAGGGTACTTTCAACGAGACATGGCTAGATCACAACGATTTCTGCTGTTGGTTACAAGCGGTGTGTAGTGTAGGCCTATGCGACCGTTATTTTATGGTTTCCATGGTGACGCGTCATTGCTTGTCACGTGACACACCGCAGCAGCAACAGCACTGAATGAATGATGATCTGCTTTTATGTCATTTTTCCTTTTTTATTCAGAATATTCACAAATGTGTTAGCTATGGCATGAAATATCTTATATTCCGTTTGTCAAATACATGCAAGTGTAAGTGTATTGTTGTTTAAACACCTTTATAACGATCGCGTTAGTTGAGCTGTATGCGCGATATAATTTTATGACACAAAATTTTGAAATGTAGGCTTAAATCAAACACATTTTAATTCAGATTCTGTATATATAATTAATTAATGCTTTTTCAATGACTGAATTCATTGAAATAAAATGATTTTTTCAGAATTTCTTTGATTTGAATATTTTTTGGTAATGCGTCGTGTAGGTCTTAAATTTCAATCTTTATGGTCTTAAAATGTCTTAAAAAGGTCTTAAATTTTACTTACTGAAACCTGCATGAACCCTGTCTTCATTTGTAAGTTACTTTGGCAAAAATGCAGCTAAAGGAATAACTTGCCGGGGCTTCTTTAGTCTTTAGATCCTGGCTCAAATTCATTGAATGTATATAAATAGTGGTTAAATTATCAAAGAATTAGCAGTAACAATAATGGAATTTTGACTTTCATGTTTTTTTCTTCCCAAAAATAATGCTATTTTGGACATTTTCAGGGAAAACAAATTCTGTTGTACTAATCCATGAAATATTCTATACTATGGATAAAAACCTTTCATCAAAGTTGTCCTAAAACCAAAAAGCAATACCCATTCTTGTCTTAGGAGAACTTTTTTTGATGCACTTCAAATGCTGACTACTATAATAACTCCAATAATAACAGTAAGTGTATAATGTGTGAATGAAAGGATACTGCAGTTCCTCTATGGCCCTGTTGTCGATCGTCCCGCGGCTGTTCAGCACTAGAGTGCTACTCAGAAGGACGGCCAAAGAGAAGATCTTTGTATCATGCTTTGGGTCCCCCTGAGACAGATTGGATACAATCATTTGACAAAGAATGACATTGCAAGATTGTTATCATACATAACCCCCTGACAGCATAGTGGATCTGTGCACACCCTGGTGGTAAAAATGTGTCATAAACTTGTTAGTGATGTCTGGTTTGTGAGCAAATTGTTCTTTTGAACTGGCTGAACCTAAATCATACTGAATCGTTTGAAACATTTTGTGTCCTGAATCAGCACTGATACACAAGCCACTCAATCAATGAACTGGTTTCTCAAATGTGTCCAGCACCCCAACTTAAAATGAGCAATATTGTTGATGTGAAGAACTAGCAGCAATGAAACTGACTGTGTTGTCTGCGTTGTCAACTAGCATGTGTGGACATGCACCTACGTCCAAGGAAATAACTGTCTATGAGCAATAGTCTATATTTGTCATTCAAAAAGGGAACCAAAACTAGGACTGCAGATATAAAAACAGTAAACAAATGGAGGTTGGCCGCTTGCCATTTTGAATATCAATCATGCTAATCTTTTTCTTCATGGGGCACAGCGACTCATGTTATGAAAATATTCATGCACTGGAATGTTCTGCTAAGAAGGTGTAAAATTAGAAAAGCCTTTCTTTTTTTTTGAATTTCCATTTTGTTTATCAAATAGTGCTTATTTTTTTAAATGATGTAATTTTTAAATGAATTTGAAAAAAATAATATGCACACATCCAGAAACACTGGGCAGATGCTCAATCAGATAAAGCATGTATGCTTTCTCATACTATATCATATAGGCTGTTACGTCACCTTGTCCACGTCTCCGAGTCCCTCAGTGTCCAGCAGCACCAGAGTGGTTCCTGCTTTAGTGGGGTGATCCACACACCACATCCAGATGCCCTTCGTCTTGGACTCAACAGTGCTGCCCAATGCAAACCCTAAAAGAGAGAAAGAGCTAAGAAACATGGAACACCGATCAACAAAATATTTTGTTTACCTCCTTGTCAAATTGAATAGTGCCTTATTTAGTTTGTGTTGACTTGTGTGCTTCATTTCATATTGAATAACGGAATGAGAGAAAGTCACAAACATCTGTGAAATGGTTTGAGAGTTACAGTTTTCTGACAAATTTCCACCAGGATCTGGAGTTGTTAGATTTTGACAACAACAGTGTCTTCTGACAGACTGACAACACAGATGTCATGATAACATGTTTATTAAGATCTACCACATGGTTCCACATTCAAAACAGCAATAACTGTCATTCGGTTGCTCTTTGGATGCTATCAGTGCTGTCTATGGGGGTCTAACCTGTTTGTTTTCCTGCGAGGCGATTCATCAGGTAGGACTTCCCGGTGCGGTAGAGACCCACAACGGCCACCACCACCACTGGCTGCTGGATCTGCTGCAGGATCTGTAGAGCTGACTGCTGCACACACAGCTTCCCATCTGACCCCGTGTCAATCAAGCACACTGGTTTGTCCATGATCACTGGAGAATACAGCTGTCCAACAGATACACACATTTAAAATCCTTTAAGTTACTGCAGTGTACTCGGGGTAAAAAGTTAAGATGGGTTAGGAAATATTCCAGTAATTCTACAGTAATCAATAGAGTCATTCACCAGATGAGCAGTGTTTCCTTTTTTTGTTTGGGGAAGTTTCAGTAAAAGAGTTTCTTATGTCACAACACACATAAACACGTGGATAGAGAAACAGAAAAAGCCACAGACTTATAAACACACATAAACTTTCCAATATAAACCCACATCTTTCAACACATACAGACATCCACACTCACATAATGCACACATACACACATTCACCACACATTACACAAGAAAACACTGAATGAGACACAAAAATCCTGTCAGGTTTGTTTGTGCGCAGCTACTATACCAGCCTCAATTCATAGTCCACCTTACTGGATTTAGTTGATGAACAAAGCAAGACATGGACCTAAAGTTTATCAAAACGTGACAGGGTGTAGAGATCTCACACACACACACACACACACACACACACACACACACACACACACACACACACACACACACACACACATTATTAAATGGCTTATGGTGACTCTGCATGTGTATTAGCTTTTACTGAGCCAATAATATTTTCTATCCACTAATCCTAACCCCGCCCATAAACATCCTCATAAACCATGAATGAAGGAATGTCACTTACCTTTTTGCTTTACTTAACTTCAGTAGCTCAGTCTGAGTTTTATACAAGTTTTAGCTTCCTGTCATTCTATCTGTATATCTTAGACACTCCTTTAGGTCCACCCTCTTTAGGCTAAATGGTCTAGAGTAAGTTAGGGAATATCCCTGGTCTCTCAGTAACTCTGGATATTCCCTGTGGCTGACTTACATCCCCTTTTATTGACTGAGCAAATAGCAATGTGCAGTTTGACTCTTGGATTCACTTTCAAAATAAGCACCTGCAGGGTGTGTTAGCAGATACAAGACACTCTGAGTCATTGTTAATCTGTGTTGGGTTTTTGTTCGTGATTACATTTACAGGAGAAAGTCAGACATTGTTGGGAATTTCCAGAGTATCAGACATCATGAAAAGACTGGGGAAAATATTTACAGTTTACCTGTAACTCAGACTGTGTCTGCTTGTTTCTTGTCTTTGGAATTGTACATGAGACTTGATTGCTAATGATTAATAAGACGTTGTGTATTATCATGTATTATTTTCTTTTTTAACAACCTCCTCATTTATCATTTCTTATCAAAACTGCTTGTTCATTTTTACACATATATTCCTTTGGTGAGAACAATCTCTCTTTTACCTACTGTTTACTCATATTCAGGTTTTTGGGATATGCATGTATACATTGTGATAGAAATTTTCTTGATAAAGATTAAATGCTTTTTTAGAGTGTGCAAAAGTGGAAGAGTGTTTTAGAGAAGATGGGAATTTTGTGATTTACTCAGTTCCTGTTTTTGAAAGCAAGTGTTATGTTGCAATGAGAGATGCAATGTCTGTAAAGATCAAAAGGGTGTTTTAAAATAACAGCCTTGAAATGTGCAGACATGGATCTTCAGATCAAAGACCGTGTTCCTTTTCACTACTATCTATATGCATAACATGCAGACTATGTTTTCATGTTATCAGTCTAGACTTACAAAAATGCTTTGCACAGTAGAACTAACAGCCATATGATTAGCTTAGATCATCACAAACCAATCAACAGATCAGTTTAACCAATCACAGTAAAAAATTTTGTTTGTTTTTTAAACTCAACAGCAATATGAATATGTGTGTATTTTTCTTTCAGGAAGGATATTACCCTGAAGTATTTTGTGATTGTATTTGGGAAGGGATTTGCCCTGAAGTATTGTATTGACAACTGGAAGGTGTCAGAATTGTCTGTAGTGGAAAAGTCAGATTAAGTAGGTTGTATTGGTATTGAGAATAGCCATGACTTCTGCTGTAGATAAACTTATATGTTCACCCTTTTCTTACTGACACTGTAACAAAACAAACTATGAAGTTGAAACTAAACAATGGCCTGGCACATTGAAAACAGAAGCATGGAAACAATATAACAGCAACTTACTTCAATACACAACAAAGTAACATGGTAAACAAAAGGACTTAAATACAAGACTATAGGGATCACATAGAAAAAACAACCAATGAAAACATGACACACGAAACAAGGGAAGCATATGATCAGATCACATGAGGGGCAAGGGAATCACATGACAAACAAGGAACTAAGACTGTGAGCATGAATACAAAATAAACACATGAACAAAACCCAAACAACGTTACATATTCCCCCTCTAAAGGGCGGCTACTGGACTGTTAAACAAGGGCAGGCCTGGACTGTGGAGCAGTGGCTGAGACCGTGAGACATGGAGTAGTGTCGGGCCTGGACCATGGAGCAGTGGCTGAGACCGTGAGATGTGGAGCATTGGCTGAGACCATGAGACATGGAGCAGTGGTGGGCCTGGATCATGGGGTGAAGGACCGCAATAGGATGGATCAGGTGGTTGTAAACCACCAAGACGACTCTGGTGGAACTTGAGACTACCACTACCATGGCCTCCGTGTCATGGGGCACAGCGAGTTCATGGGTGGCCTAGCCATCACCATAGCCATTACCGATGCCTCTGGAAGAAGCTGTAGCGGTCGCGTCGCCTTGGGGAAAGATGGTGAAGATGACACCAGATGGTGCCTGTGGCTTAACATTAACTGCCATTAAACATAGTCTCAGAGACTACACCCCCCCCCCCCCCCCACACCCCCATAAAAAAGGGGAAAACTTGAACGGCCATGATGTAAGGGGACTTTGGGTTGGCAGCCATGACGGCAATGATGGTTGGAAGCTCTGGCAAGGCGGCCATGACGGCTGGAGACTCTGGCGTCCAAACCAAACTTGGGTCTTCAGCCAACAAAGTTTAAATCCCATCTGTCTAGAGCGCTCTTCACAGACATCCCAAGTCTCCCGGAAGTTCCGGTACTCTCCCGCATATTGATAGCGGCTCCCTGATGCCCGCAAATTAGTTAAAATCTCCCGGAATCTAGAGCGAGCAAGCAAGAGCGCGCATGCGAGACAGAGACTGTGTTTCAAACCGTGTAGCGCGCACGGCAGAGAGGGAGAGGGAGCGAGAGACCTTGCGTGTGTGTGCTAGTGTGCGTGTGTGCGAAGCGCATGTAAGACAGAGAGCATCCTGATTGGCCTGTTTCGGCAAATCAACCAATCAATTGTCAGTGTGGGCGGGCTTTTATCTCTTCTCCCGAACCAAATTAATCAGTTATGTCTATCTAGAAACAGGAGCACCATGGCAGAGGGAGAGTGCCACAAAAAAAAGTATAAGACACATTTTACGGCAGACTACACGAAAGTGTACCCCTGTCTTATAAGAGTCAAACATAATGTCAGTCTTGCTCGCTGCACTATTTGTAACAGCAACGGGATACCTCCCTGAAATTACTTTTTGCAGGTTGGGATGTCTGTTTTCACATAATGTTTACGCGTTATGTCAGTAGGTGGAGAGCAGGTGGTCTTTTGTGTCTGTTTAAACACATTCGACCACATAAGCGTCTTACACTATGAAAGAAATCTGGTAAAATGTGTTTTCGAATACCTCTGGAAGTGGTTTAAAGTGGACAAGCTAAACGTGTTTAAGACCACTTTACAGCTGTTTTTGGTCTACTTTGCCGTCTACTTGTGATCCAATCAGTCAAAATGCATCTTAATACCAGGTGTAAACAGGGATTTATTTACACCCACCAATGCAGTCACACAATTCTAGATTCTCTTTTCATTTAAGTCTCTCTCATTAATCTTCTCTTTAAATATCTTGAGCCTGAAGGGCTTATAGAGTTTGACACTAGCAAGCCTTACATTGCATATTGTAAAAATCTCCTTTAATGTCATCATTTTTATCATTTAGTAGAGCAAACAGATGGCACAATTTCATTAAAGAAAAATGGTGAAAACCCTAAATGTGTAATTACCTCATTTTTTGTCTCAGTTTCTTGCCTGAATATTGATAGTACTCAAATTATTAACCACCCCTCTGCCACACACACACACACACACACACACACACACACACACACACACACACACACACACACACAGGTTTTGTTTTTACTAATACCATCTGTTTATTTGATGATTACATGGAATGACATAGAAATAGTTGAATCACTAATCAACCTTATTTGTCACTTTTTAAAATGAAATACTAATGTCAAATAAACGTAATTATGATACATCATAGATCATTTAAACTAGACACACAAAATATGCTTGGGAAGTGAAATTTAAATTTCCTAATCCATCATATCAAATATCACTGAAGTTGAAGTGAAGTGAAGATAGAATGAGATCAAATGTATTGTTTTATTGTAAAGTTATACCTCTATATATTCCTCTGATGAGTTTGATGATCACAGAATTAAAGCATTTCACAAAATACAACATCCGCCTGAAGAGCGTGCATTCATCCGCTGAATGGCCTGCATCTGTTCTTTGTGTTGCTGCATCATCATAGCCATAGAGTCCTCATGTCTCTTGTTTGAGTTCTCTAACATCTCTGCAAACTCTCTAGCTCTGTTACTCTCGGCTTCAGCATTCTGTCTCTTGAACTCTTCCATCTCCTGGGTCATCCTATCTGCCTTATCCTTAAAGCCCTTCTCCAACAGAGCAGCCTGCTCCCTCAGTTTACTGTCCATGGCACGCTCAGCCTCCTCTCTCTGGAGCCTCAGCTCCTCATCCATCTTCTCCTTCATCTGTCTCATCCTCTCTTCATTACTCTGTTTCTCTGCTTCCATCTTCTCTTCGAGTTGTCGCTGCTTCTCCTCTTTAGCTTTGATTTCCTGCTGCAGGAGGGCTGCTTTCTCTATTTCCTCTGATCATTCATTGACAAAAATAGAAAGAAGAAAACTGATTTTACATGTCATTCATTGTCCTTTAAGGCAATATACTTCTGTGAATGCTTATAAATATACTTATACACCTTTTAAGAAGAACACTTCCTTCCATTTTCAACTTCCAATATTTTACTGAGAGTTTATTTTCATCTAAGTTGCATTTTTTCAAAAACATCAATAGCATTTTGATTTTTTCATCAAAAACATTGACATTTGTGTTCCAGAGGTGAACTGATAATGTCTTGATCAAGTCTTATGGGTTTGTAACGTCCTGAGTAATTAATGACAGAATTTTCATTTTTTGGTGAACTAACCCTTTAAAAAACCCTTTAAAATGGAGCCAGAAGAGTTCAAAGTACTGATCTTGATCACATTGATCTTGATTCATAATGATAATGGCATACACAGCCACCCTGGACTATAATTGTTATTGCAGGGTGCAATTCTTGGAACCTTGAAACAGCTTGTACTAAAATAATTTGGCTGTTACATCTTCTTTTCCATTCAGTGTCTCAGCAGTACTCTCACAAGTACCTAAACCTTTGAGCACCTCTTACACAAGGAACCTGGTAAGAATATACAAACAAGGAAATTGGGATTTAAATGCTTAAGGCTCTCACCCTTAATCTTCTTTTCCTTCTCAGTCAGTTTTTTGTCAGCCTGCAGAATTGCTTTAGAATCCACAGACTTCTGCTTCAGAAACTCCTCTAGGACCTCTTCAGCCTATTGACATACGGAAAAAAAACTGATAACTGTGATGTTGATCAGATTTCTGTAGTGTGCAGTGTGTATAAAGATGTGTAATAAGTATAATATGAGCAAGACCTTGACTTCTTTATTGGCCTGGCTGTTGTAATTCTTCACAATGTCCTCCAGATCCTTGCAGAAGAGATCATAGCCACCAGGTTTAGCATAGGAACCCTGCTTGAGATTTTCCATCATTGGTGCAGAGAGGGATGACAAGAGATCCTCACATCGTCTCTTTGAAGCTTGCTCGTTTTGGCACAGATATCCATCAAAGAGTTTATTAATGTTTTCCTAAAAACACAACATGTAGCATGCAAGTAACAGTTAGTGTATAATGCATCAGAGGACATTTCATCTATGTACACTCTGACATCTCTTCTCACCACAGAAGCAGCAAAATAATAACACTGATTAGCTTGCAATATGTTTTTGGTCCTGAAAACATTGCAATTTAATTTAAATTTTGAGATAATCTGCCCAGTATAAGTGAGTAAAGTGTTCCCTTTCGAGGGAACTCATGCTGTGTCTGAGAATTTGAGGCTATGGGAATGTCTCTGCATGATTGTGTCGTGAAGCACATGCAAGAGAGACCCATTGGTAACCTGTTTTCTTTGTGGTGCTTTGGGGATGATGCCTGAACTTCTCACGAGGGCGCCGGTTTGGGACTTGACCATGGTATTGGAAGACTATCCTTGGCTCCCTTTGAGCCTATTGAGGAGGTCCCAGTTAAGTTTGTGACTCTAAAACCTTTCTTTTTTTCCTCGCTATTACGTCTCTCAAAAGAATAGAAAACTTGCGAGCCCTGTCAGTTTCCTCGTCATGTTTGAAATTTGCACCAGGCCTGATGAAAGCTTTTTCATACCCTAGTTATGTTCCTATGGTCACCCACTAATGTGGCAAGATCTATTGTACTGCAGGCATTTTGTCCTCCCCCTTTTCAAACTTCAGACCAGGAGAAAATGAATCTACTTTGCTCAGTTAGAGCAATAGACGCTTATGTCCACAGAGTCCACAGTAAATCTGATTAGCTGTTTGTGTGTTTTAGGTCACCTTGGAAGGGGTCCCCAGGATCTAAACAGAGGAGAGCAAGTGGATATTTGAGACTATCTCTCTTGCATATCAGCTTTCACATATGGTTGTCCGGGTCCACTTGACTAGGAGTATGGCTGCTTCAAAAGCTGTTTTATTGGGAGTTTCCCTTCCAAGATGTATGTGATGTGGAGGGCTAGTGCTCTCAGCACACATTTGTTAGATTTTATTAACCTAGATTTGGGCTCTATGGAAACATACCCATGCCGCCGTACTAACAAGGGCCTGTCTTGTGTATATGTTTGGATGTCTGTGATTGACTTGTTTCAGCCTATTAGAAGCCAACTCTGTTTGGTCTTGGTATGCTTTATAGTTTCCTGGTCATGACATCACCCGCCTATGTCATGCCATTGGACTGATTTCACACGTTCTTCCCACATCTTCCAATTCTCAGGCGCAGCATCTCATTCCCTTGTCAGGGAAGCATGGTTACAGTTGTAATCTGAGTCATTCACCGCATCATCCTACATGAACTGAAACTGAGATCCAACCTACCTCTAGAGATTTCAGGTACTTCCCATCAGTGTCCCTGAAGGAACGCTTCATGAAGGTTTGTGTCGCCATGTTGCTGAGATGTTGGTGTTCTGAGGATACATCTTTCAGTTCCAGAGGGAAGGAGTCCTTCAGCTTCTCCATTCCACTCTGGTAAACCTCAAGCCCCTCTTTTACTGCAGACTCATTCTCAATCATTGCCATAGCAATCACAGCATTCTCCAGACACGGCACAGCCCCACTGGAGATGGTGTCCACGTATGTTTTCGCCAAGTGACCCAGAACTTCAGAGAAGGAAAGAAGTCAAACATAATGGTACAGAAAAGGTATTGAACAACAGTCATATGTATGTACATGCAAACTCTTCAGATTGAATTTTGAATCACCTCTGCCAGTGACTGTGATTCCATCTTTCAGCTTCTTCACATGGCTCTTGTTAGAGACAAACTTGCAGAATCGATCTGTGACCTCCAGGAAGTCAGAGGAAAGGTCAGCAGGATCCAAACTCTCCAAACGAGACACATTCTCTGGAGCGGTTGGGAATGGGAAAGTGAAGCACGTTCTGGAAGGGAAGAATTTTTGGATGCACTCCCTGGGCAAGTTGTACTCCATCACTTTTTTTGATGTGCCTAAAACAAATGAGGGCATGCTGTAGATTCTCTCAATTCAAATATTATTGAACCATAAGTATTATCTCAATAAATTATGAATTTTAAAAGAGACAAACCTGTTGACAAAAACTAGTCACAAAAAAGTGATAGCGATTGTAAGGGCTCCTAAAATAATAATTTTACTAAAATAATGTTTTTTTACTATTATAAAATTACCAGGTTTCAGCTTCAGAGCAAACTCTAGGTACTCATCCTCTGTTGCATCTTTGCCATCAATCTTTCGCTCAAGAGTGAAGTCCCTCACAGCCCAGATGAAACTAGGGAAGAACTTCACAAATTCGCTTGAATCGTCGGCATCCTCATCTGATGATTTGACCTTAATGCACTCTGTTAGTTCAGTGACATATCTGAGAGTTTGTTCAGGTATGCCAAACATGTCAGGCTTGTCAAGTGACTGTCAAACAACAGCACATGATGCATTGTCTAACAAAACAAAACTGTCATTCCATGAAGTACTAAGCAAATTATCAACACCAGTGCTAAATTCTTTTCAGTATCACCAAGCCAAGCAATAAAGGAAGCAGATAGCTGTAGATAAGTGGGTGTAGATGTAGGCAAGTAGATGTACTTTCCTTTTTGTGCCTTTCTCAATAAATAAATAAATAAATTTGCTCTTCTTACACTTTCTCATAATACACTGTACCCACACATGGCATTAAAGGGGACTTTTCTTTTTGAAGAAAATGCTCCCTCAACTCTACCAAAATTCGTTTATGTCTGCGTGAATCATTTCACACCGGACTTTGTGAATGAATGTCAATACAAAGGGAACAATACAAAACAGAGATTGTGCTAAAAATGTGTTACTCAAGGATAGATCAGTACAAACTGTTTGTGATCCAGCTTACAGTCTCCAGAGTGATACTGGATATGGCAGTAATGAAGGTGAGAGCACTTTATTACAGTTCATCTGAGTTAATTTACAGATATAAAGTTTACCAGTTTATTAAGATTAAGATTCTTACTCTAGTTTTTAAGGCTCGTCATGGTTTAGCACCTTCCTATCTCTGTGAAATGATTATCCCCTATCACGGGGCGAACTGGCCATCTGGCATACCGGGCACTTTCCCGGTGGGCCGACGTGCTTTTTGGGGCCGACGGTCGCCGACCGCAAAAAAAAAAAACTTCTCTCGGCCCATGAAAGTGGTAGGCCTAGATCGGCGGCCCAATGCTTTTTCAATTGACACTGGGCTGCTGGCCAAAAACACTTTAGTCAAAAATATCACATAGGCTAGTTTTTTTTTTCCTTCTGACAGACTCGGCTCATGAAACATATAGCTCAGCGGCCCATTGGTTGTTTTCTTGATTGACACTGGACTGGCCCAATCATATCTTTGAACAGCACCATCTATAGGATTTCTGCCTGCACGCAGTTTCAGTGTGATCATGGAGAA
This sequence comes from Chanodichthys erythropterus, assembly GCF_024489055.1. Classification (NCBI taxonomy): domain Eukaryota; kingdom Metazoa; phylum Chordata; class Actinopteri; order Cypriniformes; family Xenocyprididae; genus Chanodichthys; species Chanodichthys erythropterus. The sequence goes on along the minus strand of NC_090228.1, from coordinate 34,811,462 downwards.
GAAACACAAAGGAGGTGCAGAGAAGCTGCATGAGAGAAAAAAACGCTGCCAAATGTGTCAAATTGACACAAATGTTTTCGGCAGTAGCAGCAGGGGTGTAAACCGTGGGGGGGACAAGGGGGTCAGGAATAAAAAATATAATTAATAACCACGCAATACAAACGCAAACGGGCGTTTTAAGTTTAGAAACATTTTGAGTCACCCCTCCCTTGCCTCACAGTGGTTTGGTCCACCGCGCACGTCACACTCGCTTGTGTGTAGATTCTGTAGAAGTCCGGCGGCGCCGGCGGGAGAGAATAGTTCTACAGACAGATGAGTTCCAGTAAGTCGGCTGTCAAGGCTATTTTATTCAAAAACATCGGATGAAGTGATTATTTTCTCTTTAATGCTGACGGTGCTGAGTAATTAGTCATAACAACAACAACAACAAAAAAAGATGATAACTGATAATTTTTTCCCGTGAGTCCACTATTTTAGCGATTATAATGTTACCTACCTAGCTTGTTTACATAGCTTGTTGGATATATGTCACCCACACCAACAACAATTAACATTGTGATAAGAATATGTAAACTGTAATAAGGCTAATAGATTTACTGTTGTGTGTTGGGTTATGCTCAGTGTGTATTCATCGTATTTTGGTGACTTGGTTGTAAACAACTTACAAAAAAATAAATAAAATAAATAAATAAAATAAATTTTATATATATATATATATATATATATATATATATATATATATATATATATATATATATATATATATATATATGTATATATATATAAGCAGAAGGACGGGTGGTATTTGTGATTTTATGTGGTGGTGGGCCGGTCTGGGCCAAAATGCCAGGGCCGATTTTTGGTCCCAGTCCATCCCTATCCCCTATGTCCCTGCCCGTATTCTGAGATCGAGCACTGAAAACTTGCTTGCAGTACCCAAGTTCCGTCTATCTAGTGTGGGTGGTAGGGCTTTCAGCATATCAGCTTCTAAGCTCTGGAACAAGCTACCACAAGACCTTTGTGATATCTCTTCTCTTCAGACCTTTAAAACTGTCCTCAAAACACACTTATTCACCTTATGTTTTGTTAATTGATTGTCTGTCTCAACTTTCCAGCACTATGCTTGTTCTTTGTAAGTTTAATGTAGATTAACCTTCTTTGTCTGTTCTATCTGGTTGATTACATGTTGTATACTGACTGTATACTTATATGTATTCATATTATATAGCAACTTACTGTAAAGCATCCTTGGGTTCCTGAAAGGCGCTAAATAAATAAAACATATTATTATTATTATTATTATTGAAATGATCTCTGGGGTATTTTGAGCTAAAACTTCACATTTTGGATACAAACCATCAGCTAAATGACAAGATAGGTATCTAGATTGTCAGAAGGATACTGCAGTTCCTCTACAGCTCTGTTGTCAATCGTCCCTCGACTGTTGTAGACCAGAGTGCTGCTCAGTAACACAGCCAGACAGAAGATGTTGGTGTCATGCTTTGAGTCTCCCTGAGAAAGAGAAAGACAATCAAGGAGTTAGAAAAATTGGAGATTAACCTCAAAGAAAGCTGCTCTATATTAACAAAATTAAATCTGTGCAAATTGGTCTTTAAGTAAATGTGTTGCGTCAATCTATTTTTTGAGAATGTGCCTCCTATTTACAACAAACTAGCAAGCTATTAATTGAATACATGTGTTCATTCTCGGTCCGTGTACGTTTTGATAGTTTGTTTTCCAATTTGAAATTAAATACGCAGAAACGAGAAAACGGTCGTTTCCCGTTTTTTCGTTTGTTAAAAAAAACGGGAAAACGATATTTTGAATCGATTTTCGTTTTTTCGGGTCACGGAGAGAAAACGGAAACACGACTTCAAAACTCGTTTTCCACATGTGGGCGGTCATTACACGCCCCTTTCAGCCGATTGGTCAATCAAATCTGAGCCATTGACGTCATCTTCAGTTCGTTCAACAAAATAACAGTCCTCTGCCGCTATATCAGTAGATGACATAAATCGGCTTTCTTCTGTGCAACCTAACGCGTATTTCACAGAAATATGTTTGCACAGATAAAAAAAGTTTAAAAAACCTACAGTAAATTTAATTAAGTCTGTTTTTAAGCTGGCATTGTGTTTTTAAAATGTAAAATGTAAATGCCTCTACATCTGTTACCAAGCGCATGACATCCTTTGGGCTACTACCACCGATCAATAGGCTATACATAATGATAGACTATTCTCTATTATAGATCAGTGGCTACCGCACTCATTTTTTTTTCTTATTTTAATGTTTTGTTTACATTTTATACATTTAAATTCAATCATTTAGCAGACGCATTCCTTGCAGTAGACTATGCAGTCATATTAGAAAATAGGCTATCCACTAGGTGGCAACACCTAATAACGTTATCACCATCGGGGGGCTTTTTAGTTTTCCTTAGCTTATAAATGGCCATACAGATTTTATCTCTTAAATTAAACACTTTTATGAACACAGTGAACATTATTATATGTCACAGTTTACTTGCTATCCTCACTTTTTCTGTATTTCCTTCGCTTTTGAATGAATTATAGCTATAAATGGCCCTGAACATTTTACTTTCAATTTCGATTTAACGGCTATTGGCGATTCTGCGTCAATTGCTTTAGTGGACAACAGCAAAACAAAAACTCTCGTATATTAAACATTTTTTTTAACTTTTATTATCTATGTAATTATTTTATTATCTTTTATCATCTTTGTAATTATTTTATTTTGTAAATATTCGTGGCTTAAACAGCGGGAAAATTTACTGTATGCAGTTCTGGATGTTTTGAAAAACTTAAACTAAACGAAAATTATTGTTGCCTTGTCAATATAATTTCTGTTTTCCCCCTGACTTTCAACTGGTGAGATCATCGTTTCATTAACCGACAAGATTATATTAAATTGTAATTAAACGAAAATAGAATTGATAAATGTCTGTGAATCATTAAACAAATTCCAGGGGTTTAGTTTTAGCCTACATGAACAAATAGCAGAATAAACAACAGAACATGAGGATTCATCATCATCACGCACCTGCAGCGCTTCTGTGAACGGAGAACAAAGGATTCAATTATATAAAAGGAATAAATAGCCTATGTCTATGCGCGAAATTTATTTCACTTAAGTAATTAACATATTACCAAAATGAAAGGGGAAAAAATGCGACAATATGAGTGTCGGTTCATTTTTGAGAAGTTCACAGAAAGGAAACAGAAACGGCAGAACATTTCTTTGTTTATTTTACGAGCAATGTTTTGTTTTTATTGTGAGCGTACAAAATAATAGGCCTATTTAACCCTTCACAGATTCTAATGGTGTTACATATATTTGACCATAAATGTCTGAGTATTTTAAGTTGTTTCCGCTTTTATAAGAAAATTCAAGTGAACGCGTCGGCGCCTCGCGCTCACACAACATCAGTTTTAGTAACTTGACATCACAGCCTGTTAACTGTCAAAATAACATACATTCAACCAAACATATAAAAAGTTATACTTCTCATTTTAAGTAGTCTGTGTAGGCTACAATAAAAGCGTTTAAATAATAAATATAGTTTAGCCTCCAAATCGTGAATGTTGAAACATTTGGATTTGTGTCAAATTAGAGAGGTAGTTATAACGCCGGTTTCTGTTTCAGTTCAGCTTTAAATTAATTCGTTTTGGCTTAACATTTATATATTATTTTTGTCATAGCTAAAATAGCTATGTAGCTGTAATTTTGATCTTTAATGTTTGATCTTTACAGGCTATTCCCTCAATCTTTTAACCAAAGGGTTATTAACATTAGCCTATATTCAGCAGGCAATATTAGGCTATATAAAATAAATAAAGAAAGAAAGATGAGCTATTGTTCGTTTTTCAAAATTGCTTACACTACTTATTTATTGTGATTTATTCTATTTATTCAAAATAGAATAAAATAAAAACTGTAGTTTTTTTAATCTGTGCTTTTCATCCGCTCCTCTGTGTGGGTAGCGCAGTTTCACCATGCATATTAAACTACAAACAGCATTACAACAGTCTGTGTGCTGATGAACATTTCTGAAATAAATATTTCTGTGAAATACGCGTTAGGTTGCACAGAAGAAAGCCGATTTATATCATCTACTGATATAGCGGCAGAGGACTGTTATTTTGTTGAACGAACTGAAGATGACGTCAATGGCTCAGATTTGATTGACCAATCGGCTGAAAGGGGCGTGTAATGACCGCCCACATGTGGAAAACGAGTTTTGAAGTCGTGTTTCTGTTTTCTATCCGTGACCCGAAAAAAACGAAAATCGAGTCAAAATCTCGTTTTCCCGGTTTTTTTAACAAACGAAAAAACGGGAAACGACCGTTTTCTCGTTTCTGCGTATTTCATTTCAAATTGGAAAACAAACTATCAAAACGTACACGGACCATTCTCAATGATATTCTATCTGAATAAGGATATCTGCTCTAAAAGTGAGAGTATTCTTGGACCCTTAAAACTGCTTGTGACATTTGATATTAGTTCTGGTAATAGAGATTGGCATGCTAATGGATATGGCAACGTTAATGTATTTGGTCTTGGCGGAACAGATCTGCTATGCTGCTGCAGAGCTAGTACCAAGACTTGCTACTGCCAATACATTCAGAGACATTGCTGTGAGCATGTAAGACATGCTGCTGCTGCACTAGTGATGTGTCGTTCTTGAACGATTCGTTCATTTTGAACGAATCTTTAATGTGACTCGGGAAGAACGATTGTGTCGGGGGGTGATTCGTTCAGTCGCGCATGTGCAATATTCTACAGGTTCTGTGCTAGTAGTAGTTCACCTGATGATTCAATTGATTAGTTCATTTTATGAGTCTTTCAGGTTTTTGAGTCGTTCCTTAATCACGTGACAGACCCATACGCTATGCTGTGTGACCCAAGCACATTATATTTATTAGTAAATAATGTTAACTCTCCAGTTTTGTTTGAGTTTGTGTTACAACTGTTAAAGCTGAAGTTATCATAACCTTGATGTCTTTAACATTAATAATTCAAATTCAAAATGTTATTTGCTTTTAATTTATGTCATTATGTCCTTTTTGAGCAATCTTCTTATACATATATTAGACTAATATGTCAAGTCTGCCTAGGAAAAGCAATTATTATAACAGCAAACTCAAAATTGGAGTAAAAATGAACAAACTAGGCTATAAATACTTTGTATTGTAGGCTTGGATTATTATATTATTATATAGCCTAGTGTTTATTTACAGATAGACAGTCAAAAAGATAAATTAATCAATACTTTATTTATAACAGGGCTTTATTTATTTATAATAACACACCACAGATCCTCAAGAAACAGTAACAAAAACAGTGACAGAAATGTCAGAAATAGCGTATGGGTCTGTCACGTGTTTAAGGAACGACTCAAAACCCGAAAGACTCATGAAATGAACTAATCAATTCTCTTTCCGGCTCAGAATACATTGGTTTAGTGTATGGGTCTGTTACGTGATTAAGGAACGACTCAAAAACCCGAAAGACTCATAAAAAGAACTAATCAATTCTCTTACCGGCTCAGACTGCATTGGTTTAGCATGGGACTGCCTGTCACGTCATTAAGGAATGACTTAAACCCGAAGACTTGTCAGACAAGAGGTGAGGTGAGCTTAATCAGCTTGTCATAAACTGAAGACCCAGGTAATGAATTAATCATTTCTGAATCTTATAGCATTGTAGTTTTGTATTGTTTGTAGTGGGATCAACGTTTGCATAAGTAGTAGATGTGTTGGGGAAGTAGCACGTAACATTTTAATTACATTTTGCTAAAATGAACGAAATGACTCGAAAAAAGATTCGTTCATTTTGTTGAACTAGACTCAAAAGTCCGAGTCGGTAAAATGATCCGAACTTCCCATCACTATGCTGCACATGTAACATGCATGAATTAACCCTCCAACAAAGCAGGAACCTTTTCTCTTGTTCCTGCCTTGTTCAACACTAAACAGATCATTTTTTGGTTGAAAGAGCTGAAAGAAGACTATTGTTATACATTTGTAAAGCAACTTTTCACCCTACACAGTTGCACAGGGTAATGAGAGAACTAGACAGTTCAAGTACTATAACTGTGATGTTGAGTGAGAAAACAAACTGCTGTATCGGCAGAAATGCATATCTGCACAATGATTACAGAAGACAGGAAGAGATAGGAAAAACACCCCCTACCTTACCACCTGAGCAAGTATCATCAATAAGTTATTTCATAATGATTGCATAACCCTTATACTATTATTTGATAAAAAGCCATTAGGAGTAATAATGAATGACATAGCTTGATTGGACGCTGCAATAACATGTTAGTGTCATTATTTTTCTATGCAGCTAAACAACATGTAATCTCATTGAATGTGAATGCTTATTTACTTTAAAGGAACACTTCACTTTTTTTTGAAAATAGGCTCATTTTCCAACTCCCCTAGAGTTAAACAGTTGAGTTTTACCGTTTTCAAATCCATTCAGCCGATCTCCGGGTCTGGCGGTACCACTTTAAGCATAGCTTAGCATAGTTCATTGAATCTGATTAGACCGTTAGCATCTCGCTCAAAAATGACCGAAGAGTTTTGATATTTTTCCTATTTAAAACTTGACTCTTCTGTAGTTACTTCATGTACCGTGGGTGCAGCAGGAACAATGATATTACGCACCATCTCTCACAAACGTCTCCATGGTTGCAAGGCACGTTCCCTGTGCAAGCAGGGGGTCACAGGCGCTGTGTAATATCAATGCTCCTGCTGCACCCACGGTACGGCAGCAAAGTTCCTTTATTATTACGCCAGAATGAGAGTATAGTTCCTAGCCATATCGGCCTAGAAAATCACAACTTTCCATTTTGTTTATCATAGTACACGATGTAACTACAGAAGAGTCAAGTTTTAAATAGGAAAAATATCAAAACTCTTTGGTCATTTTTTAACGAGATGCTAATGGTCTAATCAGATTCAATGAACTATGCTAAGCTATGCTAAATGTGGTACCGCCAGACCCGGAGATCGGCTGAATGGATTCGAAAACGGTAAAACTCAACTGTTTAACTCTAGGGGAGTTGCAAAATGAGCCTATTTTTTTAAAAAGTGGAGTGTTACTTTAACCTTCTCATCCATTGCTTAGACAGTGTATACTCAAAGAGATATTAACAATACGCAATTTTTATGCTTCATAGACATAAATGCATAACACTCCAGCTTATGTTTAGTAATCACTCCACAAGACTATGAACAAAGCAATTTTATTTGTGCCTTCTTGCTTGAAACTATGCTCTGTTGTTTGTCAATGTGTGCACACAAAATGCAGCAAAATTTCCCACATGATGTTAATTGTGTGATTAATGTGTGTACATGTCTATAATGCACTTCGATAATGTGACTAAAATAGGTATACTCCACATCTTAATTTAATTTGTGTTTACTTCGAGTATTACTTTAGCCGGATTAAAGTAATCAGAAATGGCTGTTTACATGGTAGTTTCTTAATCAGAGTACTGTCTTAATTGGGTTATTATCAGAATATTGTTGTCTATGTATACATACTGAGTGATTTACAGGTGCAGCTGTTGAAATGTTGACTTGACATTTCTAACATAAAACTTGTTTAAAACTTGTAAAGATTGCTCCATTTAGGAATAAACAGATCACACAATATGTGTAATAAAACATCAATCACTTAGACATTGATTCCAGATATGTTCTGCAACAACAGCAATGTAGATAATGACGTGATCACTACCAAATGAGTTAAAGACCTATCAGCTTGCGCCGTTTAGAGTTTCATGCCAGAACTAGGTGATTGTTTTTCAGTACTTGGTTTTTACATCACCTTGTCCACATCTCCGAGTCCCTCAGTGTCCAGCAGCACCAGAGTGGTTCCTGCTTTAGTGGGGTGATCCACACACCACATCCAGATGCCCTTCGTCTTGGACTCAATGGTCCTGCCCAATGCAAACCCTGATAAAGCCACACAATGACACACAAAAAATGACTTATATGCATGTAACTGCATGTTTCTCATAAGCTTTTGGATGGTATCAGCGCTGCATGTGCGGGTCTAACCTGTTTGTTGTCCTGCGAGGCGATTCATCAGGTAGGACTTCCCGGTGCGGTAGAGACCCACCACGGCCACCACCACCACTGGCTGCTGGATCTGCTGCAGGATCTGTAGAGCTGACTGCTGCACACACAGCTTCCCATCTGACCCCGTGTCAATCAAGCACACTGGTTTGTCCATGATCACTGGAGAATAAAGCTGTCCAACAGATACGCACCTTTAAAATCCTTTAAGTAACTGCAGCGTAATGGAGGTAAAAAGTTAAAATGGGTTGAGAAATATTCCAGTAATTCTACAGTAATCAATAGAGACATTCACCAGATCAGCAGTGTTTCCTTTTTATGTTTGGGGAAGTTTCAGTAAAAGTGTTTCTTATGTCACAACACACACAAACACGTGGATAGAGAAACAGAAAAAGCCACAGACTTATAAACATACATAAAAAATCCAATAAATCTATCAACACATACAGACATCCACACTCACATAATGCACACATACACACATTCACCACACATTACACAAGAACAATGAATGAGACGGAAAAATCCTGTCAGGTTTGTTTGTGTCCTCAATTCAAACTTCTCTGGTCTATAAACTTACTGGATTTAGTTGATGAACAAAGTAAGACATGGACCTAAAGTTTACCAAAACGTGACAGGGTGTAGATCTCTCTCACACACACACACACACACACACACAAACATTATTAAATGGCTTATGGTGACTCTGCATGTGTATTAGCTTTTACTGAGCCAATAATATTTTCTATCCACTAATCCTAACCTCACCCATAAACATCCTCATAAACCGTGATTAAGTTTTAATACACATATAAACCATGAATGAAGGAATGTCACTTACCTTTTTGCTTTACTTAACTTCAGTAGCTCAGTCTGAGTTTTATACAAGATGAAGCTTCCTGACATTCAGTCTGTATATCATAGACACTCCTTTAGCTCCGCCCTCTTTAGGCTAAATGGTCTAGAGTAAGTTAGGGGATGTCCCTGTTCTCTCAGTAACTCTGGATATTCCCTGTGGCTGACTTACATCCCCTTTTATTGACTGAGCAAATAGCAATGTGCAGTTTAACTCTTGGTTTCACTTTCAAAATAAGCACCTGCAGGGCGTGTTAGCAGATACAAGACACTCTGAGTCATTGTTAATCTGTGTTGTTTTTTTTTCCCTGATTAAAGTCACAGGAAATTCCCAACAATGTCTGACTTTCACATGGGTTTCAGACATCATGAAAAGACTGGGGAAAATCTGTGACTCAATCAGTAGTGTGATGCTAACAATGCAAAGGTCAAGAATTCAATGTCCAGGAACTTTCAACCATAAAAATGTGTTGAACTGCATAAAGCCTTTACACAAATAACAAAGCTTGTAAGATAAACAACACAACAATGAAAGTTTCTGGTTTAGTTTAGTTTTGTTAGTGTGTGCTCCTCCTATGGGCAGTGGGGGAAGTTTTGTTATAAAGGCTGCAATTCCAATCCAGAAGAGGATTGATTGTGATCGTAAATGACTGTGAGATGTTCATCAGGCACTATCAGCACCACTGTAAAGTAGATCATCTTCAGAATATGTATTTTATTTTACTATCACAAAAAAATTCAGTTGATAACATCCAGGGCTTTTGGGATACCATACAGTATTACAATATATACAGCGCCATATAAATACACATGACTTTACTTGCTTTTAGCTGAACTTTTTTTTCATAATTGCTGAACTTTTGCTACATTGACATTTTATTACTGTGAAGCTGCTTTGAAACAAACTGTATTGTGTAAAGCACTAAATCAATGTGATTTGGCAGTGATCACTTATAAACATCATGTTGCCTTACATTGGTTAGTCTAATCCAGTGTTTACAGAACATGAAGATCTAGGAAACATTCACTCGTCTGTTTTCTTTCACCGATCCAGGAAGCAGATTTGTTACAGCTGGTTTCACATGCTCATTTCAATGAGGATCTGAGACATTCAGCCTATGAAATTTTCACGGCTAAATAAAATCTAGATTAAATCAAATCTTATACTGTACATCTGATATTTATTAAAGCTAAAAAAAAAAGAAAGAAATAATTTAGACAGTTGTTGCAATGTTATTTCTGTCAGATATGTTCCTGTCAGATTATAAATTCTAAAATCAGCCCATGTAATTTAGATAAATGGGTGATCAAACATTACTGAATTGACAAAATGACTAGAAACAACTGTGATATAACATGAAAAATATATGTAGCTATGATTTCAAAACAACAAAAAGTCACGTCAAATGCAGTGAGATTACAGTAATTATTAATCCAGAAATCTGTAAATGCAGTGAACTACATCTTTCAACACATTTCACTGTATAGAACAGCCGGATCGAGATCGAGGTGCGGGTCTGCTATTGATTGCTTGCATCTGCTGTATGTGTTGCTGCCTCAGCACTTCCATGTTCTGTTCATTTCTCCGCTGCTGATCTGCTATCATTTGTCCATACTTTCTTGACATTGTCTCCTCTACATCTGCATTCTTTCTCTTCAACTCGTCTATCTCCCAGGCCATCCTGTCAGCTTTCTCCTGAAAGCCCTTCTCCATCAGGGCAGCCTGCTCCCTCATCTTACTCTCCATTGCACGCTTTGTCTCCTGTTGTTGGCGGGACATCTCCTCTTCCATCACTTCTATGACCTGTCTCACCCTCTCTTCATTATTCTGTTGTTCAGTCTCCATCTTCTCCTCCAGTTGACGCTGCCTCTCTTCCTGAGCTATAATTTCCTGTTCCAGAAGGACTGCCCTCTCTCTCTCCTCTGGTAAGCCATAAAAGAAGTGGTTGAAGAAAACAGTTGAATAAAAGATGCAAAAGAGACAAGAGTCCAATCAAGGAGACAAATCTAAGATAGACTCTACAGTGTCATCCCATGTGTTTAAAAATGAATACACTGAAAACAAAGGTTTTACCACAAATCCTCCTTTCATTTTCAGTTAGTTTATCATCAGCCTGCAGAATGGCTGTGGTCACTGCAACCTTCTCCTGTAGAAACTTCTCCAACACCTCAGCAATCTATGAGGAAATGCAAGTAAAGGGTCAACATGATGTTAAAAGTTGAATATATGATTGTCATAATTAGTATTGTTCTATATAATGTAATGTATATAATTTATGACCTTGACTTCTTTGCAGGCCAGTGTATTGTACTGAATCACAATGTCCTCCAGGTCCTGGCAGAAGAGATCGTAACCACCAGCTCTGGCATAAAATCCTCCATTGATTCTTTCTGTCATTGGGTCAGAGAGAACTGACATAAGACTTTCACATTTTGCCTCAGAAGCCTTCTCATTGTCCCAGAGATACGCATCAAACTGACGACTGATGGCTTCCTAAAACAGCACACAGAAAATCAGGAAGGATGCTTAATGCTCATTGTTTGAGTTCTTTTGCACTTTATCTTTCATCTTATCATTTAGCGTTTATCCAAGTCTTATTTACCTACCAGTGGTGGCGGCTACCATGCAAGGTGTCCTATCCTAACCACTGGGAACAAGTAGGGGTTCAGTGTCTTGCCTAAGGTTACTTGACATATATAGCCAGGATGCACTAGGGCTTGAACTGGGAAACTTTTGATTTTTAATTTCACTACCCCCTGAGCCAGTTTTCCAGGTTAAAAACCTGGAACCTTGCTTCCAGTTAATTACATGTTGTCACATTACTGTCGAGTCCAGGCACTGCACAATATTTTGTAATCCTCAACAGCATGTTTATTGCTTGGTAGCTTGATCTGGTTTAGCACCACATAGGCCTATGTTACTTAGGCTAACTATCCTATTGCATGTCATACACGAATAGGTGAGCGGGGCTCAACAGGCAGTTATGAAGTAGGCTTTGATCTTCTTCTGCAGAGGCAGTGCTTGCTGCCCTTTGACGCACTTTGTAAATCCTGTTGTTTGCTGGGTGTGGTGTCAATTAAAGTTTTTATTTGACTAACAAGGAAGTTTTTAGCTCTAAAACTTACAGGATATTCTTATAATATGATGACCTCTTATATGTAAAATGCTCAAGGAAAATTTGATTTCTCAGTTCATCACTCCTTTAAACTGACTTTGAACTACCTGTGCATTTAACGGTTTTATTGCACACCTTCCAGCCAATCAGAATAGAGTATTCAGACCATGGTATAATTTGATAGGCAACTCCCACCTACCTCTAAAGATGTCAGGTACTTCCCATCATGATCCCTAAAGGAGCGTTTCATGAAGGTTTGTGTTGCCATGAGGGTGAAACACTGGTGTTCAGAGGTGATTTCATTTAGTTCCAGGGGAAAGGAGTTCTTGAGCTTCTCCATTCCACTCTGGTAAACCTCAAGCCCCTCCTGCAATGCAGCTTCATTCTCAATCATTGACATGGCGATCACAGCATTCTCCAGACACGGCACAGCCCCACTGGAGATGGTGTCCACATATGTTTTTGCAAGATGACCCAAAACTTTATGAAGGCACAGGGTTAAAATACAAGGAAGGTGAGAAAAAAAGGTAAGAATAAATGGATGCTAGCTGCTTACAGAGTAGCAAATGGCAGGTGATATGTTTAACAAAGAGGATTCATTTCTAAATCTGTTTTTGATTTTTCAAGCACCATGTCATGAAGATGTCATGAAGACCCCACTGCCCACTTAAAAAAAACTGACAGTCCAAAACATTAAGAGACTTAACGTTTTACCTCTGCCAGTGACAGTATATCCATCTTTCAGATTTTTCACTTGGCTCTGGTCAAAGATAAACTGGCAGAAACGATCAGTGACCTCCAAAAATTGTTTTGAAATCTCAGCTGGGTCCAGTGTCTCCAGATAAGAGACATTGTCTGGATGGGTTGGGAATGGGAAGGTGAAACATTTCCGTGATGGGAAATATTTACGAATGCACTCTCTTGGAAGGTTGTAATTATTAACTTGACTCGAGGTACCTTCAAGAGAACAACACAAAGATTTAACAAACATGTTATTGATAAATGGCCTTGGATATCACTGTAGGTAAACACAGAAAGCTAAAATCAGTTATTGGAAGTGGGAAGGTTTTGTTTGCTCACAGAAAGACTAATCACATATCCATAAACTAGCTGCACAGTCTAATAAAGCAGGTTTATACTAGGTGGCCTTACATCAAATAATAAGTACAATGTACTTATAGTGATCATATTGTATTGCAAAACACATTTGCTGCTATTGAGGTGGGATACGTGTTAGAGAGATTAGATTAGAGAGGTTTGGTGGTATAGGTAGGTTTAAGGGTGTGTTAAGATGTAAGGGATGGATCAACAGTGTAATTACAAATGTAATTACAGAACTAATTGCATGCAGGTATTTTTAAATATAAGTTCAATGTAAAAACATGAATGTACTTCATACGTGCATTGTATTGAATGATAAATTTAGATGCAAGTATATAGTAGTAGCTACGGCCATCTAATATAAAGTGGGACCAAGCAGTTAATTAAATAAAAGTTCAAGCTTTGAATATTACCTAGTTTTAGTTTCAGAGCAAATTCTAGATATTCATCCTCTGTTGCATCTTGGCCATTGATATTTAGCTGCAGAGTGAAGTCCCTCACAGCCCAGATGAAACTGGGGAAGAACTTCACAAACTCTGAATCATCTACAACTTCATCAGGTGATTTGATCTTGATGTACTCTGTTAACTCAGTGACATATCTGTTTAGTGTGAGTTAAAGAACATAGATTATAGATTCACTATGAGCCAGGGACCATATTTAAAATAGTAATCTCAATTTAAAAGAGTTGTTATATACCAAATGTAACTAATGGCCACAATGGAAAAAAAAAAATACATCTATAACATGAATGCCATAATTACATTGAATCATTGTAATTTAAATGCATGAAAAATTTCACAGTGTAACGAGTCCACTGTAGGCAAGTTGTGATGAACCAAACACAGTTTATTGACAAAAAATGTAGCAAGTTTTAACTGTAACCACAGTTCCCTGAGAAGGGAATGAGACGCTGTGTCATTGACGCTTTGAGAACACCTCTGCGTGATTACATCTGAAACATGTGTCAACTAGTCCAATGGTGAGACGGAACGTGGTGACTGTCAACAAGGAACATGGTAGCCGTACATCTTTAGTGTCAAAGGGAATAATTCTGCAAAAAAAAAGCGATCCTGCAGTAACTCCAGCACTGTACCAACTGGGCAGAGATCCATCGAGATCTGTCGAGATCCGCACCATGAAGTTAAAACCCTATGAGTCTATGAGTTTGGGCCCCCTCAGAGGCCAAACCCACAGGTTTTATATCTCCAGGCAGTGGTGAAGGACCGTGCCTCCCTCCTGACAGGAATCTCCAGGGGAAAGGAGTCAAAGAGGGACACTAGGTCCGAGAACAATATTCAGCTCTGCCAGTATGGCGCTACTAGGAGTAGACTTATTTCATACCGGTGGATTTTCTCCATAACTCCTAGGATTGCAGAGCAATCGGGGGAAATGCATACAGACATAACCTCGGCCATGTCTGTACCATAGCATCCAGCCTCAGGGGGGCTGGGTATGTTAGGAAGAACCAAAGTGGACAGCCACTTCCACATGGCTGTAAAATCTCCCATATACGCTTCCCCACCCAGGGGTGAAGTCTCCATTCCCCAGGTCTTAGCCCCTGTTTCGACAGAATGTCTGATCCTACATTCTGGTGCCCTGGGATGTATACTGCTCTCAGAGACCACAGGAGGATCTAGTGTGCCAGTTTGCATAGTGTATGAGATCACAGATCTTGATCTTGATCATATAAAGTTGGTTGCCCCTTGGGGAAAACCCCTTGGTCTTGAGCCACCAATGCAAGGGACTCATGTACAGCAGGCCAAAAGGTATCATGTTGGACAGATGTGCAGGGTGATAGAGCTAGACTGAAGACTCAAACTGACTTCTGATGTTCTTGTCCTAAACATAAAATTGAAAATGAATTGGCAGTAAACAAACTTGGACAAGACTAAGGTCCTGTCCTAAATGACACACTTCTATGCACTTTCGGTCTTGTGGACAATGGCTGCTGTGTGCACGTGTCTTTTAAGTCCACGAGACAGTAGAGTGTTCCATTTGTCAATTTTAGGCTTCAGAAGGGTGCTTATGAATGCCCCCTTTGTGGCCATTATGCGCCCTTGCTGTGCACTTTTGCTGAGCCCGCTCTGGTGTAAGCTCCTTCCCAACAGTCAAAGCGTCGTTACGTCATGAAAGTGTGGACTAGTAGTAAGGCCGTGAGTGTTTAGGGTGGACATAAGATTCCCCAAACAGTAGTTACATGGACAATACTAGGCAAAGGAATGAGGACTATATACACACAAAGACTACTAAACAAGGAACACCTGTAATGAATCACACAAAGAACCAAGGAGAACAAGATACGATAGGCTTGTTTGAGATGCATTAGGCGCTGCGCAGACCAATCGGTGTATGACATCAAAGTAGTGCGAGAGTGTTTGGAGAGCATACGACTCCTTATGCTTTTGAATTGCTCTCACTGTACTTTGATGTCATACGCCGATCGGTCTGCGCAGCGCCAATGCATCTCGAACAATCCTATAGACAAGAAAACCAATCAGCACATGACATCGGCTGCCTGCTGTCCCGTGTCTGTTTCTGCATCCACACAACGTAACACAACACAGACCAAGTTTTAATACCCAGTGTCGCTGGCCACGCTGGGCATAAGCGAACTGCATGGGTTACATAAGGAATATTTCTATTGTGGCAGTCAATCACAACAATATATTTTTAAGTCCTGCTTTAGAAATTGAAATTATGATCAGAAGGATACTGCAGTTCCTCTATGGCCTTGTTGTCAATAGTTCCTCGGCTGTTCAGCACTAGAGTGCTACTCAGAAGGACAGCCAGAGAGAAGATCTTGGTGTCATGCTTTGAGTCCCCCTGAGACAGATAGAGTACGTTGATTTGACATGAGACCACAACCCATAATAGAAGACACACAATGTCTGATCTGTGATTGTGAGATTGGTGTACAATATGCATTCACACAGAAGAAGCTTCAGCAATTTATGGAATCAAAGTTCTGTGTGAATGTTGCAACAGATAGTTAGATAGTTTGGCAGTCACCTTGTCCACGTCTCCGAGTCCCTCAGTGTCCAGCAGCACCAGAGTGGTTCCTGCTTTAGTGGGGTGATCCACACACCACATCCAGATGCCCTTCGTCTTGGACTCAATGGTGCTGCCCAATGCAAACCCTGATAAAGCCACACAAACACACACAACAAAAAAACAACAACACACACACACACACACACACACACAGATTGACTTGCATGTTACTGCATAATGTTTTTGGATGCTATCAGTGCTGTCTATGGGGGTCTAACCTGTTTGTTGTCCTGCGAGGCGATTCATCAGGTAGGACTTCCCGGTGCGGTAGAGACCCACAACGGCCACCACCACCACTGGCTGCTGGATCTGCTGCAGGATCTGTAGAGCTGACTGCTGCACACACAGCTTCCCATCTGACTCCGTGTCAATCAAGCATACTGGTTTGTCCATGATCACTGGAGAATAAAGCTGTCCAACAGATACGCACCTTTAAAATCCTTTAAGTAACTGCAGTGTAATGGAGGTAAAAAGTTAAGATGGGTTGAAAAATATTCCAGTAATTCTACAGTACACAATAGAGTCATTCACCGGATGAGCAAGCTTTAACTTTTTCAGTTTGGGGAAGTTTGTGAAAAAAAAAAAAAAAAATGTTTCTTATGTCATCGTAGCACACGCATACACATGTGGATAGAGGAACAGCAAAAAACCACAGAATATTCAGGCTTATACACAAAAAAAACCCACATCTTTCAACACATACAGACATCCACACTCACATAATGCACACATATACACATTCACCACAAATTACACAAGAACACTGATTCAGATACAAAGAAATCCTGTCAGGTTTGTGTCCAGCTACCATATATCTATATATGGTATATATGCTACATATCTATAAACTTACTTGGTTTAGCTGATAAACAACGTCACAAGAAAATGTAACCAATAGGGTAGTGTAATGAGAACTGGTTCCAGTTTAGAACCGGTTCCAAAAAGAAAAAATTTTTTTTGACAAATATACACAAAAAAATAACTCAAAATATGGACCTAAACTTTATCAGCTTTATAATGGCCCTAAACTTTATCAAGACATGTCAGGGTGTAGATATCACTCATATCCTCATACACACACACAATTATATATGGTTTATGATGACTCTGCATGTGTATTAGCTTTTATACTGAGCCAATGATATTTTCTATCTGCTAATCCCAACTCCACCCATAAACATAAACATCCTTAAAAACTGTGTTGTAATACCCATGTAACCCATGGATGAAGGAAAGTCACTTACCTTTTTGCTTTACTTAACTTCAGTAGCTCAATCTGAGCTGTATACAAGTTGTAGCTTCCTGACATTCTATCTTTATATCTTGGGTCCAGCCTTTTAAGGCTTATTGGTCTAGAGTAAGTTAGGGGATGTCCTATTTATCGACTAAGTAAAGAGCAATGAGAAGTATAACTCTTGGTTTCACTTTCAAAATAAGCAATTGACTTTGTCCTGGATATCATGTATCATGAAAAGACTGGGGAAAATACGTTAACATGTGACTCAACCAGTAGTGTGTGACACTAACAATGCAAAGGTCAAGAGTTCAATGTCCAGAAACCTCTTTTACTAAAAAAACTTTCTACCAGAGAAATGTGTTTAAAAAGTTGTTTGGATAAAAACATATATATGAGTAAATGACTATTAGATTACTGCATGAAAAACAATAAACGTTACAAGATTACATCATTACAACAACACATACACGTGGAAAGGGTTTAGATTCTGAAGTCTCTGAAATAGTCAAGTCAAGTCAAGTCACCTTTATTTATATAGCGCTTTTTACAATGCAGATTGTGTCAACTGTGCTACTGGCTGTCGTGTCGATGAGGTCTTCACAATGGATAATCTAGTCGACTTGATCTCTGCTGATACTTCAGGGCTGCGTTGTGGTCGTAAAACTGCTGACATGGACTGAAATGCTAAGAGATTCTTAAATCCATGGTCAATAAACCCTGACTGTAGCAACTCATGATAACAAAACTTTTTAATGTTTAATGGTCAAAAGAAGGCTTTTCCTCTAGAACAAGGTATAAGTGAAATTTCTGTGCTTTTAACAATGTTGTCATATTAAAAAAAATCACACGCTGCTGTTTATGATGTTTGTTCATTGTCCTGAAAATTCCATTCAGTGAAGGTGGCAGAACTAACAACCTCTCCTGTCCTTTTGTTGTTGTTCATGAAGACTAATGTAAGTGATTTTGGGGAGCAGTCCAGCTGAGTGTGTGGATGTTAGCACAAATGGTAACTAATATCACTTTGTAGAAGCAATATATAAACTTTGTGTTTCTTTAACTAATTATATAAGTTTCTTGTTTAGTTTAGTTTTGTTAGTGTGTGCTCCTCCTTCAGGCAGTAGAGGATGTTTTGTTATAAAGGCTGTCCAGAAGAGGATTTCCTACACATGGCCCCAGGGAGGTTATAATTATTGTTATTTTTAGATGTTATTTATGTTTTATATGTATATCCCCTGGGTTCACAGACAAGGTTTAAGCCTAGTCCCAGACTAAAATATATGTTTGAGCTGTTTTAACTGAAAGCAACTTGCACTGACATATCTTAAAATATGCCATTGTTTTGTTTCAAGAAGAACACCAGTTGTTATGTCTGCATTAATTCTTCAAAATCTTCATTTATTACTTGGCATTGTCCATCCCAAACATGCAGCCTGGAGCGCCCTCCAGTGGCAACAGGTAAGAATTAATTAACCCAAAAACATCACAGTTTCTCCCCTCTTAATCAAATTCCCATGTACCCCAACTTCTAGAAACACATGGAATTTAATGTATGGAAATGACTTGATCTCTTACCTAACACTATTAGTTGGTGTCACTCCAAATGAATGCAAACTATGAGGTATACAACACAGATACAACACAGGAATTTGAATCGCTTGACAGCCCATTAATCAAAATTTGAATCGCTTGACAGCCCTAATATATATATGTATATTTATATTAAGGCTGTCAAGCGATTAAAATTTTTAATCCAATTAATTACATAATGTGGCAATTAATTCCTAAAGGTAATTTAGGGAGGAGCAAGCCCATCTAATCTTCCAATCAAACGCCAGAGAATATAAGCAGCTGCTTACCTCTCTTCAGTCTCAGCTGTTACAGTTCCATAAAGAAGAATGTCCGACACCCCAGAAATCCAGCTTTTCCCATCAGACGATGAACTCTCCTTTCTTCCCGAGACACATCTTGCGTAAGAATGGATCTTACAAATCCAAACACAGAGTGCTCTAGTTGCAAAATCCAGTGCTCATACCAACCGTGCTTCAGAAGACCACTCTATCCTCCACCCTCAAGATCACCAGTTTTAACTGCGTCTGGTCTGTCTTCTTCACAGACTTCATCTTTACATTCTACTGCTGCTAATCCACTGATTCCACCAATGACAAAATGGTCCGTCAACAGCCTATGTCAAGCCCTCTTCAGCTCTGGAATCCATTTCTCCCGCAGATCATCAAAAGCTCAACTCTACGACCTCTTCACTAACAACAGTTCCAGCATTCCAACAAACACTTCAACATCTCATAAAAGCAAGCCCTCATCAACTTCTGTTTCCCTTGCATATGTTTCCCAGTATGCCTTTGTAGACAGTTATCCAACCTACTCAGAGAACAGATCCTAGCGTGAGGCTGCCTTCGCTAGGAGTCAAAACCAATCCAGATCCCCCAACCCATCTAGTAATAGCCCAAGCTCCAAAATCTACTTCATACGTCCCTCACTCAAGCAGTCACCATAACCAGATTTTCACTTTAATTTCAGGAATTGGCCTCACTGTTCCAATACTTTTGGAGGGGAGCGTATTTGATTTTATAAACTTGTGTTATATGAAAAGAAAAAAGGAGGAATAACCACTGGCTAAACAAGAAATTTTATTTTATGAATATACAGGGGAAGACCCTTTAAAATTAAAATAATTAACAGACTATAATATGTCTGAACACTAGAGGCTGACATTTTATTGGGAATCCCCCAAGATGGCAAACAAAATCACTATTAATCACATGATTGGGATGGGACAGGAAAAAATGTCAGCAGGAGTGAGCAGAACTGGGAATCGTTATAACACCATTATTCCCAGCTTTATACACAAATATACTGTTTATAAAAATAAAATATATATTTTAATTTTGAACTAAACTCTTGTTCCCTTTCTCTTCATGCTCTCGTTTGCTTTGGTGTGGCTGGTTAAGTGAATGACGTGCTCCACATCCGTAACAGTTGGTGGCGGTAATGCACCAAGTTGGTATGCCAATGCCAAACCGTTTGCTATTGTTGATATCTGGGACACGGTTCCACACACTTCTTAAAACGTTTGCTTTTCTCAGCCATGATTTACCCTTTTAGTGTGATCGCGCTTCAAACAGACAGTCCCTGAAGATGAAAAGAGAATAGAATTTTTTTCATAAACATACAAAGTTTTACTTTACTGGCTCAGGGGTCCCGTGGTCATTAAAAAGGATTTACTGAGAGAGAATACTTGGCAAAAACATTGCAAAATGTACATATACATAGCATGAAGAAGAGCAAAATTGAGTCTGGCGTGAAAGAGCGAGTGAGAGTGAGCAAGTATTCTGAACTGGCAGTGGAATGCCAAGGTTTACCCCGTGGAGGTTGGATGCCGGGGCTGTAGGGGGTGGCAGGGAGACATCCCTGATATGCCACTGCCCCCCGATGGGAGATGTACTGGTATAGGGCGAAACATCGGTGAATGTCGGCTACCAGCTGACATAATGGCATCAAAAGATGTACATCAGGTGGAAATGCCATGCAGGTATAACATCTCACCTGTGTTATAAATTATGCAAGCCAGCATTGTTTTTGGGACTTTGTTACACACCTCACATGGGATGTTATTTTATTTTGTTTTTTGCCTTTGTTGTCATTCGTACTGGGAATAAACGGAGAAGAAAACCTTCACATTCTAATGAACTTGTTTTAAGTTCTTCTTACGAATTCCCACAAGGCTTTCCACTGGATTTGATTAAAAGTTTTTATAGAAGGTCTTGGTCTCTATGACAGATTTGTTGTTTTTTGTGTGTGGCCCTTACAATTCTACATCTGAATTAATAAAGTAGGTCACATAGTTTTCCATCATTGGATATCATTAAGACCATTCATGTTACTTAGAAAATAGTTTTTTGTGTGTGTGTTTTGTTTATGGCACCTTTCACTTTGGACTGCTGGTCGTCTGTGCTTTACCTGTAAGATTGTCAGATGGACTAACACTTGTACAGTTTTATTTTAAAGAGGTACTCTGAATGCAGTTTCAATCAGAGGTGTTTACGAAGCTGCTCAACAGTGCTGAAAGTGTCACATTTTTTTACATTTCAGTATTGACTTAGTAATGTGGTTAGTACTTTTGACAAAACTAGTGGGAACATTTTTGCAAAACGAAAATACGTATCGGCATGTGTGAAATGTCCACTGAGTGGTGCTAAAAGTGTGTTCAGTTTTTTTCCTAAACAGATAAACGTAAATATGGTACGTTTTATATTATGTTGGTTTTGTATGCATCACTGCAGTTATGATTTGAAATGTGAGTGGCACTAAAAATCTAACGCTCCATTATGTTTTAAAATAACACACCGTCTACACTATACCTAAACCTCCCCGATAGTGTTAAAAAAAGCAAATATGACATAAAAACGCAATTGTAAGTATGCTTGTTTTTGATCTCTCATCTTCAATCGTGAGTCATGTTTCACAAGATTCATACCCTAGCCTTCCGCATCCTAAGTACAATTCAGTACCAGTTGAGCTACTGAGCAAGCTTATTACAACAGAAAAGCGAAACATATGGAGCTGGTTAAGCGATACAAAGTCCAAAATGTATTTGTTTACAAATCATGCACTTTAGTAAAAAAGTGTAAGTGTTTGAGATCATAACAATATTGTGCAAGGATGTATGAAAACAAGTCTTTATGCATCCATAATCTGACCCTGTTATCATAACAGTGTATGACAATGATTAAAGGTGCTTGCTGTTTTACTGCCTCTAGTGTTCATTTCTGTTGGAAACTGCAGTGATATGTACATATTGGTACATATTTTGCATTTTGCAAAAATGAAGATGTGTGTGGAGCAAGTGGTGGCTTGTCATTGTCTTACTAATTGCGTCATCAGTTATGCGCTCCTGTTGGCGTTTGGTGACAAGGGAGTGGATCAAGCCTCTCCCGTCCCACTTCAAAAAAAAAAAAAAAAAAACTCATCCCATCCCAATCCCAAGAAAAAACTGTCCTGTCCTGTGCATTTCAGTCAGTCAAATAAGTATTTGATCCCCAAGCAAAACGTGGTGGAGAAACTCTTGTTGGCAAGCACAGATGTAAGACGTTTCTTGTAGTTGGTCACCAGGTTTGCACACATCTCAGGAGGGATTTTGGTCCACTCCTCTGTACAGATCCTTCAAGCGACAGCCAAGAAACCTCAAAGTTTTTTGCTTTGCTTCAGTCACTTCAGTCTCCGAGCTGTAATGCATACATGATATAGAGTCTTATCCGTACATCTTAGCCTATTGGTCTAAAGTGAGTCAGGGGATCTTACTGATCTCTCATCATTCCTTCTGGTGGACTTGCACCCAGATATACACACACACTCACTCACACACACACACACACACACACACACACACACACACACACACACACACACACACACACACACACACACACACACACAGTACTGTGCAAAAGTCTTAGGCCTGTCAGTATTTTCATCCCCCAAAAAAGGTTTTAAGCCAGTTATTTATATCTTTTGCTGTAGTGTGTCAGTAGGAAATATCAGTTCACATTTCCAAACATTCATTTTGCCATTTTTATAATAATCCAGTGAGATTTTTGAATACACAAGGAGTCTGACAATAGTCGGTGCTCCACACAGAGATCAGGGGTCTCATTTATAAAGCGTGTGTACGCACAAAACGGGGCTGGAAACGTGCGTACGCCAGTTCCTGCGCAAAGGTTGTGATCTATAAAAAACAAACTTGACGGGAGAATGTGCGGACCTTTAAGCAAATTTTGAGCCGTGCGTACGAACATTTTGGAGACAGAGCAGTTTGGCGACACCGATGGTGAGCTGAGGGACTCATGGCAGATGAAGGAAAACCACTTTAAATCCTCGTTATGAGTCCTAATTATAAATACAGTGCATGTTCACAATAACAGTTTAAATAATAATAATAATATTAAAAAGATTTAAACTCGCGTGGAAACGTTTTCATTTATACACATTTACATTATTATTACACGTTCACTAATGGCGATAAGCACTGAAATTACACGCAGTCATTACGGAGAAGTTAAACAAATGTGATATGAATTGAGATAGTAGATGTGCTACTTTTCGATCACTTTTCCTGTGACACGCTGCTTTAATGACAGCAAGGAGTGATAGGCGCACAATCTTTAAACTAAACTGCAGATGTTATGACAAAATATTTTAGCGAGAACGATGATCAGTGATGCACACTTAACTTGGATATTATGGAAGACACTGCTGGATTCGGTGGTAAAACGGTCCGTTGTCCAGTTTGAATAGGTCCAATGATAATAGCTTACTGTATAACTGCAGCTGCAGGAGGTGTTGATGTCGTGTGAAGGATTTTCAAACAATTACCACTGTATTTGAAGGATATCATTTGAGGAAAACTGTAAGATTTGCACGTTTTCTTTTTAAAATACTTGTCAGTGACGCACAGAGTCAGACAATTGTATTTACACTGCAATAAATAAGTAGGCCGATCTGTTAAAATAGCCTATAATCATCCTAAAAGATATGTTCACCTTATCAGCAAAACTGCATAAATTTGATTCGAATTGTTTAAAACAATTAAAATACTATTTGGCCAGTGGAAATGAATGAATCAACTCTATTCTAAAACCTTTATCTCAAGTATTTTATACAATTTTGTTTTTATGTATTTTTTGATATATTCATGCTAAAACATAAAGAGGATATTGGATGATTTATAGTCCATATCTAATATTTTCCAATGTCTTGTACCTTTGACGGTGTTAACCATGGTGTCACGTGGATGGGAACGTGTATGGAAATGATATGCAGATGAGGTTATGAATAGTAAAACTAGGCGTTGTAAGCTCCATATATGGTGATTTCGGGGAGGAGAGAGGGTGGAGATGCACGTACGCACAATCTCCCGCTGACTGGGATTTATAAAGGGATTTGTGTGAAGGTTCTGGCGTCACATGCTTTTATAAATCTAATTTGTTTTCATGCGTACGCAGAATCTAGCTTTTGTGTGTACGTACACTTTTAGGATGAAACAGTGCCGGATTGGGACTCATTTTCAGCCCTGGAGTTTCATGCCTTAGACCGGCCCACTTTAATTCGCGACTGACTATATTATAATAATGTAATTAAAACCTCAGTATATAAGTCTGCAATAGTGCACTGTTCTCTACAGCCTTGTAATTAATTGTATTTTTCAAAAATATCTTCAAATACCCATGATAGTACAAATGATAGTACAAAAAATGCTAAAATTTGATATAGAGTCATTTTTATTGTATAATAATGATTTTATAATGTGAACCATTGATTAATTCTCTAGCCATCTAGTGGCTGTAGTTAAAAATTTGTAATTTTAATTTTAATTTAATTAAGTGTTTGCTTTCCAGTAGATGGCAGTAATCGTCCACTAAACCCAGGCACATTTTTCATGTCTATCACTATGAATGAAATTTAGAAATGTAGATCTTTATTAATGTGGATTTAACATAAAATTTTGCTATTTTATATAAATGTATATACTTAAATTATTACAAATTGAGGCAAATAAATAACACAAAATACCATAATCCTACAAAATTGCACAACTTTACAGTAAAATATTAAAGTAGGCTATTACGTTTGTTTAACCCTCTGGGTTAAATGCAAAAGCCACACACTGTGTCTCTCTTGAACACATATAAACACATACACACACACACAGAGAGAGAGAGAGATCTGAGACTGGTAAGACTGTAACAGAGAACATTGAGAACTGTGTCTGTGAGTGTTCAGTTCTCAATGTTCTCTGTTACAGTCTTACCAGTCTCACATCTCTCTCTCTCTGTGTGTGTGTGTGTGTGTGTGTGTGTGTGTGTGTGTGTGTGTGTGTGAGTGTTCATTGTACACTCACTCACACACACACACACACACACACACACACACACACACACACACACACACACACACACACACACACACACACACACACACAGAGTAAGATCAAAGGATGGAATTCTTCCCTAGTAACAACCTCCAGGCCTATTGCAGCACCTGTTTATAAAAACAAAACACCAATCACAGCATCTGTTTATAACACTTATTTTATTTTTTTTATTTTTCTATTTTCCATTTACTGTTTTATAATTATTATACTTTTGCTGTTATTTTAGTTTTTTTGTTCATAATTGCTGTTGCCTTTTGAAGATGAGTTACTGTTCATTGAATAGTACAAAAAACAGATTTAATGAAAATGTTTATTATAAAAGGTTTATAAAAAATGTTTTGATGAATGAATTGCATTTTTATTAAATTAGAATTAAAACAATGGGTAACAAAATGCTTTCCATTTGTTCTATTTCTAACGTAATGCTCAGGTTTGACTGTATTATAAAGTAAAACTGGCACTTAAAATTACCATTTAAACCAAACAAACAAACAAAAAACTTGACAAAAGTGGTCTTTGAGAATCTCTAAATATATGTTCAAATCAACAACCTAAAAGAAAGGAGAAAATATGTGCAAAAACAACTAGGGAAATCACAAGCCTTTCTATAGGGATCTGTATATAAATCTAGTGGTTAACTATGGTATTGCATGAAATTATTGCTCACTACTCCCACCAGGTGGCACCAATCTGACTTAAAAAAAAAAAAAAGGATTTTAAAGGCCTAGTCTCTATTTTAACCTGAAATACAGCATTAATTGAAAAATAATAAAAATTATATTAAAAAAAAAAAGTGGGGAAAAATATGGGGAAAAATAGATCATAATAAATGCATAAATATTAATTATTACTATAAAATATTCATGTCAAATTATGATCTTTTAAAGTGTTAGTTCACCCAAAAATGAAAATTCTGTTATTAATTACTCCCCCTTATGTCGTTTCACTCCCGTAAGACCTTTGTTCATCTTTGGAACACAAATTAAGATATTTTTGATGAAATCCGATGGCTTAGTGAGGCCTCTATTGCGAGCAAGATAATTTACACTTTCAGATGCCCAGAAAGGTATTAAAAACATAATAAAAACAGTTAAACCTTAATATTATAAAGCGACGAAAATACTTTTTGTGCGCCAAAAGTGTTAATTATCTTGCTCTCAATAGAGGCCTCACTGAGCCATCGGATTTCATCAAAAGTATCTTAACTTGTGTTTTGAAGATGAACGGAGGTCTTAGGGGTGTAGAACGACACGAGAGTGAGTGATAAATTATATAATCTTAATATTTGGGTGAACTAATCCTTTAAAGGTCCCATGACATGAAAATTTCACTTTATTAACATTAATATGACTTCCCCTCACCTGCATATGGTCCCCCAGTGGCTAGAAAAGGCGATGGGTGTAAACCGAGACCTGGGTAAATTGAGAAAATGAAAGCTCGGACGGCCCAATCTGGAATCTTCCCTATATGTCGTCATAAGGGGAAAGATTACCTCCTCTTTCTCTGCTTTGCCCGCCCATGAGAAAATGAGCTACTACAGTGAGATTCCAGCACAATATTTTTTTTTTTCCCTCGAGAGACATCGTGGCTTGTAAACGAGCGAAGCATGGCAGTTGCTCAGTGTTTGGATATACAAATGAACACCTTAGTATTTTTTTAGTTCCTTCATCCGAGCCTATGAAGAAACAGTGGGTTAATTTTATTTTCTCTGGTAATGCGCCGATACAACTTCCCATAGTTTTGTATGTCTGCGCCACACATTTCACCGACGACTGTTTCCTCAACGTGGACCAATACAGCCCAGTTACTGTCGCTAATGTAAAGGTAGACAGCATCAAGTGTGTGTGTGAATACACACACTGTAACACGAGTGTTGTACATTTCTTTGTTGTTTGAAACCGTTCTGCTGTTGACACATGCGATATCCACATTTCCAGATTGCAGAGCTTGATGTAATTGTAAAAAGATTGTAAAAACTTTTAAGATTTATAAAATATAAAATATGTAAACAAATAAATGATGTTGGCATGTAGCACATTTTCCACAATGGTGTTACGGATCAACTGGGGATCATGTTAACTGGGGGCGCGCGCGAACACGCAGATAGTTTTACCTGGATTTCCAGCAGATGTTAGACGGCAACAGATTCGTCACATGCGATATTCCACGGATCATAGATTTAAAAACGTATGTTTCACCAGTTGTATACATTGCGATGCGTAATAAAGCGCCTCGATTTCGCGGTGTTCATTCCTGCATTTTTGGAACAGTTTTAAAGGTGCCCTAGAATTAAAATTGAATTTATATTGGCACAGTTGAATAACAAGAGTTCAGTACATGGAAATGACATACAAACATCATTGTTTCCTCCTTCTTATATAAATCTCATTTGTTTAAAAGACCTCTGAAGAACAGGCGAATCTCAACATAACACCGACTGTTACGTAACAGTCGGGATCATTAATATGTACGCCCCCAATATTTGCATATGCCAGCTCATGTTCAAGGCATTAGACAAGGGCAGAACGTCTGGATCTGTGCACAGCTGAATCATCAGACTAGGTAAGCAAGCAAGAACAATAGTGAAAAATGGCAGATGGAGCAATAATAACTGACATGATCCATGATATCATGATATTTTTAGTGATATTTGTAAATTGTCTTTCTAAATGTTTCATTAGCATGTTGCTAATGTACTGTTAAATGTGGTTAAAGTTACCATCGTTTCTTACTGTATTCACGGAGACAAGAGTCGTTGCTATTTTCATTATTAAACACTTGCAGTCTGTATAATTCATAAACACAACTTCATTCTTTATAAATCTCTCCAACAGTGTAGCATTAGCCGTTAGCCACGCATAGCCTCAAACTCATTCATAAACAAATGTAAACATCCAAATAAATATAATACTCACATGATCCAATGCATGCATGCAGCATGCATGACGAACACTTTGTAAAGATCCATTTTGAGGGTTATATTAGCTGTGTGAACTTTGTTTATGCTGTTCAAGGCAAGCGCGAGCTCCGGGGGCAGGGGAGCACGAGAATTAAAGGGTCCGCAACCTATATATCGGTGCATAGTTAATGATGCCCCAAAATAGGCAGATAAAAAAATGAATTAAAAAAAATCTATGGGGTATTTTGAGCTGAAACTTCACAGACACATTCAGGGGACACCTTAGACTTATATTACATCTTGTAAAAAAACATTCGATGGCACCTTTAAGGAAGTTTATCATGCTCTCACGTCACGCTCACAAACCATGCCCACGTTAACATGGGACACTAGTTTAAATGAATGTCAAACTTGTCAATGAAATTAAGTATTTATTTTCAACATTAGTGTATCATATTGTGTCTGCAGTGTGCTGCCATGTTTTCTAAACACAAATTACAACAGACAGATTGTTTAAATTAGCAGTAGGCTACCTAAAGCAAACATGAATTGCAAAGTCCTTAATGTTTTTATTAACAAGTCTTGTTTATCGATATGTTTACTATTGTTCATAATCAAATTATTTATTTTATGAGCGATTACCTGTATTAAGGGAAAAGACACTTTGGCTTGTGTTTGTTCTAGGTGATTTTACTGATTTTGTTGATTTTATTTTATGAGATCTCTAGCTTAGGTTTCAAGTACAACCTCTGTATCCTAAAACAGCTATGTGTCATTTTGGATTCATGACTGATTTAAACTCAACATTTGCTTTGGCTTAGGAATTATAATAATACATTGTTTAAAAATGTGTTTTATTTTTTTCTAAACGACTCAAATAGCAGAACAGAACTCTGTTTAGAGCAATTCTGTATTTAATACTGAAGTTTCTTACAATCATATACCCTAATCAATTAAAATAACTGAATTTAATGCTTAAAGTAATGGTGTGCATTGTACATTCAGGTAGGTGCTTGAATTTAATTGTTAAACTGTTATTCTTTGAACACTGAAGAACACTGGCATGTTTACATTTTAAAGATGACACCATGTTTAAACAGTGTTTAACAACTAAAAATGAACCATGCTGTGATATCTTTCTTAATGTCTCATAGGTTCTTTTTCCAGTTTCCATACTGTCTTTTATATGAAAGTCCTGTGACAACCAATCAGTGGCAACCACAAGTTTCCCATGACTTACATAAGCAGGACATATTACACTGTGATTACATATTATACTGTATTATACAAAATATTACACATTTTGCTAATTCCAAAAGACATTATACATCACTAAACTCATAATCATTTGGCACCTTGCACAAATACAGTGCCTCTCTCCCAAACAATTAGAATAGGAAACTGAATATATGACACAATAGACTGTCAGTTTTATAAATCAAATTTAATGAGCATGGTCCTCTTTATATGTAATATAACTTTGAATTATGCCAGTTATCTTTATTTGGTACTGACCTTGGATTCAGGCTTTGTGAAGATTTTAAGTGAACCCAACACCTGTGAAGAGATGAGGACAACACCTGCAAGGACTTCATATGACACCAACTCTGAATCAACATGCAAAATTATCCTTATATTATAATCATTATGGCCAATTATCATTATTGCCTTAATATGTCTCTGCTTAACTGAATGATGTTAACTAACCGTACTTCTATTATCAAAGAACCATACATTTTTTTGCCATATGAACATTACATTGAGAGACATTTCTGACAGATTTCTAATGCATTTTATGTAATGCTGCTTTGAAGCTAGGCCTATATATATTGTTAAAAGGGCTTTTTGTGATTTTGCACCTGTTAACTATGCATATGTTTGTTGATCATCCCCTTAAATAAATATTCTGGAAAATCCACTGCATCCTATCTATCACTAATTAGAAATTATAACCGAATGTATAACTATTGCTTGTTTATCCCTCTTGACCACTCTTTAGGAACATTTATGGAGTATACTTTAAATAACTCCTTCTTTAGCAATTTGTTTTTTAATGCTTGACATCCTTTTTAAACCATAGAAATATTGCTGTTCAAATTAAGAGACAAATTAAGCAATATTTAAAAAAATAATAATAATAAAAACACACAAGTGCTTTAAAGAAACGTAAATAGCTACTTTATTTAATGCACCTACAAAACTGTTGTCAGAAACGAACTCCATTGAAACGAATGTACACAAAATAATCTGGGCGTGGTCTGTAAGACGCGACATGAAAACGCACTAAAACTTCCCTTAAACGGCGTCTGATACATTCGAAGCGCGGCAGGGGAAACAACAAAGTCCAATAATAATACAAACATTCACAAATAATGTGGAAAGCCTTTAAATCTCCTCCATAGAAAATTTCCCTGTGACGAATCTGGTGCTGTCCAACATCTGGGGCCTGTACCATGATGGTAGTTGAACAAACTCAGGGTTATAGGATTAGTTTCGAGTTGACAAAACCAAACCACTCCAATCCGGCTTTGTTGGTACCATGATGCTGATCATCAACTTTCTCTGTCAACTCGGGCTTTGATCCTGAGTTTGTGGAGCGCGTGCACATGAATCCATGACACCAGTGGTGAACAGCCAATCACATGCCTCGCAGCAGAGATAAACTGTGATTCACTTCTCGCGAGAGAGCCAGCGAGATCAAAACTCTTTCGCTGAAAATGAAGAATTTAAACGCATTCACACTAATGGAAAATACTTGTCTGTGAAAGAGGACAAATAAAAGAAATGATCTTTCTCTATCAGTGCAATTGAAAGTTGTGAAGTTAGTTTATATAGTTGATAATATAGCGATAGAGACTCAAACATACAAGGTCACATGTAGTCATATTTAAAGTTTATTTACAGCTTATTTATATTACATATCTATATTAATATTCATTGAAACTAAATGCTAAATAACAACTGTTAAACTAAACTTGCGTGTGTGTAATGGATTAATAAAAATATAGATCATATAATTATACAAATAATATATAAATCATAAAATAATAATTACAAATAATAGTAATTATCATTAAAACCAGACAATTTCATCATTAAATATTTGTTTTTACTATATAATGACCTTTAATTTGGAGGACGAGAAACGGGAGTGACTTTATTGTGTTGAGTGTGTCAGTGTCAGTTTGCTCATATCTGATTGGTCCAATTTTAGTTTGAAATCTCTAACCCAGAACATAACCTGCCCAGGAGCAGGTTAGCCGTGGAGCGTGGTGATGAAAAGTCAAGTTACTTTCATAGTACCTAAAACCCAGGATTTTAAGTTTCAGAAACTAATCTGAAACTTACCTGGCTAGCCAGCTAATCCAGCTTCATGGTACAGGCCCCTGCTGGAAAGTCTGGTAAAACTATCTGTGTGCACGCGCATGTCCCCAGTTGACATGATCCCCAGTTGATCCGTAACACCGGCACATATCCGAAAAAGTATTTGTAATAATGGCAGAGGTCTGACTAATTTAGTTGCACTGGTTAGTGTCTATAGCTGATAATTATATATATAATATATATACGATAACATATCAGAGCAACATGAAGAGCCAACAATGTAGGTTAGCATTAGCTACATGATAATAACTGTAACAGCATACATAAACCAACTAAAGTACCGTTTCCAGACACAATGTTTTAAACTAACCATTTGGAGACGTTCTGCTGTAGCCGCTGAGTTGCGACTTCTTCATCCGGATCAGATTCTGGGTCAAACTGAAAGCTTGAACGACTGCGTGTCTACGAGCCATTGCGATACATCCATTGTCAACATTAGCGCATAGTACAGTAGCCGCAAGCTGGTTAAGGCCACACCCACCCTCCACTTTGCCCCGCCTCTCTCCTACTCATTAGCATTTAAAGCTACAGACCCAGAAACGGCACGTCCTGAGGAAAGCTCATTGTGGGACTGTCTCATAGTGGCTGAAATTCTGCACCAAGGCTGAATTTCGGGAAAGAGACTTCAGATACAGTATTAGGGACCACTTAGGTCTATATAAAAGCATCCAAAATGTAGCATATCACAGGATCTTTAAAACTGTATTGTATTGTAGTGTTAACCTTTCCTGTTTCTGTTTCCTAACCGTGGTTGGGAGACACAGGGGAGATCCGTCTTCTCCAGGGCCGGAAGTTCTCCTCCCGGGGTTAACTCCCTAAACTTCACGCTGCTTAGTGCGATGGTAGCATAAAAAAACAAAGAGGCCGTCTTGCCGAAGAATTTAGGTGCTTTATTTTGCTGGCTGCACTGAAATACGCTGCACACAGCTAACTACCCGCACCGGTCACCGTATCCCTCTCACACACACTCTTTCGCTGCTTCGCGGGGGATCAGACAGGAGGGGAGGGGCGCGCCTCGGACACGCGCACTCACTCACTCTCATTCACACAAACACACTGAGCTGTCTTAAACTAAACACGTTGAAGACACATCCCACAACACTACCCCCACCATGGACTGGCAATTAACACTAATTCCATTCCATCTAAATGTACTTAGCACACACACTCTATATCTGCAGGCCTAAAATGTGAAGAGATAGCCGTGTCCCAAATAGTATGTAAATTCAAATGGGTAGGTTATACTAATTTAACAAGTGTCTAAACAGTGCTTAAAGTTCTAAAGCTCATTCAACAGTGAACACAGGAGTGAAAAATGATTAGAAATGCAATAGTCTCTAATAAAACACAAGAGTACATCACCTTTTAAATCCTATTCTTCGGTGACCGGAGGCAAAACTGTCTAATACAGTAATAATGAAAACATACATTGAATGCAATAAAGTGCAGGCACGTAAAAGCATTTAAAAACTCTTCAACTTTTTTTTTTTTTTTTTTTTTTAACGTAAAAAAAAAATGCATTTTGTAAAAAAAAATATAGAACAAATTAGACTAGAGTCCAAAAAAACGTGAACTATAAAGTCTCTAGTGCAAATATAACTGTCATGGGAGACTCACTCAGTGACCCAGTCCCCATACCGTAGGGGTCCTCGGCGCTGACGTTGGGGCCGAGGTTCGCACGGAGACTGGTGGTGTGGCCCTCCTACTGCACCCCCACCATGGTCAAGTACCACATGGGAAGGAGTGGGTGGCCGGGAGTCGCTGGGGCCATCACTCGAGGCAGTAGAGTAGAGGCTGTGCAGGCCGAGATCCTCCCGGTCTGCTGGGTGCCCGTCCACTGCTGGTGGCAGGATTTCAGAAGGTGTCCAGTTCTGGGATTGGTCCAGGACCCAGGTGTTGTCTAGGGGCTCACGGCTGCGGTAGCATTTGAGTTGATCATGGTGGACGACTTTGACCTCAGCTCTGGGGCCCTTTTGGATCCGATAGACTAGATCGTCTAAATGTCCCATAACAAAGTAAGGTCCTTCATAGGAAGGGAGGAACTTTTTGACTTTGTTTTTGACATGACGTGTTCCTTTGATGAGATACCACACAGCGTCGCCGACTTTGTACTGTGTGTGACAAGCGTTTTTGTCGTATTGTCTTTTTGCACGTGTGACCGACTCACCAAGGGCTTCTCGGGTGATGTTGTGAGCCAGTTCCAACCGCTCACGCATTTGTTGCACAAACTCGGGGGCCGAAGGTGCATGGTCAGAGTCCGGGGGCAAACCAGCCACAATGTCCACTGGCTCACTTATTTCACGACCGAACATCATGTAGTTAGGGGTGAAACCAGTAGCGCTGTGCTTGGTCGCTCTGTAGGCCATAACTGCATATGGGATCATCAGGTCCCAATCCCAGTGACAGTGTTCTGCAGTAGAGGCCAGGATCTTTTGAAGTGTGGCGTTGAAACGTTCAACTTGGCCGTCGGACTGCGGTCTGAATGGTGTAGTGTGGGTTTTGTCGATGCCAAACAAACGGCACATTTCTTGGAATACCTCTGATTCGAAATTGCGTCCTTGATCGCTGTGCAGAGAGTGAGGCATTCCAAAGCGACACACCCATTCAGTTGCAACAACGTTTGCCACTGTCACAGCCTTTTCGTCAGGGATTGCGAATGCTTCAGTCCATTTTGTGAAATACTCCTGTATTACGAGTATATAACTGTTTTTACGTTCTGTCTCATTGAGTGGGCCCATAACGTCCAGTGCAATTCGCTCCATGGGGGCTCCAACTCTGACAATTCCCATGGGTGCTTGTGGAGTCTTGTGGGGTCTGGCTCTGCATGCGCAGTTTGTACAAGTCCGGCACCAGAGGGCCACATCTTCTCTCATGTGGTACCAGTAGTATCTGGTCTGAAGTCTGGCCACAGTCCTTTCAATACCAAAATGTCCACCTACTGGCCCTTCATGCATTTGGCGCATCACATCGGGTTGCATTTTGCGGGGAAGAACAATTTGAGGATAGAACTGTGTGTCATCTAAACAGTAAAAACGGCGGACCAGTACTCCATCTCTGAAGTACAGTCTTCTCCATTGACTCCAGTACGTTTTGGTGGCTGGGCTGCATGGGGAGACTGTGACCCACGGGGGTCGCTCACTACTGACCTCCAACCAAGCTCTGATTGGTGCAATGTCTGTATCAGCAGCTTGAGCCTGGCGCAACTCCTCCATAGTCCAGCCAGGAAACAGTCTGGTCTCATCTGTTTTCGTCACATAAATAATCTCTGTTTGTTTTAAAGTGTCTGTGCTGGTAACATTGACAGCGCTTACCCCCACCGGACTCAGCAATAGGGCGCTGGTGTCAGAGTCCAAATCACACTGAATTGCTTGGTGACTTGTGGTTCTCCGCTGCGAGGAAGGGTCCTGCAGATTACAAGGACAGGACTGGCGGCAGGGCCTGCGGGAGAGACTGTCAGCATTTGTGTGTAAGCGACCTGGGCGATGGATGATTTCGAACTCGTACTCCGCTAGCTTCTCAAGCCACCGGGCTAACTGACCTTCCGGCTCTTTCATTCGCGTGAGCCAGCGCAAGCTGCTGTGGTCGGTTCGTACCTTGAAAGGCCTCCCAAGTAGGTATTGCCGAAAATGGGATGTGAAATCGACAATGGCTAGCAGCTCCCGTCTCGTAGTGCAATAGTTCTGTTCAGCTTTGGCTAGTTTGCGGCTGCCGTACGCCAACACCCGTTCTGTGCCACCCTGCATTTGCGACAGAACAGCGCCGATACCTGTGTCGCTGGCATCGGTGTCCAGGATCATTTCACCATGGTCCAGAGGATAGCCTAAGACAGGGGCTGTGATGAGGTGGTGCTTGAGCGTGTTGAAGGCGGCTTGGTGTTCAGTGTGCCACTGGAAGTGTGCATTCTTCTTTGTCAGGTTATGTAACGGCTCGGCAATGGAGGCAAAGTCTTTCACAAACCTGCGATAATAGGAGGCGAGGCCAATGAAACGTCTGACCTCCTGGACTGATGTGGGAATGGGCCAAGCTTGGACCTTGTTGACTTTATTGGGGTCAGTGGCCACACCGTGCTCAGATACAATATGACCTAGATAGACAACTTGGCGGCGGAACAGGCAGCATTTGGCTGGTTTCAGTTTGAGATTCGCCTGTTTAAGTCTCTGGAACACTTGGCTCAGTCGCTGCAGCATCTCGGACACATCCTTGGCCAGCACGATGATGTCGTCCAGGTAGACGAGGCAGGTCTCCCACTGCATGCCGGCAAGGACGCGGTCCATAAGGCGTTGGAACGTCGCCGGGGCGTTACATAACCCGAACGGCATAACGTTCCATTCGAATAGTCCATTACGGGTGCAAAAGGCGGCTGCGCGGCGGGCTCTTGGTGTTAGCTCAACTTGCCAGTAACCCGAAGCAAGATCCAAAGTGCTGAACCATTTGGCGGTGGCGAGAGTGTCCAGCGTGTCTTGGATGCGGGGAAGCGGGTACGCATCAGTGATGGTGCGGTTGTTGAGCGCCCTGTAGTCTATACAAAGGCGATAAGTCCCATCCTTTTTACGCACCATAACAATCGGTGAGGCCCAACTGCTGTGGCTGCGTGCGGCGATGCCGCTCTGGAGGCCCTCACCGATCTGCCGTTCTGCGCTTCGCTGCTTTTCCCCAGCCATACGACGAGGAGGCTGCTTCACCGGAGGTCCTGGCCGGGTTATGATGTCATGCTGCACAAGACTGGTCCGGCCCAGATCACCAGGTCCCCTGGAAAAGACACTTGCATAGGCACGCAACAGATTAGATAGTTCAAGTTTTTCATTGTCATTAAAGTCACTGGAACTCTGGGCGTAGAGCTCCTGGAGGTGCTCTGGAACTGCAGGGGGGCTGGCTGGAAAGTCTGCCGCTGTGGAGACACTGGACGAGGGCAGAGCTTCAGCGGGCTGGAGGAGGCCTGCAATGGCACCTTCTTTAATAGTCACAGCCTTGTTGCCAGGGTTAAAGAGGCGTAATGGAACGATGTTGGTGGGCTGGACGTTGACTAGGGCTCTAGCCATGAGTACTTTGTGCTTTTCAACGAAGCCTTTTGTGGGGCTAAGCATCATGTCTCCCTGAGCGTCCCTGCAAAAGTGCACGTTGCCCTTGACTAGGTACTCTTGTCCCGCTTCAACCACAACAGTTCTGGCTACTCTTACAGCGTGTGACTTTGGAACAGTTTCTGGGTGAAAGTAGGGGACTTCTTTTCCAAACAGAATTATGCGGTGCTTACCGAAATCAAGGCGGGCCTCAGCTTGGGTTAGGAAAGGATGGCCAAGCAGCACCTCGTTGCCCTCTATATCCGCTACAAGGAAGTCCACTTCAACTTGACGGTTGTTGATACTGACCGGTATCTTGGCCTCACCGAGCACTGACACGTCTCCTGGTCCCACCCCGAGCAAAGTCTCTACGGTGGATGACTGAAGCGGTGGTCTCACGTCTTGGTGAATGGCGTTGTATTGGTGAAGGGGCAGCACGCTCCTCCGCGCTCCGCTGTCCAGGACTGCACATACCTCCAGCTCAGATATGCGCATGTGAATGTTCATTTCACGATTCTGGCTTTTAAGGTGGAACACAGTGGCCAGCGGGCTTTCTTTGGCAGTGCTTGTAAAGAAAGTCTTTGTATTTCTTTGAGGGGACGAGCACTGGCTCTGTTTGTGACCCCAACCATTACAGTTATAGCAGCGAATGTCACCCCTTTTAAAGTTCTTGTGCTGCTTTACTGTTTTAGAGGATGTGCGTGGGACAAAGTGATTGGGTGATGGGCTAACTACAGAGGTAGTGGGAGCCATAGTCTCATTTTTGTCTCTTTCCCTGACAACAGCAGCCCGGGGCCTGCGTTCAGTGAGGTTGCGGGCCCCTGGCTGCATGATGCTGGTGACATAGGAAGCAGCTCTCTTGGTAGTGTCATGACGGTGGGCTATCTCGTAAGCTTTAGCTAGTGTAGCTGGACGTTTCTCTAACAGTCTTTGAACTAGCTCTGCATCACCCAGGCCGTTTGTGAAAACTTCAACAGCTATAGCGTCTTGCTCAGCCTCTGCCCAATCACCATAAGCTATAGCTACCTTCCCATAAATGTCATCTCTGAACACATGAAGCGCCTCACCAGATTTACGCACTCTTTGCCTCAGCTCTACTGCTACAGCCGCTGCATGATCTGAAGAAGGGCCATAAGCAGTCTCGAGTTCCTCCAGCAGGCGGCGGTAGTCCCATTTGGAGGAACGAGGGTTTCTGTGGACAATGGCGCCTGCAGCTCCGGTGAGGCAGAATTTCAGCTGAATGGCCATTGTTTTGACTGACCAGTGATTTGCCTCTGCGCAGCTCTCAAACTTGTGCAGAAACTCTCCACGGTGTGCTCCCGTCGTACTGGCCGGGACGTAGAGTGGGGACTCTCTCTTTGGGGTTATAGTCCTCATCACTGTCCGACAGAGGAGACTGACGGGACGCAAAGCGGCTCTTACGTGTTGGAGATGAGGGACAGGGCTGGTGCAATGGGAAACGTCCATGTTTTACAGTCATGTCAGGATTAATAAAAGAACAGGGCATGGGAAGTGTACTGGCTTCAGGTTTGCATATAGCTGGTGTGCTTTGTACAAAACTTACAATGTGAGCATTGGCAAAGGGATTTGTGACCTCATAGTGCCCCTTAAATGGCATGTCTGGCGCGGGATATGCGAAAATGTGACTGTCCGACCTTCCCACAGAGCCATGACTTTGACTGTTGCCTCTGCAGAAAGGATTTGTGGGCGAAAAATGGGCGGGGCTGTCGAACGCCACGAACAGATCTTCTCCATTAGCAAGCGTGTTAGTGCAACTTTCATCACACAGGAATGGGTTATAATGTTTGTGTTTTCTCTCCGCCGTGCGTTCATAAGTGTTCACAGTACCGTGACTGCTGTCCTCTACATTGGTTAGCGACATGAACGGGTTTGAGTAGTTGGTTTCCCGTCTGTAAACATCGGAGGGATAGCGAGCGGCCGCCATATTGTATTAGCTTAGCCGTTTTATTATTACAGTTACTCGGCTTTACTTTTTATTGCCCTTTTATTTTCAATGCTCACCAGTCTTTTAACAACATGAATGTCCTGCCGGGGTCGCCAGTGTTAACCTTTCCTGTTTCTGTTTCCTAACCGTGGTTGGGAGACACAGGGGAGATCCGTCTTCTCCAGGGCCGGAAGTTCTCCTCCCGGGGTTAACTCCCTAAACTTCACGCTGCTTAGTGCGATGGTAGCATAAAAAAACAAAGAGGCCGTCTTGCCGAAGAATTTAGGTGCTTTATTTTGCTGGCTGCACTGAAATACGCTGCACACAGCTAACTACCCGCACCGGTCACCGTATCCCTCTCACACACACTCTTTCGCTGCTTCGCGGGGGATCAGACAGGAGGGGAGGGGCGCGCCTCGGACACGCGCACTCACTCACTCTCATTCACACAAACACACTGAGCTGTCTTAAACTAAACACGTTGAAGACACATCCCACAACAGTATAAAGTTTATAAACACCTGTATAAAATTTATAAGTTTCAGTTCTCGGCAGATGATGAAGTTGCAGAGACAACCAGTACCCCGGCGTTACCATTCCTGCTGTAATACTTTCAGAACAGTCATGTTGCACACCGTCCAATTTGACAGTCATTTCAACAAGAGGCTGAAAGTCATGCATTGTTACTATTCATTTATATCCTGCTGACTATACACACTCAATGAATAAAGCCCTGCTATGCATTATTAATGTTCTTGTTTTATGTCAGAATTAAAAGATTCATCAGTTGCTACAGTTTATTAAAAGGTTTTATGAAAGTTTCGAAAGTTTCGGAATCCTTTGGAAATAAAATCTGTATAAAAATGACCATGATAAATTATATTGTACCTGTTACATATGAAGATCATAAACTGGCAATCTCAAGTATGAAGAAGCACAACATTCAGTACAGAGAAATATACATGTATGTCTCTTCCATAGTTGTGAGATTGGCTGACTAACAGTTTGAAGCTGGGCTACAAGTTCTTCAGTCACAGGCCATTTTTACTGGATCCACAGTTCCACTGCATGACCGGTCAGGGATGATGGTGGTGGTCCAGTCAGAGTCCTCTTTTCTTTTAAAGTAGATAAATGTTTATGTCCAAATGATACATATAAAGTGCAATACATCAGGTGAAAAATTCACATATAGATGTGTTCAATCCAGTCTTCTCTCTGTCACAACATATCAGATTTTGATCTGATATTTAAAGCAGTCAGCACCCAGTGTAAGAGGTGCAGACAGAGCAAGAGCAGGAAGCAGGAGATTAAGTGATGGTAATATAATTGAATAGAGTTTACAGAAAAATATTAGTCGCATGATGTTACATTTTTGATGTTGCATCTCTATGATCAACATGCCTTTGAGTAGGAAAAATGCCTTTTATTTATAAATTATGACAATTTTGGATGTAAAAAGCATACTAACATTTTAAGTGCACCCCAGGAAACATTATAAAACAATAAAACAACGCAGTTCATGACCCCTTTAATGCTTCACAATATTGTCCTGTGACATTAAAACAATGATGATACAATGCAGAACATAAGTAAATTGATATTGGATATATTAAGACATTAATTCATAAACTATAAAAGCATAAAAAAACAAAATGAATCAAGATGTTTGTGACTGATATCCTGATGTCAGTGTTTAATCCTGAAAAATGCAGAGAAACAATAAGTGTGTGCTAATATAACACTGCGTAATGTTGCACAAATGCCAAGCACATATATCATCACTAAACAATGAGTGCTCATAAAATTGGGTCTATTTACTATTTAAACAATATGCAAGCTGATCTTGGTGAGGCCAGTGCTAAGTGGGAGCTAAGGTGGACACTAGCCACAGATGATTGTTTTGCAGTCTATCCGAGGGGCTCTGTACCCGCAGCTAAAATACAACAAAACAAGCATCATTTCCTCTTCTTTTTGGACAAAATGGGACATCTGACTACAACAGCAGATGCTTATATCTATTAATAGTTAAAAACTATGGCCCGGTTTCACACACAGGGCTTAGCCTAGGCCAGGATTAAGCCTTAGTTCAATTAGGGCATTTAAGTAGCGTTTATAAACGTTCACTAGAAAAAAACATTACTGGTGTGAATCTTGAGACAAAACAATGGCACTGACATATTTTAAGATCTGTCAGTACAAGTTACTTTCAGTTACAACAGCTCAAACATGCATTTTAGTCTGGGACTAGCTTAAGCCTTGTCTGTGAAACAGGGGGTATATCTTCAACTAATCTCTAAGTTCGTTTTCTTCAGTAAACACAGATGAAACGATCAAACTGTACATATCTTTCTACACGACTCTGGTCGACAGCTGATGATGTAACACCCAGGTAGGCACGCCCTCACGTGATAATGATTGGTCAATTAATAAACTTCAATCTGATTGGCTGAAGAGTACGAATGATCAGATGCAGTGGCAGGGGAGTCTCAGAAATTCACACACAAATCCAAGTTGATTCACACGCGAATGTGAGGATAAACTTGTAAGTTTCAAACATTCGAAACTTTTGTGCACAGTTGTATATCTATGAATTGTGTTTTGCAATTGTATTTTATGAATATATAATTTTGCGCATGTGAATTCTAATGCCACCAAAATACATTTAAAGTTTATGCTGAGTGAATTCTACATTTTAAAACTTAATGTTATGAAGCGACAAGAATATTTTTTGTGCACAAAAACAAAACAAAATAACGACTTTATTCAACAATATATTTTTTTCCAGTGTCATTCTCCTATGCTGTGTACGTTAAGCATTTCCAGGTTCTAAATAAGAATGCAGGCTCAGTATTGGCTGACGCTGATCACGAGAAGCACAATGCATGCGTGTGACACCGACGCAGGAGTCGGCCAATAATGAGTCGGCGTTCTGACGTACAACCTTGAAGTTTCTTCCTTGTTCTGACTCACTCACATTCTTTGCTTTCTCAATATCAAATACAGAATTTTATTAATATAAAATATTTATTGAACAGCAATATTTAAATTAACAACAAAAGCCATTATAAAAGAAAACACAAGCAAACAGTTCAGTTCAAACATACAAAAGCAGTGCTCAAGTACAGGATTTAAGTTAAATTGGATACTCTAAATATAAAGTTATGACTTAAAAACTAAATTTTACCCTTAACCAAAATCGATTTGCTCTGGAACAGTAGATTAATAAGACCAAAGTTTGCCTGTTTAATATATCTAAAATGAATTATAGCTCATATTTAACCACTATCTACATAAGAGCCAGCAGCAAATTCCCGAAGGTCTGGCCAAGATGAAGCTGTTCTCTGTGGTTACATGAGCACTGAATGGCCTCTGACAGCTTGGAGCTCACATCTGAGAAAGTGTCCGGACAAGTTGTAAAATATGTGCTATGTTTATATATGTGTTACATCCTTTGTTTCTCTCTTTCTCTGCTTTTCCCTGTCACTTTCACTTTCATAGGCACCGCTCATTGGTTCAGCCACCTGTCACTCATCATCTGCTGACGTCGTCCGCCCATCCTTTCACCAATCGCAAAAGACCACCGCTAATAAAAGAGCACGCCAGACCACCCACAAGCCCCATTGTTGTTGATTGTCTTTGTATTGTACATTAGGATACCCCATGTACCCCATGTTTGGCTAGGCAGCGTAGGTTAGTTAGGG
Organism: Chanodichthys erythropterus; assembly: GCF_024489055.1. Taxonomy (NCBI): domain Eukaryota; kingdom Metazoa; phylum Chordata; class Actinopteri; order Cypriniformes; family Xenocyprididae; genus Chanodichthys; species Chanodichthys erythropterus. The sequence goes on along the minus strand of NC_090228.1, from coordinate 34,769,057 downwards.
CGTAGGTTAGTTCGGATGCTGGAGACTTTTCTTTTCCATGTTTTTCTTTGGCAGTTAGTCTTATGTTTACGCTTACCATCATACCTTTATACTGTTACCTTGTATTCACCCTTAATAAATAATTGCATTGTTCTTTCGACTTCGTGGTTCTTTGTCCCACATTGTTTATATGTGTTTGTTTTTAATTTCTATTTTTAATGTTATGCCCCTGTACCCCTAGACCTTTTCAGGGGTCATAACAATACGAGTCACAGATTTTAGGTCTAAATAACTACATTCTCGCCTAAAAAAACTCACCATGACATTCGCTGCAAGTGGAGTGATGCAAACGGTGAAACTGGGAGAATATCACACAGCTGGAAAATGCTCTCAGCCAATCAGATTCAAGAACCAAAACAAAGTGTTTCAGAAATTAATTTATCCTATTGTCATTTTCTTTGTTCTAATTATATTACTGACTGTTTACTTATTTACTTTTTACTTATGTTTATTTAGAACTTTTTAATTATCGGCAAGTATTTGTTTTGCTGTGGTTTGTTTAGTCTATAGGATTTTGGTCATATTGTCCATTCTAAGGAAATTATCCCCACCATTCTGGAAATTCAGTTATCGCAAACACACACACACACACACAAAACAAAATCCAGGTGGGACTGATAAATGTAATATCACGAATGCTTCAAAGCAAACGTTGGGGAAATATTCATGAAAATGCCACAATGTCTCTTTATTCTCTTATTTATTTCTGTAGGATGAAGAGATACAGATCAAGGATCAGTAACAAGATACTCGTAAAAAGGTATTATTTATCATTCTAGATTTACTACTTTAACAAAACACATTTGAGTCACATGTGATATTCATGGGCTCTGTCTGTCTCAGTGCTGAAACTCTTTATACAAACTTACATGTACAGACAGATCTGAACTTATGAATATAGTGTATTATACTGACCTTTTTACTGTAATCTACTGCAAATTTCAAATAAACATATGTCCTCATTAATACAGGTTCATATGTTAATGATTTTTCATGATTTTCATCTTAAATCATACGCTGAAGGTTCAGAATTACTAGAATCACATTTTCCAAATCTCCTGTTATCTTAAGGGAAACAGCAGGAAACCACTGAAAGTGCTGTGGTTATTCTCGTTATCATATACCCTCCTGCCAGACCAAAGTCTCACAGAGACAACATCTCCAACCTCCAGGATCAACAAAACTCCATTCGAGGAGTTTAATGCACCCTGAGGCTGTTCATCATATGCTGAAACCACAATCTCTCCATTCTTAATAATGGATACAGTTGCTGCCGTTCCAGCAGCACCATATACAGTGATTCTGAACATGTACGCTCCTTTCAGTGGGGCTGTGAAAACACCTGAATCAAATAACAAGAGATACAGAATCAGCTGTTTCCTGTATGATTGCTTTATTACCAACCATACTCATTTAATTCTCTTATACACATTACACAACTGCAGAGAGGTCTGAATGGAGCAGAAGGTTTTCATTACTATAAACTGAGTTTTATGACTCCATTTCATTGATAATTACCTGTAAATGGTTGTAGGCGTTCCCTATGTTTGTGAAGATGTTCCTGTAGGTTAGTGTGATGTCAGTGGTTAAAGGACCAATATATTCATCGCCAGATTTCACCAGTGAAGCTGAAAAAGCTATTTCTCTGTCTGTTATTGAAAAACATAAGCAATATTGTGATATATTACTGTATTACACTGAATGAATACACTGAATTTAACATCATTCAAGCACACTTTCACCTCTATTTTCCTTTCTCAACTCCACTTGACTTGAAAGATTTGAAATTTCTGTGAAGGAATAAAGATTCTGTTAAATGACATTTACACTGATTATTGTAATAGATAACACAATTTACACAGTATACACTCAACTTTACACTAACATTTACACTATACAATGTATTGCATTGATGTTTTACTTTGAGGATCATTGATAAAAGAGTGAATGTTTTGGTGAAGTACCTTCATTTTTCTTCTTCATCTCATCTCTCAGTTCTCTGATGTTTTCTTTCTGCTCTGTAACGGTGGCGGTCAGTTCTGTAAGCAGTGAACTAAATTTAAACTTCCATAACTTTTTCATAATTTTTTGAAGTGCTTTCACTTGAGCAATAATTTGCTGAGTATCTTCTTTAAAACAAACTTGTGTCTATATTCCAAAGCGTTCTTGAAGAGCTGAAGAAATATAGATTCACTTTCTCAATCTTTGTCAAACTAGTAGATCAGACAGCTGACATCACAGTATGAGCAATATGGTGTTATAAATATGCATTTCTCATAAAAAATGATTGCATTTAATTTTATTCTGGGTCTACCCTGTCATGTATGTAGTGTCCATCACATTACCTTTGTTTTCTGTTCTTAGTCGCTCCATTTCAGTCTCCAGAGATTTCATTATTGTTTCCATGGTCTTTATTTTCCCCAGTTCTTCAAGGATGTTTATTTTTGATGAAAATACATCATCTGCCGATATAGCCCACACATTGAGCATTAAAACCGTTATAAAAATCATCATTGTTGTGCTCTTGGTTTCTAGTGATGTACTGAATCAACTGAACTAATGTTCTCTTAGTTTTAACAACAACTTGCGTAATTGTTTAAACTTTCCAATAGACTTTAGACTGCAAATATGTTTTGGGTTATGACTGTTACCTTTGTTCCCTCAGGCGGGAAAGAGATGTGTCGAATGAGGACACTATGGGGAATGCCTCTGCGTGACTGCATCTGAAGCACGTATGCAACTAGTCCAATTCGGATTGGTGCCGCATCACCATGTGACGTGTGACCACGAACCACAGAAGCCACATAGGGAAGCTGGTACATTTTAAAGCAAGGTCCTCACAGGCATTCATGAAGTATGACAAAAGGACTCAGCGTCTCATTCCCTTCCCAGTGAACAAAGGTTACAGTCATAACCTGAACTTCAATCAAATGAAGACACTGTGTGGAAGGAGATGCCCACTGTGTTATACTGACTAATTTCTGTCCTTGAGTGAAACTGTACAGGCACAACTCAGGACGAGAGCACTTGAGCGCCAGGTGTAGAAGGAAGGTCCAAACTGTAAAACCTTATAAAGGTGTTTGGGGAGGCCCATCCCATCCCACAGCATCAAATACTTTCTGAAGGGAGACCCCTATCAATAAGGCTTTAGAAGTTGCCATACTTCTTGTGAATTGAGCCCTTACCAATAGAGGTGAAGACAGACGCTCAACTCATAAGATGTAGAAATTGCCTCTACAGTCCACTGTCTGATTGTTTGTTTGGAGGCCGGGTATCCCTTCTTGGATCATTCATAATACACCAGTAACTGAATGGTCTTCCTCCACTGAGAAGCCATCCTTTACGAAAAATAAGAACATGTCAAGTTCTTTAGAAAGGGAACTCTATTCTGCATTTGAAACGCTTTGGGGAACGTCACACATGAACCAATGTCTGAAAGCCAAGTATCAAATCTCTCCAATCCTACTGGCCGGCGACAGCCTATAACATCATCATAAGGCGACCTGGAAGTATATAAGGAGTGCCTAGAGAAACAGTCAGCATCTTTTCGTCTTTCGGGACTGTTTTGTCTGATTGCGATTTCATCGAATCCGGTAAGGGAATCTTATATTATGCCTTACAAACGTTTCAGAGAATGTGATCATCCGTGTCCCAGGTTTCTGACACTTGATACACATTCTGGGCGTTTTCTGTCTGGGAGAGGAGCACGCATAGACGTCCCTATCGGGACGCTCCGTTCTCGTTTGGCACTCTTCTTGAGGGAAGAGGTGTCCGCATCTGTGCCTGATGGTTCTGGCCCTGTTTGTGCTGAGGCAAAATGGCGGCTGCAATCATGGGGCATGGAGGTGACCTCCTTGGTAAGTTTGAGAGAGTTGTATTCTCTCTCAGCTCCCCCTGAGGCTGACGAGGATGAGTTGTTGGATGACGATGACGTCCGTTTTTTTACATCATCTTCGGCCCACTTTTCCGGTTTGATAATGAGAGGCTCTTTTAGTCTTAAAAGAACCCTAGAGGTGGAAGGTATGCTGGGTCTATTTTTTTTTTTTTTTTTAAATATGTCGACATGTTTTCCATGTATAGTTTTTCTGAGCATGTAGACAGCCAGGAGGTCTGGTCAATCTTGAGCTGAGGCTCAGAGACAGAGCCAGAGGTTCAGTATTGTCTTGAAAAGTCTTTATCTTTATGTTAAAGCCATGGTTAGCGACCTCTAGCACTAGAAGTCCCAGAGAGCAGCCATTTGGCTTTTCTACCTATAAAACCCGCAGGACAGCCGATGGGCTGGAAGGCTTTAGGCTAATATCCTTAATCAGCTGTGAACAGTTGCTTTTGTTATGTAAACAATGTGGGGCCATGCTGAGCCACTTCAAGGAAATTTGTGTTTCACTTTGCCATCTTAGGGAGAAATCAACACACATGTTTTTTTTTCCTTTGTTGCTGAGATCTATTGATAAAAATAGTACAAAATAAAATAAAGAAACCAACCATTTGTACACATATTTACAAATAATATTAAAAAGTGAGTGAGTACATTCCAGCAATCACTCACAATTCTGGCACTGCCTGGCAATATATTATAAATACATTTTGTATATATTCATTATATATTAATCTTATATTTGAAATACATCATAAGTCCATTTTTAAAAGTGTTTGAAAGATGGGTTCAAGTGTACTACAAGTGGTAACTAAATACATTTTTCTATACAGAGATAGTATGTTAAAAGCACATTTTAGTTCAAATTCATGGTGTCTCAAAATAGCACAGTTGAGTACACTTAGATGTTCTTAAGACTATCTTAAGAAGTACTAAAGAAGAGCTTTTAGTATATTAAGTACAAAATAAGTGCACGGAAATAGAGCACTGTACATTATGGAAGTGTAAAAGTGTACTAAAATAAAGTGTATTTTACTGCACTTTTTTTCACTGGGTAGACACTCCAACACTTTCCGTTTGGATTAAGATTATTTTTATTACCACACTGGCAGATATTGATCATTTTACTTAAGTAAAATGCACTTAATTTAGATCCCCCCAGGAAACAAGACTAAATATCATATATAATTTTCTCATATAGAAAATCCATCTTGATTTAAAGGGCATATTGCAGGTTAGAGCTTTAGTGATTCAATGTGTTGAAAAATAATGTATGAAATAGATTTTCTTGAAAAAACACGCATAAATACGCTACATAGGCTTCTGGAGTCGTTTTTTGTGAGAACATTTTATGCTGAGGAAATTGTAAATGCTTATTTATACTCGTATAACTAATCACAGCCATACAATTAGCCTGCTATGTGTTTAAGAGAGCAGGGACAGGCCAGAATTAGACAGAATAACGGTCAAAAGAGACAAATTGAGCTGTTGTGTGAGGAGAAGCGGAGAACAGGACAGAGACCGGTGTTAGCTTATAGATATATAACGTTAGGTAACGACATGTGCTCAGATCACAATATTGTACAGATTATTATCATGAATCAGGCAATAGCAAAGCTATTGGTCATCTAGGGAGTAACTGATTACTAATAACAGAAACGAATAAACTTTGATCAAGCGTATGTCACACGCGTTAATATCCGTCCACACTAACGTTACGTGATATAGCCGTTTCTCATCACGACTGATTTGGTAGTTAGCAAATGTAATAATCAAACACAAAACTTAAAATGTGCACCGTAAGTCTTCATTGAGCTGCATCTCTGACGGATCCGTGATCATGTCTCCCGCCGGCGGCCAAACATGTTACTGTATGTGTTTCATGTTATCCTTTATTCATTAATTCTGTGTTATGAGATTATTCCGTGCCCATTCACTGATAGTGTGAGGATGTAGGCTATATGACGCCGTGATTATGTAGTTGTGTGAACTTATGTATATATAAGTTTACATACGTGACATGCATGAAATTGGAGTATTTACATTACCAGCACATCATTCAAAACTGTTTTGTGTAAGTGTGAGACTGTATGCATGTGTACATAATTTGTATTCATCAGTGTTGAAATTGATTCAAGTAAAAACGGTGAAGAAGCATCGCGTGTGTAAGTTTATTAATTTAATATAATCATTTACAGAAGTATTACAATATGGAACTCCATCATATCGCCAGGATGATAATCCTCCAGCCTAAAATGAATGCGTTTTTCGAAGCACATGCAGAACATGCCCAACAAACCCCGGCACAGAAGATAGCAGCGTAGTTTTTCTTGTTAGTAAACCTCTGGACTCGATGTCCTGACAGGCTGAAGTTTGTGCAACCTCCACAAACACAATAATTTACCATTACGATGATAAATAGAATACAAAAACTACCAAAAACACACTGATTCACGGCCGCTGTGGCTAAATACCAATATATTCTGCACTGAATCAACACAGAGCTCTGTGAACATCTCCCTGTAGTGACGTAAAATGACGCGACGCTGAAAAAAAAGGTTTTTACAGAGACCGTCACTTTATCTACTAAATTAATGCCCTTATGTCTCGCAAAACATTTTTAAACCCTGCAGTACCTTTTTATATGGTATTTTTGTACAAGGTTATATATTCATCTGGAAAAAAATTTTAAACCTGCAATATGCACTTTAAGATTTTTTTTTTTAATTTACTTGAAATAGGATAAAAAATACTTAGTATGAAAAGCATTTTTGCAGTGTGAATGAGCGAGTTAACTTTTTAAACATCACTTGCACTCCCTCATTTCAGGGTTAACATACTCAGAGTTTTCACTTAACCTCCTTTCTGAAACCGGCCCATGGTCAACCAAGTTCTCTGCTTTTAGCAGCCTTCCCTCCCCCACACATACAAACAAGCCACCAGCAACCATTCACACACACACCCCCAACCCCCCTGCAGATTGCTCAGGTAATGACCATATTTACACATGAATTGATGCTAATGATAGCCAAAAGACTAGCCAGTTAGCATCCACTTGGCTAAAGGAGGGTTGCAAATCTCTGGGACTTCTAGTGCTAGAAGACATGCCGTTAGTTCCTGAATGTCCTGTTCTTCTTTGGATTAATTTCTGTGGACTAAATGTGTACAGAGCGCCCTCCGGCTGCAAGTATGAATTGAAAACACAGCATCCAGCGCTCACAGTTGATGACAATAAATATTGAATAAATATTACTCCTCTGTATAGAAAATTGACATAAACATATGAGAATCCATCAATATTTCTCCAAATGTGCTTTTAAGCTAAAAGCCTATATGAAATACCATAGGAGTAACGTAATTGTTCAGACACTTTGCATCACAGAAATACATTATATTTTAAAGTATATAATGGAAAACCATTATTTTATAATAATTTGTCACAGTATTGCAGTTTTTTTGTATGTTTGATATATGATGAGCTTGAGACATGATCACAGAGGGTTTTTTCACAGCCTACCTGACTGAAAGGCCTCATTATTTATGCAGATCATTAGAGGTTCTTTTGTCTTCTCAGGTGTAAATGACCCATTATTCATGATGATTCATGCCTCCACGCATACTGTGTGTTACGCACACTGAGTGTGCGTCATGTTTATGTATGTGTGGTAGTCTTGTCTTGTGTGTTCCAGATCCCATTGGTCCATCAGCCTGTCACTCTGATGACGTCCCCGGTTCATGCAACCAATCATCTTTCAACGCCCCGGTTAAAAACCCTGTATCTCCTCCGCGTTTCCAGCTGTTTTCTGCTCAGTTCGCTCATGCTATTTGGTTGTTTGGTTTTTGCACTGTTGTTGTTGCTCTGAGATTTGTTCATTGTATATTGTACGTGTGTCTATTACCCGTTTGAAGAGTCTTTTGTTGAGCTTGTTTTGTACAGTGTATAGTAGCGTTTTACTGTCAGTCTGTCTTTTCAGTCATCACGTTGTGTGTGAGGCTGGGAAGGTGTGGGCAGGTAAGTACGTCGCGCGACATACATTGTGCAACACGTAGGACATTTTTGTTTTCTGTATTAGACACACTAGTTTAGGAGAGAGTGCCACCCACTGTATGTTTTGGCTGCCTTTTTGGGTTAGATAGAATAGGTTAGTTAGGGCGTTTCTACGCCGAAGACCTTTTTCTTTCTACATTTTCTTTTTGGTAGTCAGCTTAGTTTGGTAAAAATAGTTAGCTGTGTTTTGTTTTATTTATTTCTTTGATTTGGCACCTCTCGAGCTCCCCTTCCCACCTGTTTTTTCTGTTAACTGTTGTTTGTTTTCTTATATTGTAAATACTGTAAATATTGATTCCACTTTCACTTGAGCACTGTGCACAATAAAAAAACACCCTACACAGTTTTCTTGTCTCTCGGCCTTCTTATCACTCTTGTACACGCGCACACAAACTTTCAAAAGTGATACTTCTTAAATTTACCCCTCGTCAAACAATAAATAAAACATCAAAAAGAAAGTAACACTGTGTTCTTGACAAAAAGTGTCTTACAAAAACTAAATCAATATATTGTTTCATATGAAGGAGTAGGCAGGATAAGTTTTACTTCATTCTGAAGCAAAAACTCTAGTGTACAACCCCCAATACCCAGAAGTCTTGTGAACACAGATTTAATATACTTTTATTGGCCTTATTTCAGTGACTTAAGTTTTTTGTTTTTTCAATAACCACGCATAAACGTTATTCCTTCAAAAACACAAACATGTACATACATGTTCCTCACATATTATTGTAGCCTAGTTCATGCTGAATACAGTGGAATTACACTTTTGTCATTAATATTTTTATGAACAACTGAAAAAAGCACAAATGTCAGGGCATGTCAAAACTTCTCCAGGCCCCAAATCAGCCTCAGACTCCAGAGGGTTAAGCTCAGGAGAGCAAACCTTCACTCCAAGGTATCTTCGTTGCCTTCTGCACCTACACCAGGGCCTCATCTGCGTGTTCCAGATTTTAGGACCCTTTGGTGCTCCAGGAGATCAGCATCAAACAGAGCTTCGTGTTCAAGACTGTTGAAACAGATTCTGGCTCCTCTCCCCACTGCATTGTCACCCAACACAACCAGTGGAAGACGTCACCGTCATCAGACTCAACCAAGTGGAACGTAAATATCACTTAACCAAACCTCTTTCCAGAAACCTTGGCATTGTTGTATATTATCAGTATATAATTTCCTAATTTCCATTAGATGTAATATAGCTGATGTTAGTTAATAACAAATAATATTTCGTTTATTTGTTTGGTGCATAATAAGGTTCTCCACCTTATTATTTTCAGAGAAACAGTTTATCTTTCCATAAGATAACGTAACTCTTCCATAGCCACACCCAACTTAATCACTTGTATTCTATGTCTCTTATGCACTTTATTCCTTTATCATTCATGGTATTCATTAGTTGTGTTAGTTATTCTTGTTTATCTTTTGTTAATAAAATGTAATTTATTACGCTTGTGTCTTCCTTGTGCTGATAATACAGAAGAGGCTCTACAAGTTAGCAATCTCACCAATCTTTCAGATAAATCAGCTGACCACTTTACATTAATTCTAAATGAATAAACTGTTGTTTAAATTCAACTAAAAAAAAAAATTAAGGCAACATTTTCCAACTACTTTTTGTAAGTTTAGTGAACTTCTTGGTATTTTGAGTTGGTAAAAGTCAATATTATGTATTTTACTGTAAGCTAAAAAATGAAGTAGAGTCTACAAGATAAAGCAAAACATTTGAGTTCAACCATTGTGACAAAGAGCAGCATATTGACCAAATCATACTTAGTTAAAATAATTAATTAATTTACTCTCAATAATTTAGACAAATTATTTCTTTAATCCACTTGAAATAATTAGTTAGCATTGCCATAACTTTAATAAATAAGGAAAGAGAGGTATTCGTTTCCAACGTTTATTACTATAACAGCTGCCATATACAAACAATTGGGTGCACTAATTTTCTGTAATCAATTTTAATGTTAATGTAACACAATAATGGTAATGTAAACATCTTTGGAACACCTCAAATGTTTTGCAGAGTTGTGGTGGATACTGCAGGTTCAGAGCATATGTCATCCCCAGAAGCAGTCAACATGCCCTGGCCAGATTTCCAAGATCAATAAGCACTGGGATTCCCTCAACGATGATGCCCACTGCATCTGGTTCACGTGTGGCAACACAATATCAGTTCGCCAATTATTTAATTATTTAATTGTGCTGCCGACCAATGAGGAAAAGTGAATTACGTGACGAACTATTTAAGGAGGGGTTTTTCATGTGAATGACGCGGAGGAAGTGAGTGCAAACCTGTACTAACGTGAACGGAAGTGACTGGTGAAATGTGCGCTGTGCGAGGTCCAGTTATGAGAAAGTGCTCTGGCTGAAGGGTACAAGAAAGTGCTCTGGTGCAAATGAGTCTGCGTGAGGTGAAAAGTGAGCAGTGTCCAGACTGAGTGGCTTATACTTCCTGGGGGTTGACTGCCGTATCGGAGTGAGCGAGAGTGCAGCTGTGACGCAAAGACTCCCTCATAGCTCTCTGCCTTGGATTATGCCTCCTCAAATGTTCTTCTGGTCCGTGCTGCAAACGTAGGGCTAACAGCTCTGGTGTTAACTACTCACCTGCTACTCATCTGACTCGGGGACTCCCTCGTGGCTCTCTGCTGCGATGGCCGGCATCGGTGCGTGCCTTGGATTGTGCCTCTTCAAGTGTTCTTCTGGTCCGTGCTGCAGGCGTGGGGCTGGCGGCTCTGGTGCTGACTACTTACCTGTTACTCCTCTGACGCAAGACCAGCGGCTCCGGGAGTCTGGGTACAACTCGACGCACACACACCAACGCACTTCAAAATAGTCATGCCCTCCCTCACATACATGCACGTTTTTTCCTTTGTTTGTTGTTTGGAGATTGTTTTGCTCTAATGTGAAACGGTCTGAATGTCTAATTGATGTGGACATTGTATATTGTGAACGGGTTTATTGTGATAAAGAGACACTATTCATGCATGTTTAGTACGCTGTTTTGGAGAATGTTGGGATTGAGACTTTGTGTATACCAATGCATAGGAACTCGCCAATGGACAAATACGTTCCCACATCCCCAGTCAAGTGGTTACACTTTTTAGAGTTGTGTCTTTGCTATGTTTATTACTATTATTATTTTTTCTGTTCTTTTGTGGAGGTGTTTGAAATGCACAATGTATGTTTGCTATGGTGATATGGAATACATGATGCTTAGTGGGTTTTCTAAAAAAATAAATTTGCAAATGAATTGATTCAGTGAGTTTGGTTTGATTCTGCCTTTTCAAGTACATATCATATCATATGTAATGGTGGTTTTTAAAATGAGCTATCCGGAGTTAATTTATTGACAGGATTAAAGGCCTGTCTGGCGCCCAAACAAATATATGAAATTACATTTTAAAAGTTGAGGGGCTACCATCGCTACACACGGCAGACATATATCTGCATATTGCGCATTTTCAAGTCCTCGTGGACACTGCTCTCCGTTTTTCCCTGTATGAGACATAAACAGAACAATAAGTGGCAACAGAGAACGATCTTCAAAAGCCTTCAGTAAAATCACACATTAAAAGTTCACAAAAGGTTTTAAGTTTGGTCGAGCCAGCTCCAGCACAGAAAGTATGGCCTGTTGAACTGGCTTCATAGTACAACTTTCAGTAGAGACTCCCTTGCCACAACAAACCTGCTAGACTACATCACATACACAAGTCACCTCCAAGGCCTAAATCCTTAAAGGGGAGAGGGGTTCAGCTGGTAACACATAGGTGTGGTTAAGTAAAAGTATCTGAAAATGCCACTCTTGCAGTTATATCATCAGATGATTATGACTCCTGCATTATTGTAAAACAAGGATTTTACTTCTGTGAAGCTGCAGTTGAAAAAATGACAGTATTTTTTAAATCAAGTCTACTAGCCACTGGAAGACCAAAAGGTAAATGTTGGACACTGGTTCCTGCACATACATTTGGGTGTTTGTAGGTGTGTTTTTGAACCTTTGACAGAGCCAGACTAGCCATTTCCACCCAATTATAGTATTTGTTCTAAGACAAGCTAACCAATCCCCAACTCAAGCTCCGTACTAAACTCAGACAGACATAAGATTGATATCTGGGGAATAAGTGCTTTCCCCCCCAAAAAAAAGTCAAACTATGCTTTTTAAACAATACTTACATAGTAGTCAGAGATGAGCTCTTGCCCACTCTCTCCCAAGTATTCAATGAGGCATCTCGGAGTCACATCTCTCTTCACCACAGAGGTACTTGGATCCTTTAGTTGGTGAATAATGAAAAACTGAATCTTGCAGGCAATATAACTACAAACATACAATGCAATTATCAGTGCAATTACCTTACCTACTCCATGAACTCCTCCTCCCAGTAGATCTGATGGTCTTCTAATAAAGCAACACAAATGAAAGAAGAGTTTATTTATGAAAATATCAGGATCATTGCTGTTATTACAATGCAAAAGTAATATTTAATCTTTCTACTTGAACAAGTGTTTTTAAAATATTTCAGACAAATATATCAACAGATTAAGTTAAAGCGTTTAAAAAAACTGATAAAACAATGTTATAGCGGACTAGGTCCATAAACAGCTGCTTTGCTGAACACTCAGCATGCTGCAAGTCCTATCTTTCTACTTTAAGTCTAACAACTTTTTTACCCTCATTCAAAACAGAATGCGAGGAGAGAGCAACACACGTATATTTACGAATTTTCATGATATACGTTGCACAGAGAGAGATGCCAGGAATATATTAAGTCCTCATCATTTTCAATCATGCAGGGACAACAACAGTAACTACAAACCTAGCAGTTAACAAAACTTTTAATGTTAATGTCAAGACCTTCGGTAAGGCCTCATGCCGCGCCTGCAAATCTGACAAACTTAACGTTTATAGTGCAATAAATGCGTGCTCATTCGGCTAAAACCTAACTTTATGCAATGAAAATAGTTACTTACTTCGGTTGCACGTTGTATAAAGCCCTCAAAAAATCCACAGAAATCCAACACTGGTCTGATACAGGTGACAACGAGCAACGATCCTGTTGTTCTGCTGCAGCATGTGGGCGGGTCGTGAGTTTTACTTTGTAAACACTTAAATAGCGTTTTGTAGATGCTATTTATTGTGAAGGTCAGTAAAATAATTTTTTTGATAGGTAATAATAAGTTACAAAAACATTCACACTTTTTACTTATGTAAAACTTAAATGAATTCAAAAAGAAAAGGGAATCAATTTATTGGAAGAAATATACTTTTTAAAATTAATTCCTTCAGACAACACCCTTGAATGGCTTTTTACAGTTGGGAGTGTTCTCAAACTGCCAAGGTAACAGACCTTGACTGGTGCCCTGAACTAGGGAAAAAGGGGGAAGTGGTCGTCTGATGTACTCATAACCACACCTTAAGAGACGTGTGATCCAAAAATCACAACGTCAGTGGTGACGTGAGTACCAATCCCTATTTTACTTAGCGTCCTTGGATGGACAAAGTAAAAATCACTACACAAGCCAACATTGTTTAATCCTGAAAAATGCAGAGAAACAATAAGTGTGTAATATTTTAAAGGGGTGGTTGCATGCGATTTCACTTTTTTAACTTTAGTTAGTGTGTAATGTTGCTGCTTGAGCATAAACAGTATCTGCAAAGTTACAGCACTGAAAGTTCAATGCAAACGGAGATATTGTCTTTTAAAGTTATGGCAGTTTATTGCCTACAAAAACAACTGGTTTGGACTACAACAAGCTTCTTCCCGGGTTGGTGACATCATAAACCCTGCAAAACACACCCCTGGGAACACAACAAAGTGGGCGAGGCCATGTCATGCAGCACAATGAAAGCGGAAGAGTTGTGTACACCGGACGCGAGAGGCGCGACGCAGCGCGATGCGTCAAAAGATAAAAGAACCCATTATGATCTGTGATATTTTCTACACTGGATGCGGCGCTGAAGAAGCTTCCAGAATCTACACGAGTTCAATGCTGGATTTACACAAAGGCTTTTACTGAAAGATGGAGCAGTTCCCACTTTAAAAGCAGAAGCCCTGTTTATTGGCTTCAAACTGTAAGTACGTTTTATTGTTTGCACATGTCTTTTAAACCTATAGTGCTATTTTTAATGCATCAAGGACATATACAAAGAGCAACTCGTTTTTGCTTCACTAGCCAGTTAGCTGTATTATAGTGCATAGTTCTCGAACAAACACCAACAAACGTCTATGTTCATAGACAAACAGTTGTTCATGCTATAAATTAAACACTACCTTTACAAAAATGCGACTACTCAGTCATGTATTCGGCTACAGTAAAGCTTTAATCAGGATAAAACTGTATATTGAAAGCTAACAAACAGCAGTGACAGCATCTAAACACTTTGACACAAATACTAAATGAAATACCATTCATAAACGTCCTTTAAAAGCCGTGATTGCTGTTCATCTGGGTCTGATTCGTGCTCAATTTGATACAGCAATATAATCAAATTGAGCATACAATATAACCGAAGCCCACGTAACAGGTAACAAATGGTAAGGGGCGTGGCGTTTCCGGACGCTTCAGCGAATCACGATACACTGGGCCAGTTACCAACCTGCTAACCAATCTGATCACACTGCGTATGTCGGAGGGAGAGGCTTCATAGAAGCAGGAAGTCAAATGAGCCGTTCATATGACAGTGGAAATATAGATGTAGAATAAAGCTAAAATATATGAAAAATACAGTGCTTTCAAAAAAACGAAGCATTAAGACATGTTAAACTGCGCCCCAAAAACACAATCAAGCCTAGAAAAAAAAAACACTGAGCCACCCCTTTAACACTGTATATAAATGTCAAGAAAAAAAATATGGTCATCACTAAACAATGAGTGCTCATAAAATTTGGTCTATTTACTATTTAAACAATATGAAAGCTGATCTCGCTGAGGCCAGAGCTGAGCAAGAGCTAGGGTGGACACTGGCCAAAGATGATTGTTTTGCAATCTATCCGAGAATCTCTGTACCCGCAGCTAAAATACAACAAAACATGTATAATTTCCGATTCATTTTGAACAAAATGGCATATCTGATTACCACAGCAGTTGCATCTATTAATAGTTAATAAAGTATATCTTCAACTGATCTCTAAGTTTATTTACTTAAAGGTGCCCTAGAACATGTTTTTAAAAGATGTAATATAAGTCTAAGGTGTCCCCTGAATGTGTCTGTGAAGTTTCAGCTCAAAATATCCCATAGATTTTTTAACTGCCTATTTTGGGGCATCATTATAAATGAGCCTATTTATGTTGTGCGGCCCCAATCTCGTGCTCCACGCCCCAAGAGCTCACGCTTGCCTTAAACAACATAAAAAGAAGTTCACAGAGATAATATAACCCTCAAATGGATCTTTACAAAGTGTTCGTCATGCATGCGGATATATTGTTTTGTTTACATCTGATTCTGAATGAATTTGAGGCTGTGCTCCGTGGCTAACGGCTAATGCTACACTGTTGGAGAGATTTATAAAGAATGAAGTTGTGTTTATGCATTATACAGACTGCAAGTGTTTAAAAATGAAAATAGCGACGGCTCTTGTCTCCGTGAATACAGTAATAAACGACGGTAACTTTAACCACATTTAACAGTACATTAGCAACATACTAATGAAACATTTAGAAAGACAATTTACTATTGTCCTTGCTTGCTTGGAACATGAGCTGGCATATGCAAATATTGGGGGCGTACATATTAATGATCCAGACTGTTACGTAACAGGCGGTGTTATGTTGAGATTCGCCTGTTCTTCAGAGGTCTTTTAAACAAATGAGATTTATATAAGAAGGAGGAAACAATGGAGTTTGAGACTCACTGTATGTCATTTCCATGTACTGAACTCTTGTTATTCAACTATGCCAAGATAAATTCAATTTTTCATTCGAGGGCACCTTTAAGTTAACACAAATGAACCGAACAAACTGTATATACCTCTCTACATGATTTAAACTGGTCGACAGCTGATGATGTAACACCTAGGTAGGCACTCCCTCATGTGATAATGATTGGTTGATTGATAAGCTTCAATCTGATTGGCTAAAGAGTATGAATGACCCTTGTGGGAGGTGTCTGGTGCCAAGATTGTCTCCGACATACACACACAAATCCAAGTTGATTCACACTCAAATGTGAGGATAAACTCATAAGTTTCAAACATTTGAAACTTTTGTGCACAGTTGTATATCTATGAACTGTTTTGCGTGTGTGAAATGTATTTTATGAATATATAATTTTATTATTTGTGAATTGCTTTTTGTAAATGTATATTTTTTCACACAGATGATTTTTTTTTTGTGCACGCATGTGTGAATCATGTACTTTGAGTGAATTATTATCGAGACAGAATTCACTCCATACATATTTGTAATAATATTTCACAATATTACTGTTTTTTTCTGTTTTTGATCAAATAAATGCAGACTTAATGAGCATAAGAGACTTCTTACAAAAACATTAAAAATAGTAACTTAACATGTGCAAACCTGGATATGTTTATATATGTATCACTGTGGTCCTGTTAGGCACAACATTCAGTTCCTCCACATAGAGGAATCACAATAAAACAGATTAAAATCTTTGAATCTCCTTACAATCTTTGTTCAGGCTGCCTCACAGCGTTCCTCTTTGATGGGCCAGTAGCCACTGGGGGAGTGTCTTTTGTCTCTACTGCTGTGAATCACATTAGTATTCATGGCCATCAACACTCCCACACGTACAGCAATGGTGACACAAAAACTGACATACAAAATTTAAATCATTATATTGTTTGTGTTAAAGTGTTTAGAATATTTTTTACATAATTGTATAGTAAGCCTGCAAGCTTGATAACAACAAAAGACTTGTGAACAAATATTCATTATGTGTTTTATGGCTTTATTGCAAGGACATCTTAACCACGCATAATCTTTATTTTTAAAAACATGTACATCTATTTTACATATTATTGCAGCAGAGTTTGTGCAGAATACAGCAAAATGGCATGTTGGCCAATAGTATGGAATGAGTAGCTGAAATAAGCACAAATGTCAGGGCATGTCAAAACATGTCAAGTGCCCCAGAATCATTCATGTGACACTACCACAAATCAGAAAAATGTTCAGTTAATGTTTTGATGATTATTTATTTGTTTATATTTTTGGTTATTTAGGTAAACTATTTGTAAGTAAACCATTTTCTGTGGGGGCAGAGGATTTGTTACATTGAATTGGAATGTGTTATGGGAGGAAGGACTCTTATTGTAAAAGGCCTCTGGGTAAGGAGGTCAAGGGGCGGGGCAGCCAGCGAGGCGAGGCGAGGCGGGTTGACGACACTGGACTGTGACTGGAGCATTGATGGAAGGAAGTGACGTAGTACCGGAAGTGATCCGGACATGGAGGAGGAATCTAGCGGTAGGAGTTCAGGAGTAAATGACTGGAGTGAAATTGTTAATCGTAAAAGAAAGAAAACTTGTAGTAGACCAGAATCGGGAACTGACAGTGAAAAAGACAGTATGCTGGTACGGACAAGCAAGGAGGATTTCAAGGTACTGATGAAGTTTGCAGATGATTTTGTGATCAATCCAGTTAAACTGACCAAAGCTATAAAGAAAGCAGTAGGAGATGTAGAGAGTGCCAAGACTTTGAGAAATGGGAATATGCTAATTTTCTGTAAAAATGAAAAACAACAGAAAGTGGCACAGGGCATAAAATCAATGCTAGGTCAATCGTTGAGTTGTACAGTACCAAGTAAGAGAGTTTGGTTAAAAGGAGTGATCTATGGAATTCCAATTGATGTATCTACCGATACAATAAAGAGCAACATAAAAGGGGTCAAGGTGACTGAAGTGAAAATACTGAAATGTGTACGAAATAAAGAGAAAGTAGATAGTCTTTCTGTAATGCTTCAGTTTGATGAAGAAAAAATGCCAGAGAGAGTATATATCGGATATGTCAGCTATACGGTAAGAGCATATGTACCACCTCCAATCAGATGCTTCAAATGTCAAAAATATGGGCATGTAGCGGCAGTCTGTATGGGAAAACAGCGATGTGCTAGATGTAGTGGTAACCATGAGTACGGAAAGTGTGAACAAGGAGCACATTTAAAGTGCTGTAATTGTGGAGGCGAGCACAGTGCTGGCTTCGGGGGATGTGAGGTGCACAGGAATGCTGTAAAAATTCAGAACGTCAGGATGCAAGAAGGAATATCGTATGCAGAGGCTATTAAAAAAGTGAAACAAACCGAAGTTGTTCAAGGAAATGGATGAGCAAGAATAGTAGGCCATTATTGCAAAACAAATCAAACGATGGCTTTCTAAAAGTTGGAAAAGTTGAGTTCATGACTTTTTTAGCTGAGGTAATAAACTGTGCTGCACAAACTGAAAGCAGAACTGAGAGGATAAAGATCAAAATCAAGGCAGCTGAAAAACATCTTCAGATTGAGGGAATTACTCTGGAACAAGTAAATGAAAAACTTAAGGGTCAAATAGTAGATACACAGGCTTCATATGGAGGTACTTAATGGTAATATCTGTTTTACAGTGGAATGCAAGGAGTTTAATCGCAAATGGGCAAGAATTTAAAAAGGTGATAGATGATAAAAAATCCAAACCACATGTCATATGCTTTCAAGAGACATGGCTGAAACCACATTTAGATTTTGTAATACAAGGTTATATAACTATTAGGAAAGATAGACAGACAGGAAATGGTGGAGGGGTGGTAATATTTGTTAAGAATGAAATATCACACAGGATTATAGAAGTAAGTGATGAACATGAATCAATCATAGTAGAGGTGTTTTTAAGAGGACAGAGTATCACGGTGATTAATTTTTATAATCCTTGCAATAGACTAAGTGTGGAAGTGTTAGAAAGTATCTTGGGAATGGGTAATCAGAAAGCGATATGGTGTGGGGATTTTAATGCGCACAATACTCTTTGGGGAAGTGATAACACTGATTATAATGGTAAGATAATAGAAGAAATTATGGATTTGAAGGGTTTAGTGTGTTTGAATGATGGGAGAGCTACTAGAATTGATTTCGCCCGGGGTAGATGTTCTTATATTGATCTAACTTTGGTGTCAGAAGGTATAGTGGGGGTTTGTACATGGGATGTTTGGGAGGACTTCTTGATAGGAAGTGATGTTATTTGTTGTAAAATAGGCTTAGATGTTAATGAAGATTTAGAGGATAAGATAGGTTGATGGAAATTTAAATCAGCAAC
This sequence comes from Chanodichthys erythropterus, assembly GCF_024489055.1. Taxonomy (NCBI): domain Eukaryota; kingdom Metazoa; phylum Chordata; class Actinopteri; order Cypriniformes; family Xenocyprididae; genus Chanodichthys; species Chanodichthys erythropterus. The sequence goes on along the minus strand of NC_090228.1, from coordinate 34,749,853 downwards.
TTGGGAAGCATATAAATAAATATTTTACTGAAGTTAAGTTTCAGGAGTTGAGCATAAATGAGGAAATAGAGGATGTAGAAAAATATAATGAGAAATTTTGTTAAGTATTGTATAGTTCAGCTGAAATGGTTATTGGGAAAAGTAATGGGAAAAAAAGAAAGAAATCAGTACCTTGGTGGACAGAATTATGTAATAAAGCAATAAAAGATAGAAATAAGGATTTTAAAAAGGTTAAGAGGACATTTATATTTGATGACTTAATTTTATATAAAAAAGCACAGGCAAATGTAAGGAGGGTAATTAGAGAAGCTAAAAAGAATTACTGGAGAAGTTATTGTAATTCTATAGGGAATGAGGTTGATATTAGTGAAGTTTGGGGTATGATTAGAAAGATGGGTGGTTTTAAGAGAAATTTTGGAATTCCTGTTTTAAATATTGGGGAAAGAATAGCTGTGACTAATGCGGATAAGGCAGAAATGTTAGCAGAGGTGTTTGTTAAAGTACATAGTAATAATAATATATCAGAAGAAATGAAATTAAATAGAGAACAAGGTATAAAGGAACATCCAAATATTAGGATAGAGAAAAGGCCTTCTAATGAACATCTTGATGTGGATTTTTCTTTAAATGAATTAAAGAGAGCTGTTGGAAGAGTTAAAAAAACTTCACCAGGAAAGGATGAGATATGTTATATGATGATCAAAAATTTATCAGAATTTTCTCTGAATTTGTTATTGTGCCTTTTTAATAAAATTTGGAGATCAGGGAGACTTCCTTCTTCATGGAAACATGGGGTTATTATTCCTGTTTTAAAGCCAGCCAAGATAAAGCATAATGTTGCCAGTTATAGACCTATAGCACTAACTCTAATTTGTGTAAATTAATGGAACGTATGATTGTGTGTACTATATATTAGAAATGAAAGAGATTATTTCACCATATCAGAGTGGATTCCGTAAAGGACGAAGTACATTAGATGCTGTTATTAGTTTAGAAACAGATATAAGAAAGGCTCAAGTTAATAAAGAGGTGGTAGTAGCCATCTTTTTGTTTTCGATTATCAGTGACTAAAACTCAATTAGTCTGTTTTGCGAAGAGAATTCATAATCCTGAAATAAAAGTGAAGTTTTATGGACAAGTTCTTGAACAAGTTAAAGATATAAGATATCTAGGAATATGGATGGATTCCAGGTTGACTTTTAAGATGCATATACAGAAGTTGGTAGATAAGTGCAAAAAGAGTAACAATATTCTACGATGTTTAACAGGAATGGAATGGGGAGCTAGTAGGATATCTTTACAAAGAATATATAGTGCACTGATTAGGTCAGCAATTGACTACGGGTGTATAATGTATGGATCTACATCAATATCCTTGATTAAAAAAGTAGAAACCATTCAGGCTCAATCTTTAAGAATATGTAGTGGAGCGTTCAGATCTTCCCCAATATCAGCCATACAAGTGGAGGTGGGTGAAATGCCTGTAAGTTTACTAAAATTGAAATTATCAATGAATTACTGGATAAAAGTAAAAGGGCATTCTGAGTTACATCCAGTAAAGGACATATTGAAGGACTGCTGGGAATATGGGAATAATAAAATTAAAAGTTTTGGTTGGACAGCTAATACAGAAGCTACGTGTTTGGGTATTTCAGAAATCTCAGTTAGTCCCTCAGTTGTTTTACTGAATATTCCTCCTTGGTTGCTTCCTATGCCTCAAGTAGATTTTAATCTACAAAAGATGATCAAGAATGAGAAATCTATATCTAAGGAGGTTATTGTTCAACAATACCTAGATCAAACTTACTCTTCTATGCTCCATATCTTCACAGATGGGTCTAAAGATCCTACATCAGGAAATTCAGCTGCAGCTGTATATATCCAAAGTTTACAGATCATCATTCAGAAAAGGTTAATTATTTATAATTATAAAGACAGAAACTAATTATGTTTCTGTCTTTACAACAGAGCTAATAGCCATTTTATTAGCTATTCAATGGGTGGAGGAAGTTAAACCTTCAAGGGTAGTCATCTGTTCTGATTCTTTATCAGCTTTAAATAGTTTAATAAGTGAACAATCAACATCAAGGAAGGATTTAATATATGAGGTACTTATTAATATGCATAGGATTCAAGAAATGGGTATAGTCCTGAGGTTCATATGGGTACCTGCACATGTAGGAGTACAAGGTAATGAAATAGTTGATAAACTGGCAAAACAAGCAATGAAAAGTGTGAACATTGAGGTACATCTTGCACTAAGTAAAGCAGAAATAAAAGGAAAAATTAAAGAACTCTTGAATATAAAGTGGCAGGAAATGTGGGACAAGGACTTGAAGGGCAGACACTTATACAGTATCCAAAAACAAGTTGGTAAAGGGAGAATATTCTTTAACAATAGAAAAGAAGACATAATTAATACTCGACTATGAATTGGACATTCTGGTTTAATTTATTCTTTATTCATAATAGGGAAACATCAGTCAGGATTATGTGATGCATGCAATGAAGCAGAGACTATTGAGCATGTACTTCTTCATTGTGCAGTGTATACCAAAGAAAGAGATGAGTTATTTAAAAAACTGAGAAACATTGGATTATTTAATTTCACTATATCAAATCTTTTAAGCTGTGCCTCAGGACAAACTAGTATTATGAGAGAAATTCTTAGTTTTCTGAAAATAACCGGATTAGAAAGTAGAATTTAATTTTTTTTTTCTCTCTCCTTTTTATCATCCTTACATCAATGCTTCACACTCCAGTCCAGTTGGTGGCGGCAATACACCATAAGTTGGCTTGTCAACCGCCATTAAATCATACAAGAAGAAGAAGGTCAAGGGGCGGGGATTTGGAGGGAAGTTGTAGCTCATGGGGTGGACGAAAGACAAACAAAGGTGTGGGGAATGACAGGCTCTCACCTGTGCGAGTGCAATGGACTAAGTTTGATCTGGCACAGTGACTGAAGGATTGCCTGATGGATTATCATGTTTTCTCCTTCTGGGATCATTTGAGCATTAGTTTTTCCTTTTCAGTGGCATTGCCTTTGGAATCCAGAAATCCCTGAGAAGTTAAGACTTTTTCTTTCTTGCACCTTTTTTCTTTTTTTGCCGCTTTTTCTCTCTTACACCTTTTTCTTTTTTTTTGCCGGGATAATCATGGGGTTTTTTTTGACTGCTTTTTTGTTTTGGACTCTGATTGCTGGTATTTGGTTCTATGGGACTTTATATGTCTCATTCAAGGCACCTTTTGATTCATAGACTCAATTCATTTTATTCTTTGAGTTATGAGGGTTGTATGTGGTTTGAATGATGTTTGTTAATACATGCATTGATCAATGAGAGTCTTTTACTTTGTTCATGCTTTATTAAATTGAGAATGCTAAGGTATACAATCCAATACTAACCTAAAAGTACCCCGTGGTTAAACATTCAGCATGCAAAACACAACAACGGAACAATGTAAAAAAAAAAATGTCATGTGAATTTACATTAACATACTGGCAACTTTATTTACTGTTAATTTTACAATCATTCACTGTAATCTACATTATAGTATGTTGCTGTAAAAATGCCATGCACTCAATTAAAAGTCAAATAATTTCATTTGCAGAAATTGACTGCCTTAAATAGACTGACTGCCATTTAAATTCATAAACTAATATTTATAACTATATGAGCATATTATTGACTGGAACATATTTCATTTGAGTCCACTAAAATATAAAAATAACCAAATTAAACAAAAGCATTAAAACTAGAAACATCAAATCAGCTAACAACAGCACATACAATTAAAATGAGCTAGAGATATACACAGTTACTGCCTTTAAATAAAGCAACATGCAGCTTATCATCAGTGTTTCTCAGTTCATCATTGACTGAAGCACAGGCTCAACTATTCAGCACAATGATGACCCACAAAACTCAGATAACAGAAACCCTTTAAAAGAACATTAAACACCAACATCTTGTGAAAAAACACATAAAATACCACTTCAAATCAACATTTACTCTACTGATCAGTTATTGAGTTCTTTTAACTTTCATTAATACTTCAGTAAAATTAACTTGTTTTATTTAATCAATTTGACTATTAGGTTTTACAGAACATTGCTGTTTTTTCATGATTTTACAACATTCATTATTTTTCAACAGCAGGTGTTCATCAGTGTCTCATTTGTTTTCATTCACTCTGTCAAGTGGACTATATTAGTGAACTAATGTAGGGAATAGGGAATGAAGGGTGTAGGGTGTGATTTAGATCACAGCCTCACACTTGTTTCACACTGCAAGTGTAAGCAGCGCGTATTTTTTTCAGCATGCATGTTAACCATTGGATGCATTCACACCGGCAGCAGGAGCATCGCGTGAGCAGCAGTGAAGCGAGGGTTTCGCAGCCGAGTCTATTTTTGCTGCGCTGCTGATGCTCAATTAACCCTTTGATGCACAACATGGGTCAAAAATGACCCGGCTGAGTTTTTATTTTCTATATCTTTGCAAGAAATTATTTTAATCATTCAGTATTCCAGGTATTCCTCAATTAACTTGTTTTTGATCATCACAAATCCTCATTTTAATTTTTTCTTTCTTACAAAAATGATTTTTATTAAAAAAGTATCACTACCCTTCTAATGCGCAACATGGGTCAAAAATGACCCGTATTCATTTCCTATGTAATTTCAATCATGGTTGAGTGTTTCTTTGCTGAATCTTTAAAAGAAATGTATTTTATCATTCATTTATTCCAGGTATTCCTTAAATATCTTGTTTTTGATTGTAAAAAATCATTATGTTCATTTTTTCTTTCTTACTTTATAAACAAACACAGTTTTTGTTTGTCTACATCAATTTTACACACATGGGTCAAAAATGACCCGTATTCATTTCCTATGTAATTTCAGTCATGACTGAGTGTTTCTTCGCTGAATCTTTGAAAGAAATTTATTTTATCATTTATTTATTTCAGGTATTACTTAAATATCTTGTTTTTGATTTTCTACAAATAATTATGTTTATTTTTCTTTCTTACTTTATAAACAAACACAGTTTCTACATCAATTTTACACACATGGGTCAAAAATGACCCATATAGAAATCTTTAAGATTTGCAAATTTTTGCAAGTAGGAACATATTTACTGCAGACAACTGTTCATCTGCCACACATTTTACATCTTAACAAGGCTACTTTTGTATATTTGATGGATGTAAGTCTTATTATATTTAATATATTACGCTATATATTTCATAATTTAATTTTTTGTCATAAATCAATGCAATTGGTCATCCTTTATGTCTGTCAGCGTTCCTGAAATGTAACAGTTTTGGACAAATACAACATGAGTCTAAAGTGACCCGAATTAGTTATTTTCTATATCGCATATATTACAATAAATTAATTTTATCATTCATTATTCCATCTATTACTCAATAACCAAATCCTTATTTTAATTTTTCCTTTCTTTTTGAATGAATTTTTTTGAATGTGTGTGTCATTACCTTTCTAAAGGCCAACGTATACCTCACTTTTTATGTGTACGTGAGGGTCAGCATACAGATTTTTGTAACTTTTTATAATTTCCGCCGGATTTCTGTAACTGTGTATGTGCAACCCTGCACATACACATTTAAATTGCGTTTGACTGTTCGCAAAGTACACTTTCAGCTTTTTTTACAGTGATGTCATCATCCACCTCAGTTCTGCTGAGGACCAGCCGCTAACACTCTAGATAAAGAAAATCAAAAGCACTGTTGATCGATTCACTTATTATATATTTTCACTGTTGGACAGAAACCTTGTTCAAAACTGTTACTTTTCAGGAACACTGATAGATGTAAAAGGTGACCAGTAGCATTGGTTTATGACAAAAAATACAAATTATGAAATATAATATACAGCCTATTATATGAAATATAATATGTCTTTCATCCATCAAATATACAAAAGCAGCCATGTTGAGACATGAAATGTGTGGCGGATGAACAGTTGTCTGCAGTAAATATGTTCCTTCTTGCGAAAATTTGCAAAGGTTTCTATATGGGTAATTTTTGACCCATGTGTGTAAAATTGATGTAGAAATACAAAACCTGTGTTTGTTTATGAAAAAAAGAAAGAAAAAATAAACACACTGATTTGTTAAAATCAAAAACAAGATATTTAAGGAATACCTGAAATAAATAAATGACAAAATACATTTCTTTCAAAGATTCAGCGAAGAAACACTCAGTCATGACTGAAATTACATAGGAAATGAATACGGGTCATTTTTGACCCATGTGTGTAAAATTGATGTAGACAAACAAAAACTGTGTTTGTTTATAAAGTAAGAAAGAAAAAATGAACATAATGATTTTTGTCAATCAAAAACAAGATATTTAAGGAATACCTGGAATAAATGAATGATAAAATACATTTCTTTTAAAGATTCAGCAAAGAAACACTCAACCATGATTGAAATTACATAGGAAATGAATACGGGTCATTTTTGACCCATGTTGCGCATTAGAAGGGGTTTTCATAGCTTGTGCATCAAAGGGTTAAAATGAAAGCACACTTTTTATGGGCAAAATCAATATAATTTCATACAAAAAGTCTTAAAAATGCACAAAATAAGCATGTCTAATGTGTTTTAACAAGAATTTGAGTATGATAGAAAAGAAAATTAAGAATAAAAAATAATTATAGAAGATTTACCCATTTAAACTTGTTTTTAATTATTCAGTTTGGGTTAAAGTATGGTGAATTATAAAAAACTAAAGTAAACTAGCCAGAAAATATAATATATAAACATTATTTTAGTTATTACACAGAGAGATGTATAGGCAGCAGCATTCCTAAATCAAACCAGAGTTTGCTGTGTTGTAAACATATTCATGCGGCAGATGATGTAAAACACAAATCTTACCTCATTCGTGTGCAGCAATGGATGACACGAGGCTTTTATTTATTTACGTTTATATGAGAATGTTGTACACCTCCCCATGTTAACAAACAAGACTATCAAGTTTATAAATGACCAACTTATAAAAATAATTTATAGCTGTCTTTGTAAAGAAAAGCTCGCTTTATGTAGCTTCAAGCCGCTGCTGTGACGCTGTACAAATGCTTCCAGTGTGAATACTCGCGCGTCAATGAAGTTACGCTCATGTGCCACTTAAGCTTGCAGTGTGAAACAGGCGTCAGAGTGTCGACTTTGAGTGCTGTTAATTCACAGTATATTGCAGTAGGCTACTTTCTCAAAAATTACAAATATTGCTCAGAATGCATTGTTTTCTACAGAATATTGCAGTTCAAATGGAAAACAGACTATTGTTTACAGCATTTTTTACAGTGTAGCTGTATTAAGTCGAGAGTAAATCTAACGTAAATGATCAAGTACTCTACAGTTCTTTAGTTACTAGATCTCTTGTGTAAGTAAACTATTCTAACTATGCATTTGTCAGTACAACATACTATTCCTATTTCACTTCATGTAGTTTTTTTTAAGCCAATTGGTTTGCATGCTTTTTTTTTTAAGTCTAACTAATTAGATTTTACGGTTGATTAACATAGGACAGTGCTGTATTTCCAGCAGCTACTGCTCCTGCAATTAAAGCTTCATATAATGTCGCTCCACTAACAACAGAGACCAGTGCTGCACCTCCTCCAGCTACTGCTGCCACGGCGATTAAACCTGGACTCACTGCTCCTGCAGCAACTGCTGCTCCTGCACACTGCCACACCTGTTCCCACTAAAGCCACACCTTTAACATTATTCAGAGGCCTCATTTTTTTATCCACTCTCTTTTTTTCTTCGTCTAAGTCCTGTCCCTCCTCTTCCTCTCTCTTGTTTTCTTGTGGAACTCTCACATGTTTCAGAAATTTTGTGCCTAATTTTATTTCCTGGAGTAATTTTTTTTTATGTTTCGCTTGTTCTTTTTCTCTGTCATTTTCTTCCTCTTGTTTTTTATTTTCTTGTCTGCTTTTTTTTTGGTACTTAAAGTAAATCTCATTGTAATTTTGGTCATAATTCTGTTTGATTTTATCAATCTTGTCTAGAAGTTTTGTGATGTTATTTGGATCAGTCAGTTTACTTTTGAACACATGGTATTTATTCTTGCAGTATTTGACTAGATCCCGATATTTTGCACTAAATTTAAAGGTCGCCCATTCTCTTTGTGACATTTTTTCTCGTCCAGTAAACAGCGGCATGGTGCACTTCAAAGCTTGTGCCCCAAAGTTCTCCTGAATTTCCTCCACAATTTCCTCCACAATGTACCTCTTGTCCTGCTCAAATTTCTCCAGGCTGATGACGAGCAGGAACACGTGAGGACCAGGATTAGTGAGATCCAGACTCTTCATCATTTGCTTCTTCATCTCTTCATCAGTCAGTTGAGTGTTGAAGAATCCTGGAGTGTCAATGATGGAGATGTTTCTGTCTTCTACTCTTCCTCTCTGTATCTCAGTCTCTCTGGTTCCACTCACTTTAAATGCTTCTCGACCCAGTATTGCATTTCCTATGGAACTCTTTCCAGCTCCAGACACTCCCAGCAGCACAATCCTCAGATCCTGTGAATCACCTGTCAAACAATTCATGTCATTAACCTAAGCTCTTGATGATTTACAGTTGCTTCTATGATTCTAGCATGCCTGCTTTTCAGCCCTAGCCATTTCACCTTTCACTTATTCACTCATGCTTTCTGTCAACATGTTTTGCTCTCCCACTGAGCAAAGTTTTCCAAAAGATGTCTTTTCAACATCTTTGTCACAATGTTGAAAATATATCTATTGAGAAACCAGAATGAAAGTTCTCTTTGAATGAAGTCCATTCTGATAGTTCTCAGAAAATGAACTGTAACTAATCACACAAAAATGAGACATATGCCTAAAGAAACGTTAAAATATCAGGTTTTAAATACTGCAAAACAAATATTCTGTGTTTACGTAATCTGTAATAAAAATGAGAAATGTCAGACGTTTGCGAGTCAGCTCATTACTGATGCCAACGTAGCTCACGGAGCTTTCAAACGCAAATTCTGAGGCGATACATGTGGAGAGTGAACGCCCGCAGCGCATCAGCTCAGAAAAACGCATCAAGATTAGTCAGCTTCATGTACTTTTCATCATTTTTGAGGAATAATTCTAAAAGGATTCGATAATATAACAAATAAGATACATAAAATGTCATATCAATATGAATGTTTAGACAATATCTCTTTTGGCCTGTTTTGGACAGATTATGAAGGGTTTACTGTAAAATAGCCTATATAGTGCCACATCAGTGAAGCTTTTTAAGTATTTTAAAGTATATAAAATAGAAAGCCATTATTTTAAATTAGAATATTTCACAGTATTGCTGTTTTTTCCTGTAATTTTGATCAAATAAATGTTCTTTTGTCACGTCTCCCTTTGTTCAGTTTCCTGCCTTTAGTTTGTTGTCTTGGTTACAGATTAATTAGTGCCCTCAGTTCAGGTGTGTCTTGTTAATTTAGTCTCGTTAACCCCTTGTTTGCTGTGTATTTAAGTGTTCAGTTTCAGTCCAGTCTTTGTCCTGTATTGATTGTTATGTGGTGTGTTGGTATGATTTCCTGGTAATTTTCCTGTTCCTTGTTCATAGTACTCCATTAAATGTTATTGAAGATATATCCTTCGTCATGCATTGAATACTACAACACCCATCATGACAAGATCACAAAAAAATCATGTTTTCTGTTAAGAGTGGACATAATGCAATAGTTGATATGATTCTGTTATCAGCATGCTCACAGAGGGTTTTTTCTTTTATCTCACAGATTTGAGAATCATAGTGTCCAGATATTGGCCCACATTGGACTGCACGAATATGATACTGAGATCACTGACTGGAAGCAGGAAAGTTTTTTTTTTTTTTTTTTTTTCTCCAGTGCAGAAACACCAAATGCCAGGAATGTGATGTTCACATATATCTTTGAACAGGATTTATTTCCAGGTATAACTGTACTCAAAATGTGCCTTTGACTCTCATTCATATAGTTAATTATATTCTAAATAAACTACAAACAAAAAATTATATGTCTTTTGTCATTTCATTCTTTCTTAGTTCACTCAGTCACGTTCCTCACTGAATGGCTCATTATGCGGCTCATTAGGGGCAGGGTCTTATAAACTGGGACACATAAAACAATGTATTGATTTTAAATTGTATCTCACTTTGCTTTAGTGGTTCCTTTCATTGCCCATCAGGCTTTTCAAGAGGCCTTCAAAACCTTCACCACAGTTGTAAGATCATCATTTTTATTCTCTACGCTTTTGAAAATGTCAAAAAGTTGAGTGAACAACTCTTGCATGCAAGTAAACCACAAAAACAAGAGTGTCAATCACGCCAGGATAGATTTAGTAGCAAGTTTGTTTTTAGCTTTTCTGGTTAGTTTACATATCAATGGCATGATCTTTTTCAGGAGAACTGATGTATGAATACAAACATTGTGAATGATGGTAAACAACTTTTTGAGCAACAGGCTGTGTCACATTCCTTTTGTTTTAGGGTGGTGATTGACATGGTGCTTTTACAGTGCAGTAAACCTCACCAATCTGAACTCGAGGCGCACTACACTGTAAAATCCAACTGTTGTTCTAACTTTACTTAATGTCTTAATTGTAAAAATCTAGCAATTTGTACTATTCATATACTATTCCTTGTTTACACAGAAAACCCAATTTAAGATTAATCGATTGGAGTGCCATTTTGTCAAGCAAAATTTCCTCCACTTCTGCAGTTATCTTTTAGTTGCATTCACTCATTTCCCAAAATCATCTTGAATGTTTAATTGTCAATACAACTGTAAAATTTGAGAGAACATCACATAAGCTGACTTCATAAATTGATGTTGATTTTCCTAAAATGTATTTGTTTGAACTCACTATTATGGTGATTAGTGTTCCCTTTGGACACTTGGAATTTTTTAATGCAACGATGCAACAAGAAATCACATTTATTTGGTTTCATAGACGTAAAAAATATGTTGCTTTTGAAAGGTAACCCAACTTCTAACTAAATCATTAACTAGTCTGTTTTTCTTTTGCCAGATTATTTTATCAAATTGTATTGCTAACATGTATGTCATAAACACATTGTGAAACTTTTAATTGGTTTAATATAATCCACATGCAGTATATTTGTGACAATATCTTGCAATTGATTATGCTTGAGTCACACACAGATTTCAACATTCAGCATGACAAAACACAACATAGGTAGCTATACTAAGTCAACAGTAAATCTAAAGTAAATTAGCAAGTACTCTCTACAGCTATTTTTAGTTACTACAACTCTTGTGTAAGTGAACTATACTAAGCATTTAGTACAAAAATACAATCAGTTTGCATGCTTTTTTTCAGACCAACTACATCGCATTCCAAATTATTATGCAAGTGACATATCAATAAGATTTCAGTAGTATAAACATTCAGATTTTAGTTTTAGTTTAGATTTTGTAAATGTTTCTCTTTGTGAGGTTTGGTTTGGAGTGGCGAACTGCATCTTTACGCACAACTGCCAGCCTGCATGGAGAGCTTCTTGAGACTCCAGAGACACCAGCAGCTTCATATACCTGTTTGCTGCTCAACACTGGCTTTTTATTTTTTTGACAGGAACTTTCATTAATAAGCTTTTATTGGACTGAGTTCTGCTGTGCTCTAAATCATTCACAAATCTTATGATAATTCAATAATCGCCATTCAGTTTTCACTCAATATTAGTTGTTTTCATGCCTTTTGCACAACATTGCACCATTTCATGCTTTTCATCTTCAGAAAGATCTTTCTTCCTCTCCATATTGCATGAGAACTGTGACTTGCTTAATAATGTGGAACAACCTCTAAGTAGGGTTTCCATAGATCTGGCAAATTATTTTGATACCAGTTATCTTAAAAAGACATGGATAAATAAACAAACAAACATTTTCTTAGAAAAACTAAAATCTGGATGTTTATTGTACTGAAATCTTACTGATATGTCACTTGCATAATAATTTGGAACGCGGTGTAATTAGATTGTACAGTGTGGTTGGCAGCATCCTGTCCAATGACCATTATTAATTCATTGTACTCTGTACTTTTATACTAATGTGTAACTAAATTAAGTTAAAAAATGCACATTTTGAATGCAGTAGAACAACTTTCATTCAAAAGGTCGTAACATGGTGACTAAATACAAATGAAGATTACATTCACTTTTTACTTTGTTTTACAATTTAGTACTGTCAACTACCAGAAACAAATAGCACAGTATATAATTCCATTATCAGTACTATTAGCTTAAGTATTAGCTGTAGTCTATGAGTGTCACAATCGGTTGTTTCAGACTAACCTTTACATGCTGATGCCATTATGCCTCCTGCAGTTTTTTTTTTTTTTTTTTTGTTCAGAGTCTCTTTGTCTTTCTCTGTTAAACAGAACAAGAGAAACTAGTGTCTAAACTATTTTATACAAAAATACAGTCAACACCGCCCATTGGCAGCATTTATAACATTTTTCAGATAACCTCAAGATAGTTAATGGTATTCATCTCATATTTCATGCTTTCATTACACTGTATTCAGCACGAACTAGACTACCATAATATGTGAGCAACATGTATGTGAATGTAGAAGCCTAGAATTTTTGCTTCAAAATGATGTGAAAACCATCCTATCTACTCATTCACATAAAACAATATATTGAATTAAATTTTGTAAGACACTTTTTGTTTAGAAGGACAGCATGCATGGAGGTGTGAATAATCCTGAATAATGCTGTGATTCACACCTGAGGAGACAATGACCCGCATAATGAGCCTTTCAGTCAGGTATGTGAGAAGAATGTGAGGACAAAGTAGTTTATTTTGTAGTTTATTTAGAATATAGTTTACAATATAATTGAGTGTCAAAGGCACATTTTGAGTACACAGTTTTACCTGGAAATAAATCCTGCTCAAAGATTCCAAAGTGTTTGGTGTTTCTATGCACTGGAGAGAGAGAGAGAGAGAGAGAGAGAGAGATTTTAGATTTTAATGACAAACTTTATTCAATCATAACAGCATAAATATTAAACACACATCAACTCCAAACCAGATCAAAAATTAAGTCTTCCTCCGTCACCGTACAAAAGATCGAATTGTAACACCACTGTAGTTTAAAAGTTTCTATATCATTCATTGCTTTATAATACTTAAACTCTACAACAATTCTTGACTTGACAAAAGCCTTAAATAAAGACGTAATCTCTTGACCACACCTATTTTCGATTCTGTTCTTCCTTGTTTTATAAATTGCCATCTTTGCCTGTCCAAACAGAAAATTAATCAATTGCCATTTGATCTTTTGCTTCTGATTATATCCAGCCCCTAAAATAAAAACCCCTGATGTAAAATTTTCCCCACATTTACCACACAATAAATCCAACAAGTTAAAAAGTGCATGGAGTCTTTTACACTCTAAGAAACAATGAAAAATGGTTTCCCTTAATCCACAAAACACACATTTATCATCAACATTGGGATTAATAACTGAAATAAAAGCGTTAACGGCCACAGCCCCATGTAAAATCCTCCATTGTAAATCACCAGATCGTTTAATCAATGGTGGCTTGTACAGCACCCTCCACACTGGCTTAATTTCTTCCTTCAACCCAAGTTTGTCTCTCCACACTGTATCAGTCCTTCCATTTAATGTTACTTTATTTAAAACCTTAACAAAGCATTTATACATCACTTTCCCTCCAACTTCACTCAATACTAAATTTTGTAGCCCATTAAGGTCCAATAAAGGACCAGATAATTCTTTTAGGTCTGGTGTCAACCCAAGCTTTGGAAAAGGGTCTTTTATATCGAAAGTTGCTCTTCCATTTTTAAAATCCTTAATCAAAGACAATTCCTCATTTGTTAGCCTTGCTTTCCACATCTCCATTATTAGTGACGTGTGACGAGTTGATTTCTGACCCAACAAGCAGGCCACCGCATTTATATCATTCAGCTCGGGTCCAGCCACATCAATTATGTACTTCAATGTCACAGCTTTGGTAGCACACAGTCTCTGTACAAGTCCTGGAACATTCCCACCCGCAATGTCCATACGAGCTCCTTTAATAAGAGGCTCTTGTAATAGCCAGTACAAAGATTTGGTCTCTTCCATCCTGCACACACGGAACAGTCCCCACACTTTAAAAAGTCCACAGTAGAATTGAGACAGTCCAGCCAGTCGTAACTGTTTCACATCCATTAAAAACAGAGCAGCATCCAGTCTGAGTCCATCCACTGTGTGTAAGATTATTTTTGCCACCTTCCGCCACACCAGATCCACAGGCCCAGTCAGAAATTTCTGGATGAACTGCAGACGAAAGGTAGCAAGCCTGCTTGGTAAATGGACTAGCCCTTGTCCTCCCTCTTCTTTAGGAAGAAAGAGCACACTCTGAGGAACCCAGTGCAAACTGTCCCAGAAAAAATTCACTAAAATTGTCTGCAATCGGGACAACAAACCAACAGGTGGATCCACACAAGATAATTTATGCCATAATGTTGAAGCAATCAAGTTATTGACAATTAAAACCCTCCCTCTAAAAGACAATTGTGAATGAAGCCATTTCCACTTTTTCAATTTTCCTTCTATCCTTTCAAAAACCCCTTCCCAATTCTTTTGTTGGGTATTTGAATCCCCAAGATACACACCAAGATATTTAAAACCTTCTCTCTTCCAAATCATCCCACTAGGTAATTTTGGAAGACCTCCCTCCCATTTCCCAACAGCCAATGCTTCACTCTTCTCCCAATTAACTTTGGCAGCTGAAATTATTCCAAAATCATTAATAACAGAAACCAGCTTATTAATGTCTTCTTGTCCGTTTACCATGACCATAACATCATCAGCATAAGCAGAAATTTGATGCTGAATATCATGATGCAATGTTAAACCATTAATCACGGTTCTTAGTCTATTCAGCATTGGTTCAATAGCTAATGAGTAAAGCATACCGGACAGTGCACAACCCTGTCTGATCCCCCTACTAACTCTAAAAGGGGCACTCAAACCACCATTGATCTTCAGCAAACTTTCAGTGTCCTGGTACAACACTTTTATCATACCAATAAAATCAGAACTAAAACCAAATGCTTCTAAGGTGTCCCATAAATACTGGTGCTCCACTCTATCAAATGCTTTCTGTTGGTCAATAGAGATAAAACCCAAATTAACCCCTAAAAGACTTGAAACACTTAAAACATCTCGTATGAGACTAACATTATCAATAATTGATCTGCCCGGCACGCAGTACGTCTGATCAAAATGAATGACCTGCCCCATCACCTTTCTCAGTCTATTTGCTAAGGTCTTAGAAAGAATTTTAAGATCAGAGCAAAGCAGACTCACAGGTCTCCAGTTCTTGATCTCCTGCAAGTCACCTTTTTTTGGTATCAATGTGATCACTGCTCTCCTACAGCTCAAGGGCAAAGAGCCAACTGACAAACTTTCATTTAGGACTGCCAACAGGTCCTCGCCCAGCACAGCCCAAAACTCCTTATAAAAATCAGCAGGGAGTCCATCCATCCCAGGAGCTTTTCCGCTCTCCATGCCCTTCAGAGCATTCAGAAGTTCCTCCGCAGAAAGAGGCCTCTCCAGCTCTGCTTTTGAGTCCTCCAGGACACTTGGCAGACCTTCCTAGAAGCTAGCGGATAACACCTTGTCCTCTCTGTATTCACTACTGTACAATTTGCCATAGAACTGTACAGCTCGTTTTCTGATATCAGATGTCTGTGTTAGCTCTTGCCCATTCTCAGAGCGTAAACAGTGAATATAACGACTCTGACCATTCTTTTTTTCAAGACTAAAGAAAAACTTAGATGGGGCATCCATTTGTGTTAAATTCTGAAAACGAGAACGGACCAGAGCCCCCTGCGCTTTAATGCCGAGCAAATCTGCAAGAAGAGATGTCTTAGTTTTAAGTGTCTCAATATGTCTTCCCTCCCCATTAACCTCTGCTAACCCCTGCGCTTCTATTATTTCAGATTCAAGTTTTTTCATTGATCTAGTGATGTCCCGGGAAACACTGAAAGTATACTGTTGACAAAATACTTTCACCTCAATCTTCCCATAATCCCACCACTCACGCAAATTTTTAAAACAACACTTTCTCAATTTAAAATTATTCCAGAAGGAAATAAACACATCTCTAAAATTCACATCACTTAACAGGGAGGTGTTAAAATGCCAATATGCACTCTTTGACTTCACATTTGCTATATAAACATTACATGATACTAAACAATGATCAGAAAAACCAGTTGGTGTAATAAAACAACTTTTCACAACATTAAAATGATGTCTAAAACAATAAATCCTGTCCAACCTGGCCAAGGAAATAAAGTTTTCTCTGTTATGTACCCATGTGTATTGTCTTACATTATTATTTAGCTCTCTCCATACATCACACAAGCTGTGAGTCTCAATTAATTCATTTAAAACTCGGCTTGAAGCAGCATGAGGTTCAATGTGATTCCTGTCTATTCTATAATTCTCGGTACAATTAAAATCACCACCCAAAAACAAAAAATCATCAGAACTACAATTCTGCAGGATGGTATTAACATCCTTAAGAAAAAGTACTCTTTCACTTCCATTTGTAGGAGCATAAACATTAATAAAAACAGCCTTGAATTTTTCAAACTGAGCCCTTATGCATAATAATCTGCCAGAAACCACATGTTTAACATCACATGAAATAGGCAAAAAATTCTTTGCAAAGAGAACAGCCACCCCTCCTCTAGTAGAGCTCAAGTGAGCAAACAACACATCACCCTCCCATTCTTTTTCCAGTCTACTTCATTAATACAGTCACTGTGCGTTTCTTGAACAAACATCACATCAATATTCTTTTGTTTGATAAGTTCAAACAGCAATGCTCTTTTATGCATGTCTCGGGCCCCATTCAAGTTGAGAGAGCTCACCCTCATCACACTCATTATAAAAAGTAGTATGAGAGGACACAAACCAAACAACATCATAGAAAAACACAGATTATGTGGTTTCAAAGCCATCCTCAGTTTGTAATTCTAATTTCAGTTTGGAAACAAGTTTCTTCAATCTATAGATCTCCTGCACTGTAAACTGTTCCCCTCCTTCACCTCTCATTAGCACTGTCACTGAGTTGATAAACATTCTGCGGTCAGCAAAAAAATCTTCAACCTGGACATTTTTCACATTTTTAGTCCTTTGCAGAAAAGACTTTATTTTGTCAAAATTGTAATCACTGCGTCTACTTCGTACTGTGTTACTATCCACTACATCACTGTCAGAATCATCAACTGTACTGCATTCAATATCAGAGTGTTTTTCAGACTGTATTTTTGTTAATCTGCTCATTTTAGCCACTTCCGTACTCTTTCTAGCCCTTTTCCTCTTAGTATTGGGTATTTTGAACAGTGTTTCATCCCGAACAATGTCAGTCACCATCTCCTCCTCCATAATAGACTCAATGACAACAGTTTCTTTCTCCCCACTCCCCGAACTTTCCCCCGCAACATCAGTAAACACTGCATTAGTTCCTTTCTCTGTATTCTTCCCTGAACCAACAGTAAACACTGTATTGGCTTCTTTCCTCACACTTTCTGTGTTTCGCCCCACAACATTACCATCATCATCATCAGTCGCTATTACACTAGTACTATAACGCACAGTTTCCCTACTCGGGCCCGGCTCAGAGTCTAGTAATTCATACTCTCTCTCAGGACATGCACGCCTAACATGCCCCTCTTGCCCACAGCCAAAACATTTCATAGTATCAGACGATGCAAATACGACATAATCAAAGCCATCAACCCTGAATTTAAAAGTCACGTTCAGTTCATCCGTATCGCTCTTTAGGATCATATATAACTGCCGTCTGAAACATACAACATGTTTAAGCAAGGGCGACTTACACCCCAGTGGAATCCTTTTCATTTGGGACACAATTTTTCCATGTCTAGACAATTCATTCACCAAGAGCTCATCTTTAATAAAAGGTGGCACATTCGACAGCGTTATCTTTTTTGCCGGCTGAACCAGCGGCATTACTGGAGTAAAAGTGTCCTGAATTACTACCCCGCTCTGAACTACACTGTTTACCTTCTCAATAGTATCAAGGAAAATGACAACAGCACTGTTCATTCGTGAAGCCGACATAATACTGTCAAAACCAACAGCTTCACCAACAGCCAGGCTACAGTCTTCCACAGAGCAGTTCATCACAGGCGCGAGTTTTATCCCATGCCTTCGAGAAAGCTGCTCAAACTTTGTTTGGCGTGGACCCGCCATTGCCGACCAGCAAAACGCTGGTTGACAGCGCTCCACAAACCCAAAGCCCCCTCCTTAAACTTTCCTAGCCTTATTTTCAAACAAACGTGTAAACAAAACTTTACAGCAGCGACAGTAAAAAAGAAGAAAAAAAGAAAGCACACTCACTCGTACCGCAGCAGTCTCACTCACACGCTGACTCCGCCCACTCACTCACAGCATCCGCTCAGAGAGAGAGAGAGAGAGAGAGAGAGAGAGAGAGAAAACTTTCCTACTTCCAGTCAGTGATCTCAGTATCATATTCATTCAGTCCATTGTGGGCCAATATTTGGTCACTATGATTCTCAAATCTGTGAGATAAAAGAAAAAAACATCTGTGAGCATGCTGACAATAGAATCATATCAACTATTGTATTAACAATAATATAATGCCGCTCTAGTAAGGCTATAGGCAGGTGAGGGTTTTTTTTAGGGTTGGTGCTAAACTCTGCTGGACAGCGGCTCTCTAGGACCAAACTTACCTTCCCCTGGCATAAAGGAAACCGCACGTCTGCCCCATTCATTCACACAGAGACACACAGAACATGCAGGATTCATATTTAAACAGTCTTTTTGCGGTTTAATATTCACAGACACTAGTCTATATCATGATTAGAATAGAGATCTTAAGAATAAAAAAAACATACCATTCACAATCATCAGCTTGATCAAGTTGATCCTTGAAATGAAATTGAAACCAGTTACGCTCTTCCTCAGAGGTAAATCCTTTTAGAATTATTCCTCACCGCATCTCAAAACAATGAAAAGTACATGAATCTGACTAAGCTTGATGCATTTTTTCAAGTTGATGCGGGCGTTGTTGAATGTATCGCCTCCGAATTTGCCTTTGAATGCTGACATCTCGTTTCTTTAGATATGTCTCATGTATGTGTGATAAGTATTTTCAAAGTTACAGTTCATTTTCTGTGGAGTATCAGAAAGGACTACAGATCGTGCATCATGTTAGTGTTCTTTATTTTTGCAAAAAGCACAACATTTTGTTTTTACTGCGAGTGTACACAAATAAAAGCAGACATTTCACAGATTTGAATGATGTATAACTCTTATTTGTCTGAGTTTTTTGAGTCTCTTTCACACTTGTAAGAAAAAAACGAGGTGCTATTGTCCCCCGACCCCTGAGAGTTAAAGGGATAGAGAGTTAAAAATCATCATTTGTGTTCTACTGAAGAAACAAAGTCACCTACATCTTGGATGCCCTAGGGGTAAGCAGATAAATATCAAATTTTCATTTTTGGATGAACTATCCCTTTAAACTACCCAAGCACAAGTTATTGCATAAGAATCTTAAATCTATTGTTCACTACACTGAATACATACTGTCATATTAGAATATTTTATAGTCCTGTCTGTAACACTTTCTATGAAGTCCATGCTTATAATGAATTGTAGCTCCATTTATACTTCTTCATAAGTGTTACTATTCCCAAACTATTCAGCCAATTACCCCCAAAATAACAATGCCAGTGACTCGTGACCCCCACTATCCTTGGAGGTGGTTAAAGTATAGAAATGATGTGCGCAATGGTGTGCACGCACTAACGCCTGTTTCACACATACTGTTTGCAGTGCATATGCGGTGCATATTTTTTTTCTGAGCCCATGTTAACGGATCAGAACGTTCACACTGCACATGGATGTGGTCCAGCAGTGCATTCCAGGAGCGGTGCGTCTGCAGCTTTATTTACTGCATCTGCAGTGATCATTTACGCACAATCAATTTTTGCTTTGCTGCATCACATTGAATTAAAACTATAGCACATTGTTTGCATTAAAACAATGTCAGATGTATTGATGCAAAAAAAATAGTAATTTCACAATAGAAGCATATCATTTAAAGACTCTATTACACAGTCAACACATGGCTTTTTTGCCTCGGGTAAAGCGAGGAAAACGACACCTTACCAGGCATTTAGGTGAACAAGAAGACATAACGGATAGTACTCTTTGTGAAGGTGGAAAAGCAAACTTTTTTATGACCTGAGGGATTTCTTGTAAAAAGATTTAAAAGGAAAGAAAAGAGGAGAGTCACCTGTTTTTGTCTATTTTGTTTTCATTTAAAATGTTTGTGATTTTAACATAAAGCTTATGTTTAAATGTCTTGCCACTTGAGGGAGCAACATAATATAAAAATCTAAAGTATTACTTTATATTAAAAAAATGAAATGAATAAAATGAATAAAATGTAGTGTGTTTAAACGTGACATCTATAATTATAGTGTATATACAAAGAGAATTGCAATGCTTACGAGCAATGTTCAGTAACAACTTTTGGATTTGAAATAAAAATAAGTAAATGTTGTGTTTGTGATATACAGCCATGGATCAGACCACTGCAAATATGGCATATGTGAAAGCACAATAGCGCATGCTGCATATGTACTCCAAATGCATGAAAGTGGTAGACTGGGTAAACCCAGCCAGATCTGCCGGCGATTTGATTTCGCCCGGCAACTCAGTCTGGAAACCCGTACATTCATTTCTACTGCGTCTGTTACACTTTTGCGGGAACCAATCACAGACTGGCTTATCCACCTTGCTTCGCTATTGGCGGGTATAACACGATGACGATAGAGAAGCCATGGCAAGCACGACCGTCAATCCAATTCCTTTTAACCTCTCGACGATGCTGAATGACTTCTTTAGTTTAGCAAACAAATCGCTCGAGTGGGTGTAAATACCACTCACTTTCATGTTTTTTTTGCACAACCTGCAAAAATCGCTCGATGTCATTGCTGCTTCTGCAAACCGCTGATCAATGCTACAAACCAATACAAACTAAAGGTGCGTTCCATTCGACCGCAAGTGGACTGCGAAGTGGACTTCACAGGGTATTTCGCCATCTTAAGTGAGATTCCATTCCGAAGGGAGCGAACATGTTCAGTTCGAAGGGCACTGCGAACAGCATAGGGAATAAGGGAACATCGATACATCTCTTCACAGGAAGTAGAGAGGTAAAATCACCCAACTGTCATTCGCACCACGTCACCAGTCAGAACTACGATGGAGCAGAGCCGTTGAAAGAGTTTTTAAACGGCTCTCCGATGGAGGAATTTACATTTGAATTTTGAGTATTCATAAATTGTGACCCGATCTGGCGAAATGAGTCGGAAGTCGCAACGTTCTATTTTAAGATATGGGCCAATAATGTGGAAAAACGATGAAAAAATCGTTTTTTTTTTTAAGCTAATTTCAAAGAACAGACTTTCAAAAATAATCTCCCAAAGTTTCGTAGTCCAGATAATTGAGTAAAGGTAATTAAATGGCAATTAAATTTGACATGGTTTTACTAAATTCGCTGGAAATGATCTTCTCAACTCCTCTCATCACTTATGAGCATTTCCCGGTATCCCCTGAAACGACATTATCTCTGCTCTACAAATATGGTGTTACACGTTGTATAGAAACAAACAAAAAGCTTAGAAATGTAAACACACTGACCTAAACACTGATTTTTAACAATGGGAAGCCCCGTTTCGACGGTCCAGCCATCCTCCTGTCAGACTAGCACGCCTTATAAAATAAAACTCCCATATGCGTGTCTCTCTTTAAAAGCCAATAAAAATTGAATCCATATAGGTAGCACAAAAATTCTTTTTGCATACAAAACCAGTGACTTTAAGCTTTCATATCAAGCCTCCAACATGCTTCTGTTGCGTTGTTTTCATCCTCTAATGAGTCTGAGTAATATGCGTTTACAACAAAAACAGCACAGCCGCTAACTGAATACAAGTATGTATATTTCACGTGCTCATAACTTCATGAAAAATGCACAGATCATAAAAATGGCACATCAATATTTAAAGCAGACTCTCAAGATTAAAATGAATCCAAAATCAATATAATATATTGCGTTGATCACAAGATATTACTCACGGAATGATTTAACATACTTGGCTAAAAACATGTCTCTCATCTCTCCGGGATGCAGTGTGTATCCAATGTTCCCGGACCCATCCATGTTCGTTTTCCAACGTGGAATAACACATAATAGATATCATTTTAAAGCTTAGAATCTCATCTTTTTAATGCATTTAACCATTTTGAAAAACTCCTAACGAGTGCTGAGAAGCACCACTAAACCGGAGTTTACCGCCCGTTGGCGCCACCTGGCTGCGGAAAAAATGAACAACAATTTTTCAAACTATTCTTTATGCTATCACCACGAAATTTGATCCAGATGCAGCTCACATATAGGAGAGCATCACCAAAAAATAATTTTTTTAGCGATCTTATTGTGTTCCTGAGTTATTCCATGTCAAATTAAAAAAAAGAAAAATTATTTAAAAAAAAGTATATATATTTTTGTCTTTTATCAGCTGTTTCTCAGCAAGAAAATGTCCAAATGTAATGTAATTTATATTTTCTTAAAGTTTTAAGTGTTTTCTATCAAATGATACCTACCTTTTGACTCTCCTTGCTACAGTTTTGGAGTTATGAGTCTTTACTTTTGTGTGTGTCGCTCAGGGGAAAAAAAAAATAAAAAATCTAAAAAAGCCTTCAGGTCGTAAAGTGTTAATTCAAATAAATACTTTCAAATAATTTGAGCTTCAGCCTGGTTTAGCATTTATATGTATAAAAATGTCTTTGGTCAAATTAAACTGTAAAATAAATAGTTTATCCCTTTTAATGCAATGGATTTTGAAAGATATCAACAAAAAAAAAACGGGCAAAAAACTTTAAAAGCGATTTTCTCAGGTTTTCAATTTGAAAAAGAGGGCAGACGACCATAATTCAAATGGGTATATCTTTAAAACCATTCAAGGTATGACTTTGACTAGGATATAATTTTAAAGCTTATTGTCTCATCTTTCCATTGATACCAAAATCTCAATGAAATTTGGGTCACTGTGACTCATTTTGCTGGATCAGGTCACAATATTGTTGTTATTATACGAACGAAAGTATGAATGGTTATGGCGATGAGTGTATTTGCATATTTTATTGTATGAGTAAGCATGACAAAGTAAAAGTGCTGAAAAGCTGCTGAGGCTCTGTCATTTTTTATTTTACTTTATTTACCTCAGAAGTGTTTACTATGTGGCTGCGCGTGGAAAAGAAAGCGCACGAGATGAGACCCAGACGGTGGATTAAGAATACATTTATACAGTTATTAACCAAAATGAGAATTTATTTTCATATGGCATGAGAGGCTACAGCTTCATATCTGTTAAGAGTCCATTTTAAATTTGAAAGTAAATTATAATATCTATTTATTTGTTATATCATAATCTGCGCAACGCCGTCGTTGACTTTCTTTGATGATGTTTGTAGTTCCAAATGAGTGATTATTGTCAGCGAAGTCCACTTCAACGGATATACCGTGCTCAGGGAGTAGGGAGCAGTGAACACTGCGTATGGAACCCTGTCGAATGGAACGCAGCTTAAACCTGTCTGGAGTTTTCGCGTCGCTTTGCAAAGTACGTCACCTGGATCGTTGATCTGATTGTTTGAAGGACTATCCAATTGCGTGAATAATGCTCGTTGATCACGCCTCTTGTGCAGTAGAAAATACATACAGACTCTCCAGACCAATGTTCAATTTTAAATTGAGCTTGGTCTGGTGATAGCCAGACAATGAAAGTGGTGCTTCTCTGCTCTCCTCCACTGGCCTCCCTGCATTGTCTTTTTTTTTGGTCGATATTAACTGGTGCTGTAAACTGACCTGCTGCAACTGATGCTGTTGCTAATATGTCGTTAATCTGTCGTAATCACATTTTTTTTTTTTTTTTTTTTGATTTCTGGACATGATCTCGCAACCCCTCTCTTGCTGTCTTGCGTCCCCCACTTTGGGATCCACTGGTCTAACCAATCAGCATTAGGGGGTGTATGGCGGTTGAGGAAAGAGAACGAGCAAGAGGGAGATTTGAAAATAAGAAAAAAGCTGCTGTGATAGACATCAGCTGTGATAAACAGATATCTACTTGCATTGCATGTGTAACAGTGGCCAGATAGTGAGAGTTTTGCTGTTAAACCACTGCACACTGATGACCGCTAGAGAATGAGGAGTTTAGCCTTTCATATCTCAAGCGATCTGCCCCAGAGTTCCTTTGCAATCGTTTCGAGATCACCTCGTTCAGGCAGTCTCAGAGCGATTGTTTTGGTGCGGATCCAAGCGTGATTGCAGTGTTCACATATGCCTAAACTGTTACAGTACAGAAGGGACAGTGATGGACTTGAACAGGTATATGAGCTTTATTGAAAACCAGTATGAGCTGTGGCAGAAGTGCAGGTGAGTAAGCAGTGCAGTAGAGTAGTTTCTTGAGATGAATGGATGATAACAGAGTTCTTTGTGGTTAACAGGTACCGGAGACCTTGGAGCTGGAGACGCTGGAGACACTGGAGGTTGGGAGCACTCAGAGAAGAGAACACACGAGGAGATTCTTGGAAGCAGGTAAGTAGATCGCGGGGAGTCCTTAAGGTAAGCATACAGGTAATGTTAATGCAAACGAGACCGGACATCGAGTGGTGTGTGAGAGTGCTCTTTATGCTGACTGTGATGAGGTGCTGATGAGGTGCAGGTGCCGGTGATCAGTATTCTGGTGATTGGGTGCGCTGTGATTGGTGAGCGGTGGAGCCTGACGTGTCTGTGACATAAACGAACCGAACCAAGGGAGAAAATGCACCAGGTTCCCAAACAAAGGCTCAGGTGTGAAAGCACCCTAATGCTTTCCAGGAAATGCCTAATGTGGACAAAAGCATCCATCTGTCACTGTATTTCACTTTATTTAAAAAAAAAATTTCGAAAAAAATATACATTCACAAAAAGCAATTCACGTGCGCAAAATAAAGTTATATATTCATAAAATACATTTCACACTCAAAACACAATTCATAGATATACAACTGTGCACTAAAAGTTTCGAATGTTTGAAACTTATGAGTTTATCCTCACATTCGTGTGTGAATCAACTTGGATTTGTGTGTGTATTTCTGAGACAATCCTGGCACCAGACTCCCACACAGGTCATTCGTACTCTTCAGCCAATCAGATTGAAGCTTATCAATCAACCAATTCTTAAGTTTACTTAATAAACTCCATAGAAAGCATAACAATGGCTGAATGTGTCTGTGAAGTTTCAGCTCAAAATACCCCGTAGATTTTTTTAAATTAATTTTTTAGCTGCCTGTTTTGGGGCATCATTAAATATGCACCGATTCAGGCTGCGGCCCCTTTAATTCTTCACGCTCCCCGCCCACGGAGCTTGTGCTTGCCTTAACCAGCATAAACAAAGTTCACACAGCTAATATAACCCACAAAACGGATCTTTACAAAGTGTTCGTCATGCATGCTTCGGATCATGTGAGTATAGTATTTATTTGGATGTTTACATTTGATTCTGAATGAGTTTGAGGCTGTGCTCCGTGGCTAACGGCTAATGCTACACTGTTGGAGAGATTTATAAAGAATGAAGATGTGTTTATGAATTATACAGACTGCAAGTGTTTAAAAATGAAAATAGCGACGGCTCTTGTCTCCGTGAATACAGTAATAAACGATGGTAACTTTAACCACATTTAACAGTACATTAGCAACATGCTAACAAAACATTTAGAAATACAATTCACAAATATCACTAAAAATGTCATGTTATCATGGATCATGTCAGTTATTATCGCTCCATCTGCCATTTTTCGCTATTGTCCTTGCTTGCTTACCTAGTCTGATGATTGTGTGCACAGATCCAGATGTCCTGCACTTGTCTAATGCTTGAACATGAGCTGGCATATGCAAATATTGGGGTCATACATATTAATGATCCCGACTGTTACGTAACAGTTGGTGTTATGTTGAGATTCGCCTGTTCTTCAGAGGTCTTTTAAACAAATGAGATTTACATAAGAAGGAGGAAACAATGTTTGACACTCACTGTATGTCATTTCCATGTACTGAACTCTTGTTATTCAACTATGCCAAGGTAAATTCAATTTTCCATTCGATGGCACCTTTAAAATATCAAAACATTATTTATGCATTTGTAACTGCAGGTTATTCATTTGTCACCTCACAGCTGTATTAAACTGTCTGTGTAAATGCATCTAAATGCCACTTCAGATGCAGCTTCTGTTTCCTCTACTGCAAAGATGAATTTTTTTGGGACTTATTTAATTTGATTGGCAACAGTCCTATTGTGTCTTATTATTATAAATGAATTTGATTAAATTTATGAATTTGACATAAAAGATTTTGCATGTATAATTTGGTTTAAAAAATTGATTTATAAAGGTAAAAATGCCCATAAAAGGTAAAAAATCAATTGAAACATTGGGAAAAAATAATTAATGTTACTGCTGTGAACTGACCATCACGCAGAACATGAAGAATATTAAAAACTCCTGAGTCACCTGTCCACGACAGTCCCAAACCTGCCAAGGTACCAGCACAGTAACACACTCAGCAAAATATCATCTAATTGTCGATATCGATTAAAATCTCAGATTGATCATAATTTTTTGTCTATATCGCACACTCCTAGTGTAACAATATTTATTAGCTCAAAAGGGGAAATAATAATTAGTCATAACTCATTATGATTAATTATAAATATTTGAATCAGTTAATCAAATTGACTTAATGTAGCTGAATTAATATTACAATCAATTTGTTCAGCCAGCGAACACTCAGTATTAATTGTCTATCAACTCTTATAGAAAGGATATTTTCTGTGGCCACAGAATATCGCTTTCATAGCACGTAGCTGGGATCGAATCATTATCAGGGACATTGGTTTTATGAGTCAATCAGAATCAACTCGCAAGAATGTGCACACAAGTTTTATTTAACTAAATCACAAACACATAACTAACAAACACAAACATACCATTCACGCAGTGAGAGAGTGAAAAATGAATTTGAACCATATCATAACAGGGGAATGAAACAATGGCAAGAGTAAATTAACAATTGCTGGATGAACCATCATTTTCAATACTATAAAAGCACCTTTGTTAAAAGGGGTTTATAATCTTAATACTAAATTGCCATTTAGTGTTCAAACGATACTTGCAAATGCCTTAGCTGTCTGGATCTGCAGGCTCGGGAGAAATTCTTGATGGTTCAGTCCGCTCCGCTGGTGTGGAAGATGTAATCAATATCTTCGGCGTTGGTGAAGAAAATGAAGACAAACTTTGCGCTGTTAATTTGACTCTTTTGTGGACACTGCAGTTGTGCATGGCTTGAAGTGAAATGGAGGACAACCAGCCCAGCTCAGGCCGGGTGGCCCTCACGTAGTATCAACAGGAACAAAGCAAAGAACTAGAAGTCCATAAGCACTAAAAACAAAAACTAAACTGGGCTTTTAACTCTCCAGACAGTTGACACCTTCAAATCTTGGCTTGACCAATGAGAAAGATGCCATTCTCTGGCGGGGGATTTCATTTGTTTGAAAGTGAGTTCATTTGCCTGGGTTTGTAGGTTTGTGTCCATTTATACTCTGATAAATATAACAAACATACAATGCATTCTATGATATTTCGATGTCCACCAACATGTGAGTCATTAAACACTCACTAACACTATACAACATATGAAAGAACAGTATTCAAACAGTAATAATAGACACAATGTACTGGGGAAATGCATGTTCATTCATTTAGATGAGGTTGTCAATGAATTAATGGCAAAGAGTCCAGTTTATAGACAATGTATGGTTCTAGTGGCCTGTCTCCTAAGGGTCTTTGAAATGTGTGTAAAGAGCACATGGTGCAGGTGGGGTGATAGCGCTTAGTGGGGGAGCCAGACCTTACGGGGTCTGCATGGGCAATTGCTTTTTAATTGTGCTTGATCGCTCCAGACCAAATGATACATATAAAGTGCAATACATCAGGTGAAAAATTCACGTATAGATGTGTTCAATCCAGTCTTCATGTTGCATCTCTATGATCAACATGCCTTTGGGTAGGAAAAATGCTTATTTCTAAATTTTGGATGTAAAAAGCATACTAACATTATAAGTGCACCCCAGGAAACATTATAAAACACTAAAACAACGCAGTTCATGACCCCTTTAATGCTTCACAACATTGTCCTGTGACATTAAAACAATGACAATACAGCGCAGAACATAAGTAAATTAATATTGGATATATTAAGACATTAATTCATAAAGTATAAAAGTAGCATTTGCACAATGTCGAGAGTGAGCTTGTCTCCCAGCCTGGCTTAACTGGTCAAGCTGGTCTCCCAGCCTGGGTTAGCAGGTGTTCAGCTGGTTTAAGCTGGTCAAAAGTCAAAACCCCTCTAAAACAAGCTATGACCAGGCTGGGAGACCAGTTAAAACCAGCCTGACCAGCTTAGGCTGGTTTTAGCTGGATTTTTCAGGAGGGTGATGTGCGACACTTGTCGAGTTTGATCTCTCCGTAAAGCTCCGGACTTGAGCTATTCACTAATGTATGTCACACTGATGACAAATGCATTGTACTATTTTTAATAGTACTTCGAAGGAAAATGAACACTGATCCAACCTCATGAATTATGCAAATGAGTTCGCAAGAGAAGACAAAGGAATCCTTGCCCGCCAAAGATTGCATTGCATCCATTGGCCACCCAACTCAGGAGGTGGGTTAGTTTCGTTTTCCATAAAAGCAAAGACGCACAACTTTTCTGGCGTCTCCCGATTGTCTCTCGACTGCCCCTGAACTGCCTCAGGCGACAGCGCTGTCATCACGCGCTCTCCTTCCGGGACGACCATCTCCTTGGACTCTCTCTCTCTCTTCTTTCTCCTCTGGCATCTTACGCGTCAGTTAAACCTCGTTTGAAAACCCCGCCGGAGAAACCCTCTCGGAAAGGACCAACCAAGCCAGGCGCATTGAAACTCTGCTGCACACCGACTTGAACCATAAGCAAGTATTATAATTTCTCTGAAATTTGTATAAACTGATTTCTGTGCTGGCTCTCAAAAGGGTTAACTGTCGTAATTTGCCATTCTTTGACCATCCTTCCTGTTCTGTCTCTACGTTCCCTTTTGTATATATATGTATATTCTGTATTTAGACGTATAACCTCTGTAGTCGTAGTTTGCATATATTAAACACATTATTCATGCTCGATTGTTCTTTTTTGCTCATTTCAACAAAAACCCGGTCACTTTAACATTTCGATCCTATATCCTTGCTTTACGTTTGGATGCTAGAATAGGTAGTCTTTCTCGTGGCCAGAGAAAAGACCTTCCTTTTAATAACATTCTGAGGAGCTGTAGTTTGCGGGACAAACTAACAGTTTCTCTAAATAATTATTAAACCAGAACTAAGCATATATGTAATTGATTATAATTCGTTGTAGTTAATTCACAATATATGTTTAATTCCCCCTTGGGTCGGTATATGCATAATAATTATTCATAAAGCTTTATGAGTTATTATATTCATATTCCACCCATAAATTGATTAATAACTGTACGAATCGCTACAAAGCATAAAAAACAAAATGAATCAAGATGTTTGTGACTGATATCCTGATGTCAGTGTTTAATCCTGAAAAATGCAGAGAAACAATAAGTGTGTAATAATTTAACACTGCATAATGTTGCACAAATGCCAAGCACATATATCATCACTAAACAATGAGTGCTCATAAAATTTGATCAATTTACTGTTTAATAACTTAACGTGTGCAAACTTTTAAACAATACTGGATATGTTTATATATGTATCACTGTGGTCCTGTTAGGTACAACATTCAGTTTCCTTCACATAGAGGAATTACAATAAAACAGATTAAAATCTTTGAATCTCTTCAGAATCTTTGTTCAGGCTGCCTCACAGCATTCCTCTTTGTTGGGCCAGTAGCCACTGGGGGAGTGTCTTTTGTCTCTACTGCTGTGAATCACATTAGTATTCATGGCCATCAACACTCCCACGCATACAGCAGTGCTGACACAAAAACTGACTTACAAAATTTAAATCATTATATTGTTTGTGTTAAAGTGTTTAGAATATTTTTTACATAATTGTATAGTAAGTATACAAGCTTGATAACTACAAAAGATTGTGAACAAATATTCAGTATGTGTTTTATGGCTTTATTGCAAGGACATTTTTCTCCAAAATGTACTAGCCACGCATAATCTTTATTTTCAAAAACATGTACTTTATTTTATATATTATTGCAGCAGAGTTTGTGCTGAATACAGCAAAATTACATGTTGGCCAATAGTATGGTATAAGTAGCTGAAATAAGCACAAATGTCAGGACATGTCAAAACATGTCAAAACATGTCAAGGGCACCAGAATCACTCATGTGACACTCCCACAAATCAGAAAAATGTTCAGTTAATGTTTTGATGATTATTTACTTTTTATATTTTTGGTTATGGTTATTTAGGTAAACTATTTGTAAGTAAACCATTTTCTGTGCGGGCAGGGGATTTGTTACACTGAATTGGAATGTGTTATGGGAGGAAGGACTCCTGTTGTAAAAGGCCTCTGGGTAAGGAGGTCAAGGGGCGGGGATTTGGAGGGAAGTTGTAGCTCATGGGGTGGCATGCTAGGAAGACAGACCAACAAAGGTGTGGGGAATGACAGGCTCTCACCTGTGCGAGTGCAATGGACTAAGTTTGATCTGGCACACTGACTGAAGGATTACCTGATGGATTATCACGTTTTTTCCTTCTGGGATCATTTGAGGATTATTTTTTCCTTTTCAGTGGCATTGCCTTAGGAATCCAGAAATCCCTGAGAAGTTAGACTGTTTTTTATTATTTATTTATTTATTTTTAACTTTTTCTCCTTTTTTTTTTTGCTGGGATTATCGTGGTTTTTTTTTTTTTTTTTTTTTTGGATGGCTTTTTTGTTCTGGACTCTGATTGCTGGTATTTGGTTCTATGGGACTTTATATGTCTCATTCAAGACACCTTTTGATTCATAGACTCAATTCATTTTATTCTTTGAGTTATGAGGGTTGTATGTGTTTTGAATGATGTTTGTTAATACATGCATTGATCAATGAGAGTCTTATGCATTGTTCATGCTTTATTAAATTGAGAATTTAAGGTGTACAAACCAATACTAACCTAAAAGTACCCCATGGTAGCAATGAAACTTAGAGAAAGAAAAGTTTAATTTGTTACACTCAGACCCCTAGGGGTTAAACATTCAGCATGCAAAACACAACAATGGTACAATGTAAAAAAAGTCATGTGAATTTACATTAACACACTGGCAACTTTGTTTATTTACTGTTAATTTTACAATTATTTACCTTAATCTACATTATAATATGTTGCTGTAAAATGCCATGCACTCAATTAAAAGTCAACTAATTTCATTTGCAGAAATTGACTGCCTTAAATAGGCTGACTGCCATTTAAATTCATAAACTAATATTTATAACTATATGAGCATATTATTGACTTATTTAATTTGAGTCCACTAAAACAGAATATTACTAAATAAAAATAACCAAATTAAACAAAAGCATTAAAACTAGAAACATCAAGTCAGCCTAAATCTCCTCCAGATAACTGCTAGCTAACAACAGCACATGTGCAATTAAAATGAGCTAAGAGATTGTCACTGCATCAGCAACTACACAGTCACTGCCTTTAAATAAAGCAACATGTAGCTTATCATCAGTGTTTCTCAGCTCATCACTGACTGAAGCACAGGCTCAACTCTTCAGCACAATGGTGACCCACAAACTCAGATAACAGAAACCCTTCAAATCCCAACAGAACATTAAACACCAACATCTTGTGAAAAAACACATAAAATACCACTTCAAATCAACATTTACTCTACTGATCAGTTATTGAGTTCTTTTAACTTTCATTAATACTTCAGTAAAATTAACTTGTTTTATTTAATCAATTTGACTGTTAGGTTTTACAGTACATTGCTGTTTTTTCATGATTTTACAACATTCATTATTTTTCAACAGCAGGTGTTCATCAGTGTCTCATTTGTTTTCATTCACTCTGTCAAGTGGACTATATTAGTGAACTAATGTAGGGAATAGGGAATGAAGGGTATAGGGTGTGATTTGGACCACAGCCTCACACTGGTTTCACACTGCAAGCGTAAGCAGCGCATAATTTTTTCGGCGAGCATGTTAACCATTGGATGCATTCACACAGGCAGCCGGAGCAGCACGTAAGCAGCAGTGAAGCTTTGAGTCTCGTTCAGCAAAATGAACAAATCTTTTTTCGAGTCATTTCGTTCATTTTAGCAAAATGTAATTAAAATGTTACGTGGTACTTCCCCAACACATCTACTACTTACGCAAACGTTGATCACACTACAAACAATACAAAACTACAATGCTAAGATACAGAAAAGATTAATTCATTCTTTACCTGGGGCTTCAGTTTATGATAAGCTCACCTCACCTCTTGTCTGAGGTCTTCGGGTTTAAGTTGTTCCTTAATCACGTGACAGACCCATACACTAAACCAATGCAGTCTGAGCTGGAAAGAGAATTGAGTTTGCTGTCTTATAAACGTGCACGTGGCAGATGATGTAAAACACAAAGCTTACCTTCATGTGCAGCAATGGATGACACAAGGCTTTTATTTATTAATTAATTTATTTACATTTATATGCGAATGTTGTACACCTCCCCATGTTAACAAACTTTCAAGACTATCAAGTTTATAAATGACCAACTTATAAAACAAATTTATAGCTGTCTTTGTAAAGAAATGCTCACTTTATATGCAGCTTTGAGCCGCTGCTGTGACGCTGTACAAACACTTCCAGTGTGAATACTCACGCGTCTCTGCAGCTGCAGTGAATATGTAGTTACGCTCACGCGCCGCTTAAGCTTGCAGTGTGAAACGGGCGTCAGAGTGACTTTGAGTGCTGTTAATTCACAGTATATTGCAGTAAGCTACTTTCTCAAAAATTACAAATATTGCTCAGAATGCATTGTTTTCAACAGTATATTGCTGTTTTAATGGTTTACAGCACTATTGTTTACAGCAATTTTTTACAGCGTAGCTGTACTAAGTCAAGAGTAAATCTAAGTCCTGTCCCTCCTCTTCCTCTCTCTTCTTGTTTTCTTGTTGAACTCTATCTTGCATTCTCACATGTTTCAGAAAATTTGTTGTGCCTAATTTTATTTTATTTATTTCCTGGTTTAATTTTTTTTATGTTTCACTTGCTCTTTTTCTCTGTCATTTTCTTCCTCTTGTTTTTGATTTTCTTGTCTGCTTTTTATTTGGTACTTAAAGTAAATCTCATTGTAATCCTGGTCATAATTCTGTTTGATTTTATCAATCTTGTCTAGAAGATTTTTGATGTTATTTGGATCAGTCACAGTTTTACTGTTGAACAAATGGTAATCATCCATGCAGTATTTGACTAGATCCCGATATTTTGTACTAACTTTAAAGGTCCACCATTCTCTTTTTGACATTTTTTCTCCTCCAGTTAACAGCGGCATGGTGAACTCCAAAGCTTGTGCCCCAAAGTTCTCCTGAATTTCCTCCAAAATATTCCTCTTGTCCTGCTCAAAGTTCTCCACGTTGATGACGAGCAGGAACACGTGAGGACCAGGATCAGAGAGATCCAGACTCTTCATCATTTGCTTCTTCATCTCTTCATCAGTCAGTTGAGTGTTGAAGAATCCTGGAGTGTCGATGATGGAGATGTTTCTGTCTTCTACTCTTCCTCCCTGTATCTCACTCTCTCTGGTTCCACTCACTTTAAATGCTTCTCGACCCAGTATTGCATTTCCTATGGAACTCTTTCCAGCTCCAGACACTCCCAGCAGCACAATCCTCAGATCCTGTGAATCACCTGTCAAACAATGCATGTCATTAACCTAAGCTCTTGATGATTTACAGTTGCTTCTATGATTCTAGCATGCCTGCTTTTCATCGCTAGCTATTTCACCTTTCACTTATTCACTCATGCTTTTTGTCAACATGTTTTGCTCTCCCACTGAGCAAAGTTGTCCAAAAGATGTCTGTTCAACATCTTTGTCATACATTGAAAATATGTCCATTGAGAAACCAGAATGAAAGTTTTTATGATGTCTTTTTTGACGTCTTCTGCACGTCTGATATAGACATTTATGGAGACATTTAAAAATTAGTTAAAATGTGGTCATTATAAAAAAATAAATAAAAAGAATATTACTAAAGTAAAAACCAATTTAAACAAAATCATTAAAACTAGAAACATCAAGTCAGCTTAAATCTCTTGCAGATAACTGCTAGCTAACAACAGCACGTGTGCAGTTTTAGCTAAGAGATTGTCACTGCATCAGCAACTACAGTCACTGCCTTTAAATAAAGTGACATGCAGCATATCATCAGTGTTTCTCAGCTCATCAACATCTTGTGAAAAAACACATAAAATACCACTTCAGTTAGACATTTACTCTACTAATCAATTATTGAGCTAATACTTTAG
Source organism: Chanodichthys erythropterus (assembly GCF_024489055.1). NCBI lineage: Eukaryota > Metazoa > Chordata > Actinopteri > Cypriniformes > Xenocyprididae > Chanodichthys > Chanodichthys erythropterus. The sequence goes on along the minus strand of NC_090228.1, from coordinate 34,715,187 downwards.
TGAAATTAACTTGTTTCTTTTAATAAATTTGACTGTTAGGCTTTACAGTACATCCATGATTACGGTAATCTACTGGTAACAGATGTCTCTAAACATATTGGCTTGAAACCACCAAAAATGAACAGGAATACTGTAAGGAACATGTCCTATACATCTTTTTACTCATCCAGTAAACTGTGCACACACAGTGGAAACTACACCTAGAATAAAAGTCAATGCAACTGCACCCACTGAGACAGAAATGTGACACCTCAACCAATTCACATTAAAGGGATAGTTCACCCAAAAATGAAAGTTTGATGTTTATCTGCTTACCCACAGGGCATTCAAGATATAGGTGACTTTGTTTCTTCAGTTGAACACAAATGATGATTTTTAACTGCAACCGTTGCCGTCTGTCAGCCATATAATGCAAGTCAATGGTCACACAATCTATAAGAGTCAATAAACATACACAGACAAATCCAAATGAACCCTGCGGCTCATGACGGCACAATGATGTCCTAAGACACCGAAACGATCGGTTTGTGCGAGAAACCGAACAGTATTTATATAATTTTTTACCTCTAAAACACCACTATGTCCAACTGCGTTCAGCAATCGATTGGTGAGGTCTGATCGCGCTCTGACAGCGGCAGTGATGTCTTGCACTCATTGAAATATATGCGCGAGACATCACTGCCGCTGTCAGAGCGCGATCAGACCTCACCAAGCGATTGCTGAACGCAGTTGGACATAGTGGTGTTTTAGAGGTAAAAAATTATATAAATACTGTTCGGTTTCTCGCACAAACTGATCGTTTTGTGTCTTAGGACATCAATATGTCGACACAAGCCGCAGGGTTTAATTTGGATTTGTCTGTGCGTGTTTATTGACTCTTATAGATTGTGTGACTATTGACTCCCATTATTCGACTGACAGACGGCAACGGTTGGAGTTAAAAATCATCATTTGTGTTCTACTGAAGAAACAAAGTCACCTACATCTTGGATGCCCTGGGGGTAAGCAGATAAACATCAAATTTTCATTTTTGGGTGAACTATCCCTTTAAGTTTGGACTCTATGAGTTCAGTTGCCTGGAAAATCCAGCCTCACCGCTGTACCAGCAGATGAGTCTGGTCGCCATTGAATCAATTCGATTTCTAGGGCAGAGCTAGGGCTGGGCGATAAAACAATAACGATATGTATCGCGATAGACACGTGATCGATATCAATAAAAAATGTGTTCGATAAAACGTTCGATATTTTTTAGTCTTCGGGTTGCATTAACAAAGGCACTCACTCTCTGGTAACCTAGCAACGTAGGGAGTGACACGCTAACAGCCAATCATGTAATGGTATCAATTTTGGTTGCGCCATATCGCTGTCTCGTGCTGGTCTGCTGGATTCCTCTTCAGTAACCGGCGACTGATAAGCAGAAAATGAGTGCCACAGTGAGCGAGGAAATTGTAAATAAAAGAGGAAAAGTGTTCATTGTGACTTTAGACTAGGGTGACCACCTGACTATTGATCTGTTGCAGGACAGTAGATGTGATTTTGCGGTACAATGTGGGACACATGAGACAGATAAATTTACAACTATTACACTATGTAAATATTGATTTACATTTGTTGGCAAACTCGGCATATGCGCCGATTAATGTTTCTGCCGGTGGGTGCCCACAGCCACACTATAATGTTGCGCTTATGGCAACATTAAATCCTGGAGAGAAGACAATTCTAGATTCACAGCTGCACATGCAGGAGGACAAAAGTTTGAGCGCGCAGATGTGATATATGAGCGAGAGAGCGCACGCGTCCAGTTTTGTTCAAGGGAATCCGCCTGTGAGTGGAGAGATTGCTCGCACATTTGATGCGCTCTCGACATTTTTCAATATAATAATGCCATAGAACCCGCATTAAATGAAATATTAACGTGAGAAGAAAGTCGTGTCTGAATTTCGCAATTTTGTATTGGTTAAAACAAATGGAGAATATCTCGTTTTTCTGTAGGTGCTCGACTATTTCCGTGTGTGGCGCTTGATCGCCGCCGTTCGTTGGAAATATTTAACATCAGGATGGATGATTACATGCTTTAAATCATCGATTTGGGCAGCTTTGAGCAGCTCTTGAGGTTCTTATCCAGTATGGAAGATGAAATCCTTGCTGGTGTAGTTGTGTTTACTGACTTTGATGAGGCCTGCTCTTTGCGCTGTCCACTCAGTTGTCATCAGCGGGAAAACCTCTCTCTATGATTGCGCTGGTTGGTTATTTTCACAGCTAGAATATGACGGCTGCACAAATAGATTTTTAAACGCTCACAGTTTTTATTATATTTCTTACTGTGGTATTGTCATTTCAGGGATGAAAAAAATTACAGACATAAATGAAATGCGGGACACTACTTGAGTCTTGCGGGACAAAGCTCCAAATTTCGAGACTGTACCGCAAAATGCGGGACGGGTGGTCACCCTACTTTAGGCTTATGTTTACATTTTAATTATTTGAGTTTTCCATGATTGTTGACATTTCTGTCTTAATAACTGAGGGGATTATGATCAGAGGAAGGTTAAGTTTAAAATAAAAATGTTTAAATGTAATATATTTTTCTCCTGGTCCTTATTTTAAATGGGTCATAAAAATATCAATAATTATCGATATCGACCGATATGAAACACTGATATCATGATACAGGGGTTTTAATGACTTAATGTGTTTTTGGTCATTTAAAACTGAATTCACGGCTGAATAGAACAAACTCTCGGGTCTCACGTGTGCAATCTTTGAAGGAATAACATTTATGCGTGGTTATTGAAAAAACAAAAAACTTAAGTCACTGAAATAAGACCAAAAAATAATATTATATATGTGTTCACAAGACTTCTGGGTATTGGAGATTGTAGACTTTTGCTTCAAAGTTATGTAAAAATTATCCTGCATACTCCTTCATATAAAACAATAGAGAGACTTTTTGTCAAGAAACACAGTATGCGTGGAGGCATGAATCATCATCAATAATGCTGTAATTCACACCTGAGAAGACAAAAACATCGCATAATAATGACCTGAAATGACCTGCATAAATAATTTTTTCAGTCAGGTAGGCTGTGAAAAAACCCTCTGTGATCATGTCTCAAGGTCATCATGGTGTATATCAAACATACAGAAAAAAACAGCAATACTGTGAAATATTATTACAATTTAAAATAATGGTATTCTATTATATACTTTAAAATATAATGTATTTCTGTGATGCAAAGTGTCTGAACAATTATGTTACCTCTATGGCATTTCATATAGGCTTTTAGCTTAAAAGCATGCACATTTCCAGAGATCAATATTTATTGCCATTACTATGAGCGCTGGATACTGTGTTTTCAATTCATACTTGCAGCCGGAGGGCGCTCTGTGCATGTTTAGTCCACAAATGCCTCCTAAAGAAGAATAGGCCATGTGACAATCCAGGAACTAACCGAACTAACAGAGGCTTCCAGAGATCGCTAACTATGGCTATGCAAAACACTTTTGAAGACAATAAATACACGATTGAGACGATGTATGCATGTATTGCCTCAGAATTTGCGTCTGAATAGCGCTGGATCTGTGGGCGTGGCCACATTAGCGGATAATGAGCCGAATCACGGACTTCTGACATGGCTCTCTTTTCATACAGATTACATAAACACAGAATATTTGTTTTCGATTTGACTTACACGATTTAAAACCTGACATTTCAACGTTTCTTTAGACATTAGTCTAATTTTTTGTGATTAGTATTCATAAGTTACAGTTCATTTTCTGAGAACTATCAGATTGGACTTCGTTCAGAGGGAGACGAGAGATCACGCATCATGTTAGTTTTCTTTATTTTACAAAAAGCACAACATTTTGTTTTTACTGTGAGTGTACACAAATAAAAGAAGATATTCAACAGATTAAAATGGTGTATAACTCTTAATTGTATGTGCAACATTGACAGAGTATTTTGAGTCTCTTTCACACTGGTAAGAAAAAAACCGTGGTGGTATCGCCGGCGATACCTCAGACTCCAGAGTGTTAAAAGTGAGAGATGTCAGACGTTCGCGAGTCAGCTCATTACTGAAGCCCACGTAGCGCACAGAGCTTTCAAACATAAATTCTGAGGCAATACATGCAACAGAGAGTGAACGCCTGCAGTGCATCAGCTCGGAAAAATGCATCAAGATTACTCAGTTTCATGTACATGCGGTGAGGAATAATTCTAAAATGATTTCATAATTATAACAAATAAGATACATAAAATGTCATATCAATATGAATGGTTTAAACAATATTTATTTTTGGCCTGTTTTGGACAGATTATGAAGGGTTTACTGTAAAATAGCCTATATAGTGCCACATCAGTGAAACTTTTGTTCGCAATGAAAAATGAAAGCTTTGCATCACAGAAATAAATTATATTTTAAAGTATATTAAATAGAAAGCCATTATTTTAAATTATAATAATATTTCACAGTATTGCTGTTTATTTCTGTAATTTTGATCAAATAAATGCAGGCTTGATAAGCATGAGACTTCTTTCAAAAACATTATAAATAGTAATTTGCCCAATCCTTTGACCGGTACTGTAATTTAAAATATAATAGGCCTTTACAAATGTTTCCTCACCTGATGTGCAATAATACATGCATGCATAAGATCTGTCACATATCTGTCTGTTTTTCACTATGTTCTTTTGTCACATGTCTCCCTTTGTTCAGTTTGCCGCATTTAGTTTGTTGTCTTGGTTACAGGTTAATTAGTGTCCTCAGTTCAGGTGTGTCTTGTTAATTTAATCTTGTTAACCCCTTGTTGTATTGTTGTATTGATTATGTTATGTGGTGTTTGTTGCTATGATTTCATGGTTATTTGTTCTGTTAAGAGTCCTGTGTTTTCTGTTAAGAGTGGACATAATACAATAGTTGATATGATCCTGTTATCAGCATGCTCACATAGGGTTTTTTTCTTTTATCTCACAGATTTGAGAATCATAGTGTCCAGATATTGGCCCACATTGGACTGAATGCAAATGATACTGAGATCACTGACTGGAAGCAGGAAAGGTTTTTTTTTTTTTTTTTTTCTCCAGTGCAGAAACACCAAATGCCAGGAATGTGATGTTCACATATATCTTTGAACAGGATTTATTTCCAGGTATAACTGTACTCAAAATGTGCCTTTGACTCTCATTTATATAGTTAATTATATTCTAAATAAACTACAAACAAAAAATGATATATGTCTTTTGTCATTTCATTCTTTCTTAGTTCACTTGGTCACATTCCTGACTGAAGGTCTCATTATGCGGCTCATTAGGGGCAGGGTCTTATAAATTGGGACACATAAAACAATTAATTGATTTTAAATTGTATCTCACTTTGCTTTAGTGGTCCCTTTCATTGCCCATCAGGCTTTTCAAGAGTCATTCAAAACTTTCATCATAGTTGTAAGATCATCATATTCTCTACGCTTTTGAAAATGTCAAAAAGTTGTGTGAACAACTCTTGCATGCAAGTAAACCACAAAAACAAGAGTGTCAATCACGTCTTGATAGATTTAGTAGCAAGTTTATTTTTAGCTTTTATGGTTAGTTTACATACCAATGGCATGATCTTTTTCAGGAGAACTGATGTATGAATACAAACATTGTGAATGATGGTAAACAACTTTTTGAGCAACAGGCTGTGTCACATTCCTTTTGTTTAGTTCCAGTGCAGTAAACCTCACCAATCTGACCACGAGGCGCACTATTTGACTTGACATTTGATATTCAACAGTGCTTTGATCTGCCTGCATTGACACTATTCTTTAAGAGCTGCTGTGCAGCCAAAATAATATATCAGTTATCACTGTAAAGCTGCTTTGACACAATCTGCATTGATAAAAAGCGCTATATAAATAAAGGTGATTTGACTTGACTACACTGTAAAAAAAACTTGTTCTAACTAGTAATCTGTTCTATTTACATACTATTTCGTGTTTACTCAGAAAACCCAATTTAAGATTAATTAATTGATTTGAGTTTTGTCAAGCAAAAAAAAAAAAAAAAAAACTTTATAGACATTTCCTCCACTTTCCTCCACAGTTATCTTTCTTTATTGCATTCACTCATTTCCCAAAGTCATCTTGAATGTTGAATTTAAGACTTCAGACGCAAAAGCTTCTATGTCCGTCTGACGTTTTTCTTTAATATTAGCATTTTTATTAGGCTCTTATGTATAAGTTTCTTCCTAAGTACACCTGCACATCTGATTGGGCTGAGGCTGGGATTTAGCGAGTATGTGCGGAAAACATTCACAAAGTATCATCTTATTTTTGACTGAGGTGGCTTTTAGAGGCATTTGCAATGGAAATCTTCAATTGCCAATGCAACTAATCCATTCGAGAGAATATCACTTAAGCTGACCTCATAAATGTGTTTGTTTGAACTCACCATTATGGTGATTAGTGTTCCCTTTAGTTGGGCACTTTGGAACTTCATTTCTCCTTGATGGATTTGTGTCAAATGATGATTATGTCAAAACATAACCAACACCACCTGATCACAATTTATCTTTGTTCGTCTGGCTGTTATAACTCAGTTAAAACAGCCGAAGAAAATGTAATGGGCCTACAGATCCAGTTCTGGCTGCATCTATAATTCTGATTTTTAATCCCCGTATCCGCTTACATATATTTATATATAATCTACTTTTAATCTCTATAATAAAATGTATAATTCAGATTTTGATCTCCATATCCATTTACATATATTATATATATCTTCCAAGGGGTTTTTTCCCTCCTAGGACTTTTTTCCCAGTGTTAGCACGCTGGGTTTTTCTCCTAGGGGGTTTTTTCCACCCCTGGGAGTCAGCCGACATTGGCTTAATGTACCACCATCTTGTATATGTTACATATTACCACGCTTGTTGTACAGCTTATTTTTAACCACTTCCCTTTTTTTTCTGTGCTTCTAATATGTAAAGCTGCTTTGAAACAATTACCAATTGTAAAAGCGCTATATAAATAAATTTGACTTGACTTGACTTGACTAATGTTAAAAAGTCAAGAGCCCAACTAGTGCAAACACTGACCACCATAATGGTGACTTACAAATTGTGATTTTCTCCTTCACTGATTCTGCTTGTTAATATCAGGTGTCTTCAATAATGTTCAATCATCACTCAATCAATTATTTCATTAACTTGAACACTGCTTCAGTATTAATTTAACACTCTTATTTCAACACTTTAACACTCTTGAATGTGGTCTCAGACTCTGATGAGAGTTAATTTAACATGGGTTTTTGCTGTGCATCAGGCTTTTCAAGAGGCCTTCAAAACCTTCACAGTTGTAAAATCATGATTTTGCAGTGGAAAGTTAATTAGAATTTTTATTCTCTATGCTTTTGAAAATGTCAAAAAGGTGAGTGAACAACTCTTGCATCCAAGTAAACCACAAAAACAAGAGTGTCAGTCACGCCAGGATAGATTTAGTAGCAAGTTTGTTTTTAGCTTTTCTGGTTAGTTTACATACCAATGGCATGATCTTTTTCAGGAGAACTGATGTATGAATACAAACATTGTGAATGATGGTAAACAACTTTTTGAGCAACAGGCTGTGTCACATTCCTTTTGTTTAAGGATGGTGATTGACATGGTGCTTTTACAGTGCAGTAAACCTCACCAATCTGAACTCGAGGCGCACTACACTGTAAAATCCAACTGGTGTTCTAACTTTACTTAATGTCTTAATTGTAAAAATCTAGCAATCTGTACTATTCATATACTATTCCTTGTTTACACAGAAAACCCAATTTAAGATTAATTGATTGATTTGAGTGCCATTTTGTCAAGCAAAATTTCCTCCACTTCTGCAGTTTTCTTTTAGTTGCATTCACTCATTTCCCAAAATCATCTTGAATGTAATTGTCAATACAACTGTAAAATTTGAGAGAACATCACCAGTGATGGGAATAACGCCGTTACTTTTTTCAGTAACAAGTAATCAAACTAATTACTTTTTCTCCCGTTACAACGCTGTTACCGTTACTGACAAAAAAATGCTGCATTACTATTTGAGCTCTGAAGAGGTTTTCATCGAGTAGGCTCTCTCTCTCAGCCCCTATATAGGACCTGTAAAGTTTTTTTTCTCTGTGTGTTGGGGTTAGTCATACACAAATATAATTTTAAACTGATAATAATGTACGATGCTCTCTGTGTGTGTGTCTGTGAACATGTGAGCGGAGCGCGCGCTCAAACCAGACTGTGCATGCTGGATTGTAAAAATATGTGGAATAAGATTTTTTAGTCGACTAGTAGTTGTTCGTTTAAGCCTTCAGTTGACTAATCACATTTCTATTACTTTAATTTCTTAAATACTGGAGAGAATAAACCATAATAATGAGCGTTTATGTAATGCTATAGCACTCAAGCGCACACAAAGCTTGCCCTAAAGAACCGGCAAAAGTAATGATTATAAATGTGACCAAAACAGCAAAGAAACATTTTAATTGTTTATTAATAAACTAATGTTTTCTGAATCAGTGTCGGCTGCGAAGATGAAGTTGACATTACTGACTCTCATCATCTCCGCATACTGGACGCGCTTCAAGAGAGAATGCACATTTCATTCGGATTAGGCTGCATAATCAGAGTAGCCTATTTCTTTTCGTTTTTAATTATTTAGTTTTCGTTAAAGTAGATATTTCAAGCTTTCTATAGATATTTTTCTCACGTCTGCGGGGCAAGCAGCCTATACGCTGAGTTTCGGTTCTGTAGCCTGTAAGACGCGCTTCAGTTCACACGCCAGTGATCGCGTCCCCGCATCCATGTCAGGATTAATTTGCCTGCTATATTTGCTTCTTATTTATCAAATCCAGTTAATTGGTTGATGAAACATTGATTAAAATTAAGATACAATTTTTACAAAATGAAATTCGCTTTAAAGAGAGGCTTTCTATGAAACAAAACTTAATGAAGTGATCAAAATCATGTCTGAACCACTCCATGACTCCCGATATATTGCGCATCTTATGCATCTTACTCATGCTGTTCACTTTTCCTAATTCTTTAATGGCTACCAACACGTATAGTACAGTACAGAGAAATTTCATAAGCAAGAGCGGATCATGAGTCACAAGTTGGATCAAGAATAATTTATTCTTAGACTTATATTTAATATTGGGGCATTCAAGTTATTTTACCTTTTTTTTTTTTAAAGTAACGCAATAGTTACTTTCCCTGGTAATTAGTTACTTTTATGATGGTGTAACTCGGTTACTAACTCCATTACTATTTGTGAGAAGTAACTAGTAACTATAACTAATTACTTTTTTTAAGTAACGTGCCCAACACTGAACATCACATAAGCTGACTTCATAAATTGATGTTGATTTTCCTAAAATGTATTTGTTTGAACTCACTATTATGGTGATTAGTGTTCCCTTTGGACACTTGGAAATTTTTAATGCAACAATGCAACAAGAAATCACATTTATTTGGTTTCATAGAAAGGGACGTAATAAATATGTTACTTTTGAAAGGTGACCCAACTTCTAACTAAATCATTAACTAGTCTGTTTTTCTTTTGCCAGATTATTAGCATGAAAAACACAACATAGGTAGCTATACTAAGTCAACAGTAAATCTAAAGTAAATTAGCAAGTACTCTCTACAGCTATTTTTAGTTACTACAACTCTTTTCATGCTTTTTTTTTAGACCAACTACACCGCGTTCCAAATTATTATGCAAGTGACATATCAGTAAGATTTCAGTAGAATAAACATTCAGATTTTAGTTTTTCTAAGAAAATGTTTGTTTGTTTATTTATCCATGTCTTTTTAGATAACTGGTATCAATCTCAGACAAAATAATTTTCCAGATCTATGGAAACCCTACTTAGAGGTTGTTCCACATTATTAAGCAAGTCACAGTTCTCATGCAATATGGAGAGGAAGAAAGATCTTTCTGAATATGAAAAGCATGAAATGGTGCAATGTTGTGCAAAAGGCATGAAAACAACTAATACTGTGTGAAAATAGGACCCAAGACTCCAGAGACACCAGCAGCTTCAAATACCTGTTTGCTCAACACTGGCTTTTTTATAGCTGCCCTTTTAATACAATTAATTTTTTTCTTTCATTAATAAGACTTTATCTGACCGAGTTCTGCTGTGCTCTAAATCATTCACAAATCTTATGATTATTCGACAATCTCCATTCAGTTTTCACTCAATATTAGTTTTTTTCATGCCTTTTGCACAACATTGCACCATTTCATGCTTTTCATCTTCAGAAAGATCTTTCTTCCTCCCCATATTGCATGAGAACTGTGACTTGCTTAATAATGTGGAACAACCTCTAAGTAGGGTTTCCATAGATCTGACAAATTATTTTGTCTGAGATTGATACCAGTTATCTAAAAAGACATCGATAAATAAACAAACAAACATTTTCTTAGAAAAACTAAAATCTGGATGTTTATTGTACTGAAATCTTACTGATATGTCACTTGCATAATAATTTGGAACGCGGTGTAATTAGATTGTACAGTGTGGTTGGCAGCATCCTGTCCAATGACCATTATTAATTCATTGTACTCTGTACTTTTATACTAATGTGTAACTAAATTAAGTTAAAAAATGCACATTTTGAATGCAGTAGAACAGCTTTCATTCAAAAGGTTGTAACATGGCGACTAAATACAAATGAAGATTACATTCACTTTTTACTTTGTTTTACAATTTAGTACTGTCAACTACCAGAAACAAATAGCACAGTATATAATTCCATTATCAGTACTATTAGCTTAAGTATTAGCTGTAGTCTATGAGTGTCACAATCGGTTGTTTCAGACTAACCTTTACATGCTGATGCCATTATGCCTCCTGCAGTTTTTTTTTTTTTTTTTTTTTTTTTTTTTTTTGTCGTTCAGAGTCTCTTTGTCTTTCTCTGTGAAACAGAACAAGAGAAACTAGAAGTGTCTAAACTATTTTATACAAAAATACAGTCAACACCGCCCATTGGCAGCATTTATAAAATTTTTCAGATAACCTCAAGGTAGTTAATGGTATTCATCTCATATTTCATGCTTTTGCACAATGCATGCTGTATCTAGAATCTATTGGATAAAAATCACTTTAATCACATTAAAATACTCAAAATATAATTAATAAATAATACAGAATTTTAATGCAGATTATAATGTGCCACATATTTAACTCTCTGGGATTTGAGGATTTTTGGGGCCCTTTAGAAGTTATAAACATTAATGGGAAAAGTGTCATTACACTGTATTCAGCAAAAACTAAACTACCATAATATGTGAGCAATATGTATGTGAATGTAGATGATGTGAAAACCATCCTGTTTACTCATTCACATAAAACAATATATTGAATTAAATTTTGTAAGACACTTTTTGTTTAGAAGGACAGCATGCATGGAGGTGTGAATAATCCTGAATAATGCTGTGATTCACACCTGAGGAGACAATGACCCGCATAATGAGCCTTTCAGTCAGGTATGTGAGAAGAATGTGAGGACAAAGTAGTTTATTTTGTAGTTTATTTAGAATATAGTTTACAATATAATTGAGAGTCAAAGGCACATTTTGAGTACACAGTTTTACCTGGAAATAAATCCTGCTCAAAGATTCCAAAGTGTTTGGTGTTTCTATGCACTGGAGAGAGAGAGAGAGAGAGAGAGAGAGAGAGAGAGAGAGAAAAAAAAAACTTTCCTACTTCCAGTCAGTGATCTCAGTATCATATTCATTCAGTCCATTGTGGGCCAATATTTGGTCACTATGATTCTCAAATCTGTGAGATAAAAGAAAAAAACATCTGTGAGCATGCTGATAACAGGATCATATCAACTATTGTATTAACCATAATATAATTTCCACTCTAGTAAGGCTATAGGCAGGTGAGTTTTTTTTTTAGGGTTGGTGCTAAACTCTGCTGGACAGCGGCTCTCTAGGACCAAACTTACCTTCCCCTGGCATAAAGGAAACCGCACGTCTGCCCCATTCATTCACACAGAGACACACAGAACATGCAGGATTCATATTTAAACAGTCTTTTTGCGGTTTAATATTCACAGACACTAGTCTATATCATGATTAGAATAAAGATCTTAAGAATAAAAAAAACGTACCATTCACAGTCATCGGCTTGATCAAGTTGATCCTCGAAATGAAATTGAAACCAGTTACGCTCTTCCTCAGAGGTAAATCCTTTTAGAATTATTCCTCACTGCATCTCAAAACAATGAAAAGTACATGAATCTGACTAAGCTTGATGCATTTTTTCGAGTTGATCCAGGCGTTGTTGCATGTATCGCCTCCGAATTTGCCTTTGAATGCTGACATCTCAACGTTTCTTTAAATATGTCTTATGTTTGTGTGATAAGTATTTTCAAAGTTACAGTTAATTTTCTGTGGAGTATCAGAAAGGATTTCATTCAGAGAGAGAGACTACAGATCGTGCATCATGTTAGTTTTCTTTATTTTTGAAAAAAGCACAACATTTTGTTTTTACTGCGAGTGTACACAAATAAAAGCAGACATTTCACAGATTTGAACTCTTATTTGTCTGAGTTTTTTGAGTCTCTTTCACACTTGTAAGAAAAAACCGAGGTGGTATTGCCGACGCGACCACTGACCCCTGAGAGTTAAAAGGATAGTTCACCCAAAAATGAAAATGTGATGTTTATCTACTTACCCCCAGGGCATCCAAGATGTAGCTGACTTTGTTTCTTCAGTAGAACACAAATGATGATTTTTTTAACTCCAACCGTTGCAGTCTGTCAGTCGTATAATGCATACGATCCTCAACTTGATTGAACTGGAATAAATATTCTAAATGTTGCGATCCTATCGGACTTATGATAGCTACCTGAATCGTAACAAAGCACTGTTCACCAGAGGAGAACTGGCCCCCCGACTAAGCCTGGTTTCTCCCAAGGTTTTTTTCTCCATTTTAACACCTGTTTGCCACCTGATGTCACCTGTTGGAGTTTGGGTTCCAAACTCCAACAGGTGTCGCCTTTGGCTTGCTTAGTTGGGGACACTTGACATTTGATATTCAACAGTGCTTTGATCTGCCTGCATTGACACTATTCTTTAAGAGCTGCTGTGCAGCCAAAATTGTATACCAGTTATCAATGTAAAGCTGCTTTGACACAATCTGCATTGTAAAAAGCGCTATATAAATAAAGGTGACTTGACTTAACTTGACTCCATCTATAAGAGTAAAAAAAAACATACACAGACAAATCCAAATTAAACCCTGCGGCTCGTGACAACACATTGATGTCCTAAGACACAAAACGATCGGTTTGTGTGAGAAACTGAACAGTATTTATATAATTTTTTACCTCTAATACACCACTATGTCCAACTGCCTTGAGCATCCAGTGTGTGAGGTGTGTACGCGCTCTGGCATAGTTTAAAGCAGTGGTTCTCAAACCTGTTCTGGGGACCCCCCACCACTGCACATTTTGTATGTCTCCCTCATATAACACACCCAATTCAACTGTTGCAGTCTCTACTAATTAGCTGATGACTTGAATCAGGTGTGTTAGATGAAGGTGACATGCAAAATGTGCAGTGGTGGGGGGTCCCCAGGACAGGTTTGAGAACCACTGGTTTAAAGGATTAGTTCACTTTCAAATAAAATTTTCCTGATAATTTACTCACGTCATCCAATGTCATCCAAGATGCCAGTTACCTTTTTTTCCGTAAGTATAATAGGGAAGGTTAGGACATACAGCGCAAGCGTTTTGAATAATACGGAAAGCAGAAGCACGTGCAAGGTGATCATTTATGTTTTGTTTCGCTAGATAAGACCCTTATTCCTCGTCTGGTATCATTTAAAGCTCTTTGAAGCTGCACTGAAACTGTAATTTTGACCTTCAACCATCTGGAGGCCACTGAAGTCCACTATAAGGAGAATAATCCTGGAATGTTTTCATCAAAAACCTTAATTTCTTTTCGACCGAAGAAAGAAAGACATGAACATCTTGGATGACATGGGGGTGAGTAAATTATCAGGAACAATTTATTTGAAAGTGAACTAATCCTTTAAACTACGCCAGAGCCAGGGCTGGGGAGTAACGAAATACATGTAACGACGTTACGTATTTAAAATACAAAATTTGAGCAACTGTATTTCGTTACAGTTACATTTTAAATAGATGGTAATCAAATTACATTTACATTCAAAGTATTTTAGATTACCAAAGTGATTACTTTGAATTTTAATGCCATTTATTTCATTTAATAGGCTATTAACGTAAGCTGTTTGAGGATTTTTAACCAACGAGCCAATGTTGATGATTCTCCGACTTTTTAAAAAAAAAAAAAAAACACGCGCAGCCTATTCAGTTATTAGCAACCTGCAGAGTCATCAGACATGAGATCGCACGCAAAAAATGGACGGGAAAACAAGGCATAATGCATTTCTCTAGTGGAAATTCAAAGACAGTTTTACTTATAAACATGAAAAAGGACGTACAGTAACATCATAGTGCAATGCAAGCTATGTCTACCTGCAAAAAAACTTCTATCGGCTTCAAAGGATTCAACATCTAATCTGAAAAAGCATCTTGAGGTAGGCCTAAGCTGTTCATGGTCTTTGAAAATGTTATTTTCCTTATTTACTCCTTATTTTCCTATTTACTCGTACGTTGAGCTTTATATGGTTATCATTAGCCTACGATTAATATTTATAAGAATTTATTAGGTCTTTGAAAAATAACACAAATTTCTGTCAGGACCACTATCGTCAAATATGATAGATAATGCATAGAGCCTAGCATGGATAAGAGCAGGGAGAGCAGCAATAAACCCCCAAAACAAACCATATGCTGAAATCCCCCAACACAAACTGAGTGCGAAAATCTGAATGCCATTTTTCCTCAAAATGCAGTTACCTGAATGACCTGATTTTTTTTTTTTTTAATATAAATAAATGGGGGAAGCTTACACCCGTAGCGGCAGCAAATCTGATACAACAAGCATGTTGTAGCACATTTAGTTAGCGATTTTTATATATCATATATGCTTACACCGTTAGCAGCAATCTAGTCAGGGAAGCATACACCCATTGCCTAATATAAAATTATTTTTATTTTTTTATTTTTTTTCCTCTCTTCTCTCTCCTATTGGGGAAAGCTTACACCCCTAGTGGCAGCAATCTGTTACAACAAGCATGTTGTAAATCACAGACTAGTATTAAACTAGTGGTAGTCAGGTTGGGGAAGCATACACCCGCAGCAATAGCTCTGATTTAGATGCAGCGTGCAGCTAAGAAATGAAATGCAGTGCTTCCTCATCATGAGCACGATTTCTGCTCCAGTCGGGCCGATTCCTTTGGCTACGAAAGAGAAGATGGCGACTCCCATGATATCACACTCCTTACAGGACCATCAAGTTCGACATTGTTAGGGTTGAATAAGAAACCTCTGTGTATTTAAAGAAAAGCATGTTACAATACTCTAAGTTTTCAAGCCACAGACGTTTGTTCACTTATCACAGAATGTTGCGATATGATCGGATATCATAAAGAGCATAAGTCTAAGACAACAGCTTAAGATAACATGTACCTGAATAAACTTACCACAGTAGTGCTTATAGTATGCAGCAATGACACTAGAGCTTAACAAGCAATTTTTTAGATAGCCTTAAGATCAGCTTGTTCTAAATAGCAACTAGACCTTTAAGAACGAGCGTTTCCAGTGGCACTATAGCTTTAAGAAAAACGATGTTTACTATGTGCTGCACCACAACAGAAAAGCCGTTTGCACCATGAATCTTTGTTTTTCTGTCTCTACTGCAAAGCTACTTGAATCTGCGACGTATAGTGCTAAACACGGCGATCCGACCAGCGTGTATGTTGCTATACAAACGAAAGCGCCCCGACCAGCGTGTGTGGCGATCAAGCCGGTTGCCAATGACAACAGATAGTAACGCACATCGCCAAATACGATCGCAAAAGCTTTGCAAAAACATTTTTACTGAGAAGGACTAGAAGCCTAAGCAAGAGTGATAGCTTTAACAACATCATGAGTTAGCTTTAAAACAATGAGCATTAAAAGGAACTTAGCTTAGCTTCGTGGAAACATTCTGAGATGAAGGAGAGTGAAATAGCCGGCTGTAACGTGGATGTTTGATCTTGTCTTGAAACGCTTCTTCATGCGGGGAGTGCAGATCATCTGAACTGCCAGTCCATGTCTAATTGCAGCGATGCGAGAAGCAATGCTAACCTTAACTCAGTCATTTCCAATCAGTCGGCTTATGATCAATGCAGTGAATGAGAGGTGAAATCCACAAATCCCTCTCGCTAAATTCCCGATTCCTAATTCCTAGTGAGATGATGCTGTTTGCCTGTCGAATTCGCAAGTCACCTTGGAGTCAGCTGATGCAAGCTTGACTGACGTGACCTGCCAGAACTGACGCTAACGCTAGATTCTAATCCTCATAGAATTAACATCCACTTAATCATGCGTTAAATAATGTTTTATAAAGCCAATTTCTTGGTGTACTTTACAGAGAAACTTTAAATCTTAATAATTCACTCCAAATGTTTAGGTAACTTAGGCCTTTATGGCGCGTACTCGAGTTCATGATCAAAAATAGAGATGCAGTAGTCCAATGGTCATTAATCCAAAGGTTTTTTAGTTTTATTTTGGTCTATCTTTACTCCGGGCTTGCAAACAAACTGCTCTGTAATAATTTCCCAAAATTTCAGGAAATAATTACTAAGTCTGTCAACAGGATGTTAACACAGGCACACGCTGAATACGGACACAAAGAGGGGAACAGACGCGCCAGCAGAGAAGATACTGCACAATGCACAAGCTCACTGTCAGCGAAATATAGGAAGAATAATATAAATATTAAATTGGGGTTGATATGAATGTATCTCTGAAGGGAACTGTCTTCAGACAAGTTTTGATGGCTTTTCCTCTTATCTCCAGCGCAGCGCGGCTGTGTATATAGTGGTAACCATGGAAACGCTATATCACTGCTGTTCCATAAGCGCCACCTACTGTCAGAGAGTGAATTTAAATTTCATTCAGTCCGTCTGCTGATTTTGTTTTGTGCAGGTGTCTTATGTAGCATAATTTCACAAAGCTAAAGTCAGACCATGCTGTTTTTGCTGTTAATCTTAAAATTATACAATAATTTAAATGAAAAACAACTGCTCATGCTCATGTTCATAACATCTTTGTTGGGACTGTGATAAAAATGCAGTGTTTGCCTATAATATCAAAGAGCTACACATATTTTTTGAACAAATAAACAACAAATAAATTTGCTTTAAAGGTGCCCTAGAATCAGAATTTGAATTTTCCTCGGCATAGTTGAATAACAAGAGTTCAGTACATGGAAAAGACATACATTGAGTTTCAAACTCCATTGTTTCCTCCTTCTTATGTAAATCTCATTTGTTTAAAAGACTTCCGGAAAACACTCGGATCTCAACATAACACTGACTGTTACGTAACAGTCGGGATCATTAATATGTATGACCCCAATATTTGCATATGCCAGCCCATTCGACGCTGTCACGTGAAAAGAAGACTGGATGCAATAGCAAGTTAATCACTTTAATAGTGCTTCACGCCAGGTTAGTCAGATATAAATATACAGTACAGTCACAACACAGACAGCAGGAGAGATGGTAACACAGGGACTGGATGGGCGCTGGTGTCCGTGGTGAGTGGTGCTCCGTGGTGAGAATCCGTGAGATGAGATGAGCAAGGTAAATCCAGAACGAGTATCCAGGGGAACAGACAGGAAACAGCAACGAAAACTCCAACTCCAGGAAACAAGAAACACGGTAACACGAGACAACACCAGGACTCCAAAAACAACGATCTGACAAACATGAGACGAAAGACAAGGCGTTAAATAGGCAAGATCTAATAACCCACAGCTGCCGCTGATCAGTAATCAGCGGCGACGCCCACACAGAACAATCAGGTGACACACCCCACAACCCACACACAGACAACAGAATGACACAGTGGATCTGCGAACCGTGACAGTACCCCTCCTCCTAGGAACGCCTCTCGGCGTTCCCACCACTCCTTACCTGTTGATTGTAATCATCAATAAGGGAGTGATCCAGAATGTCCCTCGCAGGTACCCAACTTCTCTCCTCCGGACCGTAACCTTCCCAGTCCACCAAGTACTGGAATCCGCGTCCCCTCCGCCTCGAGTCCAGAATACGATTAACCGAATAAGTTGGTTCCCCGTCTACGAGACGCGGCGGTGGAGGAACCAGAGCAGGCGGATTAAGTGGTGAATGAAAAACTGGTTTGATTTTGGACACATGGAAGGCGGGATGAATCCTCCTGTACGCCGGAGGCAATTTGAGGCGGACTGCCACTGGACTAATGATCTTAGTGACAGTAAACGGGCCAATGAATTTGGGAGCAAGCTTATTAGCCACGGAGCGGAGCGGAATGTTCTTAGTAGAAAGCCACACTTTTTGACCAACGACGTATACGGGTGGCTTTGACCGGTGGCGATCGGTCTTAGCCTTGGTGCGCGCCCTCACTTGCAACAGAGTCTCGCGGGCTCTGTTCCAAGTGCGATGGCACCTCTGGACAAAGGCGTGGGCAGAGGGGACCGCAAGTTCGGACTCCAGACTGGGAAACACAGGTGGCTGGTAACCTAGGCTACATTCAAATGGAGAAAGGCCCGTAGAAGACACTGGTAACGAGTTGTGAGCGTACTCAATCATAGAGAGTTGTTGGCTCCAGGAGGAAGGATTCTTGGACGCCAAACATCGCAACATTCGCTCTAAATCCTGGTTGGCTCTCTCGGTCTGACCATTGGTCTGGGGATGGAACCCAGAGGAAAGACTAACCGTCGCCCCCAGTAACTTACAAAACTCTTGCCAGAATTTGGACACAAATTGGGGACCCCTGTCAGAAACCACATCCACCGGGAGGCCATGTAGCCGGAAGACATGATCAATGACAGTAACCGCTGTCTCCTTAGCAGAGGGTAATTTGGCTAAGGGTATAAAATGGGTCACCTTCGAGAACCGGTCCACAACGGTCAAAACAACCGTATACCCTTGGGAGGGTGGGAGGGCGGTCACAAAATCTAGCGCGATATGGGACCAGGGTCTCGAAGGGACAGACAGCGGTTGGAGAACCCATCTGGAGGGCGGTTGGAAGTCTTACCAGTAGCACAGACCGAGCAAGCCAAAACAAAATCGCGAATGTCGCGAGCCATACCTGGCCACCAGAATCGTTGCTTGACCAAAAATCTGGTTCGATTAACCCCTGGATGGCAAGCCACGTTAGAACAATGACCCCACTTGATGACGCAGGACCTTAACTCATCCGGCACAAACAAACGGTTCGGTGGGCATGCGGGCGGAGGCGTTACCCCTTCTAAGGCCGCCAGGACCTTCGATTCGATCTCCCATGTAAGAGTGGAGACCACTAATGTCTCGGGAAGAATACACTCGGGAGTAGACGGGCGTTCGGAGGGATCAAAAATGCGAGAAAGAGAATCGGGCTTGATGTTCTTGGAGCCCGGGCGGTACGATAGAGTAAAATCAAAACGACCGAAAAAAAGTGCCCACCGAGCCTGCCTGGAATTGAGTCTTTTAGCCGATCGTATATACTCTAAATTCTTATGATCAGTCCAAACGATAAAGGGTACCCCAGAACCCTCTAACCAGTGACGCCACTCTTCCAACGCTAATTTGACTGCCAACAACTCTCTGTTACCAATATCATAATTGCGTTCAGCGGGAGACAAACGATGAGAATAATACGCGCAAGGGTGCATCTTGTTATCTGAGGGAGAACGCTGGGAGAGAACTGCACCTACCCCCACCTCTGACGCGTCGACCTCCACCACGAACTGACGCGAAGGATCAGGGGCTATGAGAATGGGGGCCGAAACGAAGCGGCCCTTCAGTTTGGCAAATGCAGCCTCGGCTGCATCTGACCACCTGAAGGTCGTTCTGGAGGAGGTCAAAGCGGTCAGAGGTGTGGCTAGTTGGCTGAAATTGCGAATAAAACGCCGGTAAAAATTGGCGAATCCCAGAAACCGCTGTAGGGCCTTACGGGAATCTGGACTTGGCCAATCCACCACAGCCTTAACCTTGTCAGGATCCATGCGAATTCCCTCAGACGAGACGATGTACCCTAGGAAAGAAACAGATTGTGCAAGAAATTCGCATTTCTCCGCCTTGACAAAAAGCCCATTCTCTAGCAGCCGCTGAAGCACTCGTCTGACGTGTTGAACATGCTCCTGGAGAGACGATGAAAAAATCAATATGTCGTCCAGGTAGACATATATGAACTGGTCAACCATGTCTCTCAACACGTCATTGACGAGTGCCTGGAAGACTGCGGGCGAGTTGGACAGCCCGAAGGGCATGACCAAGTATTCAAAGTGCCCTCTAGGGGTGTTAAAAGCGGTCTTCCACTCATCCCCCTCCCTGATGCGGACCAAATGATATGCGTTTCTTAAGTCCAATTTAGTGAAAATGGACGCTCCTTGCAACCTCTCGAAGGCTGAAGACATCAACGGCAAAGGATAAGTATTCTTTACCGTGATGTTGTTCAGCTCCCGGTAATCAATACAAGGTCGCAAAGACCCGTCCTTCTTCCCCACAAAAAAGAACCCCGCCCCCGCTGGAGATGAGGAAGGGCGGATGAACTTGGCTGCCAGAGAATCAGAAATATATTTCTCCATGGCCTCCCTCTCGGGAACAGATAGAGAGTACAACTTGCCTTTAGGCGGAGACTTACCCGGAACTAAGTCTATTGCACAATCGTAGGGACGATGCGGAGGGAGAGAAGCAGCTCGGGACTTACTGAACACCTCCTTCAGGTCAAGGTACTCCTTGGGCACGTTAGACAGATCCACCGCCTCATCCTGCAAAACAGAAACAGGCACCGTGGGACAAGCAGACAATAGACAAGACTTGTGACACTGGGTGCTCCATTCAGTGATAGTTCCGAGTTGCCAGTCGATGCGAGGGTTGTGTTTGGTGAGCCAGGGGTGTCCAAGAACGACAGGTGCGTGAGGGGTATCCATGAGGAGGAACTGTGCTTCTTCTGAATGGTTACCGGAAGTGACGAGGGTGATGTAATCCGTAGTGTGGGAGAGACTGGAGAGAGACTGTCCATTGAGTGCGTTGACTGAAATGGAGTGCTCAAGGGATGAAGTAGGAATTCCATGTTGTCGTGCAAACGTGATGTCCATGAAACTGCCCTCCGCCCCAGAATCCAAAAGTGCGCTACAGGTGATGTCATGTGTAGCCCATCTCAGTCTAACCGGGAGGAGGGTCGATGGCGAGGACTTCTCGGCGGAGATCCCGCCCGATAGTAGCCTCGAGTTTACTATCGGGCTTGGTTTTTTACCGGGCAGTTCCTGATGATGTGTCCCGATGTCCCGCAGTATAAGCAAAGACCAAGGGACCTCCGCCGCTCCCGCTCCTCCCGAGAAAGCCGAGCTCTCCCTACCTGCATGGGCTCAGGATCGGGTGCTGGGCTAACCGCATCCACCGGGCTGACAGGAAGACCGCTGTGCCTCTCTCCGGATTCCACTAGTGACTCCACTCGTCGGAGGCGAGAATCAACTCGAAGCGCCAGCTCAACAAGCCCGTTGAATGTCTCAGGAAGGTCCAACGTGTATATCTCCCGGTGGATACGATCAGCCAGCCCATGCAGGAACACGTCCCACTGCGCCTCCTCGTTCCACCGACACTCTGCCGCGAGGGTGCGGAACTCGATGGCATAGTCGACCGTGCGGTTGCCCTGCTTGAGAGCGGTGAGTTTGCGGGCGGCCTCTTTTCCCGCAACCGCACGGTCGAACACCCTCCTCATCTCGGCGGCAAGTGTCGTGAACGAGGAGCAGCACGGGTCCTGGTTTTCCCAAACCGCCGTTCCCCATAGCGCCGCCTTCCCGGTGAGCAGGGTTAGTACAAACGCCACCTTGGACTCCTCCCTCTCAAAGGTGCGTGGCTGCAGGGTGAAATGGAGAGAACATTTATTCAAAAACGCTCGACAAAAATCTGGCTCACCGGCATAGTTCTGAGGAACGGGAAGGCGGGGCTCCGACAGGTCTCTTTGTGCGGTTGATGGTGGGGGAACGGACGGTGGGGCTGGCGCAGTGGGAGCGCGAAGTTGTTGTAGCTGCTGGGAGAGCTCGGACACCTGTGTTACCAGCGCCTGGACGGCGCGTCCGGTGGATGAAAGACTCTCCTGCTGCTGGTCCATACGATTAACAGCATGACTGATGAACTCCGTGAAAGCTGCTGAACTCGCTGCATCCATGGTAGATGGTCAGATCGTTCTGTCACGTGAAAAGAAGACTGGATGCAATAGCAAGTTAATCACTTTAATAGTGCTTCACGCCAGGTTAGTCAGATATAAATATACAGTACAGTCACAACACAGACAGCAGGAGAGATGGTAACACAGGGACTGGATGGGCGCTGGTGTCCGTGGTGAGTGGTGCTCCGTGGTGAGAATCCGTGAGATGAGATGAGCAAGGTAAATCCAGAACGAGTATCCAGGGGAACAGACAGGAAACAGCAACGAAAACTCCAACTCCAGGAAACAAGAAACACGGTAACACGAGACAACACCAGGACTCCAAAAACAACGATCTGACAAACATGAGACGAAAGACAAGGCGTTAAATAGGCAAGATCTAATAACCCACAGCTGCCGCTGATCAGTAATCAGCGGCGACGCCCACACAGAACAATCAGGTGACACACCCCACAACCCACACACAGACAACAGAATGACACAGTGGATCTGCGAACCGTGACAGACGCATTAGACAAGGAAAGGCAGTATTAACGGCTGGATCTGTGCACAGACAAGGTAAGCAAGCAAGAACAACAGCGAAAAATGGCAGATGGAGCAATAATAACTGACATGATCCATGATATCATGATATTTTTAGTGATATTTGTAAATTGTCTTTGTAAATGTTTCATTAGCATGTTGCTAATATACTGTTAAATGTGGTTAAAGTTACCATCGTTTCTTACTGTATTCACGGAGACGAGAGTCGTTGCTATTTTCATTTTTAAACACGTGCAGTCTGTATAATGCATAAACACAACTTCATTCTTTATAAATCTCTCCAACAGTGTGTAATGTTAGCTTTAGCCCGTTAGCCACAGAGCATAGCCTCAAACTAACACAGAATCAAACATAACCATCTAAATAAATACTTTACTCACATAATTCGAAGCATGCGATGTATATATAGTCGAGAGCTCGTGTGGCAGAGGAAGCGCATCTCTTAAAGGGGCCGTGCTGAAAAAATCAGTGCATAGTTAATGATGCCCCAAAATAGGCAGTTAAAAAAATTAATTAAAAAAAATCTATGGGGTATTTTGAGCTGAAACTTCACAGACACATTCAGGGGACACCTAGGACTTATATTACATCTTGTAAAAAAACAATCTAGGGCACCTTTAAAAAAATCTGCAACCAGTATCAGAATCGGCCAATTTGCTTCTTTTGGCCATGAAAAATCAAAATAGATGCATCACTTTTTTTTTTGCTGTTTGTTGTTTATATGGTTCATATTAATGCAGCTATCAGTGCACTAAGGTTAAATATTAGTATAAACATATTTATACTAGGGATAGTTCACACAAAATTATCATATTTTTTCCCAAACCTGTAGAATGTGGTGGTGGAGAGATGCAAAAAACTGTTGAGAAACCGTAGGTGTGTCAGCTTTAAATATATGCCTTCTCTTGAGATTACTGGGTATATCATTTCATTTCATTTTCTTTATAAACATTCTAAATGTTACAAACAAACTTTGTTAATAAAACAATTTAAACCACTGTGTCGATTCGACTCTATACACCTATAAAACAACCTATATTATTAACAATATTTTATTGTTGTTGTTTAATGTTTTGTTATCCCTCTGATGCACATCTTTACAAATATAATTTAGGAATGATATCAATAGTAATTATATGGATGTGATCATAAAAGAAACAAATATTTTCATAATTTGTTTATCAAGATATTGAAATTCTTTACCAACACATAGGTTATGTCTAAAAAAAACTGTAAACTTAAAACAGAACATCAAGTTAATATGGTCCTTTGTGTTAAGTATTTCAAAGTATTCCAAAGTATTTAGATTAAGTTACTAAACTTGAGTAATGTAACGAAATACGTTACTGATTACTTTTTAAAGCATGTATTTTGTAATCTGTAGTGAAATACATTCTAAAAGTAACCTTCCCAACCCTGGCCAGAGCATGTACACACCTCACACACCGGATGCTCAAGGCAGTTGGACATAGTGGTGTATTAGAGGTAAAAAAAATGATATAAATACCAGTCCCTCCAGAAAAACGCGATTATGCGATCGCTTGATTTAATGCATAATCAGCCAAAGTCCGCATATTTATGCGGGGGTTGCATTTTTTCAAATACGCCGCACTTTCACCAATGAAGCACGCAAATCATTCTAATTTGCCAACAAAAATAAGTGCAAAAGACCGCGCAAAGCAGTTTCCCGGTGTGTTACATGACAGTGGGGGCAAATTATTTTGCACTCCGTGCAACTGCGTGTTGGACCACAGACGGAAGTTTGAGCCATGTGTTAATTAATTAACTCAAATCTAAAACAAACATTCTGTGTTTATGTAATCTGTATGAAAAGAGAGCCATGTCAAAGTTCATTATCCGCTAATGCGGCCACGCCCACGGAGGGAGCGCTATTCAGACACAAATTCAGTCAATACATGCATACATCGTCTCAATCGTGTATTTATTGTCTTGAAAAGTGTTTTGAATAGCCATAGTTAGCGATCTCTGGCCTCTGTTAGTTCGGTTAGTTCCTTGATTGCCTATTCTTCTTTAGTGCTCAGGCATTTGTGGACTAAATGTGCACAGAGCGCCCTCCGGCTGCAAGTATGAATTGAAAACACGGTATCCAGCGCTCATAGTAATGACAATAAATCCTGAATAAATATTATATCCTCTGTATAGAAAATTGACAAACATATGAGAATCCATCAATATTTCTCCAAATGTGCATGCTTTTAAGCTAAAAGCCTATATGAAATGCCATAGAGGTAACATAATTGTTCAGACACTTTGCATCACAGAAATACATTATATTTTAAAGTATATAATAGAATACCATTATTTTAAATTGTAATAATATTTCACAGTATTGCTGTTTTTTCTGTATGTTTGATTTACATTTGGATGAGATTTGAGACATGATCAACAGAGGGTTTTTTCACAGCCTACCTGACTGAAAGAGCTCATTATTATGCAACTCATTAGAGGTCTTTTATGCGATTCTTTTGTCTTCTCAGGTGAGAATCACCCATTATTCATGATAATTCACGCCTCCATGCATACTGTGTTTCTTGACCAAAGATGTTTTAGAAAATTTAAATCTCTCTATTGTTTTATATGAACAAGCAGGCAGCATAATTTTGAATTACCTCATTTTGAAGCAAAAACTCTAGTCTACAACCTCAAATACCCAGAAGTCCTGTGAACAAAGATTTAATATATATTTTTTGGCTTTATTTCAGTGACTTAAGTTTTTTGTTTTTTTCAATAACCACGCATAAACGTTATTCCTTCAAAAACACAAACATGTACATACATGTTCCTCACATATTATTGTAGCCTAGTTTGTGCTGAATACAGTGTAATGACACTTTTTCCATTAATATGTTTATGAACAACTGAAAAAAGCACAAATGTCAGGGCATGTCAAAACTTCTCCAGGGCCCTAAAAATCCTCAGACCCCTGAGGGTTAAGGTCTGAAATAAAACAGAATGAGAACTTAAATATTCTGTGATTTAGTATGCTTGCTTATCATAGGAAGTAATAAGAAATGACTCTTTACATTAAGGTAGTAGCCTAGTGAGAACAGGGTGTTGGGGGAATCACCTTTTTTTCTCTTTTTCATCAAACCTCAGTTTTTGCAAGTTCCCGCAATTTCATTGCATAAAATTGCAAAAATATCCCGCATATTCCATCGCATTTTTTAATTAAACGTGCTGCAAAATCAAGGATTTTTGCCCGCAACAATCACAAAAAAAATCCGCGTTTTACCAATCGTTTCGTGTCTTAGGACATCAATGTGTCGTCATGAACCACAGGGTTTAATTTGGATTTGTCTGTGCATGTTTTTTTGACTCTTATAGATGGAGTTCCCATTGACACGCATTATTTGACTGACAGACGGCAACGGTTGGAGTTAAAAATCATAATTTGTGTTCTACTGAAGAAACAAAGTCACCTACATCTTGGATGCCCTGGGGGTAAGCAGATAAACATCAAATTTTCATTTTTGGGTGAACTATCCCTTTAAACCACTGAACACGGATGACCGCTAGAGAATGAGCCCACGTTAGCCTTTCATATCTCAAGCGATCTGCCCCAGAGTTCGTTTGCAATCGTTCCGAGATCACCTCGTTCAGGCAGTCTCGGAGCGATTGTTTTGGTGCGGATCCAAGCGTGATTGCAGTGTTCACAATGTTATCTTGTTCTTCAATCCATTTCAGGTATGTTTATAAGAATATAGTATTTTTCTAATGCAGTGTTTAATGACATATTATATGGGCCAATATCATATCAGATCGAGTATATCAAATCACAGAATAATGTTGTTTCAACCATGTTTTTTTTTTTTTTTGTGATGAAAAAGTGGTTTTAATCTTATCTGACATTTAAGATCCAAACAAAATGCTCTCAGTCCAGTACTCTGCAATCCAACCAGCTTGAATGTCCTGACAACTCTGTCCTGACAAAAATTGTTTACTTTCCTCATTACACCTGCCTTCTCTTACTATCTATCTAGTTTACACAGGTTTTTGAGTCATTTTATTAGGACAATGCACTACAATGGTATGAAGTGATGACTCAAGGCATCCCTATCGCTAAATACATATCTGCAAACTCGAAAGTGGTGAAGCAGGTAACATGTTTACAAAGTAAATAGTAGTTGGGGGTTCTGGGGGCATCCTCCCCCAGGTGAAAATTTTTGTGATTTTAACATATAAACTAAGCATTCTGGTGCACTCTCACAAGAAAATAAATGTAAAAAACAAAATTTGCTTCAAGTAAAAAATAAAATAAACATTTAGGGCTGGCCATTGACACAAATTTCACAATTGGATTTGATTTTGATGCAGAAGCTTGTGGCCTATTTGGGGCCTATCAGGTACAGTACATGTCAAATTTCCTCAAAGAAAAAATCTCTCTCAACTAACGCTGTAAACTATACAGGGAACCACAGCTGGTACATCATTATAATATTAAATGTTAAAATTAATTGATTTTTAAGCTACTTACATATAAATTACACAAATACGTTTTTATAAAAACATTATAATAAATTTGTAATGACATAATTATGTTTCTACTCGTTTTTTAATATTGGCCTAAACATTTAAATGGTGGCCATCTTAAAATGGTTTAATACATTCAGTAATGAAGCACATGTTAAGTACATGAATATGCAATGGCCTATAGTCACAGTGGATATATGTGACCAGTCACGGAAAGTAGGGACACAAGTCGGTTCTGGGGCATTTTGAGTTATTCACAGATTCTGAAAGTGTAGTCTCCAAGCTTTCCAACGATGTGTAACACATGGAAATCTGATAATATTTGGAGAAGTTGTGGCCATTTGAAGGTAGGCACTCAAAAAAGCTCAAAGGGCAGAAAATGACCTAAAGATTTTGCAGTTCTCGCCTGTTCTCACCTACTGGGAGTGACAATAGGGCTCATTTACATCTCATTTAGATAAGCCATACCCCCTGTAAAGCTGCATGGTTGCATAGTAATGAAAGACGCAACGGGAAAAATCGGACCGCATACTATTAATAATGAAGGATAATGTGCATTGTAAATGTCAGTAATTTATCTTTTTTGACATTAGAACTTTTTGAACAGAATTCTGTGATAACCGTATAGTCCTGGTTTAGACCTCAGTTAGTGGTTAGACCTGGTTTGAGTCAAAGGATTAAAAAAATCCTGTACATTAAACTCTTCAATACTTTTACTTTTGACTTATACGCACATTTTACGGCTACGGATACTTTATACTTTTACTTACGTAGGAATTTAATCTGATACATTTACTATTACATTAGTAAATCCTTGTTAAGAAGTAGTAACTGGCTAAAATTATTAGCGTCACATTCAATTCAAGAATAGTAAGGTTTACATGAGCTAAGTCATTCACACCAGTCAATTCAAGCAGTTGAAGCATTATTCAAATTAACATGCTAACATTACCATCTAAAAGCCCATTATAGTAATGGGGGTTTTTGGCAAGTGATACGATGCTAACGATTACAAATAAAACAATAGTCCTGAGCTTGCTAATAACAATAGACACATGAGATAACGTGTAGCCTACGTGTTCTTAGAATGAACTCAAAACGACAAACTTTGATGTTTATGGAAACTCACCCCATAAGAAACAGAAAATATCTCGTTGCCTCCAATGAAATAAGTTGTTCGGGCACACTTTCTCTTTGTCGGGGTCTTCTTTGTGGATGTAACCATCTCCGAAGTTTGCACTATGCGTCTGTTTGCCTCTAAATGTCCAATAATTCGCATGTCCTGCCACTCTTTTTCCGCAGCTAAAGAATCCAGCCGTGTGTTGTACTTCAAAACATTTTCGGTGTAACGGCCACGGATCAGCTCGTCTGTGATATTCTTTGTGGCGTCCATCTTCATTAAATTTTGATATCAGCTAGAGCCGGCCAGAGCGCTGCATAAATAAGTAGCCACGCTTCCCTTGGAGGGCGGGGGCGATAACAAAAGAAACAAAAGCCGGCGTATCCGATTCCAGTATGGAAATACACACAGACAATGACACGCCCCTACTGCGAGATAGAATCCCAGGAAAACAAGCCGATTTCAACCTCAAAATGTACGCTTTTAAATAAACCAATACTGCTACCTAAAACACGGAGATGCTTCTTCGTGATCTCAACTAACAGATTCTGCAAAAAAACGAAAATCACCAATTTTGAAAAAAACCGCTTCTTTCTCAGTTTGCTCAATAGTTGTGCTGCCGACTTATGTCCCTGGTTTCCGTGACGGGTCACATATATCATTAGCGTGAAATAAACACTGGTGTCAAAAGTATTCACATTCAATACTCAAGTAGAAGTATAGATACTAGGGTTTAAAAATACTTCTGTAGAAGTTGAAGTATCAACTCAAGCTTTTTACTCAAGTAAAAGTGTAAAAGTACTGGTTTCAAAACTACTTAAAGTATAAAAGTAAAAGTAATGTAAGGGGAAAAAATGCCATTAAGGACAAAAGCTTAGGCCGTGTCACAGGGGTCTATTGTGCACTCCACCTCCTCAAAATGTCAT
The DNA here is from genome assembly GCF_024489055.1 of Chanodichthys erythropterus. NCBI lineage: Eukaryota > Metazoa > Chordata > Actinopteri > Cypriniformes > Xenocyprididae > Chanodichthys > Chanodichthys erythropterus. The sequence continues at coordinate 34,685,809 of NC_090228.1, read as the reverse complement.
CAATAACCTTTATTGGAATGTAAATGTACATCCAAGCTTAACTGCAGGAATCTGTGAGGGCAGCAGACAAGAAAAATGTGGGTAGTTTTGGTGTACCCAGGGCAGGCTTAGTAACAATCAGGGCTTGACATTAACACCCGCCAACCCTCCAAAGTTTTCAGCTGTTTCAGTTCACACCGCAACGACAAACTCCAACAAATTCGTCTGTTGGAGCTTGTTGGATAGGTGTTGGCATTGGTTGGAGTCTGTTTTTACCAGACTGAACATGTTTAATCGGCGTTTGTTTGGTCGTCTGAGCATCCAACAAACGGCAACAAACTCTCGGTGCATTCCAAATGGGATATATCGCCCTCCGAAGGGCACTTCGGAGTGAAAACAATCATGGCCGCCATATTGAAAGGTCGTTCCAAACCGAAGTGTTCAAAACTGGCCACTTTAAAGGGCCCTTCGGAATGAAGGATTTCGAAGGGTATAACTGATGGACACTTCGGACCCCCATGATCCTTTGCACAGTGAAGTTGTTTGTCTTCACAGAATGGGTACAGGAGGCTCGGAGTTCGATTTTACCTATAAATATATGTATAGTATTTTTCTATACTAGCTACTGTAATATTTATACGAGTTAGATTTAGTACATTATTATGGTCAAAACGACATTGTACTTCAACAAAAATACTTTACAGCTCCCTTTATCAGTCCATTCAAATGTTTCAAATACATAGACACAATATACATTATGGTGCGATAAACCAAAAAAAATAAAAATAAACTAACGTTAAACAAAGGGCGCAACTTGCGCAATCTATCCTCCTTGATTGTCTCGTTAAGATGACGCAGAAGTGCGTTCCAAAAAAGGAGTATTTTTGACCTCTACACCCTTCATCCCTTCGAAGCTCTCACTCCGGAGGGTAAACACTTTGAAGGGATTAGGGCATAGGGATGAGCCCCTCCGAATGGAACGCAGGGCCTGACGTAATTTGACCTGGCCACGAACCGTTGCCATGACGATGAGGCAAGTCCCCTGCAAAGACAGCTGTTTGATCGCGCCCGCGCCTCACGCACACACAACAAAGCACTGGAAACGTGACATCGCAGCTTGTTCGTTATAAAAAATAAAATACAGTTTAAAAAAAAAACATATAAAAGGAACAATAGTCCGTAGTGCAATCCGTGTCATTCAGCAAGAGCACTGCTCCACTTCACCGAAAGAGAGAGGTATAACACCATGAGAGCAACGCAGGTTTACCTTCAGTTTCGTTTTATATTAATTCGTTTTGGCTTGTTTAGCTACATGGTTGTATATGACTATGGGTCACATAAATAAAAAGGGTCGCGCTAAAAAAAAAGTTTAAAAACCGGTGTATACGCTAATTTATTCAAACGTCTCTCTACCGAACTACCTAGATTAATTTGCAGAGGACGAAGAGAAAGCACCCGTTTGATAGCCTAAATGAGCCAGTAGTAGAGAAATAATAACTTTTAAGAAATAATCTTTTTCGAGTAACGACCCCCAGCACTGTCGTCCTTGCTGGAGTGTGATGTGATTTGTGATTTGACGTGATTTGTGACGTGCAGGTGCGCTGGATCGCGTACAACCCAATAGGGTGTCAGAATTGTATATGTTTATTCTCATCCAACCATAATCAAATTCACTCTATCCAGATGGCGCGATTTATCTGGATAGTTTTTTTTTCCAAGCCGGAATGAAAACAAGCCGAAATGAAATAGGAGTAACGAGGCTATTTTTAAAATGTAAGGAGTAGAAAGTACAGATAATTGCGTGAAAATGTAAGGAGTAGAAGTAAAAAGTCGTCTGAAAAATAATTACTCCAGTAAAGTATAGATACCCGAAATTTCTACTTAAGTAAGGTAACGAAGTATTTGTACTTCGTTACTTGACACCTCTGGAAATAAAATTAGTAAAATGATTGCTATACAAGGTATTCATTGTGACTTTACACCCAGCTAACACACAACGTAACAGTTACGTAATGTATGCGTACTTTTTGGTAATGTCATGACTTACTAACTGACAACGTAACTACGACGTCGCATGCCAGTAATTTCATTACCTTCAGATTACCATCTCACAACGTCGTCAGTACGTTCTCCTAACGTTATAAGATTACCAAGAACGTTCCAGATACGTCCTCTATTCGTAATATATTGGTAATTCCATGACTTACTAGTAACGTAACTACAACGTTGTATGCCCGTAATAATATTACCATCAAATTACCATATCACAACGTCGTCAGTACGTTCTCCTAACGTTACAAGATTACCAAGGACGTTCCAGATACGTCCTCTATTCGTAATATAATGGTCATTCCATGACTTACTGGCAACATAACAGCAACGTCATGTGCTCGTAATTTCATTACCATCATTTACACATTCTTTATATGTTATTATTACCAGAATTTGCAATATAAAACGTGTAATTAAATGTCAGACACAAGACTGAAATGTCCCTTAAGAAAAAAAATGTTTCTTTTCACCAAATCAGAGTATAGATGACTGCTTTTTATATATAGTGACGTGACATATAGCGCGCGCCTCCACATATGGAGTGCGCGCGTGCCCACAGTATGTTGATAAGAGTGTAAAGTTAATTTTTCTGAGAGAAGAATTTATTTTTCCGAGGTGACAACGAATAAATGGCTTTTATAAAAATGTATAAAGTTAACTTTGGAAAGACGCAAAACCTTTTTTTATTGTTATGTTTACGTTAGTGCAGGTGGCCGTTAGAGTTGCCATGGCAACCGGGAAAACATTCAAGCTGCTGGAGAGGACAGCGTCGACGTTTCTCCGTGTTTCTCGTCAGTTTTATAGCAATAAAGTTCAACAACTGCGTCAGATTGGTTAAGTAACATTACCCACAGTCTACTTTAAGTACTTTTGTTAATATTTTTACCTCTGTGATTTCCTTGATCGTCTGAAATATGTTAGCAAAATGTTACGTTAGCATAGCATATGTTTTTAATGATACTGAGAGCAAAACGTCTTGAATGCTTTTATTTTATGTTTCGCTGTAGGCTATATGTTTTTATTTATAGTTTGAGTGTATTTTATTATTTTTATTTGGAGTTTTATTCATGTTCTATGTGTTTTTCAAAATAAATTAATTGAATTCATTTTGAGTCTGCATTCATCGTTCACAGCTGTTGGAATAGCCTTTACATTAGTTTGGGCAAATGAGGACATAAATTAGGTTAAACTACTGCATGTCCGCCCATAGAAAAATAAATAAATATAATAATTACCAACTGATGACCAACACACAACTATTGATACACAACGTTGCCACGACGTCGCAGTTACTAACTGGCAACATCACAAAGTTACGTTGTGGCGACGTATAGGCACCTTTCACTTTTCCGGTTGCCACGACGTAACTAGTTACATCGCCACGACGAAAGTTTGGTCACCAAATTATGTTGCAGTTACGTAACAGTCACGTATTTTGGTTAGCTGGGCATGAGTCAAGGTATTTCCATCACTGGACTTGTGTTCTCCCATCCACGGGAGTTCGTTCTCCTGAGTCGAACTTGCCAAGTCCTAACTACCAAGGACGCGAGTCCGAACTTAGTGAACTTGGTTTTGAGAAACGCCTTCTGTCTCTGCTGTTGCTCTCTAGCGTGCACGCGAGTGAATCTCTTAAAGGGGAAGCGTCAATACAATTTCTTATAGGCTAGCCATGTTTAATTATTTTCCTAAACTTTTAATGAAATGCATATTTTAATTAATTTCTGAACTATGAAATATTATATTATCTTTTATATTATAATATTATGAATTATTGCACTAATCTATTTATCTAATATACTCATTTAAACCATATTTTAATGTTGGTTATTAGAAGAGGAGGAACTTGCCAGTGAATCAAATAAATTTTATGACATGGCATCAATGAAATCCTGCTTAAAGGTAACAGTTTTTATATCATAATAAATCACTTGTTCTATAGAAATAATAATAATAATTAAAAAAAAAAAAATAAAACTCATTTATCATTTTAGTTTGGACATGAGGGTGAGTAAATGATGACAAGACAGAATTAGAAAATGGCAATTTTTAGTTTTGGGTGAACTATGTCTTTAAGCTTAAGTAAACATTAGTTGGCATGATTTTAAAATATCTTGGATTTTCTTTACATGAGGAAAAGTTTAAAATGTCAGCTAAAACATGTGAAGAGCTTGAAGTCTGGGTAGTTCACATGTATCCACATGCTTCAAGAATCTGTGGATTTGTTTGGGAGAGTTGTGGTCCAATTTTGGCAAGTCATTCTGTTATCTTAACAGTGAAACAAGGCAGAGAGGTGAACTAATAAAATGATTTTAGGACCATGCCATCAAGCTTCAATTTAAAATAAAGAATAAATAACATGATGATCGTGACAAATATTGTTAGAGGATGTTCCTGTTACAGTACAGACGGCACGGAGGCAGATGTAAAAGCAAGTATGGCAGTTTTATTGATATCAGCAGAAATAAGGTGAGTAAATGGTAAATGGAGAGTTTGATGAGATGATAGGAGAATGATACTGTCCTTTGTGGTTTGTAGATGGAGTTCTTGGAAGATGACCCAGATGACTGAAGACGGGGAACACACACAGAGAAGCACACAGGAGGAAGACTGGAGACACTGGAGACGTTGGAAGCAGGTAAGTAGCAGATTGGAGTCCTTGAGGTAAGTATACATGAGTCTGTGATACGTACGAGACTGGACAAAGACTGTGTGTGTGAGTGTGGCAGATATAGTGCTGGTGATTGCTGTGATGATGACGTGCAGGTGGCGGAGATTAGAACTCCGGTGATTGAGTGCGCGGGTATTGCAGGGAGGTGGAACCTGACGTGTCTGTGACAGTACCCCCCCTCCCACGGCCCGCTCCTGAGGGCCGAAGACCCCGACGTCGTGGTGGCCGACCTCGAGGGCGTGGGGCAGGTCTGTCCGGGTGGCTGGTGAGGAAGGCTTGTAGCAGGTTGGGATCAAGGATGTCGTTTCTCGGGACCCACGACCGCTCCTCTGGCCCGTAGCCCTCCCAGTCGACGAGGTATTCCAGGAGACCACCACGGCGCCGGGAGTCCAGAATTTCACGAACCTCGTATGCAGCTCCATCCTCCAGAAGAAGTGGAAGGGGGGGCTCGGCGGCTGCCACGTCAGGTTCTGTGGAAAGAGAGACAGAAGGGTGGTGAGGTTTTAGCAGGGAAACATTGAAAGTGGGATGAATTTTGTATTTTGGAGAGAGCTGAAGACGATACGTGACGGGGTTGATCTGCTTGATGATGGTTAACGGGCCAATGAAGCGGGGACTCAGCTTTCTGCATGGCAGACGCAGTCTGATGTCCCTGGTCGACAGCCTGACCTTCTGCCCTGGCTGGTAGTTGGGAGCGTTGGAGCGACGAAGGTCAGCTGTCATCCTGCGTCTGCGCAGGGCCCTCTGCAGCTGATGGTGGGCTGAGTCCCATACCCTCTCGCTCTCCCGGAACCAGTAGTCGACAGCCGGAACGTTGGAGGGTTCCCCGTCCCAGGGGAACAGTGGGGGTTAGTAACCGAGTACGCATTGAAAGGGTGTTAATCCGGTGGAAGGCTGACGGAGGGAGTTCTGGGCGTACTCGGCCCAACCCAGGTACTGGTTCCAGGAGTCCTGGTGGCAATGGCAGAAGGTACGCAGGAAGTGGCCGATCTCCTGGATCTTCCGTTCCGTCTGCCCGTTCATCTGAGGGTGGTATCCAGAAGACAGACTTACGGTCACACCCAGGAGGGACAGGAAGGCTTTCCAGATTCGGGAGATGAACTGGGGCCCTCTGTCAGATACAATGTCCTCGGGGATTCCATAGTAACGAAAGATGTGGTTGAACATTAGTTCTGCAGTGGTTAGAGCGGTAGGTAGACCTTGAAGAGGAATTAGTCGGCAGGCTTTGGAGAATCGATCCACTACCACGAGGATGCAGGTGTGACCGTCTGAAGGTGGGAGATCCGTTATGAAATCCACTCCCAGGTGTGACCATGGTCGCTCAGGAACGGGCAGAGGATTGAGCTTGCCGGCCGGCAGATGACGAGGGCTCTTGGAGATGGCGCACTCCCTGCAGCCCTGCACGTACCTTCTGACATCCCTGGCCAAGTTGGGCCACCAGAAGCGCTCTTTTAGCAGCGAGAGGGTTTCATTGACCCCCGGGTGACCAGTGCCAAGTGAAGAGTGAGCTGCGTGGATTAGTGGAGTGCGTCGTGTTCGGCTGATGTACTGAAGACCCTGCGGGCAACCCGGCGGAGTGTGGGTGGAGGCATTGGAGGAGGGTAGAGTTTCCTCGGACCACTGGATGGGACTCACGAAGAGGGACTCTGGAAGAATGGGTTCTGGAGTTTCATTTTTCTCATTAGGAGCATGGAGACGGGATAAGGCATCAGCCTTGAGATTCTTGGAGCCAGGACGATAGGAGATAGTGAAGTCAAATCTTGAGAAGAACATAGCCCAGCGAGCTTGACGAGGGTTCAGTCTTTTAGCAGCCTTGAGATACTCCAAGTTTTTATGGTCGGTTAGCACTTGGAAAGGGTGTTTGGCTCCCTCCAGCCAATGCCTCCATTCCTCCAACGCGAGCTTGACGGCCAGGAGCTCATGGTCACCGATGTCGTAGTTGACCTCCGCCGGGTTGAGCTTACGGGAGAAGAAGGCGCATGGATGGAGTCTACTTGGTTGCCCCTGCTGCTGGGAGAGGACCGCTCCCACTCCTGTGGTGGATGCGTCCACTTCCATGACGAAAGGAAGGTCAGGGTTAGGGTGGACGAGGAGGGGAGCGGTGGTGAAGGCGTGCTTGAGGGCTTCGAAGGCTTGTGTGGCATCTTTGGACCAGGGCAGAGACTTGGGCTGATGTCGAAGGAGGTTGGTTAGTGGACAGACGATGGAACTGTAGCCTTTGATGAATCGGCGGTAGAAATTGGCGAAGCCTAGGAAGCGTTGGAGTTCTTTTATGGTTGTAGGAGTGGGCCAGGACCTGATGGCATCTACTTTCCCCTCGTCCATCCGGATGCCACTGTGATCGATGAAGTATCCCAAGAAGTGGACAGATGACTGGTGGAAGGAGCATTTTTCCGCCTTGAGAAATAGTTGGAACTGCCGTAAGCGCTTGAGGACCTCCACAACGTGGTGGCGATGTTCGGCCATGCTCCGGGAGTAAATGAGGATGTCGTCGATATATACCAACACGAACTTGTGGAGAAACTCCCGGAGCACCTCATGAATGAAATCCTGGAATACGGAGGGGGCGTTGACTAGTCCATAGGGCATGACCAGGTATTCATAATGGCCGGTGGGCGTGACAAAGGCAGTCTTCCACTCGCCCCCCTCGCGTATCCGGATGAGGTTGTACGCGCTGCGGAGGTCCAGCTTAGTGAACACAGTGGCACCACGGAGATGTTCCAGGGCCGCTGGGACGAGGGGAAGTGGATAACGGAACTTCATGGTTATTTTGTTCAGAGACCGGTAATCAATACAGGGCCACAAGCCTCCGTCCTTTTTGGCCACGAAGAAGAAGCTGGAAGCAGCAGGGGAAGTAGACGGGCGGATGTATCCTTGATTAAGGGCCTCTTCAATATATTCCTCCATGGCCTTCTCCTCCGGCGCTGAAAGGGGGTAAATCCTTCCCCGTGGCACTGGCTCACCCGGTAGTAGATCGATGGCACAGTCCCATGGCCGGTGTGGAGGTAGTTTGGAGGCTCGTTGCGGGCAGAAGACGTCGCTGAAGGGGGCGTAACAGGATGGAATGTCGATGGATCGTTTCTCGATGGGGCTCTCGATGGAGGTAGCGCAGACAGAGATTTCTTTAGGACGTGGAGAAGGAGGAACAGGAAACCCGGAGAAACAGTTGGAGAAGCAGCTTTCGCCCCACTTCAGGATCTCGCCCGTGCGCCAGGAGATGGTGGGACTGTGTTGTTCGAGCCACGGGCGCCCTAGAACCACATCAGCAGTGGATTCCTCCAGAACCAGCAGGTGAATATCCTCGACGTGCAGGATCCCTACACGGAGTTGCAGCGGTCCCACACAGCGACTGATCTTCTTGCGGCCTAGGGGCTTTCCGGTGATGGAATGGACTTGGTAGATGGACGGCGAGGGCAAGGTTTTGAGCTTGAGTTGATGGCAGAGGGCACCGGAGATTAAGTTCCCGGCTGACCCTGAATCGAGGAGTGCGACAACTGGAACAGATACATTTACAGCAGTAAGGTTTACAACAGTAGTGAGTGGTTTCATCTTTTTTATGGAGGGAATGATGGCACTCACCAGAGGTCTTGGAGGACGGATTGGGCATGCAGAGAGCACATGCCCAGGAGAACCACAGTAGAGGCATAGATTCAGGGTCAGCCTTCGTTGACGTTCGGTAGAGGAGAGACGAGAGTTGTCAATTTGCATGGGTTCGCTGGCTGGTTCTGGGGAGCTGACGGGTTCGGACCGACGGAGGAGGAAGTGAGGAAGTGGCTGGCCCTGGTGTTCTTCGAGACACGACTGCATACGAGTGCCTACGCAGATGGCGAGTTGGATGAAGCGTTCAAGGCCGATGGTGTCCTCGTATGCAGCGAGATGCAATCGCAACTTCGGCTCCAACCCCTGGCGGAAAGAGGTGATGAGGGCTTGTTCATTCCATCCGCTGCTGGAAGCCAGAGTACGGAACTGCAAAGCATAATCACTCACTGAGTTAGATCCTTATTTCAAATTATAGAGTTTCTCACCGACTGATGAATCCGAGAGAGGTTTTCCAAAGACTTCGCGGAAATGAGAGACGAAGGCTGAATAGGATTTCACCACGGAGCCTTTCTGAATCCAGAGTGCGTCCGCCCAGCGGAGAGCTTTACCTTTCAGTTGTGAGATGATGAAGGCGATCTTAGCAGTATCAGTGGGGTAGAGTTGCGATTGCATCTCCAGGACCAGCTCACATTGCAGGAGGAATCCGCTGCAATCCTCCGCCGATCCTGAGTAGGGCGCCAGCCTGGCCATGGGACTGGCGTGCATGGTTGGAGAGTGAAGCGAATAAGTGAACGAGGAAGCGGCGACAGGTTCTGGTGACGGTGACGGTGGTTGTGGTGGAGTGAGTGCTCAGCGCAGTGCGTCCACGAGCTCCTGGAACGGGTCTGGTTGGCTCATGCTGATATCCTGTCGTTTTGCAGGTCCGGTCTTCTGTTACAGTACAGACGGCACGGAGGCAGATGTAAAAGCAAGTATGGCAGTTTTATTGATATCAGCAGAAATAAGGTGAGTAAATGGTAAATGGAGAGTTTGATGAGATGATAGGAGAATGATACTGTCCTTTGTGGTTTGTAGATGGAGTTCTTGGAAGATGACCCAGATGACTGAAGACGGGGAACACTCACACACACGGAGAAGCACACAGGAGGAAGACTGGAGACACTGGAGACGTTGGAAGCAGGTAAGTAGCAGATTGGAGTCCTTGAGGTAAGTATACATGAGTCTGTGATACGTACGAGACCGGACAAAGACTGTGTGTGTGAGTGTGGCAGATATAGTGCTGGTGATTGCTGTGATGATGACGTGCAGGTGGCGGAGATTAGAACTCCGGTGATTGAGTGCGCGGGTATTGCAGGGAGGTGGAACCTGACGTGTCTGTGACAGTTCCTCAAAGTTCCTTATTTTTTGTACACAAGTTTTTCCTCACAATGAAGTACCAGTTTCTGTAGGGAAAGATAGCAGATTGTTGTATGGTGATGTCCAGAAATATTACAGGTAAATATAAGTTCAATGTATTACTGTAGTTATGGTGTCAAACTGTTATTACTAATTATTACAGAAATCATTTGACCATGTAGTGGTTCTCTCTGATTATACAGAGCATAGAAACTACTTCTGGCCATTACCTGTTGACTCAAAAGAGTGATTCCTTTGTAAATGGGGCATCGCTCGTGCCCCAGAAGAAAGAGATGAAATTTACATGTACTGCATTAAAATAAAGTAACGAGAGCAACATCGGCCAGTGTAACGAAGTAAAAATACAGTTTTTTCATTAGAAGTTAAAGTACCTATATTTAAATCTACTCCTAAAAGTACAATTTTAACATAAATGATATATGAACTACATATATTTTAATGTTTCTTTGTTGTTGTTTTCATTGATGAAACATTGAAAGATTTTTTGAGTAGTTATAATTTTTTGTCACTATCACAGCAGAGGCAGAGAAGCAGCCAGTGCTACAAAATGTACCTAACTTCTTGAGAGCAGATATTTGGACACATTTCTGTTTTTATGAAAAGAATACACATAAATGTTTTCATTTTGATCTGTGCTATTTGCAGTGCTTTTCTGTATTTATTGCGTTGTGAACATTTGCATTACACGTTGTCAAACTGATAATTGAGCCAAGAACAGGAGATTATCTTAAAGCAGCTATAGAGGATGTTTTGTTTTATACATTTTTGCAATATTACTTGAAACTGTCTTCACTAACTGATAAAAGACTATTTATTAGGTGCACTGAAAGGAATAATATTAATATACATCATCTGTGCACGAGGTAGGGCCTTAAAAACATCAGCCAATCGTTTACGCGATCATTGCATAAACGATTGGCCCTCTGGCTTGTCAATCACTGCCATGACATTCCTTGTGAGAGACGTGCGCGGATTGGCCTTCTGACAAGCCAGAGGGTTGTCGGTGCATTTTTTAGGTAAAAAACTGAACATACAGTTAAAATAACCCAAATTAATGCTGATGCACCTTTCCTGCTGCCATAGCAGTTTCAAATGATATAAAACTAGTATGTGTTTGCCCTGTGTGACGTCTGTTTTGATAATGATTTCAGGAGTCTAGTGTAAATCAAATATAACAAATATTTGGTTTGTCAGGTAATAATTATGTCAATTACATTATTAAACAATGAGAAGCCAAATCAGAAATTGTAAATACATATAACATCAATTGCTAAAAGATGAATGTAAGTTTGAGAAATGCATACCTGACAGTGGAGAGACACACGATAGTGTGCGAGTTCTCTGGGTGAAGAATCCCAAAGACTTTTAAAAGACTTTTAATTCTTAAAATAAATGTGAAAATAAATAAAGTTTTCAATCTTTCTCATAATATATGCCGACTGCTGTGAAATTGAGACATTCAAAATTATGCCAAATCATGAATTATTAAGTGGTCTATAAGCATTCGTAGTAATCTTTTATTGACCTGAGCTTGATGGAGAATCAGAGGAGAGGGAAAAGTAACACTGCGTCCCAATGTCCATACTATCCATCCTAAATAGTATGTGAGATTAAAATAAGTGTGTCCCAAAGCATAGTATGTTGAAAAGAGTATGCCAAAAGTCCCCGGATGGTCTATTTCTGGTAGATTTTCGAAGTGTGAATCCGTGGACACTATAAAGGCTAATATTGCCCACAACTCATTGCGCTTTGGATGAGGATTCAGTTCAGAACTACAAACACAAGTAAAAAGTGTTAAAAAACTACAAAACATGGCGGATATGCGCGGCCGACGCTGAGAGGTTTGAGTGACTAATAATCAGCTCAACCTGATAGAAAATATTTATGTTATCCGTGTTATATTTCATCTGCAATACCAATGTGGACTTTTATAAAGATCCGAATGGCCATTAACTTCTCCACATGAAAGACCCACGACTGCAGATCAACGTGCTGCATTTCTCTCCGATACGGTAGGAAATTAGCTAAATGAAATGTGGAGGGTGTAAGATGATTGACAGGCCAGTTTACGGTGACAGGATGCGACAGAGAGAAAAGACGCAATTGTATGACGTGATAGTATGTCCCAAAGCTTGTCTACTCTTTTGCTACACACTCAAAAGTAAGTACTTTTTGTTCACAGAAAGAGTACATACTTTTAGGGTGTAGTATAAGTAGGCAAATTGGGACACAGCATAAGAGGTGAGCAGAGAAGTTTAGGCAAATGGCCTCCCATGTCCCTGTTTCATGATCTCTTCTCCAGATTTGTTGGTATATTGTTTTATTGTATGGTATCTGTTTTAGAGAAAGCTCTTATGTTCAGTCTTATCATTTTATTCATGGAAAACTCTATTCTCTCAATTTACTCTATTCCTCTCCTAGTTCAACAGCCACTTTGAAGCAGATGATCTTGTATGTTGTAAATCCAGCAGGGTCTGCCTCTCAGACCACTGTAAACAAAAATTGCAGCACCAATGGTATGTGATAAGTTACCTAATGAATTCACATTTTTAACAATTGGAAGATTGAGTCAACAATAGAGTTCACAATTTTGTAATTATTTTGTCTAAAAATAACTAAATAAAATTGATAGACATTTCTAGTATCAGTTCTCCTAATGTGAATGAATAAAAAAACTGCTGCTTTGTTTACTGTCTGTTATCTGCAGTTTGGAGTGTCAATTTCCCTTTTTGAATGATGAATATATTTGCAGAAATGGACAGATATCTCTTTACAGCCAGGCACAGAACGCACGTATTGGCTGATGCTCTGCTGCAGTTCTCTCTGTGTTCAAGTGCAGATTTTTTGCCCTGACACCCTGTAGTGTAGGGTGAACCCACAGCCTTCTCCTTTCCAGATGCTTATATCGCCGTCACAACAGTCAGAGTACAAGCACATCAGAATCCATGTTGTATTAACTAACAGAAATCCTTGGCGTGTGATGTTATATCCTGCTCCCGCCTATATTCTCAGTAGTGGCCGTAAATATTTTGCATGTTCAAAGTCTAGTGTAACCACACCATTAGATATAACAACAATTCTCACAATTCAACAATTAAACTTGAGGAACTTGCAACTTGACTTGGACTTGAATGCAAAGACTCGAGAGTTGCTTGTGACTTACAAAAGTATGACTTACTCCCACTTCTGTTTTATATGAAGAACATTAATCTGATGGTGTATTCTGCTCAATATTTACCCAATGTAGACGGTGTTGTGGCCATACTTACCTGTTGAGTTAACATGGCTTAATCCATTTACATAGCTGTATAATAAATAAAAAAAAGTAAAATTATATATATATATATATATATATATATATATATATATATATATATATATATATATATATATAAAACTGAGGCCAGCTAGTAGTGATGGGAAGTTCGGATCATTTTACCGACTCTGACTTTTGAGTCTCGTTCAACAAAATGAACAAATCTTTTTTCGAGTCATTTCGTTCATTTCGTTCATTTTAGCAAAATGTAATTAAAATGTTACGTGTTACTTCCCCAACACATCTACTACTTATGCAAACGTTGATCCCACTACAAACAATACAAAACTACAATGCTATAAGATTCAGAAATGATTAATTCATTCTTTACCTGGGTCTTCAGTTTATGACAAGCTGATTAAGCTCACCTCACCTCTTGTCTGACAAGTCTTCGGGTTTAAGTCATTCCTTAATGACGTGACAGGCAGTCCCATGCTAAACCAATGCAGTCTGAGCCGGTAAGAGAATTGATTAGTTCTTTTTATGAGTCTTTCGGGTTTTTGAGTCGTTCCTTAATCACGTGACAGACCCATACGCTATTTCTGACATTTCTGTCACTGTTTTTGTTACTGTTTCTTGAGGATCTGTGGTGTGTTATTATAAATAAATAAAGCCCTGTTATAAATAAAATATTGATTAATTTATCTTTTTGACTGTCTATCTGTAAATAAACACTAGGCTTTATAATAATATAATAATCCAAGCCTACAATACAAAGTATTTATAGCCTAGTTTGTTCATTTTTACTCCAATTTTGAGTTTGCTGTTATAATAATTGCTTTTCCTAGGCAGACTTGACATATTGGTCTAATATATGTATAAGAAGATTGCTCAAAAAGGACATAATGACATAAATTAAAAGCAAATAACATTTTGAATTTTAATTATTAATGTTAGTTTAAAACATCAAGGTTATGATAACTTCAGCTTTAACAGTTGTAACACAAACTCAAACAAAACTGGAGAGTTAACGTTATTTACTAATAAATATAATGTGCTTGGGTCACACAGCATAGCGTATGGGTCTGTCACGTGATTAAGGAACGACTCAAAACCCGAAAGACTCATGAAATGAACTAATCAATTGAATCATCAGGTGAACTACTACTAGCAGTACAGAACCTGTAGAATATTGCGCATGCGCGACTGAACGAATCACCCCCCGAGACGACTCGTTCTTCCCGAGTCACATTAAAGATTTGTTCAAAATGAACGAATCTTTCAAGAACGACACATCACTACCAGCTAGTAGTTACAGCCTTTAGCCTCCTCGTGCGTTCAACTCTCACACCAAGACCCAGGTTCGAGGCCCACAGGGAGAGTAGGACCTGGGTGAGGGGTTACATATATATATATAGTTGAATTTGTGCACATAATATATATATTTTTTTCTCACTTTGTAAATATTTTGTGCACAATTTTGAAACTACTGGATCACAAAAGACTGTCCAATAAACACCATTGCACTTTTTGACACCATTGACTGTTATCATCATGCCTCGTCATACTGCTTTACAGACACACCTGTTTTGCACACGTCACTCAAACACAGAACCAGGAAACAGGAATCACATGAGTTCAGGGAAAGAGAAACTGAAGTGTAGTTGAGCTGTTGTGTGTTTGTGTCTCTGTATTCATGCAGTAAAATGGCAGAAGCCAGATTTTCTCAGGATGAGTTCCTGTGTCCAGTGTGTCTGGATCTCCTGAAGGATCCAGTGGCCATTCCCTGTGGACACAGTTACTGTAAGAGCTGTATTACAGGCTGCTGGGATCAGGAGGATCAGATGAGAGTCTACAGCTGCCCTCAGTGCAGACAGACCTTCAGTCCAAGACCTGCTTTAGCTAAAAACACCATGCTGGCTGAAGTGGTGGAGAAACTGAAGAAGACTAAACTTCCTGCTGACTGTTACGCTGGAACTGGAGATGTGCAGTGTGACGTCTGTACTGGAAGAAAACACAAAGCTGTCAAGTCCTGTCTGGTGTGTCTGAACTCTTACTGTCAGAATCACCTTGAACAACATGAGAGTTGGTTTAAAGGAAAGAGACACAATCTGACTGAAGCCACTGGACGACTGCAGGAGATGATCTGCCCGAAACACGACAAGATCCTTGAGGTTTTCTGCCGCACTGATCAGAAGGTTATATGTCTGCTGTGTATGGATGAACATAAAAACCATGACACTGTATCAGCTGCAGCACAGAGGACAGAGAAACAGGTATGAACTTAAAGAGGTCCCATTATGATCATTTACAGGCTCATAATTTTGTTTATAGGGTCTACTAGAATACATTTAAAGGGATCATGAGCTGCATTGATTTATAATATTTCCTGGGGTGCACTTATAATGTTAGTATAATTTTTACATCAAAAAATGTCATAATTTATAAATAAAAGGCATTTTTCCTACGCTGATTTTAGCCCTCTGATTTGAACGCTCTGTTTTAAGGGGCGTGTCTGCTGTGAGACTTCAGTGTAAACGCCCACTACTGTGATTGGCTGACTTCTTTCCATTTGAAATAGCCAAGTATTACTCTCTCAAAAGCACATTTTTACTATTACAGCCCTCAAGGTTTACTAATTGTGAAAAGTGTTGATTAAAGCATTATATTTATATTGTGGCATGAAAGGTTGCAGTGATGAACATTGTAGTCGATCACAGACATGTTGTTGAGTGCATGAAAGCAGTGATCTTCTCATTGCAACTTGATTTCTGCACACTAACAAATGCTTTCATCATAACTAACAGTGCAAACACAATGTAAATAAGATATTAGTTGATTATAACCAAAGGCTACAGATTAAAGAGACTTTGTTATAACGGGAGTTTTGGTGAGAGTCCAGAACTCAGTCACTGATAAACTCACGCTGTTTGATTGACAGCTCCAGCGATTGTAAAGGGAGCGTTCTTTGATCGCTTTCTATATATATTTTAATCACCGTTTAAATAACAGATTATTATCATTCTACTAAGTGAAACTGTGTGAAATTGACTGTTTAGTATGAGAGGCCTTTAGGCCATAATTATTGAAAAGCCTCTTATAAACACTAGTGAAACAAAAAACTCTGACCTTAGATAATTCATTCATATGCAGTACTGAAAAAGACTTTGAAGAATTTCATGTTGCCTATGTAGCCATATAAAGAGCTGTTCAAAGCAGAAACTTTAGTGATTTACAATACCGTAGTCGTCTTGAGGAGCACGTCCATTTTTTATATGATCCAAAATGCATGCAATTCTTTAAAGTAGCCTGTCAAACACTACTAATGTACTTGTCAGGGTGCTCCAAGGAAGACGGAAGCACAACGAAGTTTAATCTCAGAAACTGTAAGAACGGGTAACAGCAAACAGTTGACATAAACAATACCGGACAAGTGACCCCACAAGCAGGAACCTAAATACACAATACAAATGACATACAGCTGGGAAGGTAATCAGTGTCCTTGGTGAGTGATGAGTGGCGGGAACAGAGAAGCACATGACAAACAAAACAAACGGGACAAGGTGGTGACTGGGACATTACACCCCCCTCCAGCAAGGTGCGTCCTCGCGCCATAACATAACATCCAAGGGGAGGGCCGGAGGGGGTTCTGGAGGTAGACAGAGTGATGGTGATGGAGTGATGAAGGGAGAACGACGATCCCCTGGCGGCGTTGGTGGTGGATGACCGCTGGCAGAGACCCAGAGCTCCCCAGAACCGACAGTCCACAGCAGAGTCGATGATGGGAGGAGCCCAGATGGTGTTGGGCAGACTGACGGCATCTGTGGGACAACCGACAGAGACTTGGCAGGTAGATCCAGAGGCGCAGACGGAGAGCTGGTGAACTCCCGCGACGTCGCAGACTTAGGAGACCCCGGCGACATCACGGTGACAATCAACATAGGTGGAGCTGGAGATCCCGAAAGCTGCAGTGACGCCAGTGCGATGGAGGACAGAGGTGACCCCGAGGGGAAGGAGGAACCCCCTGTAGCCATAGGGGTGGAGGGACGGAGTGGAACGAAAGGCCCGCAAGTCAGAGGCGGAAGAGGTATGACGACTGATCAAGGGGGAGCTGGCCGGACGAGGGAGACCGGAGGAGCCGTCAGTCGGAGGGTCTCCAGAGGAACCGTAGGTGGAAGGAGTCTGGATGGAGCCGGCAGGTCGACGGGCCGAGATGGAGCGAAGAGTTTGACGGCGGGAGGCGAAGCCATAGGATCCTCTTGCCTGGGCACTGCGGATGGATGACTGCCCTGCGGCTCGATGTCACAGGGATCCCCCAGAGACGGCGCAGGGCTGGAGACATCTGGCAGTGATGGGACTGGAGGACTGTCTGAGCACTGCAGTGATGTCAGTGTGGGCAGATTAACAGTAAGGAGGTTAGAGTTCATTATGTAGTCCATAGAAGATGGTGTCAATGAAGATGATGATACCGAGTGGGATAGGGTGGGAGTCGAATCCTTGCTGAAGTCAATCAGCCAGTCCTCTCTCTCCGAGGTTGTCTCTCCCTCGTCCGCAGGTGTCGTGGGCTCACACCCCTGGTCAGACGCTTGATGGAGCTCCTCTTCCGGGGCGAGGGTCACCTCTGTCTTCATGAATTCGGGATCCGGTTGATGCGTTACGGCCGGTGGAAACTCTCCGTCTGCGGGGGGCTCGCACGAGAACTCCGCGTCGTTGGGGATGATCCGGGCTCTGGGTCTGCCGATATTCTGGTGAATGAATGAATTTAACTAAGGTTGATCAATGTTTTTCATTTCACTATTGTTTGTAAGAGATATTGGATTCATATCTGTTTACCTGATGATTTATGTGATGTTTCTCCTGTTATTGGTTTGTCCTTTAGCACCAGCTGAAGGAGACGCAGAGGTTGTTCCAGCAGAGGATCCAGCAGAGAGAGAAAGATCTTCAGCAGCTGAGAGAGGCTGTGGAGTCTCATAAGGTGAGTCTGGAGAAGAAGAGAAGTTTGAGAAGTCTCAGTCAGGACTCACTGAAGCCACTGTGTGATTGTGATGTGTGTCCTAACAGCGCTCTGCACAGACAGCAGTGGAGGACAGTGAGAGGATCTTCACTGAGCTCATCCGCTCCATTGAGAGAAGCCGCTCTGAGGCCACACAGCAGATCAGAGATCAGGAAAAGACTGCAGTGAGTCGAGCTGAAGGACGACTGGAGCGACTGGAGCAGGAGATCAATGATCTGAGGAAGAGAGACGCTGAGCTGGAGCAGCTTTCACACACACAGGATCACATCCATTTCCTGCAGGTAACAGAGATCTAGAAGAACAGGATCATAGTGGACTTGAGCAAGAGACTCACAGAGGAACATTTCATGAGAGCAGAATGAGCCGTTGACTGAAGTGTTGATTTGTGTGTTCGGTTATTATATAATCATCAGTCAGACTCTCATCTGATCATCTTCTTTTGAAAGAGACGCACTTACAAATGCAGTTCAGCTCTGGAAATCTCGTAGGAAACAATTTTCTGAAAGATATATTGACCTTCCAGACAGCAAAAGTTCAAAACTTCACTAATATTTAAACTTTGTGTTACAACTATGTGAAATCCATGAACTTGATGGTACCAGTTTCACCCAGTTAGATTTCCCATCTTCTTTTTACTTATGATTTTACTACAAATTGAGCAATGTTTATCAAAATCAGATAATCTTCAAACTGAAAAACTTTTATAATAATTTTCACTAACACATTAATGAATTTGACAGTGAAGTCCTCAAACAGGAAGTGAGGCTGTATATTATCAATGCCTCAGTGTATTTAAACACAAAACCTGACCTTGAGATCGTGTCCTAAGAGTCCTTGTGAATTTCAGAGCCACTAACTGCTCAAAAATTATAAATAATTATCAATCACAATCTTTGAACTGCTTTTCATGATCAAATCTACTCAACCCTGTCATGTGACTCCATTGATGCTCTTGATCTATTACATTTATGTTATTGTCAGATGTTTGATCACCAAGTGATTTCCTAGAAAGTTCACATATAGTGTAAGTGTCAAACGCTAGATCTTATAGCTCTAACATGAAATAATGAATATGAGAAGAATGAATCTGATGTTGTAAAAGTGCTGGATTGAGGAGAGTTACTAAAGATCAACAAGAGCTGCTCAAATCTGACACTAGTGCAGGTTATTGGCTGAAGTGTGGAGGTGATGAGCTTTGATTTCTGTTTTCTGTAGAGTTTCCAGTTTCTCTCAGCTCCTCCTGAATCTACAGACATAAATGACGATCCCTTCAGTTCTCTCTCCTCTTTTTATGTCGTGAGTGAATCTGTCCGTCAGCTGAAAGACAAACTGGAGGATTTCTGCAAAGAGGAGCTCAAGAAGATCTCTGACAGAGGTAAAGTCCTGGAGATTCATCTGCTCTCAGAAATGATCCTCCATAATCTCAAATAATGTATAAGATCATATTAGAAATGTCTCAGGAACGAACGCAGGGATCTTTTTCTCTTGACATGATAATCAATCTTCATATCTGTTGATTTCCACAGTCACTTTCACCAACATTGTTCCCAGGCCCAGGAACGACTTCCTACAATGTAAGTCACTAAGAAAACAAGCAGAGAAACTCACTGAGTGTGTTCATGTTCTTCCTGTAGAAGGAGAAAGAAAACATGACAAGAGTTTTATAGTTGATCATGCAAATTCTCATGTTGAACATTGACTGCATTTATTTGATCAAAAATACAGTAATATTTTGAAATATCACTATGATTTTAAAGAGCTATTTTCTATTTGAATATATTTTAAAATGTAAAATAAAAATGCGTGGAGGTGTTTTTTTTAATCTAATTTTTGATGAACGGAAAGATTGAAATAGAAATATATGAAATGAAAAATAGAAATGTGAGTTATTTTGAACTGGGGATTCAACATATTCTTCAAAAACAGGATATCTTCTAATACTAAGGGATACATGTGATTATTTTTCATTGAAAGCCAATTTAAAATCACAGAAGTAAAAAAAACTTTTCAAGAGTTTTAGGACAGTAAGAACAAACTGCAAACTTTGTAAATCAAATTATTAAGTTGGCTTGAAAAAGTTAAAAACTTACTGATCTACTACTTAAGCTTTCTATTCTTCTTCTTCTGACACTAAATTTCTAAATGCTACTCCTCCTAGAGCTTTGAAGCTACATCCACCAAACTCAGACTAGACCTTCAGACTGTTCTGACCCGAGTTGCTATATCTTTTCAAACTGATCCGACTTACAGTTTTCCTAAAACTGCTGATCAAATCTCAAATAAATCCCATAGGTTTACATGGATGGAATGTTCAAAAGAGCTAATTCAAATTTTGACAGTTGGAGAGGCTCATTAGGCTCAATTAAGCTTCCATTCTAATATTTCTAATCTATCTATGTATCTATCTATCTATCTATCTATCTAATCTTAACTAACAAAGCCTAGCAACTAGCCTTGGATATGCTAGCAATGTGCCCTTTTTACATCATGTAATATAAGTCTCAGGTGTCCCCAGAATGTGTCTGTGAAGTTTCAGCTCAAAATACCCCATGGATTTTTTATTATACCATGGTTTAACTGCCTATTTTTGGGTGGGAGAAAAAATCTGCTTATTTGGTGTGTGTAACTTTAAATGCAAATGAGCTTGTACTCCCCGCCCCCAAACTCGCAATTCCAAAACACTGAGGTGTAAACAATACAGGAAAAGCTCACACAGCAAATATAAGTTTTAAAATGGATCATTACAAACTGTTTGTGATGCAGCATATCAGATCACGTAAGTATGGCATGTGTTTTGTGGATGGTTGCTAACATTTGATTCTGAATGAGTTTGATAGTGTTTCACAGCTAACGTGGCTAAAGCTACACACTGTTGGAGAGATTTATAAATAATGAAGATGCGTTTATGAATTATACAGACCAAGCGTTTTCAGGTTAAAATGAAAATAACGACATGGCTCTGGTCTGCGTGATTACAGTAAAAACAATGGTAACTATAAACTAGTGTTTCTCAACGGGGCGTTCAGAAAACAACATTTTTTAAATGGGGGCGTTCACGAGTTTACACCAAAGATCCAAGCAAGACAAGATTAAACTTGTAATTACTTGCAAAAGAATTGCCTACAACATTCTAAAATCTGCCAGTTTAATGCAACTTGTTAGCTATGTATCGTTTCTTTTGCAACTACTTATTTCAGAATTATTTCAGTCATAGACCAGCGTTCAAGCTCTGACTAGAATCCAGCGCTGACAAGAATCAGCATTTACATGCACAAAAATGTGTTTCGCGCTGACAACAATCCAGTGGTGGCTAGAATTCAGTGCTGACTAGAATCGTGGAAAGTTGACAAGCCATTATAAAAGCATTGACTTAAGAACTACTTATATTTTCAAATATTTTCAATAAATCATGTTTCCATTCACTCAGGTGATGGATGAATGAATTAAACTAAATAATGTCAAAATTGTCAAAGAAATTCAATTGAGTTTTGCCTCATAGTTCAAATGCGCGTCAAGATGATGGAAACAATTTATTGGCATACTTATGGTGTGTTGTGACCATTTGTGCGTAAAACACCATGGCATTATGCATTAGGCCCAACAAAGTCTGACAAACACAGCCCTTGACAATTCAGATGTTTAAACTCGTAGTCATTTTGTGCGCAAGCGTGTTCATGTGGAGGCTGACAGTGTATAGGCATATAAGCGTTTAATCATCCATATTTCAACAGTTCTTCTGCGTCTCTTCATAGAATTTTAATAAAACGATGTCCAACAACACAAATAGGCTAGCTCTCTCTGAAGTCTCCATCACGACAAGTTCCCTTCATGATATAATGTGAAGCATGCGACTTGCATGCTTAAGTTTTAGAAAGCATCGTCATCAAAGTTTATATGTATTCTTTATATCACAGGTTTTCAAACCCTGTGTCACAAGACTTAAAAAAATGGGTTGACAGGATAGTTTGTAGCCTATAATAATAAAATTAAAATAACAAAATTTGTTTTCATAAAATAATTGTTGAAAATGAATAAATATGCCAAATATATTTAACTTAATTGATTAACAAAGCGAACAAAAAATCTCAAATGACAAATAATATAGTGCTGAGTTTGATTCATTTTTGTGAGGTGCGGCTCTCCACAAACAAGTTCATGGAAAGAAAACTGAGATGACAAAAAGCGCATCCTGTCTTTATTTTGCAAAAGCACAATGTTCTGTTTTTAGTGTTGAGTGTACACAAATAAAAGTAAACTTTGCAGTATCGAATGATGTCTTACTCATATCTGTAAATTACAGAGTATTTAAGTTGTTTCTGCTGGTATAAGGAAACAGTTGAAGTGATCGCGCAGGCGCCTCCCGTATTTAAAATACAGTCATCCAAACATCTAAAAAGTTGCTCATTTTAAATACTCTGTGGTATATGTGCCGTTCACTATGGCCATTCAGTGTGACCACCGCTGAAACTGTTCCTGTCAAGCACATTTTTGCTCATGTGAAGATGATGATTATTTTCGTCAATATTGAAACAGGAGAGACGTACAAATCCTAGTTTACAAAATAAATCTTAATTCACCATCCAAATACATTGCCACTATGGAAACACCTAAATTTGTGCTGAACGAGAGAGGTAGGCTGTGTGAGAACACTTTTTACTTTCAGTTTCGCTTCAAATGAATTCGGGGGGACCTGGATAATGGATAGGGGGCGCTGGACCAAAAACGGTTGAGAACCACTGCTTTAAACAATTAACAGTACATTAGCAACATGCTAACAACACATTTAGAAAGATAATTTACAAATATCATGGAATGTATCATGATATCATGGATTATGAACAGTTATTATCGATCCATCTGCCATTTTCACTATTGTGCTTGCTTGCTTCACAATGCCTGCAGAACTTCTGATGATTCAGAATTATGATGATTCTGCTCCAGACGTTAATACTGGCTTGTCTAATGCCTTGAACATGGGCTGGTATATGCAAATATTGGGGACGTACATATTAATGATCCTGACTGTTGCGTAACAGTCAGTGTTATGTTGAGATTCGCCTGTTCTTCAGAGGTATTTTAAACAAATGAGATTTATATAAGAAGGAGGAAACAATGGAGTTTGAGACTCACTGTATGTCATTTCCATGTACTGAACTCTTGTTATTCAACTATGCAGAGGTAAATTCAATTTTAAATTCTAGGGCACCTTTAAACACGGAAAAAGTGTGACTTTCATGATATGTCCCCTTTAAAATATGCTAACAATGTGATGATACGTACTAGTAAACACCCTGAGAACCTTAGCAACTGCATAGCAACACCTTGGCAACCACCCAGAATACCCTAGAAATGCATGATATGTCCCCTTTAAAATATGCTAACAATGTGATGATACATACTAGTAAACACCCTGAGAACCTTAGCAACCGCATAGCAACACCTTGGCAACCACCCAGAATACCCTAGAAACGCATAGCAACACCTTAGCAACCACTCTGAGTATCCTAGCAAACACATACCAAAACCTTAGTAACCACTCCACAGGCTTTTAAAACTACAAAACTAAAACAATTTTTTTCAAAATTTCAAGCCCTAGCAACCACATAGAAGCACCTTAGCAATCACCCAGAATACCCTAGCAACACCTAGCAACCACCCAGAATGCCAACTGCATATCTACACCTTAGCAACCATTCTGAGTATCCTTGCAACCACATAGCAATAAACTAGCATTCACCCGGAGCAACCATCTAGAATTAGGCCTGGGCGATAAAACGGTATTGATATTTATCGACGGTATGCCTTTATCGATAACGATAGAAAAAATGTTCGATATAACTCTCTATATAGTTTCACTTAAATGCATTAAAATGTAAACAGACATGAAGTTCGGTTTCATGAACAACTCTCAAGCTCGCACCGTCCCTGGATCACAAACAGACGCGGTACGAGTGACACGCAAAAAAGCTGCTGTGGAGTTCAGATGCACAATCGCCACGTGAGATCAGAACACACAAACACATGAAAAATGTGCTGTACCTGCCGGCGACGAAGAGATTGTGAATAAAAAAGGACATATCAGCTCGTCAGTGTGCAGTTTCCTTACATCTTACAGTTGTTCTACTTCAAAGTTCGTCTTGAGAGAGCAGTTGTCATTTCGGTATTAACAGCTACACAGTGTTTTCAACCACACAGTATCTTTATTTCTGTTACAAATATTTAAATTATCACAGAAGTACTGCAATAAAAGTTTATAGTTCAGATATAAATAGTAATGTTTATGTTGTCAATTAAAAAAAAAAAACTTACTTATTTACTCATTTATCAATTACATTGTTTCACCACCAAGTGACTGTTAAAGGTGCCCTAGAATCAAAAATTGAATTTACCTCGGCATAGTTGAATAACAAGAGTTCAGTACATGGAAATGACATACAGTGAGTCTCAAACTCCATTGTTTCCTCCTTCTTATGTAAATTTGATTTGTTTAAAAGACCTCTGAAGAACAGGCGAATCTCAACATAACACCGACTGTTACGTAACAGTCAGGATCATTAATATGTACGCCCCCAATATTTGCATATGCCAGCTCATGTTCAAGGCATTAGACAAGGGCAGCCAGTATTAACGTCTGGATCTGTGCACAGCTGAATCATCAGACTAGGTAAGCAAGCAAAGACAATAGCGAAAAATGGCAGATGGAGCAATAATAACTGACATGATCCATGATATCATGATATTTTTAGTGATATTTGTAAATTGTCTTTCTAAATGTTTCATTAGCATGTTGCTAATGTACTGTTAAATGTGGTTAAAGTTACCATCGTTTCTTACTGTATTCACGGAGACAAGAGAGCCGTCGCTATTTTCATTTTTAAACACTTGCAGTCTGTATAATGCATAAACACAACTTCATTCTTTATAAATCTCTCCAACAGTGTAGCATTAGCACGTTAGCCACGGAGCACAGCCTCAAACTCATTCAGAATCAAATGTAAACATCCAAATAAATACTATACTCACATGATCCGACGCATGCATGCAGCTTGCATGACCAACATTTTGTAAAGATCCAGTTGAGGGTTATATTAGCTGTGTGAACTTTGTTTATGCACTGTTTTATAGTCGAGAGCTCGGGGGTGCAGGGAGCGCAAGATTTAAAGGGGAAGCAGCCCTGAATCGGCGCATATTTAATGATGCCCCAAAATAGGCAGTTAAAAAAATTCATTAAAAAAATCTATGGGGTATTTTGAGCTGAAACTTCACAGACACATTCAGGGGACAACTTAGACTTATATTACATCTTGTGAAAGAACGTTCTAGGGCACCTTTAAAAATGTATTTGACATTGAATCTTCATTCAACAGATTCTTTCAAATACACACTGATTCATCCAGTAATGAAACAAGAGTATTTATGAGTTCAAAATACCCCATAGATTTTTTTTTATTCATTTTTTTAACTGCCTATTTTGGGGCATCATTAAATATGCGCCAATTCAGGCTGCGGCCCCTTTAAATTCTCGTGCTCCCCGCCCCCAGAGCTCGCGCTTGCCTTAAACAGCATAAACAAAGTTCACACAGCTAATATAACCCTTAAAATGGATCTTTACAAAGTGTTCATCATGCAGCATGTCTAATCGTGTAAGTATGGTATTTATTTGGATGTTTACATTTGATTCTGAATGAGTTTGATGGTGCTCTGTGGCTAAAGCTAACATTACACACTGTTGGAGAGATTTATAAAGAATGAAGTTGTGTTTATGAATTAAACAGACTGCAAGTGTTTAAAAATGAAAATAGCGACGGCTCTCTTGTCTCCGTGAATACAGTCAGAAACATTGGTAACTTTAACCACATTCAACAGTACATTAGCAACATGCTAACGAAACATTTAGAAAGACAATTTACAAATATCACTAAAAATATCATGTTATCATGGATCATGTCAGTTATTATTGCTCCATCTGCCATTTTTTGCTATTGTTCTTGCTTGCTTACCTAGTCTGATGATTCAGCTGTGCACAGATCCAGACATTAATACTGGCTGCCCTTGTTTAATGCCTTGAACATGAGCTGGCATATGCAAATATTGGGGGCGTACATATTAATGATCCCGACTGTTACGTAACAGTCGGTGTTATGTTGAGATTCACCTGTTCTTCTGAGGTCTTTTAAACAAATGAGATTTATATAAGAAGGAGGAAACAATGGAGTTTGAGACTCACTGTATGTCATTTCCATGTACTAAACTCTTGTTATTCAACTATGCCAAGGTAAATTCTATTTTTAATTCTAGGGCACCTTTAATATTTTGTCAGAACCTCTAGTAAATTACATGTTACTTAATTTAGTTGTCAATCAGAATCATAATCTCAGTTTGAAAAACAAAAAAGTGTTTCTCAGTTTATCCAGAATTGTGCAGCTCTAAGTTTCTTTAACACTTATTTAATCTTCATTTAAAATATTAGAAAGATGTGTTTACATTTTACTTACTTATTGGTTAAATTAAAAAAAAAATTATATTGGTCTTTTTTTTAATTTATTAAAAAATGTTCAATAATTATTGATAACGAACAATATGAAACATTATATTGTGATGAATTTTTTAGCTGTATCACCCAGCCCTATCTAGAATATCCTAGAAACCACATAGCAACACCCTAGCAAAATGCATAGCAATGCCCTAGCAACCACCCAGAATGCCCTAGCAACTGCATATCAACACCTTAGCAACCACTCTGAGTACCCTAGCAACCACATAGCAACACCCTAGCAACCACTCAGAGTACTCTAGAAACAGCATAGCACCTTAGCAACCATCTAGAATATCCTAGAAACCACATAGCAAGACCCTAGCAACTACACAGAGTACCTTAGAAACTGCTTGCCAACACCCTAGCAACCACCCAGAATGCTCTAGCAACCGCATAGCAACACCTTAGCAACGACTCTGAGTTTATTTATTTATCTATTTATCAATCTGGATTTTAAAACTTCAAAGCTAAAACAATTTTTTTCAAACTTTCAAGCCGACTTGAAGTTTGTCTACAAACTTTTTTTTTATCTAGTTAGACTTATTGTTGAATCTAATTAAAGGATCCTTGATGAACTAAAGTATCAAACTCATACTGACCCCAAACATTTGAATGGTGTAAATATAAAAATAGGCCTAACAGAATAATAACCAACATTAATATTCAGGGAAGCCATTTAGAAAATGTTGGATAATGATAATGATCATTTTCACAGGATATCAGACAGATTCATAATTCCTGATGTGTTTTATCTCCATCAGATTCCCATCAGCTCACTCTGGATCCGAACACAGTCAATAAATACCTCCGTCTGTCTGAGGAGAACAGAGTGATTACTGTCACTGAAACAGAGCAGTGGTATCCTGATCATCCAGACAGATTTGATCATTGGGAGCAGGTGTTGTGTAGAGAGAGTGTGTGTGATCGACGCTGTTACTGGGAGATTGAGTGGAGTGGATGTGTGGATATATCAGTGTCATATAAGAGCATCAGGAGGAAGGGACGGGGTTATGAGTGTTGGTTTGGATTTTGTGATCAGTCCTGGAATTTGTACTGCTCTCCCTCCAGTTACTCATTCTATCACAATAGCATAAAGACTAAACTCCCTGTAAAGCCCATCAGCAGTAGAATAGGAGTGTATGTGGATCACAGTGCAGGAACTCTGTCCTTCTACAGCGTCTCTGGAGACACAATGATCCTCATCCACACAGTCCAGACCACATTCACTCAACCACTCTATCCTGGGATTAGGGTTAGTTCTGGATCAGTGAAACTGTGTTGATGATTCAGAATAGACTGTAGAGAGATTCTACCCATAATGCTTTGAGCTCATGATAAATCAGTAACAGTGAGATGTTATAGAGTCTTTTATTTTCTCTTCATTACATCAATACTACAGCTGAACTTCTGTCAGTGAAATAACATGTCAGAATAAATGTAACTTTAGATTACAGCCTGCAAAGTACTGCTTAAGTAAAATTAATTTACAGCGTAACTTCAGTAATTATAGTGGATCTATAGAGTATGTATGTGTAGGTATAAGGGAACAATATGTAAAGTTTGGGGAATAAAAGGGCAATGACCGGGAAAATTATCACATTATTTATACTGTAAGTTTTTTTATTAGAATGAGTATTTTGAGGGGTACATATTCATTACTATGCTAGGAATACACTCTTGTTCAATGTAGTTTCAGGGTAAGTACAATAAAAATACACAATCTGATTTCACTGACTCTGAAACATTTATTTGAAAAACAACTGAATTCAACACAGATTTACGACACTTAGTATATATTTAAAACATTTTTTTAAAAATAAACTTTAAAGCTGCTGCCCGCAACTTTTTTTGTGTTCAAAATTTACAAAAATTATATAATGAGAATGCACAACATGAATCCATTTTCCAAACCGTGTTTTTGTCTTACCCTGAATCATGGTACACTTATAATAAGTGTTTATATTCGGACTATTTCAGACCGGTCTGGTAGGACCCACCGCAGAGTATCACAGTAACTGCGTGACTCGCCATAGACATACACGGAGAAAAGTAGCTCCGGCTACAATGTTCTTCTGCAAGACGCAGTTCTGTTTATTAACCGCTAGAGGGCCAAAAATTGCGGACAGCAGCTTTAAACTATTACAAAAATAATTTAATAAATTGATAAAATGTCAGTTTATAATTTTTTTTTTTAAATGTATAAATCCAGATCATGTGATGATACTGTAAACTCTTGATCAGTGAACGTTTGAGCACAATTATTCAAATCTAATCCAGTTTACTTTAAATAAACCTCCTCCTGAACTGAATTTACAGACCTGATGCTCTGACAACTCTGAGAAAAGATAAAAACAAGGATTGAGTCAATCATCATCAGTTCAATCCAGATAACTCAGAAATATATTAGGAATGAAAGAAGGAAAACTGTGAGCTGAACTCTGAAATCAGTCCAGATGAATCTCATCATTACTGTAAATGTCAGAATTGTTGGAGTTTCTTTGTTCAGTGGTTCATGCTAGTTGTCCTGATCTAGAAAGTATCCTGACATGATAAACCATGTTTTTCTACATGAACTGTGGTAATACCATGCTCTGAATTCATCATGTAGTGTTGTGGTGAATAATGTCAGTGTTTTCTTTCTGTATCTGTCATGTGATCGTCCCGCTGCTGCTCTCAGTGCTGTAATGAACACAAATAATTCAATATATTAATATACTTCACTTTCATCAGAGCAGAGAGAGTCAATGATGACGTGTTTCAGTAGAGGATGTCAAACACTCTCATGAGCTTCTTCTGCATCTAGCAGCACCTTCATAGATGAGACCCATGTGATCTATACCATGACCTTTGACCTTCCTGAAAGATAAGCCAGTCACACTCGATTATGACCTGTCAGTATTTCTACATGTTAAAGAAACCTTCTGTACCTGACAAAACTTGATTTAATGTTTTTGATCTGTTGTATTTGTTCTATTGTTTGAAATTTGCTTCTTTGTTCTTATTTTTAATAACAAAAATAAATCTATTATTGTTATTTGAATTGATATTGACATATTATATGAACTCTGCTTTAATAAGTCATACTCAATTTTTAACTTGTAAACACATTGGTAGCTATTTGAATATTAATGCTGTAATATCTGGTATAGAGCTGTGATGTGTCCACTCCATAACCTGTGAAAATCTATGGTTATAGCGCCACTTAGTGGTAAAAAATGGGTTAGTTCGCCCAAAAATTAAAATTCTGTCATTTATTACTCACCCTCATGCCGTTCCACACCCGTAAAACCTTCGTTCATCTTCAGAACACAAATTAAGATATTTTAGTTGAAATCTGATGGCTCAGCGAGGCCTCCATAGGGAGTAATGACACTTCCTCTCTCAAGATCCATAAAAGTACTAAAAACACATCTAAATCAGTTCATGTGAGTACAGTGGTTCAATATTAATATTATAAAGCGACGAGAATATTTTTGGTGCACCAAAAAAACCAAAATAACGACTTATTTAGTGGTCGATTTCAAAACACTGCTTCAGGAAGCATCGGAGCACAAATGAATCAGTGTATCGAATCATGATTCGGATCGCGTGTCAAACCGCCAACAGCTGAAATCATGTGACTTTGGCGCTCCGAACAGCAGATTCGATACACTGATTCATTTTTGCTCCGATTCTTCCTGAAGCAGTGTTTTGAAATCGTCCATCACTAAATAAGTCGTTATTTTTTATTTTTTTTTTGGCGCACCAAAAATATTCTCGTCGCTTTATAATATTAATATTGAAACACTGTACTCACATGGACCGAATTAAATATGTTTTTAGTACATTAATGGATCTTGAGATAGGAAATGTCATTGCTGGCTATGGAGGCCTCACTGAGCCATCGGATTTCAACTAAAATATCTTAATTTGTGTTCCGAAGATTAATGAAGGTCTTACGGGTGTGGAATGGCATGAGGGTGAGTAATAAATGACAGAATTTTCATTTTTGGGTGAACTAACCCTTTAAGATATTTTTGATGAAATCCAAGGGTATCTGATCCATACATAGGCAGCAACGTCATTCCACCTTTTGACGTCCAGAAAGGTAGTCAAAAACATGGTTAAAATAGTCAACGTGACTGCAGTGGTTCAACCTTAATGTGATAAGGAAGAGGATTGTGGGTCTGTTCAGATCAAAGTTAAGCAGTTATTTGTCTTATCCATCAGAGTTCACACACTATTTTAGCATTCTTCCCAATCACTCTCAGATACTACTTACAAACACTAAAAGGAATGAAACAGTGCAGTTCTTCACTAGATCGATCTAACTGACCTTGTACTGCTGCCTTATTGGTGCTGTAAGCTGCATAACATCCTGCTCCTGTTTTTAAAAATACACTATAACAATGAGATCTGTAGCAAAATGTTGTGATAGCTAGACTTTATTATATTCAATACAGTTGGAGGGCTTCAGCAGTGGTGGGAACTGATTATATTCAGCATCAGACTCATCAAATTCAGGATTTCGTCTGGGAATGACAGCAAGCATGAAGTGATTAGAGGCTCTAATGTATGTCGTGTTCAGGATCAATTTATCTCAAACACTAAATCTTACTGTCTCTTTCTTTGTCTTCAGTAATTCAAATGGGTGTATCGCCATGTGTCAGTGTTTGTCTTTTCATGTAACATCACTGCCTTCTTTATCCTCTCTTGGCTCTTATATGGAGGCCAATGACATCCTTCCTTGGAGCACCAGGTTTCTGACAGAGAAACTGTCTTCTTCATTTGGGAAATTCACCACAGTAAACATTGAGCTGTGAACAAAAAGGTGAAATTGGTTACTCATTTTCACAAAATTTTTCACAAACACAGTTTCAACATCTTATAACATAGACCTTCTTACAGATATTGTAGGAGTTAACAACTCTTCTACAGTTTTCATTTACAGTTTAAAGGGAAAAAGTAAAATAATCATTTTGGTTCCTACAAATGGAGTAATGTCTTACCAGTAAAGTCCTTGTTGCATGGAAGTACAACAAACTTCTGTAGCACATTTGTGGCTTGGGTGAAAAGAAGTTCATCAATCCAGAGTGTAGGAAAATGTCTAGCTGTGATGATGACAGGGGATCGTCTTGACAAAAAGATCTGTCTTGTTCATAAATGTTTTGTAAACAATTAAAGTTTCTCCATGTTCCTCCAGCAGCAGGTTTTGCACTACAACAACATCCTTGTTCTTCAGCTGGACACAGTTATTCCCAGAGCACATCTGCACAGAGAAGTGAGTGAACTGCATTTTGACATACTGTTCTTTCACAGTTAGACCATTTGGGACTGGGCTGTTGTCATGTTGTTTTTGTAGGGTTTTCTCTGAATCTGACTCCGCTGTTCACAAAGTCTCTCTTTCTGACAGTCTCCGTAAGACTTGTTCTAAAGGCTTGTTTGATTTTCTTATCATTCTTTGTAATCAACAGGAAAGCAAGAAATGTTGTCAAGTAAACCAAATGCTTGTGTTTTGTGAATTAAATGAGTTAAGCAATGCATGTTGTAAGTCATGGTTTCTTTCCCATACAGGCTGCAGTGGTCCACAAAAAAACACCTTTAGAATCACTGTCCATTGGTTTGATGACATAATTTCCTCTTGACTACATGCAAGTTGTATATCTCTATGGCAGAAAGGGCCACTGTAGACTCATTTATGTTGAACATTTGTCAGAAATGTTTCTTCACAACCGTCAGAGCTGCGAACTCACACTCCAACAGAAAACTGAGATCTCTAATCAAGTCAGACTGCTGGAAGGCCACTGAACTCCGTACATTTCTCTTGTACACCTGTCAGTTTAAAAGGAAATATTCCAAAGGAGATGTATGAAAACTTCACACTGCTTGCAGTTGCTGTGACCATCTTTCTAAGTCCATCCTTGTTTGCAGACTCCCTCCTGGTTTTCCCACTGTAGTGCGAGTCCTCAGTAAAAAAATGAAAATTGTCATGGTTGGACCTCAGATGGGTTGTTGTTTCTGGGAACCGTCCCCTTGCACCACCTGGTGGTGATTTCGAAAATGAGTGTCATGTCACTGGGTTGTGTTTAACGCCACAGTCTCGTGGCAGCTGTAATAAGCATTTTGGTGTATCAAATACTATAAGTTGTAACTTTCCCAAGATCCTTCTCAAGGCTTCGCAGGTGCAAGAGTTCTGCCTCTTCATGTCCTTGAACTCCAGTAAACCCAACCAAGATGGCTGATGTAGAACCACAGTTCTTTGTGTTCTTGAATACACACACACATACATGCACAAACTTTTCTTTACTGGCAGTCCAGCTTCCCTCCTCCTTCTCATGAGTAGACACATACATAACTAACAATTACTGTACATCTCTGCCCATACAGCGCAAGACATTTCTTAGGAACACAAAAAAATATAAACCTGGAACTGGATAACCGCATAAATAACCACAACTGGAACACACTGCCGGAACACATGGGTTAACATGGGCACGGAAAAAAAATATGCACCGCATATGCACTGCAAACAGAGTATGTGTGAAACAGGCGTGACAGGGCATGCTGGAAGGTCTGCCAAGACAGCAATACAATAAGCCAGTCTAGATAGGACAAGAAGTTGTATGGCATGCTTTGTTAAGAAGGGCCTGATCCTCCTAATGTTGTACAAGGCAAATCTGCTGCAATGTGGTCTGCAAAGTTTAACTGATCATCAATCAGTTGATCTGAGGCTTCTGGCTGTCCTGGAAAGAGTTATAGGTGATGAACCTAGCTGAATGGAGAAGTTGTGATTAAGTGTTAGGCAGTGTTAATTTAGTTGACGAAAACGTTTCGTCATAGTTTTCATCAACATTTGTTTTTCACAGATGAAAATGAGACGATGACTAAATAAAAAACTGTTTTTAATGACTAAAACTATGACGAAAATCTTTTGACATTTTCGTCAACAAATAAAAATTAGACAAAAATGAAAGCTATGGATGATTTGGGAAAAGATCCAATGACAACTAATCTCCTGCACTGTGTGGTAGGGAGGTTAGATGTGCACATTTGAATTTTAACCACTAGCCCATTAGGACTAACTTCACGTGGATCTATATATTTATTCACTAATGTAAAAACTTTAGATTATCAATGTATTGTATTATAGCAGATGTAAGTATGAAATATTAAACATGAATTCTATGTCAATAAATTGTGCATTTATTAGGCTATTGTACATTTAGTACACACACACACACACAGTCCTGTCCCACCCACTTCTTAAAATAAAGTTACGCCACTGACTGTCGACCTTTACTGAACTTAAGGTGATTTTTAATTAATTGGGTTACAACCTACTGGGATAGCTTTAATCAAGGTATTATATTCCTTTGACAGGACTGAAAAGTTAAGAATTAGAATGTTAACAAAATCATCAAAAACATAAAGAATGCAATTAAAGATATTGTTAAACTATCTAAGAATGAAAAGAGACTTATTTCTAATAGTTATATCAGCATTGTTCCAAAGGAGAACTTTGTGCAGGGATTTGTATTTTGCCCTATTTTTCACCCCAGCTTTCCCTATTTTTCCACTTTTTTTTCCCCCTCCCTGCACAAGCAGCCTTGGCCTTGGCCTTTATTCCTCCTAACACTCTTCCCCAAGCTAAATAGAATTAACTTGGATGTAGCAGTGTTGTCTTGACGAGAGAGAACCAGTTGGAGCCAGAGGATCAAGACAAGCCCGAAGCCTGGCACAAACTTAAGGGTCCTTAGAAGACTTGTAGCTCAACATCATCTTTACATCAGCATTTCTCAGAATCCGCTCATGATATTGTGATCAGTGATCAGTGATGTTACACCCTCTGGAGGTTTGTGAGCCAACCAGAAGTTGTTCCTTTGGAGGGAAACTTTACGGTCCTTTATGTTCTAGCAGGGCACTCGCATATGTAATTAGAATGGGTGTTTAAGAAAATAACCTTCAAGATTCTTATAATACTAATAATAATAATGTGTCACAGAGTTAGCAAAATATAATATAAATTTGTAAATTTACAAATAGGAAATAAAAATTGGAGTTCATAGATACCAAACATGTGTTATGGTTTGAGTTGTGTTTTGTTCTGTTTAGTCCATGTTTAGAGTCACATTTTCCCCTTTGTTCTTAGTTTCCCGCCCCATTAGTGTTTGAGTTCAGCTGTGTCCTGTTAATTAGTCTCATTAGTCCTTCTGTTCACTGTGTATTTAAACCCTGTATTTCCTTCTGTTCCTGGTCAGTTCTCCATTGTGTAAAGTTTGTTGTTATGTTCTTGTTACCCGAGTTTCTGTTTAGTTACAATAAAAGTACTGCTGCATTTAGATCCTGCCTCCTTCCTTGCTGCAACAACTGTGACAACATGCTACTAATGTGATTTTAGATAACATGTTTATACATTTTTCAAGTGGTTATATTTAGAATATTAAGGTTCTAAAGGGTTTATTTGTCCTTTTCAACTATAAGAGTCAAACCTTGAAAAATATGTCTTTTAACCAGACACCAGTGGAATGTTGCACAAAGCCGGTTTCAGTTTCTACTCTGGTAAGTTCAAGATTAGTTTGAGCAAACTTTTTTTCATGAAGTTGAATTGGTTTTTAGTGGGTTTCATTGCTATGGTAACTTGCGCTGCACAGCTAACCTGAGCAGGTTATCCAGAGCAGGTTTTATTCTGGGTTAGAGATCAAGTAAAGTGACATGTATCTGATGCAATAAAGAGACAGTCCCCCGGTATCTCTTGCTCCAAATTAAATCAGTTTATAGTGAAAACATTTTAGAGACAAAATTGCTCACCTTTTGTTGTTAATTTTTTATTATAATTATATTAAATTATAATTATGTATAATTCATATGACATATTCATAAAATTATTATATTGACAATATTAAACTTTGCTTTAAATATAATGCATGCATTAATATAAAGCTTTAAAGCAGCTTAAGCTTACATGTACTGTTTTAAGCTCATTGTGAAACTATATAAATTATTAGGCCTATTTGTTTGATTCACATGCATTGATATAGTCAGATATTTTCATTCAGCTTCCTTCTTAAACTTTCACTGCAGCAGCAGTGTGTCTTCCTGCTTTGTACATGTGTTTAATTTCATGATATTTTTCATAACGATCCCTTAATCTTCAGAAGAGACGTGAATTTGCTGTCTCTTGTGCGAGAAGTGAATCAAATGGACGTTCTTCCATGTTCTGTGTAGGAACAAATCAGCTCAAATGAAATGATTAATTTATAGGGAATTATAAAGAGTCATTTAGTTTACAACCGAGCAACTGAATCATCCAGCGTTCATTTGCTGGGGCCGTAATAAGCTCTTGTAGCGGATATGAATATCCACTATCATGAAAACACTAATTTATAGCACAGTAACAAGATCGACAGTTTAAGACATTAAATTTACAAGCACAAACACAAGACATTTACTTTTAAAATCTACAAGAGACTTTATTGATTATATTATGAAATGATGAGCAGGATTTCTAGCAAAATATGCACTTCAAAAGACCTGACCTGAACAAACCATGAATCATTAATTTAAATGCACCAGTTCAGCTTTAGAATCTGGAGGTACTTGCTTGTCGACTTTAAATGGGGATCTCCTCGTCGGCATCCTTGGCTTGGAGAGAAGGGTTTTTCAGAGTCAATGATTTGTTTCAGGATCTTTTCAGGTCCGGATTGTGGTTAGGTAAAAAACAATCACATTTGAGCATGCTGGCAAATGAAATGAAGTCTCTTGTCATGGCTGGAGTTTAAAGTTGAGGCGGCAAAAGTTAACTTAGAACCTTTTTAGAACGCGAGACTCTCAACGGAAAAGAAAAGGAAAGTGAGTAAAAGTTGGATGGCTTGAATGAGCTGATTGCCTGTCCTTTGTCTAAAGCCAAATTCTTTTTTGTTCCAGGATTACTTACTATGGTCTTCATCTTAATTATAGTCTTGTCTTTGTTCAAGTCTTCTGTTGTCTTAGTGATGTGACTATTTAAACCTGGGTGTTTGTCCCACCTCTGTGAGGAGTTCTGACCAATCAGATATCGTCTTGTTTCAAAGGTGGCTTTTTCTCCACCCCAATCATAAACTGATTGTTTTTAAAAGGCGTCATTTTGTGGTAAAATAAACAGAATTTGAAAGATGACACTTGTTTCTTATTGAAAGTAAGAAAACATAGAGCTTATTGCGATTATTAGTGGTTAATGCTGGTTAAAAGTGGATAGGCTAAAAAGCATTACCCGGCATGTGCCCCCTTCTGGATTGGAGTGTGGATCGCCTGTATTCGTCGTCTAACTGCATGAACCGAACCGTGACGTCCGTACCGTGACGGTTTGGGATGAATACATGTACCGTTACACCCCTATTTTTGGGTGAGGGATATTATGGATTATTTGTTAAATACAACAATGATTGTGTCTGATCTTTCTCAGAATTACTTTTGTCTTGTTGTGTCTGGTTTTTAGTTCCTGTGGTTTAGTTTGCCAAGTTTAGTTCCTGTGTTTCCATTGCTGTCTTGTTAATTTCTATTGCAACCCTTGTTTGTATGACAACTTATCAACATCACCTGTACTTCATTTAGTTCCTGGTTATCTAGTGTATTTAAATCCTCAGCCATCTTATGTTCATTGTTTTGTGTTAAAGTTTCCTGTTGGTGTTTATTAAATATAAGTGTTCATCGTCTTTCTGCATCAAGCCTCTTATATTGGATTATATAGTCAAGCCAGCATGTGACAGTCACTGATTTATCGTGCAGCTCAAAGCATTATGGGTAGAATTTCTCGTCAATCTATTCTGATTCATCAACACAGTTTCACTGATCCATATAAAACAGCAAACCCAGGATAGAGCGGTTGAGTGAATGTGGTCTGGACTGTGTGGATGAGGCTCATTGTGTCTCCAGAGACGCTGTAGAAGGACAGAGTTCCTGCACTGTGATCCACATACACTCCTACTCTACTGCTGATGGACTTTACAGGCAGTTTAGTCTCTATGTTATTGTGACTGAATGAGTAACTGGAGGAATAGCAGATCAAACTCCAGGACTGATCATTAGATCCAAACACACACTCTTTACCTCGTCCCTTCCTGGTGATGCTCTTATATGACACTGATATGAACACACGTCTCCCACTCCACTCAATCTCCCAGTAACAGCGTCCACACACA
The DNA here is from genome assembly GCF_024489055.1 of Chanodichthys erythropterus. NCBI lineage: Eukaryota > Metazoa > Chordata > Actinopteri > Cypriniformes > Xenocyprididae > Chanodichthys > Chanodichthys erythropterus. The sequence goes on along the minus strand of NC_090228.1, from coordinate 34,648,192 downwards.
CTCTCTCTACACAACACCTGATACTCATCAAATCTGTCTGGATGATCAGAATACGGCTGATCTGTGTCTGTAAATGTAATCAATCTGTTCCTCTCAGACAGACGAATGTATTTATTGACTGTGTATGGATCCAGAGTGAACTGATGGCAATCTGATGGAGATAAAAACACATTATTACAAGTTAATTTAGGATCGTTCACAAGTTTGTATTACAGAAGCAAATCAAAATTTAGAATTATTCTTCTTCTCATCTAATCTGTAATCAAGAATTGTGAATCTGTCTGACCTTTAATATAGCTGAATTCTTCATGTTCAATATATCAGTGGTGTCTCAGTACAGTTTAAGGGCCCTATCTTGCACCCAGCGCAATTGACTTTGTACACCGACGCATGTGTCATTCCTATTTTGCACCCGCGCAAAGCGCGCTTTTCCCTCCACAGAAGCACGTCGCTAAACTAGTGAATGAACTTGCGCTCCCTGGGCGGTTCAGCGCAAAAAAGGAGGCGTGTTCCGGCGCAAACAATCCCTGGTGCTATTTTGCTGTTCCATTAAACAATTGCGCCACTGACCAGAAAAAACCTAGTCTAAAGTCAGTGGCGCGTTGCGCGTTGTTCATTATGCTATTTTAAGGGCGCATGCTTGACCATAATGTATAGCGTGCACAACGCGCATACACTTTGCTCATGTAATCTACACAGATGCAACAGTTATTTTTGCAAATCATAAATTGTTACACTAAAAAAATATTAACACATGAGATGACGGAAATCATTGTGGTGTGCCACGAAGATGTGAAAAAACCTGTTTAACCGACGCTATTTTGGGTGGGTTTCTCCCATCCCCATACAACACAACTTCTCTGTCTTTCACTGCTCTTACAAGAACATCAGTCTCCTCGGCTGTGAACCGCTCCTGGCGTGCGCCTGGTAAATACGCCATAATAATAGCAATCCATAATGGAACTTGCGCACCTGCTTTTAAAGGGAATGTTGGATGACGCTCTGATTGGTTTATTTCACGTTACGCCCAAACCACACCAATGAATAATGAAGCTACTTCAGACCAACCCATTTTAGATTTGCGCCGGGCGCAAGAGCCATTTATCCCGCCGGGAAAATAGCAACAGCGCCGAGACCCGCCCACAAAGTTACTTGCGCTTCGCGCTTTGACACTTGCGTTTCAGATCGTTAAAATAGGGCCCTGAGTGTGTGTTTGTGTGTAAGAGAGATAAAAGTATGTGTGTTTATACGTACATTTGTGTAGTCCTGCTGTAATCCAGATCTCTCTTCCATGATCCACACTACAAAACACAAAGAGTGTCAAAGTTAATCAGTAAACACACACACATATAAGACTGCTGTGTGTGTAAGAGGCAGGGTCTGTGTGAATAGACTTATACATAAATTGATCACATAGAAATCAATACTCAGTGTTTTCAGAAAGAAAGAAACTATTTTATCCTAATGCATTTCTGTTTATAGTGTAAATGTACCAAATTTGATCACTTAGAGATCAAAAATTAATGTTTTGAGAAATTAAAATCACTGAAATAAGGCACTGAAATAAGGCCTCAAAACACATAATGAACATTTTTTCAAAAGACTTTTAGGAATTTAATATTTGATTCTAGAGTTTTTGCTTCAAATTGATGTTAAAATCATTCTGCCTACTCGGACACTTTAAAACAATGTATTGATTTTTTACCCTGGCCATATGTGAAGAGGCGTGAATCTTCCTAAATAATGCTGTGATTCACACCTGAGGAGATTAAGACCCTGCCCCTAATGAGCCATTCAGTCAGGAAGAAAGTATGGAATGACAAAAGAAATATATATTTTTTTTGTTTGTAGTTTAGAATAAAGTTAAATGTATAACTGAGAGTCAAAGACACATTTTGAGTACACAGTTATACCTGGAAATAAAATCTGTTCAAAGATATGTGAACATCACATACCTGGCATTTGATGTTTGGTCACGGTAGAAAACAAATTGTTGGGGTTTTTGAAAAACAAAGAAAAATATCATGATGCGTGATCTACCATCTCTCTAGGAAAGAACTCCATTCTGATACTCCTCAGAAAATGAACTTAGAGAATATTTATCACACAAACAAATCAAATCAAAAGCAATAGTCTCTGTTCATGTAATCTGTTTGAAAAGAGAGAGATGTCAGTCATTCGTGAGTCACCTCATTATCCACTAATGCGACCATGCCGACAGAGAGCACGTACTATTTGAAAGCAAATTCAGAGGCGATCCATGTAAACAGTCAACGATGCGCGGTGTCATCAACTCAGAAAAAAAAAAAGTATCAAGTTTTAGTGAGGAATAATGCTGGAATAATTTGCCTCAGAGGAAGAGTGCGACTGGTAAGTTCTGTATTCTTAAATCCTTTATTCTAATCATTATATAGAATAGTGTCTGTGAATATTAAATTGCAAAGAGACCATTTAAATATGAATCTTGCATGTTCTGTGAGTCTCTGTGTGAATGAATGCCGCAGATGCGTGGTTTCATTTACTACACATAACTTATATAAGTAAACATGCCATATCAGTTTTTCCCATATGTTGCTATACTGAGATGAGTGAAATCGACTAAAATATGTAATAAATACTGAGATAAAAAATGTTAGCAACGTATTAAATTGCAAATTAACATTTATATGCTCTGTAATATAACAAATACGATACAAAATGCCATAGACTTAATATGAATGTTTAGACAATATTTCTTTGGACTGTTTTGGACAGATTATGATGTGTTTACTGTAAAATAGCCACTATGTGAAGTGTCACATCAATTAAGTTTTTGTTCACAATGAATGATGAAAATTCAGCTTTGCATCACAGAAATAAATTATATTTCAAAGTAGGGATGGGCGATATGGCCTACAATCCATATTGCGATATACATTGCAGCCTCTTGCGATAACGCTAATCGCCCTGCTAATTTCAAGTAGAGATGCACCGATTGCAATTTTCTTGGCCGATTCCAATTTCTTGGTTAGTGTGATCGGCCGATACCGATTTTGGCCGATTCCGATTTTCTTTCTAAGAACTATGATTGACAACATACAAACAAAAGTCTACTTTTCTTTAACACAAAGTTTTATTTTCATTAAAAAAATTATAATAAAAAAAACAAGTAAAAAGTCAGTAATAAAATATAAGAAGCTCAAATAAATGCAGTAATAAAGAGAGCTATGAAACCAAGTTTTTTAGGTTAAAATTTCAGGTAAGAAAATACAACAGAAATTAAAGTAATTAAATGTAAAATAACACATTCAGTATTATTTTACATTGGTTACCTTAATTTCTGTAGTCTTTATTGTAAATTATTTATACAGATCAATTCTTACCATTAAAGTTATAAAACGTATTCAGTCAAGAGCAGAAAGTGATTTTCTTTGTCTTTTGTTCTTTGATTAACATGACAGACAGCAACAGAAATATTGGACTGCTGTCCCTTTAAAGGTCATTGCCCACTGAGTCCGAAATTCGCATGCGAAACTTTCGCAAGTTAAAAAATAAATTCGACCTCACGTTATGTCAATCGCGTTTGCAAACTGCCTCCGAAACTTTCGTCCGTCAAAAAAATATTCGGATCAGGTTCGATTTTCTACGTTTTTCGCATCTGTGGCACGCATTTTGAGTGACGTTTTGACAATTCAGAGCCACCGTACGCGAACGCAAAAATCCAGAATGCCATCTGACAAGTTGATCCACGTCTTCTACAGCACAAAACAGCAGCACTGAATGACAAACAACGTGAGGAATACAAAGAGACCGAATATAAATACAGATTGTGCCAGTAGTAAAGCATCAAACAGAGCCACTGACATCCTGAAGTAAACTTTGAAACGCTCGGCTAATCCCGCAGCTCCTTGATGAGGTGAATTCTCCTTTCTTTCTATGCAATCTCGGGATTGAATGGACCCGATATTTCCTCTTTCTTTTTCTCTTTTTAAGAAGAGAGGAGACAACTAATCGTGCTCACTGCTTGAAGACTTCATTTTGTATTGTTTTGCGATTTTTTTCGCAACGCATTCATTAATACGCATCGGACTCATTGTGCAAGGTCTTTGTGTGTGACGAATTTTTAGGATTGCGAATACGAAAAAACGCATGCGAAAATTTCGGACTCAGTGTGCAAAGGCCTGTTCAACGGACCCAATACTGTTACACACAACATGGGTTCACTTTCTCAGCTATTTAACGATTCAAAACTGACTGTGTTTATCTGAATACTCGCCAAGATTGCCTGTGCCGCTGGTTTTGACATAGGCTACTTTTGTATGTATTTGACAGTTTAAACGCAGTAAGCTGCTCATTTGGACTTGTGACTATGTTAGACTTCTGTCTCTGTTTGAGACTGAGCGTGGCTTGCTCGCTCCTCTAATATAGATCAGTTGTGCGCATGCTTTTGGTGTAAGCGCGAACTTCGGGAATGACTAAAATTATGCGCAATACAAGCACTGTATAACCGGAGCGAATGAGAGAGAGGAGGCGCCCGCGCGCAGGTGTATGTCACTTCGCGAGTAGATTGCGTCATCAACATGCATTATCGCGGTAGTGCAATAGAATTAAAATCTCTATCGTAGGCCAATTTTGTATCGTTTATATCGCATATCTTTTATATCGCCCATTACTATTTCAAAGTATATTAAAATAAAAAAAACATTATTTTAAATAGTAAAAATATTTCGGAATATTACTGTTTTTAATAAAAGCAGGCTTGATGAGCATGAAACTTATTTCAAAAACATTAAAAATAGTAATGGTCGGTAATGTGTACAATTTAAAATATTATATGCCTATATAAAATTCACATGATATTCAATAATACATGCATGCATGAGATAAAAAATGATCACGTTTTCTGTTAAGAGTGGACATTATATTAACATCAATTGTTGTTATAATCTTGTTATCAGCATGCTCACAAATGTATTATTTTTTTATTTTTTTTGCTTTTATTTCACAGATTTGAGAATCATAGTGACCAGGCATTGGCCCCGGATTGGACAAATTCTTCATAAATATGACAGTGAGATCACCAGATGCAGGACTTTTTTTTTTCTCTCCAGTGCATATAAACACCAAACACCTTGGAAATACCAGGTATGTGATTTTCACATATATCTTTGAACAGGATTTACTCAAAATGTGCCTTTGACTCTCATTTATATTGTTATTTCACTCTTACATATCTGACTGAAAGGCGCATTATGCTGCTTATTGTCTCCTCAAGTATGAATCACAACATTATTCAGGATTATTCCAAAATTTAAATCAATATATTGTTTATGTGAATGCATGGACAGGATGATTTTCATATCCTTTTAAAGCAAAAACTACAACATCCATTAGTCAAAAGTCTTGTCAACACATAAACTGCTTTTCCACGGTTAGGTCGAACGGTTCTACTTGAGCCTGGTGCAACACAGCACGATCACAAACCGTTCTCAGCCTGGAATTCTCGGCTTGGTTGTCAAGCCAATGCTGAATCATGCTGGTAGAATCCGTGAAGTGACATTGCCACTCAGGATTGGTCATTTGTCTACCAGTTTCTCTGTAGCTGGCTAAGCGATCTATTTGAGCGACATAAATTAATAATGAAATTAAAAGAAATATCTGATCATCCTCCATAACGTGGTTATTATTTAAATGTCATATCATCAGTAAACCATTGTGTTACCAAGGCAACGACTGACGCTTTTGTATTGCATTCCAAAGAGCGGCCGTTATCAGCCCCACAGTGGAAAATAAAACCGTAACCATACAAGCAGGCCCGGAATGGCCCGGAATGGAATGGTTACAGTGAGAACCGTTCGACCCGTTCAATAACCATGCATAAATGTTATTCGGTCACAAATACAAACATGTACATACATGTTGCTCACATATTATGGTTGCCAAGTTTGTGATGAATACAGTATAATGACACTTTTCCCATTAATATGTTTATAAGCAACTGAAAATGTATGTATTTAATACTTCTATGAATCTCACTTGTGGACTTTCTGCATGACTTTCTGTGCTCTGGCTTTCAGTATGAATGAAACAGAAAAATGACATGAGAGTGTTTAGAGTCACATCACCTCATTTTGAGGGTAAACAGAAAAATAATATGGAAGTACTTTGTAATGTAACAAACTACTTATTAACTCTTACTTGAGTCATATTATTTTTTATATTATTATAAGTAGCAATACTTTTACTTTAATAACATTCTCAAAAAGACTCTTTCCACCACAACAAATATACCTCTTTTGGATGAAGCTGATTGGATCCTGTTTTTTGACAGATAACCCTTAAGGAAAGCTAGATATCAGACCTCACCTAATACAGTCCCTTTTTCAGACATACTACACAAGTTGCGATACTATTTTACTGATGAAGTCGCAGGACAGCACTGACAACAAGTTTCTGTGCAAGACTGAAAATCATGGAAATGGTTTGTGATTTATATCCAATTTGTTATATTTATTTGTTTGATCAGTGTCTTTTTTTTTTTTTTTGCTGTTGTAGGTTGTCAGGACCTTTGAAATAACTAAAATAATTTTATGAAGTGATATGGAACTGTAATGCAGTCAAGACCTGCCTGGAACTATTTAAGCTGTGCGTTTACTGGAAATATTTGCAGAGCAAAGCATTCTACAGCCCCATAGTATAACTAGAGGTAAACCTCTAAATAAATTCTCAATAAGAACTTTTGTAAATGTATAAGTGTAACTGGTTTGTAATATGAGAAGATTGTAATGCTGGTTTTGGAGTTGTTTAAACAAAACTCTTTGCTCAACATACTTGAGTTTATCCAGTCTGTAGTCTGGATGATTGAGTTTATCAGTGAGCAGCTTGACTCCTGAATTTCCTGGGTGATTGTAGCTCAGATCCAGCTCTTTCAGGCGTGAGGGGTTTGAACTCAGAGCTGAAGACACATAACCACAGCCTTCCTCTGTCACCATACAGCCAGACAATCTACAAAGACATACAGGAACAGTCCATTCGACATTAGTTTGGCAATCAGACTTTACTATCACTCACTGACCTGTCCAATTTGTATTCACAGCTGTAATTCTCTGTAGATTCAGTCACAAAAGTAGAAAAAGTGTCAGTGAATGTGTACCAGAATAAAATTATTTATTTATTTATTTTTCTAAATGTACAGTAGTTAAGACATCAGACATATTTATACTTGTGTGTATTATAGAAATTGTTATTTGAAGATGTATACCTATTTCAGCCTTTCATTAGGCATTTTTTACTATTTAAAAAAACCCTACAGGCAGTGATTTCAAGTGATTACTTTTTTCAATTTTCATTGTTTTGAATTGAAAATATATAATTTACATTTAGACATGAAACATTAACATAGTCATACAAATAATGCTGGGTATACACTAGGGGTGCAACAGTTAAGATTACTCACAGTTCGGTTTGTATCACGGTTTTGGTATGGTTCGGTATGTGCTATGTTCAGGGAAAAAATTACTACTGTCAAATAAAAATAAAAGAAAATAAGAAAAAATAATCAAACAGCACAAATAAATACAGTAAAGCAAAGATACAAATAAATATAGCTTTTCAGGTTATGTAGTTTTTAGGTACAGGAATTGCATAAAGTTGCTAATAAAATGTAAAACAACATTGCATGTAATCTTATAAATTAAATAAAGATCAATTATTGTTAATTATTAAGTTGCTATTCCATCATGAGCAATGAGTGATTTCCTTGTCTTTTGTTGTTTGATTAATATTAAAAACACATCCAGACAGCAGGAATGCAAGGGCTGCTGTCCCTTTAAGACATAATAAATGGATCAGTACACTAAAAACTAAACACGTGTTCTTTCTCGAGCATATAAGTTCACTTAAGACATAACCAACAATGCTTGCTAGGATACTCGCCAAGACGGGCATGTTGACATAATTTTGTGTGAGTTTGTCCGTTGAAGCGCAAGACTTGAAAGAGACCTCAACATTTGCACGCTATACACACACGCGTAACTTCTCTTTCGCGCCTTGCACTCGAATGTTTAAATTTGCCAGGCTTAAATGAGTTTAGTTTAAATGTAGATAGCAATGTGTGCTGTTCAGGTCTCACCTGCGCTCGCACATTATCAACACCCAGTTGATGACCCGTAAATGACTGGTCTTATGAGCATACAGCACTCGCATTGAACAAAGTTTAGGGGAAGCCAGAAAGCACATCCATCGACAGAAACTTACATTAGCCTAATTCTGTTTTATCAGTGTTCTACAAACCATATTATAGATGCGTATGCGTCGTAAGCATAGACTGTAAAAAAAGACAGATATGAGATGAACCGCGGTGCAAGTGCGTGCCGAACCGAGTGTGCAGAACAGTATGGTTCGATTTTTTTACTGAGAACCATTTCACCCCTAGTATACACAGTGCGATTAACCGTTTTTTTAACCGAATTGTGACTCGTGCGACTTTTAATGATTTTCAGCTTTGCTGGGCATCATTTGTCGTGCAGTGTACAGGGGGAAATGAGAGGCGGTAAACCTCTCCCAACCGTCAATCGGATGGTTCGATGAATTTCTGGTATGTCAGAAATATTTGTCGCTCCTCGTGAGAGTATCACACAGTTGAAGCAGAACTATGAACCAGTTGCCCTAAACCACCAGGTCTGGGCCATGGGAGATCAGCAAAAGAAAAAGAAAACAGTCGCCGCAACACCGTTCAAGTGCGTGAATAGCGGTTGGCGCTAGCTGCCTTTATAAAGTGCCACTGGATGCCAATTCAAATGGCCAAATCAACCATTGAGATGTCACTGTCTGAACAAGCCCGACACAGAAGTTCATCGCTATTGAAAAGCACCTCTTCAATGGACGTCATCACAAGCTGCTATTCTGAACATGCTGCTCAGGGCCGTGTTTAGGTTATTGGGGGCCCTAAGCAAATCTCTGGGAGGGGGCCCCAGCAAGGGGGGTGGGGTTGAGGGGTCTGTAGTCTACTTTTTTGTGTACTGTGATTTTTTCCCTCCCAGCCTCATTCTAACCCGTCCCAAAGCAACACCCCATAAGCACCACCACAAGAATGCATATAGTAAGCATCTGATCTAGGCTACATGTATTGAGAGCATTCTGAAACAATGCTTATGTGTGTGTTATCAACATTGCAATTTATTATAAACAACACAAAACTTTAACAGCCAGTGACATTTACAACAGGAAAGACTGGACTGATTTCACACAGTTTAGTGTCAATCACCATCTAACTCAGCCCATTAAGATCTACACTTAGCCTTAGATGTTATATGAATATGGTCCCTGGAGCATAGGTTTTATCAGCTGGCAATTTTCAATGCACATTTAAGAGTGCAATTTGCAACTATTATTTACAATGGAAAGATGAGGATTATCAGTATGTCACACTCTGTGTCAAAAAACTTTCTTTTTGCACCATTTCCTGCCAGTCTCTCATCACAGTTATGCATTTCAATTCACAAGCTTGCAATTTGAGTCAATATCAGTTGTTTTGGATATACTGTATAGGTAGGCTACAGTACATGTAAAATTTTCTCAAGAAAAAAATTCTATCAACTAAAGCTGTATAATATACATAGGTTGGTACTACTTTAATATTTGTTTACAAACTTACATTATTTTTTATAATAATAAAGTTATAATAGATCTACTAACTTTAAAAATATTTCAACTTCATTTAGGTTTTTTTAATATATAAACATTTAAATGGTGGCCGTCAACTTGGGGGATTTATTCAAACATGCATTATATAGGCTATTGAGGAACATTAAAAATTATAATTAATATGTAATATGGTGCATATATTTAGCTAAATGCTCCTCTAGAGTTACTTTTTCTTGCTGACTAAGGAGTTTATGGTCATGTTTGTTCTGAGGTAAATGTGACATTACGTTTCTTTATTTACTAGCTTTTTTACAAACCCGATTCCAAAAAAGTTGGGACACTGTACAAATTGTGAATAAAAAAGGAATGCAATAATTTACAAATCTCATAAACTTATATTTTATTCACAATAGAATATTGTTAACATATCAAATGTTGAAAGAGAGACATTTTGAAATGTCATGCCAAATATTGGCTCATTTTGGATTTCATGAGAGCTACACATTCCAAAAAAGTTGGGACAGGTAGCAATAAGAGGCCGGAAAAGTTAAATGTACATATAAGGAACAGCTGGATGACTAATTTGCAAATTATTAGGTCAATTGGCAACATGATTGGGTATAAAAAGAGCCTCTCAGAGTGGCATTGTCTCTCAGAAGTCAAGATGGGCAGAGGATCACCAATTTTCCCAATGCTGTGGCGAAAAATAGTGGAGCAATATCAGAAAGGAGTTTCTCAGAGAAAAACTGCAAAGAGTTTGAAATTATCATCATCTACAGTGCATAATATCATCCAAAGATTCAGAGAATCTGGAACAATCTCTATGCGTAAGGGTCAAGGCCGGAAAACCATACTGGATGCCTGTGATCTTCGGGCCCTTAGACGGCACTGCATCACATACAGGAATGCTACTGTAATGGAAATCACAACATGGGCTCAGGAATACTTCCAGAAAACATTGTCGGTGAACACAATCCACCGTGCCATTCACCGTTGCCGGCTAAAACTCTATAGGTCAAAAAAGAAGCCGTATCTAAACATGATCCAGAAGCGCAGGCGTTTTCTCTGGGCCAAGGCTTATTTAAAATGGACTGTGGCAAAGTGGAAAACTGTTCTGTGGTCAGACGAATCAAAATTTGAATATCTTTTCGGAAAACTGGGACGCCATGTCATCCGGACTAAAGAGGACAAGGACAACCCAAGTTGTTATCAGCATTCAGTTCAGAAGCCTGCATCTCTGATGGTATGGGGTTGCATGAGTGCGTGTGGCATGGGCAGCTTACACATCTGAAATGGCCAGCCTGCAGTCTAGATCTTTCACCCATAGAAAACATTTGGCGCATCATAAAGAGGAAGATGCGACAAAGAAGACCTAAGACAGTTGAGCAACTAGAAGCCTGTATTAGACAAGAATGGGACAAAATTCCTATTCCTAAACTTGAGCAACTTGTCTCATCAGTCCCCAGACGTTTGCAGACTGTTATAAAAAGAAGAGGGGATGCCACACAGTGGTAAACATGGCCTTGTCCCAACTTTTTTGAGATGTGTTGATGCCATGAAATTTAAAATCAACTTATTTTTCCCTTAAAATGATACATTTTCTCAGTTTAAACATTTAATATGTCATCTATGTTGTATTCTGAATAAAATATTGAAATTTAAATCTTCCACATCATTGCATTCTGTTTTTATTCACAATTTGTACAGTGTCCCAACTTTTTTGTATTACGTCTTTCCGTGGTTGAACACTGAGGGGGTAAACATGCTACTGACACTGCCCCACTGCCGTTTTGCGGCGAGAAGACGTACAAGAAGCTGAGCTTGTGACACACTGTCTAAAGAGCTCATTGCAGCCACTGATTATATATTGATCATCCAAAGCATCACTGAAATATTAACATTTTTTGTTTATTTAAATTAAAATGGATAAACCATGTTACACGTCTTCCAAGCCACTTGCATGTCCATAAGGGCGGCACTTTTATTAATTTACTTTTATTAATTTACCATAGGCACAATTTCTCTCAGAGACAACGAGAGATAAATACTTCAACATATGCTGATAACGGTATGTAACTGTCTTAATTTATTTCTTAATATTTCTCTTGTGGCCCCTATACATAGTGAATGCGTAGTCGACATAAATGTTTTTAAATCAATGAGAAGTAAGCTAATCTATCTAATCTTTAATTATCCTTGTGGTGATGTGCTGAAATTGTGGGGCAAATAATAATTTAATACATAAATTGGAAATGCTGAATCCTCTTGATATCAATAACTGATAGACGATATCTCTGGATACACAATATCACAGTCTATTGGCGCAACCCAGGATGGGAGTTTATCGCACATATTTCACATGTAACCACCAAACTTTTTTTCTTATGAGTGTGAAAGAGACTAAAAATACTCTGATTTTGGTCATACAGATAAGTGTTATACACATTCAAAACTGTTAAATGTCTACTTTTATTTGTGTACACTCAAAATAAAAATGAATTGTTTTGCCTTTTGCAAAATAAAGAAAACTAACACGATGCTCTTTCTGCTGTCTCTCTCTTAGTGAAGTCCAGTCTGAAACACATCTGAAACACATCCCTCACATACATGCTGTTCACATATTATTGTAGCAGAATTACTGCTGAATACAGTGTAATCAGGCTTTAGCCATGAAAATGTTATACGTAACAGAAATGTCAAGGCATGTCAAAACACCTCTAGGGCCCAGAAAACAGCGTTAAGGTTAAAACACAAAATGGTTTTAAATTCCAATATTTAAGAGGCAGATTGGAGACATTTTGAGGCATAAAAAATAATAACTTTCATTTATAATGCCATGGTTTATCCGGTAGATGCCTGTATTGCTTTTAATAAATATATATGAATCTACTAGGTTTTTTTAAAATGTGAAGTTTAAAAAAAGTAATAACTCACATCCAAATATTTTAAATTATATTCTTGTAAGCACATAAGTGAATATTAATGATTACAATGAAATACTGAATTTAACTCAAAAGTTTGAACTAGTGTTAAAAAGGAAAACTGCATTCAACAAAGATTTTTTTCCTTATATGTACAGTATATGCATATGAATTCATATTGAATCAAGATAAAGATCGATATTTGTGTCAATACACAGTATATTACCAACCGTTGTGTAGTATGGTTATTAATAATTAATATACACATGACAAGTTCTGACAAATCAGAATGTGATATTTGTCCTTGATTGTCAGTTATTTTTCATTGCCATGGTAAAATAGTTCCAATACCTTGCAGCATTTATGTCATGTTTTCACTTGTAACTTCATAAAACATGCTTTATGGAACTGGCACATCATTATTTACAACATATTCTCATGTTTAAAAAGAGTCCAAAATCAACATAATCCATTGCGTTGATCAGAAGATATTCCTCATTGAGTTACGGCACTTAAAACTCCACAGGCGCTAAGTAAAATTTGATGTACCTTTCACGTGGCATTTTCACTTGTAACTTAATGAAACACAAAGGCCCTGATATACTTCAAGTAAAATCAAAGAACAAATTGATGTGACATCATTTTGCACAAAATCAGGCCAAAATCAAGTTCTTTTGGAGTTTGTTTTGGGAGTTTGAAAAAGCTTGCCAAAGCAAACTATCTGGAAATATTCGCTCTGTGCTGGTAAACACCTTTTCTTTCTTTTTTTTTACTATAATTGGTCCATGGTAGGTAGGTGTGTGCAGAGACTCTGCCTTTTTTCATGTGAAAATCTTGTAAATTTAATATAGATTTATCTTTGTTAAAGCTGTATTTTGTTGTTTTTATTAACAAAACAGACAACGGCGGGTATTTATAGCTTGCTGTCACTTTAAAGATCCCATGTATGCACAGATCCAATATAATACTGATTTCTTTCTCAACTTGCTCACTTAAGACATAACCGAATGTGTTTATGAGAATACTTGCTGAGATGGGTATTTTGACTGACATAATTTGTATACATGTATCCATCCAAGTGCATGGGGATACGAAAGATAAATTGAATGAATGGTTTTAAAGTTTGGAATATGTAAACTAGCAAGACAAAACAAATGCAAATGATAACCTTTCACTCTATTGTGGTTAAATTTGCAATTGATCTGTGAATCACATGCGTGCCGAACCATGGGGCCTGGTCCATACAGATCACGGATCAACCCCTACTGTCCAGTGAGTGGAACTTAAATGCCTCTCATTGGCTATTGTGTTCAAGAAATCAATAGACATGTGTGTGATTGACTACATTGCTAAACACTGGAAAATCATGTGGGAAATAGAAACCTTTGACACTCTCCAAAGCACAAACACAAATATGCACTTGTACGTTTGCTAAATATGTTTTGCCAAATTTAATGGGGTCCTTTTTTTTCTGGGGCGCTAAGCGGTCGTTTACCTTACTTATTGGTTAAGTCCACCTCTTATTACAGCATATTTGATTATTTTAAGACCATTCACCTCATTATCTCCAGCTGACAGTTTGGACTCTTCAGTCCATCAGAAAGAAGCTTCACTCCAGAATCCTGGAGGTTATTGCTACTCAGGTCCATCTCTCTCAGGAAGGAGTTTGAGGATTGTAAAACTGAAGACAAATGTTCACAGGACTGTGCAGTGAGATTACAGCTGTGTAGCCTGTGTAGAGAACAAAACAAATAGCAGCAATAATGCTAATAATAATATTAAGAATTTTAATTATAATATTAAATCGTTTAACATATGATCATGCCCTTCTGTTTTTAAACTCAATGATATTATCACACATGTCAGTCTGTAATTAATCTGATTGAATGCCTTTACAACAGAGCCTTGAAAATTTTAGATAGAAAGCTAATAAGATACCATCACAGTCAGATCTCAAGTAAATACAATATTGATAAGCTTTGCTCAATTATCCTTTCTAAACTATGTAAGGCTTGATTTTCCTGCTAAACAAAAACTGAGATCAAGCGTCCTGCAATAAAGTAATAAAACTTTAATCTGGAAAGAAGATCTCAAAGAAGTAGCAATGGACAACGCCTCGCCCTAACCCCAAAAGGACAGCGCCTCCCCCCACCACACACACACACACACACACACACACACACAAACTCTCCTTCCCCCTGCCTCAAGTCACTGAAAGTTATTCAAAACATATAATGTAACTTGTTTATCTATTGTTTTTCCCTTTTCATGTTTGATATCATTTAATTTGTCTCAGTGCGATTGGTAAAACGGTCTCAATTTCACAGCAGTCACTAGAATTATGAAGAAGATGGAAAATTAAGGAAAATTCTGTCCTCTTTTTGGGTGGTGTCTCTTCTTCTCTCCCCCCAAAACAGGTGCTGGTATAGTAAATATTTACAACCCTTTTGTTCTGGTTCTGGTATAAAAGGTAAAGAGCAAAGCAGTCATGTGGGATCATCTGTAGGAGAGACCCCCACAGAGAGGGGTGAATGTCTGAGGACATTCACCCATCCCTGTGTATATATGCATTTCTTTGAGTAATCGATGTTATGCATTTACCATTTCTGAATTGGCTTTAATTGTCTAATTGTAATGTAATTGGCATCATATATTTTTACTTGACAAATAAAATGTTATATTTGGTTGATTCTGTATTATTCTTAATCCATTATTTCTAGTAGATTAAAGCGAAGGTATTACCTCAAATCTGTGTTCAGGATTTATCATACGAAAGGTTTAATAGATGGAGCATAGGGCACGTCAATTAAGTCCATTTCGATTTCTGACAATCACTGCCTTAAATAAGTTGCAGTTTTCGTAAATATATCAAAACTATGCTTTTTGTTACGAGTAAGCAGAGCGCGACCGACTTAAAGGTAGATATTTACCCTGCATCCAATGTTTAAGGTCAGACTGACGAGTTTGTGTCCGGGAAGAGTGCTCAAATCGGCCGAAGTAACTCTTCTAAAGCGATACCGGGACTGCAGTGAACGAAATAATTGAAGATATAAGGTAATCAGAATAATCGAATATCTAAATTAATACATAACAAATGATTAATTTCTAATTGGAAACACAACCTAAGTGTAAGAATCATTTGAAATTGGAGTCAGATTAAGCGAGTGAAATTAAGTGAACTTAATAGAGATGCTGAAAAGGCATACACGCGTTAACCTTCCCCGTCCTGTGGGAAACCGTCATTGGGCCCATTAGGCAGGCCTTACAACTATGTAAAGTTTTTATTCTGAAGTTTAAATGATCTTGCCCCTCAGCACCCCCCCCCCCCTCTTTTTTCCCTTGTTTTTTTTTTTGAGAGAGATTGCAGGGGTCCAGCAGATCCACCAGAGGGGTTTGTGGCGGAAATTGTACAATTTTACTTTTGCTCAGACTGCCCTCTCAGTGTACAATTTTGGAATTCATTACCTGATTATTTCAGATCTGCTTCAAGTGTATTAACTACGTCTTGGTTAATTCAACAACAAACTTGTACTCATGTTTTATTGTTGTTGTAACTGTAATTTATAAAAGCCCTTCTACTATGATCTGTTTAACCCCTACTGTCCCCCCAACCCCAAATAATTTTTTTCTCAGACTTATGCACTTATGCAAAAATACTTATATTAATTACTTTAAAACCATTCACCTCATAATCTCCAGCTGACAGTTTGGACTCCTCAGTCCATCAGAAAGAAGCTTCACTCCCGAATCCTGCAGGTCATTGCTACTCAGGTCCATCTCTTTCAAGAAGGAGTTTGAGGATTGTAAAACTGAAGACAAACATTTACAGGACTGAGGAGTGAGATTACAGCTGTGTAGCCTGTGTAGAGAACAAAACAAACAGCAACAGTAATGCTTATAATAATAATAAATTGTTTAACATATGATCATGCCCTTCTGTTTTTAAACTCGATATCACACGTCAGTCTTTAATTAATCTGATTGAATGCCTACAACAGAGCCTTGAAAATTTTAGAAATTTTAGAAGATACCATCATTAAAATGATAATTTTCAACTTAAGTAAATAAAAGATTTTTAAGCTTTGCTCACTTTGTCTTTTTTATGTAAAGCTTGTATTTAAATGTTTAAATGGTCTTGCCTCTCAACCCTTATGATTTTTTTCTTTTTTGAGAGAGAGAGAGAGAGAGAGAGAGAGAGAGAGAGTGCAGGGGTGCAGCAGATCTACATTCTGGTTGAAATTGTAAATGTTTATTTTGTTAAACATCTTTTGCTCAGACTGTCCTCTCAAAATCAGATTATTAAAATCTGTTGCAAATTAACTTTGGCAAATTAACTATGATACATACATTGGATGGCTGTTGTCCCAGTTTTATGTTTATTGTATCTGTCCTTATACAAATAAATCATTAAATAAATAAATTATTAAGTAACATTTATAATCTGGAGCTTGGAAAAACCTTTGACTGTAGTGATGGAAACAAAGCTAAAACAATTTTCTCTTCATAAAACATCTAAACAGTATTTATATCAGCACACACATTTTATGTATTTTTCTTAACAGTCTAGGCCAACAAGTCACCCACGTAAAATGAAGGTCAAATTACAAATGACTATCGATGTATGTAAATGAATGTAAAGGATATTCTTACAGTGCTCTTCTGGTGTTTTTGATCACTGGCAGCAGTCTCATCAGTGCTTTATCAGATCTTCTGTATTTCTGCAGTTCAAACATCTCTTGAGTCTCTTCTGATATGAGGAGCACAAACACCAGACCAGACCACTGAGCAGAGGACAGCTTCTGTGCTGAAATATTTCCTGAGCTTAGATTCTTCTGGATTTCCTCCACAAACTTATCTTTTAGTTCATTCAGACAGTGGAATAGATTAATGGTCCTCTCTATTGATTTCTCATTCTCTATTATCTTTTTGATATAGTCAGAAGTGTTTTTCATGTCCTCTGTTTTCAGTTTCAGTCCTGGCAGTACTTCTTTCAGGTCACTCTGATTGGACTCCAGTGAAAGACCCAGGAGGAACCGGAGGAAAAGGTCCAGGTGTCCGTTCTCACTTTGTAAAGCCTTGTTGATTGCAGCCTTATGAAGTTTAAACAGTGGCTTTTTGGACAGTTTCCATTTCAGTTTTTCTATCCAAGATTGAAGAAATAAGTTAGCTTTCTCATCTTTGCCCATCATAAACACATAGAGAGCAGCAAGGAATTCCTGGACACTGAGATGTACAAAGCTGAAAACACTTCTTGCTGAAACAGCCTTTTCCTCCTGAAAGATCTGAGTGCATAACCCAGAGAACACAGACCCTTCACTGACATCTAGTCCACATTCCTCAAGATCTTCTTTGTAGAAAATCAGGTTTCCTTTCTCCAGCTGTTGAAAGGCCAGTTTCCCAAGCTTTAGAATAATCTGATCAAAAGACCTTGCATTGGCTTTAGGTTCAGGAACATTGTATTTTTCTTTCAACTGTTGCTGCTGAGTAAGTAAGAAGTTTGTGTACATCCCTGTGAGAGGTGTTTTGTCATCGCTCTCTCGAGCTACTAGAGGCTTAAGAACAGTGAGAGAGATCCAGCAGAAGACAGGGATATGGCACATGATATACAGACTCCTGGATTTCTTAATGTGACTGATGATATTTTCAGAAACTTCAGGACTGTTTTTTTTGAAGTATTGCTCTTTCTGCTCATCATTAAATCCTCTCACCTCTGTCACCTGATCAATGTAGTCACGGGGTATCAGACTGGCTGCTGCTGGTCTGGATGTGATCCAGATGAGAGCAGAGGGAAGCAGGTGTCTCTTGATCAGGCTTGTAACTATCTTACTCACTGTTGTTTCTGTGTGAACATCTGTAATTCTGTCAGGCTCTTTAAATCTCAAAGGGAAGCGACATTCATCCAGCCCATCAAAGATGAACAAGACTTTACCATCACCTTCAGGAAGAGAAGGCAGTTCTTCAGTACCATTAAAGACGTATTCATGAAGCAGTCCCATGAGACTGAAGTTTTTTGTGATCAAATTTAGCTCACGGAACGGCAGAGGTAAAATGAAAGCTATATCCTGATTCTCTTTCCCTTCAGCCCAGTCAAGGATGTATTTATTGACGGAGACTGATTTTCCCACCCCTGCAATCCCCATTGTCAGCACCTTTCTGTTTTGTTGACCCTTATGGACTTTGAAAATGTTATTGCACTGTATCGGTGTGTCTTTGGCATCAAATTGTTTGAGATTTAATTCAAACTGTCTCACCTCGTGTTCATTCACTCTTCCTCCTGTCTCATTTTCCACCACATATAAATCAGTGTAGATATCATGCAGGTACTTCTGATGACCCATCTCTGAATTACCAACCAATATCTTCTTGTAGTCCTGTTTTAATTTGTCCTTCAGTCTGAGGCTAATCTTATGAAGAGCAGCCTTACTGTGCTCTGCAGCTGAGCCTTTGAGAAACAGGAAAGAAATCAGCAAAGAGTAAGTGATCAATTTTATTAAAATTATAATACATTCTTTACATATATTCTAACATGGTATTTGATTTCTTTTACAAAAAAAATCAACTGTACTGTATATGTGTGGAAACTTGAACACTGCTTCTACTACATTCAAATTAATCACTCATTTACTCAACAGTGTTTACATGCAAAATCTTAATCACAGATTATGCTTAAGTTGACAACATGTATGGTTATGGAAATACCTTGACTCATGTAAAGTCACAATGAATACCTTGTATATCAATCATTTTACTAATTGTATTTCAAGCTAATGATATATACTTCTAAATATAGTTAGCTTGAAATAAGGTTGTTACAATTTATAATTTTAAGATACCATTGAAATTTCATACTTCTTAACACCAATTTTGATATCCCAGCAAAAAACTAGTAATAGCCTAACTAACATAAGTAAAAATGTTCTTGACTCTCAGACAGAGTGAGAGTATTGAATTGAGTTCTCTTTCATGGTTTATTGTACTTGAATAGTTTAAAAATCTCTTGCAAAAGATAAACTTTCATGAGGGCACAGCACTACAACTTCACACGTGTAACCGCTATAGAGATAATCTAAAATCTCTGCCAGTTGATAGTATATCGCTCATCCCTAAACACTTGGTTTCAATTTGAAAATTTCAGAATAACTTTTTTCTAATTCCTAATTCCAGAGTGTTCACTGAATTGTCACTATTTGTCTCAGATCGTGTTTAAGACATGCTGACCAGTCATTAAAAGTTATTGTTTCCTTCTGCTTAAATGAACCTTTGCACATGCCTTGACGATACCAAATCAATTTGGTGACAGCGCCATCTATTGTTCAACATTAATAAACAATTGTATCACACTATACAAAGTTTTGATTAAAGCTTTTAGACCAATGTAAACTGGGTGTCACTGGGGACATAACCTACACATATGTAAAAAATTACAGCACATATTAAACCTGCAGCACATACATTTATTTAATTGATTCGCAGCCTTCGTAAATTCACAATAGCATATGCTTTATTATGATTTTTTAACATAATATCGTGCAGCCTTAGAAAATGGTCTAATAATGTGTTTCATGGATTTTCGTCTGTGGTATTTTACCGGTCACTCGACGCGCAAGTTGAAATTGAGGATTTTTTAAAATCGAGTATTCAAATTTAATCAAGGAATCGTTAAAGTCCTAGAAAAAATACAATACAGTGCTCTATGGGAATTAAAAGGGAAGGACTTAAGGTCAATGGTTTGCTGTTTTTAAGTCAAATTAATGATTTGAATGTCCCTCCAAAACTCTCTTTCCTACTGTCACCCTAACACAGAAGAAAACCTGTTGAAGTGCTCCAGAAATTGCTCTATTAACCTCATTTCTAAACTCTCTTCTCAAGGGGGATTTTTTGCAGCATCTTTGGAAATAAATGAATTTTTTTTTATTCACAAATAAACTTTGTCTATCATAGTTTTACTGTAATTCGAGAAAATATCAATGTTACCTTATGGCAACACTGTACCACTATGGAAAAATAGGTATGTTGCCATATGCCATATTGATGAATGCAAAAGTGCAGAGGATAGAGCAAAACAAAACACTGTCACAAATTATAAATCTAAAATGAAAATTTTTACAGAGAAATGTCAGGAGGTCATATTTGTTGCCTAGTCTCTCTTTTTCTTTTTCTTTTTTTTTTTTGAGCATGTGAGCTAATTATTTTAGTTTATAAAGTTTTAAATATGGATATTTTTCTTATACAAAGGCATCACTTAGCTTCAGAAGGCCTTTATTAACCCCCTGGAGCAAAGTGGAGTACATTTATGATGGATGGATGCACTTTTTTTTGGCTTTAAAATCTTATCCCTCATTCACTGACATACAGCTAGGAAGAGCCAGGACATTTTTAATATAAGAAAGTCATATACACCTAGGATTGCTTGAGGGTGAGTAAATGGGGTAATTTACATTTTTGGGTGAATTATCCTTTCAAACATTAAAATGGGTGTGTCATCTGAATATATAAAATTGTAGTTTTATAAATGCTTACTTGAGCATTCATTTGTAAAAAGTGTAAAATAATTGGTAAACTGACACAGCCTTGTGGGACACCTGTATTAATGTTCTTTTGTTGTGAAAGACCATTATTTAATAAAAAGATAATAATAAGATGCTAATAATATCTCTTTCGAATGAGCTCCAACAGTGGCAGATGTCTTTATATTGCTTTTAGCCTGATGTGTGTGTGTGAGAGAGGATCACACACTAGAAAAAACATAAATCACACAAACACATCAGCAGAGCAAAGATTCAGTCAAACCATTACATTAGTCAATCACATTACAGTCACAGTTAATTAAACGTTACTTTGCTTGTGATTGTTTTCTAGCTGCTCAACCAGATTATTCTGGTTCATCTTCCTCAGGATCTTCACCGTTATCTTCACAGCTTCTTCTGGTCCAAAACTTGCTACCATCTTATCCACTGTGTCTAAGACATCTGCATTTTCCATTTCAGACTTGAAAATACACTCATGTTTATTTTCTAATAAGTGCCACTGAAACTCCTTCAGATCATCTTTCACCAGATTCTTCAGCAAGTTCTTGAGCAGATCTTTTACAGACGCCATCACTCTTCACAACTTCATAGCTGCAGGACAAAAAGAAAAAGATCTCAAGTAGTTTCACTCTTAAATGGGCCATGAATTGAGAAATCAACTTTTCATTGAGCTTTTGACATATAAGAGGTCATCATTCTATAAGAATATCCTGTAAGTTTCAGAACTGAAAACTTCCTTGTTAGTCCAATGAAAGCTTTATTGACACCAGACCCAGCGAATGACTGATCCTGGAAAGTGCCTTTCATATATATAGGTGAAAAGCTGCCTCCACAGAAGAAATCAATGCCTACTTCATCATTGAAACATTAGCCCCCATGGTATCTATTCCAAAACATACTAGCAATGAGTACCTTAGCAACCACCCTGAGAGTACTCTCAACCGCACAGCAACACCCTAGAATCAATCTAACTACCTACCTACCGTCTGATAGACTGTATTGCCTTCAAAAACTCAAAACTTAAAGATTTTAAAACATCAATCTTTCTGGGCAGGCTTTTTCAAGCCAACGGATGGAACTCCACGTCAGAAATACACTGTAAAAAATGTTGTTGAAATGAACTGTGAAATTCTGTAAAATCATGATATCCAAATGATATCTATGATATCCAATGAAATTGATAAATTTACAGATTAATGCATTTTAAACAGAAAAACTGTAGTACAGAAAGCAATACAATGCAGTTAAGATTACAACATGACAGTAGCCAAGTTTCCATCCAGTTTTTGTGATGTTTTCTTATCGACAAAGCAAAATATGTGAAAAAAAATATTTGTGAAATTTGCTGTCTCAAGGCTGTTTCCATCCAGTTGGGCTTTTACTGATAAAATGGTGTGCGTGATGACGTCATCCCTAAAAAAAATGCACTGTCGCATAAGTTTTGCTATATCACTAAAAAAATTTGCCCTTGAGTCGTTTCCATTCCATGTTATTCCGACTTTATTTTGTAGTAAGTAACGAAAATGCTTTGGGAAAATATATCGGAGTAAAAGTATACATTTTATTTAGGAAATATAGTGGAGTAAAAGTTGACAGAAATATAAAAACTCAAGTCAGATTCTCCCAAAAAATACTTTAACGAAGTATTATTACTTTGTTACATTACTCCACTGATAAATACAGCGAATAACTCAATGACTCTAGCATTAAGACAGTGACTTACCGCCATCTATTGATGGTTTTAGTATTTAAAATAATCACTTTTCACATTTTTATCATTGGACATTTCTCTATTTAACTTTTTCATTATTATTTAAAACATTATTAATGTTGTAAAGGTAATTATAAAGATTAAAAAATGCACCTGAAAGTTAATTTAGGGGGCAAATATTATCCTTTAATGAAAAAAGGTTAAATGGAATTATCAATTTTTCTTTTATGCAAAAAATCATTAGGTTAATAAGTAAAGATTATGTTCCATGAAGATATTTTGTGAATTTTCTACCATAAATATATTTTTGTAAGTAATATGCGTTGCTAAGGACTCACGTTTGCATGTATCGCTTAAAGAGCCAATAGTAACTGAAACAATGTAGGTAGAACAATAATTCTTTTTGCATATGATATATGATACTTTACATGTTTAGATCATGCCTCCAACATGTTTTCACTCTCTAACGAGTCTGCACAAATTGAGTTTACAACAAAAACAGTGCACAGGCGCTAGCTGTTAACAAATATGTAGATATGTAGTGGCATTTTTTGCTCATCATAGTTTTGCACTTGCACAGATCATAGATCAGGGCACATCACCATTTACAGCAGATTCTTACGATTAAAATGAGCTCAAAAACAACATAATCCATTGTGTCAATCACAAGATATTACGGAATGATGTAACATATTGGCAAAAAATATGTCTCTCGTCTTTCCAGGATGCAATGTGTTATCCAATGTTCCCGGAACTGTCCATGCTCATTTTCCAAAATGGAATAACACAAAATATGTATCATTTTCAAGCTTAGAAACTCTGCTTTTTAATGCATCTAACCATTTTGAACTCACCAGAGGTGCCCTCTTTCTTATTTGCAATTTATATTGAGCCTCTGGCCCAGGCAATACGAGCAAACAATACAAATGGAGGCATTACTGTTAATAAAGTAGAACACAAGATGACATTTTATGCTGACGATGTGTTAGTTTATCTTTCTAATCCAGACATATCACTTCTTAAGCTATTTGATTTTCTTGAAGAGTATGGACGGTTCTCGGGGTATAAATTAAACATAAAAAAAAAACTCAAATGTTGTTATTAGCAGCATCCAATAGCCATATAGAGGCTAGACACTCATTCACACTTGGTCATCTTATGACCAAGATCATAATTTTAACTTGATTTGGATTTTATTAAAGCATATGAAAACGTGATTAGACCAATGCAATACGGTCAACAGAAAGTTGGCTCCCGCTACTCGCCCCTTCCAACACTAACAAAGAATCTGACCAAGGAAATAAAGAAAATGGAAGTGATCACTTGTGCCCACGTGACCATGAATATAAAGATATAATAAAGAATTAACAGTTGTCATTTGGTTTCAATCCAATAAAAGAAAGATTAAATATTAATTGGAATCAAAAATCAATTAAGTATTATGGGTGTATAGATAACACAAGATTTAACAAAGTTATAGAAAAAGAACTATAATATAATCAATGGAAAAATAAAAGAAGATCTTAAGCGTTGGCGTTCTCCAAAATACCTGGATGTTAGTTCAAGAACTGAAAGTATAAATATGAATTTGGAGTGAGAGATGCAGGGGGAGTGGCTTTATTGCTTCAGATACATGTCACTTTACTCACAGCTGATTGGTCGAGTTGTGGTTTGCAATTTCTAACCAAGAATAAAACCTGCTCCGGCGCAGGTTAGCCATATAGTGTAAGTTACCATAGCAATGAAATGTATAACAATGCAATTCATGATTAATTGAAGAATTTCTCATCACTGGCATTAGCACAGTTACAGCTTAATGAGAACAGCATAGATTTATTTTATGAAGCCAACCACAGCCTAAACACAAGGTCTACACTTCAGCATAATGGTAACCTCAAAAGTCAGCATAAACTCTTTTAAATGTCAAATATAACTAAACATCAAACTTTAACAGGTATTTCCCTTTACTAAAAACACATAAAACAGCCCTTAATTTCAACATTTACTCTTCTGATCTATCCCTATGCAAAGCATGCTGGGAACTAGAAATCCACTGCCCAGGTTCAAACAATGCAACATAAATTATTCATGTTGTCCCAACACAAACAGTTATGTTAACTTAATGTTTTACAAATTTCATTTCATTTGACATAATACAATTGAGTGCAAATGACAATTAAGTAAAAAACTTAAGATATGTGTACTAAACTCAACAAACAGCTAGTATCATTTTTTTGTTGATTTTCTTCAATGATGCATCATATTATGAGAGTTAGGCAGCAAAGTTACGTTATTGGAGTTACGGGAAACTTGATACGTGCTTCTGACCACTGGTTCAAAATAAATGATTTTGCAAAGGTTTCAAAGCTTCACAAAGCAGTACTTCAAAAGCACATATCACTAGTGCCAGGGCTGCTAAATCTGAGGCATTTAGCGTGAGGCTTACGCCATTCATACTGTTCTCCCACCACACAACCATTTTCTCTCGCAGTGAAAAATCATGAAGCAAAGAGGAGACTGAAACCAACAGACAAGACAGAGCAGGATACTTTTGATATCAAACAAATTCTCAGCTTTCAAATTGTCAATTTTCTTACAAAATTCAAACAATACTGTTTCGATGCTCTTAAATGTGACATGACAGATCAAGTGGCACGTGAACCAAACATCAGAAAATATGTTGAAAGATACAGTACAACGTACCAAAATGTATCATGTCTCTTGTAATCAATCAATCAGTGTTTCAACCAAAGAAAGAGGTCAATAATAGCTTGTAATCAATATATGTCATGTAATGTTACATTTACCTCAGGAAAGCCATTTAAAGACCATCATGTTAGTTAGCTAGAAAAACAAACTAGGTGTAATGGTTTTTATACTGAGCTAATGATATTTTCTATCCCCTACTCTTAACCACATCTCAGCCAGTTGGGATTCCCTCATAATGTAACAAATTCTGACTACACCTACATTATGAGGCCGTTTTTCTTTTGTCCCTATAAGTATGTTAAACCAGGACACATACACAGTTTTTATAGACACAGATGACTACAAAAAGCATGCTTCAAAAAAAAGTAACTTTACACAAAGTAACAACACAGAACAAAGACCTAAAGAGACCTGAGTGATATAGGAGAGAGATGCAATCAATAAATGGGGCTGCCTGTTTTAAATCTTACAAAAACTTACCTGCTCTCTGTAATTTCTCTTGAGTTCTGAAGGACACAGTTTGAGAGCAGTTCTTTCCTGGTTAAGACCACACCTCTAAATTCAGCCCCATTTCTTCTTATTGACTAGCAGTGAATTGTATGTTTGTGTCCTATGGAATGCCAAACCTGCCAAAATTAAAAAATAAATATATAAATAAATACAAGGACAATATATATATATATATATATATATATATATATATATATATATATATATTTATATATATATATTTTTTTCCCTTATGTATATTTTTTTCCACTTTTTTTTTTTATATTTTTATTTAAATATTTATTCATTTTAACTTTTATTTATTTCCACATGTATTTATTTCATATTTGTTTGTTTCCACTATTTTTACATTTATGTATTTCTACATTTCTTTGTCTGTAGGGTAATGAGGAGGGAGTGGTTTAGCTCAGACATAGCAATCGAGCTCAGTGTAGGCGAGTGCGACGCATTGAGGCCACAGTGACTCCTTGTGGTGTGTCCGAAATAAAAGAAGTGTAGCCTACTGACCACTCCTTTTTCTCCGCTCTCTGAAGCCTTTATTCAATTACACAGTGTAACTGCACTGTGGTTGGTTTGTGGAGTTTGTGGAGTTAAAGTAAACGAACCAATGACGACGCGGCAGAGCCGTGCAAGCCGATGGTTGAGTGAGCCCGGCAGGGTATCTGGCAATATAAGCGGCTGTCTCACCAGCAAAATCAATTTATTTCGACTGAAGCAACAGCATGAGGTTTCTTGCGAGTAGCATGGCTAAGTACGCAGTACTCGTTCCGTAGCTAAGGGAGCAGAGGTTACGTTAGTAACTGAGTACGCTCCCTTTCGATACTACACTCGTACTGCGTCATTTGTCATATTTATATATAAGACAAGATGCATATGGGGACAGTTCAGTCACACTGTGCTATGCAGGGGGACGACCGAGCATCCAGGCAGAGCACTTGAAAAAGGGCTCGCAACAGATACCCATAGGACAGGATAGCCCAGACAATGGGGATTGAAACACTGTAGTCATCCTCCCAAGCCCATAAGCCAAGGCACCAGCAGGGCCTAGGGTGCATACAGGGGGCACAGGATCTAGTTACACCCAGACATGGGGGTCGTAATGGAAAACCATAAGCTGGACACAGCAATGAGGCTTATGCAGAAAGGACCTGTGTCTGAAGCGCAGGAATGTCTAGATTATAAAACCTGACAAATGTGGATGGCGAGGTCCAGCCAGTCGCCGCACAGATGTCGGCGATAGAAACACCACAGTACCATGCCCACGAGGAGGCCATGCCTCTCGTGGAATGTGCTCTCACACCTAAATGGCATTGAAGGACCTAAAGAGGAGTAAGCGAGTGCTATAGCGTCGACTATCCATCTGGAAAGCCTGGGCTTCATGACCAGAAGACCTTTCGTGTGGCCACCGAAGCAGACAAACAGCTGTTCTGCCTGACAAAAACAGGAGGAACGGTCAATGTAAGTCCTCAGGGCCCTGACAGGACAGAGTAGGTTCAACTCCTGTTCATCCTGGGAAGGAGGAAGAGCGGAGAAAATGACCATCTGCACCCTAAAAGGGGTGGATAGGACCTTCGGGACATATCTGTGTTTTGGTTTCAAGATGACTTTAGAGTCGTTAGGCCTGAATTCAAGAAAAGAGAGGCTCACTGTAAATCTCCCACAAGCTTAACCGATTCTAAGCTAGCAGTAGGGCGGTTTTCAGCGACAGAGGTTGTAAGTCGGCAGCCTGGATTGGTTCAAAGGGAGGGCCTTTAAATGTGCTAAAGAGGATGTTTTGTTTTATACATTTTTGCAATATTACTTGAAACTGTCTTTACTAACTGATAAAAGACTATTTATTAGGTGCACTGAAAGTAATAATATTAATATACATCATCTGTGCACGAGGTAGGGCCTTAAAAACATCAGCCAATTGATTGGCCCTCTGGCTTGTCAATCACTGCCGTGACGTTCCTTGTGAGAGACGTGCGCGGCTGCGCGCTCCAGTAACATTCCACACTCCACAGGCGCCACATGCAATGTTTTTGTCAGGAGACAGGAGTAACAACTGCAGATTATGAGTTACCTGCGGTGAGTCCGACATAATGAATCCACTAAGTGTGTGCGCGGCTTTAAGGCTTAACGATTGTAAGGCCGATTATGAATGTAAATTGATACTTATGACTGATCGCGCTCAAACGCGTCCAGTCAGAGCCAGTTGCTTTCAGTCTGCGATTACAGTTGGTGTTCAAATTCCATGTGAAAGTATATAAATCTGCTTCAGGAGCAGGAAACAATCGCTGTATGTTGAGCTCAGTCAGAATGTTTTAGCTAGTCGTTAAATGTGTGCCCGGCTTAATAACACAGCGAATGCCGGTGTTAAACACTCTCGTGCACAAGTTTTGGGAGGCGTTCCCTCTAAATGAGCTGTGAAGGAGGGGGGTTGTTCTTACCCATGCGCTCATTTCAAAAACTCAGTCGACAAAAAGAACCTCTTTAGCACCTTTAAGGCCTCTAGGAACCACAGATAGGTTCCAGGTAGGAACAAGTGGGATTCAACATCCTGGATCCCTTCAGAAAGCGAGCAACAAGGTTGTTTCTCCCTATTGACTACCCCGCTATAGGAGCATGAGAGGCTGCTATAGCTGCGACATAGACATTAAGGGTAGAGGGAGTACGGCTTCTATCCATTAAGTCTAGAAGGAAGGATGATTTCTGGGATATGTCACAAGTCAGTGGGTCCTCGCCCTGGGCTGTGCACCAGGCGGCAAAGACGGACCATTTAAGAGTAGAGACATCTTATTGATGGATCTCTAGCTTGTGAGATAGTGTTTAAGACATTCTCTGGAAGGCTTGCAGGCTCCCATTGAGAAACCATACATGAAGATCCCACAGGCAGTGGAGCGACCATTCCTCCGAGGGAAGGTTGCCTGAATGGACGGACCGTGTATTGATATGCCACCACTTCAAAGGCAAATCTCAAGAATCGCTTGTGATCATCTGGATGTGAAAATAAGCATCTTTCAGATCCAGGGTAAAGAACCAGTCTTCCAACATTTTTTTTCAGGAAGATCTACTTCAAAGTGATCATTCTGAATTAGCACTTTATCAGGGCCCTGTTCAGATGTCTGAGATTGAGGATGGGTCTGAGACTGCCATCCTTTTTGGAAATGAAGAAGTACCTGCTGTAGAAACCTGACTCGATCAGTGCTGGGGGAACCACCTCTATGGCTCCTTTCGCCAGCATGGTGTTTACCTCGGAACACAGGACATACACGTCCCTGCTTTCCACAAAGGTTTGGACCACGCCGTTGAATAACGGGGCCCGCTGAGCGAATTGGGGTACATAACTTTTTTTATTGCGATATTGTTAACTGAAGGTGAAAGAGAGGCCCAATTGTCTAGCATTAAATACTATTTCTTTGACTGCAACCTGAGAGAATTACCATACTAGCAATTCAACCTTAGTCCGTTTGCTTAATAAAAGTTGCACCAGGTCAGCAAGAATGAGGAGAGTGTGGTACTTGCATTTGGGAGGCTCCTGTGAGTGCGTGTTCCCTTGTGGTGTAGTTGCAGGAGGGGATCTCTTCGGCGCCGATTTGCCGGTTGCTGTTGTATTCTGAGGGACACACTCAACGGCGAATGGATGTTGGCTTTACTGAAGGACAGCCTCGTGGATGGGTTGCCGGCTTACGCTTTGCTGCGCAAGTTTCTCTCTTTTTCTCGATGAATTCCTGGAAGCAAAGAACTTTGAGAGGATTTTCTTTGGCAAAGTTCAACGAAGGCTTGTACAGAAGGGTTGATGAGTTGTGAGTGAGCTCTTGAAGAGGTATAACTTGCTGGCAGGACAATGGTCCGAGAAAGAGAAAGCAAAAAGCACAGCTAAACTGCATCACCATGGGTTTTAACCATGTATGTCAGCTCCACCCTTTCAAGTGTTTCCACCAGTCAGATGTGGTTTTGGGCGAGTCCTACGCCCAATTCTCCTGTTCATGCATATAATTAGCATAATGTCCACATGGTCATGTATGCCCAAACTTTTTGGTCAGCACTTTAAGAGATCCACTTTCATAGTTTAAATGTGGTGCATCCTACAGAAATCTACTTTGCATCAAAATACTGGAAATCATTCATCCATCACACAGATACCAATATCATATATATATATATATATATATATATATATATATATATATATATATATATATATATATACACACACACACGTCACCTACTGGTGAATAATTCATATAATTGGCAGCACTTCTGAGATTGCTTCTGTTTAAAACAAAAAAAGAGTGAATTCATTGTCTGCTGGGGAAACTCAGGAATGTCTTTGAAATGCAAGGGGGGAGGGGGGGGGTGTCCTGGAGAGGGTCTCGGTTGGGGGCCTGAGGTAATTCGCACCTTGGGATGTCTCCTCAAGTCTGAGTTTTCTTGATAAGATTGTAAACAAAAGGAGAGTCTCTTTGATCTTTGGGAATGTGGTGTCGTGTTCATGGATAATCCTACAGAGACCAAAAATTCACTTCACATTTATATTTCCTACTTTTACATGCACAACATGTGACGACGGTTTTACATGCACAACGGCTGTAGCCTTTAGCCTACCCCCAAAAACTGATGTCCAGGGGCAACCTTATTAATGTATGAATGCCACGTTAATTCCAATCAATAAATTCAGTTAGATGATAAGGCTGTAGGACAGTTACCTGTAAAATCCAATCAGAGCTTCATCAGAGCCGTCAATACAGAAGAGACATGAATGCATGTACACAGCAAGTAGCCGAAAAGTGCATAAAAATGTTATGAGATAAATGTTTTACATTTTGAAGAGAAATATGACATGATGGAATCAATGAAATGATACATTTAATATGAAACTAAAACGGTCAGTAGGTGGTGGCAAGTCACTGTCTTAACGAGTGAGTTCAATCCATTCCTTCAAAATACGCTGATTCGAACACAACACCACGTTTTGCAGCGGTTCAGCTGTATATTTGTTTCTGTGATAATTCCTATGTAGACCTAATGTGTTTATTAAAAAAAATAAAAAAATACATGACCAAATGTTCAAAAAGGGGGCAGACATTGTTTGGGGGAACAACATAATTGTTAATAGGCTATTTCTCATGGCCATGAGTTTAATGCATATAAACCTGCATGACCATAGCAACTATGGCTATTCAGAAATGGAAATTACACAGCATACAAACTTTTAGTCAAAAATGCAAACATTTGGAGAAAAACTGTATCCACACATCTGTCAATAATTGCGTGATAATTCCTACATTACAGTGGCAGTAAATGTCTGCTTTCTGCCTCTTGATATATTTAGGCCTAGGCCTTTTGTTCTACGGACAAAAATGCATCTAAAAATAGTGGAGGAAACAGAGTGAGCTGTTGCAGGAAAGGCAACAGTTAGGAAGAATTTTTTGCTTCATTTGTCCTTGATCTCATACCCCACAGGTGTCAAACATATGGCCCACAAAGGTGTCCAATCCGATATCTATTCTGAACTTGAAAGCAAACTGCTTTGCAATCATTTCCCAAGCTGTCAATTGTCTGGAAATATTACAAGGTCTGTAAACAGGACATTGACACATGCTGAATACTGATGTAAAGAGAAGAAAACAGATGTGCCAGCAGAGCAAATACTGTACCAGGCTAAGCTCAATTTTTGTGAAATATAAGAAAAAAAATAAATAAATATTAAATTAGGTTTTATATGAATGTAACTTAGAAGGGAACTGTTTTCATAAAAGTTTTGATTTTTCTTCGATAGCTCATAATGCAATGGTGCCTGTATACCAAATGCCTACACATATTTTTTGTTTAAGGCCAGTTTGGCCTGTTATAGAACAAATAAACAAATAAATTTCTTTAAAGAAAAAAATTGGCAACCGGTATTGAATTTGCTCCCCAAAAAATTTGAATTGCCCATAAAAAAATAAATAAATAAATAAATAAAATAACAACAACAACAACAAAAAAATCTACATTATTTTAAAAATCTAATAAAGTCTTTTTGCAGTAAAAACAAATGCAGTTTTGCAAAGGAAGGCATCATTTGTATAGTTAATATTAAATAAAAACTGTCAGCTCACTAAGGTTTTAAAAAAATGGCCCACACATCATTATTTTTTACACATGATTACACCCCTGTTTTTTAAGTTCTTCTTTTCCTGCTTTTAATTTGTTGTAGTCATGTACACATTTAAGGAGTGTCTTGTTATTTCCTATAAGACCCACTATGCTTCTCTATGTTACGCTGGTGAAATGTAAATAAGGAAACAGTTTGGTTGAAAATGGGACATCAACATATAGGATAATTTCCTGATAAAATGCCAGCAGAATAACTTCATTAAAAGGACAGGACACATTATATAAAGTAAATGGGAATCTGATGAATTTTGGAAATTTCAAAGATGATGTAGATACACAATTATTCACAATTTTATTGAAGAACAATTCTGTAGGAAGTTAATATAAGGACAATAGTGTTAAAGTTAAAATTTATGAAATTTTTAACCAGTAGAGAAAAAGATTTATTCAAGGGTTGAATGTAATAAAGGATATAGATCTGTTTAAGTTAGTTTTTATCATTAAATTTATGGGATGAAATCACTGAAAGAAACATGGCATAATTACCATGTGTAATAAATATGATACCATGCAATTAATACAATTGATATATGGCCAAGAATGCATTAAAGGTTTTCTGTTTTCAGTTGAAAATGGTGTCGTGTAAGCGGCCCCTAAGGTAATTATTTTTTTACAACAGAATTGAATCAATCAAAAACTTTAGCTGGACAATAACTTTTTTAGAGCTGCAGTGAAGCCAAAACAATCTCTGTTCCATGAATTTCCTTTTATCACTGTAAAGCTGCTTTGACACAATCTGGTTTGTGAAAGCGCTATATAATTGAAGGTGACTTGACTTGATATGTCTAGGTCCTAGCCTTAGGATGAAAATATAAGGCAATGTAATATAACAGGACGTGAGAAACATTACAGTACCCTAGATGAACCAAAGTGGCCAGTTAAACGCCCCAAATGATAAGTATAAGTAATGAACCTGCATAATGGATGTGCATGAATTAAGTTATTAACCATCTGTGCATGAATAAATGCAGTTTGAATAAGAGTAGAAGAAAATGTATGCCTTGCTCAGGACACAATGGGTCTCTGACACTTCCTGCACTGCAGTGACATTTTGTTATCAAAAGACACTGAATTGCTTGGGTAACACACCGAACCCCAAGGAAGAACTGAGGGGACACTCAAAAGAGGAGCTGAAAATCACCAGAAGCTGTGAACTGCTGCTGCCTGACAATCACGAACCCCTCCCTAAACTGACATGTGAAAGATCCATCATAAACTGAAATGAAAGCTCTAGCGTAAGTTCTGCCAGGAAGTCTCTCTTAGTCACCAATTAGTTTAGATCTACCCAAACATTATCTTACACTTGGGAGTATAAAAGGTCACTGACACATGTCTGAATCCGCAGATGCTGACGCAAACCTTGACCTCCATCCTCCCAACCACCAGGATGGTCCCTGTCCGTACCTCCCAGGGGGTCGGCTACACCCTTCCCTTCATCTTCAGGCGCCTTCATGTAGTTTGCTTGTAATATGTGTTCAGGTCCTACACCTGTAAAGAACAGCCTTAGCCTTAGAATTAGGATGATGCAAAACACTAAGTTATAAATGACTAATAGTGGGCATTGTTAGGAAGAATGTTTTGCTTTGTATGTCCTTGTTCTCTTATCCTGTTTTTTAAGTTCTTCTTTTGTTGTAGTCACGAACACCTTTAAGGAGTGTGTTGTTATTTCCTATAATAACCTCACTGTTCTTTTCATGACTTATAAGCAGTTTTTCACTCCTTAATGCTTCTTTGAAATGGCTGATGAGACCATAACATGCATGTAGCTTTCCTCTGTTTTTAGATGGCTTAATGCCCCAGACTGGCTATATACAGTATAAGTTACAGCAAGCTCAATAAACTCTGACTTTGAGTGAACAGCACTGCTCGTGTTTGTGTCATTCTTGGTCCCTGTGTACCGGTGCTCTACTCTGCTCTGTATTATATTAGGTCCATAATTTTTATCCAACAGTAACTTATGTGATCCCAGCTGCCAAATACATCAGAATTCTTTATTTTAAGCATCATGCTAATGCATTAGCATAATAGCTTGCCCTGTCATCTTTGACAGATGCATGTGCGTCCTCAGCGCAACGTTGATTCTACGGCTATATCCTTAACTGTAGCATTTCCATTTTGCATAAAGGCGCACCCTGATAGTCTGCATTAAACTTACAGGGAGGAAGACAATTAATATTTAATGCAAAAATATTCATTTTGCTAAAATATCTGTTTAAAGTTCAATTTTTAAGTTTTAAAAGTCAACATCTCATTTGAGTATTTTATGAGAGTAGTAACTGTAAAAGGATAACATGTCATTGAATGTAAATGTAAGACATTAATTCTCATAGCCTGTTCCTGCAGAACATTTATCTAACTATCTTATCTTCATTTTTAATGTAGAGATTTACACTATATTCACTATACAGTGCTTAACAAATTGATTAGACCTCTGCCACCCAATGTAAGGTTTTTGTCACAGCTGCCCTAAACTATCAGTATTGGTGATTACCAAAATCCATTTTCATGTTTCTGTAATGGTTAATCCACCAGTATGTGTATCCATGTTATCCATGCATTTTCGATTTTACTGCTTTATAGTTGTTGTTTTTTTTTTCAGATGCCCAATTATAGTTAATAACAACCCATAGGAAAGAAAAATCAAAAGTGAGATCTCTTTAACATCTCAAATGTTTCTTAGACATAAATTAGTTTACTTAAACATCAAATTGAGACTTTTGCTTGAGTCTCCTGCTTCTCACACTTGTCTCCTGAGACAAAAACTCTAACACTCTCACAATGGTCTCCTTTAAAGATTCAGAAGAGATCTCAACAACATCACACAATGTGCTCATATTTGTCTCCTTGGATAGTCTTGGGATCAACATCTGTGAGGCCCCCCACAGCACGAGATGGGGCCCCTCCCACAGGCAGTGACGTCAAGTATGAAAATTTGTCTTATAATGCCTAGTTTTACTATGCATTACATCATATGTATATAATTTCCACGCACATTCCCCTCCACGTGACACCGTGTTCAATGGTACATTAGAAAAATATGATTATATGCTGTCACATTACATTGCTAAAAATCATCCACTCCCCTTGTTTTGTCTTAAGAAAAAAATTAAGCTTGTATAAAATACTGTTCAGAATGTTTTCAATGAAGAGTTATTCTCATTCTTTTCCACTGGCCAAATAGTATTTTTAATTGTTTTAAACAAATCAAATTTATGCAATTTTGCCTGTAAACATATATATTTTTAATTGAAACAGATAGGTGGACTTGAGTGTTCTATTGTAGATTGTTATTATATCAAGGAAAAAGTGAATAGAAAATTTTTCTCTTTTGATAAATGTTATTAGATTGGAGAACAAAGAGACGTGAGTGCACGTGAGTTGACCGCTGCGTGAGCTTTCTATTGCGTTTTTTTCCCCACAGTTTTGTCTATAGACACGAAGCCCATAATTTTTTGCCGGAATGGTCTTAAGATGATATGAATTGATTTTCACCAAAATCAGACAAACAGTCTAGGAGGAGTTTGAAAAAGTTTCAAAGCTGCAGCATGTAATGTTTGGCACTAGCAGTTTCACAAGTTTGTTTTCTTATATAAATCTTCAAGCTAATAAGGTTAAGCGTATTTGGCTTGCTGTCCGCAGTGGAGGGGCTCGAGGAAGCAGCTTCAACTCAAGCTTGGATACACCACCAGGGACTACTAGTGCATGGAAGAGGAGTACGATAGATGAGATGCCTAATTTGTGGTGGAGTTGGGGAGGTGGATATCAAAACAACTGATGCCAGAGCAGGGTGAGTAGCTGCTTATATGCTCTGGATGTAATTGAATGATTAGGGTTCCCTCCTCTTGAGATTATGTTTGAGTTTCACTAATTGAAAGATTAGATGGGTTCACTCCTCCCGAAATTACGTTGTGAACTTCACTAATAAACAAAACTGCATGATGAGTCAAGCAGATACTGGGCTACTACACAGCGGTTGGTGACCCAATCAGTCCAAAATAGTCTGAATATAAACACTTAATAGGTATACCGTAGTGATTCAGGCTAAGACAAAAACACAGTTTGGAAATTGGATTCATGATATACTTCCTTGTTATATAAATTTTGTATATTTTGAACACAAGTTTGGCAGACTATGGCAATTGGTATCTATGTTCTTGGCATGACCCAAGGAATCTACTGAGACCAGTTTAATTACAATAACAATTTAATCAAAAGTTAGCATTAGCATTATTGAAAATTTCATTATAACTTTTGACCACAATGTGGCACTTCCACGAAACATTCAGGTCCTTCAGGGCATGGTGCCGAAGAAACATACAGAGTTTTACAAGGATAAGCCAATGTGTTTGTAAAATATAGCATTGTACAACAAAATTCAAATGGGAAAACCATTCAGAAGTTAGAAGTAAAATCTCCTGACCACTAGGTGGCACTGAACCACAACTGTGCAACTATGACAACTGTGGTTGTCATAACACACATCAAGTTTGGTCAGAATATGCTAAAGTGTTGCGGAGACAGCCTCTGGTGTGCTTTGTTGAATTCATTCTCACATTATTTGAGAATGGCTTGACAAATTTGACAAATCAACTTGAATTCCATAACTTTGTTGGCATGGTCTGAAGATGATCTGGTTAAATTCTGAAATTCAGAGAAACTGCATCGGAGGAGTTTTAAAAAGAAAAAAAAAGAACTAAAAATTCAAAATGGCAGAAAATGACATCAAAGGGTGCAATCAAATAGTCTTGAGCCAAGTGTTATGAGCCTACCTAAAAGTCTAGTGGTTAAAGAAGGCAGGTAACAAAAGAATTAAGGAGAGAGCACAACACCACTCCTATTTCCAGGTTCCAGTTCAACAAACAAGATCACGAGCTTAGCAGGGAAAAAAAAAAAAAGATTATTTTTATTTTAGTCAACATATGAAATGTCATATGTTTCTCAAAATCATAAGTGGGGATAACAAAGCTTCGGGAGGGGACAGGGCCAAAATAAAACAAAAGATCAACCTTCCTAAAAGGGGTTTGAAAATAACATACCTAGAAAGGATAATAAAACCAAAATAAAATGCAATTTACTACCCTTACTGCCCAATAAACAGGAGGAAACAGGTATACTGACAAACAAAAGTTTTTGAGTTTAAGAACACTTAATGTGAGCTACAGTACCAACTCACTTACACTATACACTTCAATAAACAACTTTCTCTGGGATCTGGAAACAGGAGATCTCTGCATGAAAGAAATATCCTCTGTCTCCTCAGTCTTTTAAACTCCAGCACTCCTCAACAGAGCCAATCAAAGCAGCCACCACTGATGAGCAGGGAATTGACTCCAGATGGTACAAACCTATTGAGTGATAGGAAGAGTGGCAACAAGAAACGAGCACACAAGGAAAAAGTATAAACAGAGGGAGAGAAAACAGACACCAACACATCACACATTTCCACAAAGGTATACAAAGAATGCAAATAAACAATACGTCCTTGAATGTAACACAAGGAATCAGAGGGAATAAAATGTTTCTAGTCACCTTGT
Organism: Chanodichthys erythropterus; assembly: GCF_024489055.1. Lineage (NCBI taxonomy): Eukaryota > Metazoa > Chordata > Actinopteri > Cypriniformes > Xenocyprididae > Chanodichthys > Chanodichthys erythropterus. Next base: position 34,610,511 of record NC_090228.1, on the reverse strand, counting down.
TCTAGGGCACCTTGAAAAATAGACATTGATGAAATAATGTTGACATTATTTATATTGGCACCCATATGATCAGGTGACATCATTCACACTGCAGACGTCAACATAAGTGAACAGTAGCTGCAAGTGGAGTTTCACTGCTCAGCGTATTTGTGCTCCGCATTGAACTTAACACAAAATATGGTGAAAATGCACCATAAACATTTACCAACACAAACTTTTTTACAAAAAAAAAAACCTTTTCATATGATGATTTAGTGACAGTGTAATGTGACATTTGCTGTTATTGGTTTTATGCTGCAGAAACAGCTGAAGGAGACACAGAGGTTGTTCCAGCAGAGGATCCTGCAGAGAGAGAAAGATCTTCAGCAGCTGAGAGAGGCTGTGGAGTCTCATAAGGTGAGTCTGGAGAGGAAGAGAAGTTTGAGAAGTCTCAGTCAGGACTCACTGAAGCCACTGTGTGATTGTGATGTGTGTCCTAACAGCGCTCTGCACAGACAGCAGTGGAGGACAATGAGAGGATCTTCACTGAGCTCATCCGCTCCATTGAGAGAAGCCGCTCTGAGGCCACACAGAGGATCAGAGATCAGGAAAAGACTGCAGTGAGTCGAGCTGAAGGACGACTGGAGCGACTGGAGCAGGAGATCAATGATCTGAGGAGGAGAGATGCTGAGCTGGAGCAGCTTTCACACACACAGGATCACATCCATTTCCTGCAGTTAACAGAGATCTAGAAGAATAGGATCTGATCATCTTCTTTTAAAAGAGACACCCTTACAAATGCAGTTCAGCTCTGGAAATCTCCTAGGAAAACACTTTCTTCTGGAAGTTACAAGTAAACAGTATCTAAATCCAAACTCATTTCACAAGTTCACACTTACAATTAATTAGAATAGTGGTCTTCAAAGTTTTTCAGGGCAAGGACCCCTTAGGTGATATAGACATGGAGCAGGTACCCCATATACAAAATGTGTCAGAGCTACATATTAAGCATATAACCTTTGATATTAATAGAAACTAACCATATTATGATTTAGAATAAGTTATATTATGTTAAGACAGTAGATCAGATCACATTATTGTTGTTGCACATGCATCACTGTCTGTCTAATACTTTTCATTGTTAAAATTGAGATTTATACATCATAACAAGCAAACATTGTCATGGATGAAGAAGGCAGACAAATGCAGATTCACGAATATAAACGGTTTAATCCAACAAGCAGGCAGAAGCGCAACAATGTGCTACAAACACAAACAGTAACCGTCAGGGACTGAATTAAACAAGGAAAATATATACACAGGAGGAAATGAGGGAACTAAACGGGAAAAGCTGGGCAAGGATTAACATAAATCAAACACCATGGCAACTGATAAGAACATGGCAGAAAACAGAACACACGTGACATTAGCTCCCCATGTGCGACCTTGCGCCGTAACAGAAAAAGGTACACAAAAAAAGAGGGTGGAGGCTTTGGTGAAGGGCGTGGAGCTGGAGACGGACTGAACCCTGAAGACATTGGCTACAGGCACCATGGTGGCGCTGAAGAAGGGAGGATCCAGGGTGGAGCCTTGACTCACGTGCTGGGCGGGAACCGGAAGCCGATCGCGGAACCATGGTGAGAGGTGGAGGAACCGGCGGAACAGAGTGGTTGACGGACCGTGGCAACATCGCAGACCTGGAAGACAGGAGCTGAGTGGCTGACTCACGGGACTGAGGCAATAACATTTTTAACGGATGACTGGGGTGACGATGTGGTGAGGGAGGCCGACAGGGAGGTCAGAGGAAGGGAGGAGTCTAGTGATGCCAGAGGGGTGCAGGGTGAGGGTGCAGCCTGAATCCCGGAAGTCCGCTGCTGTAGCTGGGTGTCGACCGCCGAAGGTGATGAAGGAGTGGTGGATTGAGGTGATGACAACGTGCTGACAGGTCGAGGTGGAGGTGTGGGCCTGGAGGCCCGAGGTGCAGCCGGGGAATCGGCCTCTAGCCGAGCTGGTGGTAGGGAAGCCCGAGGCGAGGAGGATGAGCCACACGGAGTGAGCAGCAGGGACAGAGCCGAGGAGCTTGACAACACCGGTGGTACCAACGGATCCAGGGGGCTGGTCGTGACCAGTGATGGAGATGGGATCAGGAAGACAGGCAGGGTAAAAGGCTGAAGGTGATGTCCGGAAGGGACCAGTGTATCCAGATAACCGGACGGGACCGGCAAAGACGAGGAGGATTCGAGGGTGGGGACTCAGGTGGGCGCCTCGAGCTCACTGGCTGTGAGGGAGAGGCCGCCATTCCGGAGCATCCAGGCCAGATATCCCAGATATGGCCTGCTTTCAGGGAGGAGGAGAAACCACAATACTGGTGAGTCCATATTTTTCTTATCTCATTTTGAGTGGTCGGTTCTTCTGTCACGGATGAAGAAGGCAGACGAATGCAGAGTCACAAATCTTTTCACACTGAGGACAACTGAGGGACTCAAACACAACTATTAAAAAAGGTGCAAAGATTCATTGATGCTCCTGGAAACACGATGAATTAAGAATCGGAGATGAAAACTTTTGATGTAGATGTCACTTCCTACCAAAAAAACTTTGCAGCCATCAGTCCTCAAACAATAATTTTTATTTAATCAATTATAGCTATTATAGCCTCGAAAGTGCTAAAGAGCACTCGCTTTACAATCACTAAAAAGCTGTCACTCAATTTAGTTCGCAATCTCACAAAGTGTCATTAAAATCTCACACTTCACAATCTACACACACTACATAATGAATCTCTTACTTACATTGTTTTTGTTAATGAGAGGATTCGACTGGGCCAGAGAATCCAAAGGTCATAATAGTAACTGCCATTAGTTACACTTGTATTTAGTTACACTGATTTCTCTGCCCAGGTGAAAAAAAAAGTTAGCTTCCATAATGTACTTAAAGTGCTCTATTTTGAGCACTAATTTTGTACTTAATATTCTAAAAGCTTTTCGTTAGAACTTCTAAAGATAATCTTAAGAACATCTAAGTGTACTCAAATGTGTTATTTTGAGACACCATGAAAATGAACAAAAATGTGCTTTTAACATAAAAAGCGGCCCGCGTTCTTCGTTGTACTACAAGCCATTCACACACTGGCAATAAAAAAAGTTATTAATACATGAAAAATCTAACATATATTGCCTTTAAAGTAATTTTAAATTGGGATGCACCGAAATTTCAGCTGTGGAAAATTTTTGACTGAGAAAGATATTTTTGATTTTGGGCCGAAAGGAGGGACGAGATCTGTGTTTAATAAACACACATTTAATTAGCGCTGTTTTGACTGTGTTCAGCACCTATTTCATGCACTCAACATAGATAAACTAAAACAGTTAAACTTATCAGCTGTGTGGACTAGTTCTGGAATGACATTATTAATTTTCTTAGTTTTAATAGGTAATGATATGGTTTCTTAAATCTAAAATCTTTTAATCTGTGCCGTTTCTGTTGATGCGCAACATGAGTTAATTCACTAAATATTTCTAGCTCGCCTACCATTCAATATTCACAAAAGGCTTTGTGCGTTATTTTTTCTTTTTAAGTCTTTTTTAAATTTTGTTGATTTTAAGATGAAATTCAAACAATAAATGTCATGTTGTCTGTCTTTAACATAGCATGACAGATCGCTGTAGCACGGATCAAGTGCACGTGAACAAATCATCTTCTCTTTACTATTAGTTACAGCTCAAAATAAATATGAGTGAACATCAGAAGGTATGTTGAATGATACAGTACAACTTACCGAAATGAATTATGTCTCATTCAATTGTAAATGAGTGTTTGGTCTGGTTTCCTGAAACATTGGCCTTTTCTAAAAACAGTTTCCCAGCTATTGATGATCAAGCTCAGTGTGTCAGATGAAGACACCCGTCATCCACATGAGATGATGATTTAACAGGGTGATGTATGGGTTTGGGACTACACTTCCCATAAGTCTATAGGGTATTGTAAAACTACGCTTATACAGCATGCAGACTACACACAGACACAAGCATTATGTCCTTTCGGTGTGTATTCATCATTTCAGGGAATTTGAGAGATCACACAGTTTTCCTCACTGTAGGTTGTAGTGCACAGTACACATCTTCAGTTTCCTCAGAGGTCCAACACTCGTCTGCTGTTCAAGAACACAATCAGGCTCTTGAATGAGAGTCTTGTGTGCCATTCTTGCAAAATTTACTTTAAGTTTTCTTGTGTTGGAATTCTCCTACAACTGTACTTGTCTAAGATCTCGATCAATTGCTCCTGGTCTGCACTACAGAAGTCTGTTCTGCTGCTCTCTAACACGACACACTTCAAAAAGTTCTCAATCAGAACACTTTATACAGATCCTTGTATTGCTTGCTCCAAGATGGCAAGTTTGGGAGATATTTCTCTTTCTTCCAGCCAAACACTGTGAAGCTAAAAAGCAGATTTGTGTATGTGATCGCTGCACTGTCAAAGAAAATAAGTGAAACGAAGGAGCTGAATTCAAACCGACTTCCTGAGAATGCCGAATGGCGGAGCATGATGAAGAGCGGCGGAGAGTGCCGAGCGAATACGGAAGAAAGTGAAACTCAAATGGCAGATGCATGCACGCAGAGCTAGAGTGCAGAAAAGTTGGAGATGCGATTGTTTCGGTTAGATAACAACGCGGATAAGATGCACAATCACTTTCTGTATCTGTACAAGGATGATGCGTGCTGAAAAGTTAAAAGACTGTGAGTGACGCACAAAACGGGAAACGCATCATTTGCTTAAACAGTTAATGTAAAATGTTATTAATGTTATGCTTGCATAAGGAAAGGAAATGAAGCTAAATATGTAAATGAACAAACCGAGACAATTGTGAATGGTAAAGTTTATTTAAATTGTATTTGTTCACATTTGTTAGCATTTCATCAGAAGTAATGATGTATCCTTTTCTTTTTTTTTCTTTTTTTTTTTCTTTTCACTTTTAAGGTTATCAACCTAATTGAATCTACTTGAGACTAATTGAAACTATTGTCTAAACTGCCAAATACAAGAACTGAAAAGTGATTCTGGAGTTGTTCTCTGTGTCCCCTGTAGTTGGCTGATGCTTTATTCGAGTTAGAAGCAGATGTTGATGCACAAAGTTCCAGATTGCCCAGGGATTACGGGTTTAAATTAGCTGCTGAGCTAAAACCCGGCATCTCTCCCTTTGAGGTTAATGTTTATTGTACGCTGTCCCTGTTTCTTTAAATAAAATAAAGGAAATAACTCGACACACAGTCTGCACCCAGCTTCAGTTGGGAAACTATCTTGCAAAACTGAAAATGTACCGGTACCGGAAATCATCAGTTAGATCGACGTAACTTCATGATTCCCATATGCCCCGTAGCCACATTACAGTGCAATAACGTAACTTCACCGAGACGGCGTCGTACTGACCAAACAATGACTACCTGGTGACATCATCAGAATGTTATGCTCACTGCATACATATCCCTCAGTTTATATGAGGCCAGTCTTAACACATAATCACCTGTGTATACGAACTGTTTCTGTTTTTCCCCCGTAACCTTCAAATATTGGGTCATTTTGAGCAACACCACAGACAAAACAACACTTTTGTGCTCGCGTGCTCTTGACGCCGTAGGCCTACAATGCCTCCCGCCAGCCTATGACTCCAGATGCAAATGATAAACATTTCGTGAGGACAAATACCTTCGAAATGCACAATACACACATATTCTCTGCTAAATAATAGATGAGAAATTACAAAATGTTGCTTGACCTAATTATCCCTTCATTAAAAACCCCACCATTACAGATCCCCCACCCAAAACTACTTACTTGTTTCTTCTATTTAACGTTACCCAACTTCAAACTACTACTGCGCCAAAAGCTATGACTTATTTAAATAATACTTTCATCTACTTTTTAATGTTATACATCTTTAAAAATACACAAAAGTGACTAAACATGTCAGCCAATACCTTTCTACATGTTTTACAAATAACCACTGAAATATATCACTTTACTTTCATCAACATCACAAATATTATGGATGAGCTAAAATACTACACAGATTAATAAGATTACACAAAAAGAGGTACGCCCACATTTATTACTTTTCAGATGACAGCAATGTCTTCTTATCTATAAAGCATGTCATCAACACAGCCACACACATAAGCCGTAGCACCCCTAGTGGTGAGGCTTATTTAATAACTAACCTCCATGCAAGCATAATTTTGATTTTATGTATTTATACACATACTTTCTATACCAATAACACATATTCCTTACTTCCTACTATGCACAATTTAACTTTCTGCTGACCTACCTGGTTAACTGTGTAGACTTGAGTAACATTGATTTTTACTCAACTGTAAGACTTAAATGTGCATGTATCTTTCTATTCATTGAGACTCACTCTGTTGTTGTGACAAGTGACCGCCCGAGACAGTGATAGTGTTGGAAGACTAGAGTCGCCCTCGGGGTGAGGCTGTAATACTCAGAGTTAGTATTAATGATCCTGTGTCGGACCAGCGTACACCTGAGAAGGACAGTGAGAGTGTATAGATGCTAAAGACCTGTGTGCTCATGTGTGATTGAGGTAGTGCTAGTAGCTTCTTGACAGGATGCCATCACCTTACTTCAGGAGGGGAATTACCTCGAAGTATTGGAAATGTATTAGAAGTATTCCATAAGGGAATTACCTCAAGATACTGTAATATTATATTGTATTATATTCAGGACGGGAATTACCCGTATTGGTACTGTAGTATTGTATTATATTACATTGACAACTGGAGGTTGTTCGAATTGTCAGTGGTGAAGTCAGATTAATATGGGGAATTTCCATGACAGAGGCAATGTAGAAAATGACCACACCCAGAAACACACAGGCAGAATGACATCTTTAAAAAGACGCAGTGTCACACCCGTGTTGTTCTTTTTAGAAATAAAAAGCTCTTTCAGATGTGCTGAAGAGCACAGGGATGACTGCAGAAGTTCTCTTAGGACGCTGCAAACACCATCAAGTCCGCTGCAACTCACAGCCAGATCTGTCTTATCAATATTATCAATGCCATATCAATAAATAAGTCATTTGACAGGGTGTGCACGACATCTGGGCCCAAGGAAATTGTGGACCAGTTTTGGCCTGGGGACCAAACACGAAAGCTGATTGGCTGCAATATAAGTTGCATGTTGGTCTCATTTGTAGTTGTAATACAGCAAATTATATTTGGACTAGCAAAAGAAAGAACTAAACCATGGAATCAAATATATATACCTAAAGCACTGCAGGAGCATTTCAATGAGCTTTATAGCTAGCATTACATGGACGCAGGAAAATTAAGACCTGTTTAAAACTATTTTAGACCTAGAACATAATACTTCAGAAAATTTAAGACTTTTTAAGGCCTAATATTTTTAGGTCCCTGTGGAAACCCTGACTATATTTTGAACACCACAACACTAAGGTCTCTTTCAGGCTGGTTTACTTTAAGTGAACTGGGTTTGGTTCTTTTCAAACAAACTTCTTTAAAAGAACTCAACACCTTTAAGTGGAAGTGAACCAAGTGAAAAAATTATCTTTACGTTCACACTGTCCCTGTCCCTGAAAGAGGACCTTTGTTGGTCCACTAAAGTAGGAATGTGGTCTCAGACCTCTTTGTGTTCATACTTTATAGAACAGTCCAGTTCAGTGTTTGATGGCTTGACCCTGTGGACTTCAATATTTGATCTCATTCACTTACGTTGTATGTGCCTCACTAACCAAGATATATGTTTGTAAAGATTATAATTATTTTGTAAAATGACACTGCTACAAATGCTGTTTAATTAGCATAACTTGGTTGTTTATCTTTTGCACAAAAATAGAAATTTTGTTGCAATACTACATCCATATACATCCACGCATTATATCACACATCCGCCTGTGTAAATAACATTTATTTTGAATAGTTTTCCTTGAATCATGTTTTTTATTACAGAAGGCAATGATATCATCAGCATAGAAAAACAAAAAGGACAACTACAATAAAAGAAAGATGCAAATGAAATGAAATGAAACTGCTTTCAATTTTCCATGTGGAAAAGTAAGTAATTTACATAAATGGGTGATCAAACATTACCATTCTGAATTGATAAAATGCAGAACTTGAAACAACTGTGATATAAGTTTGTAGTTATGATTGCAAAACAACAAAAAGTCACATCAAATTTAGTGAGATTCTAGTAATTATGAATAAAAGCAACTACATCTTTCAACACATTTCACTGTAAAGAACAAGATGATTGAGATCGAGGTCTGGGTCTGCTATTAATTGCTTGAATCTGCTGTATGTGTTGCTGCCTCAGCACTTCCATGTTCTGTTCATTTATTCGCTGCTGATCTGCTATCATTTGTCCATACTTTCTTGACATTGACTCCTCTACATCTGCATTCTTTCTCTTCAACTCGTTTATCTCCCAGGACATCATGTTAGCTTTCGCCTGAAAGCCATTCTCCATCAGGGCAGCCTGCTCCCTCAGCTTACTGTCCATTGCATACTTGGTCACCTGTTGTTGGCGCGACATCTCCTCTTCCATGCTTTGTGTGACCTGTCTCACCCTCTGTTCATTATTCTGTTGTTCAGTCTTCATCTTCTCCTCCAGTTGACGCTGTTTCTGTTCCTGGGCTTTATTTGCCTGTTCCAGAAGGACTGCCCTCTCTCTCTCCTCTGGTCAGCCAAAAAGGAAGTGGTTGAAGGAAATATAAGATGGAGAAGAGACAAGAGTCCAATGAAGGAGACAAATCTAACATAGATTTATGTCTAACTCTACGGTGTAATTAATGCATTATCACATGATTAATTTAGTCCAGTTTAACACTTTAAAAATATTTAATGAAATTAACACAGCATCCATTTTCTGTCATCCTTTGGCTAGTGTTACATTAAATGATCACGCTCTTATTCATGCAAATATCCATTCAAGCGCGACAAGGCAAACAAGAATGCGCTGTCTGTGAATGTCATGTCTGTGTGACACACTATGCACAGAAAAATGTGCACCAGTATCAAGTTCTCTTTCGTGCTTGAATAAACAATAACACACAGAATTACGCCAGAATGCCCGTTTTGTCGACTATCCTCATAAGAGCAGTCTTAAATTAAGTTAAATAACTTCTTAAACAAACTTAAAGACTTGAAAATGAGAAAATGAGATGCGCGTCAGATCCGCATCATGTTCAGCAGCGGCAGTATAGCGGCATAGTGCGTGTCCTGCATGCCTGTCCACTACACCCCTGGGCATCATTCTCATCCCCTTTATATAGCAAGCTGTTTTTCCTTAAAAGAGCATATTTTATTAAAAAAAACAATGTCTATTATATGGAAAACACGCTTTTACCACAAATTCTTCTTTCATTTTCAGTTATTTTATCATCAGCTTGCTTAATGGCTGTGGTCACTGCAGCCTTTTCCTGTAGAAACCTCTCCAACACCTCAGCAATCTATGAGGACATACAAGGAAAGACTAAGCATGATGTTAAAAAATATTAAGAACTGAAGTGCTATCACTTCACATTCAAAATATATACCATAATATTGTTATTGTATAATTATGGCTTTGCTGCATTTTAACAATAAATAATATTGGAAATATTATTGTCATAATTATAGCATTGTTCTATATAATGAAACATTTATAACCTTGACTTCTTTGCAGGCCAGTGTATTGTATTGATTCACAATGTCCTCCAGGTCCTGACAGAAGAGATCGTAACCACCAGCTCTGGCATAAAATCCTCCATTGATTCTTTCTGTCATTGGGTCAGAGAGAACTGACATAAGACTTTCACATTTTGCCTCTGAAGCCTTCTCATTGTCCCAGAGATACTCATCAAACTGACGACTGATGGCTTCCTAAAACAGCACACAGAAAAACAGGAAGGATGCTTAATGCTCATTGTTTGAGTTCTTTTGCACATTTTCTAACAGTGGCCTCCTACCAGTAGTGGAGGCTACCATCCCAACAACTGGGAACAAGCAGGGATTCAGTGTCTTACCTAAGGGCACTTGACATATAGCCAGGATGCACGAGCGTTTGAACCAGGACACTTTTGATTCTTAGTGAATTTCTCTACCTCCTGAGCCACTATTTTCCAGGTAAAACTGATTTTAGCCTAAATAATATTTTGGTGTTTTCACAACTCTTCCACTGGAAGTTATAAATGGTGGTGCCTTCATAGGTGCAGCAGGAGCAACCACAGGAGTATTTTAATGTTCAGTTTCTGCACTAGGAGGGCCTGAATCCTTGCACCATGTAAGATCTTGTTTCAGTTTTATTCAGCACCACAACTGGTGTTTTCTAGCCTTTCTCACTGTCCAACTTTTCCCCAGGTTGGAGTTCTGATAAAACATGAGCAGAGTGTCTCAGATCATAGAAGAACTTTTAGGATTCCTTTGCGCCTTATCCTTCCACACCACTGCTTTGTAATCAATGGGTTCAAGTTGGTGTTTTTCCTTAACCCTCTGGAGTCTGAGGCTGATTTGGGGCTTGGAGAAGTTTTGACATGCCCTGACATTTGTGCTTTTTTCAGTTGTTCATAAACATATAAATGACAAAAGTGTCATTGGACTGTATTCAGCACAAACTAGGCTACAATAATATGTGAGGAACATGTATGTACATGTTTGTATTTTTGAAGGAATAATGTTTATGCGTGGTTATTGAAAAAAACAAAAACTTAATTCACTGAAATAAGGCCATAAAAGTATATTAAATATGTGTTCACAAGACTTCTGGGTATTGGAGGTTGTAGACTAGAGTTTTTGCTTCAGAATTATGTAAAAATTATGCTGCCTACTCCTTCATATAAAACAATATATTGATTTAGTTTTTGTAAGACACTTTTTGTCAAGAAACACAGTATGCGTGGAGGCATGAATCATCATGAATAATGGGTCATTTACACATGAGAAGACAAAAGAATCACATAATAATGACCTGAAATGACTTGCATATTAATGAGGCCTTTCATTCAGGTGGGCTGTGAAAAAATCCCTCTGTAATAATGTCTCAGCTCATCATAAACAGCAATACTGTGAAATATTATTACAATTTAAAATAATGGTATTCTATTATATTCTTTAAAATATAATGTATTTCTGTGATGCAAAGTGTCTGAACAACTATGTTACCTCTATGGCATTTCATATAGGCTTTTAGCTTAAAAGCATGCACATTTGGAGAAATATTGATGAATTCTTATATGTTTATGTCAATTTTCTATACTGAGGAGTAATATTTATTCAGTATTTATTGTCATCACTATGAGTGCTGGATACTGTGTTTTCAATTTATACTTGCAGCCGGAGGGCGCTCTGTACACCTTTAGGCCACAAATTCATATAAAGAAAAGGAACCAGGAACTAACGGCATGTCTTCTAGAGATCGCTAACCACGGCTTTAACATCCAAATAAACACTTTTCAAGACAATAAATACACGATTGAGACGATGTATATATGTATTGACTGAATTTGCCTCTGAATAGCGCTGGCTCCGTGGGCGTGGCCGCATTAGCGGATAATGAGCTGAATCCCATTTTCATACAGATTACATAAACACAGAATGTTTGTTTTCGATTTGACTTGCACGATTTAAAACCTGACATTTCAATGTTTCTTTAGACATAAGTGTAATTTTTTTTGTCATTAGTATTCATAAGTTACAGTTCATTTTCTGAGAACTATCAGATTGGACTTCGTTCAGAGGGAGACGAGAGATCACACATCATGTTAGTTTTCTTTTATTTGTGTATTTGAGTGTACACAAATGTAACGAATGTAGCGGTTCGTACAGTTATTCATTAATTTATGGATGAAATATGAATATAATAATTCATAAGGTATGAATAAATTATGATTCATATATCAACCCAACGGGGAATTAAACATATATTGTGAATCAATTACAACGAATTATAATCAATTACATATATGATTAGTTCTGGTTTAATAATTATCTAGAGAAACTGTTCGTTTGTCCAGCAAACTAAGTCCCTCACAGAATATTATAAACAGAGTTATTTTCTGGCCATGAAAATAACTAAAGCATAAAGCGATCGAAAAACGTTAAAGTGACTTGGTCTTCAGTTGAAAGAACAACAGAACAATCGAGCATGAATTATGTGTTTAATATATGCAGCTACGGCTACCGAGATTATACGTCAAAAATATATACAGAAGTATACACATATATACACGAGTGAGAATGAAGAAAAGACATGGAAAGAAAGATGATCAAAGGATGGCAAATTACACAGTTAACGTAAACCCTTTTGAGAGAGAGAGAGCCAGCACAGAAATCAGTTTAGACAAATTCAGATAAATGATAATACTTGCTTATTGGTTCAAGTCCGTGTGTAGCAGTTTCAATGCGCCTGGCTGGGTTGGTCCTTTCAGAGAGGGTTTCTCCGGCGGGGTTTTCAAAAGAGGTTTAAGCTTAAGTAACTTAGCCGAAGAGAGAGAGTCTAAAGAAGTGGTCCTCCCGAACTGCGCGCGTGGTTGGGAAGCGCGGTCACCTGAGGCGTCCGTGCACGAGGTGCTCGTGAGTCAGTCGGGAGACAAAGGAGAAGAAGAAGAGCAGCGCGAAGAGACAAGAGAGTGAGCGAAGGTGTGTGTCGTTGTCTTTATGGAAACCCAAGCTAACACACCTCCTGAATTGTAGCAGCCAATAGAGGCGCAGCACTATTTGGCGGGCAAAGTTGCTTTGTTTGGTCTCCTAGCTGAATTTGCATACTTAATGGCTATCAGATCGGATTTCGAGATGGGGTGTGTTCTTCACAGGATCATTAAACACATAGAAAAATGCATTTGTCCGTTTTGTGACATGTCTCAATGAATAGCTCAAGTCCGGAGCTTTGAAACGAGATCAAACTCGATAGGTCAGAAAGGCATAGAAACCAAGTTATGGTTTACAGACAAAATGATATCGTTAAAATGCACACTAGCACAAATACACTCATTTAAACACTAGGAAACATGCATAGGCTCTAAAATATATCATATATATATTCCAGCATAGTGGTAGTTCACATATACAGTTAAAAATGTATGATTGTGTGTTTCTGTACGTGCCTGTGTGTGTGCTTTTGTGTGTTCCTGTGTGTGTGGGGTGTTGGAATGTGGATCTGGACAGTCTCTGGGGGGGGTGCTCCTTTTGAAGTCACCAAAGAGAGGAAGTTGGACTTTACTGTTTACCATCGCAGGTCCACAAAAGTGTCAAGTGGGCTCATCTTATGGCAGACTATTCGGAGCCGAGATGGTTTTACAACCCAGTCCAGCATGCTAAAAGCGTTCTGAACATTCCCAAGTTTATTGATTATCCTGATACGTGTGCATATGCTACACAAATAAAAGAAGACATTCTATAGTTTCAATTGATATATTACTTATGTCTCTATGACAAGAAATGACAAAGTATTTTAAGTCTGTTTTGCTGGAATTTGAAAAAAATCCTGCAAAACGGGCCGGAGCGTTTTCAGACCTCAGGGAGTTAAGCATTAGCAGGTTGGTTCTGATTTGTCAACCTGTTATTATCTGGGCTGGGCTTTGCCCGGTAGTACATCAGTGCCATCTGAGGGTCAGGTAGGCTGAGAATCCGTTTTGCAGTTTGAACTGCTTTCTCTGCAGCTCCATTGGCTTGGGGGAAATGAGGACTTGAGGTTGCGTGGTGAAAATCGTACCCTGTACAGAACTGCTGAAATTCAGCAGAGATTAACTAGATACAAGCTCCCTGGGAATTCTCCATCTTACAAACATACACTTCAGTCTGCTGATAACTTGAAACCTGGATGGTGTCTGAATGTGGGCTATTTTTGATGTCATTCAAGTAGTAGTCTACAACTATCAAGTAAGTTTCACCATTCAACTCGCATAAATCTGCTGCAATTTTGCACTAGGTTCTTTCATTTGCGTGGGTTTGTGGGCCCTACAAAAGGTGTACATTGAGACACTCCTGTTAATGTCATTACCTATTGCAGGCCGCTAAACTGACATCTTTGCCCTCTGACGGCACTTGGAGAGACCTTGATGGCCTTCATGACATAACACCTCCTCCCTCATCGAGGAATGACAATCCTATCCTCGTACAAAGTACATTGACAACAGACAAGGAAGCCTTAGCAGTATGATAGTCACTCAGCTGGAAGGGTATATGCTTTGGCCAACCCTTGCTGGGAAAGCTTGTCACTGCCTGGAGAACTGCATCTTCCTCTGTGGCCTCTCTAATGACACCAAGCTTTGATTGTGACACCTCTTTAGAAGTGATGACTGCTTCAACATATGCCTTTGCCTCATCATCCATCTCTGAGCAGCAATGCTCTCTCAGAGGATTCTGAGAAAGTGTGTCTGCCACCACCAAACATTTACCAGGGAAATGCACTGATTTCACATTGAAGAGCATAAGGCACATTAGTAACTGCTGACATCGTAATAGGGCACGATCAATATCATAGGAGTTAATGAGTGGGACCAAACGTTTGTGGTCTGTTTGCAGGCAAAATTCATCCAAGCATTGAAGGTAGCAGGTGAACCGCTATCATGCCCACACACCTGCCAGGCACTCCTTTTTAATTTGGGAGTATCTGCACTCTGCTTCAATCAAGGTTCTGGAACCGAATGCGACTGCAAGTACTGCATCACCATGAACTTGGAGCAAGGCAGCTCCTAACCCAAAACTACTGGCATCTGCACTGACTATAGTGGGTTTCGCAGGATCGTAATATGCGAGAGCGGGAGCTGTGGCTAACTTGCACTTTACTTTGCTCAGAGACTGCTCGTGGACTGTCCAAAGCCAGACTGCATCCTTCTTCAGCAAAGCTGTGTCTGGCTGGAGCTTCCGTGTAAAGCTCTTTTGCCTAAATAATTAATCATTCTCAGAATTTGCCTAAGCGCTGTCAAATTAGTGGGACTAGGCATATCAGTGATTGCTTAACCTTGGTTGCATCAGGCTTGATTTGGTCCTGACCGATTGTGTGGCCAAAATACTGCAGCACAGATTTGTTAAAGTGACATTTATCATGGTTCAGGTCTCAGACCTCACTCTCTAATAGTTCTCAGAACAGCCTCAAGATTCTCGTCATGCTTGTTTTGGTCATCCATGTCATCCATGACAACTACAGTGCCTTTGTGTCCAGTTAGAAGTGTACTCATTTCTTTTTGGAAAATTTTGGGTGCTGAAGTAACCCCAAATGGTAGTCTATTAAAACAGAACTGTCCTACTGGAGTTATGAATGTGGTCAACTTCACACAGCTTGGGTCCAAAGGGATTTGCCAAAACCCTGAGGATGTGTTCAGAGTAGAAAACACATAGTCTCCTGAGAGTTTGGGGGCAATATCTTCTAATGTTGGGAGAATAAACCACTCACATTTTACAGCCATATTCAAATGAGGTCAACACAAATCCTGAAAGAACCATTTTTTTTTTACTAAGGTCACCATTGGGCACACCATTCCATTGGTTCAGTGACTTCCCTAAGGACTGCATGTGCTTAAGCTCATTTTCTACCTTAGAAAACAGGGGAAAGGGAATTCTACGAGGTCTGGCCAGACTATAAGGAGTGGCATCTGACTTAAGTTCAACTTTCACTGGTTCACATTTAAGCAAGCCAATGTCTCAATAGATATCATCATAGTCTGTAATTTCATCCACTCTCTGTACTAGGCCCAT
The DNA here is from genome assembly GCF_024489055.1 of Chanodichthys erythropterus. Taxonomy (NCBI): domain Eukaryota; kingdom Metazoa; phylum Chordata; class Actinopteri; order Cypriniformes; family Xenocyprididae; genus Chanodichthys; species Chanodichthys erythropterus. The sequence continues at coordinate 34,594,825 of NC_090228.1, read as the reverse complement.
CTTACAAGCAGTGGTTCGACAGAGCAAATTCTTAGCAAATGGCCCATCTACAACAAAACAATTTTCCCTTTACTTTGAGTATTTGTTAGGAATTTTTTCCCATTCAGCTCACTTTTAACCCAGGACTTCTCACGTTTATACTGCTTTTGTCCATGGGGGCACCCTTGTAAGATCTCATATGTATAGTGAGACATGATGGTGATGTCAGCCCCAGTATGAATTTTGAACTTGAGTGATTTGCCCTGTATAGGCAGAGTAATGCACCACCTGTCCTCAGACTCATTCATTACAGACCCGAGGAAAAATGTATCACGTGTCTCAGTGTCACACTACCAGCTCTTCGTTTTACATGCAGTGGCAAAATGTCTCAGTTTATTGCATCTCCTGCATCGCTTATTATGTGCGGGGCAATTATTCTCTCTGTATGTGCGATTACAGTGCACGCTGTCTATGGCTCCTTTCCTCTTACCACCATTCATATCGCGCTCAATTGAGCAGCTGTTCCCACGCTCGCACATTGGGTCTTAATGAGCTCAGACAGTTGTGCGATCTGTCCAAAGTCAGTTCAGGTTCCATTTGTAACCTTAGACAAATGTCACGATCAATGTCTGAAATGTTTCTATGACAACTTTATCCCTTAAGGCTGATTTATACTTCTGCGTCGGACCTACGCCGGAGCCTCATTAAATGGTTTTATTGCACACCTTCCAGCCAATCAGAATGAAGTATTCAAACAAACCATGGTATAATTTGGTATGGAAACTTCCACCTACCTCTAAAGATGTCAAGTACTTCCCATCATGGTCCCTGAAGGAGCGTTTTATGAATGTTTGTGTTGCCATGAGGCTGAAACTCTTGTGTTCAGAGGTGATTTCATTCAGTTCCAGGGGAAAGGAGTTCTTGAGCTTCTCCATTCCACTCTGGTAAACCTCAAGCCCCTCCTGCAATGCAGCTTCATTCTCAATCATTGACATGGCGATCACAGCATTCTCCAGACACGGCACAGCCCCACTGGAGATGGTGTCCACGTACATTTTCACAAGATGACCCAAAACTTTAGTAAGGTAGAGGAATCAAAAACAAGGAATTAAAAAAGGAAAAAATAAAATTATGCTGGCTGCTTACAGAGTGACAAATGGCTGGTGATCTGGTTAACATAGTGGCTTCGTTCCTGAAGCTGTTTTATATTTTTCAAGCATCATGTCATGAAGATGTTTGTGAATAAAATGTACAAAAACAGGAAACACTGCCCACCATAAAACAAAACTCACAGTCCAAAACATTAAGAGGCTTACTGATTTACCTCTGCCGGTGACTGTGTGTCCATCTTTCAGATTTTTCACTTGGCTCTGGTCAAAGATAAACTGGCAGAAACGATCAGTGACCTCAAAGAATTTTTTTGAAATCTCAGCAGGGTCCAGAGTCTCCAGATAAGAGACATTGTCTGGATGAGTTGGGAATGGGAAGGTGAAACATTTCCGTGATGGGAAATATTTACGAATGCACTCTCTTGGAAGGTTGTATTTATTCACATGACTTGAGTTACCTTCAAGAGAACAACACAAAGATTTCCTTCAGTCAAATGATACACACAGTGTACAAAATTAAATGTTTAAAATAAAAGAAACTATAAGTATCAAATTGATCTTAATGATAAATGACCTTAGGTATCACTGTAGGTAAACACAGGAAGCTAAAAATCAGTTATTGGACCTGGCTAGGTTTTGCTTGCTCACGGAAAGATTAAGCAAATATCCATAATCAAGCTGCACAATGTGATAAAGCAGTTAATTAAATAAAGGTTCAGGCTTTAAATATTACCTAATTTTAGCCTCAGAGCAAACTCTAGATATTCATCCTCTGTTACGTCTTGGCCATTGATGTTTAGCTGCAGAGTGAAGTCCCTCACAGCCCAGATGAATTTGGGGAAGAACTTCACAAACTCTGAATCATCTACAACTTCATCAGGTGATTTGATCTTGATGTACTCTGTTAACTCAGTGACATATCTGTTTAGTGTGAGTTAAAGAACAAATGTAGATTCACCATGAGACAGGGACCATATATAAAATCAGTAATCTCGAAAGAGAACAGAGTTGTTTTATATATATATATGAAGGCCACAATGACATTGAGTCTTTGTAATTTAAATGCATGAAAAACTTTTTGAAATATAATCTGCAAGCTCTAAATTAAACAATCATAGAGGAATTATGACTAAACTTGTTGCTTAATCAGAGACATCAGACAGAGACATCAGTACCAGTATTAATATCAGTGATACTGGTCTTCATTCATAAAAAAAGATCCCATTAAACAAATATTTAAAATAAACTGTCTAGTTGTTTCTACATTATTTTGGAACTGTGAAATTATTACAGTATAAAAATATTAAAAACTCCAATGTTTTTAATCGTGATTTATCGCAATTACAGAAAACATGTTTTTTAATCAATTGACAGCACTACGTTTTCTTGTTAGTTTTAGAAAAAAATACTTAAAGTTGAATTTACTTAAAATATACATGCACCATTTTTGCATCAAGCTTTTTAAGTAAATTCAACATATAATTTTATATCAGTGAAGAATATTTCTATAGTGACAATGAAATTGAAATTATGATCAGAAGGATACTGCAGTTCCTCTATGGCCTTGTTGTCAATAGTTCCTCGGCTGTTCAGCACTAGAGTGCTACTCAAAAGAACGGCCAGAGAGAAGATCTTGGTGTCATGCTTTGAGTCCCCCTGAGGATATAGGATATGTTGATTTGACATGAGACCACAACCCATAATAGAAGACACACAATTGCCTGAGATTTTATTGAATGGTGCTCTTAAAAATGATCTGTGAATGTGAGATCGGTGTACAATATGATATTTAAGATTCTGAACATTCCTGAAGATTGATTTTCATGTTGGTTTTATCACTAATATCATACACCACAGTTCATTTCCATCTGAACTGTGGATAGAGAGTTGCTCCTGCATCTTTTTCTGTATACAGACTTTCTCTTTTTTCTTCCCCCAGTTAAATAGTTGAACTATAACTAAAGTCATCACTACATTCATTCACACAATACCCAGCATTGGCTCTGACTCCTGTTCAAACAGAGGCATTCTGGGATTGTTTGTAATGTTAATAGTTTGTGGTCCTGGGATCAAATTTTGTAGCATTCCAGGCCAAACTTGCATTGACACAGAAGACACTCCAGAAATGTATGGAATCAAAGTTCTGTCTGAATGGATAAAAAAATAGATAGACAGACAGATACTATATGATGAAACTAGTTGGGCAGTCACCTTGTCCACGTCTCCGAGTCCCTCAGTGTCCAGCAGCACCAGAGTGGTTCCTGCTTTAGTGGGGTGATCCACACACCACATCCAGATGCCCTTCGTCTTGGACTCGATGGTGCTGCCCAATGCAAACCCTGAAAATGGCACACAAACAATGGCTTGCATATAAGGCTGGACGATTAATCAAAAAGTAATCAAAACCGAAATTTAGAACATTTTTCAGGTATCTGAAAGTATTAACAAGTTTTTTAATCCAGTTAATACTTTCCCCTTAAAAACATACTACCACATGTAGTCACGTGACTCCGCCCTGTCCAGTCAGCGGCATGGAAGCAACATGGAGGCAAACGGTGAGCCAACACACACAGATGGCGCATGAGTGGTGAGCCCTGAAGTGAGATCACTTTTACTTGTGTCTTCACTAAACTTTGTCAAGTGTATGTGTTTTAAGGCTTGCCAGTTTGGACCAAAGACGGGATGCTGGAGTGGGGCAGAATATTTTTTGTTGTTGTTGTTAGGTGTATTGTACTGTACAGTAGATTAAGGAATAAATAAAATGTGCAAATGTATACATTTGTGTCTTTTCTTGTGCTGATCAGGTAAAAATATTTTTAAGGGGGAGAACCAAGAAACATAACTTATTACCATTTTTTGTAGTATTGTTTTGAATTTATCTCACCAGTGTGCAAGACTATGTTGTAGTGTGTGTGTGTGTTTTAGGGCTTTGTGTGTCATGTCTGAGGGCAAAGTTTGGTTTTTCACCTAGATTGAATGGTTTTGAGTGGAGAGTTTCATTTTGACCTGAAAATAGGAAGTTTGGGGAATTGGGTGAGAAGTTATGGATTTGCGTTTAGAGTTTCGAGAAAAGGAGGCATAATTTCAAGAAATGTGTTTAAAATGTTAAATTAATCAAGATTGTGATTTTAGGTCATAATCGTCCATCCCTACTTGTATGCATGTAACTAAATGATGTTTCTCTTAAAGGTGCCCTAGAACTCTATTTCACAAGATGTAATATAAGTCTAAGGTGTCCCCAGAATGTGTCTGTGAAGTTTCAGCTCAAAATACCCGATATATTTTTTATTATACAATGTTTTAACTGCCTATTTTGGGGCGTAATTAAAAATGCGCCGATTCAGTGCATGGGCAATTCTAGGGCACCTTTAAGCTTTTGAATGGTATCAGCACTGCCTGTGTTTTTCTAACCTGTTTGTTGTCCTGCGAGGCGATTCATCAGGTAGGACTTCCCGGTGCGGTAGAGACCCACCACGGCCACCACAACCACTGGCTGCTGGATCTGCTGCAGGATCTGTAGAGCTGACTGCTGCACACACAGCTTCCCATCTGACTCCGTGTCAATCAAGCATACTGGTTTGTCCATGATCACTGGAGAATACAGCTGTCAAACAGATACACACATTTAAAATCCTTTAAGTAACTGCAGTGTACTAGAGGTAAAAAGTTAAGATGGGTTGAGAAATATTCCAGTAATTCTATAGTACACAATAGAGTAATTCTGCACTGAGCAGCTTTTTCTGTTTTGGGAAACTTTCTGTAAAAGTGTTTCTCATGTCTTCTTACACACATACAAATGTGGATAGAGAAACAGACAAAAGCAGTAGAATATACTGACTTATACACACAAACATTCCAATAAAACCCACATCATTTATCCACACTCACATAATGCACATACACACATTCACCACAAATTACACAAAAACACTGATTGAGATATAAAATGTTGTATGTTTTATTTGTGTTCATCTACCATATTAGCCCAAATTCAAACTCCTCTGGTCTAAAAACTCTCTGGGTTTAGCTGATGAAGAAGATCATTTTAAGCTTTAACAAGACATGGCCATAAACTTTATCACGACATGTCAGGGTGTAGAGATCACTCATACCCACTCTTACACATACACACACACATCTGGTTTGCTATCCTTGTGGGGACTTTCCATAGAAGTAATGATTTTTATATTGTACAAACGGTATATTATATCCCCTTACAGTAACCCTACCCCTAAACCCACCCATCACATTAAAATAAAATAAATAAAAATAAATATTCTGTTTGATTAATAAGCTTGTTTCCTCATTTCCTCAATTTAGGTCCCCACAGTGACATGAGTCCATATGAGTCTGCGTGCATTCAAGTGCCCACCGGGATAGAAAAACATGTACACACACAAATACATTTATATGTGGCTTATAGTGACTCTTTATGTGTAATAGCTTTTAACCTGAGCAAATATTTTCTATTCACTAACCAAAACCCCATGGATGAAGGAACGTCACTTACCCTTTTGCTTTACTTAACTTCAGTAGCTTGATCTGAGTTGTATACATGTTGTAGTTGTCATTATATCTGTATATCTTAGACACACCTTTAGTCCAGCCTCTTAAGGCTAATTAGTCAAAAGTAAGTTAGGGGATGTCCCTGTTCTCTCAGTATCTTTGTGGTTATTTTTGTGGCTGACTTACATCCACTTTTATTGCAAAAGCCATGTGCAGTTTAACTCTTGGTTACTTTCACTTTCAAAATGAGCAACTGCCAGCATATACAAGAAACGTGGAGTCTTCCCAGAATGTCCAACCACATTGTCAATCACTATGTTTACATGTGTATATATGCAATTATTTTTAATAATCAAAGTAAGGTCTTAATCGCAGTAAGACATACAGTAAGACTCAAGTTGACACAGTGTTCATTATTCTGATTATTCTCTAATAAGTATAGTTATACCAAACTCCGAGGCATACAGTATGCATGTTACCTGCCATTGTTTTAATCTACTCACATCAAATTCAAAATACTTTTTTATGGACGAACTGGATATTTTTCAGCACTGTGATGAACATCACAATGCCGGGTTTGTCTACCCTTGTGTTCTTCGTCTGGATGAAGATACGGAGCAGAGACTGTGCAGTGAGTTGTGTTGACATAGTTTAATGAGTTGGAAAAGGAAAAAACTTCAAAATAATGTCACAGAGTTCATTCATGAAGTTGTGCAAACAACACACAGCATTCGTGTAGAACCAAGCACATGCTCACGTTGTTCAGAGCAGTAATAATGAGATTAAGGTGTTAACATGCCTGATACATGCCAGAGTAAGTGCAACTCTCGCTCGTCCTCGGACGGAGGAACAATGGAGAGCGCAATGACCTGTGCTCTGAACGGAGTGGAGAGCACCTTACGCACACATTCATGTCTTGGTTTGAGGATGACTTTACAGTCGTTTGGCCCAAACTCAAGGTCTCCCACTCACTTGACAGATGCTAGGGCCAGCAGGAGGGCAGTCTTCAGCAAGAAGGGCCGGTACTCCGCCGACTGAAGCGGCTCATAGTGTGGGCCCCTCAGGGCCCTGTCGACAGGTCCCAAGTTGGAATAATAAGGGGGCAAGGTGAGGCGGGTATTATGGTACCCTTCAAGAATCAAAAATCCCCCCCTAGAATCAAAAATTGAATTTACCTTGGCATAGTTGAATAACAAGAGTTCAGTACATGGACATACAGTGAGTCTCAAACTCCATTTTTTACTCCTTCTTATATAAATCTCATTTGTTTAAAAGACCTCAGAAAAACAGGCGAATCTCAACATAACACCGACTGTTACGTAACAGTCGGGATCATTAATATGTACGCCCCCAATATTTGCATATGCCAGCTCATGTTCAAGGCATTAGACAAGGGCAGCCAGTATTAACGTCTGGATCTGTGCACAGCTGAATCATCAGACTAGGTAAGCAAGCAAGAACAATAGCGAAAAATGGCAGATGGAGCAATAATAACTGACATGATTCATGATAACATGATATTTTTAGTGATATTTGTAAATTGTCTTTCTAAATGTTTCGTTAGCGTGTTGTTAATGTACTGTTAAATGTGGTTAAAGTTACCATCGTTTCTTACTGTATTCACGGAGACAAGACTGTCGTTATTTTCATTATTAAACACTTGCAGTCTGTATAATTCATAAACACAACTTCATTCTTTATAAATCTCTCCAACAGTGTAGCATTACCCATTAGCCAAGGAGCACAGCCTCAAATTCATTCAGAATCAAATGTAAACATCAAAATAAACACTGTACTTACGCGATTAGACATGCTGCATGACGAACACTTTGTAAAGATCCATTTTGAGGGTTATATTAGCTGTGTGAACTTTGTTTATGCTGTTTAAGGCAAGTGGGCGCTCCGGGGGCGGGGGAGCACGAGAATTTAAAGGGGCCGCAGCCTGAATCGGCGCATTTATAATGATGCCCCAAAATAGGCAGTTAAAAAAATTAATTAAAAAAAATCTATGGGGTATTTTGAGCTGAAACTTCACAGACACATTCAGGGGACACCTTAGACTTATATTACATCTTTTGAAAACACGTTCTTCGGCACCTTTAAAGCATGGTTCGCTGCTATGGCTGCCCTGTAAACTTTGAGCGTGTAAGGGGTGCGCCTTTTCTCACCAGTGGTGTCAGAACTTTGAGGGTAGTCCCCTCAGGGGAGAAGTGGTCAACACCGCAGTATACAGTGCCCATTTCTCCTCTGTGCCCTCAGGGGGACATTCTGCCAACCCTGCCACCTCATGTGCTTCAGGGTGCAGTGGTCCCCGGTGAGTATATATCTCATCACGCACCCGGAAACATAGGGGCGTTGGGATGCTGCTACACAATACGAGTTAACCGTATTGATCAGGGAACCATACTTATTAGTGAATAATCAGAATAAAAAAATTGCATGTAAACTGGAGTGAAGAGTTATGGTCACATCATGTAAACATCTTACTGCAAAAATTGGTGCACATGTAAACATTGTTAATTTGTGTGTTTTTTTGTTTGTTTTTTTCTGATGAAATTCACTGGAAATTCCCAACAATGTCCCTCTAAGTATCTCTCTGGTTATTCCTAATGGCTTACTTACATCCACTTCAGTTAATTACACAAATAGCAATGTGCAGTTTAACTCTTACTTTCACTTTCAAAATGAGCAACTGCAACAAGTGTTAGCATATACATGAAACCTGGAGTCTTCTCAGATTGTGCAACCACATTGTCATCGTTAATCTGTGTTCTTTTTTTTTCTGTTGAAATTCACTGGAAATACCCAACAATGTCTGACTTTGTCAGCACCATGCACAGTGGCAGAGCCAGCATTTTTTATAGAGATGGCCAGACAGGGGCCAGCAACCAGTCTGGGGTGGCACAGAAATCTTCATTATTTCAACAGAAAAAAATTAGTCTGACTATAATGTACTGGACTTTGCCTAATTTGTAGCCTACTTAATTGTAATTGAGATGAGTGAATTAGATCATGGAATACTGAGTGAATTTGACCATTTAATTTTTTTTTCCCTCTCTACAAAGTATTCTCTTTTGAAAACCCCATTTGCTGATGTGGAAGGTGAACCAAGACGTTCAAAGAGGAGAAGAGGAAAGAGATTGCTAATCCAGAACCAGCAATAATTAATGTTGAAGCTCTCAAGCCATAATTGCTCAATTGAATTTTTACCTGGTCGTGCTAACAAATTTGGTAACACTTTATTTTACAGTGTCCTTGTTACATATGTTACATGTACTTACCATAGTAATTATGCATAATTACATGCAACTAACCCTCAACCAAATCCTAATCCTACCCTAACCCTATAGTAAGTACATGTAGTTGCTTAATATTACTCAGTACTTAAATATATAATTACACTGTAACAATGACACCTTAAAATAAAGTGTAACCACAAATTTATTTATTCATATACAAGCTGTTACATTTTTTCATATACAAGCTGTTAACACTGGTAATCAAACTTGGGTACATTATGAAGAAGAACCACATGCTTTCGCAGGTAATATGTGGTGGTGATTAGCCAACTACACTGCCAAATATGAAGGAAAAACAAGTGACTGTTATGTTTGCACAAAAATGCCACATAGTGCTTCTGGACCACATGTAGAGGTTAAATCACCAATAACAGAAGAAGAATTAGAATGCCCTCTATTTGTCAGCATTACCAGAATGTTGGCACGGCTAAATAAAACCGCAATATGGAGTTGTGGAGAGAGCAGAATAATGATGCTTGCAACGCAAGTACATGCTAAAGTGACAACCATTGGCTCTATCCCAGACTCCTTGATGTGTATGGAAAGAGAAACTGGAACAGTGAGACTGGAGGCAATTCCTGAAAGTAAATGTAATCGAACATACCAACATTGTGAGATAAAAGATATGCCTTATACACCACATCCTGTATCTACTACAATTGCTTACGGATTGGCTAATCCTTTTATTAAAGACGTATGTTCTAGTTATTGTGCACTTATGCCAGGTCAAAAATGCCACAGATATGCTCCTGCTTCACGGGGAACTAGAGCCATCAAAGATTGGTTTTGGTTGTGTATATATAGGGTCTACACTACTCTCCCAAAAGATTGGAGTGGAAGATGTGCTCTAGTAACTTTGAAAGAATATTCCATGGTTATTAAACCACAAAAACCTGACGTTATGATAAAACAGAAAAAGAAACGCTTCCTTTCTGGCTGAAGTTCAGTTGAAGTAGAGGTAACAAGATATGAATTAATTTCATTCATCAATACTACAAGAGACACATTGGCTGATGGTCAACAGGAACTTCGAAGGCTCCTTTTAATGGCCCTGCAAAACAGGCTGGTCTTAGATCAGTTAACTACAGCGAGAGAAGGAGTGTGCGTTATGGTTGGAACATCTTGTTGTACCTATATCCCTGAGAATGACGCAGATGGCCATTTAATCTCAGAGGGTTTAAAAAATATGACTAGAATTGCTCAAGAATTACAAGGACGAGATGTTGATGATCAGAGTGGGTTCTTAGCATGGCTCACAGGATGGCAACAAATGCTTGTATCTGCCTTAATTCCTGTAAGTGTGATCCTATTAATCATCTCATTTATTATTTGTTGTATTATTCCATTTATCAGGGTTTTGATTAATCATGCTATGAATAAATTTGTATCCTCTCAATATGCTTTGATGAATAAAACTGTCAAGCGTTAGTAATTTTGAAAGAAAATGAAAGAAATGTTTGTTGAAGTATGTTATGATTAAGTTAAAGAAAGTGATTGTATTTGTGTATAAGAGACTTGGGTGTGGCAATTTTATTGCCAAAAGCTCCGAAGCTTCCTGAAGCAGTGTTTTGAAATCGGCCATCATTTTATAAGATGTTATTTTGTTTTGTTTTTTGGCACACCAAAAATATTCTCACCAAAAATATTCTCATCGCTTTATAATATTGATATTGAACCACTGTACTCACATGAACTGATTTAAATATGATGTTTTTAGTACCTTTTTGGATCTTGAAAGAGGAAATGTCATTGCTCCCTATGGAGGCCTCATGGAGCCATCGGATTAACGGAACTAAAATATCTTAATTTGTGTTCTGAAGATTAACGAATGTCTTACGGGTGTGAAACGTCATGAGGGTGAGTAATAAATGACAGAACTAACCCTTTAAACTCCAGCACTCCTCAACAGAGCCAATCAAAACAGCCACCACTGATCACTGGTGTCAAAAGTATTCACATTCATTACTCAAGTAGAAGTATAGATACTAGGGTTTAAAAATACTTCTGTAGAAGTTGAAGTATCAACTCAAGCATTTTACTCAAGTAAAAGTATAAAAGTACTGGTTTCAAAACTACTTAAAGTATAAAAGTAAAAGTAATGTAGGGGAAAAAATGCCATTAAGGACAAAAGCTTAGGCCGCGCCACAGGGGCCTATTGTGTACTCCACCTCCTCAAAAAAACATTTTTCTAAAGGCCATAATGACCATAATGTTATATTAAAATGTTAATGTTGAAAAATTTGGGATGCACTAGGCTACCCGTTTCAGCCGCATATATGTCCATTGAAAATGAACGCATTTTAGTACAATGCAAATACATTAACGCACCATATATGTGTACTACTGACCATTAACATGGGTTTCATGGAGTGGAAGATATCATGACTAGTTGCCTATAAGTATTCTAATGGTGCAAAAAGTCAAAATTCAGAGGCATTAATAACCTTTATTGGAATGTAAATGTACATCCAAGCTTAACTGCAGAAATTTGTGAGGGCAACGGACAAGAAAAATGCGGGTAGTTTTGGTGTACCCAGGGCAGGCTTAGTAACAATCAGGGCTTGACATTAACACCTGCCAGCTGTTTTCAGCTGTTTCAGTTCACACCGCACCAACAAACGCCAGCAAACTCTCTGTTGGAGTTTGTTGGATAGGTGTTGGCGTTGGTCGGAGTCTGTTTACCCGACTGAACATGTTTAAAGGTGCCATCGAATGGTTTTTTACAAGATGTAATATAAGTCTAAGGTGTCCCCTGAATGTGTCTGTGAAGTTTCAGCTCAAAATACTCAGATTTTTTTTAATTAATTTTTTTAACTACCTATTTTGTGGCATCATTAAATATGAGCCGATTTATGCTACTGCCCCTTTAATTCTCATGCTCTCTGCCCCCAAGCTTGCGCTTGCCTTAAACAGTACATAAACAAAGTTTACACCCTCAAATGGATCTTTACAAAGTGTTCGTCATGCATGCGGCATGTATGCGTCGGATTATGTGAGTATTGTATACTGTTATATTGTTTACATTCTGAATGAATTTGAGGCTGTGCTCCGTGGCTAACAGCTAATGCTACACTGTTGGAGAGATTTATAAAGAATGAAGTTGTGTTTATGAATTATACAGACTGCAAGTGTTTAAAAATTAAAATAACGACGGCTCTTGTCTCCGTGAATACAGTAAGAAACGATGGTAACTTTAACCACATTTAACAGTACATAAGCAACATGCTAACAAAACATTTAGAAATACAGTTTACAAATATCACTAAAAATATGATGTTATCATGAATCATGTCAGTTATTATTGTTCCATCTGCCATTTTTCACTGTTGTTCTTGTGCGCTTACCTAGTCTGATGGTTCGGTTGTGCTGCTCCAGACGTTAATGCCTGCCCTTGTCTAATGCCTTTCATAATGTTGGGAACATGGGCGGGCATATGCAAATATTGGGGCGTACACCCCGACTGTTATGTGACAGTGGGTGTTATGTTGAGCTTCGCCTGTTCTTCGGAGGTCTTTTAAACAAATGAGATTTATATAAGAAGGAGGAAACAATGGAGTTTGAGACTCACTGTAGGTCATTTCCATGTAATTTTTGAATCTAGGGCACCTTTAATCGGCGTTTGTTTGGTCGTCTGAGCATCCAACAAACTCTGACGTAATCTGACCTGTTCACGAACCGTTGCCATGACGACGAGGCAAGTCCCCTTTATAGACAGCTGTTTGATCGCGCCTGCGCCTCACGCGCACACAACAAAGCACTGGAAACGTGACATCGCAGCTTGTTCGTTATGAAAAATAAAATACAGTTTAAAAAAAAAACATATAAAAGGTACAATAGTCTGTAGTGCAATCCGTGCCATTCAGCAAGAGCACTGCTCCACTTCACTGAAAGAGAGAGGTATACCATGAGAGCAATGCAGGTTTACCTTAAGTTTCGTTTTAAATTAATTCGTTTTGGCTTGTTTAGTTACATGGTTGTATATGACTATGTGTCACATAAATAAAAGGGTCGCGCTTAAAAAAAAAAAAAAAAGTTTAAAAACCGGTATACGATTTAAACGTCTCTCTATCGAACTAACATTACGTTACCTAGCTTAATTTGCAGAGGACGAAGAGAAAGCACCCGTTTGATAGCCTAAATGAGCCAGTAGTGTAGAAATAATAACTTATAAGAAATCATCTTTGTCATGATAAGTGAGTATTTCATGATATGTGCATATACCTAGTCTAATCACTAGATGTCAGTAGTGAAGTACTTACCTGTAGGTGTTGGTCCAACCTGAAGGAGACGCCTAGTCATGTTGTGAAGTTGCACCATGTGCGGACCGTTCTGTAAAATAAAAGATGTTTTGTTAGACACAGTTTCATTAATTGAACAACAAACATTACATGGTACCAGGAGTGGTCAGAAGTTCAGATAGTTGTTATGGAAAGTGTAAAACCGCCTGACGCTGTCAACTGGACTGGAAATATTGACTGTGAGTGGCGAACGTTTAAGCAACGATTTACACTGTATTTGCAAGCAGTGGGGCTGGATGATCAGTCGGATGCAAGAAAGATTGCTTTATTGCTCACCGTCGCGGGACCGCAATCGATCGAGGTATTTAACACGCTGGTGTTTGATCGAGCAGAAGATAAAGGAAGCTTCGAGAAAGTGATCGAGAAATTTGATTTACACTGCTCCCCAAAAAAGAACGAGACATTTGAGAGGTATGTTTTTCGTTCACGTCTGCAACTTCAAGGAGAGACATTTGATAGTTTCTTAATCGACCTCAAATTGAAAGCAAAGACATGTAACTTTGGATTGCTACATGATTCAATGGTCAGGGACCAAATAGTGTTTGGAATAAATGACAAGAAAATGAGGGAGAGACTGTTGAGAGAAACTGAGCTGACATTAACCGATGCAGTACGGATATGTCATGCCAGTGAGGTGGCGCAGCAACATGCTAAAACATTTAGTGAACATACAAAGACTGCTGCACATGAAAGTTCGTCAGTAGCTGCAGTGACAGAGAGAGCTCATAAACAAAGCTAATCAAAATGGAAACAGCAAAATGAAAAAGAAATGTTCAATTGTAAAAGATGTGGCAAAAGACACAGACCAAAGCAGTGCCCAGCCTATGGCAAAACCTGTGCTAAATGTGGAGGGCAGAACCACTTTGCAAAGCAGTGCTTGACAAAAAAACTTAGTCGAAGTGAACGAGTCCATACAGTGGAAGAAACTGCTCTTAGTGACACATTCTTTGTGGGCCTGATAGAACAGGCTGAAGAAAACAGTCTTGTGAAGGATAAGTGGACTGCAGCTGTAGAAATAAATGGAGCAACAATAATGCTGAAATTAGACACAGGAGCCAAGGCCAATCTGATATCTGAAAGCGATATAAGAAAAATGAAAAGCAAGCCACATATTAAACCAAACACTGTGCAACTCAAAGCTTACAACGGACAGAGCATAGAAACAAGAGGAACATGCAAAATCAAAGTAAAAGTGAAAAGTAAAGAACATCACCTGGTGTTCGTAGTCATTCCAGATGGACATGATTCAGTGTTGGGAGACAAGGCATGTGAAGACTTAGGCCTAGTTAAAAGAGTAGACAACATAAAATATGGCAATACAAAGAACAGCGTTGATAATATAGTAAAACAGTTTCCGGACATTTTTGAAGGGTTTGGAGCGCTTCCATTCACCTATAAGATACAGCTCAAAGAGGATGCAAAGCCAGTGGTCCATGCTCCGAGACGGGTACCAGCCCCGCTAAGAGATAAGTTAAAACAGGAACTGGAAAGGATGACAGCCATGGGAGTTATAAAGAAAGTGGAACAGCCGACAGAATGGGTGAACTCCATGGTTTGTGTAAGAAAAGCAAACGGAGAATTACGTGTGTGTATGGATCCAAAAGACCTAAATGCAAACATTCAGAGAGAACATTATCAGATTCCGACTCGGGAAGAAATCATCAGTGAGATGGGAGGTGCAAAGTTCTTCACAAAGCTGGATGCATCTCAGGGCTTTTGGCAGGTAAAACTACATGAAGATAGCACACACTACTGCACATTCAACACACCCTTTGGCAGATACTCCTTCTCGAGAATGCCCTTTGGGATTTCTTCAGCGCCTGAAGTGTTTCACAAAGCCATGGAGCACATAATTGAAGGAATACAAGGAGTTCGTGTCTATGTGGATGATGTCATATTGTGGGGATCCACAATTGAACAGCACAATGAAAGGCTCATGGAAGTTTTGCAGCGAGTGCAGAAATATGGACTGAGGCTGAATAAACAAAAATGTCAGTTTGGAGTAAAGGAAGTCACGTTTCTAGGAGACAAGCTGACAGAAGGTGGCGTACAACCAGACAAAAGTAAAATTCAAGCAATACTCAATATGCCAAGACCTACAGACAAAAAGGCAGTGTTAAGAGTGATGGGAATGATTAACTTTATCGGCAAGTTCATACCAAACCTGTCGTCAAAGACAGTGTACATGAGAGAACTGTTACATGACAAGTGTGAGTTCAAGTGGACAAACAACCATGAACAAGAGTGGTCCCGTCTGAAGACACTCTTGACAACAGAGCCTGTGCTGACTTTCTTTGAACCATCTAGGAGGACAAAGATATCAACTGACGCATCTAAGGATGGCCTGGGAGCTGTGCTGCTCCAGGAAGAAGGAAAACACTGGAGGCCAGTTGCGTATGCATCAAGAACAATGACGCAAGCTGAGTGTCGTTATGCCCAGATCGAGAAGGAGTGCCTTGGACTGGTGTATGGGGTGGAGAAGTTTCACAGTTATGTGTATGGACTTCCAAAGTTTGTGGCGGAGACAGATCACAAGCCACTAATAGCCATCATCAAGAAAAATCTGAGTGAAATGTCACCGAGAATCCAACGGCTAATGATGAAGCTTCAGAGATATGACTTTGAACTGATATATACACCTGGAAAGTACATAGTGCTAGCAGATGCCCTGTCCAGAGCAACCTCAGACAGTGAGACACATCACAAGAGCTCTACAGAAGCTGACGTGACTCTTCATGTGAACATGATAGCTGGTGCTCTTCCAGTGACTGATGCAAAGTCTAAACAGATTGTAGCTGAAACCGCGAAAGACAAAGAGCTACAGATTGTCATCAAACTTCTGAATGAAGGCTGGAAAAAGGAAGCATGTTCACGGTACTACAATATAAGGACAGAGTTGAGTGTGGTAGAAGGACTTCTGCTGAGACAGAATAGAATAGTAATACCACAAGCACTGAGAAAGGAAATGCTGAGAAGATTGCATGAGGGACATCTGGGAGCAGAAAAATGCAAAAGGAGAGCCAGGACAGCCATCTATTGGCCAGGAATTAATGCTGACATTGACAGAATGGTGTCAACCTGTGATACCTGCTTAAGTCATCGAGCAAAGCAGCAAAAAGAGCCAATGATCATCACTGACACACCTAGTGAGCCGTGGCAGAAAATTGGAACAGATTTGTTTGTCTTAAATGGGAAGAACTATCTGCTTGTTGTGGACTACCTGTCTAACTATCCAGAGATGGCTCTGCTTCCAAATACATCTACTGCCAGTGTAATCACACACATGAAGTCAATCTTTGCAAGGCATGGAATCCCTCAGGTTGTCTGTAGTGACAATGGACCATGTTATAATAGCAAAGAATTCCAGGAATTTGCAGTGGAGTATGATTTCAAACATGTGACATCGAGCCCGTTATATCCACAATCTAACGGGAAAGCGGAAAAGGGAGTACATATAGTTAAAATGCTACTGAAGAAAGCAGTGAGCAGCAAGTCTGACCCATATCTAGCATTGTTAAATTACCGTGCTTCACCACTGGAACATGGTTTATCTCCAGCTGAGATGCTAATGGGAAGAAAATTGCGTACTACCCTGCCTTACCTGACACAACCAAAGAAAATCAAAGGGTTGCAAAAGAAACAAATGCAACTAAAAAAGAGACAGAAAATGAACTATGATAAGACCTCCAGGAGTCTTCGACCTCTTGCTAACAATGACACAGTAAGACTTGAGGATTGCAATACCTGGCATAGAAAAGCCACAGTCCTTGAGGAGGTTTATCCGAGATCTTACACTGTGAAAACAGAAGATGGTCAGATCCTGAGAAGAAATAGGAGAAGTTTGCTGAAAACACAAGAAACAGTGCCACAGGATACATCACCTGTAGAATCGGAAACAGAACCAGTTATAGACAATAAAGAGGATGAAAAGGAGACACACTTACCTGAATTGCGAAGATCCAAACGCACAGTAAAACCACCTGAGAGACTTGACCTGTAAAGGAGGCATTAGTAAAGTGAACAGACATTTAAGTAGTTACTATGCAAAAAGAGAGTAATGACAGTTGAATGTTAATTAAGAGATGGTTTGTATAAAGAGCATAATGTTTAAGTTGTTATATAATATGTTGTTGTTAAGTGAGTGTGCAAGAATTTAAATGCAGTAATGGTGAAACCTTAAATCTAAAAATAAAAAGAGGAGATGTCATGATAAGTGAGTATTTCATGATATGTGCATATACCTAGTCTAATCACTAGATGTCAGTAGTGAAGTACTTACCTGTAGGTGTTGGTCCTACCTGAAGGAGACGCCTAGTCATGTTGTGAAGTTGCACCATGTGCGGACCGTTCTGTAAAATATAAGATGTTTTGTTAGACACAGTTTCATTAATTGAACAACAAACATTACAATCTTTTTTGAGTAATGCCCCCAACACTGACTATTACTGCGTTCACGTCACCTCGTATTTACCGGAATCTTGACATGACAACACGTGACGTTATATTCGGAGCTGTTCACGTCCTTTTGGTCCTTGGACTAGGAATTATGCGTTTCCATGACACCACTATCAACACCTAAATGAATCTACAGCGGTCAGGTGGAACATGTGGGAGCTCTCAGAAAACTCCCAGCTTACAAGCTGTAATTACGATCTCTACGAGGACGTGAACGCTTTTTACAAGCTCGAATCTCGTAACTACAGGAATTACAAGGCCGCGTGAACGCACCTTTTAGTCCTCCTTGCTGGAGTGTGACGTGATTTGATGTGCAGGTGTGATGGATTACGTACAAACCAATAGGGTGTCAGAATGGTACATTATATGTTTTATCTTCTCATCCAACCACAATCAAATTCACTCTATCCGGATGGCGCGATTTATCTGGATATTTTTTTTTTTTTTTTTTTTAAAGCCGGAATGAAAACAAGCCGAAATGAAATAAGAGTAACGAGGCTATTTTTAAAATGTAAGGAGTAGAAAGTACAGATAATTGCGTGAAAATGTAAGGAGTAGAAGTAAAAAGTAAGCTGAAAAATAATTACTCCAGTAAAGTATAGATACCCGAAATTTCTACTTAAGTAAGGTAACGAAGTATTTGTACTTCGTTACTTGACACCTCTGCCACTGATGAGCAGGGAATTGACTCCAGATGGTACAAACCTATTGAGTGATAGGAAGAGTGGCAACAAGAAATGGAGCACAAAAGGAAAAAGTATAAACAGAGGGAGAGAAAACAGACACCAACACATCACACATTTCCACAGAGGTATACAAAGAATGCAAATAAAAAATACATCCTTGGATGTAACACAAGGAATCAGAGGGAAGAAAATGTTTCTAGCCCTTACAGTTCAAAATTTATTAACCTAACCGTGAGTGCAACTTTGGACAGTTGGTGGCTCTCGAGGGATTGAGAGACACCAAATGTGCTATGGTGACAGTTCAGACTGTGTGTCAAATTTCATAACTTTCCCGCAACCGGTTCTATGGGCTGCCATAGACTCAAGAGTGGAATAATAATAATAATAATAATAAAAACACTAACGATTACAATAGGTGCCTACACACCTTCTTACTGTATAGATGTAATAATTAGGATGGAGTTTTACTGCAGTTATTAATGGTGTTGTCCTGATTCTCTGTAACTTATATTCTTTGATTGTCTGAGGCTGACATCTAGTGGACGTCTTATAATCTGTGACTTTACAGACTTGCAGACATTTGCACACGTCACTCAAACAGAAACAGGAAACAAGAATCACATGAGTTCAGGGAAATAGAAACTGAGGTGTAGTTGATCTGTTGTGTGTTTGTGTCTCTGTATTCATGCAGTAAAATGGCAGAAGCCAGAATTTCAGTGGATCAGAATGAGTTCCTGTGTCCAGTGTGTCAGGATCTCCTGAAGGATCCAGTGGCCATTCCCTGTGGACACAGTTACTGTAAGAGCTGTATTACAGGCTGCTGGGATCAGGAGGATCAGAAGAGAGTTTACAGCTGCCCTCAGTGCAGACAGACCTTCAGTCCAAGACCTGCTTTAGCTAAAAACACCATGCTGGCTGAAGTGGTGGAGAAACTGAAGAAGACTAACCTTCCTGCTGACTGTTACGCTGGAGCTGGAGATGTGCAGTGTGACGTCTGTACTGGAAGAAAACACAAAGCCATCAAGTCCTGTCTGGTGTGTCTGGAGTCTTACTGTCAGACTCATTTTGACCGTCATGAGGAATTTCACTCACGTAAGCCACATAAAGTGACTGATGCCACTGGACGACTGCAGGAGATGATCTGCCAGAAACACGACAAGATCCTTGAGGTTTTCTGCCGCACTGATCAGAAGTGTATATGTGTGCTCTGTACGATGGATGAACATAAAAACCACAACACTGTATCAGCTGCAGCACAGAGGACAGAGAAACAGGTATGAACTTTAAAGGTGCCCTAGAATTGAAAATTGAATTGACCTCAGCATAGTTAAATAATTAGAGTTCTGTACATGGAAATGACATACAGTGAGTCTCAAACTCCATTGTTTCCTCCTTCTTATGTAAATTTGATTTGTGCAAAAGACCTCTGAAGAACAGGTGAATCTCAACATAACACCAACTGTTTCGCAACAGTTGGGATCATTAATATGTATGACCCCAAATTTTGCATATGTCAGCTCATTTTCAAGGCATTAGACAAGCCAGTATTAACGTCTGGATGTGCACAGCTGAATCATCAGACTAGGTAAGCAAGCAAGGACAACAGCGAAAAATGGCAGATGGAGCAACAATAATTGACATGATCCATGATATCATGATATTTTTAGTGATATTTGTAAATTGTCTTTCTAAATGTTTCGTTAGCATGTTAATGTAACGAAATGTACTGTTAAATGTGGTTAAAGTTACCATAGTTTCTTACTGTATTCACAAAGACAAGACTGTCATTATTTTCATTATTAAACACTTGCAGTCTGTATAATTCATAAACACAACTTCATTCTTTATAAATCTCTCCAACAGTGTGTAATGTTAGCTTTAGCCACGGAGCACAGCCTCAGACTCGTTCAGAATCAAATGTAAACATCCAAATAAATACTATACTTACATGATCTGATATGCTGCATGACGAACACTTTGTAAAGATCCATTTTGAGGGTTATATTAGCTGTGTGAACTTTGTTTATGCAATGTATTATAGAGTTGCAAGCTTGGGGGTGGGGAGAACGAGCATTTAAAGGGGACGCACGCAGAAACAGCGCATTTTTAATTATGCCCCAAAATAGGCAGTTAAATAAAATTAAAAAATTCAATAAAAATTTAATAATAAAAAATATATGGGGTATTTTGAGCTGAAACTTCACAGACACATTCAGGGGACACCTTAGGCTTATATTACATCTTGTGAAAAAAGGATTCTAGGGCACCTTTAAATTAGACACTGATGAAATAATGTTGACATTATTTATATTGGCACTCATATGATCAGGTGACATCATTCACACTGCAGATGTCAACATAAGTGAACAGTAGCTGCAAGTGGAGTTTCACTGCTCAGCGTATTTGTGCTCCGCATTGAACTTAACACAAAATATGGTGAAAATGCACCGTAAACATTTACCAACACGAACATTTTTACAAAAAAAACAACCTCTTCATATGATGATTTAGTGACAGTGTAATGTGACATTTGCTGTTATTGGTTTTATGCTGCAGAAACAGCTGAAGGAGACACAGAGGTCGTTCCAGCAGAGGATCCAGCAGAGAGAGAAAGATCTTCAGCAGCTGAGAGAGGCTGTGGAGTCTCATAAGGTGAGTCTGGAGAAGAAGAGAAGTTTGAGAAGTCTCAGTCAGGACTCACTGAAGCCACTGTGTGATTGTGATGTGTGTCCTAACAGCGCTCTGCACAGACAGCAGTGGAGGACAATGAGAGGATCTTCACTGAGCTCTTCCGCTCCATTGAAAGAAGCCGCTCTGAGGCCACACAGCGGATCAGAGATCAGGAAAAGACTGCAGTGAGTCGAGCTGAAGGACGACTGGAGCGACTGGAGCAGGAGATCAATGATCTGAGGAGGAGAGACGCTGAGCTGGAGCAGCTTTCACACACACAGGATCACATCCATTACCTGCAGGTAACAGAGATCTAGAAGAACAGGATCTGATCATCTTCTTTTAAAAGAGACACCCTTACAAATGCAGTTCAGCTCTGGAAATCTCCTAGGAAAACACTTTCTTCTGGAAGTCACGAGTAAACAGTATCTAAATCCAAACTCATTTCACAAGTTCACACTTACAATTAATTAGAATAGGGGTCTTCAAAGTTTTTCAGGGCAAGGACCCCTTAGGTGATAAAGACATGGAGCAGGTACCCCATATACAAAATGTGTCAGAGCTACATATTAAGCATATAACCTTTGATATTAATAGAAACTAACCATATTATGATTTAGAATAAGTTATATTATGTTAAGACAGTAGATCAGACCACATTATTGTTGTTGCACATGCATCACTGTCTGTCTAATACTTTTTATTGTTAAAATTGAGATTTATGCATCATAACAAGCAAACATTGTCACGGATGAAGAAGGCAGACAAATGCAGATTCATGAATATAAATGGTTTAATCCAACAAGCAGGCAGAAGCGCAACAGTGTGCTACAAACACAAACAATAACCGACAAGGACTGAACTAAACAGGGAGAATATATACACAGGAGGAAATGAGGGAACTAAACGGGAACAGCTGGCGACGGAACCATGGTTAGTGGTGTAGGAACCGGCGGAACAGAGTGGTTGACGGACCGTGGCGACATCGCAGACCTGGAAGACAGGAACTGAGCGGCTGACTCACGGGACTGAGGCGATTAAGTTTTTAACGGATGACTGGGGTGACGATGTGGTGAGGGAGGCCGACAGGGAGGTCAGAGGAAGGGAGGAGTCCAGTGATGCCAAAGGGGTGCAGGGTGAGGGTGCAGCCCAAATCCTGGAAGTCAGTGGCTGTAGCTGGGCGTTGACCGCCAAAGGCCAACCTGGAGTGTCGAGCGATCCCAGCGGAGCTTCCAGGCAGGCGGACCGTGGAGGTGATGAAGGAGTGGTGGGTTGAGGTGATGGCGACGGGCTGACAGGTTGAGGTGGAGGTGTGGGCCTGGAGGCCCGAGGTGCAGCCGGGGACTCGGCAGAGCTGAGGAGCTTGATGACATCGGTGGTACCAATGGATCCAGGGGGCTGGTCGTGACCAGTGATGGAGATGGGATCAGGAAGACAGGCAGGGTTACAGGCTGAAGGTGATGTCCGGACAGGACCGGAGCATCCAGATAACCGGACGGGACCGGCGAAGACGAGGAGGATTCGAGGGTGGGGACTCAGGTGGGCACCTCGGGCTCGCTGGCTGTGAGGGAGAGGCTGCCATTCCGGAGCATCCAGGCCAGATAACCCAGATATGGCCTGCTTTCAGGGAGGAGGAGAAACCGCAATACTGGTGAGTCCATATTGTTCTTAATTTGTTTTGAGTGGTCAGTTGTTCTGTCACAGATGAAGAGGGCAGACGAATGCAGATTCACAAATCTTTTCACACTGAGGACAACTGAGGGACTCAAACACAACTATTAAAAAAGGTGCAAAGATTCATTGATGCTCCTGGAAACACGATGAATTAAGAATTGGAGATGAAAACTTTTGATGTAGATGTCACCTCCAAAACTTTCCAGCCATCAGTCCTCTTAGCAGCATGAAAAAAAATAATTTTTATTTAACCGATTATAGCTATTATAGCCTCAAAGAGCACTCACTTTACAATCACTAAAAAGCTGTCACTCATTTTAGTTCGCGATCTCACAAAGTTTCATTAAAATCTCACACTTCACAATCTACACACACTGCATAATGAATCTCTGACTTATATTGTGCCTTTGTTAATGAGAAGATTCACGAGAGTATTGTTTCTTCAGTTTCAATAATGCTACAGTAGCCTATTATTTTTTCAGCAAAACTTCGTGCTGTTATAAGCTAAATTAGTCCAAGTCCAAGCATATATTAATTTATTGTTTTGTAATACTACTTCACATTCTACGTAAATTAAATTAATGAAAACAAAAATATCACATATTAATGCCTTTTCATCACACAAATATGAATTTAGCAAACTTTCCCCTATAATTCTGTCAATAAACAAAGATTTTAATGACATTCCCAGCATGTTTTAAACTTTTTAGAGTCCATTTTATGCAATGTAATTCAGCTAAGATGGCGATTGATGCATTTGATCAGGATAATGAAATGATTAATACAAATATTTAATGTGGGTGTCACAGTACTGCTGTGTAGAACCCACTCACAAAGGCACAAGAAACAAGAGTCCGAAGATAAACTTAAATCCACAAATGAAGATGTAAATAATCACGAGAAGATAATAGCAGACCAACTTAACACGACAAACACCAGACAAAGGACTGACAGAAACAGAAGGCTTAAGTACACAGAGACTATTGAGTTAATGACAAGACACCTCTGAACTAAAACTCAAATCAATCTGATACTATGACAACTAAAGAGTGGCAGGAAAACTGAACAAAGGAAGACATGTGACAACATGTACAAATAAACCAAACATGTGACAGTGGGATAGATGTTGGTATATTAATGACCTCAAGATTTTATTTCAAAACATGAATTAATCACTTTCATGTTTTCTGAACAAATGTTTTTTTTTTTTTAAACTTGCATTATTTTGCTGTTTTAAACATATATTTATATATATTATTTTTTATATATAATTTCAAATCACACTAAATATTTGAATTTATTATTGCAGTCTTTCTAATAAAAAAATCATGTATTTCTTATGCTAATATTGAGTACTCAGTATGTACTTAATTGAGTACTTAATATGTACTTAGCATGTGTTTGCTAAAGTAGTGTGTGATTGTTACCGTGGTTAGGGGGGCTTTGAGGCACTCATTGGGCGCCCCATCAGCTGGTGGGGCCCAATACAAGCACCTAGAAATGGCCCTGAATGTCAACTGATGTGCCTGATCTCTTACATTTACATTTATGTTATTGGCAGATGTTTTGTCATCCAAGGGTTTTACTAGTGTAACGTTGGGAGTCGTGACGACAAGGGGTAGGTCCAAACGCAGGCTTTATTAGAATGACTGTAGTTGTACAGGCAAGGGTCAAACACCAGCAAACAGAAACATAAGGGCAAGGCAGAAGAGTAATCCAAGTCACAGGCAATGGTCAAAACAGGCAGCAAACGATCATCAAACAAGGGAGAAACAGTCCAGGGTCAAAAACAAGGCAAGGCTAGGAACTAAGAACAAGAATTAACACAGAAATCATACGACTAAACAATACTCAGCCCTGTGTGTGTGTTTGGGTGCAGCTTATAAAGGGTCCACTGATGGGAAACAGGTGCGAGTGTGTGATTGGTTCCTAAATAGGGAATTATGGGAAATGTAGTCCAGAGTGATGTACGACTGTGTGTGCAATGAAATGGTGAACCGGCGACCTCTGGTGGGGAGTAGCAGGAACCAGCAGGCGCCGGATACGTAACAACTAGAAAGTTAGGTAACACTTTAATTTACGGTCCAGTTCTCACTATTAAATAGTTGCTTATTATCATGCATATTACTAGGATATTGGTTGTTTATTCATATGTATAAATCACATATTAATGCCTTATTCTGCATGACCATATTCTACATCCCTACCCAATATTTAATCCTACCCAATACCTTAACTACCTGCTAACTATTAATAAGTAGTCATTAGGTGTTTATTGAGGCAAAAGTCATACTTAATAGTTAGTTACTAATAAGAATTGGACCCTAATCTAAAGTGTGTGACCGAAAGTTCACATATAGCTCTAACATGATATAATGAATATGAGAAGAATGAAGCTGATGCTGTGAAAGTGCTGGATTGAGGAGAGTTACTAAAGATCAACAAGAGCTGCTCAAATCTGACAGTAGTGCAGGTTATTGGCTGAAGTGTGGAGGTGATGAGCTTTGATTTCTGTTTTCTGTAGAGTTTCCAGTCTCTCTCAGCTCCTCCTGAATCTACAGATGTAAATGACAATCCCTTCAGTGTTCTCTCCTCTTTTGATGGCGTGAGGAAATCTGTCCATCAGCTGAGAGACAAACTGGAGGCTTTCTGCAAAGAGGAGCTCAAGAAGATCTCTGACAGAGGTAAAGTTCATGTATGTCATCATGTTAGAAATGTCTTAGGAATGGATGCAGGGATCATTTTCTCTTGACATGATAATCACACTTTTCATGTCTGTTGATTTCCACAGTCACTTTCACCAACATGTCACTTTCACCACCAACTGTTCCCAGGACCAGGAAGGACTTCTTACAATGTAAGTCACTAAGGAAACAAGCAGAAAAACTCAAAGTGTGTTCATGTTTTTCCTGTAGAAGGAGAAAGAAAACATGACAGAAGAGTTTAATAGTTGATCATGTAAATTATGATTTGCACAGGATATCTGGAAAACTGTACTGAGACACTGATGATATATTGAACATGAAGAGTTCAGAAACATTAAAAGATCAGAAAAAGTCATAATTCCTGATTGCAATGTGTTTTACCTCCATCAGATTCCCATCAGCTCACTCTGGATCTGAACACAGTGAATAAACACCTCCATCTGTCTGAGAGGAACAGGGTGATTACTGTCATTCTCACAGAGCAGCCGTATCCTGATCATCCAGACAGATTTGATGGATATAATCAGCAAGTGTTGTGTAGAGAGAGTGTGTGTAGACGCTGTTACTGGGAGATTGAGTGGAGTGGTGACGTGTATATATCAGTGTCATATAAGAGCATCAGCAGGAAGGGATCGGGTAAAGAGTGTGTGTTTGGATCTAATGATCAGTCCTGGAGTTTGATCTGCTCTTCCTCTAGATATGCATTAAGACAAAATCAGATAGAGACTAAACTCCCAGTAAAGCCCATCAGCCGTCGAATAGGAGTGTATGTGGATCACAGTGCGGGAACTCTGTCTTTCCACAGCGTCTCTTGGGACACAATGAGCCTCATCCACACAGTCCACACCAAATTCACCCAGACACTCTATCCTGGGTTTAGGGTTTATAATGGATCATCAGTAAAACTGTGTTGATGTCACATGCATGTTCTGCTTTTCCCTTTGTGTCTGCCTGAGTTCTAGGTTATGAGTCAGTTAATCATTGCAACCAGCTGTGACATTTAATGAATCGGAATAGATTTTAGATCAGCGGTATTCAAATGGAGGGCCATGGGACATAATTGCGGCATTTTACCATTTCTACAGATACAAGTGATCAGTGCGTCAAAACAACGGAGTAGTTTACACCACAAGTGTTCAGGGTCGTTTATGATCTTTCAACGCTACATCCTCTTGTATTTTTATCTAGAGCTAAATGCGCTTCATTCAAGCCCTTTCCACTCTGTGCACGCTGCTTCTCTGTTCTCTATCCCGCTAAACACATTAAACACATTAACAGCTGCAGATGATGTGGTTATTTTAACAACCAGAGACAGTCCTGCCGCCAGCAGCTCTCAATTGCCGATGTCATAATTTCGCTCTGCAGGAGACAAACAATGTGAGAAATAAGCACTTGGATGTAATGTATTATCTTGAGTGGATATTTGAGAAAGAACTGCTACAACACCAACGTCTGATACATCAACCTCCACCACGAACTGCAGAGCAGAGTCAAGTGTAAAAAAATTAGAGCAGAAGTAAACCTGCATTTGAGTTCATCAAAAGCACTCTGAGCTGCCACAGTCCAGACAAATTTAGCCTTGGTGTGGAGGTCAAGGCAGGGGCCGCCACCTGACTGAAGTTCCTGATGAATCGCTGATATAAATTGGCAAAACCCAGGAACTGTTGTAAACTCTTTCTGGAGTCAGGCACCTACCAGTTAGAGACGGCCCTCGCCTCCGCAGGGTCCATGCGAATCCCCTCCACCGAAATAATAGAACCCAAGAACGAGACCGAATGGGCATGGAAAGTACACTTCTCAGACAAACAACTGATTCTCCTTCAGCCACTGGAGCACTCGTCTGACGTACCGGATGTGCACCAGGAAGGAGGGAGAGAATTTTAAAATATAATCCAGGTACACAAAAACTAATTTATTCATCATATCTCTCAGCATGTCATTAATGATTGCTTGGAAGATGGCTGCGGCATTGAACAGGCTGAACAGTAAAACCAAATATTCAAAGTGCCCTGTGGGAAGGTTAAAGACCGTCTTCCACTTAACTCCCTCCTTAATCCGAACAAGATGGTAAGCATTGTGCAGATCCAACTTTGTGAAGAATCTCGCCTCCTGCAAGAGTTAGAAGGCTGAAGAAATAAGAGGCAGGCGGTACCTGCTCTTAACTGTTATGTCATTCAGCCCCCAATAATCTATACAGGGACACAAAGAGCCATCCTTTTTCTTCGCAAAGAAGAACCCTGCACCCACCATGGAATGTTCTGTAGGATGTAAAGGTTCTATTCGCCAGAATTCCCAACTACTGACGAGTGCTGGCTTTTACTGGACAGGATGCAGTCAGATGACCATGGCCACCACAATAAAGACAGAGACCCTCAGACAAGCATTGTTGTTTTCCCTTCGCAAAAAATGCATTCTGCCAACAATGTTTAAAGTACCTGGGAACTGGAAGGAGAATCAACACAGGAGGAGAACCCAACAACGTAACTCCATTCTGGAATCGAGACGAATAGCAATGTCAATGAGATCATCCAGATGTTCTGGGGGATCATAGGCATAAATCTTATCTTTAAATGTCATCAACGAGCCCATCCAGGTACCGCTCTGCCAGTGCCTCGGTATTACACTGACTGGTGGCTGCGAGAGTTCTAAATTCAATAGCATAATCTGCCACCAATCTCTTGCTTTATCATAGAGATGGTAAGATAGAAGATTGTTCTGCTAGGTCCATGTTTGGCCAGTGTGTGGTGTGACGATCTGAGGAAGGAGGACCCAACTGAGATCAAACACCATCCAATAAAACTCACTAATCTAATCCAACAAAATGGCATAGGACACTGCGTTGCCCAAACTCGTGTTTAGTCTTGATTTAATCCTCTTCGAATGTCTTAACCAACTATAGGTGTTATGTTAAAAGAAAATGTATTATTCTATTTTTAAAGTCCTTTGGAGTAAAGACTACCAAATCAGACACCATCATAAATCAGGCAAATTAGGTCATAAAAAGAGACAAAGAAAAAATTTTCCCTGCTCAAAATGCACCCTCGCCATTGGCCAGTTCATCCAAGGAAGCGTGTAGGCATACTTGTCCTTAAAAGACAACACCAAACCTGGGCCCATATGTATAAAACTTCTCAGAAATGCTCTTAAGAATAAACTTAAGTTTTGACTTAAGTGTCAAAAAATTCTTAGTAAAGAGTAGGACTTTTCTAAGAGTGGAAGACTTTTATAAAGAAGCCAAAAGCACCTTTTAGTAAAGTCTAAGACTGATTCTTAAGTGCTGACTGAAGTGTTGTGAACTAAGGACTACAATGATATCAACTCAAAATGGCTGCCCTCAACCTCTGAATCAGCCAATAGTAAGCCTGCAAGGGTGAAGTCACAGCACCAATAATTTAATGTTATTATAAAAAAAAATCATTTAAAAAGACACTGAAATGTTTTAATATTTACATTTATTTTAAAAAAAATAGCTTTGCATTGTGCAAAATTATCACAAGTTAGTACTGATGGTGTGGAATCTTTTTCTATTGATATATGTCTCCTCATTTACAGTTAGAGCAATGATGTAAACATGAGTTCCATCAATGGCTCCAACAACTCCAGGGAAGCCCACAGTCAACATAAAAGTGACTTGCTTTTGCCACATGGTTTGATGGTCAGATGTAAAGTCAATGAACTGCCAAAGAGTAGTGGCCAAATGTGATGTCCAGCCATATGAAAATTGACATCTTCAACCTTAATTCAAATATTTTTAAAAATGTGTTAACATACATAACATACGTCATCTTTACAGGATGTGGTATACACTACACTTGAGCGTACAGCATGTGTGTGTTTTTATGTCACCTTATGTAAACTTCATGGCCCCAAGAGATTTTCCAAGATCAACAATTTTCTGTTTTTTTATTATATTTTGTCTTATAATTTAAATCTTTTTCAAATGGTTTGGAAGAGAACACACCATTTCTCTTGACATCTGAAACCTGTAGTTGTAGTTTTCCTCTTCTTCTTCTTTTTTTTTTTTTTTGCCAGTAACTCCAATACACTATATAACTCCAATACATCATATCTTCATTGGAAAGCGTGTGTCTCCTCTTCTTTATGCCATCTTATTACTCCTAACTAGGTTTGGAGGCCTCTCCAGCTCTCCTAAATAATTTAGGAGTTGAGACCTAGTCTTGACTCTTAGGAACCTTTGTGAATCACACTTATTCTTAAGTCTAAGAATAAGAGTAAAATTACATCATTCTTAGAATTTTGACACACTTAAGACTAAAATTTTACTCTGAGTGGCTTTATACATAGGGACCCAGGTCTATTGTCTCTTGCCATCTCTCGTACGTCTTTCATCTTCCGGCAATCGCGCTCCCATCACGCACTCATCTCCTCTTCGAGACGACCACCTTCGGCAAAACCTGCTTTCAAGTTACCTCAGTTCAAACTTCCTGCGGATGCACGAAAGAAGCCAACGAACCTCAGCCACGGACGCACTGAATCTCCACACGTATCTATCTGAAACTCAGCACTCAAATTCATGCAAGCAACCAATCGATCTTAAAGTCTCCGTGAACCGGAAGTTGTAAATGTCTTTTCTCCGGTGTTGTGGCGTATTTCCAAGTGAAACGGGATATTGAATAGTGGGCAGAGTTTTACCTTAGCGCTCCTCCTCTCCATCTCTCGCTCATAGCAGACTAATGGTTACAGAGGAGTGGTTTATGCATTTTCAACCCAAGCCGTCAAACTGACGTCATCAGAGAAGAAACACCATTCCAGACTGGAAGTAACTTTTTTGATTAAAGATTACCATGACAATTTTCTTTCTGTGTATTAACTTGTACAGATTAATTGTTCACCACAAGACTAGTAATATGTTTATATGCCCATAATAAGGTTATGTGATTCTTTGCTGGCTCTCTTCTTTAGTCTTTCCTCTCTTTCTTTATTTACTTTCGTTATTCTGTGTATATATATGTACTCTTAGCTTAGATTTAGTTGTATGTATTCCTATATTCATGTATTAAATCCATTGTGATCATGCTTGATTGTCTCTGTTGATGCTCATGAATGAACCAGGTCATTTTAACATTTTTAATTTTGCTAGCTATATGTTTTTGTAAATACTAGGATAGGAGAATTCCTCTTGGCCAGAAGAATGACCTCATTTTTAAGAGTTGACAAAAGATCGGACTGATAAGTTTTGGTGGACAAAACAGACCAGTCTTTCTGAAATTAATTCTAAAACTAAACTAAATCTAGACTGTCACGAAGATACTCTGTGACCATATACAGACTATGGGGCACATTCCCTCATTTCTCATATACACACACATATATTTACATTGACTTCTGTGATTCTGGAAAGATATATGTTGGGTGCAATTTATGTAGAGTTATTGTGTGTAGTGTGAAAGTCTGTACATGTTTGGTTGTATATTCTGTTCATGTTTCACAAGTTGGTCATTCTTAAGTCTATAAATATCTACAAGACATTAATACAGGTTAAGACATTTATTGATGTAAGTACCACAGATATACATACCAGTCAGGAGCATTATTGGTTCAAAGCCTTATGCGCATATATCTAGTTATTTTTTGATATATTGTTTTGCTTATAGGAGAACTGTATTTATGGAGTTTATGCGTGGCTTGTGTAAACATGTTTGACTACCTGTTGTGAATGTGAATGTTTAATGTTAGACTTACCTGCAGCATGGTATGTTAGGTGGAGCCACGACTTTAAGATGGCCACTGTAACATTCAGTAAGCAGGTGTGGTGAGTGTGGTGTGAGCATGGTTGGAGTACCGACACTTTTTAGTTTGTTTGGTGCAGCAATAGACTGTTGTTACAAACATCTTTCCTGTCCTGTACATTTTTGTTTATTTCTTTGATTTATGTTTTTTTTTTTTTTTTTGTAGCACTGTTTTTTTTCTCTTCACTGTGGGTTTTTTCTACTTTTTGTAAAATAAATTTTGCATCAAACATATCCTGCTTGTCCTGGTCACCTCACTGCCTCTAACCGCAAGGTTCATCCACAACATAGAACATATATATTCATAATTAATTATAATCCGTAATTAATTATCCATATATACATACAGTAATTACATGATTGATGTGTTATGGTTTAATTATATTTCACCCATTTGAGCTAATTTGTTACAGTATAGATTAATTATCTACATGAATAATTAATGCTTTTTAATATGGAAATGAATTAACACCGAACTTACTAAAGCTGGACAGTGACATTATTTTCCTCTAGAGCTGCTGTACAGCTGAAATGAACCTTGTTGGATAATTTTTCTGTTATCAAACTAAAGCTGCTTTGAAACAATCTATAATGTAAAAAGTGCTATATATAGAAAGGTGACTCAACTTGATTTTACAAAATTAAAACTTTAATGGGGAGTGAAGGAACTGTAAAATGGACACAGTTTTCAGTCCTGCAGTACCAGTGCAGCAATTAGGAAGCAGTATTGCTGTGGTTTTTAGCTGTGTTGTCTGCTTATCTATTACATATATTCTTTGAGTATGTGTTTGAGGCTGACATCTAGTGGATGTTTTATTATCTGTGACCTTTAGACTTGCAGAGAAACACATCACTCAAACACAGAACCAGGAAACAGGAATCACATGAGTTCAGGAAAATAGAAACTGAAGTGTAGTTGATCTGTGGTGTGTTTTTGTGTCTCTATATTCATACTATAAAATGGCAGAAGCCAGAATTTTAGTGGATCAGAATGAGTTCCTGTGTCCAGTGTGTCTGGATCTCCTGAAGGATCCAGTGGCCATTCCCTGTGGACACAGTTACTGTAAGAGCTGTATTACAGACTGCTGGGATCAGGAGGATCAGAAGAGAGTCTACAGCTGTCCTCAGTGCAGACAGACCTTCAGTCCAAGACCTGCTTTAGCTAAAAACACTATGCTGGCTGAAGTGGTGGAGAAACTGAAGAAGATTAAACTTCCTGCTGACTGTTACGATGGAGCTGGAGATGTGCAGTGTGACGTCTGTACTGGAAGAAAACACAAAGCCGTCAAGTCCTGTCTGGTGTGTCTGGAGTCTTACTGTTAGACTCATTTTGACCGTCATGAGGAATTTCACTCACGTAAGCCACATAAAGTGACTGAAGCCACAGGACGACTGCAGGAGATGATCTGCCAGAAACACGACAAGATCCTTGAGGTTTTCTGCTGCACTGATCAGAAGTGTATATGTGTGCTGTGTATGGATGAACATAAAAACCACATTACTGTATCAGCTGCAGCACAGAGGACAGAGAAACAGGTATGAACTTAAAGAGTCCCATTATGATCATTTACAAGCACAACAAAACCCCTTTAAACCAGTAGTTCCCACAAAAAAAGACATTCATCATTTACTTATTCTTTTCCTTTTTTTTTGAGGAACAGTAAATTAGGTATGAAGAAAGAAATGAAGGTTTTTGATGAAAACATTCCAGGATTATTCCCCTTATAATGGACTTCAATGGCCTCTAGACGGTTGAAGGTCAAAATTACAGTTTCAGTGCAGCTTCAAAGGGCTTTAAACGATACCAGACAAGGAATAAGGGTCTTATCTAGCGAAACTGTATACAGGTGCTGGTCACATAATTAGAATATCATCAAAAAGTTGATTTATTTCACTAATTCCATTCAAAAAGTGAAACCTGTATATTATATTCATTCTTTACACACAGACTGATATATTTCAAATGTTTATTTCTTTTAATTTTGATGATTATAACTGACAACTAAGGAACTCAACTAAGCTTTATAAACACAAATGATCGCCTTCCACGTGCTTCCGCTTTCCGTATTCTTCAAAAAGCTTACGCTGTATGTCCTACGCCTTCCCTATTCTATTTAGGGAAAAAATATAACTGGTGCTGCGTTCGTTCCGTAAGTAGAATAGGGAAGGCATAGGACATACTTAGAAAGCAATCATTTGTTTATATAAAGCATAAACATTTTTAAAAAATTTACAAAATGATCAATCGTTTCTCTAGATAAGACCCTTATTCCTCATCTGGTATTATTTAAAGCCCTTTGAAGCTGCACTGAAACCTTCAACCGTCTAGAGGCCATTGAAGTCCACTATAAGGAGAAAAATGGAATGTTTTCATCAAAAAACTTCATTTCTTTTTGACTGATGAAAGAAAGACATGAACATCTTGGATGACATGGGGGTGAGTAAATTATTAGGAAAATTTTATATGAAAGTGGACTAATCCTTTAAAGTCCCCATGAACCGGAAGTTGCAAACGAGTTTTATCCAGTGTTGTGACGTATTTCCAAGTGAAACAGAATATTGAATAAAGGGCAGAGTTTTACTTTAGCGCTCCTCCTCTCCATCTCTCGCTCATAACAGACTAACGGTTGTAGGGGAGTGGTTTACGCATTTTCAATCCAAGCAGTCAAACTGACGTCATCAGAGAAGGAATGCCATTCCAGACCGAAAGTAAATGTTTTTGATTAAAGATTACTGCGACAAACAATTTTTTTCTGTGTTTTAACTTGCACAGATTAATTGTTCACCACAAGTCTAGTAATATGCACTAACAAAGTAAAAAGTGTCAATTTTGATTTCATGTTGACTTCAAGGAATGTCTCATCTGTCCGTATATTGAAAGTCAATGGAATCCAAAAGTTTTAATATTCAAAAAGGACATTAAAGGTGCCATCGAACGTTTTTTTACAAGATGTCCCCTGAATGTGTCTGTGAAGTTTCAGCCCAAAATACACCATAGATTTTTTTTAATTAATTTTTTTAACTGCTTATTTTGGGGCATCATTAAATATGAGCCGATTCATGCTGCGGCCCCTTTAAATGCTCACGCTCCCTGCCCACGGAGCTCGCGCTTGCCTTAAACAGTGCATAAACCAACTTTACACAGCTAATATAACCCTCAAATGGATCTTTACAAAGTGTTCGTCATGCATGCGGCATGTATGCGTCGGATTATGTGAGCATTGTATACTGTTATATTGTTTACATTGATTCTGAATGAATTTGAGGCTGTGATCCGTGGCTAATGGCTAATGCTACACTGTTGGAGAGATTTATAAAGAATGAAGTTGTGTTTATGAATTATACAGACTGCAAGTGTTTAATAATGAAAATAGCGACGACTCTTGTCTCCGTGAATACAGTAATAAACGATGGTAACTTTAACCACATTTAACAGTACATTAGCAACATGCTAATGAAACATTTAGAAAGACAATTTACAAATATCACTAAAAATATCATGATATCATGGATCATGACAGTTATGAAAGATCTTTAACCCCTCAATCTCACCACTTCAATGATACTGGATTCATATCTGTTTACTTGATGATTTATGTGATGTTTCTCCTGTCATTGGTTTGTCCTTTAGCACCAGCTGAAGGAGACGCAGAGGTTGTTCCAGCAGAGGATCCAGCAGAGAGAGAAAGATCTTCAGCAGCTGAGAGAGGCTGTGGAGTCTCGTAAGGTGAGTCTGGAGAAGAAGAGAAGTTTGAGAAGTCTCAGTCAGGACTCACTGAAGCCACTGTGTGATTGTGATGTGTGTCCTAACAGCGCTCTGCACAGACAGCAGTGGAGGACAGTGAGAGGATCTTCACTGAGCTCATCCGCTCCATTGAGAGAAGCCGCTCTGAGGCCACACAGCAGATCAGAGATCAGGAAAAGACTGCAGTGAGTCGAGCTGAAGGACGACTGGAGTGACTGGAGCAGGAGATCAATGATCTGAGGAGGAGAGACGCTGAGCTGGAGCAGCTTTCACACACACAGGATCACATCCATTTCCTGCAGGTAACAGAGATCTAGAAGAACAGGATCATAGTGGACTTGAGCAAGAGACTCACAGAGGAACATTTCATGAGAGCAGAATGAGCCGTTGACTGAAGTGTTGATCTGTGTGTTCGGTTATTATATAATCATCAGTCAGACTCTCATCTGATCATCTTCTTTTGATAGAGATGCACTTACAAATGCAGTTCAGCTCTGGAAATCTCTTAGGAAACATTTTTCTGAAAGATACATTGAGCTTCCAGACAACATATTGTAGGAACCAAAATTAGCTCAAATGAAATAATTAATTTATAGGGAATTATAAAGAGTCATTTAGTTTACGACCAAGCAACTGAATCATCCAGCGTTCATCTGCTCGAGCCATAATAAGCTCTTGTAGCGGATATGAATATCCACTATCGTGAAAACACTGATTAGAGCCCGGTAACTTTAAGATCGACAGTTTAAGACATTGAATTTTACAAGCCCATAATACAAGACACTTTCTTTTAAAATCTACAAGAGACTTTATTTATTTCAACACAAACTACTCTAACACAAACCCACACACAAACATTCATACGCATTGCAGAAAGAAAGGAAATGAGAGAGAAAGAGTTTTAAGAGAGAATGAAATGATGAACAGGATTTCTAGAAAAATATGCACTTCAAAAGACCTGACCTGAACAAACCATGAATCATTAATTTATTGCACCAGTTCAGCTTTAGAATCTGGAGGTACTTGCTTGAGTCGACTTTAAATGGGAAACTCCTCGTTGGCGTGGAGAGAAGGGTTTTCCGAGTCAATGATTTGTTGCAGAATCTTTTCAGTTAGTTGAGGCAGCAAAAGTCGTTGGTTAAACTTTGTGGCAAACTTAGACTCTCAACGGAAAGAAAGTTAAGTGAAAGAAATGAAAAGTGAGTGAAAGTTGGATGGCTTGAATGAGCTGCTTGTCTGTCCTTTGTCAGCTTAGTCTTGTCTTCGTTTCGTTACTGTGATGTGACTATTTAAACTTAGGAATTTGTCCCACCTCTGTGAGGAGTTCTGGCCAATCACATATCGTCTTGTTTCAAAAGGTGGCTTTTATCCACCCCCAATCATAAAATAAGCATTATCTCCAGTCTCTGGAATTGCTGGCTTTGGCAGAGAGTACTGTTTAGACAATTTCTATTAAATGGATTATGATACACTTTACACAGATTTCATTCAAGCCATGATTTAAATGAGAAAAAGAGATTTAAACACATATCAGACAAGAAATACTTTCATTCAACCATTCAATAGTTATACAGTTACATGAGTTGTGGGTGTTCTAAAACATAACTGGTCACATGTAGCATGTGTAGACATGATATAAAATTTAACCCTCAGGGGTCTGAGGCTGATTTGGGGCCTGGAGAAGTTTTGACATGCCCTGACATTTGTGCTTTTTTCAGTTGTTCATAAACATATTAATGGAAAAAGTGTCATTACACTGTATTCAGCACAAACTAGGCTACCATAATATGTAAGGAACATGTATGTACATGTTTGTATTTTTGAAGGAATAACGTTTATGCGTGGTTATTGAAAAAACAAAAAACTTAAGTCACTGAAATAAAGCCAAAAAATATATATTAAATCTGTGTTCACAAGTCTTCTGGGTATTTGAGGTTGTAGACTAGAGTTTTTGCTTCAAAATTATGTAAAAATTATCATTCCTACTCCTTCATATAAAACAATAGAGAGATTTAAATTTTCTAAAACATCTTTGGTCAAGAAACACAGTATGCGTGGAGGCGTGAATAATCATGAATAATGGATGATTCTCACCTGAGAAGACAAAAGAATCGCATAAAAGAGCTCTAATGAGCTGCATAAATAATGAGCTCTTTCAGTCAGGTAGGCTGTGAAAAAACCCTCTGTTGATCATGTCTCAAGCTCATCATAATGTAAATCAAACATACAGAAAAAACAGCAATACTGTGAAATATTATTACAATTTAAAATAATGGTATTCTATTATTAAAATATAATGCATTTCTATGATACAAAGTGTCTGAACAGTTATGTTACCTCTATGGCATTTCATATAGGCTTTTAGCTTAAAAGCATGCACATTTGGAGAAATATTGATGGATTCTCATGTTTATGTCAATTTTCTGTACAGAGGAGTATTTATTCATTATTTATTGTCGTCACTGTGAACGCTGGATACTGTGTTTACAATTCATACTTGCAGCCGGAGGGCGCTCTGTACACTTTTAGTCCACAAATGCCAATGCTAAAGAAGAATAGGCAATCCAGGAAATAACTGAACTAACAGAGGCCAGAGATCACTAACTATGGCTATTCAAAACACTTTTCAAGACAATAAATACACGATTGAGACGATGTATGCATGTATTAACTGAATTTTCAGAATCTGAATAGCGCTCCCTCCGTAGTCATTAGCGGATAATGAGCTGAATCACAGACTTCTGACATGGCTCTCTTTTCATACAGATTACATAAACACAGAAGGTTTGTTTTCGTTTTGACTTACACGATTTAAAACCTGACATTTCAATGTCTCTTTAGACACAAGTATAATTTTTTTGTCATTAGTATTCACTAAGTTACAGTTCTTTTTCTGAGAACTATCAGATTGGACTTCGTTCAGAGGGAGACGAGAGATCACGCATCATGTTTGTTTTCTTTATTTTACAAAAAGCACAACATTTTGTTTTTACTCTGAGTGTACACAAATAAAAGAAAATATTCCACAGATTAAAATGGTGTATAACTCTTAATTGTATGTGCAACACTGACAGAGTATTTTGAGTCTCTTTCACACTGGTTAGAAAAAAAACGCGGTGATCACGCCGGCGTGACCGCCGACCCCAGAGTGTTAAGCAGTTAAAAGATGTTTGATAAGTCCATTTTAAATTGTTTGGAACAATTTGATGCAGTTTTAGTTGTAGAACAGTCTTTGTGGGTTTTTCTGTAAAGTTAGGTCACCCAGAGAAACAGACCTGTAATGTCTCTCTGTC
The DNA here is from genome assembly GCF_024489055.1 of Chanodichthys erythropterus. Lineage (NCBI taxonomy): Eukaryota > Metazoa > Chordata > Actinopteri > Cypriniformes > Xenocyprididae > Chanodichthys > Chanodichthys erythropterus. Next base: position 34,556,656 of record NC_090228.1, on the reverse strand, counting down.
TCTTTTGATCTGGAGATCAAAGACTCTTTATCTTCTGGTGACCATTTGGTTGCTACCAATGGTTTAAGTTTTGTCACCTCTCCTTCAGTCAGGAAGCATGGGTGCCATAAGAGTACTTAGCAAGGGGGTTGTTCTGTAGACGGACTGGAGCCAAAAATTAGATAGCTTGGGTTCCCTTTCAGTTGGTCACTTTGATGTTACGTCAGAGACTGACAAAATGGGGGTCTCGCCTGAGAGCCCTATCACTTTCGAGTGTTAACAAAACAAGCCAATGATACGAAGAGTATCTTGGTCTGTGGAATTTGCATGCGCAAGCTCTGCCCCACACTGTGGGTATATAAGGAGCAGCGCAAGCAACTCGCATTCAAGCTTTCGCTTCGGAGCCGAGCACATCATTGCTTTTCATTGGAGTGTGTTCTACGAGCCTGCAGTACTGGTGTGACGGCGCGTTTCAGCAGATTCCAGTGTTCCTGCCTGTTGCCTGCTTTCCCCTGAGCACTTCAGTACTAAAAGAGCTTTCCTCCTAAAAGAGTGTACAGGTTTAAATGGTTTCGTCTTTTTAAAGATGTCTTACCGCCCGTGTGTTCTACCAGAAAGACTCGGGAGGCAAGATAACATAACACTGATATTTATTACCAAACAGCAAGCAGAATATATAAGGTTAATGATCTTTGGCGTAGGCCCCGTCCGTAGCTCACGTCCTGAGGGTTGCAGACTTTGCGTTTCCTGCCTAAAGCTGAAGGCAGGGGCGTAGCCAACCCCCGGGGAGTATGGACAGGGACCATCCTGGTGGTGGTGGGGAGGATGGAGGTGAAAGTTTGCGTCAGCATCTGCGAACCCAGACAAGTGTAAGTACCAATCTTTTATACTCCAAGTGTTAGATAATGATTGGTTAGATCTGAATTAATAAGTGACGTAACATTTGAGTCTTCCCGGCAGAACTTGCGCTAGAGCTTCATTTTCTGGATGCGGTCGTTATATGGCTCCTCTTGACGGCCATGATCGCGGTCTTATGTGTTTTGGCTTCCAGCACGCTGAGGCGGCTTTCGTGGATGGTTCATGTTCTCATTGCGGGAACATGACCATCAAGATGCTTAGATCTAGACTTGATTACCTTAAACAGTATCGAGTCCCCTCTGCCACACCCCGATCTTCGGCTGGTGGCCAGGGTGATCTGAGGGTTACGGTGTGGAACACCCTGACGAGTCAGCCTCCTGGGGCCGCGCCCCCCTCCCAAGCATCTCAGCTGGTGGAGCTTCCGGTGGGCCCTGCTGCCTCTTCCTCTGGGGGACCCAGCATCTTATTCGGGGCTCCAGAGGATAATTGTATGTCGATCGCTGCATCTCAAGGCGGGTTTGAGTCCTCGGGAGATGAAGATTTGGCTGCGTTGCCTCCCCCTGGGAGAGCGGCGTCGTCCCAGTCAGATCCCGAGCTGACGGCCATGCTTGCCCAGGCAGCTGAGAGCACTGGGTTGGAGTGGAATCCTCCACCCCGTCCTGAACGCTCGAGGCTGGATGATTGGTTCCTGGGGGCTGCACGCCAAGGCCCCCCACCGGTTCCATTCTTCCCGGATGTGCATGAGGAGGTTACCAGTTCATGGAGGGCACCTTTAACTGCCCGAAATCGTTCTGCTGCCTCCTCCTCCTTCACCACCCTCGATGGCGGGGCGGCTAAAGGGTATGCTGGGGTACCCCCTGTGGAGCGCTCGGTTGCGATGCAGTTGTGTCCTCCGGGCGCCTCTACGTGGCGCGGTGATCCCAAGCTCCCGTCCAAGGCCTGTAAGTTCTCGTCCACGCTTGTGGCCAAGGCTTACAGAGCTGCGGGTCAGGCCGCCTCTGCTTTGCATGCCATGGCCACCAAGCGGCCCTTCAGGAGGCACGCACGGCCGCCGACCTCGCCCTCTGGGCTATGAAAGTCACGGCGCGGCCTATTGGTCAGGTGATGTCCACTTTGGTGGTCCAGGAGCGCCACCTATGGCTGAACCTGGCAGACGTGAGGGAGTCGGACCGCTCTCAGCTCCTAAACTCCCCTGTCTCTCAGGCCGGCCTTTTCGGCGATGCGGTCGAGGTTGTTGCCCAGCAATTCTCGGCTGCTCAGAAGCAATCTGAGGCGATCAGCCATATCCTGCCCTGGCAGCCAGCCGCTGCTCCTGCACCTCCGCCGACCCAGGTGCCTCAGTCTGCTCGTCTCCGAGGCCGCCCTCCCGCGGCCCCCTCCACTCCCGCTCGGCCACAGCAGGAGCCTACACCCCGGCCGCAGCGAGGAGATAGCCGTAGGAAGGCAGCACAGCCCGTCTCTGCCCCTCCACCTGCCAAGCATCAGGCCAAGAAGCGGCATTCCTGAGATGGGCGACCCGGAGTCGGAGATGTCAGCTCTTCAGGAGTCGGTAGACAGGGCCGCTCCTTCCCCCGCTGGAGGGCCGGGGGAGAACCACTCCATCTTTTTCGCCACTGGTTGCCAGTGGTACCCAAATCTTCACTAAAAGAGCTGTTTTCTGTACCTCCGGGTCCCAAGAGGGCGCGGATGACAATGTGCTCTGTCTTCCCGCACCACTCTCATTGCCCCCCTCTCGCTGCCCCACCAAGGGTACACCTGTGGTTCCTTTGACCCCGCTGGTATGGTTCCTGGGAGCCTGGTTAGAGCTACCCAACCTATCTCGCAGGCTCATTCGAACGATCAGGCTCGGCTATGCGCCCCCCCCCCCCCCCCTGCTGAATTGCCTGATTCAGTTCGACGGCAAGCTAGTGGTTCCACTGAAACTTTTTCAGAGGCTCCTGGGGCATATGGCTTCCACAGCGTTTGTTAGTCCGCTGGGGTTGCTCCATATGAGACCGCTTCAGCATTGGCTTCACGGCCGAGTCCCGAGATGGTCATGGCAACAACGTTTCGGCTCGGGCTCGAGCCTTGTCTACTAGTCAAGTTTATGCTTTGAAGTGGAACCTCTTCATCACCTGGTGTTCCTCTAGGAATGAGGACCCCCGGACATGCCCGATCGAGTCTGTGCTCTCCTTCCTTCAAGAAGGGTTGGATCGAAGGCTGTCTCCTTCCACCCTTAAGGTCTATGTGGCGACGATTTCAGCCCATCATGACCTTGTCGAAGGTAAGTCTTTGGGAAAGCACGACCTGGTCGTTAGGTTCCTCAGGGGGGCGAGGAGACTTTTTCCTCCCCTTCCTTCTCAAGTTCCCTCTTGGGACCTCTCTCTGGTTCTATCTGCGCTCCAGAGAGCTCCCTTTGAACCTTTGCTTTCGGTTGAGCTAAAGGAGGGAACGGAGACGTTACGTCCCCTTGCCACAAACGCTGTTCCGCTGATCGGCCGGGTCACTTGGCTCGGCTCCTCAGCGAAGACTTGAATGCGAGTTGCTCCTTATAGACCCCTTATAGACCCACAATGATACGAAGATGCTCTTCGTATCATTGGCTCGTTTTGTTAACACTCGAAGGTGATAGGGCTCTCAGGCGAGACCCCCATTTCGTCAGTCTCTGACGTAACGTCTCCGTTCCCTCCTTCAGGGAACGAGAGTTACATACATAACCTAGACGTTTATGAAATTATGTTTTGAAAGAATCATCTGAATGATTTATTTGTCTGGTTCAGCCACAGTCCTTACAAGATCAAAACAATATTTAAACTTTGTTTTACAACTATGTGAAATCCATGAACTTGATGGTGCCAAGTTTCACCCAGCTAGATTTCCGATGTCTTTACTTATCTTTTTACAATCGTTGACTACAAATTTTGAGTAATGTTTACCAAAATCAGATAATAAAACTTTTTATAATAATTTTCATTAACACATTAATGAATTTAACAGTGAAGTCCTCAAACAGGAAGTGAGGCTGTATATTATCAATGCTTCAGTGTATTTAAAACACAAAACCTGACATTGGGATCGTGTCCTAAGAGTCCTTGGAAATTTCAGAGCCACTATCCTGCCATGTGACGCCATTGATGCTCTTCATCTGTTACATTTGTTATTGCCAGATGTTTGATCATCAAGTTCACATATGGTGTAAGTGTCAAATGCTAGAACTTATAGCTCTAACATGATATAACGAATATGAGAAGAATGATGCTGTGGAAGTGCTGGATTGAGGAGAGTTACTAAAGATCAACAAGAGCTGCTCAAATCTGACAGTAGTGCAGGTTATTGGCTGAAGTGTGGAGGTGATGATTTTGATTTCTGTTTTCTGTAGAGTTTCCAGTCTCTCTCAACTCCTCCTGAATCTACAGATGTAAATGACGATCCCTTCATTTCTCTCTCCTCTTTTGATGTCGTGAGAGAATCTGTCCGTCAGCTGAGAGAAAAACTGGAGGATTTCTGCAAAGCGGAGCTCAAGATGTTCTCTGACAGAGGTAAAGTCCTGGAGATTCATCTGCTTTCAGAAATGATCCTCCATCTCATATCATGTAGAAGATCATATTAGAAATGTCTGAGGAACGGATGCAGGGATCATTTTCTCTTGACATGATAATCACACTCTTCATGTCTGTTAATTTCCACAGCCACTTACAGCAACATTGTTCACTGGACCAGGAACGACTTCCTACAATGTAAGTCACTGAGAAAACAAGCAGAAAAACTTACTGAGTGTGTTCATGTTCTTCCTGTAGAAGGAGAAAGAAAACATGACAGAAGAGTTTTATAGTTGATCATGTAAATGATGATTTGCACAGGATATCTGGTAAAGGCAAGCTCACACTACAGGACTACATGAATTGCCATGGTGCTCACACTACACAACAAGTTTTCTCATCATCTTCTTGTCTTTAACCCCTTTACATAGAGATCGCAGACAACCCCAGATTAATGTTGTTGAGTATTCACTGCACTTTAAATCATCACACTCTTACTTTTTTGGGACAAACTGAGTATCGTTAGAAAGATTAAAGACTCCAACTTTGATATTTGACAACTGTTCATGATTAAACTAGTTTGCAGTGACATTAATTTCTTAAAGGATTTGTTCACTTTCAAATGAAAATTACCCCAAGCTTTACTCACCCTCAAGCCATCCTAGGTGTATATGACTTTCTTCTTTCTGATAAACACTCTTGGAGATATATTAATATATATCCTGACGCATCCAGGCTTTATAATAGCAGTGAACAGGACCAATGAGTATGAACTGAGGAAAGTGCTTCCATCCATCATAAACACAAATGATCGCCTTGTAGGTGCTTCTGCTTTCCACATTCTTCAAAACGCTTACTCTGTATGTCCTACGCCTTCTCTATTCTACTTACGGAAAAAAAACTGCCGCTGCATTTGTTCCGTAAGTTGAATAGGGAAGGCGTAGGACATACAGCACAAGCGTTTTGAAGAATACGGAAAATGGAAGCACGTGCAAGGCGATCATTTGTTTATATAAAGCATATACATTTAAAAAAAAATTTAAAATGGCTGATCGTTTCGCTAGATAAGGCCCTTATTCCTCGTCTGGTATCGTTTAAAGCCCTTTGAAGCTGCACTGAAACTGTAAATTTGACCTTCAACTGTTTGGAGGGCATTGAAGTCCACTATAAGGAGAATAATCCTGGAATGTTTTCATCAAAAAACGTAATTTCTTTTCGACTGACGAAAGAAAGACATTAACATCTTGGATGACGGGGGTGAGTAAATTATCAGGAAAATTTTATTTAAGTGGACTAATCCTTTAAACCACCATTGAATGTTTGTTTTAATTGAGTTTAAGTGTATATTAATCTTAAATTGTGTTATATAGCTTGATGCCAATTGTAGCTCTAATGCACCTCACACGCCAGGAGCTATATTTATTTCACAATCTATTTTGTTAAAAGAATTCACAAAAGGTTGAAGAATACTTTTTTTCTGGAAAGACTTCAGATAATAGGTGAATTAATGTATAGTGGGATGAAAGTGGTGTAGATGGGCAAGCCATAGTGCCACAATAAAGGCTTATAATGGCTGAATAGAAACAATTATAAAAGAATAATGAAGATTTAGGGCCCTATTTTAAGGATCTAAGCACATGTTCTGAAGCACATGGCGCAAATGTACTCATTAGGGCGTGCCCGAATTCACTTTTGCTAGTTTAACAACAGAAAAAATGACATTAGAAAATAGACTGCTCACATGACCATGGTCTTAGGAAATGCTTCATAAAATTAATAGTTTTCATGCAAGACTTTTGAGAGCCGCTGTCCAAGTCATGTATACAAAAAAAGATGACAATAAAGGGGGGAACAAATGAGCAGAAATAAATGCGGGCTGCACACACAGAATTCATTAAATGTCTGTTCAGCAGAAAACTGACAGTAAAAAAAAAAAAATATCATAATGTTGAAGACCACATATTTAGATTTTAAAAATATATTAATTATTAGTTTATTAGAATAAAACAATTATCAAATTGTCACCTTGAATTCATATATGATAAGGTGCATGAGCAGTTTATTATTTTGTTTCTTCGCTTGCACTACATACAAAAACATGGTGATAATGTCAAACAGGTTTGAAAATATCTCAGCGTCTGTGACTGCTAGAGACAGTTCCAGATAATGTCACTGACCTGCTCATGTTTGACGAGCACTGATTTGGTGGCGTTCTGGGGGTTTCGTCGCAAACCTTGGAAATCTATCTGCGACAGCAAAATCCAGCCAAAAATCCTGTAGTGTGAGCCTGCCTTTACCTGTACTGAGACACTGCTGATATATTAAATATGAGGAGTTCAGATACATTAAAAGATTCCTGATTCTGATGTGTTTTATCTCCATCAGATTACCATCAGTTCACTCTGGATCCAAACACAGTGAATGAAAACCTCCGTCTGTCTGAGAGGAACAGAGTGATTACATTTACTGGCTCACTCCAGTCATATCTTGATCATCCAGACAGATTTGATGATGTGTGTCAGGTGTTGTGTAGAGAGAGTGTGTGTGACCGACGCTGTTACTGGGAGATTAAATGGAGTGGTGATGATGGTGTGGATATATCAGTGTCATATAAGAGCATCAGCAGGAAGGGATCAGGTAAAGAGTGTGGGTTTGGATATAATGATCAGTCCTGGTGTTTGGTCTGTTCTTCCTCCAGTTGCTTCTTCTGGCACAATAAGATACGGACTGAACTCCCTGTAAAGTCCATCAGCAGTAGAATAGGAGTGTATGTGGATCACAGTGCAGGAACTCTGTCCTTCTACAGCGTCTCTGGAGACACAATGAGCCTCATCCACACAGTCCAGACCACATTCACTCAACCACTCTATCCTGGGTTTATTGTTTATCCTGGGTATCGGATTAGATCAGTAGTGAAACTATGTTAATGAATCAGAATAAATTGTACCCATAATGCTTTGAGCTCATGATAAATTAGAAACAGTGAGATGTTATAGAGTCTCTTATTTTCTCTTCATTACATTAATACTACAGCTGAACGTCTGTCAGTGAAATAACATGTCAGGCCCTGTCCACACAAACAAGGGTATTTTCAAAACCGCAGCTTTTTCTGTGCGGTTTGACCGTTTGTCCACACTTCCTGCCAAGGTGAAGATTTTTAGAAACTCTAAAAAATGTCGGAACCAGAAATAACCTTTTTTCCAGGCTTCTGATTGGCCAACATGGCTTTACATTTAGGGTTATATCGCCATCTGTTGGTTTGGCATGCTCTTTACAGTGTGTTTTTTTGTTTTCATGTGAACGCGATTTTTAAAAAAAGGAGAAAAAACTCTGTTTATAAAAATACCCATGTATGTGTGGAGTAAGCCTCAGAATAAATGTGTGTAATGAATCCTCATATAGACAGTAAGATCAGTGTGTGTTTGTGAGTCATGATGAGTGACGGTGTGTATCTGTGCTTTTGAGGCTAATGACTGTGGTGTCATCTGCGAACTTCAGGAGCTCGACAGAGGGGTCTTTAGAGGTGCTGTCATTTGTGTAGAGGGAGAAGAGCAGTGGGGAGAGAACACAACCCTGAGGAGCTCCAGTGCTGATGGTGCGGGTGCTGGATGTGAGTTTTCCCAGCCTCACTAGCTGCTGCCTGTCTGTCAGGAAGCTAGAGATCCACTGACAGATGGAGGTGGGCACAGAGAGCTGGGTCAGATTAATCAGGAGGGTATCCGGGATTATGGTATTGAAAGCTGAACTGAAGTCCACAAACAGGATCCTTACACAAGTCCCTGGTTTGTCCAGATGTCCCAGGCAAAAAAAAGTACATTTCAAAAATACTTAAAGTGCTCTATTTTCGCGCACTAATTTTGTACTTAATATACTAAAAATTCTTATTTAGTACTTCTTAAGATCATTTTAAGAACATCTAAGTGTACTCAGCTGTGCTATTTTGAGACAACATGAGACAAATATTAACTAAAATGTTCTTTTAATATATCTCAGTACTTAAAAATGTATTTAGTTACCACTTGTAGTACACTATGAGTTCAAGTGTGCTATTTGAGGTTGAGAGTTTTGCAGTAAACCAAGGTTTGTCATTGTTTTATGTTAAATAACTCCTGGTGGGAACACACATGTAGGGGCATAAATTTCATCTGACAGTAGGGGGGGACAATAAACATAAAATTTCTCAAGAGCAATTTTTGAAGGGGACACAAATAATACAGCCAAAATTTTACTTATAAAGGATATATGTAATGTTACACAGAAGAAAACAAACCTTACTGCTATTATTATTGTAGCATGGAAACTGTGCCATTATGCTCATTGTTTCTATTTGGTTCAATGAAAAAACTGACTAAATTGACCAAAATATTCTGATAATGATATTTCTTCAATATCATTTATTTATTGAAATATTTTTCAATAAACGTTATTGGTACTTGTTACTGTCTGAACTTGAAGAACTATTCTCTCCCGCCGGCACTGCCGGACTTATACACACACAAGTGTGACGTGCGCGGTGGACCAAACCACTGTGAGGCAAGGGAGGGGTGACTCAAAATGTTTCTAAACTTAAAACGTCCGTTTGCGTTTATAAACCCAAAGTAAAGTGTTTTGGAAACCCAAAGAAAAGTGAGGAACCTTAGAGTTATTTTTAATGATAATCTTTCATGATTCTTTTGTTCAGTGTACTGTTAAAACATCTTTTTTCCATCTCAGAAACATTGCAATTCAAGATCAAGATTGCGTCCTATGTTAAATTTTCATTTAGCAGAAAAGCTAGTCTCTTGGATAGACTACTGTTATGCCCTATTAGATGGAGTTTCTAAATCTACACTCAATAAGCTGCAATGTGTACAAAATTTAACTGCCAGGATCTTAACTGGGTCCAGGATATGCTTATTCGGCAAAGCGACAAAGCGTCGTCAAGTTTCCTCGAAAGGGAATGTCTCAGGTTATGACTGTAACCATAGTTCCCCAAGGGAACGAGACACCGCGACACCTTGCCATACTTCCTTTGTTCCTGTGACCAACTTGCTTTGGCTAATTGAAGCTAACGCTGGTCATTCCGGAAGTCCTTTAATGCTTTCCTGGCCATGACGTCACCTGCCCCGTGTCACAACTTGACAAACGTGCTTCAGACGTTCCCAAAGCGTCATCGATGAAGCATCTCACTCCCTTTTCAGACATAAACAAGACACGTTTTGTTTTACAGAGTCAAAATCTCTTTACTCCACTCTGTTGCTCACACAGAGAAGTGATTACGCGAGGCTTTGGTCCTCGACAGAAACAGAAAAACAGTCCAATACTGAAAAAAGTAATGCATCACACACCAGAAGATGGCCGATGAATTTTAGTTGTGCATCCGATGCACATTGATGCATCCAAGACTTGCTTTATACATGGCTGACTCACCTGTTCCTCAACAGTTTTTTTCTGCATCCCTTTCACTGCCCTGTCTCCTCACACTTGCCTGGTTACTTTCTTAAGCAGAGATATGGTAGAGTACTCTGGGTTCGGGCCACAATGCAATCTCAGAGCCCTTCGCCGGAGACTATGCCAAATATGCATACTCTTTTACTCTGTCTAATCATTTTTAAGTGTGAACTCGTGAAATAATATTAGAGAAACACATTAGTCCTCTCCACAGAAGCACAAAATGGCAGCTGCTATGATGATCAGAGCAGAATTGACACGTTTAGTCTTTAAACATATGAAAAATCTTCCCATTAAAACAACACTATATATGCGGAATGTGATCTGGGACTGTCGCTAGATATACTTTAACAGCATATGATTATGTTTTTCTGCCTTAGTCAAGCAGTTGTGCATTCACAATGCTTTTGTTTTTTGTGTTTAAATATATACTTTTTTTTTTAAATCAAGAAGCATTTACTAGATAAGCTGGACAATAACATCACTGATTTCTCCAGAGCTGCTGTATAGATAAATTAACTAAATTAACCTCTTAGCGTTCCTATAAAATTTGCCTAAAACGCCTAAAAAAAGCATACCCAAAGTAAATTACATGCTGTTCTTGAACCATTTGGAGTATATGCATGGTTTTGGTCTCTTTTGAAAGGTATGTGTGCAGCAGAGGGTGCAGCTGAATGCTAACAGGTTAATAACTAATGCTTTTTACAATGGAAATGAATCAACACTGAACTTACTAAAGCTGGACAGTGACATTATTTTACTCTAGAGCTGCTATACAGCTGAAATAAACCTTGTTGCATAAATGCCCTGTTATCAATCAAAAGCTGCTTTGAAACAATCTGTATTGTAAAAAGTGCTATATAAAAAAGGTGACTTGACAAAATTAAAACTTTCATGGAGAGTGAAGGAACTGTAAATCTGGACCGTTTTCAGTCCTGCAGTACCAGTGCAGTGATTAGGATGCAGTATTACTGTGGTTTTTAACTGTGTTGTCTGCTTCTCTATTATATATTCTTTGAGTGTCTGTTTAAGACTGACATCTAGTGGATGTTTTATTATCTGTGACCTTTAGACTTGCAGAGAAACACATCACTCAAACACAGAACCAGGAAACAGGAATCACATGAGTTCAGGGAAACTGAAACTGAAGTGTAGTTGAGCTGTTGTGTGTTTGTGTATCTGTATTCATACTATAAAATGGCAGAAGCCAGATTTTCTCAGGATGAGTTCCTGTGTCCAGTGTGTCTGGATCTCCTGAAGGATCCATTGACCATTCCCTGTGGACACAGTTACTGTAAGAGCTGTATTACAGACTGCTGGGATCAGGAGGATCAGAAGAGAGTCTACAGCTGCCCTCAGTGCAGACAGACCTTCAGTTCAAGACCTGCTTTAGCTAAAAACACCATGCTGGCTGAAGTGGTGGAGAAACTGAAGAAGACTAAACTTCCTGCTGACTGTTACGCTGGAGCTGGAGATGTGCAGTGTGACGTCTGTACTGGAAGAAAACACAAAGCTGTCAAGTCCTGTCTGGTGTGTCTGGAGTCTTACTGTCAGAATCACCTTGAACAACATGAGAGTTTCTTTAAAAGAAAGAGACACAATCTGACTGAAGCCACTGGACGACTGCAGGAGATGATCTGCCCGAAACACGACAAGATCCTTGAGGTTTTCTGCCGCACTGATCAGAAGTGTATATGTGTGCTGTGTATAGATGAACATAAAAACCACATTACTGTATCAGCTGCAGCACAGAGGACAGAGAAACAGGTATGATTTTACAATATGAAATAATGTAGACACACATATTCCTCATGTCCATTCATAATCTCATTTCAGGACACTATGAATCTATGGTTTTAACTAGGGATGCACTGATACTGCACTTGTGTACTTGTACTAATTACAATGCTCCAATTCCAAAAATCTATACCACACAGACAATGTTCCCTCTAAGCTGCGCGCGACTTCAGAAGTGCGCGGCCGCGCAGAAGAAATGATTGCCGCGCAGAGAACAGACATGAAAATGATTGTAGTAGTTTAAATGAGAAATAATTGCAGTGCTCTGGACAACCGCTATAGAGTTATTGTCGCTATAGAGTTGGAACCGGTGAATGCGGTTTACAGGTTTCATAGAAAGAGAACGATTGAGCTCGTGTGAGCTGGCTGGCCCTGAGCCAAATAATCAGTAGCGGTAAGAATACTGTCATGTTTGCGGACTAAATACCTCAATACGAGAGGCAACGCGAAACGTTATCATGTTTTAATGAAAAGTGGCGGAAATAACGGATGATAGGCACAGAATGCTAACAAAACTCTGAGACATTTACAATCACACACCCACCACAGGTGTAGCTTGCAAACTCAAAATACATCAGTGATATACCTCAGTTTAAATAGATTTTTGTGTGTGGTGGTGCTGTGGGTTTCAGGGATGTTTAGATAACTATAAACGTTCACTTTTCTTAAAAATATTTAGCTATCAGTTTAAATGCTTCAGTTTGTTTTCACTATATAATATATTAAAACAAATGGAAGCATTTAAACTGATATAATACTGTATATCAGTTTAAATACTTAAATATTATATTTTATTATATTACAATGTATAAAAAATTGATCTCACAAGGGATTGTTTAGGGCTCCTTGCCACAAAAAATCTTAACCTCCTGGTATATAAAATCTGGGAAATTCATAAGCAATAAACATGTGATTGATGGTTTAACACTGTCTGTTGCTAATAATTGACTGTACAAAAACACATTATGGTTGTCCCAAACCATAATTGTAACTGCTCATATTATATTATTATAAAGAATTGAACTGTCCTGCAGGAGGACAGAAATTATTTTTTAATAGAATTTCTTGGTAAAGATGTACAGTTAATACAGCAATGTGAAAAAATCTCAAGTAATCTAAAACTGCTTGTTTTCAAACATATTATTTAATAAATCACTAAGTTACATAAAGGGTCAAATAAAATAGAAACCGCAACATTAAAGTTAAATGTTGTATGATAAAACCATTTTGTGTGTGTGTGTGTTTACGTTCATTGTACAGGTCTGATATAAAGTATGTTTTTGCTCAGGTGGCCAAAATGTGCACTCAGCAGAGAAAAGTTTTGCTCAGTGAGAAAAAAAATTAGAGGGAACATTGCACACAGAGTGTATACAGTGTTTGTGTCAACTCTTCAGACAAAAAAAAAAAAAACTGTCAAAAGGAAATATTTTCTAAACCAATTTATGGCAACCAATTCGATTCATATACTTTTGGTTTCATTACCAATTATTTTTAAAAATTACAAATGCAATGTATATGCAGGTATCTGTACTCAGTGTCACCAAGTACCAAAAATGAAAGTATCAGTGTTCTGGAAAAAGTGGTATCGGTGTATCCCTAGTTTGAACCTTTGAGCATTTCCATACTAGATCTCACCATCAGTATTTGATTCATATCTATAGTGGTCGACCAATATTGTTTTTTTGATGACCGATATCTTGAAGTCAAAGTCGAGGAAGCACGATCTAAGTGCAGCAGGTTTTATTTAAAAAAAAAAAAAATAGAAAACAAACAGAACAACCAGGTATATGCAACAGAGAACTGACAATGGATTCAAGGAGAACAGAGGACCAAACGAGACTAATTAACTAGACACACCTGAACACAAACACTAATCCATCTGTAACCAAGGAGACAAACAAGTGGTGAGAAACTGAGAACAAAGAGAACATGTGACTAAAGAAAAACAAACTCTAGACATATACAACTAAACAGAACAAAACTCAAACGTTACAGTATCCAGCCCTCCCGGCAGATGCAACCTTGCGCTGTATAACATCCACAAGGGTGGGAGGGTTGGCGCTTTGGAGGCTGACAAGGATGTGGTTTAGCGGGACGGGAAGCCTCCAGGGCAGATTGGGTAGCTCAGGGGGCCAAGGCGGTGCCGATGTTCTGGGGGCCACAACGGCATGGGCAGGTCAGGGGTCATGGCGGCGTAGGCAGCTCAAGGGGCCATGGCAGCGCAGACTGTTCAGGGGGCCATGGAGGCACCGGTAATTCAGGGGGCCAGGGCGGTGCTGCCTCAGTGGCCTTCACCCAGGGGCTTAGCTTGGTCACTACACCAGAGGGTGTACTGCACCCCCCAAAATTTTCTTGGGACAGCCTATCAGATTCATGCCAGGGATAGGCTGTTGGGCTGGAGCGGTCTCTGGAATGGGCTTTTGGGCTGGACTCTGGATGGGAACTGGAGCCCCCTCTGGGCTTGGGTAAGGGATGGGAACCATCACTGAACTGAGGTCAGGGACTGGATCCTGGGTGAGGAAGAGATACAGAGCCGTGGCGGCAACCACCTCACGACAATGCTCTGGAGTGGCGGCCATTTTGATATGATAGTCAAGGGCTGGAGCTTTGGTTTCCTCCTCACTCTCCACGATAGTAAAGGGGGATCCATTGTGTCTTCAATAGAAAACAAACAGAACAACCAAGTATATGCAACAGAGAACTGACAATGGAACTGAAGAAAACACAGGGCTTAAATACAAAGAGAACAGAGGACCAAACGAGACTAATTAACTAGACACACTTGAACACAAACGCTAATCAATCTGTAACCAAGGAGACAAACAAGTGGCGGGAAACTGAGAACAAAGAGAACATGTGACTAAAGAAAAACAAACTCTAGACATATACAACTAAACAGAACAAAACTCAAACGTTACAGATATAAAGCGAATATATATACTTTAATAAATTAGAAATAAATCATTTGAAAAGTAATTAAAAAATAAATCTCTAAATTATACAGGCTTTCTTTAGGCTTTCTTTTTTCAACTTGTAATCATATTACAGTATTTTTCACAAATAAATAAAGACTGTAACCAACAGGGCACTCAGATATGTGGTAAGTTTGTGCTCACTGGGAATCATATTTTTTCAAATAAAGACAAAGTAACACTAATTTTACATACAGCACAGAGTAAAAATGACATGAACATGACATAGTGGGCAACTGAAAATAGTGCAGCATAGTTTGAAATTAAGGGTTTAAAGTTTGACAATCGTGAAGCTGAACTCTCCTGTCCACATTCACTTCAAGATTACTTTTTGTGTGCGAAAACAAAACAAAAATAACAACTATTCAACAATATCTTCTCTCGTCCAGCGCTTTCAGGTTCTACGTCAGAACGCCGAATCATTATTGGCCGGCTCGTGCATCAGTATCACACGCATTCATCGATCAGCTTTGGCCAATAATGAGCCGGCATTCGGACGTAAACAAGAAAGCCTTCACTGTACTTACTGCGTCACCTGTGTGAGGAGAATGACAGGGAAGAGAAGAGATTGATGAATAAAGTCTTTATTTTTGTTTTTGCACACAAAAAGTATTTTCGTCTTCGTCGTTAAAGCACTGAAGTCACATGACTGTTTTAACAATGTCTTTAGTATCTTTCTGGACCTTGAAAGTGATGGTTAAATTGCTGTCTATGGGGGATAAAAAAATCTCACGGATTTCATCAAAAATATGGAATAACATGAGGGTGAGTAATTAATGACAGAATTTTCATTTTTGAACTAACCCTTTAAAAAAATACCAAATATCAGCTAATATATCGGCATTGGTGATATACTGTATCAGTCAACCACTATTCATATCAGCTGTTCACATGATGATTTTGTGTAATTGGTTTGTCCTTTAGCACCAGCTGAAGGAGACGCAGAGGTCGTTCCAGCAGAGGATCCAGCAGAGAGAGAAAGATCTTCAGCAGCTGAGAGAGGCTGTGGAGTCCCATAAGGTGAGTCTGGAGAAGAAGAGAAGTTTGAGAGGTCTCAGTCAGGACTCACTGAAGACACTGTGTGATTGTGATGTGTGTCCTAACAGCGCTCTGCACAGACAGCAGTGGAGGACAGTGAGAGGATCTTCACTGAGCTCATCCGCTCCATTGAGAGAAGCCGCTCTGAGGCCACACAGCGGATCAGAGATCAGGAAAAGACTGCAGTGAGTCGAGCTGAAGGACGACTGGAGCGACTGGAGCAGGAGATCAATGATCTGAGGAGGAGAGACGCTGAACTGGAGCAGCTTTCACACACACAGGATCACATCCATTTCCTGCAGGTAACAGAGATCTAGAAGAACAGGATCATAGTGGACTTGAGCAAGAGACTCACAGAGAAACATTTCTAAAATTACATAAATACTTCAGAAAAACTGATCAAATCAGGGCAATTAAAGAGAATTAGCAAATATGACTAAAATATCCAGGCAGACACTATGTCAAAACGGCAATCAAGAAATGTACAGATATCCTCGGTAAAACATGCATCATTTTCAGTGTCAACGATACAAATAAGCCAAATTAAATGCAAAAACTGGCCAATATAAGTGATCAAAATAAGCAACGTAATTAGCAGGTATTTTATGCTTGTCATGGTGTGTGCATGAACAGTCAAAACCGTGTTATTCATTGATAAATACTGTATGATAATCTGACAGCAAAACATGAGCAACAACAATAATGCACTTAACTTTCCAGACAGAACAACAGCACGTCTTTTATGAAGTACAAATTGTAGAAAATAATGCAGACCTTTGCACAGTCAAAACTGTTCAGGTCCAGCAGCTTATAATCTAGACAGTTTAAAAGATGTCCTGATGCAGGACAGGATCGTATAGTCCAATATTCAGTTTTGATTTTGATTAAATTAATAAACTGTACTTTGATTTCAGAGATATATTAACTAGAACCTTTGCATCATCTCCCACCACAGGTGTAATTCACATTTTGAGAGCCACTCTCTCACTCTTTATCATAAAAGAAATATACATTTCTTTCTTTTTTGAGTGTGTAGAATAAATTATTACATTTGTGATAAGATTCACTGGACTAAAATACCTTATTTGAATTTGATGAATTATAGTGAATAAATAGACATTTTATTTGACCGCTTTCTCTCACTATACTATTTTATATTATATATTAAAGCCGTTTTACTTTTAAAGATAAAAAAAAAAAAAAAAACATTTTGATGACAGCATGTGAAGTACCAGGTTGGCTGTTTCTATATTGCTGTATGGATGCATGCTGGCATGATAAAAGTGTAATAACTACATAATATTAAATAATTTATTAGGAAAGTAATATTAAAGGCATGAGATCGAGTGTAGACAAAAAAGGTGGTATATTCATTACAAATCCTGGAAGACAGCTGGTGCATGTTGCATTATCAAATGCACGTTTAAAGCGACTTGTGGATCACAGATCACAAGCTTGGCACTTATCAAATGATCATTTTGAGATTTTAAGGATATGCTGAATATAGCCACTAGATGGAGCTGAAAGCTCATGCAGAGCCATTGAAAGCAAGCCATGCATAAAATGACCACTAACTGCTCAAAAGTTATTAATAATTCTTGATCTACTGTTAGCTTTTGAAATGCTTTTCCTGATCAAATCTACTCAACCCTCAAACCCTACTCAACATTTATGTTCTTAGCAAATGATTTATCATCCAAACAAAATGATGTATTAGAAAGTTCACATATACTCTAATTTGTTATTCTAATATAATAATTATGAGAAGAATGAAGCTGATGCTGTGAAAGTGCTGGATTGAGGAGAGTTATTAAAGATCAACAAGAGCTGCTCAAATCTGACAGTAGTGCAGGTTATTGTCTGAAGTGTGGAGGTGATGAGCTTTGATTTCTGTTTTCTGTAGAGTTTCCAGTCTCTCTCAACTCCTCCTGAATCTACAGACGTAAATGACAATCCCTTCAGTTCTCTCTCCTCTTTTGATGACGTGAGAGAATCTGTCCATCAGCTGAGAGACAAACTGGAGGATTTCTGCAGAGAGGAGCTCAAGAAGATCAGAGGTAAAGTCCTGGAGATTCACCTACTCTCAGAAATGATCCTCCATCATCTCATATCATGTAGAAGATCACATTAGTCTTAGGAACGGATGCAGGGATCATTTTCTCTTGACATGATAATCACACTCTTCATGTCTGTTGATTTCCACAGTCACTTTCACCAACATTGTTCCCAGGACCAGGAACGACTTCCTACAATGTAAGTCACTAAGAAAACAAGCAGAAAAACTCACTGATACCTCTTTTCCACCAAGGCAGTTTGAGTGCTGGTTCGGAGCCAGAGCCTAGTTTCAAATCAGTTCTTTGTCTTTCGACACACAAAGCACTAGCTCCGAACCAGGAAAAGTGGTTCGTAAGTAGCACCAAAACATTGCTGGGCTAGAAGTAAGAACCGCTTGCGTCAGGGGTTGGGGACGGGGTTACCGTGATCAACAAGAATCTTGTGACCGGCATTTTTGAAATAGCAGCTAATCGAGCTAATAGCAGCTCGATCGTAATCTCCATCTATATACAAATTACAGCGAGCCGTGTTTGGATGACGATGTAGGTTTGCAAAGCCATGAGCATCAACAGTAGTGAAACATCCGTGATTGTTGATGGAAGGCTTGTTCAAGATGCATCGGAGCAGCATGGTCCGATTCGGAGCGCGGACCGGGTGACATCAGAGTGCCGCAGGTCCACGGGTGTGTTTGTAGAGCATACGACTCCTTGTGCTTTTGGATCGTTCTCGCGGTGTTTTGATGTCATGAACCGATCACTCTGCGGGAAGCCGATGCATCTTGAACAAGCCTGGTGTGTTTGTGTTTTTGTTTGGAGTTGCAGTGCTAGCTTTGCTGTGAAATATGAGACATAGACAGTGACGTAAATCCTGGCTCTGTGCTGCTCTCTAGCCCGTGGAAAGGCAAACCGGTTCTTAGAAGGCTCATCAGTTGAACCAACTCTGAACTGGCACTAGCACTAGCTCTGAACTAGCACCCGGTTCGTGCTGGTGGAAAGGGGGTATGAGTGTGTTCATGTTCTTCCTGTAGAAGGAGAAAGAAAACATGATAGAAGAGTTTTATAGTTGATCATGTAAATGATGATTTGCACAGGATATCTGGTAAACTGTACTGATACATTGATGATATATTAAACATGAAGAGTTCAGATTGATAATTCCTAATTCTGATGTGTTTTATCTCCATCAGATTCCCATCAGTTCACTCTGGATCTGAACACAGTGAATAAACTCCTCCATCTGTCTGAGAGGAACAGAGTGATTACTGTCACTGTCACAGATCAGCCGTATCCTGATCATCCAGACAGATTTGATATGTGGCAGGTGTTGTGTAGAGAGAGTGTGTGTGGACGCTGTTACTGGGAGATTGAGTGGAGAGGACGAGTGTATATATCAGTGTCAAATATGAGCATCAGCAGGAAGGGATGGGGTGTTGAGTGTTGGTTTGGATATAATGATCAGTCCTGGAGTTTGTTCTGCTCTTCCTCCAGTTACTCATTCAGACACAAAAAGAAAGAGACTAAACTCTCTGTAGAGTCCATCAGCAGGAGAATAGGAGTGTATGTGGATCACAGAGCAGGAACTCTGTCCTTCTACAGCGTCTCTGGAGACACAATGATCCTCATTCACACAGTCCAGACCACATTCACTCAACCGCTCTATCCTGGGTTTTATGTTTGTTATGGATCATCAGTGAAACTGTGTTGATTTAGAACTTCAGTCACCGATGCCTGTGAGATATTTATCTGGACCTGTCTGCAACTCAAGAGTCATGCAGTGTGAAATGTGTTTTGACTAGAAATTACATCTGTGATGACCTACAGCCAATGACAGAGCAAGATACAGGGAAAGAGATAGTTCAGAGGGAGTCAGAGACCTGCAACAGAAAGCATGATTTCTGCAAGCAACCATCCTCTCCTTCATATTATTATTTTCTTTTTTCTTGCTGCACAGAAAACTGTGCACAGAAAACTTGGATCACAAGATTCTTGCATGGATCATTTTAGCAAGAAGAAATTCAGTCTCACGCATGAACTCATGTTATTTCCTGTATTAATTCTCACATGTGTTTGGTTATGAAACTTAATTTTCCAGACAGAGTTGTTGGTAGGGATGCACTGATACCATTTTTTAAGGACTGAGTATGAGTACTGATACTTTTTTTCTAGTACTCGCCGATACCGATGCCTATACATCTATTAATTTCTCTCTCTCTCCTTTTTTTTTGTTTTTTTTTTTGGTGATGTTGCAGTTTTACAAGCACTACACAGTGAGACTAATGAATGTGTGAAGTCCTTACATTAATGCACCACTAGATGACACTCAAGCTTCTTGAGTTAGATATGTACATAGGAAGTAAGTGAGAAGAATGAGAAAGAATGCTGAGCATGTGCATGCATGTTATCCTGCTTGTTCCTATTAGTTATTAAAGGGATAGTTCACCCAAAAATGAAAATTTGATGTTTATCTGCTTACCCCCAGCGCATCCAAGATGTAGGTGACTTTGTTTCTTCAGTAGAACACAAATGATGATTTTAACTCCAACCGTTGCGGTCAGTCAGTCTTATAATGGGTGTCAGTGGGAACTTCTTTTATAAGAGTAAATAAAACTTGCTTAGACAAATCCAAATTAAACCCTGCGGCTTGTGACGACACATTAATGTCCTAAGACACGAAACGATCGGTTTGTGTGAGAAACCGAACACTATTTATATAATTTTTTACTGCGTTCAGCATTCGCTTAGTGAGGTCTGATCGCGCTCTGACAACGGAAGTGATCTTTCGCGCTTATACTTCAATGAGTGCGAGACATCACTTCCGTTGTCAGAGCGTGATCAGACCTCACTAAGCGAATGCTGAACGCAGTTGGACATAGTGGTGTAGTGGTGAATGCCTAAGAAATGAGAGTGGATTTCGCTGGTCTGATGAAGCTCAACAAAGCTTGGCTGAGGTAAAATGCTACTGGTAAACAGTCCTGCTCTTGCACTCTTTGACCCGGTGCTGCCAGTGGTCATTTCTACTGATGCGTCTGCTTACGGACTAGGTGCCGTCTTCGCACAAATATGCACTGATGGTCAAGAATGTACTGTTGCTTTCGCATCCAGAACACTCACCCCAGCTGAACAGAAATACTCCACTGTTGAAAAGGAGGCTCTGACATGTGTTTAGGCAGTGGAAAGGTGGAGGACATACTTGTGGGGCTGCAGATTTACTCTGCGGACTGACCATCAAGCCTTAATGACGCTGCTGACCACAAAAGGGACTGATAGAGCTGGTAAGCGCATAGCCCGGTGGGCTGCTCGGTTGCTCTGTTTCAACTACGCAGTTGAGTACCATGCTGGATCTGAAAACCACACTGATGATTGTCTGTCCCGCTTGCCCCTGCCTCTTGCTTTGGATGCTGAGTCAGATACCGAGCCCGAGTTTGTTGCTTTACTGTCCACTGGTCCAACTGCCATATCCCAAGATGAGTTTGCTGCTGCCTCTGCTCACTGTTCTGAACTCTCTGCACTGCGCACACAAATTGCGAGTGGATGGCCTCCATCTTCTTCTGCTCTGGATCCTGTTCTTCGCCTGCACTACAAACTCAGACATGAGTTCAGTGTGCAAGCTGATTTTGTGTTTAGAGGGTCTCGATTAGTGGTAGCTGGGGAAATGCATGAGCCATTGGTCTGCATTGCACATGAGGGCCATCAGGGGATTGTGAGAACAAAGCAACACCTGCATGAAATGTATTGGTGGCCCAAAATGGACACACTTGTGGCAGAGAAAATTACTGCCTGTCAGTTATGCCTTTCTCTGGATAAAACTGCGAAAGCCTCTGCTGTTCCACTCCAGCCTGTTCCTTTACTTTCTGCGCCTTGGGAAAAACTGGCAATAGACATTGTGGGCCCTTTTGAGACTGCTGTCTGGGACTGTTGATATGCTCTGACACTCACTATCATAGTCAATGACCTGAGGTAGCTTTTACTGCGTTTGTTGCAGCAAAACAGGTGACTGCATTTCTTACCTCTGTCTTTAGTAGACACGGCAACCCGACCACTCTGGTCAGTGATAATGGACTTCAGTTCACTTCCCCAGAGTTCGCCGTTTTCCTGAAAGAGAGAGACATTAAGCACATTCGCACATCAGTGTATCATCCTGCTGCAAATGGAGCTATTGAACGCTTCCACAGAGTTCTTAAAAGTACAATTCAATCAGCAATCCTACAATCAGCACCATGGAAAACAACAGTGACTGACTTCCTGCAGATCCTTCACGCTACACCTCATGCTGTGACAGGCGTTTCCCTCTTCGAATTACTTCATGGAAGGAAAATGCATACCTGCCTCAATGTCCTGAAACCCTCACCTTCTGGTCATGAGCCTAAACAGCTGCAGAAGCGTGTTTCATCACGTCAGGATGTCATGAAATCTCGCTTTGACCATAAGCATCAAGTGCGCCATTTTTCTTTCCAAAAAGGGGATAAAGTACACATTAAAAAGTCAGTACATGTACCAAAAGCCCATCCAAAATTCAGGTTAGGAAAAAAGTTGGCCCTTACACCTATCTCTTGGATGATAGAAAGAAGTGGCATGCATCGTGTCTTGCACCCGTGCCGCCTAAAGCGATGGATAATGGACTGACCATCAATGCTGAAAACTTGATTCCCTCTCATGTTCCATTGTCTGGAAATTCAGTGTCTTCTGATGCTTGTCCATGGGAGAGACGTCAAAGACGTGAGCCAGGTTGGCTAAAGGACTATGTCCATTAGGGACAGAAACTGACATGGACTTTTGCAACATACATTACACACTCTCACATGAAAATTCAAATATTGAATAGTAGTTGAGAAGTTTTGTTCATATTGCTTATTTTAAATGCTCTTTTGCATTCATTTAATGTGTTGCTTAGTGTATAATTCATATACATGTGAAATTGTTGATACATTGCAGATTTTATGTTCTTTATAATCTCTATTTCATGCCAATTGTCTGCTAAAGAAAGAATTCATTTAACTAAGAGGGGAATATGTGATGTCACATTAATGCACCACTAGATGGCACTCAAGCTTCTTGAGTTAGATATGTACATAGGAAGTAAGTGAGAAGAATGAGAAAGAATGCTGAGCATGTTCATGCATGTTATCCTGCTTGTTCCTATTTAGTTTTAGAAACTAAAGTTTCCTTAGTTTTCCATAGTTTTGTGCTTCTTGTCTACATGAAGACTTAACAGAATGTAGGACAGCTTCTTTAGTATTACTCTAATGAAAAAAGTAATAATTTTTTATGTGCTTGTCACAAACCTAAAGAACAAAAATTTCACAGTGTCCAATAACCTTCAAAGGGTATAATTACCAATATATATAATTGTTGTTATATAAAAAGAAATTTACAAACAAATTACAAACAATACAACAAATACTATAGAGATACAAATAAAATAAACTTGTTTTTCAGATACAGTAGGTTTATTTACCATGTATACATTTATTTAACGTATTTTGTTGTTTTATTAACATTAATGACAAGTTAGGCTACGGCCCCTTTAAGACCGAATCCATGGATACTGACACACATCCTGTTTTCACCCAAATGTTTATGTCCACTTAAGCAATAACCGACTGTATTTACATGAGCTACTCCACACGATGGACATTTTGACAACTATGCGTGCATTTGACCATTCAGGCACGAGGAGAACTGATCACGCGCTGTCGGAGAGAACTGAGATCGCGAGAGTGCGTGCCAGAGAGAGCGCTTCTGGTCTGTGTCATTCAGCGTGATTCTGCCTATCCCGCTAATCAATAACGAATTGTGATTGAAAGCATGCAGTTCGCAATGTGTGTGTTGTCATTAATTTTGAAGTATTTCCACACCTCTGAGGCTGCCTCAGGTGTCTCTGTGCACGGACAATTCTGTCAGTTACGTCACGTGAGGTATCGGTCTTTGGTATCGGGGGTATTTTTACAAGTACGAGTACAAGTACAAGCACATGAGCTTGGTATCGAGCCCAATACCGATACTAGTATCGGTATCAGTGCATCCCTAGTTGTTGGTGAAAAAAGAAGAGGCGAGCAGTAACACAACTACAACTGACTACAAACACACAGCCTTAATCAACTGAAGATAAAAGAAGACATTAAATCTCTCAAGATCTCAGCAGATGACTCCAAAATCAGCATTATCATCTTCACTCATTACTAACCAGTTTGACTTTATTTCTTTCATATGTCTACAGAAGTTCTTCTTAAGAATTAAGAAGTTTAGCTCTAGATGTTTTATTGGTTTAATAATGGTCATCATTATGGTGAGTAATGTTTCATTTAATTAAACTGTTGACTTTAATTAAACTCTTAATTTTCTATTAACAATTTCAATAGTGTTTCACTGACACATTCCTTTTCACATTGTTAAAGAAAGAGAATAAAGAAGCAGATCAGCTAAAGTTGCCTGCTAGTATGATTTTTAAACAAATGTCAAAGTGGTGACTTCCAGTTTTCAATCGAAAGGTACTTTTTTTAAAGGGGTGGTTCAGTGGTTTTTATCTAGGCTTGATTGTGTTTTTGGGGCACACTTTAACATGTCTTAATGCTTTGGTTTTTTTTTTTTTTTTTGAAAACGCTGTATTTTTCATATATTTTATCTTTATTCTACACCTCTGTTTCCATTTTCATATGAACAGCTCGTTTGACTTCCTGCTTCTAAGAAGCCACTCCCTCCAAAATACGCAATATGCTCAGATTGGTTAGCTGGCCCAGTGTATCGTGATTTAATTGCACGTTCATGCGCTGGTTTAAAAGGGGATATGTATCGATAGTAGAAACATTGATCAGCAACGCTGCTATTGGCTGCTCACCATGGCCAAAGAGCGCGCTCAGTTTTTCAACGCAGCAGAGCAGGAATTTTTACTGGAAGGGTATGCAGAGTTTGAAAAAATAATTAAAACGCCAGGGAACACTGGGAATCAAAGTGTGCAAAAGCCAGGAGAGAGGGCTGGCAAAAAGTAACAGACAAATTAAATGCGTAAGTGTTCCATGTTATGGTTATATCACTTATTAGAGTATATATTCTTGTATTTTAATAATTTCATAATTGCTTAATGTCAGAGCCACCTCAGGACCCACTAGAACATGGGAACAAGTAAAAGTGAAGTACAAGAATATTCTTCAAACTGGTAATCTTTTCTACTTCTACTGATTAGTCTCTTTTAGCAAAGACATTTTAAATGATGTGTTTGTCTGTTTATGGTTATCTGCAACCAAGGAAAAGGCGGAGCAGAAAAAAACAGGTGGTGGTCCTGCACCCCCACGTTATACCCCGGCAGAAGAGCTGGCCCTGGGGTTAAATGTGAACCGACCCATTGTGGAGGGCATCCCTGGGGGCAGCTCTTCCTCAGACCAACAGCCAGGAACCAGTAGCAGCAACACCTTCATTACTGGTAAATGAGCTTTAAATGATCTTGCTACACTGTAAATATATCTTTTTTGCTGCATTAAATTAAGTAGGCCTATATAATCCAAATGGCTGGTACAGTAATTTCAGCTGTTAAATATTGAGTAGTGATCAATTGCTTTGACTTGTGAAGGTGAAAACTGCATAATCTAATTCAAAAAACTGTTGCTATGTTACTGATCAAATTTTTTTCCTAGTGTAGTTCATTGTAATGCCATTGTGTTTCCTCTTTTGTGCAGTTTTACATAATACACCAACACTTGTACCTGTTCCCAAGAAAGTAGTGGCTGAAATATGTGCAGTAAGTGGACTTTTTCTAACTTTACATCAAAAGGGAAGAAAGTGCAACACTTTGTAATGCCCATTTGTTTCCATTGCACAGGACAGTGAAGAAACCCTCTCATAAACCCTGACTGTCCTTTGGAGGAAGTACTTGTAAGTGCATAAAGAACTTAATTTATAGTTGTGTACATATTATTTCTGACTGCAATATGAGTGGCAGGAGGAAAGGCCTACTGCACAAAGTGATACAGAGGTGGGCAGTGTAGTAACCTACTTGTACTTTTTATTTTTGTTGCATGAGGCTTGTGTTGACAGTTCTTTTTTATTTTATTTTAGTTTTTTTATTCTTTTTATCCAAACATGGCACAGGGTGATATCCGTATATAAACGGAATCTACAACAGAAAATTTAGTATTTTGACCTGAAAAAACAGAAAAATGAAGGGGAGAAATAGAACTTGACACCTTAAAGAAGAAAAAACTGGCACTAGAGATTGAGTTGCTTCAAAAGGAACTTCAGAGTAAGTGCTAATACACTATTTGACACAGAGGAATATTGCTGACTATGGATAACAATATATCTTATTGCAGGCAAAAGATGACCATCAATGGCTTCTATTGACATAATCATTGAAATAAAAC
The DNA here is from genome assembly GCF_024489055.1 of Chanodichthys erythropterus. Lineage (NCBI taxonomy): Eukaryota > Metazoa > Chordata > Actinopteri > Cypriniformes > Xenocyprididae > Chanodichthys > Chanodichthys erythropterus. The sequence goes on along the minus strand of NC_090228.1, from coordinate 34,530,656 downwards.
TCAAGGAAGTAAGCATGTTGTCTTGTCTTCTATTCATTTAATGAAGGTTTTTGTGTGTAAAGAGAAAATCAAATCAAAAATGGTGTTCCACAATTCTGTCCCATGCTGCTCTGCCACTAGGTTGGTCCAAGTGCACTGGCTGGAGGTCATCATCAGGCTGCACCTCCACCACAGGGGTCCTCTCCTTTCTGATGGTGGCAATATTGTGGAGTATGGCACATGCAACAATAATGTCACAGGCCCTGTCAGGTGCAACCCGCAGACACTGAAATCTTTCCTTTAGTTGCCCAAAGGTCATTTCAATGCGTGCCCTTGTCCTGGCTAGAGCTGCATTGAAACGGGTTTGTGGTCCGGGGTTTGGGTCAGGGAATGGCGTCATGAAATACTGCCTGCAGGTATAGCCCCTGTCACCAAGCAGGATCCCGTCGTAAGCACCTGGAAAAATGCAGTTTTGTTAGGCTCAGAATAAATGTATGTAATACAGTGAGCTTGATATTAAATTGTTCCTTACCACGTTCAAATAATGTGCATAAATGTGACTCTCTGAAAATCCTAGTGTCATGCACAGAACAAGGCCATTTTGCTTCCACATTTGTGATGTGGAACATGGAGTCACACACCATCTAAGATATTTTTAATCAGTCAACTGCATAGTTTTTGATTACATTACTTTTGTTATTATTTCATATATTAGTAGTGTGGAATAAGAATCGTAATAGTAATTTACCTGTACATTTACACTGTGAAATCCCTTTCGGTTCACAAAATCCCCTTCATTGGGGCCTGGTGGGGCCTTGATGGGGACGTGTGTGCAGTCTATGGCACCAATCACGTTAGGGAAGCCTGATGAAGAAATACTGTAAGTCCTACTTTTTGGCATGATCATGGTTGCATGATCTTCATTAACAATTATAATGTACCTGCAATGACAAAAAAATTCTGCTTCACAACCTGTGGTCTTAAGTGGCTTGGAAATAGGCTACCACAAAACCCCCTAAAAACTGCTTGAGTGCCAGATAAACTTTGCGAATGGCACGACAGACAGCACTTTTCACCAAGTTTTGCGCATCACCAATAGTGTAAAGGAAAGTGCCACTCGCAAAGAATCTCAAAGAAATACAAACAGTTGTGCCGTTGTTAAAGCCCAACTCCGACGAGTCGAACATTTCACGTTCATTTCACGTTCATTTCACGTTCCAACAAATTAATGATGTATATGACACCCTCACGAGAAAAACGATATCCAGTCTACCCGCAATATGGCTAATACCATTATTCACAACAGAATGACCACATGGCATCATGTATACCCATTCCTCAACTTTATCCTATTTAATTGACTACAGTTACAATCCAACACCATCATCAACTCAGGAAGACCTGACCATTAGTGAGATCTTGAAAATAAACACTGCATACAAATGAGTATGCAAATACTAAACTTGTTTAAACTTTACTGTACATCCATCTTCAAGCTGCATGTATATTGTATAAACCAATGACTTAAATGTTACCATTAATTCATTCACCAATCTTTCGATTTGCAAATTTCAAGGAACAACATTTCTCTCGTTGACAAAAGATAGTAAACTCACTTGTCATGAAGACACATGCCCAGTACAACACACCACTTCCCAGGACCTCACTGGTGACATAATTGGTGCAAAAGTTAATGTCCGCTCAAACCCACTACACACATGACACACTAACAATTAAAACACAAACAGACATGAACAGAAATGTCCAAAATGGGAACAAATTCATTAAATCTGTAATTAACGTTCCTGATACCACTCTCACAATAATAGATTTACTGCTTGATCTACCACCTGTAAGCATCAGAACAATATAACACACAGAGAAACCATAATCAAACCTCACACCATACAGTGTGACTTACCTGTCATAGTAATTGCACCATCCTCCCGTACAGAGTCCTCCACCACACTCTTTCCATCCAGTGAAGACCTAGAAGAATTTATGGAGGACTTCCCACACAATGCACACCTTCCCCTTCAACATCATTCATTTCATGCAGGTCACTTACCCCATATTTAGACTATGATCAATTTAAAATCTATTACAAAATAATTTGAAGGGGAGGAATAGGGAACGGGGGACTCGCTGCAGTCCGCCGGGGAGCGGAGGAGGATTGAGCTGTCCACCAAGCGTCCAATACCATCGTCTTTGTCGCTCCTTGTGCTTCCGTCTACTTTTCTCTTGTCTCGTCTGTCCTTACCCCCAGGTGCTGCGTCCACTGAGACTGTCCACCGGGAGGAGTAGAGCGCAGTCTCAGGAGTAGCCCCGGCCTGCGAGGGGCGACGGGGGTATGTGACAAACAGGGTGGGGCAAAAGCCGTAAGAGAATGGCACGACGCTGGTGGCGTGATTGCAAAGGAGCATCACATGCACGCTGCACCGGTCTCGTATCTCTCACGGAGGAGCTCCAGAAGCATAAAAGGAGGAGCGACGACAGAGAAGGACGAGAGAGGGCCAGGCCTTATTATGTTGTTTGTGTGTGCAGCAGTTGTCCATGAGGGACTGCCGACATTTTACTATTCATTTTGTGTTCGTTTATTTTCTATTTTTATTAAAGTGTGTTGAAATGGTCGGTGGTTCCCACCTCCTCCTTCCCTGATCTCCTAACCTTGCTACAGCCTGTAATAAGGTTTAAAAATAATACAAATAAATACAAAATACAAAAACTCAGAATCTTTTGGTGGTACAAACTACAGCTTGAGAGGAAGGTGCCCACACTGCTTGAGCATCTGCAGGGATCCACAGAGTACCGTGGAGTGCTCATGGCTCAGGGCACAATCACGGGCTACCTTGCCATCATCAGTGGTCATCGACAGGGTGTTCTGAACAACATGACCACCCAGGAGGTGCAGAGGACAGCCTGAACATGGGATGGGAGCAGTGTCATCTCGGTGACGCTTCTTTCTTTGGCTGGACCCTATAACAACTTGCTGAGCCAGTTCAGAGCCACCAGGCGCGCATTGGGCTTTGGCGGGAACGTGAACTTTGGACACCTAAGGTGACACACGTGAGTATTCCCCATAATAATATTGATGTGTAGCCCACAGTGTACCTGGCATGCTCAAACACTGTTTTTCTGTTTCCCTGCAGGCCCACGCCTGACTACGGAGCAACCAGACAGAGCACCTCAGTCATTCCATGTGCCAAGATTTCCATACTGCCCAGCAGTTCTACCTCGAGGAAGCTGGCTCTGAAAGCCATCACACCATGTAGACCCATGAAAGAGATTGAATAAAACCTGCCTCGTTTCAAGCACTGTCTGGGTCACTTCATTCCATATATGAGTTCACTTTTTTTGCCCTGTGCATTGAGCCTGGGTAGCAGTTTGAATAAGCCAGCCTATCATTTCCTGGAGGTTTTTATGTTTTGATGATCTCATTATCTACCACTAATGCTATTTGTGTCTTTGACAATCGAGACTTGCCCTTCATCGTGTGCCATAACGGTTTTGTATTATTACTTTTAAAAGCCTTTTCCAGCTTTAATTTGTATACCATCGTAGCCTCTCATATATCCCCCTTTAACTCCTTTTCTAGATGCTTTCATTTATGTCCTCATTCTTCTTCTAGTTCACAACATGCTTAACATCTTTGGTCACACTGAGACATTTCAAATGATGCCAAACATGTATAGTGTTGTATGATAACTGTTCACATTAAACCATAGATTTTAGGTGAATTTCAGATCATCTCTGCATGTAGAGAGAAGAGATGGGGGAAGAGGGGTTGATGGAAAGGTAATGTAGATTAAGGCAATGCTGAGGTGTGATTGAGTGTGATTGTGTCTTGGATGAGGATGCTAATTTTGCAAGAGAGAGTTCAAATGTTAATTTTCTCAGAGAGAAGTCCTCTCTTGGTCCAGACAGTCCGGCACCAGTCTTACAATTGTATGAGCTGTCCAAGCATTGCGAATTCGGAGCACAGAAAGACGAACACGATGGACTGGTTATTGGACCGTTCGCCTACTGCTTTTTGCCTGCTATATAGTAGGGAAGTATGCGGTTCCAGACTCAGCTGAGATGATGAAAGAGAACCTTCTCTGATGTTCTGGCATGAGAATAATTTTTTCCTATAATATTTTAGCAGTCATGTTCTGTTTGGTTTCTATCAGCTGTTTAGATTCAGAACAAGCAATGCCATAACAGTGAATGAATCACTATTGACCTGATCGGTCAAACAGGTACAGAAATTGTTCATGATTCGGTTTCTCACACCAAAATAGTAATGGGATATTTTGTGACACAGTATTCTTATTTTTTTATACATTTATTTGATTTAACTCCACAACACAAATGATTTGCTTTATTAATGCTTTTATTGATTAGGAGTGTTTCAGAAGAGATTAAAGCTTAGAAAAGATTCACATGAAGTTTAATTTTATATCATTTTTTTGTAAAGATCACAAAGTGTAAAATCAATGTAACTGTGGAGCAGCATGCCTGCATATGATCTCAAGCATCTGTAACACAAATATAGCCCATTTGGTCTGCACAGGTCTCATCGTTCCAGCAACGCTTAGCTGTAGGGTGGAAAAATAAAGTAAGTTATTCTGAACATTATAGGCTCTTTGTGAAATCCAAACGAGCCATTAAATGTTACTGTATGATATGAAATTATAGTAATGTAAATTATAATGTGAAGTATTCAAAAACTGGACTGAATTCTTACAGGTAAAGTTGATCTCCAGACAGTTCTCAGTATCCAGATTGTTAGGTTCTCCAGAGCACCAGTTGGTAAAGTCATACACAGATCCATCAGTCCACAACCACTGTCCTTCCTAAAGAGCAAAGACATGATTATAAGAGTGCACTTCTGTACTCAGACTTCAGTACGGAGCTAATTCATTTCAGCTTTATCCATCTTCATTGGAACATTTACATTTACGGTTTAGAGCAGATATTCCAGTCTACTAATTCTAGACTAACAGTAGTAGACATGTAGACGCAACATTACTTATAGTCAACAGAATGTGTTAAAGGGACCATCAAAAAAACAAGTGAAACTGAAATTCCAGTCTACAAATAAATAGGTCTCTTTAGTACACACAATTTAACTTACTTGTTTACCATCATGAGCACCAATCCAAGCACGTGTGGAAGAAGAAGGCAACAGACCCAGCAGAAAATCATTTTCCGGTTTATTACGCACAGATGCGAGATTCGCACCAAGACCTTGGCAGTTTCTCTAAAGAGAAAGATTTTTTATTGTCAATACAAAGTCAAATATTTTTAGCATAAAGCATAAGTGACTTTTTAAACAACATTTTACTCATTTTCAAAGTCTGATCGATTATTTGCACAGTAACAGTTTTCTGTATCATTTATTTGCAGAAAAGAAAGGTTTACTTTAATTTGATTCACTTATTTAGATGCACGTTTTAACATTGTACTTATATTAAAAAAAAAAACTGTACCTGCATGTAATTACATCTGTAATTAGATCAATGATTACACTGTTGACCTTTCCTTACACCTTAACCCACCCTTAAACCTACTCATACCACCATAACTGTCCCTAACCTTACCTGTATCCACCTCAAGAGCAGCACAAGTGATTTGTGTACAATAGTGCAAGTGATTTGCAATACAACTTCAACACAAAAAAGTACATTGTACCATATTGATTTATCTAGATGTAGTGAAAGACACCTAATGTAAAGTGTGACCAAATCACCTTGTTGTAACTTAACACATTACCTCTGCTGTGATCCAGTTAACCGACTGAGAGAAGTACTTGAAGCACCGGAGTCCAAAACTTGACCATCCTTTGGGGCATTTTATGACTAAATCAACGGCATCCAGTACATAAATGTTAGGGCATTCATAATATTCACAGCAAAGTATGTTTTTATTTTTTCATTATTATTTTATGTAGTTTATTTTATGTTTGTGTGATTTAAATTAGGTGTACTTTGACACTGTAAATCTCTCATTAATCATGGAAATATTAGTAAATGGAATATTGCTCATTTTCAAAATGCTTTTAAAATGGAATAGAAAGGGTTTTTACAATTAAATGTTTTGGTTACCTTCTGCATTCCCAATGGAGAAGATGATAAAAAGAAACATTAGACTTCTCAGCACTGCCATGATGAACCTGAAATGAACCTAAAAATGAATAAGCAGGAAAAGTTAAATGTCTGCACTCATATGTGGATTCTCAATGTATTTTAAAGACAAAGAACAAAGATACATTAGAAATGTTATTCACTAGGGTTTTGTTCCCAAAACTCTTGGGTTGATGCCTGTAGAATCTCAGAGGAAGATTTTGTGAAGTTCCAGAAACAGGTCTGCTTTTATACTTTACTTAACGTCAAGTGTGTGTGGGCTTATAGTCACGAGGATGACATGATTGTTTGATATGTAGAATTTATGTACACAGGAAATAAAATCCTAATATTGGAGAATGGTGTAAAATGAGCCTGTAGAATAAATGATAGGTTAGCTAAATATTTATTTTTAAGTTAGTCATGAGGGACAGTTTCCCTCAACAGTGCCTGATAAATTACTAATGTCAATTTCTAATTTATTCTAATATCTGATCTAGGAAGAAAGAAAATCAATTTGAACTCTGAATTCTAATTCATTTTTTATAAATGTGGCCACCCCACCTCCATTGCCTGTCTTTCTATCTTTCCTTACAATATTATACCCTTGCAGAACTAAATTTAATTTAGGTTTTAACCATGTTTCTTGTACACAAATTATGTTTAGTTTCTTATCTAATAGGTCTATAAACTTTTTAAATTCTGATCCATTTGCAATAAGACTTCTGGCATTCCATTGCAGAATCGTTAAAACCATTATTATTTTGTACTTCCACATGCTGTTTGAGTACTTGATTGAGTCTTTAGCATGTCTTTTCTTTTTTCCAATGTTACACCTGCTACATTCAAGTATCTCTCAGCTGCCCTTATTATGATTTTAATTCTGTCCGTTCTGCTTTCTGTTTGAGCAGAACAATTTACCACTTCAGCCATAAATGAAACAAATTCCATTTTCCCGATCACCAAACTATCCTCTTTTGTCTTACTTTGAGCCAAAGTATTCCCAGTCCATTCTTGTATTTTTACCTCTCTTTATCTGCTCATTTTGTTTTGCTTTTTGTGCTGCTTCAGCATAAGTTAACCCCTCAGTTATTCTCACATTTTGAATTTTCACAGCATGTTTATGCGCCATACATCCCCCAAAGCCAGCACTATGCTCACCTCCGCAATTGCAGCATTTTGCCTTCACTCCTTCGCCACATTTACCATATACATGGTCACCCCCACATCTCGCACAACATTGTTTTCCTCTGCAAACAGCACTAACATGGCCATACTTCTGGCACTTGAAGCATCTAAGCGGAGGAGGCAAGTAAGGTCTTACTGGGTAACTACGTATCCTATTTTTACCCTCTCTGGCATTCTTTCCTCATCAAACTGAAGCATAACTAATAGACTGTCCATCCTTTCTTTATTTTTCACATATTGAAGTATTTTGCTCCAATTACCTTTGACGCAACTTTTAATTTTATCAGTATTCACATCAGTAGGAATTCTAGTACTCCTCTAACCCAGGGTTTCATGTCAATCAATGTTCATGACACTGAAAGTCATCGAATTTATACTTAGTGCCTTCTTTTGTAGTTTTTCATCCTTACACATGATAATCAAGTTTCCATCTCTCAGAGTCTTTGCACTATTTATTTCTCCTAACGCTTTATTCAGAGGTTTTGTCAGTTTAATTGGGTTTATCGTCATGCCTGATTCTGCAAATTTCTTCATTACTTTATATTCTTCTATGTTTTTCCTACTCTCCTTTCCACTATCCGTAAATGATCATTGATTATTAGATTTCTTTCTTTTCAGATTGACTACTTTCCACCATTCATTCCCTCTTGTACTCCCACTACACGATTCATCTTCCATTTCCGGATCACTACCAGAGCTACTGTCATTTCCTGCCATCAGTGCTCCAGTCACAGTCAAAGAATATACACTAACAAGAAGCGACACTCAGTAGAAGGTTCCATTGAAACACCGGCGCTCAGCAGTAGTCCTGCGTTTCCGCCATTTTGTGGTGAAAGTGAGTCACAGTCCACTAGTTTCTATGGCAATATCAGCTGCTTTGTTAATACAAAACGTACATTAAAGTTGAAATCCAACCTGAATGATGACAACACAGAATAAAATACTATCACTAGTGATCATCAAATCCTTTTAACAGTTTATTTTACACACTTTGGGCCCTATTTTAACGATCTAAACGCAAAGTGTAAAGCGCAAAAGGCATACACGTGTTAACCTTCGCCCGGGGGCGTCGGAGTCCGTTTTTGGGCCGATGCAGGGTTCCTTACACTATCAACGCGCTCTAACAAAAAAATATTGCGCCATTGACTTTAGACTTTAGACCAGGTTTGAGTTGGTCTATGGCGCAGTCTATTTTCAGCTCCTTAAAATAGCAATGCGCCGCCAATGCGCCTGAACACACCTCTTTTTTTAGACCAGCACGCCCATGGGCGCACTAACTGGCGCAAATGCATTTACTAATTTAAGGACGTGGCGCTGAACGGGAAAACACGAACGGCGCCGGACGCAAACACACTTGCGCTGCACCTTGCGTCGCATTGCGCCGGGTGTATTATAGGGCCCTTTGTGTTTAAGTCTTCCACTTTTTTCACAAAACCTTTGCTCTCTAAAAACCCAGTCAGTTTGGGTTAAAATTCATTAAAAGGCTTATAAACACTGAATTAATACCAACAAATGAAATTAAATTAAGGACATGCATCAGAAATATTGGGAATGTTGGACAATAAATATATAAATATAACAGCTTGATTTTGCAGTGTTGTCTAATGTCCGTTAAAGCAAAAGTGTCCAAAAGTGTGAATTATGCAGTAACGGACACAGCAATGCATCATGTATTATAAGATCATTATGTTTGTAGCATGATCCATTAAAATGTACAATATAGCCTATTTCAATTCAGACCTAGATATTATTACTATACTCCACTAGGTCTGAAATATATTGTTCACTGCAAACATGATGATCTTAAATGTATTAATTATTAATTTACTATTAATAAATGTGTAAAGTTGCATAAAATGGAAATACTCAATAAAGTAGGCTAACTACGTTACTTCAGATGGATGAATGGTTGGATTCCACAACTGGTAAAATAAAACATATATAAGACAATAAAACATTTACTGTAGGAGCCATACAATTTACTGGTGACTTAATTTAAAAAACTGTTCTATTTCTATGAAATTCGCTGAATTTGGGTGCTTAAGTTGTGAAGGATTCTATGGTTGATGGAGTATTTTATCCATCCTATAGAAAACAATTGTAGAATTTGTTTGCTTACTATAAAAGTTAGAAGTGTTTTGAGGCCTCTTGGCCTTTGTAACTGTAAGGGTCAAACAAGTTTACTTGGCCACTGAGCATATTTCGTTGGTAATTTTCCACTAGACAACAGGTGGCTGTCAAATGAACAAGACCATTGTTAAGTGCGTCATATGAAGGCATCTTGCCTCTGGGGTGTATTGACTGGTTTGATACAATGTTTCATTTGACCCATGGGAAAAGGGTTGACCATCAAATTGGCAGAAGGCCCATGAGAAATGAAGTCAAAAGATGTACAGTGGCTGGAAGCTGGTCACCCTTACTAAGAAAATTCTCTTACATAATAGGGCTGTGAATCTTTGGGTATACAGCGAATCAATTCGATTCACGATTCATGGGTGTTCGATTCGATTCAAGGACGATTTTTGCAAATTCAGAACGATTCGATTCGAGACGATTCACATTAAAATTCGATGCGATTCGATTAATTCGATTTGATTCTCCATTTTAATAATGCATTCATAGGCATTCAAATGCTTCTCCCAGTGTGTCTTAGTCAGGGTGAGAATAAAACAGCGACCTTCAGGCGGTTAGACAGTGGGGGCAAAAAAAACAAAACAAAACAAAAAAACCTTTTGTCCATTATTAATGTTAGTTCATGTTAGTTCTTAATGATGCTACATAACTTTATTTTAATAGCCTATAAAAATGGCATTTGTGGAAATTTACATAAGCCAAAATTTTAAAATGCTTTAAAAGTATTGTTAGGCCTAGTTCATGTTAACAATAGTGTAGGATAGTGTAAATGGCTACACAACCTTATTAAAGTGTTCCAGGTACATTAAACATACTACTGTAATGCTTACATGGAGAGACTACCTAAGAATATCATGCACTTTTCCAACTAATCCTAAACTAACTTTTCTTCACGGAATAGTAAGAAAAGCCCTCTTTGTTCTCTTTATACGGAGCATTTCCCTTATGATGATTCTGAAAGAAAACGCGCTGGTTGTTTACTGTTGCCATAGTAACGAACGCAACTTTAATGAGCATTTGACTGATAGATAAACCGCGCGCTCTTATTTCAGTGTTGTTAATGTTGTAGTTACTTCAGCAGTTTCCTTCGTGCATTCAGTTTAACGACATTAGGTTCATAATTTCATTTATCATTCACTGGAACTGTGCGTATGCATTTAGACACTTACATTATGTGTTTGGTCCGTCCATGCAATAAATGCGCGCCCTTGAATGAGCGGAGATTTACTTCAACTGCTCAGGTAATGTCAATGGTATATACTATATGACCCATTTCCGTAAAACTTAAGTATTTTATCGTGTAGAAAATAACGGCGACGTTTCCACTCAATAAAAGCGTTTTATTTCAACAGTAGTGGCCACGCAATGACTTGGCAGCTTTATCAATAGCTTGAGCAGTTTGACTCAGGACTATTGCTATTATAATAGAGAGCTGTCATCTGCTCATGTTAACAACAGTGGCAGTCCTGAGGAGAGCTTCTCAAAAATATGTCAATGAGAGGCACGGACGGAGCGCGAGCGCATTCCAGTGAAAGGCAACCGCACGTATCTGTGAATGAGAGCTGTGAGGGCGCGAATTAGGCGCACAACGTCTTCATCAATTCGCGCATGTAGTAATTTAATGTTTATATATTTTAAAGCACTGAATCGCTATAGAATCGCGATTAATCCGATTCATAACATTTTACATCGATTATCGGCCGAAATTAGCGATTCACGATTCAAAAAAACATGTTTCAAAATCGATGCATATGCATCGTCAGGATTTGTAATCGATGCATCGAGAAAACGAGTGAATCGTTACACCCCTATTACATAAGCAACACCTGCAATTATATTAGTGTAATGTCTATGGCAGAAAGGTCGGGGAGTACATGGAAAGAGGTGTGAGGGGAGAGCACGTGTAAGTGAGAATATGGGAAAATGTAAGAGCGAATATTACCAGCCAATGATATTACTTTGGTATGTTTTTTTAAGAGATAAGAAAAATGTATAAAATAGTGCCCCAGCTAAGGGAGCCTCAGATGCGGAGCTGGCATCTCACTTTGTTGCTTGACAATAAAGTTAAATACTTCTGAGACCTGGAACTTCGACTCTGCAAGTTTTTCTTCGAGACAAGAGGGACAAAGAGACATCGAATCTGCCACGACATGGTCCAGTTAGTATTTTCACCCCATAATGGTGTCCGCGCTACCGGAGTGCCATCTAGTGACTATTACCCAAAAAGTATCAAAGTGTCGCCTCTTGGGTTCTAAGCTCTTTGGCTCCAGTCACAGTGTTGCCAAACCGCCCCAGTCGGATGAGTCAGCCAGCGCAGTTTCTCAAGAGGAGACAAAGCCACTGGAAGGCAAGCCTGCAACCTTTAGCCAAAAAAGCGTAACAGCTAATGCTAATGCTACGCCCCCCGCGGTACGCAGGGAATGAGACCGGAGGCTGTTTTTTGAATGGAAGTCAATGGATGAGAGGCTTCACTATGCTGATTAAACAGCTTTTGTGGGGAAATAGCTAATCAATTAATTAATGTACAGCCTGTTTGCCAATCTTCAGAATGTTTTACACTAAACAATACTTTTTTGGGAAATATATGTAGATTTTAGCTTGATAAAATATATTTTTTTAAGAGAAGGCAGTTGCGACTGATGTCGCTGCCATTACATTATAGGCTGAGAGGTGCCACACGTGATTAAGTTAGCCGTTACGCTTTCTCCAAAAGTAAGAGATACAGACCCTTATCTCCCCATTATATACAATCTCTGGAGGAGCTGTACAAGCTCTGATGACGACACAGCTGTTTCACGATTGGCTGGATTCACCGCATGACAACAATCATGTTTCGCATTTATTCTGAAAACTTTAGTTCCACTAATGCTCACAAATCTGTGTTTTTATAACAGTTGAAGCTCTTTTCATGTAGTCGCAATGTTATATTGTGTCATGTTTATCAAAATAAAACTGATAAAAACGTAGATCCCACTACATTGGTATTTCAATAATATGATTAACTTTATCCTTGTAAAAACAGAAGCTGTAAGCAGTACATAAAGTATTGAATGAAAATTCTGAAACATCAGTGTATTAGTCAAATATTGCATTTATTTCACTTCAGCTGTGAAATAAAGTATGCAAACGCAGCACGAGCATCACTACGAGAAGCAGAAAGTGTCCGACTTCACGTCTCCCCGTCTGCATGCGGATACACTCAGCGATCGATTACCTCCAGTCGCAGCCGATGTTGAAAACACCTTATGGTTCTTTGTTGATCATTCACAGGTGTCTTTGTTTAGTCATCAGTCTGTGTATATATAACACTCATGTTTCATTGTTCTCTTGTCTAGCTTTGTTTGTGTAACCTGCTGTTTGGTGAGTGTCAGTTTTGGTCAAGCCACGTCTTTGTTTTTGTATTTTGTTCATGTTTTGGATCATATTAAACTGCACTTAGGTTCTCTTCTCCTGTGGACTTCATAACAACGACCAAACATTTGGTCTTTGATCTATGCCTCAATATTGCATTGAAATTGTGAGATCATAATTACTTCTTTGTATCTTCTGGTTTGCATTCTGGGTGCAACGAATGATCCTTTACATAAAAGTTACAATATATATTAAAAACAATTTTCTATAAGATAGGATTTCATAGTTTTTTTGAAGTGATGACAATAGTATATGTAGATCAGAAGCAAATCAGCACACACCTACATATCCAATTCTGTTAAAGTATGCGTATGACAATCTGAAAAGCTGTGTACAAACATCTGCTAAACATATTTTCAGGTAGTTTTGCATATAACAAGTCATAAACATCTTAAAAGGTGTTTTCTGTACGTCTAGGCTAACCTGCACATCAAATAGCCTAGACACATCCGTGAAATACACATGTTAATATTAACACATTAACCCGAACATTTTATGAAGACATTACATTTATACTTAATGAATAAATGTCACATTCCTTCATTAATTAGATTTTTTTCTGATTCTTTTTAAGCCGTTGCTTTCATGCTAGTTTCCACTGGTGAGCACAAGCAGATGTCGTTCGTAACCACAGTAGATGCTCTGAGAATTGAAAATACTGATAATTTATAATTGATTTTATTTAATGATACTTTAGATTTTGACTTTTTTTTTCCACTTTTACAAGAAATGTTCTTGTTATTATGCGAAATTTTCTCAATATAATGATATATCAAGTCATTATGAGGAAGTTTCTCATTATTATGATGTAAAGCATGCAACGTCAACTGGCGGCCGGCGGGCCAAATCCGGCCCGCCAGAGATTTCCATCCGGCCCCCAGAATAATACTGAATTCAGGAATAGCCTTGTAAGAGGAAAAAGTTTAGGGCTGGTCCGAATACCATTTTTTGAGCTTCGAAGCTTCGGTAGTAATGAACATCGACTATTCGAAGCTTCGGAGAGAGGGGCTGAACATATTCTTCTCTCTAATAAAGGCAGGAATCTGTGTCTGTATGTCCGTTTGCATTTTGATTATTTCGAGAACCGTTCATCCAATCGACTTCACAAGGGAGTGCAGTGTCGCATATAGATGGACACGCAAGACGCGACACATTCAGAATTAATAAACTTTTAGTAAACTACAGTCAGAACAGCGTGAGCGGGAAGCGGCGCACCTCACGCGGGCAGGGCTTATGCTCCGAAAACGGACACTGCACTAGTGATATAAAACGCACACACACAGGTCTCCCAGCGGGCACCTTGATGTCAATTTGACGTCAAATATTAGACAAGATTTGATCAAGATGCTGCAAAACATAATTTCAAAGTCAGATTATTCATCAAGTCCTTCCAGTGCTTAATTGGTGAAAATATTAGGTTCATCCCATACTGAAATTGATTATGTAAGTATATGGGCCAACATGTTTGACATTGAGTTGACGTCAAATCAACGTCGTGTTATAGGCGTTCAGTTGATGTCATATTGACATCACATTGATATCAATGTAAATAGCAATTTTTTTTCTTCAAAATGCATCCATTCGGCATATGTTTTGAATCATATGGTGTTTGATTTCTGCATGAAAATGGACTTCTGTAACTTCTGTGGTTAAAAACATAAACAACAACAACAAAAAACTATTTATATAACATTATTTGACTTTGATTGTTGTATATTTGTTTTGTTTTCAAAGTTGAATTATATTGAGTAACTTACAGTAGGCATACTGATAATGAAAGAGGTGAATATATTATATTTTACCCAAAATATACTGATTTGCTAAATTACAAAAAAAAAAAAAATATGCAGCATTTTTGCTGTAACCCCACATTAAGTATGTGTATATCCTTATATACCTTAAATTTAAAATATATTTGCCATAATTGATAATGAAATTGTAATACCAAGTATATACAGTATTACAACTACATGTTAATTTATGGAAAATTTACATTTTTCATTAAATTTTTCATAGTGAACAGGCTACATATTTTAAAATTATTTTTCTATTTTCTTGTCTTCAACTGATAGATGCAATGCTAGGGTTCTTAAAAAATCATATTTATTTTTCAGAAATTCTATTTTCTTTTTTATTATGAAAAATGTAGGGCCTACACTGTCCATTCATATTCTCTATTCCTAATACCACCTGTAGACGGCGCCTTTTTCACATTCTCGGGTTGTTTTGCAGCTGAAGAATGGACTACAATTAATTAATTTATTTTTGTGTGCAATTTGATGCAAACCTAGTATGACATAATGTTATACATGTATACACGGAAAAAATAAAAATAAAAAATATTTGGAGGATTTACGACGTTGATGACCGTTGAAATGCACGTCATCACGTCTTGCATACAACCATAAAGGGACTTTGGTACAACATAGAGGCTAGTGGCAGTGGCAGTGGTGAAGACGTCAAGTCGAAGCAGCTCGACAAGGTTGGCGCTTTTATCAGGTGAGTAATAAACATCTCATTAAATAAAACATAATTGGGTAACTTTGAAAACTTAGAAGATTGTGTTTTGATTAAATATTTGATGTTGCAATGAGTATTTTGTTCTTTTTGGTGAATTGAAATTTCCCGCCATTTGTTACTGTGAAGGATTCTGAGGTAACGTAATTTAACAGTTAGATCGCAGGTAACTATTGTTTTTTTTAAAATGTCTATTTTGAAATGTCACGAGTACTGTTAGTTTTACAATTTTTGTTCGTACTAACAAAAATGCCCTAACGTTTGAATCTCTTTCCCGATGCGATTCGACAAAACGCAACATAACCAGTTAACGTTATAATTCAAAATTGTGTCCACTATATGCGAAATTAACATGACGTACATCATTATGTCTTTATCAGTGCAGTTGGATCATTGAATCGTCGTATACTGTAACTTACACAACGAGTTCGCCAGTAACACATTGCGTTCAGAACGATGACTTGCACACGAATGACTCATTTGAACCGCTTCATTTAAGCTATTGAACTTTTCAGTCACTATAGGGAATATAAGAGATCACTGAATCATTTAAAATGAACCACAGAGAATTCAAGATGTGAATGAGCTTTGATCATTAGTAAGACTGGTTAATTCAGTTGGCCATTGTGGGCTGAAAAGTTAGTTGAAGATGATAAAAGCTTTATTTGATTAAAAAAAAAAATCCTGTTTGGTTGAATAAGTAATGTTTTATATAACTTATAACTTAATAATTGTCATTTTCATCTCATTTTATTAGATATAATAATAAGTTGAAGTCACTTTGGTTAAGCCACTTAAAGGTAGGCTACGGTGTACAAGTCAAGATCAGGATGACACCACCTCCGCCTCATAATGTCTGCTGTTATTCCCCATAAAATGCAACAAGCTAAACAGAACAGACAGTTATCGCCAAAATTAAAACACAGATCCAATGTGATCAACCTATAGCCTATGTGCTGTTTGGTGTAACAATGGACCGAGTTCCTCATCTTTCCCCTCACCAAACACATAAATACGATTACGATTCTCATGTATTAGATTCGATTTCACAATGCGGCTGCCACAGATCTTATATTATTTTATGTGACTAATTACATATTGATATTTGATAATAATACATGTACCAAAGTATTGCATGAGTCCCGCTCTTGACTTAGGGCAGAGCTACATAGGCAGTGCGTTCGGATTTTTTTTTTAATGTAAATTATTTTTTTGTAAACACCAAAAAACAACAGCAATATAGCGATGAATGCCATCAGAAAACCAGCAGTAGACTATAATCGATTATGGTCTATTACTGCTGAAGTGCCCATGTCTGCATTGCGATGCATCGTAAAAAAATATTTATTTTAGCACCTCTATATGCTAAATTTAATTTATCGTTTAAGTGTCTATAGATGGATAATACAACTAACGTATTAAAATACTAACAAGGAAGTATCTGGTTTTGACTGAGGTTGAAGCAAAAAGTTCAGTATAGATTTTATTTATTATTTGTTTGTCTGTTAATTAATGATGGTATTCCTTACTGCTGAAATGCATTATAATTTGTTTTAATGTTTAAAAATATAACAAAGGCCCATGCATTGTCATTATTCCGCAACATCTTTGTAAATATATGTAAATGTTTTAGAGATCCATATGGACTCCTCTTATTTTGCAGCTACCTGTGACGCTAAATAATGGCATACCACAGAAACTGGAGGAAACGTCATGCTGAAGTGCTGTCTCTTGCAGATGAGGATTCAAACAGTGATACAGATGGGTTACTGAGGGCTCGGTTCAGTGAGGATGAAACTGACTCTTTGCCACCTTCAGCCGATGGCAACATTTCAGATTATGACTCTGATGCGTTAGTGCTGTCTTCTGACACTGACCCTGAGGTTGCTGACTATTTGTGTGATGATTCTGCAGAGGAAACTGCTCCTGATCTGGGAGAGGAAATTGCAGCATGGGCAGTTACCAACAAATGCAAGCGATCTGGACTAAATGAACTACTAGATATTCTAAGGCGCCAAGGACATCGCCTTCCCAAGGATGCCAGAACCCTGCTGAAAACCCCTAAACGAGTGGAAGTAGTTGATCTGTGTGGTGGACAATATGCCTACTTTGGTATTGCATCAGGAGTACTGAAGGTTTTATCCCAGAATCCTGTTTTCCATGAAGACCGAATAGCTCTGTGCTTTAACATTGATGGCATTCCATTATTTAAATCATCAAGTCTGCAAATGTGGCCAATCCTGTGCAGTTTCCATGATTTTGCACCCTTCATTGTGGCACTCTATTGTGGAAAAGCAAAACCGAGCCCAGTTAAAGATTACCTCTCTGATTTTCTACAGGAGTTGCAGCAACTTATGCAAGATGGCATAGTCCATGGAGAGAAAGCACTGCAAGTGACTGTAAAATCCTTTGTTTGTGATGCACCAGCTCGATCATTCCTGAAATGCATAAAGAATCACAATAGCTACTTCGCATGTGAGCGCTGCACAGTTAAAGGCACCTATGTGGGACGCGTTGTTCTTGGTGCTACATCGCCTGGTGTTGTTGCAAGGTCTGAAGCAGATTTCAGTAGACTTGCCTACAAAG
This sequence comes from Chanodichthys erythropterus, assembly GCF_024489055.1. NCBI lineage: Eukaryota > Metazoa > Chordata > Actinopteri > Cypriniformes > Xenocyprididae > Chanodichthys > Chanodichthys erythropterus. Next base: position 34,512,738 of record NC_090228.1, on the reverse strand, counting down.
ACCATCAAATTGAGAAATCCCCACTGACACTAGCTGGAATTCCATGTGTTCGGCCATTTGCATTGGACTACATGCACTTGGTGTGTTTGGGTGTAGTTAGGAGAATGCTTCACTACATGCAGAGAGGACCCCACACATGCAGACTGTCATTTCAGCAAAGGAGTGACATTTCAGATAAACTAAAGGCATTGAATGGAGAACTACCTAGTGAGTTTGCACGGCAACCTAGGACTTTACTGGAATTGGACAGATGGAAGGCTACGGAACTTAGACAGTTTCTCCTTTATACTGGACCAGTGGTTCTAAGAAAAGTGGTTTCACATGCTGTATACAAACACTTTCTTTCCTTGATGGTTGCGGTGTCTGTCCTTTTGAATTCGAATGATGCAGACCGTAAGGAACACTTAGACTATGCCCGAGAGCTACTCATGTACTATGTGAAGAAGTGTGAGGCTATATATGGAAACACCTTTGCTGTATACAATGTTCATTCACTAATTCACTTACCAGATGATGTGGAACACTTCAACTGTTCACTGAATGGGATTTCATGCTTTCCATTTGAGAACTACCTGCAGACTCTAAAGAAAATGGTCAGACAATCTCGCAATCCTATAGCCCAAGTTGCCAAGCGTCTAGCAGAACTAGAAAATTCTACAAAATCTAGGCCTTTTACCAAAGAGAGCTTTACTCACATATCCACAAGGCAAAGAGATTGTTGTTTCATCCTTCAGAACAAGGACTATGTCTTTGTGAAGGAAATGCATGAAGACGGCACCTTGGTTTGCGATGTGCTACACCAATGCAAAACAGAGAGTTTCTTCACTGATCCTTGTGATTCTAAACTGCTCAACATTGTCCGTGTTAGAGATATCAGTAGAACTACACGTCGACTGATCAGCAAACAGCAGTTGATTCGTAAAGTTGTCTGTCTGCCAGTCAACCCTGGTGAAGCTGACACAGGATTAATTTTGTTCCCCATGTTGCATGAAATAGAACGTAACTGAATTGTAAGTATATCACTGGTATCAACTAATGTTTTTAACTGCTCTTCCATTATCTTTGTGAGGTTGTGGAGGTTGTATATGATGCTTGTTCTGAGAGTGGAGGGGAAAATGCTGCCCTTATATAGATTGCATGCAGCATCTTCAGAGAATGGTTAAGCTGACCAGTTGTTACAACTGCAATAATATAGCTTTCCTGTAGCTTAGTGGTAAGAGCATTGCATTAACAATGAAAGGTTGTGGGTTCGATCTCAGGTGATTGCACATACCTATGTATAAATGTATAGGATAATGCAATGTAATATACTACTGTCTGATTTACTACTGATTTGTTTTGATTTTTGTATAGGTACATGATGTGGGTCAGGGCGGTTTGGAAAGAGCCAAATGGAGAGGAGGAGGGAGTCATCCCAGAGGTTTGGGTGAAGGACAACATGATACACTGGCCACCAGGGGCTAATGTAACTAAAGCAGCTAAAGAGATGCGAACGCCAACAAGTAGCTGGAAAATGTTTCCACTGCTGAAAATCAAATTCAAGTCAAGTGAGTTTACATCCATTTTTAAAAGCGAAATTGTTTTTTCTACTAATCAAATCAATGAAGGTATTAAAAGCTTGTTTGTTTTCTATTTACATCAGAAAATCAGGAAATGTGTGAAGCCTTTGACCAAACAAGTACTGCAGAGCTCAGTGAGGAAGAATGTGGTCCTGTCAAGAGGGTATCAAAGAAAAAAATATACCCAGGGTTTATTTTAGGTACAGAATACTTGCTCATTTTGACAGGGCCCTAGTTTCTGGTGCTGGAGCATAATATATGTTGTGATACTATGTATGGTAATTATACTGTTGTTTCTCCTCTTACACAGATGAGGATGAGCATGAAAGCAGGACGAAGCAGATCGGTGGGTTTTTGGAACAAAAATATTCATATTTCAAAAGTTACAAACACAAATCAGCAGCTTCCGGTGACAGCGAGTCTACATTGACCTCCATTGTAGAAAAGGAAACTACAATGCAAGTCAATGTAGACTCACTGGAAGCTGGTGCACTTCTTCCAGCCAATTAGAATAGAGTATTCAAAGAGACCATGGTATAAGTAAGGAATAATTGATGACGAGCCGTTCAATTATACTCATATAATGCACACTCGAGGTAATGCTGCCACGACGCACATCGAGTGTGCATTTTAAGTATAATTGAACGGACAGGAGTCAATTATTCCTCTTATACCATGGTTGCCACACCACAAAACATTGTTCAAGTGTTTAATTTCAGATTATAATAAATGTTGCTCTGCGGTAGGAAAATCTGACAGGGTAGGACAATTTGAACACCGGTACAGCCTCCGCGAGGGTAAGATTTTGCTTTGCCGATGCAGCTCATCTTTCTCTTGGTCTATCTCTGTGGCAACCGGCAGAAAACAGCAGCACATATTCAACAAAACAGCGTTTCCTGAATTCTGCCACTGTTACTGACTGCCTGGGAATATGAACAACATAATGTTCACACTAAAGCCTACATCGCATGATAAACATTAATAAGGCATATTTTCCATTATTATTAATTATTGTCTGGTATCTGTTTGTTTTAATCGGTATATTTGCAAGACATCTGCGATATACGATAACATTGTCACATCGCCCAGCCCTAATACCTATACTGTAGAGATATATATATCCAGATCCAAAACAGTGTACATACTTGCTGCCAATCCTTCATCTTATTGTTACATTTTGGTTGTCTTTCATCCCTCAGGTCTGTCCTTTCCAAAACCACCAAGGATTCGAGAAATGTCTAGCCAGGCTTTAGGATCAGAAGAAAATGATTCTAAATCCAGGTCCAGGAGTCCATTCCATGACTCTCTGCTCCAAAGTTCTCGCTCTCTACGCCAGTGGTCCCACACTCCCAGCCACAGCACTGTACGCCAACAGTCCCAATCTCCAACCCACAGCACCCCACGCCAGCGGTCCCGCACTCCACGCCACCGGTCCCAATCTCCGACTCACAGCACCCCACGCCAGCGGTCCCGCACGCCACACCACACCACTTCATGCCACCAGTCCCAATCTCCAACCCACAGCACTCCACGCCAGCGGTCCCGCACTCCACGCCACACCACTTCACGCCACCGGTCCCAATCTCCGACTCACAGCACCCCACACCAGCGGTCCCGCACTCCACGCCACACCACTTCACGCCACCGGTCCCAATCTCCGACTCTCAGCACCCCACGCCAGCTGTCCCGCACTCCACGCCACTGGTCCCAATCTCCGACTCACAGCACCCCACGCCAGCAGTCCCACAATTCACGCCACAGCTCTTCACGCCCACGGGACAGCTCTCCACACCAGCGCTCCAGCTCTTCTTATGAGTGCTCCCAAAGACCAGCTAGGGGGAACCAGCACAGAGAGGGTGGAGAGCTATTCCCATTAGATAATGGAAGTAAGTATACCACCTCATATTCTTACTGAAAGTGGTATTTTTTTGCAAATGGGACAAATATTTTTCATTCCAATTTGACTTTCAGAATTCCAAAGGCGGGTCCTTTATCTTCTTTCTGATATTCGAGCAAAACTGTCAGAGGTGGGCCAAAACCGTGAGCCCCCAGAGTCTCTGTTCCACCTTGAGAAAATGAACAGCAGGCGTGAGCTAAAAAATTTGGAAGGGCAACTGGCCGTTGAAGAAAAGAGGAATGTGATGGTCAGTATAACTATGCCAGGCCAATACTAATACTGTTTTTTTTCTGTGTTTCTGATGGTGAAAAAAAAATAAAAATTTCAAAATCTTTTCAGGTGTCTCGGTTAGTCAGGATTGGGGGTGCAGACATTGAGGACTGTGTAAAAAATATGATGAAAAGGTAAGTGATACCATGCTTTGGTGCATTTCTCAGATGACTCATGAGTTCATTCACTCAGACACGCAGAAGAGCCAGATGGCATGTTTAAATAACAGGATTCGGTGTCCACAAGCCCGGATCTGCTTATATGGACTCAATGCAGCCAGAAAACAAGTTTCAATCGCAAAATAGACTAAAACTAAGTAAAATAGCAGTGTGCCAAAACGTTGCACGGTACGGTACGGCTTGCTTCGGCCTGCTTTAAATTAGGGCTGTACTGTCCCAGTCGATTAGTCGATTAATTGGTCGATACGTTCTGGTTCGACCAAAATTCTGATTGGTCGATTTTTTGCCGCGTTCATTTCATCAGTTTTGCCGTGTTCATTTCAAAAGTTCCGCATTCGTTTTATCAGTTTTGCCGCGTTCGTTTTTGGGTTAGCCCAACCCACTGGAGAAGAGAGACGGTTTGAAGAAAGTAGGCTACTAGAAGGTTTGCTGATTAATGGTGAATATTATTTATTTAATTGTGAGAGTGTTTCATTCACAGTCAGATTTTCATTCTATTCACCAGGAGCAGTTTCCATGTTTCATTAACAGTTCTTGTTAGTATTGTGTATTCACCATGGTAACTGTCGTTTCCATATTAACCCCAAAATGCCATGTGCTAATGTGTTTTATATTGTTAAATGCCTGTGGTGGCTCATACCACAGGGTTCGTACGGGTGCTTGAAATCCTTGAAAGTGCTTGAATTTTGATGTTGTGTTTTCAAGGTTTGAAAAGTGCCTGAATTTTGGATAAAATGCTTGAATTTGTAACTGTATTTCTTTCACAAGAAATATCTTTCTGACGAAATAGTTCTTTATTAAATGGAGAAAAAAAATGTAGCCCTTCAGAATCAGATACAGATTGATTTGCGTTACGCTGGCCAGAGCAACAGTAGGCGGAGTTTTCATTTTGATTTCCGTGGTTGTTTGGATGCACCGTTTTTATTGGCCATGCTGAGCTCCGCTTTGGTCCGAGTCGCGCTGCGCAAGCCATTGAAATATATCGGTTTCATTTCATAGCGCAGCGCGGTCCGCGTCCTATCTGAAAGGGCCATTAGTGACAGTACTTGGTGTGATAATGTAATGTAAGTATTGCATGTCCGTTATGTTCATTTGTGGAATATGCAGTGAATATTGCCATTTGGAGAATGTTGCACTCCTGTTTGTCATTGTGCACGAAACTTCACGCCAATAAATCATCAGAAATATTGCTGACTTGTGCGCGTCTCAAGCGCCCTCTTTACGTTCGTCCTAATGCCTGTTAGTTGTCCGTGGATTTGCCTATATTTGGCGTTTAAAATGGAAACGTCTTTAGACATGGAAATTATCAACATTTATTTATAATTATGTAAAAATTCTTAACAAATGTATTTAAATCCCTAACGCCACCTTCACACTGGCAGTTGAAATCGTTTTAATCTCTCCGCCATTTTTGTTCTACTCGCTTCCGACGCTTTTCAACGGTGTAGTACGACGTCCGCTGGGGGCGTATTGCGTATTACGGAGCTGATTTCAACTGCCAGTGTGAAGGCGGCGTAACACCAGTTATTTTCTGCAAACTATTTACAATTATATTCCATCGAAGTGTTTAATGCAAGACACATATTGATAGTTCACAAATCTATTGCAATAAAATACAAAGCGATAACTCCTTCCATGGTGGAACATTCTTCTGTCCGGTCAACCACATCTCTCACAATATTCCAAATGAATATTTGACCGCAAAACACACTAACCCTTTCTCTTTCTCTCAACATGTAGTGGTCTAGCTTTTGTTAAAACCAGTAACTTTGTATTAGCACCTACTGTATTATTTCTCCTGTAAGACATATCGCTTATTGCTTCCTGAACTCTTTGTGTTTTGGATAAAAGCATTTGCTAAATGACTAAATGTAAATATAAATGTAAACTCATTAGAACCCATTATAATTCTAAATTTTGTGCGAATGCACCACACAAAAAAAAAATCAGATGTGGGGGTATAATTTGTAAATCAGACGAAATCCATAGATAATACTAATCTGAACAGTGCAATATTGTTGTAGAAATGTTGATGATGATTCAGGAAATGCACCAAGTGATGGTGAAAAACTGTAAGACATTCCTTTTCTGCTTGAAGGCTCAGCTGTTCTGGTCACTTAGTTGTATTGTTCAATAATCTTAACAAGTAATGATCACTGATATTACTTGGTTGTCTTTTTTCTTTTGTCAGAGTTTTTACCAACAGATTGATGGCAACAATGAACATGGACGGCTCAGGGGTGAAGAAGGCCTTTGGAAAAACACTGCTATGCCGTGTTATAATAGGTACTACATTACTTTTTTTATGATTAGATGATGTACTGTTGTATCTATCCAGTGTTACCCATTGTGCGGCAAAATTTTAGCCATCACAGATGCGCAGTGGCAATACTGTAGGGGTGTAACAATTAATTGTGCAATTATTATGCTCAGTTTCTCAATAAATTATGGTCAAATGCTGCCACATCCAAAAGCCAGAGGGCGCTTTCATGCATAAACTCAAAATATGCAGTTGTTTATCTACAAATTTTCAGACAATATTAAAAGCACAGGTTTTGAATGTGTGAATTATGTTATACCTATGCCACCTTTAGTTAAGATGGGTAGCACTTATCATCAGTTTAATTTTTCATCCGAAAAACGAAAAGTTGGACATTGAAAAATTGGATTCAGTTTTTCTGTTTTCCTGCTGTTACAGCTCACTTGAAAAGAATGGTGAGGAGGATCACTGAGCCACTAGATGGTTATCCATGCTTATTTAAAAAGTTAATTACTTTGTCGATTTACAGTACAAGTGATATGGAAGGCCGTTTCAGAATAAAAACGTTCCAGCGTTACTCGTTGTAATTATATTTTTACTAGTAACAATTAAATTAAAGAGCTCTATTATTTAATTTGTACTAGTAACAATTACAATTACAGAGCTCTATAATTCAATTTTTACTAGTAACAATTATAATTGTAGAGCTCTCTAATTGAATTTACTAATTGAATTTAGTTACTAGTCATATGTCTCCATTGACTTCCATTCATTTTTAATTATAGAGCTCTGTAATTCAATTGTTACTAGTAACAATTGGGAATATAGAGCTCTCTAATTGAATTCTTACTAGTAACAATTACAATTATAGGGCTCTCTAATTGAATTCTTATTAGTAACAATTACAATTATAGGGCTCTCTAATTGAATTCTTATTAGTAACAATTACAATTATAGGGCTCTCTAATTGAATTCTTATTAGTAACAATTACAATTATAGGGCTCTCTAATTGAATTCTTATTAGTAACAATTGAATTACAGAGCTCTTCAATTGATTTATTACTAGTAAAAATACACATTAATATGGAAGGCCGTTTCAGCATAAGAACGTTCCAGCGTTACTCGTCGTAATTATATTTTTACTACTAACAATTAAATTAAAGAGCTCTATTATTTAATTTGTACTAGTAACAATTACAATTATAGAGCTCTATAATTAAATTTTTACTAGTAACAATTATGATTGTAGAGCTCTCTAATTGAATTATAGAGCTCTGCAATTGTATTCTTACTAGTAACAACTGAATTGTAGAGCTCTATAATTCAGTTTTTACTAGTAACAATTCCAATTAGAGAGCTCTACAATTCATTTATTACTAGTAAGAATTCAATTGCAGAGCTCTGTAATTCAATTGTTACTAGTAATAATCCAATTGCAGAGCTCTACAATTCCACTAGAGAGCTCCTCTAATTCAATTGTTACTAGTAAAAACTGAATTAGAGAGCTTTTTAACTCAATTCTTACTAGTAACAATTCTAATTACAGAGCTCTATAATTGTATTATTACTAGTAAAAACTCCTATTCATGAGATGCAAAACAGATTGCAGATTTCCCGCCTACAAAAGTGCATTTCAAAATAAAAGCCCTGTAGCGTGGTTCTAAAGTATCCTGAAATATTTTACAGACTTGGGTAACATATTAATCATGTTCACATTAAAGCAAAATTAAGATGATGCCTGAGATGAAAGGCTACAATAATAATTACAACAATAATAATAATAATAATAATAATAATAATAATAATAATAATATGATATTAAAATTATAAATGTGTTAAAATATGAGAGTTTCCCTACATCTGCTATAATATAATATGTTGTGTGTCTCGAGAGTATGTATATTAGTTAATAAATACGATGATCCGCCTTTGATTATGGAGTGTCTTGATGGACCAGTGGCAGTATAACCGCTTGAGATTCAAGAGGTTCTCGGTTCTAATCCAACAATGGATAGTTTTTTTTTTTTTTTCATTAAAACCAAAGATGTTCATCAGTGATTGTATATCAAGAGCAGGGACACGTTTATGTGTATTTTGTTTTGTGATTTCAACGTAACGAATAGAGAGTCCTCGCAACAGCGATAGATTGAAGCGCTCGTCCGTGTGAAGACTGCGCAGTGTGCAGGAGCGCCGAGAACCCTGTTGCACGCGCCTCTGATAACAGCGGCAACGAGCACTCATTTCAAAAACAACACATCCCAGCGCCAAATCGCCTATTATTAACACAAATTGATAATCAACTAGATGTGTTTATTTTGTATTAGATATCCGCGAGATGTTTCAAAAAGTGGTGGGGACAATATCGACCCTTTCAAAAAGTGGTGGGGACATGTCCCACCCGCAAATTACGACTATGTATTTAGTCGTTATATTCATTTAGCCAAGAACACTCCATATCACTGGACATAATATAGGGCGAAATGCCCTAAATGTGCCTAATGTAATGTGGGACACCTAAGGTTTAGTGTTTGTAGGTCCCGCATAAATACACGAATGTCAGTGAAACTGGATTATCTGAAGCTGTGGTGCCATGTCATCAAAATCACATAACCTCTCAAATATCCAGTCATATGAGACTGTAGCAATCGTCAGAAAGGAGGGACCTTGTGTGAAAGCCACCCAAAGTGTTTTGACAAACTTGATATTAAGGAGTATAAATTAATTGACATGTCCCCACCACTTTTTGAAAGGGTCGATATTGTCCCCACCACTTTTTGAAAGGGTCGATATTGTCCCCACCACTTTTTGAAAGGGTCGATATTGTCCCCACCACTTTTTGAAACATCTCGCGGATATCTAATACAAAATAAACACATCTAGTTGATTATCAATTTGTGTTAATAATAGGCGATTTGGCGCTGGGATGTGTTGTTTTTGAAATGAGTGCTCGTTGCCGCTGTTATCAGAGGCGCGTGCAACAGGGTTCTCGGCGCTCCTGCACACTGCGCAGTCTTCACACGGACGAGCGCTTCAATCTATCGCTGTTGCGGGGACTCTCTATTCGTTACGTTGAAATCACAAAACAAAATACACATAAACGTGTCCCTGCTCTTGATATACAATCACTGATGAACATCTTTGGTTTTAATGAAAAAAAAAAATAAAAAAATACTATCCATTGTTGGATTAGAACCGAGAACCTCTTGAATCTCAAGCGGTTATACTGCCATTGGTCCATCAAGACACTCGATAATCAAAGGCGGATCATCGTATTTATTAACTAATATACATACTCTCGAGACACACAACATATTATATTATAGCAGATGTAGGGAAACTCTCATATTTTAACACATTTATAATTTTAATATCTTATTATTATTATTATTATTATTATTATTATTATTATTGTAATTATTATTGTAATTATTATTGTAGCCTTTCATCTCAGGCATCATCTTAATTTTGCTTTAATGTGAACATGATTAATATGTTACCCAAGTCTGTAAAATATTTCAGGATACTTTAGAACCACGCTACAGGGCTTTTATTTTGAAATGCACTTTTGTAGGCAGGAAATCTGCAATCTGTTTTGCATCTCATGAATAGGAGTTTTTACTAGTAATAATACTATTATAGAGCTCTGTAATTAGAATTGTTACTAGTAAGAATTGAATTAAAGAGCTCTCTAATTCAGTTTTTACTAGTAACAATTGAATTAGAGGAGCTCTCTAGTGGAATTGTAGAGCTCTGTAATTGGATTATTACTAGTAACAATTGAATTACAGAGCTCTGCAATTGAATTCTTACTAGTAATAAATGAATTGTAGAGCTCTCTAATTGGAATTGTTACTAGTAAAAACTGAATTATAGAGCTCTACAATTCAGTTGTTACTAGTAAGAATACAATTGCAGAGCTCTATAATTCAATTAGAGAGCTCTACAATCATAATTGTTACTAATAAAAATTTAATTATAGAGCTCTATAATTGTAATTGTTACTAGTACAAATTAAATAATAGAGCTCTTTAATTTAATTGTTACTAGTAAAAATATAATTACGACGAGTAACGCTGGAACGTTTTTATGCTGAAACGGCCTTCCATACATTGTGTGCAGAATTATTAAGTTGATTTTTCTGATCATATTTTTTTTCCAAGTACATTTTACCAATTCCAATCCACATCAATCTTAATAACTACTATTAATATTGTTTTTAATCATTTATAAGTGATACATAATTGTTCATGAAGGCTGGAAATGAAAAACGCCTTTATATTCAGGTGTGCAGAATTATTAGGCAGGTTTTCTTTTACAGGCAAAATGAGCCAAAAAAGAGATCTAACTCAGACTGAAAAGTCAAAAATGATTAAATACTCATGAGAAGGACGCAATACTAATGCAAAACTAGAAATTGCAAAGTTAAAGCATGACCAAGGGACAGCAAAACTCTCATTGGGTCAGCGGGGTCATACAAAAACAAGTGGAGAAGAAAAGAATCATGTTAACTGCAAAAGAATTAAGAATTAAGGTGAAGAATTAAGTGTGAAACCATCAGGAGCCCTTTAGTCTCCAGCGCCACCATTTTCCAGAACTGCAACTACCTGGAGTCTCCAGAAGTGTGAGGTGTCAGGATCTCAGAGACTTAGGTTAGCTAAAGAATCCTAAAAAATGACCCGCTCTTAATAAGAATCACAAGCTGAAGTGTTATAAAATACATGAAGACTGGGATTTTATAGGCCTTATAGACAGACAGATTGAGAGTGACTCCTGAAGGACCAGCACCACATCCTCTTGTACACTCAAAAAAATTATACATTGTATTTACTTAATTTTTTTATGTCAACAGGTTCCACATAACTTGGTTATGTTGCATGTAATTAACATTATTGGTTTCAGTTAACTTACATTTATTACATAAGGTTAACTCAATGCCATTTAGTTGAATCAGGCAGAGGTGGGAAGTCCAGGGGTCAGAGAGTAAAAGTCCTGCCATATTTTTATTCCACCACTGAAGCATTAATGAGATAAATAAGTGTTTAATTGAGTGATGATTGAGCATTATTGAAGACACCTGATGATAACAAGCAGAATCACCAAAGGAGAAAATCACAATTTTTAAGACACCATCGTGGAGATGAGTGTTTGTTTTAGTTGAGCTCTTGACCCTTGTCTTTTTAATATTAGATATTGATTGGGGAGTTTTAACTGCATTAAAACCAACCAGACAAGCAAAGTTAAAAGATGATCAGGTGGTGTTGGTTATGTTTTCACATAATCATTATTTGATCTGAATCACTGAACTCATTTAGAGCCCAATCTCTGAGTTAGATTTACATTATTGATTACAGCAGCACTGTGATTCTATAGCAGAAGATCAGCTTTATCAATACAATTTTTTTTTTTTTAAGTTCTGATGTAAATAAACAAGTTTTATTTAGACACACAGACATCAAGAATCAGCCTGTGAATCTCAACAGTGGTGAGAATAATAAAGCATGTTGCAGTGCATTCTGGGTGCCACCAATCAAAATTCATCCATGCCTCCCATCATGCATTGCTGCATGAATAAATTATGAGCTGAATTGTCTTAGTAATTTTCTTTATTCTCACTATTTAAATTTTGCTGTTTTTCTGTGACTTTTTAGTAGCTTGTTTTCTAATGTTCAGAGTTGATCTGTTGATCAGAATATGTTGCTTGTCACTGTTGTTGAGATTCATACGCTGATTCTTGATGTCTGTGTGTGCCTAAAATAAAGCTTTTTTTTTTGTGATAAGGACAACATCTCTTAAAAAAAAAAAAAAAAAAAAGTTTTGATAAAGCTGATCTTCTGCTGTAGAATCACAGTGCTGCTGTAATCAATAATGTAAATCTAACTCAGAGATTGGGCTCTAAATGAGTTCAGTGATTCAGATCAAATAATGATTATGTGAAAACATAACCAACACCACCTGATCATCTTTTAACTTTGCTTGTCTGGTTGGTTTTAATGCAGTTAAAACTGCCCAATCAATATCTAATATTAAAAAGACAAGGATCAAGAGCTCAACTAAAACAAACACTCATCTCCACGATGGTGTCTTAAAAATTATGATTTTCTCCTTTGGTGATTCTGCTTGTTATCATCAGGTGTCTTCAATAATGCTCAATCATCACTCAATTAAACACTTATTTATCTCATTAATGCTTCAGTGGTGGAATAAAAATATGGCAGGACTTTTACTCTCTGACCCCTGGACTTCCCACCTCTGCCTGATTCAACTAAATGGCATTGAGTTAACCTTATGTAATAAATATAAGTTAACTGAAACCAATAATGTTAATTACATGCAACATAACCAAGTTACGTGGAACCTGTTGACATAAAAAAATTAAGTAAATACAATGTATCATTTTTTGAGTGTACCACTGTTTGAAGAATTCATCTTACAAAATCTGTCAGTAAGTTTTAGAAGATCATTTTTAGTCCATCTCTGCAAGACGGACATTTCAGGATAAGAGATGGACTAAAAGTGAACTCCAACACCTTACTGCCAGATTCTGGAAGATGAATTCTTCAAACATTGGTACAAGAGGATGTGGTGCTGGTACTTCAACAGGCACTCTCAATCTGTCTGTCTATAAAGCCTATAAAAACCAGTCTTAATGTATTTTATAACATTTCAGCTTGTGATTCTCATTAAGAGTGGGTCATTTTTTAGGATTCTTTAGCTAACCTAAGTCTCTGAGATCCTGACTAGTGTTGTCAAAAGTACCGGTACTTCGGTACCAAGTCGGTACTGAAATTTTGAAAATGTGACGATACCCGCATTTCTGTGGTACCGGTAGTACCGAGAATCCGGGTATATTCGGTACCCACTGATAGGACTGTGGCAGTATTTACGTAAATATGACACGAGTGAAGCACAAAGCTTTGTTTACAAAATAAATAATTAGAGATGCTCCGATCAGCATTTTTGGGGCCGATCACCGATTACCGATCACCAAGATCATGATCTGCCGATTGCCGATTACAGAATGGCAGGGGAATGGGAATCTTTTATCTATAATCTAGCAGAGTTTGCACCATTTGTAGAAATGAAACTAACTCTAAATTAACTGTATTGAGAAAAAAAACTGTAGAAATAGGCTAGAGTCAAGATCTTGAAGAACCACCAAGTGTTTATTTTAGAAAATGAGATAACTTAAGGCTACTGTAGGCCATCTTTCCCAAATAAGGCAGAGTAACATAAAATTATTCCAAACAAAGAGGGGTTAGGCAGACCAACACAGATCAGATCAGCTTAATGGGATGTAGCCACTTAAAACACTGATTACATTTAATAATTGGCTCACGGGAAACAATGCTTTGAACATAAGCATTTCAAAAGTAACAGTTTTAAAATATTTAAAAATAATTAAATAATAAACAATGAAATATAACTCGAAATGAAAAAAATACGAAACTTTAAAGTAATTTACTCTGCGTGCTATATCTCACAATTTGATGTTTGTCATAATAAAAACTGTTAGTTGGAACAAATGCTACAAAAAAAATATTCATTATTACACAGAGTAGATCACAACAGGATTAAAAAACTTTTTTTTTTTTTTCAAAGAGCCAGAAACAACAAATGATGTTGCGTGAAACAACGTTTGCGTGTATCAGGCAGCAGCAGATCACCAGACCGTCGTGTGTGGGTGAAATATTGTCCTCAAGGACATGATTTTTGGAATATAACAATGCACAATCACAGTGACGCCAATTGTGTTAAGCATTTACCTCATCTGAGAGAAATGTAGCAGCGCGTTGATCTGACAGTCTCTTCATAGGAAAATTACAAACGGCGAAAGCCAATTGATGACACACGACGATTCTCTGTTGTTATTTTGGTGGTTTGCTTCACGATGTGAGTACAGGACTCTTTTACTTCACTGCCCCTTGTTGGAAGACATTATTTTTATTGTTTCGTCTCCTGCTTCTTGAATCTCGCGCCGCCTAAGCTGACTGGAATGCGTTTGGTTGTCATGACAATGACGTAGTTCAGGGCGGCTATATTTCGCGTTCATTTACACTAAACCAGAACGGTATCGGACTCGCCTTTGATACTAGGGGCTGAGGTAGGTCAGATTCGACGTATTTTAGGTCTTCTTTAATGCGGCATTGCGTCTTCACACTTAATTCTGAGCAGGTACAGACCCGCTTCAGAAGTCATAAATCGGCTGTGTAAAGGCATCTTAAAATGCCTAATCATGTTAGTGGTGTTAAAATGACATTGCTTGCTTCCACCTCGAGGGATTTCATCACGACATACATTGCAAACGGCTGACAAGCTCCGCTCTGCTGTTGTGTACCTGTGCGACATGCATGCACGTGTGAAAAAGTCGCGCGAGTAATTTACGTCACGTGATCGGCTTTTTTGATCGGTGCTTTTGGGGTTCGCCGATCAAGCTATTTTTAGCCAATATCGGCCGATCATGATCGGTGGCCGATCAATCGGAGCATCACTAGAAATAATAGGTTAATAGCAATTAAATGTGACATCGTAGCCATGGAAACATTTTGGTTCATGCCGAATGACAGAGGTACGAGAGTCCATAAATTAAACTTTGTATTCTGTTCTGTGAATCGCGATCTGGTCACCTGATTATCAGAGAATTAAACAATATTCCATTAGTTATTCCACTGAACATGGAATCTCTGTTTCTTTTCCCAAATCTTCACTCACGCAGGGGATTATAAACGTTTCTTTCGTTCGTATTTAGGCCTATCAGGCTATTCGCATTCTTTACTGTGGTAAAGTAGAAAAAACACAGTAGGACAGAAACCTTTTTGCTTGCACGTCAATTTCTGTTTAACACAGTTTGTGCTTGTTATTAGACTTTATAAGGCACGTCAAGTTTATTTGTATATCGCGTTTCACACACGCCAGTGATTTTTACTTTCATTTTCTCTGGCAGCGCTAAATCAAACATAGCCTGAATGTCTTGCCCCTGCGGAGGATAAAACACGCTCTTCAGACCTTTTACAACAAGTGTCAGTTGTTTGTAACATCAGGAGAAAACATGAAGGTATTATTAAAGAGAAATGGTCTCTTTCCTGCTTGAGTCCCACATCCCTCTCAAAGCGTAGAGCGGTAGACTATATCAAAGACTAGAATAACGGGACTTTAGCTATATGATGCATATTTGTGTGGAAATAAAAAACGAATTTTTTTAAATAATATTTAACTTTCTTATTGTTTAGGTTACCATTATTTACCGATATTTATTTCATAGTTTTACAGGCTGTAGTGTGTTGTTTCACTGACGGAATAGCTAAAATAAACACGCACATCTGTTACCCCTGTTGAAAAAAAAAACAGCTTATGCTGGTAAGGTAGGTTTTGAAGCTGGTATGCTGGTTTGAGCTGGTTTATGCTGGTCCATGCTGGTCCAGGACCATCTTAGGACCAGCATGGACCAGCACTTGATCAGCATGGACCAGCTCAAACCAGCATACCAGCTTCAAAATCTACCTTACCAGCATAAGCTGTTTTTTCAACAGTACAAAATGGATGTTTGAGCATTTATTTATTTATTTATTTATTTTATATTTCAAAATGTATTTCATTGAGGTAGCCTATATATATACACACACAAACATACGCACACGCTCCAAATGGTATTTAATGGTTTTAAAATAGACTATATAAAATAGTAAAATAGTACCAAAAGATTGGTACCGAGATCCATAAAATTTTCATGGTATACCGACTACTGGAATTTTGGGCTCCTGATGGTTTCACACTTAATTCTTCACCTTAATTCTTAATTCTTTTGCAGTTAACATGTGTCCTTTCTTTTCCACCTGTTTTTGTATGACCCCGCTGACCCAATGAGCGTTTTGCTGTCCCTTGGTCATGCTTTAACTTTGCAATTTCTAGTATTGCATTAGTATTGCGTCCTTCTCATGAGTATTTAATCATTTTTGACTTTTCAGTCTGAGTTAGATCTCTTTTTTGGCTCATTTTGCCTGTAAAAGAAAACCTGCCTAATAATTCTGCACACCTGAATATAAGGCGTTTTTCATTTCCAGCCTTCATGAACAATTATGTATCACTTATAAATGATTAAAAACAATATTAATAGTAGTTATTAAGATTGATGTGGATTGGAATTGGTAAAATGTACTTGGAAAAAAAATATGATCAGAAAATCTACTTAATAATTCTGCACACAGTGTACAAGTGATGCTTGCTGAAAAATGTATGCTGTATTTTAATGTCTTAAAATGAGTGCTAATTGTGGCTTTATATTCATTAAGGTGCTGTACAGCAGTCGAAACCTTCTGCGTCAGAGGCCGAAATAAAGAAATACATGGGCAGCTATCTCCGATCTGCTCCTGATAGATATGGGGGTATGGGACGGCAAAAGGGGAAAACGGCCATTGAGGTCTGTTCTGAATAAGTAGAATGCACCTATTGTTTATCTACAATGTTTCTGTTCATTAATTTGTTCATCTACAAAACAAATTACAAATTAACTTGCTCTTTGTTTTTAAAGGTCTTGAGAGCTTTGTAAAAACCTGTAATATGTCTGTCGTGATGACACAAAATGCAATATTGTTCATCAGTTAAGATTTATATCAGATTAAAATTTATATAAAAAATTCTGATATAAACCAGTGGATTTAATAAAACATGTCTTGCATTTAATACTGTTTTGTCATTATTCTTGTGGTCTAGAATAGGACATCAATGTGTTAAATGTTTTAAAAAAAATGCAAATCAAATGAATGTCAAAACTTGACGTCAATTTAATGTCAAGTTTTGACATCAATTTGATTTGCATTTTTGACCAATTCTTTGATGTCTATGTTTGACGTCAATTTGATGTCTATTTGACATCAATTGCCCGCTGGGCTGTTAAATTAAGCAATACTTTTAAGGTAGTCTAATATTTTTCTGACTAACAAATTGGCACAGTAAGGGTAGATTTAAATAAAGAAAAACGAAATTTAAGTTAAATTAAAAACGAGATTAATTTAGATTGATAATAACGGGTAAAAATGCTAATACATTTTGTTTCTATTATTCTATTTTCCACAATGTCAAAGCAACAAAACACAAGCTCAGACATGCTCTTCGGTCCATACAAACTCCGCTGTTCTGCGCTCTAGCCAGAGAACACTCCCGTTGCTGGAACACGCGTTGGTTCTGTTTCTAGCATGCATGCGTTTTCTGCGTGGCTCGAGCGCGCCTGAGACGCGTGTCTCAGTGTGCAAACTCCAACCTGTTAAATATGGGAGCCGAAATAAAAACGGACACGCCACGCAGCTGAGACGCTCACGCAGCCAGTGTGTCGCCGGCCTTATTCAAGGGGGAATGAGAACCGTTTCGCGGGGGATCCCAGGTGTGCAAAAAAAACAACAACAACAAAAAAAAAACGAATATTCGAATGTCAAATTTTCAAATCGAATACCAACCCACCGAACGAATATTCGAATATTCGGGTCCGTTCCATATTTATTTATTTTTAAATCTAACGGAAAAAAAAAAGCCTTCTGAAAAGTAGCTTGTGCCATAGCCTGCCTTCAGTCAAGAATGACGATAAATGCGTTGCTCTCATTGAACATCTTTTATTGTTTCACATGCTCATTTTTTCACAAATGTCAAAATTTTCCTTGCCTGGGATTTGCGCACAATTGCGTGACAGTGATGGACAGCTTGACAGCCTCACAAATATGAAGCCTAAAATATCGCTATCGCCCCATGGTGGCTTGCTGCAGTACAGGTAATATGTAAAAAATAACATAAATTTGGAATTAGAATTAGCATATCAAATAATAACATATTAGGATACAATTAGAATTTTATTTTATATTACGAGTATCTGGCCCTTACAGTTTCTGCAGAGAAAAATTCTGGCCCTTGGACAAATATAGTTGATCAGTGGCGCCTGCAGCTGTACGGCTGTACGCACTGTGCGTACATGGAGAGGGCGCTAATTAATGCCATTTTTTTTTTTTTTACATAATTTTTAAATTGATTATTAAAATCTATCTGCGTACACTCGACATATTAAGAAAGAAAGAGAGAATGAGAATACATAAAGGTGTGCGTTTGTGTGTTGTAAAGTCAAACGTGTGTATGTGCGTCAATAGGTGGGCGTGGGGGATATGGGTGAAAAGAAATCTGGTTGGCTAGTTTAGTTTCGTTTTTTTCCACATATGAAAAATGACGTTACAAATAGTTAATGTTTAAAAACAGGCTCAAAATGAGCAAACGCTCTCTAAAACAGCTAAATTCGACTGAAACATTTGCAAAATGGCCTAAAACTATTGAGTAGAGATGAAGAAATGAAGCTTTTCTCTAAAGGTTTTGGGAAAGGTTTATGGTTTCAAAGCATCAAGAGTGTCGAAAACAGTGCCATCTTGTGGCAGGTAAAATTTACAGCATCCATAAACTTGAATGCGCAATTCCGTTGTTTTATCCATTAAGCACGAACTGCCTGACGACGCTAAATGTGTTTATTTCAATCATATAATTCACATATTAAATTTGGCAATAGATGAAATAGATAAAAAAAAAAAACAATAATTATAATAATAATACTAATGCATACTGAGTTGTTT
The DNA here is from genome assembly GCF_024489055.1 of Chanodichthys erythropterus. NCBI lineage: Eukaryota > Metazoa > Chordata > Actinopteri > Cypriniformes > Xenocyprididae > Chanodichthys > Chanodichthys erythropterus. The sequence continues at coordinate 34,493,976 of NC_090228.1, read as the reverse complement.
GAGGCAAGTAAATTGTGTTGTTATTTTATTGTAAATACTGTTTATATGACAGAACATATGATGATGTAGTATAGGCTACAGGTTTATATATTTAAAATGTTTAGTAAATGGACTTGAACTTCCATAGTGGTCTGGATTCAAACATTCTGACACGCAAAGTATTCACTTGACTGGAAAAAATGCGACGCTTCGTTTCTCTGAAAACAATAACCACATTTCGGGACAAAGCTGCTCAGAGACAACGTAAAAAACAAAACAAAAATTTCACGAAGCATCAAGCACATCAGAGTGCAGTTACATGCATCAGATTTTCTAAATGGGGAACATGAAAGAGACAGTCGATCACTCGATTTGTACAGCATTAGATCGTTCCACCAACTCACTGATTGATTTAATCGGGTTTTGCGGACAGGAGAAAGGAGAAAAAAAAAAAAAGAAAAAAAAAAGGGGGGGGGGGGGGGGTTTCTGTGCGTACCCTGAGATAAAATCCTGCAGGCGCCCCTGTAGTTGATGACCCCTTCTCTAAAATTTGCCTAAAACGCCTAAAAAGGCATACCCAAAGTAAATTACATGCTGTTCTTGAACCATTTGGAGTATATGCATGGTTTTGGTCTCTTTTGAAAGGTATGTGTGCAGCGGGTGGTGCAGTTGGATGTTAACAGGTTAATAACTAATGCTTTTTTTACAATGGAAATGAATCAACACTGGACTTACTAAAGCTAGACAGTGACATTATTTTACTCAAGAGCTGCTGTACAGCTGAAATGGAACTTGTTGCATAATTGTCCTGTTATCAATCAAAAGCTGCTTTGAAACAATCTGTATTGTAAAAAGTGCTATATAAAAAAAGTGACTTGACAAAATTAAAACTTTCATGGAGAGTGAAGGAACTGTAAATCTGGACCGTTTTCAGTCCTGCAGTACCAGTGCAGTGATTAGGATGCAGTATTACTGTGGTTTTTAACTGTGTTGTCTGCTTCTCTATTACAAATATTCTTTGAGTGTCTGTTTAAGACTGACATCTAGTGGATGTTTTATTATCTGTGACCTTTAGACTTGCAGAGAAACACATCACTCAAACACAGAACCAGGAAACAGGAATCACATGAGTTCAGGGAAACTGAAACTGAAGTGTAGTTGAGCTGTTGTGTGTTTGTGTCTCTGTATTCATACTGTAAAATGGCAGAAGCCAGATTTTCTCAGGATGAGTTCCTGTGTCCAGTGTGTCTGGATCTCCTGAAGGATCCAGTGGCCATTCCCTGTGGACACAGTTACTGTAAGAGCTGTATTACAGACTGCTGGGATCAGGAGGATCAGAAGAGAGTCTACAGCTGTCCTCAGTGCAGACAGACCTTCAGTCCAAGACCTGCTTTAGCTAAAAACACTATGCTGGCTGAAGTGGTGAAGAAACTGAAGAAGACGAAACTTCCTGCTGACTGTTACGCTGGAGCTGTAGATGTGCAGTGTGACGTCTGTACTGGAAGAAAACTCAAAGCCATCAAGTCCTGTCTGGTGTGTCTGGAGTCTTACTGTCAAACTCATTTTGACCGTCATGAGGAATTTCACTCACGTAAGCCACATAAAGTGACTGATGCCACTGGACGACTGCAGGAGATGATCTGCCAGAAACACGACAAGATCCTTGAGGTTTTCTGCCGCACTGATCAGAAGTGTATATGTCTACTGTGTACAATGGATGAACATAAAAACCACAACACTGTATCAGCTGCAGCACAGAGGAAAGAGAAACAGGTATGAACTTACAATATGAAATAATGTAGACACACATATTCCTCATGTTCATTCATAATCTCATTTCAGGACACTATGAATGTATGGTTTTAACTAGGGATGCACAGATTCTGCACTTGTGTACTCGTACTAATTACAATGCTCCAATTCCAAAAATCTATACCACACAGAGTGTATACAGTGTTTGTGTCAACTCTCCAGACAAAAAACTGTCAAAATTAAATATTTTCTAAACCAATTTATGGCAACTAATTTGATTTATATTGTTTTAGTTTCTTTACCATTATTTTTTAAAAATTACAAATGCAATGTATATGCAAGTATCTGTACTCAGTGTCACCAAGTACCAAAAATGAAAGTATCAGTGTTTTGGAAAAAGTGTATCGGTGTATCCCTAGTTTGAACCTTTGAGCATTTCCATACTAGATCTCACCACCAATATTTGATTCATATCTATAGTGGTCGACCAATATTGTTTTTTTGATGGCCGATGCCAATATCTTCTATATCCAAGTGGCCAATGATCGATATAAAGCAAATATACAGGTGCTGGTCATATAATTAGAATATCATCAAAAAGTTGATTTATTTAACTAATTCCATTCAAAAAGTGAAACTTGTATATTATATTCATTCGTTACACACAGACTGATATATTTCAAATGTTTATTTTAACTATTCAACAATAGCTTCTCTTTTGTGTCATATTCTCATAAGTTGTTTACGTCCAGCGCTTCCAGGTTCTACGTCAGAACGCCGACTCATTATTGGCCGGCTCCTGCGTCAGCATCACACGCATTCATCGTGCTGCTCATGTGATCAGCTTTGACCAATACTGAGCCGGCATTCGGACGTAAACACGGAAGCCTTCACTGTGCTTACTGAAACATGTTCTCCAACCAATACGACCATATAGGTCGTTTGTCACTTCCCTGAAATACGACCCGTAGGAGCGTTTGCTAAAGTTGTGCCCCTCGCGACAACAGGACACTTTCATTTTAATGCATTGTTCTCTTTTATCTGCATCATATTTCGGGTTTTGCGTAGCTCAATTGGCAGAGCAATAACAATATGCAATCATGTAATCATGCGATCGTGGGTTCGATCCAGGGAACACATGTGCTCATAAAGTGTATATGCACTATAAATCACTAAGGTTAGGTTCAGGGGTGGGGTGGGTGTAGTCGTTAATAAAAAAATGAGTTTTGCTAAATGGAAATAGGAGAAATGGTGTAAAAACTCCATACATTGCATTTAAATAAACACGCATTTTGATTGGTAATGACAGTCAAACGTCATGACGACAGACGTAACACGACACTGTCATTATTTTTACGCCAGCTAGAGGGCGCATGACTTTAAAATGTAAATATAGGTCATAATAAGGTGCTTAAAAACGACCTATAGGGCTACATCCAATATATCAGCATTGGCGATATACTATATCAGACGACCACTATTCATATCAGATGTTCTCATGATGATTTTGTGTAATTGGTTTGTCCTTTAGCACCAGCTGAAGGAGACACAGAGGTTGTTCCAGCAGAGGATCCAGCAGAGAGAGAAAGATCTTCAGCAGCTGAGAGAGGCTGTGGAGTCTCATAAGGTGAGTCTGGAGAAGAAGAGAAGTTTGGGAAGTCTCAGTCAGGACTCACTGAAGCCACTGTGTGATTGTGATGTGTGTCCTAACAGCGCTCTGCACAGACAGCAGTGGAGGACAGTGAGAGGATCTTCACTGAGCTCATCCACTCCATTGAGAGAAGCCGCTCTGAGGCCACACAGCGGATCAGAGATCAGGAAAAGACTGCAGTGAGTCGAGCTGAAGGACGACTGGAGCGTCTGGAGCAGGAGATCAATGACCTGAGGAGGAGAGACGCTGAGCTGGAGCAGCTTTCACACACACAGGATCACATCCATTTCCTGCAGGTAACAGAGATCTAGAAGAACAGGATCATAGTGGACTTGAGCAAGAGACTCACAGAGAACAAAATTCTTAACAAAATTATATAAAATTATATAAATTCTTCAGGAAAACTGATCAAATCAGGGCAATTAAAGAGAATTAGCAAATATGACTAAAATATCCAAGCAGACACTTTGTCAAAACGGCAATCAAGAAATTTACAGATATCCTTGGTAAAACACCTGTATCATTTTCAGTGTCAACGATACAAATAAGCCAAATTAAATGCAAAAACTGGCCAATATAAGTGATCAAAATAAGCAACGTAATTAGCAGATATTTTATGCTTGTCATGGTGTGTGCATGAACAGTCAAAACCGTGTTATTCATTAATACATAATGTATGATAATCCGACAGCAAAACATGAGCAACAACAATAGTGCACTTAACTTTCCAGACAGAACAACAGCACGTCTTTTGTGAAGTACAAATTGTAGAAAATAATGCAGACCTTTGCACAGTCAAAACTGTTCAGGTCCAGCAGCTTATAATCTAGACAGTTTAAAAGATGTCCTGATGCAGGACAGGATCGTATAGTCCAATATTCAGTTTTGATTTTGATTAAATTATTAAACTGTACTTTGATTTCAGAGTTACCATATTAACTACAACCTTTGCATCAGAGTCACTGTCCCACTCTTTATCATAAAAGAAATATACATTTCTTTCTTTTTTGAGTGTGTAGTATAAATTATTTCATTTGTGATAAGATTCACTGCACTAAAATACCTTATGTGAATTTGTTGAATTATAGTGAATAAATGGACACTTTATTTGACCACTTTCACAAGTGTAATAACTTCATAATATTGAATAATTTATTAGGAAAGTAATAAAGGCATGTGATCGAGTATAGACAAAAAAGATGTTATTCTCATTACAAATCCTGGAAGACGTTATCAAATGCATGTTTAAAGCGACTTGTGGATCACAGATCACAAGCTTGGCACTTATCAAGTGATCATTTTGAGATCTTAAGGATATGCTGAATATAGCCACTAGATGGAGCTGAAAGCTCATGCAGAGCCATCGAAAGCAAGCCATGCATAAAATGACGACTAACTGCTCAAAAGAAATGCTTTTCCTGATCAAATCTACTCAACCCTCAAACCCTACTCAAGATTTATGTTCTTAGCAAATTATTTATCATCCAAACACAATGATTTATTAGAAAGTTCACATATAGTCTAATTTGTTATTCTAATATAATGAATATGAGAAGAATTAATCTGATGCTGTGAAAGTGCTGGATTGAGGAGAGTCACTAAAGATCAACAAGAGCTGCTCAAATCTGACAGTAGTGCAGGTTATTGGCTGAAGTGTGGAGGTGATGAGCTTTGATTTCTGTTTTCTGTAGAGTTTCCAGTCTCTCTCAACTCCTCCTGAATCTACAGACGTAAATGACGATCCCTTCAGTTCTCTCTCCTCTTTTGATGTTGTGAGAGAATCTGTCCATCAGCTGAGAGACAAACTGGAGGATTTCTGCAAAGAGGAGCTCAAGAAGATCTCTGACAGAGGTAAAGTCCTGGAGATTCATCTGCTCTCAGAAATGATCCTCCATCATCTCATATCATGTAGAAGATCATATTAGAAATGTCTTAGGAACGGATGCAGGGATCATTTTCTCTTGACATGGTAATCACACTCATGTCTGTTGATTTCCACAGTCACTTTCACCAACATTGTTCCCAGGACCAGGAACGACTTCCTACAATGTAAGTCACTAAGAAAACAAGCAGAAAAACTCACTGAGTGTGTTCATGTTCTTCCTGTAGAAGGAGAAAGAAAACATGACAGAAGAGTTTTATAGTTGATCATGTAAATGATGATTTGCACAGGATATCTGGTAAACTGTACTGAGACACTACTGATAGATTGAACATGAAGAGTTCAGATACATTAAAAGATCAGATTCATTATTCCTGATTCTGATGTGTTTTATCTCCATCAGATTCCCATCAGTTCACTCTGGATCTGAACACAGTGAATAAACACCTCCGTCTGTCTGAGAGGAACAGAGTGATTACTTACACTAACACAGAGCAGTCGTATCCTGATCATCCAGACAGATTTGATCATTGGCAGGTGTTGTGTAGAGAGAGTGTGTGTGGACGCTGTTACTGGGAGATTGAGTGGAGTGGAGATGTGTATGGTTTGTTTAGTGATGTGTCTATATCAGTGTCATATAAGAGCATCAGCAGGAAGAGACGGGGTAAAGAGTGTGAGTTTGGATATAATGATCAGTCCTGGAGTTTGAGGTGCTCTTGCTTCAGTTACTCATTTAGACACAATAACATAAAGACTGAACTCCCTGTAGAGTCCATCAGCAGGAGAATAGGAGTGTATGTGGATCACAGTGCAGGAACTCTGTCCTTCTACAGCGTCTCTGGAGACACAATGAGCCTCATCCACACAGTCCAGACCACATTCACTCAACCGCTCTATCCTGGGTTTAGGCTTGGTTCTGATTCATCAGTGAAACTGTGCTGATTTAGAACTTCAGTCACTGAAATGTTAGTATGAAGGTGTGTATTAAATCCTCATATAGAAAGTAATATCTAACAGAAGTGCTGATGCACCACCGATGCCTGTGAGATATTTATCTGGACCTGTCTGCAACTCAAGAGTCATGCAGTGTGAAATGTGTTTTGACCAGAAATTACATCTGTGATGACCTACAGCCAATGATAGAGCAAGATACAGGGAAAGAGGGAGTCAGAGACCTGCAACAGAAAGCATGACTTCTGCAAGCAACCATCCTCTCCTTCATATTAGTATTTTCTTTTTGTTGCAAATCTGCGCACAGAAAACTTGGATCACAAGATTCTTACATGGATCATTTTAGCAAGAAGAAATTCGGTCTCACGCATGAACTCATGTTATTCCTGTATTAATTCTCACATTTGGTTATGAAACTTAATTTTCCAGACAGTTGTTGGTGATTCTTCCTATTCAAATGTTGTGTAGTGTGTGCATAACAGACACTAACTGACCCCAAACAGTCGTGTGTTGTGAGAAGAACAGTGATCCAATGACTCTGAAGATCATGTAGCGAGTACCTGGTGTTAAAGTAACACTGAAGCAATGTTGCAGTTTATGAGATAATTAAATAATTAAAGGATGATTGAGCATTAGTGAATCACTGCAGGAATGAGGAACAGTAAGAACAGAAAAAAGAAAAGAGGTGAGCAGAAACACAACTATAACTGACTTACAAACACACAGCCTTAATCAACTGAAGATAAAAGAAGATCTTAAATCTCTCAAGATCTCCAAGCAGACAATAACGACTCCAAAATCAGCATTAACATCTTTACTCATTACTAACCAGTTTGACTTTATTTCTTTCATACGTCTGCAGAAGTTAATCTTAAGAATTAAGAAGTTTAGCTCTAGATGTTTTATTGGTTTAATAATGGTCATCGTTATGGTGATTAGTGTTTCATTTAATTAAACTCTTAATTTCCTATTAATAATTTCAATAGAGTTTCACTGACACATTACTTTTCACATTGTTAAAGAAAGAGAATAAAGAAGCAGATCAGCTAAAGTTGCCTGCTAGTATGATTTTTAAATAAATGTCAAAGTGGTGACTTCCAGTTTTCAATCGAAATGTACTTTTTTAATGAATCCTCAGTTATCTCATTGACTGCTACACTGTTTAAGTGATATTTTAACACTGTAGAATGGAAGGACTTGTATAGACACTGAGCAGTGTTAATTTACCACTGAGGATTTTGCTGTGTGTCGTCTTTTCTCAAACTCTATTTGCTTTTATGGAAATCTCATTTCGTTTTTATTGTAATGTCACAAATAATTGTATTCATATCAAAGGTACCTTTGAATTGAAATTGATCATGCACAGAATTCATTAAAGATTTGTCCTATGTATACATTAAATGCTTTATTTTTTTTGGCTGACAGATGTTTAAATGTGTTTATTCTATAACTGCTTTTTGAAGGGGATCCAGGTCTTTTGAGGAGATGGTCCTCAATGCAGAAAATGAGATCCAGGGGAAATAGATACAACTACAGGAGTGGAGAAAGAAATCACAAATTTCACACTGCTTGTAGTATGAGAGAAATGTTTTTTAGACAATTGGAAAAATATGTTTTATAGACAATTAAAACTGTGTTCGCTGGACAAACAGGTTAATTCATTGTAATATCAATGCTGCTACATAATGTTAATTATTGTAACTGATATATGTATAATTGTAACAAATTATAATCAACTCATATTTCTGATCATTTCAGTCTAGTTTTAGTCGATGAAAAAGAAATACACTTCCATCTTGCTGCATAATGGTGAAATTGATAATCACAATTATTTCAACAAACATAAAAACAAATAACTACATTTTGCTTCAGTGTTTTGTTAACAATACTTTAGATATATTGTGACGTGTTTGTTCTCAAAAGAAACCTCAAGACTACAGTGGAGGTGTTTCAGGGAGTTCAGAAACAGTGACTCTGATATAGAGAAGAACTCCTGCTGGAGCGATCTTGTGCTTTGTAACTTTGCAGACTCTTTCCTCAGTGAAATTCAGCAGTGCTCCTTCTGCCGGGGCAATGACTGCCCAAAAAATAAAGGATGATAATGCAAAGTTATATTTATGTAGTGGAGGGTACTGATGACTGTGAGTATCTTCTTTCCTTGAGTTTTACCTTTTGGCATTAAATGATCATCTGCTGTCAGAAGAAGAGTTTTTACTCTTGTATGATGCCAATTAGTCTATAACAATAGATTTACCATGTAAACAATTGCTTTTTAATCTTGATGACATAGAGGAAGATGAATGCCTAAATGAATTTCGTGTCAGAAAACTTGGCTTACCAATCCTGGCAGACATTCTTACTATTCCCAATGAGATTGTCTGTGATCAGAGAAGTGTGCTGTGTGTACTTCTTAAGAGGTTGACATACCTTCCCGTTACAGTAATGAGATACAAATATTGGGTCACCAACAAGTCCCAATCCTGTGTATGGCCACAAACTCTGTGCTGGGTGATATATATTCTACACGTCAAGAGAAGATAATTGACAACATGCTGAACCCTGATGCATTGAGAACATTGGCTGACTGCATCCACCATATGGGAGCCCTTCTTGATAATAGCTTTGGATTCATAGATGGTACTGTACGACCCACTGCCAGACCAGGTGTAACACAGAGGATCCATTATCATGATCACAAACGCATTCACAGTCTGAAATACCAGACAGTTTCCATTCCTAATGGATTAATTACTCACCCGTACAACCCTGTAGGAAAGTCTGTATAATTTACATCATTTCCAAATTCTTTAGATCCATTAGTTCTTCAATAACAATCCCATTAGCATCATTCATTGTTCCTCACCACACTGTCATTTGTGTTAAAATCCCCACATAAAATAACTCTTTCTTCATTTAAACTCTCAATATTCTGTAAATCATTCTGTGAATTTGCCTCGTCTTAGGAGACTTGCAGAGTATTTTCTGTGCGGATATTGTGATTTTGAAGCTGTTCTGAGGATTTCTGAGAGGAGACTTTCATTGTAGAAGGAGATCAGAGGATAGTTTTGTTTTTGAAAGAGTTCATATTTCTGAGGACACTTTTTTATTGTACTTTTCTTATTTTAGAATGAGTTTGGTGTTTATTTAACATTTTATTTTTTTTATGAAGTATTTCTAAGGAGAGTTGTATTTTATTCCTTTTTGTATTGTATTTTGTATTGCTTTTATTGCAGTTTGGAGGAGGATGAATTTTTCATTTGTTTATTGGTATGTTATAGAATGAAGTTTTACAGTGATTGAAAAAAACTGTCTAAAGTTCAAATATGCATTTTATTTCTTGCCATGATTCTAGCTCAATTGCAATTCAAGACCCAATAGAAAGTTAAAAAAAAAATATTATTATTACTAAAACTTTACTATTATAATAACTAATGTCTGAAATATTCCAGATCCAGCAAAGCAGCTTTCACTCAAACGAATGGTCAGGAGGTTTGGAGACTCGGTTCTGATGACCGCGGTCAGGATCCGCCGCCAGACCCGACCCAGACACTGAGCCAAGAGCTTCCTGGATATTTAACACCTTTGCCTTCTGAATTGTCTGTTTCTGTGTCCGCAGGTCAGGCTGACAAGAAGAGGAAGTGTCAGAGCGGCAGCCAGGAGATCCCAGATGATGGACGTCTGTCCACTTCATTCAAAAGACCTGCTAAACGCTCTCACAGAGGTCAGAACAGGCTTATATTAAAGAGCTTATATTAAAGAATGAATCAATTATTAAATCATTTGAAAATATTTCTTGTGATCGTATGTGTTGCAGAAGCTTATGCGAAGTTGCTGGGAAGAGGCTGGAGTGGTTTGAGCATCCCATTGCTACTGCATGATCCTGGAACGCCCAGTTCCCTGCCAAGATCTGTGAGGAGAACGGCTGTGTGGATGAAAGCTTGGCCAGGAAAGTGCTGGTGCAGCTGATCACCACGCTGAAACACTGCGAGAGCCGAGGAGTCCTGCACCGGGACGTCAAGCCGGAGAACCTGCTGATTTCTACAGCTTCCCATGACATCCAGCTGCTGGACTTTGGTTGTGGATACCTGCTAAAGGACTTGGCCTACACATCCCCATCTCCTACAGCTAGTACAGATAATCCACCAAATGATTTCTAGTTTCCTTTCATCTGTTGCAGTCTCCAGTTCACAAAGGCAAACAACTGTTTTGACACCATTGATATTTCATCAATAACTGTGTGCATTAATACGCAGTCACACTAGACTTTGAGCTTGAGAAATTTGTACTAAATATTTGGACTATTATTTTTTATAACATACCATCGATTTATAGAGAACATATAGTTATTTTTTCTGTGCTAGTGAAGAGCCATGTATGGGTTTAACAGAGTTCCCATTAGCAGAATTTTTCAAAATATGGTTTTTACACTTCTTACAGATGTAGTTAATTTGAACAAATGTACATTTGCATCCCAACTTAAATACTTTTAGCCTACTGTCCATTTCTATGAGACAAATCAAACACTTACGAAGTTGTTGCAAATGACTGCTTAAATTGAGTAGTGATTTTCGGAGATTAAATTATAAATACATCTTTAAATGCATATTTTCAGAATATTTCAGGAATTGTTGATTAAAAATATTTTTGAGTATAACAAACAAGTAGCCCTCTAGAGATTATTTCATCCCTTGAGGCAGTCCTTGCTCACAAAAAAGACCCCTGACCTACATTAATATACACAAACAACTTAAATTTAATGGTTAAATGAAGGAATTTTGTAGTAAATATGTAGATACCACAACACAGCAAAAAAATATTTAGGTGAAAATTAAACGGGAAAAAAAAGATAATTTGTATCATTAAAAATGTATAATTTCCGCATCATTTCTATTCACGTTATATTCGGAAGTAATTAAAATACTGTTTTGGTAGTCAAAACCCACTTAATACATCAAAGTGTCAATGAAAAGTGCTCACAGACCCTTTCACGTGTAATGTATTGAATTAATCCTACCTGAAAGGAAAGATATAACAATACGAAGTTGATCATAAGCGGAACGTCTCACTCTCTGGCGATATCAGCTCGTCTGTAGGCGTTTCTCAATGTCAAGGATACTTCCTTGGCAGGACTGGTCCTTCCAAGTCACTTCCTTCAGAGGCTAGGCAAGCTGTCTCTTTAGCATTCGGAGAACACGTAAATGGAACAGACTAGCAAGTGCATGTCATTGCGTCATTACGTCAGTGAAAAGGTCTGCTTTCGGCACTAAAAAATGGAAGTGCAAACGTTACTGGTTTGGTTGCTGTACAGTATTTTTTTTCCAAAATGGAAATGGAGATGGTGAGGCAGCATCGGCGTCAGGCTCGCAGGAGGAGAATTTTAATTTGTCGCCACCTCTGCCGTCAAAGACGTGGGAGGGTAAGTAACGTTAACGCTCTTATAATTCATTTAAAAATAATTACATCCATTATGTCATGGGTCAAATTGACCCGCACTGTTTAAACACACTTGAATCAATATGATTAAAAAGGAGTTTATTGATTTAAAACGATTATACTGCCTGAGTGAACAGAACTACGTCCATAGCAACGCTCTGTTTTTCATGGCAACGGTGTGTTATACTTGAGGTGGTCTGTTATCTAGAAATAACGGACCAGAATTCAACCAAGCCATGTAATAATATTTCATTTTTAAAACTATATATAATTTAAGAACTATTTGTTAAAGACTTGTCCTATCTCACAAACAAGATTTTTTTTTCTAAGCTTTTTTTTTTTTGAGCAAAATGATCCCTTCAGTCTTTCTCTCCACATTTTGGACATAATGTATGTGTGTGCTTTCGCATATGTATTTATTGCATTGTTTTACTGTCTTGTCGAGATGAGCAGAGCTGGCATCTTTTCCATTGACGCTTTTATTTTGAGAAAATAAATTGACCCACAACATAATAGGAGTGTTAAGCTTATTGACTGGTAATATTCTAGCTGTTAAAACACATGCAATGGTAAAATATGTGACCAACAAAAAAAGCCTAGGCTAAATGAATTAAAAATTACAAGGTGAATCATAAGTAAATGGGAACAGCTTTAAATCCCCCTCTGCAAATCAGTTGAGCTGATATGTTTAATAGTTTAACAAACATTAAATAAATGGCAAAACCGAAATTATACTTAAACCTTTCTCTCTTCTACATCTGTAGTTCTCAAACCTGTCCTGGGGACCCCCCACCACTGCACATTTTGCATGTCTCCCGCATCTAACACAGCCAATTCAATTCTTGCAGTCTCTACTAATTAGCTGATGAGTTGAATCAGGTGTGTTAGATGAGGGTGACATGCAAAATGTACAGTGGTGGGGGGTCCCCAGGACAGGTTTGAGAACCACTGTTCTACATGTTGTACAGGCTCGGCACTACTATGCCATCAATTCCACATTGCCTGTACTGCAGCGGTACTATGGAGGGGACGACACTCAGACAGACTTCAGGCTGGGCAGAGAGGCCATGCAGCAGCTGATGGTGGCCCTGAAGACTGACAGGCAGCACGGATGGGGCCCGACCCTGGAGACACTTGTGTTCCTGTTCTGGCTGGCAAACGGTTCAGCCTACAGAGTTGTCTCCAGGGTCTTTAGCATGCCTCTTCCCACAGTGCACAGAGTTGTCCACAAGATGGTGGATGAGGTGGTGGCTGTGCTACCCCAATTTGTGCACTTCCCTCGCACACAGGAGGAGCTCCAAGTGGTTGGGGATGGTTTTGCTCGCTTGGCTAATCACCAAGCATTTGGCAAGGCAGCAGGGGCAATAGATGGCTGCCACATAAGAATAAAATGTCCCAGCGGCCCTGATGGTCACGATTACAACAACAGAAAGCTCTTCCCTTCAGTGGTGCTCCAGGCAGTCTGTGACCATCTTTGTGTGTTACCCAGGAAGTGTGCATGATGCACGCATCCTCAAGAACAGCCCCATCTACACTAGGGGGACTTACCCTCCGCCTGGGTATTTGCTCCTAGCTGACGGTGGCTACCCATGTCTACAGAACCCCTGTGCCCAGTTGCATAAAGCACCTTAAGTGTAATTTTCCCTTAAGATCGCCCTTATGTTTCCCTTAAACTTAAGGGTGTTGCAGAAAATAACCGTTAAGTATTACTTAAGGGAAATTCTCAGGGTTTATGACGTTTCACCTAAAGAAACCCTTAAGTATGTATTTTTCACTTAAGTAATCCCTTAAAAAACCGTAAGTGTTGCATAAAGCCCCTTAACCGTCATTTCCCTAAGTATAACATAAGGTTAGGAAAACTTCACCTTAAGTGTTACACGGAGTGAGCAGGTTCAATCCAAGTCTTCTAACGAGACATGATCGACCGCTTTATATGATAATAAATTGTACTTTAGCGGTTTATTCACATAAACATTAATGAAATCACATATGTAGCACATATCTTATATGGTCAACAGAAGCGCAAACGTGCGTGCATCACAAACAAACCTCATTGGTTCTTGCGCGCACGTTTGAGCTTCCGACACAGCCGTAATCATATGGATGTCTTTCAATAAATGGACATAAATGATGAGAGAATATTAAAAATATCTTTATTTGTTATCCAAAGATGAAAAGTCTTATGGGTTTGGAACGACATGAGGGTGAGTGAATGACGGCAGAAATCTCAATTTTGAGTAAACTTTCAATTTCTCGTCTGGTCGTTTTCTTTCATATTTGGTTTTCTTTTTGTTTTCCTTATCCATCTTATGTTGTTTTCTGTGAAAACTTACCACGATATGATTTAACAAATAACGTGTCCATGGCAACAGTAGAATTTTTTAACGGCAAAACCTGGGTTGCTGTCGTTAAACACTTAAACTTTTCACTTAGGTAAGGGAAACCGTTAAGAGATTATGTGCAACACCCTTAAGTCATTCCCTTAGTTAAAGGAAAAACTTAAGGTGCTTTATGCAACCGGGCACTGGCCCTTATCACACCATATAAGAGGCCAGTGAGAGGCATGGCAGAGCAAAGGTTCAACTACCATCATTCCAAAGGTCGCACAATCATTGAGCGTGCATTTGGAATGATGAAAACCCGCTTCAGGTGCATCTTTTTAGAAGCACTTGAAGTACATACACTGTTTGTCCCTAAGGTAATAAATCATTGCAATACTTCTGTAGTGGATTTCTTAATCAAATCATAGTATCTTACTCAAAATAACAGTTAATGCTTAACAACTTCTAAAGTCACACTATCTTCTGTGTTCATGTTTTTTCACATCTCAACAGTCTTGTATCCTTTTGGTCTGCCTTGTGCACAGGTGGTGACGGCGTGTGTAATTTTGCACAACATTTGTGTTGGTGTCGGGGATGTGCTGGAAGATGTTGTGGAGGAGGACAACCAGCCACCTGGGGAGCTTGATGGTGGGGAGAGCCAGAGTGGAGCTGCTTGGCGGGCTGCGCTGACCAACGAGGTGTCTGCACTCCACAAGGAACCTCTTGACCATGACTATTTTTGCCAGGTGAATAATTAAGTGTGGACTATGACCTGCTGTGCTTACATCCAAGTACATACAACACCACCATTGGTAAGCACCCATACAGTCAAGAAGGTAAAAGAAATATACTTAATGTACCAGTGATGTACTGTATTATGGTCTTATCTGACTATAAAAGTACATTAAGTATATTTTATTTACCTTCAGTGATACAATATTAAATATACTGCAAATATCGTAGAATCAATTATCATCTTACATGACAGATTGGATTACCACTGGACTAACCTAAACTTTCTTCTTCTGTCTGCAGCCTTGAAGCAACAACAGCACTGATTCATGTATATAGTTGTCAATATAGAAATTTTTAAATACATTTTTTTTTATGTAACAAAGATGAAATTAATGCTTTTTGTAGAGCTTGGAATATCGAATCACAAAATGTAAACAAGGGTGAAGATATTGGTCAAGACATTGTTTTGTTTTTCTATTGCGGTCTAAAGAACAAGGTTTTTAAAAAAAATGGATATACAGTTTATATGAAATAATTAAGGGGTAAAGACAAAACCAGTTCAATTTAATTGACTTTATTTTTCCACCAACCATCTCTAAAAGCAAAAAAAAAGCAGTTTGCCCTCTCTCTGGCCTCTGCTTCCCTTCTCTTATCTGCCTCCCTCTGGTATTTAATATCCTCCTTTAGAAGCTGTAGGATTGGATCCTCTCGCTCCCTTCTCCTCTGTGCCCTGCTCTCTCTTTGCTCCTGTCTCCTCCTCTTCATCCTTGCCTCTCCCTTCATCTACCTCTTGTGCAGTGCTTGGCCCTGGTTTTTCCTCTTGGATCGAGGCAATAAGGCAAGGGGGCGAGATTGCTGCAGACTGCCCTAATGCCTCGTCCATGAGGGCAAACCAGGGCCAATTTGCTGCGGTCGCCTTGCCATCCTCTGTCCCTTGACCTGTGGCAGGACACTTACATTCCTAAACAGTGAAGATAAAAAATGTGATGATGTACACTACCGTTCAAAAGTTTGGGGTCAGTACGATTTTAAATGCTTTTAAAAGAATTCTCTTCAGCTAACCATGGCTGCGCTTATTTGATTAAAAATACTACAAAAATCAGTTAAATATTATTCCAGTGTAAATCAGCTGTTTTCTATGTGAATATACAGTAAAGTGTAATTTATTCCTGTGATCAAAGCTGAATTTTCAGCATCACCAGCCTTCAGTGTCACATGATCCTTCACAGATCAGTATAATGTGAGGATTTGATGCTCAAGAAACATTATTATCAATGTGGAAAACAGTTGTTAGTCTGTCAGTTGTACAGTTTTTTTTTTTTTTCAGGATTCTTTGATGAATAGGAAGTTCAAAAGAACAGCATTTGTTTGAAATAGAATCTTTTGTAACATTATAAATGTCTTTACTGTCACTTCCGATCAAATTAATTATTCCTAAATAAATAAAAGTAATTCTTTCCTTCAAAAAATAAAATTCTCACTGACCCCAAACTTTTGAACGGTAGTGTATTAGTACTATTGTACACTACACTCAGGGCAGGACTTAGGGTGGTGGGGGCCCCTGGGCTTGAGTCACTTTCGGGCCCTACCTTCTATACATTACTTTAAATAGAACAAAATGATACATACACAAGCTATGTATTAGAGCTACACAATTCTGGATAAACTGAGAATAAAAATAGAGATCACGATTCTGAACAAACAACTAAACAAAATAACATAATTTATGTTTATTGCTGAAGTCTATAAAAATGTTTAATTAATCTGAATCAATTATTAAAAAAAACTTGGGTTTGAATGAATGATTCAATTCCTCAATCAAATACACTTGTTTCATAGATGAATCAGCATTTTTAACGAATCTCCTGAATGAACGATTCAATGACAAATGTTTTTTAAGTCATTTGTCGCCATCTGGTGGCGTAACAATATAATCGATCCAATCGTTATTTAAAGTGCAAAGCTACTTTCAAAAGGTGACTAGTACAGTATAGTTACATGTAAAAAAAAAAAAAAAAAAAGACCGTTATAATTTATTTATATGATCAATGATTAAAAAAGTTTTTCTAATAAATAAATAATGATTAAAAAAGTTCAAAGTGATCATGGTGTTTATTGCAATGCACAAATATCTTGGTCAGAATGAGAATAAAACACTTATTTACCTGGAAAACATATTGAAAAACAAACAAATACCTTGTAAGGTTGCAATCATTACAAATCATTTGTATTACATATAAATAGCTAAATCTATGAGTGTATAAATCTTTAAAAAAAAATTCTTGGTAAGTACTGACATATTGTATAGATTATATACATCTCCAGTATACATATAGGCAGTGTTAGGCTGACTTTGACCTACAGTATGTCTACTACATCACATAAATTACAATCTTAGAGAATAATATATAACAAAATTAAATAAGCATTTTCTCATTACCATGGCATTTTAAAGATCATTAGATGTAATTTAGTACTCTAGCAAAAATACATAAATAAAACTTCATAGAACATGCCTAACTTTGTTCAAATTTAGTGGTAGGCTAAGATAAGATAGCAATTTTAATATAGGAAGTGCCTTCAATTGCAAGAATATAGCAAAATAACTCATTGAACAAAGTGCAAGATAAATTGTGTGTGTGTGCGTGCAGTACGTAAGTGTTGTAGTGAAAAATCTAAACTATGCACACACATTAGAAATGTACAGTCAATAAAATAAAATAAAAATAGTACACTATCATATCTTAAGAAAGCAAGACATCAACAACAGAATCCAGAGGCTGATCATTTAAAACAACAACAACAGGCAAGGTAGAGAAAGAGAGAGAAAGGTAATCAGGTTATGACTTCATGTATGTCATCTCATTTTAAAGATATTAACATAGTACTATTTAGAAGTGGCATCTTCTGGATTTCTTTGCAGCAAAGTCTTTGATCAAATCAGTAAAATCCACCTTACGTAGAAGGTCACTCTCAATTGACATCAGAGTGAGATTATTTAATTTCTGCTGGACAATTGTGGATCTTAGTCTATTTTTTACTAGTTTCAGTTTGGAGAAACTGCGCTCCCCACTTGCATTTGTGACTGGTAATGTCAGGTAAAGTCTGAGAGCAACATCCACGTTTGGGAAGATGGTCTGTAGTTTTCTTTTTTTAATGCACAAAAGAAGTTCCCTAGCAGATGATGGCTCATCATGGCAGATGAATTCTTTGAACTGGATGATTTCTTCGCAAAATTCATTTTCCAGGTCAGTGTGGTATCTCTTCTGTAGATCTGCTGCTTTTTTATGAAGATGTTCTGCAGAGAGGGTAGATATGTTGTTCAGGAAACCAAAAGTGCTGTTGAGGTCATTATAGGACTGAAAACGGCGATCAAGTTCAGCCAGCAGCCTATCCATCACAACTAGAAACACACCAGATGAGAACCGTTCTCTTCCTGATAAGTGAACCTCAGGTGTTGCAGACTCACCCACGTGAGTCTTGCGTTTTCTTTGTCTTTGTGTGTCTTGTTTGTATGTTTCTGAAACGGTGGGAGACATCGCTTTTGCTTGGTCTTCAAACAAATCAAATTCATCTCTCAAACCAACAATATATTCCCGCAGTGACCTCACCAAATCAACAGCATTGCACAGGTCCAGGTCTACAGCTTGAAGTGCAACACTTGTCCCATGAAAGCGTTGGAGAACATAATTCCACATAGTGCAAAGAAAAGCAGTCTCAAGTCTGTTCATTTTTTTATGCAGTGACCAAGCATCATTTTGTGTTGTCGGGTTCTGTTTGCTGTCTTCTGCAATGTTCATCAGTGACTCTTGAATATTGGCATAATTTCTGCACAGTGCCTTGGTGGCCTGTGCATGCGCAGCCCACCTGGTGTCAGAGAGAGATTTTAGGGTCTCAATGCGGTGGTTTTCATTAGGCTGCAATCCTGCAGTTACCACCTTCCATCTAGCTGTGGATTTCGAGCAGAAGTTGAACAAAGTCTGAATGAAGTTAAAAAAATCGGCGGTCTCTGTGCAGCAGTTCACGCTATTAACTCCAGCCAGATTAAGCGTGTGCGCGGCGCACGGCACCCATTCTACTAGTGGATTAATGTCTTTGATGTGAGCTTGCAGCCCGTTGTACACTCCTGCCATGTTTGCGGCATTATCATAGCACTGTCCACGGCAGTTACTAATATCTATGTCCATCTCATGTAAAACTGTGAGCACTGCATCACAGAGTGCCTTCCCTGTGTGGCTAGATATAGGGAGAAATTTTAAGAATCGCTCTTCTACGAAGCCCTCGGGTGAAACATACCTTATAATAAATGTAAGCTGATCAATGTGCGTCATGTCAGGAGTTTCTATCGATGCAAATGGAAAAGTACTTTGTCACTTTCACTTCAGCAATCATTTCAGAAAGCACTCTATTGCTCATTAGCTCGATAAATTCGTCACATGTTTTTGATGAGAGATATGAGGGGGTTCCTACCCCAGCGTTGCCATATAACTGTATGTGTGATTTCAAGAATGGGTCGAATTCACTGATCAGTTCCAGGATTCCCATGTAATTCCCATTGTCAGCTCGACCAAATATTTCACTGGAGCCTCGGAAAGCCAATCCCCGCTCTGACAGAAATTTTACAACTGCAACCACTCTTTGCAAAACTTCACTCCAATAATTGCATTGCGACTCGAACTGCTTTTTAAGTTGACAATCTATAACTCCGTCAGCTGCTGCTCTGTTGATGTAATTAAACATAGCCTTTCTATGACTGTCACTATTCTCGTGCTCGGCAATGCGTCTGGTAGCATGTTTCCAGTCATTATAACCAGACTCAAAAAGGGATTGACCGTCACCCTCGCCAAAAAGGCGGCAAGCAAAACAAAACACACAACCGGTGGATGGTGAGTAGAGCAACCATTCTCTGGGCAAGTACTCACCATTCAAATGCTTGCGTTTGAAATGAGTTTTAGAAAACAGTCTCTTCTGATGTTTGTAGTGGCGTTCAGAAGCCTTGACATTAGCACCCTTATTTTGAACGGACTCCGGACCTTTTCGCGCCCAATAAGCACGCACGCTTTCATCAATTTTACCCCAGCGAGCAGGATCAGTGGATAAAGAATCTGTAGATGGACATTGTTCGGTCGCTGTTTCTGACTGAAGAGATGATGATTCATTGATGGGCTCCCCTGCTCGTGAATTCAAATCGTCTCCAACCGTTTCTTCCAACGGGTTTGGGTTGTTGTCCCCTGGATTCTCCGCTTGCACATCAAGCTGTGGTGTCATGGGTGTAAAAAATCCAGTAATCCTTTTCATTTTACTGATAACTTCCTTTTTGCGTTGCTGTCTTTCATTCTTTAATTTTCTTTTAAGCGCGCCACTCTGATACCGTTTGTCCGCCATTACATCACTGTCTAATGCAGACAGTTTTTTTCAACGGCAGTAAACGAGGCACTGCGTAACTGCCACTAACCAATCAGCAAACCTCAAGATGACTGACATTTAATTTAGCTAATTAAATTAAAATTTTCATTGCAGGGCAGGACCAGGTAACAATGCTAGTCCAATCAACAAACTTTAAATGAAAAATTAAATGACTGACATATTATTGAAAAAATCTAACGTAAATGGGCGGGGCCCCCTATTGGGCGGGGCCCATGGGCTTGAGCCCAGTCAAGCCCAATGGTAAGTCCGGCCTTGACTACACTGCATATATTTGCTGGAAGTTTACATTCAAGGCTTACTTCAAAAATCACAAAAAGAGATAAATAAAAAGAAGATTACACAGCTATCACTTCTGAACATTAAATATTTTGCTTCTCACGGATATCCGTTCGCCGCGGTGTCTCTCCCCCGGTAAACAGCTGCTTGTTCTCGACACGGAGGCGTTTGTTCCTTGGTCCCTGTTAAAAAAGACGAGAAAGCTATGAATAACGCTGTGAATGGTATAATGGTATAGTATTAACGTTAAATTACTTTGGACAACTTAACTAGTTATTTATAAAAGAAATGCCGGTGACGGCAACCAAACTAACAATTGTTAAATGACGGTCCGGTTCAGTTAGTCATCAATAACGTAATTTGTATTTGTATAATTTATAATATCAATATGGTAGTAATTTGTACTGGCATTTAAACGTTAAACTTTATTTATCTGACATATTTACTACAGTTATAACAAATGTTTGGTAACGTAAATATACTTACATTTGAAAGCATATTGCGCGCTAACGTCCAACATTTTTTTTTTTTTTTTTTTTGAAAAAGCTGCGTGTATAGGATTGTGGGTGATTTGAAATAGCGTGAAGGCTACACATATGCATCCTTTCCTGTATATGGGATATTTTTCGAACGAAAGATTCAGTCCTTGGCTGCGTCCGAAATCGCCTACTCGCTGAGTAGGTACTTAATTTCAGTAAGTACTTACTTTTCGAGCCTAAAAGAGTAGGTTCTAATCTCGTTGAGTATGAATGTGATCCGGATATAATCCGCCATGTTGACGTTATCATGTGACCTACGACATTATCACAAGTGCAACAACTTTACAACAGGTTTAATTCATATCTGTAAATATCTTGAATTTTTTTAACCCTACTAATCTGACCCACAGTTTTATCCTTAAAGATAGGCTTATAATATATATATATATATATATATATATATATATATATATATATATATATATATATATATATATATATATATTATAAGCCTAAGGGAAGAAACGACAGTTAAATTCAATGAGAAAAAGGAAAACAGGAGATTTAAGCCACTTTTGCTTGTGGATAAAATTGTATGCATATAAAATAAAGAAATTAACAACATATTCAAGAGATCGCGATTTTGGGTTTTCATCATATATATATATATATATATATATATATATATATATATATATATATATATATATATATATTGAAGCCTTATGTTGAATTATTCTGATATTTAACCTTGTCATTGTGCTTTTTTCTGTGTATATAATCTATTTTTTTTTTTTTTGTCATTATGATTGCTCATTGTTAGTTCTGCAATAATAACATAATAAAAAAGATATGAGTGACAGGTGCACTAACACCTCACAGCACCAGTAACTTGACAACGATACCTTGTACGGTTTTCATCAGCATTTGCAATATCTGCACAAAGGAGATGTCGGACAGCTGCTTGAAGATCTCACCTTTGGAGAAGACTGATGTATTACTACTAAAGATTACCCCAGAATGAACAGAATTGCTAGACCACCCTAACACTTAATAAATGCTGACCAATACTTAATCATATTAATTTTTTACAGAAAATAATGTATTATTAAAACAAGCAAATTGTAATGTTTTGTCATATGACATAGCTATGCATGAATAAACACTAGACAAATACAACCAAGGTGAACACATCTCAATTTACAGTCAAGCAATGAATTAATGCATGAATAAAATAAATATATTTTATTTACGGACAATAGGAAACATAAATTAGTTATAGAATGAATAAAAGTAATCATCACAATAAATAAATACATATACAAGTCAACAACACATGAATCAAAGCTTTATTCAAACTTGTTCTTACAATCGCATATTTCAGCATATCTGCCATCTCACACAGCTGTGCCAATTCTGCACCTTCACCTGTCTTTGCCATCTATAATGTCCCTCACTGCTGCTCCTCTCAATGGGGACATCTTTGATCCAGAGGATGAGGAAGATGATGATGGACCCCTGAACCCCACAACCTTGAAGCAGGAGTGGGAGAAGATGTGCGGGACAATCTGGCTGCTCCAAACATTCATGTGCTCTCCATGAACAAGACTACATGTAAAACATTTAAACTGATTGAAACGTTTAATAATTCATGTCAGAATTCTGTTTCCTGCCATATTTCATTCAATATTTTTACAATTACATGCTATTTTTTTTGTTTCAGCTTTATTATTTTAGTGGTGTAGTGGGCCAAATCTCCGGTTCGATCTCCGCAGCTGTCACCATCCTTAATCAAGACACTTTACTCCAGGTTACTCCATGGGGATCATCCCTGTAATAAGAGCACTGTATGTCACTTTTGATAAAAGCATCTGCCAAAAGCAAACATGTAAATAAATGTAAATGTGATTTTTGTAAATCCTTTTTTGTTAGTGTCTTGGGCACAAACACTCAATAAAGCTGATTATTTCTTAAAGTTTACCTTTTCAAGGTACTACCATAATATAAATGCATACATACAGTTTCTATTTGGGGGCTTAAAGGGTTAGTTCACCCAAACATATAATATCAGTCATTATTCAGGTTTGTTTTCCCCACAAATGCTGCCATCACCTTGCCTTGCAGGCAAACATACCGACATCAAGAATCAGAAGTGCTGTAATAACTCTGTTTGAAATTACAGTAATTAAAATAAACTACAAGTTAATATTTAAATAGATTTGTATTAATTTCTGTAGTGTACTCACTCAAAGCCATTGACGCCATCCAGACAAGATTCAAGTTTCCTCTGAGATTTATGTGCTACATTTACATGTTTAATACTACATTTACATGTTTATGATGTGTTAACTCACTTCTTATCCAACTGTATATAATTTACCAACAGTACTAACGGACAAATAAAATAGATAACTTAGATCTAGTTACTTTTGTTTATTTACATTCATTCCTGTACATTTACTTCCATTCATGTAAAGTGTTGGGAACAGACAGTGAATTCTACATAATAGCACACATCACTCAAGATGTATATTTCATATTGTGATGTACTCATTACCTGCAATACTTATTGAATATTTTCCTGTCAGATGTTAAATAAACATTTAGTAATCAACTTTATGATGTATATGGTTTGGAATAATTGTAAATCCACTTTATTGAAGCACCCCTGTTAGCTGTACACAATAAAACGTGTTTTTACTGCAAAATCACAACTATACTACACCCAGCAAACAAGGGACGTCCCCCGGACGTTGTGAACGTCCGTTAAGGTCCGCGTTTGGTCCGCTTTGTAACGTTCGCTGACGGACGTTCGGAGGACATTCAAGTCCTTGCCAGTTTGCGAAAAAAAAACAGCGCTGCCTTTTATCAACAGACCTGACACCTTGAAACTCAGACAAAAGGCAAATGAAACTAAACCTACTGGATTTAAAGGAGGTTGTTTTCCTTAAAAATCCCTTTAAACATGATAATAGATTTACAGAAACCATGATTGTTGTGCAGGTTGATATTATGGTTTTACTTCAAGTAAAAATAGTTGAATTCGGGTCATTACAGAAAAGTCCACTTTTGGTATGACAAAATGTCTTAAAATGTATTTCTTTTTCTAACGTTTAAACTTAGACCACATTATTATATTACACATTGACTTTATGAATACAAATGACAGCTTTATGATTTATTATTATTATTATTATTTTGTGCATTTAAAGACAGCATGTACCATTTTTTTGTCACTGGTGTTACCATACTTCTCTGGCATTTTAAACATTTTTATGAAATGATATTTCTCAATTTTCTTCAGCACATGCAGTCAGAGTTACAGAAAAAAAGATAATGAAAAAAATAAGGAGATTATGTGGGTTTTTTTTTTCAATCAGGATAGTTAAAAGTGATTGAATTATGCTAATTTAATTATGCATGTATTTGCTATAACAATGGAAATATTTGAAAAACAGTTATAAACAAGTAATGCAATCCTTTACATCTTAATTCTTGAGTTTAGCAGAATTCAATGAATGTAAAAGTATTATCATGTCACATATGACACATTTTATTTAATGAGAAAAACAGTAACAACAGTGACACAATGAATCACCAGTGACAGATAAGACCAAAGATAGCCTACTTATTCTTCAACTATAATCAAGGAGAGGAGACTACATTTTTTACATTTTTTATACAATCAATGACTTTTCATTGACACTTAGAGAAAGCAGTCAGTAAAAGATCATAAACAACATTTTAAAAATGTCTGTAAAATACGCTGTCCGTAAAGTCGCTGCTTCTCAGCTTCTCAGTTTAGCCAAATACCCTCAATTTAGCCATATTTGACCAAAGGAGGATTAACAATAGGAAAAAAAGTTAGAATCACATTATTTAGTGCTATTTTATGCAAAATAACTAAATAAATAGCTTTGAATAAAGTTTTTTTTTTCTATAAACAACACCAGTGACAGTAACACCAGTGACATTTTTCATGAAAAATGCATTTTATGGCTGCTGCAAGGTATCAATCCACATGTTGTCAATCATGGTATATTCACTAAATTAAGTAGTTTAATCCATTTGTATTCTAGTTTTTTTTTTTAATTCACTAATAATAAAGTAGGTCACACCAGTGACTTCAACTAAAAGCTTCATATGAAATTATGATTTTCTAATTAAAATTTCTGATAACTGAAAAGAGATAGTGGACTTTCCATGTGTCTTTCTTCATGGATCTTCAGGAAATAGGAAGAAGGAAGTCAATTGATGTCAACAGTGTGATTTTTATTTCAAAATAAGAGATTTTTGTTAAAGATAACACCAGTGACACAACACCAGGGTTTTTTAAAATATATTTTATAATATTTATTCATTTGTTTTTTGTTTTTGTTTTATGTCATTTACATAATATATTTGACAGTTATGCATACATTATTGTATTTAAACCCTGTTTCTGAGCTCAAAATAAAGCACTTTCCCACATGACTGGGGACGAGCACTTCTGTGCTGTTTGGAATTTTTATAATTAAAAAACAAATACTGCCACATTGATGCGTAAGAAGGTTTAATTGTTCAAATATTGTTTCATATTAAAATATTAAAAAAAAAATGTTTTCAATATAAAAAAAGTGTTTTCAAGTGTAATATTTCTGTAAAGGGACAGAAGTTGACTTTTCTGTAGAATGACCCATTTATTGTAAAATGAAGTAAATATTAAAAATGAACAACTTTCATGTTAGCCTATGGGAAAAAAATAATGGAGTAACTTCAACCTACTAACTAATTAAAGATGTCATCAGATCATGTGTGCTTTCAGCAGTTATCATTTTAAACATCAAAATCATGATGCCCCCCAATAATAGGCTACTGAATATAAGATGTGGGATAATATAAGAATGGGACATTTTATCCAAGTCATCTCAATGGTAAAAAGTGTCCCAATCACCCTGAACTGGAGCTCTAAAATAATGTTATTGACTTCAACTGATGAATGCAGCCAAACAAAAGATGAAGAATGGAAAAGCACTTTGCTGCAAAGAAATTGGAAAATAACACAGGTAAGACAATTCCTATACCCATAAATACCTGTCAAACATGGTTTTATTAAAGAAAAGTTATTTTAAAAAAAATTACTTTAATTTTTACACATAAGAAAGGTATAGCATGTGGCAAAAGGTGTAATATAGCCACACTGTGAGATACAAGCAAGTGACGATCGAGTGACGTCATTCTTTAGGTTACGCGCATGTATCCATGGCAACGCTCGACTGCGTCGACAGTTAACGGTCCTGCCGGTGATTTTCTCAGATGAGGCCTTGAGTTTTCTCTTTCGTCGGTCGAAAAGGTATTTTAAATTTTAGTTTAGCAGACATTAGCTACCATAACCACTGTTTATCTTGTAAAGTTTAAATTATATGACAAGATTACATTTACAAACGTTTGCTGAAGTTGTTGTCCGTCGCTGACCGTTACGGCCTATCTTCAAATGTACGCTAATCTTGGTCTCACGATCCAAATTGTCAGTAACAAATGTTTCTTAATAGACAAACGATACCTGAAACATTATTGAATGTGTTCATTTTGTCGTTTTAGGTTAGAAGCCATCGAAAAAACTGCCATCGGACTACCACAGCTGACGAGAGACGCGCGTGCACAACTGCATAACACACACACACACGGAAAGAGCACAACAATTATGAAACTGCTCATTTATAATAAATAAATAAATGTATTTTTCTCCTTACAACGTGTTTGTGTTCTTTTGTTAACCTAGAAGTAAAATAAAAAACAATAAGAGGACTTAATCGAAAGTCCCCTAAACGTCCCGAATGGCCGCTGAACGTCCTGTGAACGTCCCCGTGAACGTCCGGAGGACGTCTTTGCGGACGTCCCCGGGACAGCCAGAAGACCCTACACATGGACGTTCGGGGGACGTTCGCAGAGGCCATTCAGGGGACGTTCTGGGGACCTTTTTTTGTTAGCTGGGCACAGACTAGCGTCTTTACACCTCTACAATAGTTCAACAAATGCGATTTTAACACAAGTAACCAAGTTTTTTGGTTTTTAATACTTACATTTGAAAACATCCGTGCCGCTTTTCTCCTCTGTGTTCGAGTGTGACGTATCCTCTCCCGTGGCCTCCTGGGATAGAAGAGTGTCCATCGGATGAACAGAATCTGGGCGGGAGGAGTAGGCCATCCGGGAACTTCTCGACTACTCATTTATGATTAATGAGGATTTCGGACATACTGCTCCTTTCACGTACTGTTTTTCCCCTACTATATAGTAGGTAAGTAGGCATATTCGGACGCACTTTAAGTAGACGCACATCCGAATCTCGCGAGAATTAGACATCACCCAGGTAGTTCTCGCCTACTCTTTTATGAATAGGCTTGTTTGAGATGCGCCAAGCCTCGCCTTAAGTTCAGCCGAGAGTAGACGGCTGCAGTGAGGGGAGGAGTGAAAAAAAGTGCAGGCAAGATGGACAATTCTCCGTTCTCGGAGTGCATCAGACACCTGCGAGATCAAAGGCGGATATCGCGGGATTCACACTCCTGCGCTGTGTTGCTGATAAACTGGATGTAATTAACGTTCTGTTGCTTTTAAATTAAAATAAACATAATGAACAATACACCCAAAGTACTTGATATTTATTTCCATTCGAAGGATGTGTGTATCAATCATTTTTATTTTAATTACAGACATGTTTTTATATATTTTTATAAATATGATAACAATCACATAACCCATAGAGAGATCACACTGTCAGAGACTTTTGGAATATTCACACATAATTTATACACATAAAATCATGGTATTAGTGTTTCAAAATCAAACATTTTAAAAGAGATCAATACATCACGGTTGTTTAAACCAATAAGCTTTAAGCTGTGTCGTCAGCAAGTCGTTTCCCATCGTGCTTTTGGTCAGCGCAGTCGGTGGAGAGCAACTGCGCTCGACTGCAGAATCCGACACGTCCGCCTCGCCCTCGCGAGAGGTTTTTAACATACGTCAGCATGACATCAGAGCAAGGCGGACCACCCTCGGACACATTTCTAACCGGCATGCATCTCGCGGTGATCACCGGTGATCGGTTCTGCGCAGAATTTGCTCATCTCAAACAAGCCTAACACTTCGGATCCAGACATACTTTTTCGCTCGCCTACTGCTTTTCCCCTACTATATAGTAGAGAAGTATGCGGTTTCGGATGCAGCCCATGTCTTCTAGAGCTCGCTAACCATGACTTTTACATCCAGATAAACACTTTTCAAGACAATAAATACACGATTGAGACGATGAATGCATGTATTGACTGAATTTGTGTCTGAATAGCGCTGGCTCCGTGGGCGTGGCCGCATTAGCAGATAATGAGCTGAATCACGGACTTCTGACATGGCTCTCTTTTCATACAGATTACATAAACACAGAAGGTTTGTTTTCGATTTGACTTACATGATTTAAAACCTGACATCTTAACGTTTTTTTAGACATAAGTGTAATTTTTTTGTCATTAGTATTCACTAAGTTACAGTTCATTTTCTGAGAACTATCAGATTGGACTTCGTTCAGAGGGAGAGGAGAGATCACGCATCATGTTAGTTTTCTTTATTTTACAAAAAGCACAACATTTTGTTTTTACTCTGAGTGTACACAAATAAAAGAAGATATTCTATAGTTTCAATTGATATATTACTTACCCAGCTAACCAAAATACGTGACTGTTACGTAACTGCAACGTAATTTGGTGACCAAACTTTCGTCGTGGCGACGTAACTAGTTACGTCGTGGCAACCGGAAAAGTGAAAGGTGCCTATACATCGCCACAACGTGGCAACGTTGTGTATCAATAGTTGTGTGTTGGTCATCAGTTGGTAATTCTTATTTTTATTTATTTTTCTATGGGCGGACATGCAGTAGTTTAACCTAATTTATGTCCTCATTTGCCCAAAATAATGTAAAGGCTATTCCAACAGCTGTGAACGATGAATGCAGACTCGAAATGAATTCAATTCATTTATTTTGAAAAACACACAGAACATGAATAAAACTCCAAATAAAAATAATGAAATACACTCAAACTATAAATAAAAACATATAGCCTACAGCGAAACATAAAATAAAAGCATTCAAGACGTTTTGCTCTCAGTATCATTAAAAACATATGCTATGCTAACGTAACATTTTGCATAACATATATTTCAGACGATCAAGGAAATCACAAAGGTAAAAATATTAACAAAAAGTACTTAAAGTAGACTGTGGGTAATGTAACTTAACCAATCTGACGCAGTTGTTGAACTTTATTGCTATAAACTGACGAGAAACACGGAGAAACGTTGACGCTGTCCTCTCCAGCAGCTTGAATGTTTTCCCGGTTGCCATGGCAACTCTAACGGCCACCAGCACTAACGTAAACATAACAATAAAAAAAGGTTTTGCGTCTTTCCAAAGTTAACTTTATACATTTTTATAAAAGCCATTTATTCGTTGTCACCTCGGAAAAATAAATTCTTCTCTCAGAAAAATTAACTTTACACTATTATCAACATACTGTGGGCACGCGCGCACTACATTTGTGGAGGCGCGCGCTGTATGTCACGTCACTATATATAAAAAACAGTCATCCATACTCTGATTTGGTGAAAAGAAACCTTTTTTTTCTTAAGGGGACATTTCAGTCTTGTGTCTGACATTTAATTACACGTTTTATATTGCAAATTCTGGTAATAATAACATATAAAGAATGTGTAAATGATGGTAATGAAATTACGAGCACATGACGTTGCTGCTACGTTGCCAGTAAGTCATGGAATGACCATTATATTACGAATAGAGGACGTATCTGGAACGTCCTTGGTAATCTTGTAACGTTTGGAGAACGTACTGACGACGTTGTGATATGGTAATTTGATGGTAATATTATTACGGGCATACAACGTTGTAGTTACGTTACTAGTAAGTCATGGAATTACCAATATATTACGAATAGAGGACGTATCTGGAACGTTCTGGGTAATCTTATAACGTTAGGAGAACGTACTGATGACGTTGTGAGATGGTAATCTGAAGGTAATGAAATTACTGGCATGCGACGTCGTAGTTACGTTGTCAGTTAGTAAGTCATGACATTACCAAAAAGTAAGAATACATTACGTAACTGTTACGTCGTGTGTTAGCTGGGTATGTCTCTATGACAAAAAATGACGGAGTATTTTAAGTCTGTTTTGCTGCAATGTGAAAAAAAACCTGCAAAACGCGCCGGCACTCTCAGACCTCAGAGTGTAAATATACTATCTCTGTATTTAAAAAATATATTTAGTTACCACTTGTAGTACACTGTGGGCTCAAATGTACTATAAGTGGTATCTAAATACATTTTTAAATACAGAGATAGTATATTAAAAGCACATTTTAGTTCATATTTCATGGTGTCTCAAAATAGCACAGATCAAAACACAAAGCAAATAGTCCAGGGTCACAACAGGAAGGCAAAACAATAAAGGACGCTCAGAAATGCAAACCGTAGAGATACAAGATCTCGCAAAGAGGACTGGTGAAGAGACAAGGCTTGTTTGAGATGCGCCTAGCCTCGCCTGAAGTTCAGTCGAGAGTAGGCGGTTGCAGTGAGGGGAGGAGTGAAAAAAGTGCAGGTAAGACGAACAGGGCTGCGTTCCACTCCAGTTTTAGACACGCAATCGCGAACTTCCCTACACACTTCCCCTCGGGGGAATCCCTGCCGCCATTTTGAAGTGCGTTCCACTTCATGAAGTGGACGACGGAAGTTTACATGGACAGACCCTCGCTCCCTCGATTTTAACCGAGGGAGCGAGTCTACTTCACATGTACACTTCAGGCAGCTCCATAACCCACAATGCAACACGATTATGACGTCACCACATATCGCATTTAATTTACCCTACCACAAACAATTCTATGATATATTAATAATTTTTTTAAACATTTAAAACTCACATATATACATATAGAATGCTGTATTAAACAAATTTGTAAGGGGAAAAAATAAATAATAAATCAGCTCCATTGCGGATTCCAAGTGATCAAGGGCTTAGGATGTTCCAGTTCAGCCCATACAAAGGTTCCGCCAGAAGTGGGCACTCGTGCAACGTAAGCAATGACGTACATCCGAGTCAACGAGACCGAGGGAAGTTAGCGAGGGAAGGGCATTTAAAAACCGAACTGGAACGCAGCCCAGTTCTCTGTTCTCGTAGTGGATCAGAACTTACGAGATCAAAGGCGGATATCGCGGGATTCACACTTGTGCGCTGTGTTGCTGATAAACTGGATGTAATTTAAGTTCTGTTGCTTTTATATGAAAATAAACATAATGAACAATACACCCAAAGTACTTGTTATGTATTTCCATTCGAAAGATGTGTGCATCAATCATTTTTACTTTAATTATAGACATGTTTTTATATATATTTTTTTATAAATGACAACGTTCGCATAACCCATAGAGAGATCACTGTGTCAGAGAGTTTGGGAATATTCACACATTATTTTTACACATAAAAACATGATATTAGAGTTTTAAAATCAAACATTTTAAAAGAGATCAATACATCACGGTTGTTTAAACCAATAAGCTTTAAGCTGTGTCGTCAGCAAGTCGTTTCCCATCGTGCTTTTGGTCAGCGCAGTCGGTGGAGAGCAACTGCGCTCGACTGCAGAATCCGATGAGGCCGCCTCGCCCTCGCGAGAGGTTTTTGACACACGTCCGCATGACATCAGAGCAAGGCGGCCCACCCTCGGACACATTTCTAACCGGCATGCATCTCGCGGTGATCACCGGTGTTCGGCAGTGCGTTCCAAACGGGATATATCGCCCTCCGAAGGGCACTTCGGAGTGAAAATAATTATGGCCGCCATATTGAAGGGTCGTTCCAAACCGAAGTGCTCAAAACTGGCCACTTCAAAGGGCCCTTCGGAATGAAGGATTTCAAAAGGTACAACTGATGGACACTTCGGCCCCCCATGATCCTTTGCACAGGGAAGTTGTTTGACATCACAGAATGGGAACAGGAGGTTAGGAGTTCGATTTTACCTATAAATGTATAGTATTTTTCCTATACTACTGTAATATTTAAACGAGTTTGATTTGGTACATTATTATGGTCAAAACGACATTGTACTTCAACAAAAATACTTTACAGCTCCTTTTATCAATCCATTTAAATATTTAAAATACATAGATACAATATACATGGTGCGATAAACCTAAAATAAATAAATAAATAAAGTAACGTTAAACATAGGGCGCAGTTTGCGCAATCTACTCCTCCTTGATTGTCTCGTTAAGATGACGCTGAAGTGCGTTCCAAAAGAAGAGTTTTTTTACCCCTACACCCTTCATCCCTTCGAAGCTCTCACTCCGGAGGGTAAACCCTTTGAAGGGATTAGGGCAGAGGTGGGCAAACTTTTTAGACCAGAGGGCCACATCAAGTTTTGCAAACCAAGTGAAGGGCCGCATACTAAATCCTTGATAAAAGAACTTTTATTTACACTGGAGGTATGCATGGAACATATATTATCTGATAGAAACATTTGTCACATTAAACAACAATTCTTATTTAATTTACTGATTTACTCAAGTGACTGTTATGTGCATATTAATAATCATAAAACTATGTCTGATTAAAACTCAGCGAGAACCTTAGTCTTTGTCTTTCCAAGTCATGGTAATGAAAGTGTTAATGTGAACAATGAGCCTGGTCCCCACTACTTGCAAGGGTGTCAAAGTCTGGAGTGATCTTTGATGTTGAGATCCTCAGGATAGCTGACAGGTGGCTATTTGTTAAATTTGATCTGCGCTGGGATTTGTTGTAGTTCATGACTGAGTAGGTTTGTTCACACACATATGTGGATCCAAATAAAACAAGCATTCTTTGTGCAAGCTTTTTTATGTTTGGGAATTTTTTCATCCAGTGAGGCATAAAACTGGTTAACTGGTGATGTCTGAAACTTCTCCTTCAAAGTACTGTCACACTGGATGTCGATGAGTTCCAGTTGTGTGTCTGGTGGTGCTTTTTCACTGTCAAAAGATAGGGGGCATGAAACAAGTTCAAGTTCAGTCTCAATTTTTGCAAAGTCTGCGAAGCGTCGGGAAAATTCTGCATGCAGGTCGATCAAAGTGCTGCTGTACCTCTCAATGCGAGACTGTGTTACTGGTGTGCTTAGTCCGGCCAGTGTAGGAAAATGAGCAAAATCTCGGCTGGATATCTGTCTGGAGAACAATACAAGTTTGGCCTTGAACGCTTTTACGTTGCTGTACAGTTCGTGCACAAAAACGTCCTTTCCCTGAAGTCTCAAATTGAGATCGTTCAGATGCCTCAGTGTGTCCACACCGAACGCGAGGTCAGCCAGCCAGTCTGTGTCTTGTAATTCGGGGAAGTCGCCAGTTTTACCAACCGCATCGAGGAACGTTGCTATCTCTCCTTTAAGTTCCCAGACACGGTGAAACACACTGCCGAGACTTAGCCAGCGCACATTTGAATGGTACAAGAGGTCATGGTGCTCTGCCTCCGTTTCGTTAAGGAGCTGAATAAACTGCCGATGGTTAAGCGCTCTTGCCCGTATAAAGTTGACAAGCTTCACAACCACTTTGACAACTTTTTCTAGCTTCAACACACTTTTACACAAGGCTTCCTGATGTATAATACAGTGAAGAAATATTAATTCTTCCGAGTTCGGGCTTTCGTCTTTTACTTTGTCTTGTAACCTTTTTAGCAGTCCAGTGTTTTTGCCCGTTAGATTTGGCGATCCATCTGTTGTGACGCTTGTCAGCTTTGTCCACGGCAGGTTATTTTTTTCCAAGCAGACGGACACACTGTCATACAAATCAACGCCCCTGGTCGTTCCCATCATTGATTCCATCCCGAGGAGTTCCTCTGTTATTTCGAAATTTTCGTTTATTCCTCTGACAAAAATCAAAAGTTGAGCAGTGTCTCTGATGTCAGTACTTTCATCAAGTGCGACAGAAAAAAGACTGAAGCTGTCTGCTTTTTTTTTTAGTTCCGAGAGCAGCTCCTCGGAAATCACTTCTATGCGCCTGGTAATTGTTCTCCGCGATAAGCTAATTTTCTCAAACTGACTTTTAGAACCAGGACAAAGTATGTCAGCAGTCTCCACCATACAGTCTTTCACAAATTCCCCATCCGAAAAAGGCTTGCTGTGCTTTGCAATTTTGTGTGCCAGTACATAACTAGCTTTCGTTACAGATTCTTGAATAGAGCACTGTTTTGTAAATGTATTTTGCTGGGCTTTTAAGTTTGTGGCGAGTTTTAAAGCTTTGTTCGCCTTTTCTGCAGATGACAGGTTGGCTGCATAATTCGAATGCTTGCTTGAAAAATGACGACTGATGTTGTAGTCTTTAAAAACTGCAATACTTTCTTGGCATATTAGACATACCGCCTTCTGTCCGATACTGGTGAAGAAGTATTTTGCTGTCCATTCTTCCTTGAACACCCGACATTCGGAGTCCACTTTTCTTTTTTTCGCCACACTCATTTTCATTCATTAACGTCCGAGTTATTACCGAGTGCATTCTAATTCTACAGTAGCTAGGCCCTAACTCTAACTGTACTGCGTGCTATACTGCCATCTATTGGCGTTCACTTGTATTGCATCAAATTAGAAATTCTGAACTAAAACCGTTACTCAAGTGTAATATTTTAAAAACTCCCTCGCGGGCCGGACGAAAGTGTTTGGCGGGCCGTATATGGCCCGCGGGCCGTAGTTTGCCCCCCTCTGGATTAGGGCATAGGGATGAGCCCTTCCGAATGCAGGGCGGTTCTGCGCAGAATTGGCTCATCTCAAACAAGCCTAAAGTTTATATAGGCCAAAGAGCTGCAGCTGGGCAACATAATGAGTGCCAGGTACAGGGCTGATGGGAAATGTAGTGTATGTGAGTGAGTGTCAATATTCGGATGAAGGCACCCTCTGATGGCCAGAGGAGGGATTCACGGAGTTGGTCTCTGTGACAACAGCATTAACTAGATAAAAAGTTTGAAGACAAACTTTAAGTTGGCTTGAAAAAGCCGGTCCAGCTGGTTTGAAAGTTTAAGGTTTAGTAATAGAAGATCAATAGTTCGATACATAGATAGATAGATAGATATGGTCATAGACAGATAGATAGATAGATATGGTCATAGATTGATAAATAGATAGATAGATACAATTTTGACAAAGTAAAACTCTGCCCTCTATTCAATATTCCATTTCACTTGAAATACATCACAACACTGGAGAAAAGTCGTTTGCAACTTCCGGTTCACACAGACTTTAAAATATTTCAGTGTTTTGTATTTTTATAGTTTTAAAATATTATAAAATAATTTGTAAGAAGTCTACATGATGGCATCATAAAAATGTAGCACTTGCTTCGTGTTTACTCAGTAGTTTGCCTTGAGATGAGAACAGAAAATTGATCCATATGGAAAAAATGTGCAGGCTGCCAGCTTTCCTGCTATAATCTTTAAATAAATGTTCTTACGACACCTTGACAAGTTCTGTTGCTACTTTCTGATTACATTTCTGACTACATTTAAAATCAAAACATATTGATCTTTTAATAATTTCTAAAATGTTTGTTTTCAACTTCTAAATTTAACTTCCAAATAAGTGTACAATAATTGATTAGGCCTAATAAATATTTGATTGCTAAATATTGTACCCTAATTGAAGAAGCTGTTTACTAGGATCATGACTTTGCATACCATTGCATGAATGACTGCCTGACACAATAGGATACAATTATCAGTTATTCCCCATTTTTCCAGATTTATGGTAGCCTGGGTGCCAGCCCGAACCCCGCCCACAACATTTTTTGGACGGGAAGTTCGGTCTGGACTCGATCCATTGTGGAGTAATTATGCTCGGCTCCCAGAAGGCCGAGCCAATCAAATTGCCAGGGCGGGCTTTAATCGATGATGGACAGGCTATCTGCGGTTACGTAACCACCCACGTCATCAAAGAGCGCTTGGGTTGAATTGGTTTTCACCAACGATGACTCCAGCTGGAGAAGTAAGATGTTTAGATTCCGCTATCACATCTGTAATAAAAGAAATCGACAGCGCATTAATTTTAAACAAAGAACCGCAATCAAGGCATTTGTCGATGGGAAAGATGTGTTTGCCGTCCTTCCAACGGGATTCGGCAAAAGTTTAAGTACAAGTTCAACATACGTCACTTACTGCGTTGCTCTGATTGGTTGTAGGTCTATCCAATTGAGTGCAGAGTTGTTGTTTTTTACTGGTTCGGTTAAGACACGCCCCATAATTCAAGTGCAATGGAGCAGTATCAGACTCACATTCTGCCTAGAATATGAGTATGACGAAGTCAGGCTAGATTTATGGCATGACTGGCAGAGAAAATATGTTGCTATCAAACATTGTTTACTTAATCAACTGAGTCATGGTGAAGAGATAAAGGAATTTTTAAAATACAAATATACAGTAGTTTATTTTCTTACACTTAAAATTAAGGTATTTTGTATTTTATTTTAAAATACAGCTTGATTTATTTTTGCATAACCCTGGACCAGGATTAAGAATTACCCCTACACAATCAAAAAATTAATCTATTACGACTGTCAATATTAAAGTAAAAATGTGAAAATAAATGAATAAGTAAATGCTCACGTGGCATGCAAGATTATGTTTTATACTTTTTTTTTTTCACTGTTGAGCATTTTAACCAATCACACACGTTTCTTTTGAGCTCATGATGCAATGACCAATCAAATCAGTTGGATTATTACAGGTGAATTAAAAAAAACTGCAGATTCGCGGGAGTTTTTGCCACGTGCAGTCAGTCAGTCAGTCAGTGCGGGACTTGTGATTGAGGACATAGGCCTCTCTGGTAGCCTTTTCGTCCTGCTCTGTTTGGAGATGCCCTGAATGTACAGGATGATTTGGCAGAATATAAATTTTGGCGGCTACATTTGTTGCTGACGTGACAATTTATTTATTTATTTTTTTGAAAATAAGGTCGACGACAGATAACGTTGTATATATTTTTTTTCCGTCACTGAGTGCAATAGTTGTTTTAATTGTATCGAATCGGTCCTGGCCCTGGGCATGATAAAGGCTTGGTGTTGCCATCTTGAGGGTAAGAGAAAAATACACAATGCATAATGCAAATAATAAACATGCCATTTTTACAATTGATTTAAAAGAATAGTCCTGTCAGAGTAATGACTTGTCATTATTCATAACAGTTATCAGATGTTATTTAAAAAATGATTTTGTGTGTACTAAAGTTTAAAACTTAATTAGTTGTGTTTTATATATTTTTAAACACGTCTATAAATATAAGTGCGTAAATACTATTTAATTAATTCATAAACGATTCCTGTCAGTGCGCCATAGCCTACAAGAATGACGCCACACAAAACGTTTACTGTTCTTTTAGTCGACATTAATCATTTTTAAATGATCACGAGCAATAATCGACAATAATGATGTTTTTCAGTTAAAAGGCAAGAAGTTATGAAAAGTAAGTAAAAGTAATGTGGTGATAGACGGGCAGTGTCCCAGTAACCAGGTGAAGGTAATGAGGAAATTTAAACTTTGAGACACAATTGCCCTGCTCCCTCCAAAATAGACAAAAATGCATATTCAAATTCCCCCTAGACA
The DNA here is from genome assembly GCF_024489055.1 of Chanodichthys erythropterus. Classification (NCBI taxonomy): domain Eukaryota; kingdom Metazoa; phylum Chordata; class Actinopteri; order Cypriniformes; family Xenocyprididae; genus Chanodichthys; species Chanodichthys erythropterus. Next base: position 34,456,446 of record NC_090228.1, on the reverse strand, counting down.
ATCAAAATGAATATATTACGACTGTCACTATCAAGTGAAATGTGTTAAATAAATTAAATGTGACGCAGCATTACAGTTATACATGCACGTTGCATGCAATATTCTTTCTACTTTTTCAGCGTTAAGCATTGCAACCAATCCTACACGTCCCTGTTGAGCTCATGCTGCAATAACCAATCAGATGAGTTAGATTATTACAGGTGAATTAAAAAACTGCGGATTCGAGGGAGTTTTTGCAACGCTCGTGCCATGTGCTCAGTCAGTCAGTGCGGGACACGCTCTGAATCTTGACCATTCTGTCCTGGAAAAGTGCAGATACATTGTAAGTAAGATAATAATTGATAATACTTTTTTTTTATTCTACTAAAATAACAATGTTTTTATTTTCTAATGCGTAAAAACCATTTAACTAATTCATAAACGATTCCCTACTAGATTGGCAAAACGTTTACTGTATTCTTTTAATCGACATTAACCATTACTAAATTATCACGAGCAATAATCGACAATGATGTTTTTCAGTTACAAGACAAAAATGTACTGTTATAACAGCTTAAACTTTTCTAGGAATGTTGTCTGCTATTTTCTATTTTCTTCATATTTTGTCAAATTCGTACATTTAATCATTAAATTAGTTCCAAAACGCAACATTCACTTATTACACAAATTTTATTGTGACGCTTAAATATCTAAATTATATTATCAGATTGACTACTATATATTTTACCTGCCACAAGATGGCACTGTTTTCATCATTCTTAATTCTTAATGTAGGTATCTCTGCTGAACAAAAAGGATGTCAATGGGCATTTGACCACCACTTTACCTGACTTCCTTACATTATAAAGTCCTCCTCCAGTGGGTTTGGCAAGTCGGGTAAAGTGTTTAAAAGCCACCCATTGTGGTTTAACAATGCCCACATGATTGGGTAACACCCGCATGATTCTACACACCTCTGACACAGGTCCAAAGCGACCACCTTTCCATTTCTGACCAGTTTCATCCTTACAGGTCTGGAAAATAAGTCAGTAGTAAGTACAGCATAGTTTGTAAACAATGTGGTAATGTTCTGTTACCTTCTTGAGGGTTGAAGGAGTGCACAGAATACTTGTGAATCTTGAATATGAAAAATATACATAATGTAAACAAGGGGTTTTTTTTGAGGAGAATGGTGTCAATGCTAGAATGCTATCATGTGCACAGTTGGACATGGCTAAATATTGAGAACTTAAATGGGTTTAAAATATCAGACTGACAACTTTTTCAGAACAATCTTTTATTTTAGAACAAAGATAATAAATAAATATAAATGATCTCTAAACTAAATACTAAACACTACTATTAATACTAAACTAAACAATCTAAACTACTAAATTACTACTAAAATGTAAACAATTTGAACTACTAAATTACTATTACTAAAATTAACTGCTAAACTATTACTACAAAAAAAAGTAAACAAAATGTAAACAATTTAACTATTACTAAAAAATTTAAACTAATTTAACAATGAAAAATGAAGTACCTATTTAGATTTTAATCATCTTCAACAAAACTGATTTCCATTACACGTTTATGGATGTGCTTGATTTTTAGGTGTACTGGAAGGTTCTCGACGAGATCGTCCACACTTCCATGGTACGTTTCCATGGGGATGACAAACTCCTCAAAGTCACTGCAGAGAAGTGTCAGACTTGGATGCTGAGTTGACACCCCAATGACTTCAACGAGTTGAGTGACCTCCTCCCTTTCAGCAATCTGGATTTTAACAAAAAGACAATTTACACTTTGGTTTACATCCCCTAAAAAGCACAGGGCATGTATGTGCATAACACAAATGAATGTATAACACAAACTTGCCTCCTTGTAAATTATTTTCAAAGAAAGATATGAATATCAGCATCAGCCAAAATGAGTTAAAATGTTAAAGGATTAGTTCACTTTTAAATAAACTTTTCCTGATAAATTTACTTACCCCCATGTCATCCAAGATGTTCATGTCTTTCTTTCGTCAGTCGAAAAGAAATTAAGATTTTTGATGAAAACATTCCAGGATTATTCTCCTTATAGTGCATTTCAGTGGCTACCAACAGATTGAAGGTCCAAACTGCAGGTTCAGTGTAGCTTCAAGGGCTTTAAACAATACCAGATGAGAAATAAAGGTCTTATCTAGAGAAACGATCGGTCATTTTCTGAAAAAAATACAACCGTATATGCTTTATATAAACAGATGATCGCCATGAACGTGCTTCTGCTTTCTGTATTCTTCAAAAAGCTTGCACTGTATGTCCTACGCCTTTCCTATTCTACTTGCGGAGAACTTTTTTTTTTCGCAAGTAGAATAGGGAAGGCGTAGGACATACAGCATAAGCTTTTTTAACAATACATAAAGCAGACGCACGTTCATGGCAATAATTTGTGAAATAAGAAACAGTATGCGAGGAGGCGTGAATCACCACTGAATAATGGGCCATTTACACCTGAGAAGACAAAAGGATTGGATACCCAGATAGCACACGCACGTCGTGCAGACATCTGTGCGACGTCGTCATTTTCGTCTGGAAGACGTATATTTTAGAGCGTTTGCTCATCTGCAATACGTCGCCGAGACGTCCCTGCCAGCTGTTAGATCGACGTCTAGGCGATGTCTATATGACGTTAATAATTTAGAACGTCGGCAATCCGCTCTTTTACAGACGTTTATCAGATGTTTATACGTCTGCAAGACATCTGATTTATTTAGCCCAGACATCGTTTTAAGATATGATTCCTCCCATTAATAAAATTAACCCCCATAAAATCCAGCCACATCCTCACATGATTAAATAACCACAATAAAATACGCATTTGTTGATGGTTTTAAAAATATTAGGCAAAAAAAAGTATTATATTGATTACAACTTTTAATTAATTCTAAAAACTATATTAACATAATGGCATATTCAAACAAAATAATAAAAAATTAAATAAATTAAGAATAAAATTAAATAAACAATTACTCCCTCCCTGGAGCCAAGCGGAGGAAATCTTTTATATATTTTTCCGCCTCTGCTTCTGTTGCTTCTGTTCCTGTTATTCCTAATAATAGGAATAACATTCCTATTATTAATGTTGAAAGTTGTGCTGCTTCATAGTTTTGTGGAAACTGTGATAAACTACCTTTCAAAAGTTTAGGGCAGGGATGGGCAAACTTGGTCCTGGAGGGCCACTGTCCTACAGAGTTTAGCTCAAACCCCAATTAAACACCTGAACCAGCCCATCAAGCTCTAATTAGGCTGGAAGGAAACTTTGAGGCAGGTGTGTTGAGGCAAGCTAGAGCTAAACTTTGCAGGACAGTGGCCCTCCAGGACCGAGTTTGGAGACCCCTGGTTTAGGGTGAGTAAAAATTTTAATAAGCAAAATCAAAAATGACAAACACATTTATAGCATTTCAGAAGATTTACATTTCAAATAAATGCTGTTCATTTGAACTTTGTTCATCAAAGAATCCTAAAAAGAATCGCTGTTTCCTCAAACATGAAGTGGAAAAAACTATTTTAATGTGGATAATAAGAACCATCATCAATAATTGATCACCAATAGTAATTGCTAATATCCAAGCATAAAAACGGCTTATGAGAATGTCATGTGACACTGAAGACTGGAGTAATGATGTTGAAAATCAAGCTTTGATCAGAATAAATGAAATTTACAAAATATTCAAATAGAAAAATTATTTAAAATAGTCATAATATTTAAAGGAACACTTTTTTGAAAAAAGGCTCATTTTCCAACTCCCCTAAACTTACCGTTTTCAAATCCACAGGTCACAGGCGCTGCATAATATCATGAAATGGATTCGAAAACGGTAAAACTCAACTGTTTAACTCTAGGAGAGTTGGAAAATGAGCCTATTTTCAAAAAAAGTGGAGTGTTCCTTTAACTGTTAAAGGGTTAGTTTACCCAAAAATGAAAATTCTGTCATGTATTACTCTCCGTCATGTCGTTCCACACCCGTAAGTCCTTCATTAATCTTCAGAACACAAATTAAGATATTTTTGTTGAAATCAGATGGCTCATTGAGGCCTTCATAGCCAGCAATGACATTTCCTCTCTCAAGATCCATTAATGTACTAAAAACATATTTAAATCAGTTCATGTGAGTACAGTGGTTCAATATTAATATTATAAAGCCACGAGAATATTTTTGGTGCCGCAAAAAAACTAAATAACAACTTATTTAATGATGGCCGATTTCAAAACACTGATTCAGGAAGCATCGGAGCGTTATGAATATTTTGTGTCGAATCTGCAGTTCGGAGCGCCAAAGTCACGTGATTTCAGCAGCTTGGCGGGTTTGAACGCGATCCAATTAATGATTCGATACACTGATTCACAATGCTTCGATGCTTTCTGAAGCAGTGTTTTGAAATCGTCCATCACTAAATAAGTCATTATTTTGTTTTTTTGGCGCTCCAAAAATATTCTCGTCGCTTTATAATATTAATATTGAACCACTGTACTCACATGAACTGATTTAAATGTTTTTAGTACATTAAAGGATCTTGAGAGAGGAAATGTCCATTTCTCCCTATGAAGGCCTCAATGAGCCATCGGATTTCAACAAAAATATCTTAATTTGTGTTTTGAAGATTAACGAAGGTCTTACAGGTGTGGAACATTTTGGGTGAACTAAACTACCTTTAATAGTAAAATTGCAATTGCAATTTGAACTTTTTTTTTTTTTTTTTTTTTTTTTCCTTCCATTAACTTTATCCTATTTGGGTGAGGGGTGTAAAATTTACTTAAGTGAATTTATGTGCATTTATCTTACTCTGCGTTCTTCCAAGGTGGTCCCCTGAGGGTCTCATGACAGAAAAGGTGTGCTCTATGGTTTGAACGCAAAATATTATGTTATTTAGTTTTAAAAATTTTATTTAGTTTGAAATGCTGTGAATGTGTTTCTGATTTCCTCATCCCTGATTGTGCTCTTGTACCTTGTGTGTTAGGTGGATCAACACTCCAACCGTCTCCGTGATGGTCTGGCTGAGAAACACGCACTGGAGCTGCAAAAGATGGAGTGTGTAAGTTGCACATGTAATTGTGAGGTTACTGTTCCTCCATCAATAGGGCATTTCCCCATAACTTGCACACTTTAAAGATGATAAACATAATTGTAAAAGTAATGCATATGAAGTTTCTCTATGTATTGATAGCCTTCACTCCAATATTACTGCTACGCAAGACTTGATGGAGAACTATGTATTTGCACGTTGTCTGAAATAAGTGTGTGCGCGCTCTCACAGTTTTCTTTTGCGTCTTGCTCTTGAATATTTAAATTAGCCAGGCTTAAATGAGTTTAGTTTAAACTAATGAAATTAGAAAATAGTTTATGGGTTAGGAATGACACAATTCACAAAACTTTCTTTGAGTCAAATAACCCATTATTTGGATCACATGTTGGACTTCATTTGAGCATTCCCACCAGCCAGATACAACTAATAATTTACCTTGAAAGCTGGGGAGACTCTCACACCAGGTCTGCTGTTGGTCTTCCATATCACATTGTTGCTGATCGACAAATGCTGTTGACAGTCGGGGGTCATTAGTGATGTTCATTTTGATAGCTACAGTTCTGCAGCTGTATGTTTCAACAGTTATTTAATTCAGCGGTTCTTAATTCTTTTCCTGCACAGGAAATCTGTTAAAGTTTAGTTCAATTAGGAACATTCATTCACGGATTTGCGCAACGCCACTGCCTGATGAAACTAGAGAAGTGTGACGTAATATAACTCTATGAATAAATACAATTTAAAGGGATGTCTTATGCACTTTAATGTCCTTTGAATGGAAAATATATGCTCCCTTGGAACTGGAATCATGGTGGATCCTGTGAAATCCACGGTTGAATAGCACAAATGTCTGAAGTGATAAGAGATGTGTTAAGAGATGTCACAAAATGTGTGACAAACAGGATTAAGAACTGCTGATATAGTTGTAGCTTTAAATAATCATTGTAGATGTGGATAGAACAATTAAAATGATTAAAGATAAGAGATCTTCAGACTTACAGTTGCTTAAAGAGTTTACAGCTCTGCTCTGCAAAACCTGAGGTTGCACAACAGGACCTGATAAAAGGGAAATTTAGTTTTTGTATTCTGGCTGTTATGCACTTTTAATCTTACTTATTTCATACTGGGCCATTCTGTGTAAATCAACCAGATTTGAGAATTACCTAGATTTTAAAAATTAAAAAAAAAGCAACCTCTGGTTGAGTTTAAATGGAATGTGTATTGTTATTCATAGCATTCATTTTATTACCATTGCATGTTTTTAAATTTATTTTCCATTACCTTTTTCTTTGTGCGTTTTGGAATTGATGGAGGCTTTGGTGCTGGTGGAACACTTTCTTTGTCTGCAGTTTTTCTTTTTTTAAGAGGTGGTTGTTCTGGTGCCTCATCATCCGATGAGTAGATGTGGTTGGAGCACAGTTTCTTTCTAGGAACACAGAGAAAAAGTACAACTGCACACATTAATTGCCCCTTGTGTGATGTAGCAAATACTCATAAATGGACTAAAAACATTTTGCTTTATTCAATTTGGGTGAACTATCCCTTTAAGAAATAATTTTCATAATTTACTGTAAAACCTTTGTTCATCTTCAGAACACAAATGAAAATATTTTTGATGACATCTTGCTCAGAAAAAGGGTTCTCATCACTTCATAAAATTGTGGTTGAACCATTAGTCACATAGACTATTTTAACAGTGTCTTTACTACCTTTCTGGTCCTTGAGGGGTAGTTGCGTTGATGTCTGAGCGTAGACATCAACATAATTTATGTTCAGAAGATGAACGAAAGTCTTGCAGGTTTGAAACGACTTGAGGGTGAGTACTTGATCGCAGAAATTTCATTTCTGAGCGAACTAACACTTTAAAACCTGTAACAATCATACTGAAGCTGTTATTCAATAATTTAAATATTCAGTTGAACTATGTTAAAGGTGGTTGAAACGAAAGTATATGGCATTTTCATGTGTTTTTCAAAACATTTCTTTGTCTTTTATGAGGACTTACTTTGGAATCCTTTTTCCAGCAATTTCAGGTTCTGAATTTATGTCGGATGTATAACTGGCCTTCTTCCAGTTGTTGGCTACATTGTGAAAAGATGCTGAAAAAAGAAATGCAGGTACGGTTTCAATTTTGTTTATTAAAGCTTTATGTGAGACCACATTTTACAGTATAGAAGATAAATGTACAAAGATTCTGAAAAAAGAAATGCAGGTATGCTGGGCAAGATCATGTTTAATTTACAGTATAATTTACTCTTACCTGACTCGTGCAGGATTCTTGTTTTATGCCGGGTCCACCCCTTCTCTGGCTGTGGTGTCTCCATGATTTTAACACTCTTTAACAGCCTGTCAATGTCTTTATATGGTGGCCACCAAGAGTATCCGTCAGCATACCAGGACTTGGCAACTGGTCCAGTCGTCCCTTCTCCCTCAAACTCCACTATTAGGTACATTTTTCTTTTTTTTTTTCTTTGTTTTTTTTTTTTTAAGAACTGCCAGCCTGAAACCCATATTGTGTATTAAATTCGATAAATTCAACTATGTAATTCAAATGCATAAACTATGGAACAAAAAGTGCTGATAAAGAATTAATCTGTATGTAAAAGTGGAATTGCAACAAAATGGCGTAGATATGGGACAAGAGAAATTTTGTTCTCTATTTCCTCAAATTTGCAGAACTCGACGGTGGTTGAGAGATCGTCAACTAAATAAATGCCGAGTGTGGAGGATGGTAGGGGATAGTCAAAAAAAGATTCCTGATGGTTGAAGGTGCTGTAAGCTACATAAATTTCATCCCTGAATGAAATGATATTTTGCAGCTTTGCAACTTTACCGCCAATGTAAACGTGACTGTTTGCTCGGTCCAAGAGTGTAAGGGCTTGTCCTTAACTCTTTATACTGTGTCGCTTCATGAAAGGATGCAGGTAGAGGACCAGTTTCATGCTGTTTTTTTGAGCAGATGTGGCCTGGTTTTGTGAGGTCTTTTGCAGCTTCTTTGCATCTCTGAGAATCTTTTTATTATTTGACTCAGAGGGCATGTTGGTTTCCTCAGAAGTCTTTTGAGTTTGTTCAGGTGATTCTCATACTTGAAAGCACTGAAGTTGTCTAGCACGCCATGCTTTTTTGCATCATCTGCAAGATGTACAAGGCAGTGTGCATTATAGGACAGGAATTGTGGCCCATACAGTTGACCGAAGTGATTGACGAAGAGAACCAGTATGTCATTGGCATAATCACAGTAATCTTCCATCAGACTGTTATTGCACAGGATGAAGATTCCCACAAAAAGCAGCAAGAAGTTTTTGTACACCTCAATGGTAAGGAGATCTTTCAACATAACAGGTCCGGTATACAGTTAAAAACTGCCTGAACTCTGTTGCCTTCCACCTGTCAATTTCCCTCAGTGCCCTTGGTTTCCTTGCGAACTCCATGGGCACGCTTCTCTGAGCATTCACTAACCTTTCTGTTAATGTGTTTATTTGAAATCCCGACAGCCTACAAGTGAGAGGACCCATCTTCAACCACAAGTGGAGAAGTCTTCTCATGAAGGTGCATGTAATCGAGGGGATGCCAGAGACCATATCCAGGGAAGTTTGTTCAAGGGGTGACGTGCCATGATGGTGATCAGAATCGGTCTTGTTTCTGAAGCTCTCATTGGTTCTTAGTGGCATGTCGCTTCTTGGAAATGTCATCCGGTTTTCCAGGTACACTCCATCCTGTGTGCATTTTTCGCATCCATGATAGCCCGTGTGACCTTTAATGTTTTTTAGGAATGCACGAGCAGGTGTGTCGCAAACCATTGAAGAAAGTTGTAAAGCTAACCTCACTCCTTCAAACTCAAATCCATTACCCAATTCATTTACTTCCGTGATGAAGTCTTCAAGATACTCGGTCAGTGAGGTAGGTTTACCTGTGCCACAAAATAAACCTATTGTCACTGGTTCTTCTTGTTGGATATTTTGCAGTGTTCCAAGAATGGGCCAGAACTGTGTTGACGAACTCTTGTAGAGGGGCAGACCATCGATGTTGACCTGAAGCTCCAATCTGTGAATGTTGCTCAGAATCTTGACATTCTGATATAGCACCTCTGTGATTGAATTTAGTACTCCAAAATGGTAATACTGGCCACCAGCTTTGTGTTGTATTTGAGGGTTCCCACGCACCGTTCCTAGCAACGTTCTTGAGTCTTTTGGCAGATTCAAACTATGTTGACGTAGTATGTTTAGTAATGAATTTAATGCCACGTGTGAGATTTTGTTTTCAGTAGCCCAGGTTGCCAAATCTTCTCCTAGGGAAGTTGGATCGGTTTCAGACTCCGACTCTGGGTCAGATTCACTGTCATCAAGAAGACTTGCCATATTGACAGCTTCAGTCTCATCAATCTGAGAGAGACAGTCCATAAATGTGTCTTCATCATCGATTTGACATTGACAGGCGTTACGTGAGTCACTGTGCATGCAACTCAACTCCGTCCCTGAAGTTGTTGCATTTATTGTCTGCAGTTGTTGATCCACCTTCTCCTTGGCTTTTCTCCTCAGCGTCCAATAGGACGGCTCATTGCAAGCCATAGTATTAAGACCTTAACACAAACAAACCCTTTTTTGTTGTTTGTTTATTGGCCTACCAATATATTTGCATCAACACAATTGATGTACTATAAAGCATCATCAGTTGAACTCAAAGGATGATGACTTCAGATGCAAAAGTGTCATCTAAAATATTCTTATAAAGTGAGCATTTTTATCAGGCTCCTGTTTTAAATAGAACTGCCATTAAAGTTAAATTACTGAACCTAAACATAGAAGCCTGATAAAGATGCACATTTTATAAGAAAATTTCAGATGGCACTTGGAGGCTTTTGCATCTGAAGTCTACACAGACACATACATAACACGCACACAACATTTTGAAGTTTGGGACTAGTAAGGAGGATATGAAGTTTCTTATGTTTAGAAAGGCTATGTTTATATGATAAAATACAGTAAAAACAATTGTAAAAAATTAATTTTATTTAAATATTTAAGAATGGTATGGATTCCAGTGGTGATAATCCTTTGAGAAGAAATGTTAGAAACATCAGAACGATTTCTGAAGGATCATGTGACACTGAAGACCGTATAATGATGCTTAAAATTCAGCTTTGATCACAGGAATAAATTACATTTTAAAATGTTCAAAAAGAGAAGTTTTTTTTTTTTTATTTGTAATAAAATTGAGCCGTTTTACTGTTTTACTGCATTTGATTTAATAAATGGAGTCTTGATCATATTTATACTCAACAATATAAACTAAATATCTTGCTGTATCATAAAAGTTATCTTGCTGTCTAGATGCATTTCTGTACTTCATATTCAATCTGTTCTTCAAATGAGAGTATTGAATAGCAAGTGTCTCGCGGGAAGTGAATTGGGATTCTCTGTTTCAGGGCATGCGATTGGCTGTTCGCTGCTGATGTCACACTTTCAAGTGCGCGCGCTCCAAGAGCTCCAGTTCAAATCACAAGTCGACGGATGGACGGAGTTTGATCGGCGTCATGGTACCAGCAAAGCATGCATGTCTTGGTTTCGTGATCTTGACTGTGTGTTGCACTGCCATCCTCGTACAGGCTCCTTCTGTGATTCACCAAAGCGCGTCTGAATTCAAGCTGGAAACGGCCTGTTCTGTCCCAGGTAGACCCCGAAGCCGCCGCCATTTGCGCCATTTAGAATTTCAGCCGCCGCCAGCCAATAATTTCCTAAGCCAAATTGAGCCACCATCTGATAGTTTGGCTGAGCCGGCTAGAATTATTTGCATCAAATAATAATTCTATCACATAGAGATACACACACGAAATATATAAACAATACACAAGATCTATTTTCCCACTGGTTTCATAACAGCACAGTCTTGTGCTCGTTGCTACGATGCACAGACTCACAGTGAATTGACGACCGATTAAAATGTCTCGAAGAAGCGATGCGCTTTTTTTTTCTTGCACTGATGTGAAAAAGCGGAAAGAAGCAAGCAAGGTAATTTTGATCTTCTCACATACTTTCCTAATTCCTACTTACTTTTTTTTTTACTTAGGCCTAATGTTACCCAGACTTTTGTTAAATCTTCAGGGCACGGTTGCACAAACACCTGAATCAAAGATTGATGTTATGAACCAAATATTCTGGAACGGAGAGATTTATAGCACTGAACGTGATATTACTGCAGTAACAAACCACCGTTTCCACATTGCTAATTCACGACGCATGCTTCAGTGTACATTGAAGTGAAATGTGCAAAACTTTGTCCAAAATAACACTGATAACGGTGTGTGTTTATATTAAGGCGAGACACGGCAGGCAAAAACATCGTTTTTTTTTTACTGGTCAATTTTGAGATTTTTGGATATTTGTCTTCAATAACATGTCTTCTTTCAGACTTGTGGTGAAAAAAAGTCCGAAATACACATTTAGGTCTTTATTTTACTACACTTTGTCTGTTTGCGTCTGTAGATTTCTCATAAATTCAACAAAAGTTGGCGTTCTTAATCAACATACTTCTCCGCGATCTCAGCCGTCACCCTCTCATCACATGCACCGTTAGGAAGCTATCTCTTCTGTACAATCCTGTTGGATCCAAATATGGTAGTTTCCTTTTTATCAGCAACCATACGTTGTGAAAGTAAAATCTGGTGTTTTCTTTATTACACTGTATTGCATTTTGTAGAAATATAGTGTAAGCCATGCATTGCTTGGAAAGATAATCAGTATGACATCTGTAGAGATGAAGTGGCAGCTTCAGCCATTTGCAGCTATGAAAAGTTTGGCGGCTGCAGCAGCCATTTAGGTTTTGGCTGAGCCGGCTAGCCAGCCAATAACTTCATCAGCCAGCCATTATTCTCAAAAGAAATGGCTTCGGGCTCTAGTCCCAGGGTGTCATCGTCACTCACGAAGGTAACGTTAATCATGTTTAACACGACCTGTTAGCTGTGCATGTTAACAAATAGTGGGTCTTGCATGGTCTAATGACAGTCATATGTTTAGTGCTTGTGTAACTTAATCCGTCTGTGAAAAATGTGAGTAACGTTACACTCGATAACGTCCACTATGGTTTCGGATACCAAATACTTAAAGTGCTCTGTTTGATGGCATAAAATGGCAATTTTTGCATTCGGCACAAGTGTTAAGTAGAGCAGCACTTCAATTTTTACACGTTACTTTTCTCTGCGCTGAGCTCCAGCCACAATTAAACACACTTGAAGTAGCTGTGTTGAGGCAAGTTGGAGCTAAACTCTGCAGGACAGCGGCCTTCAAGGACCGAGTTTGGACACGTATGGTCTAACCAATCAGTATTGAGCAAAACAACGCTTTAGATTTTCCCGCCCCTTTCCCCCGCGGATATGGTCAGCCACAGCTGTTGTGAGGAACGGAAAAAACGCGCCTATAAAAACTTGTAGGCATTTTGTTTTAATTACGACGTTTGTGTTGGTGATTATTTATTGTCTGTGTATACATACATGTATAATAATACTTATTTCGAATATAATTAAACTTCAAGATATCAAAAGGCTGATTTAATACTGTATACATATACTTACCAACAACTCGCCAAACTAAAGACAAACTACATACTTAAAGCCGACTAATGAACTAGAAAAACAACAAAGTAAAAAAACGTGTAACGACTGAACAGGAACGTAATATATACAGTTGGAGCTATTTACAGGTTATTAATGTGGGAAAATGAATCAAAAAAAGTTGACTACAGTAGGCTGATGAAATCACAACGGTCATCTGATACAAATTATAACGGTCATCGGATATATATGTAGTATACGGTCACGTGACATTCATTCATTAATTCTGTTTATTTTTTAGTTATTTTTTTTTATTTATATTTTTCTGAGATATATATAATGAACTAATATATAACTAACTAATATATATATAATATATTTTATCACCATTATGGCAAAGACATTTTAAAATATCTATATTATGGCTTTATTCTTTTTAATAGCATACATTTTATTAAACAATTGTATTTTTTTTCCCCAAAAAAGTGTTATACCCTACCGGTTAAAAATTTGGAAACATTACTTTTTTTTTTCTTTTTTTTTTTTATGTTTTTGAACGAAGTCTCTTATGCTCATTAAGGCTGCATTTATTTCATAAAAAATACAGAAAAAACAAAAATATTGTGAAATATTAATACAACTTAAAATTATGGTTTTCTATTTTAATATACTTTAAAATCTAATTTATTCCTGTGATCAAAGCTGAATTTTCAGCATCATTACTCCAGTCTTCAGTGTCACATGATCCTTCAGAAATCATTCTAATATGCTGATTTCATACTCTGTTATTATCAATGTTGGAAACGGTTGTGTTGCTTTAATATTTTTTTTGGAACCTGTGATACTTTTTTCAGGATTCATTGATGAATAAAAGGTTAAACAGCATTTATTCAAAATATAAATCTTTTCTAACAATATAAATCTTTACTATCACTTTTTATCAATTTAACACATACGTGCTGAATAAAAGAAAACATTTCTTTAAAAAACAAAACAAAATTACTGACCCCAAACTTTTGAACGGTAGTGTATATTGTTACAAAATATTTCTTTTTTTAAATAAATGCTGATATTTTTTTACTTTTTAATCATCAAAAAATCCTGAAAAGTATCACAGGTTATAAAATATTAAGCAGCACAACTGTTTCTAACATTGATAAATCAGCATATTAGAATGATTTCTGAAGGATCATGTGACACTGAAGACTGGAGTAATGATGCTGAAAATTCAGCAAAATTCAAATAATATTTATTTTAAAATTGAAAACCATAATTTTAATTTGTAGTAATATTTCACAATATTATTGTTTTTCCTGTATTTATTTATTATGAAATAAATGCAGCCTTAATGAGCATAAGAGACTTGAAAACATTACCAGTCAAAAGTTTGGAAACATTATTTTTTAGTGTAGATTAATCCTAAGAAAATATGAAAATGTATATTAAAATGTACTTTTTTTTTTTTTTTAAATCACTTCCCCGATTTAAATGCCACACAATTTAAGTGGCACACAATGCAGTTGAGTTTGGTCTTGATAGCCCTTTCTTTTGCTTATGATGAATGTTTAAAAAAAAATTTCAAGTTTAATGGAAGTTACACCCATAGTTTGTGCAAAGCGCTGTGAGGTGTAGGAAAAAGTTGGACAGACCTATGGAAATTATGAAAGATGGTAGCCGAAAAACATATTTAATATAAATATAAATGGAAAACAAACTGCCATAGCTTCATAACAAAAAGTAATCATGCTGTAATTATATTCATTTGTTTTATTAATGTTTATTTACAGTGCATTTTATTCTGCTTACCTGACTCGCGCAGAATTCTGTCCTGTTTGGTTTCCATCATCCAGACACTCTGGCAACTGGGCTGTGTATGGAGGCCACCATTTTCTCCCACAAACTCCACTCTCAGGTAATTTTTATTTTTTTGCTGAAACAGCGTTGTGTTTTATCCACAGATCTGCTCAGTCGCACTGGATTTTCTCCTCATTGTAAGGTTGAGAGGTCTGTCTATCACTCTTTTCCATGTTTGTAGAGTTAGTTCGTGGAGTAAATATATAGGCTGTAGTGTTGTCACAATACTGGAATTTCTAACTTCAATACGATACCTTGAAAAGTACCGATATTCGATACCATTTTTGATTCCACGGGGGGAAATGTATATACTGTTATAGATTTTGATTTATTTATTTTTTGTCCGTCCATCTATTAAAATTCTAGGCGATCAAAAACCACAGACTGTATAAAACCCAACCGCTAGATGTCAGTGTTATCTTGGAACGTAATCTGACGTGGAACCGGAGAAGTGCGAGGTGCGTCAAAGTGCATACATCTCTAGAGTTAGCATTAACAAACCCAGCTCACAAGACGATAGAATTATTCCACTCCCGCCGCGGTGTGTAGAACTGAAGTTTTGGCTTCAACTATAAAGAAACCACTAAGGAGATCGACAAGAGTCATGTTGTTTGCAAAATAGGCCATGTTAAAATCCAAATACTCAACGCATTGAATCTGAGAGCTCACTTAACATCCCGATGTGACCCGCGCTGCTGAGAGTGGCGTTTCGATAGAATATGTACTGCACACTTTTTATATATAATATATATATATATATATATATATATATATATATATATATATATATATATATATAATTATAAAAAATAACTCATCAAATAGACTGACTTCCTGTTGTAAAATAGGAAATTAAAAACTGTTATACTGTGAAACTTTAAAACATATACACACATAAAGACTCCTGCAGTCTTTACTGTTTTCCCTTTACTTGGATTGCACACAATAGTGATTGTGATATAAATGCAAATGACAGTATTAAGTTTTTGTTTGTTTGTTTTTGTTTTTTTGTAAGTTGTAAAGCAGAAACCAGTTTAACCCAATTTATTATAAAAAAGTAAAGAAAATCAAAAGAACAAACTGTTATGACTCATAGGTAGTCTGTGTTCACACTGGCACTGTTTGGGATTAAAGGGTCATGAAACCTCCTGCTTTAGCCTGGTCATTCACACCTCAAAGCTCAAAAAACTCTGTAAAAATGGGCATGTAAAGCTCTGGATAAGTCGGAGTGTAGAGGGAGGGAAGAGGGAAGAGAACAACCAATGAAGCACAGACATACAACACACTCATTATACAGAATAATGAATATTAATATACGAGCACGGAAAAAATGACCACAAACTCCCAAGCACAATGTGAAAGAATATTTAATAGGGCTAATAATAGGCTACTTTGATTATGTGTACGAGCACTACAGTCTCAAAATCAGTCTTTCTATTAGAATAATCGTGTTGTCGCGTTCAGATAGGCTACGCCACTGTATCAGTGTCCAGTTTGCACATATGATTCATTTGAAGAAGACTTGATGAAATATGTGTGCATAACTACACCGTGCTGTTTAATGTTTGGTGCAGGAGAATGTGTGAAATAACTTTAAACACGGATACTTTATTCTGTATAAGCTATGTGTCACGTGGCTAGTGTTATTAAACTCATCGCGGAGCTCCGCTCTGAAACCGATCATATGAGCGCTCCACGTCTATATCATAATCATATTTTTTTCATGTGTTTGTATTTTGCTCGCGATGCGGTCAGAACTGGAGTTTGAATACGAACAACACTCATGTGCTGCTGTGCTGAGGGAAACAGCCTACGGTTCGCATGTTTGAATGCAGCTAGAGCAGGCAGAGGTGAATGAGCCGCACTTTTGGGACATTTGAATTCTCCGCTGTAATGTGATCTCACGCAAACATATTTTCCATTTGTGCTGGTAGATCACAGCAAAACAATCCACATGCACACAAACCTCTGCTCTGGTCACGTCGCAGGAAAACGTGTTGTAACACAGGGCTTGACATTAACTTTTTTGCTCACCAGCCACTCAGCATTTTCACTGGCCACAATTTTGCTGTTGGGAAATTACATTTTATATGATTAAAGTTGACTCTGGCATGCTTAAATTACTTGATTTTGAGTCATTTTACTTGATTTACAAGATTTAAAACCCTTTCATACTTACAAATGTAGATTGACCACCCAAATGAAGACTATACATCGTATATATCAGCTGGAATGTAGTTATTTTTCTTAGGCTATATAAAAAGAACAAAGCAGCAAAATTACAAATAGTAATTAAAAAAAAAAAAAAAAAAAAAACTTTTTTCAGATGTTTATTTAGCATGTATAAATTTATTTACCATTTTTATTTAACAGCGCTTCTGTTCTGTATCATTCAGCGCGATTCTGCCTATCCCGCCTTCACTAACCACAAGTTAATCGATAAAGAACTGTGACTGAATTGTAATTTTGTGATACGACGAGCTTGGCTATCTTTTATTTGGCTGTAGGCTGAAATTATATTCAACCCGCCAAAGTGGCTAGTGGGAGTGGCTGTCTTACCCGCCACAGCTGAAATCTACCCGCATTTGGCTGGTATTAATGTCAAGCTCTGGTTGTAGCACTGAGGAAATGAACAAACGATATGTCTCTGAATGACAATACCGCAATTATGATCTTAAGCATACTACACAGGGTTTCCGCGGGGTCTTAAAAAGTCTAGAATTCTGAACTTTAAATTTAAGGCCTTAAAAAGTCTTAAAAACGGCCAGATTTTCATCAGAGGTCTTAAATTTCATTTAGTCACGTCTTAAATTTTTTTACCCATTTCCAGAAACGCTACCTGCTGAAAGTTATTACAAAGTAGCAAAAAAGTAGCGAGTCGTAGTTCTTTCTGGGGTATATTGGTGTTGGTATACGCGGTGATAAAACTACAAATCCCGTGATAAATGCAATACCTGCCCGCAAAATACGTCTGCGTCTCCTCAGAGTTTGTTAAAGTTCGGCTACGTGTGGATGGTGAAATGGGAAAGTGTACTTTCAACGAGACATGGCTAAATCACAGCGATTTCTGCTGTTGGTTACAAGCGGTACCCAGCTCCAGGTACGAGGCTCACTGCAAACTTTGAAGAAAAAAAAAAAAAAAAAAATCAGCTAGAGAGTCTGGGTGTGATGCGGTGTAAAGGCGCTGGAGTCACACGACAGAGCGGAGAAACACAAGCTAGCCGCAAAATCCCTTCAGCGGACTCGGCCAATTAGCCTCACCACTGCCGTCGTCCTCCTCAATGCCTGGTCCCTCCGGTCTCCAGCGCAATAGCATCACAGCTCCGTCGAACAACCTTTGGGGTACTTTTTGAGCGACTGACACATCGAAAGCCGAGGTGATTTGTATACTACACACGGTGACTAAACAAACACCACTCATTTAATAGCAACAGTGAGATTAGCGATCTCTTCCAAGTGATGTTCCCTGATTCAGTAATCGCGAAGTCGTTCTCTTGCGGGCCCAACAAGATCGCTTACGGCGAGATTTGGATTGGGGGAGTTTATAAAGAGGGAACTGATTCGTACTCTTACCGGGCCGTATGTCGTAACGTTCAGTGAAAGCCAAAATCAGACCAACAGGACCATTGTTCTGGAACAATGAAATAGTTTAGTCGATGTACCTGGGCTCACAGTTCATGGGACAGTGCGGGACACACACACACACACACACATACACATACACATACATACATATATCAGATAATCCATGTTAGATAGATACTCTAATTATCCCGAGGTAAGTATCTATCTATCTAAAATGGATTATCTGGTGTGTGTGTGTGTGTGTGCTACATTGGTTGTTACATGGGTTGGAGTAGCCTGTTCAATCTTTATTAGGCTATTAATATGCTGTTTTGTAATGTAAATAAATAATGAGATGAAATCTATTCTATTTGAGGGCAAGTTTGTTTTAGCCTATTTTCATTTTGGGCCTAAGGTTTTTAAGGCATTTGGCACATTGATGTGTGTGGAAGGTTACTAATGTGATTGCTTTATCTGTAAATTAAATAAATGCTTTTTCAATGACTGAATTCATTGAAATAAAATGATTTTTTCAGAATTTCTTTGATTTTAATACTTTTTGGTAATGCGTCATGTAGGTCTTAAATTTCAGTCTTTATGGTCTTAAAATGTCTTAAAAAGGTCTTAAATTTGACTTACTGAAACCTGCATAAACCCTGTGTTGAGATTCGCCTGTTCTTCGGAGGTCTTTTAAACAAATGAGATTTATATAAGGAGGAGGAAACAATGGAGTTTGAGACTCACTGTATGTCTTTTCCATGTACTGAACTCTTGTTATTCAACTATGCCAAGATAAATTAAATTTTTGAATCTAGGGCACCTTTAAACAAATGAGGTTTACATAAGAAGGAGGAAACAATGGAGTTTGAGACTCACTGTATGTCATTTCCATGTACTGAACTCTTGTTATTCAACTATGCCAAGATAAATTAAATTTTGGCACCTTTAAACAAACTATCTTTATGTATTATTTTTTATATAAATTTTATATATATATATATATATATATATATGTTATTTATTTTCTGCAATCAGAAATACACTATAGGAGTGAAAAGATCATTTTTCTTAAGGCATCCCTTTATACCCATTGTACCTAATACTAGGGAGCTAGGAAGGTAGACAGAAGTGGAGGATTTATGTGCTGGAGGGATTTTAATAAAAAAAGGAAACCAAAATGAAAAGCAAAAACAAATCAGGGAAACGCTGACTGAACACAAACCAGCACCATACATTCAACAAATGACAATGCAACAAATGAAAGACATTTACCCTAAATGCTCAATTAGTGATAACATGGACCATATATAAATAAAAATGAAGGCAGGCCAGGATCATGAACAAAAAACGAAATTCACAAAAGTCCACAAGAAAATCCAGATATAATGACATTATAAAATATCTTCTTCATTGAAAAAAAATTTGGAAATTTGTAGAAACTATTTTTATTCTGAAATTGCTAGTGAATTTCACAATTAATTACAAAGAAATGGCATTGAATTAAACATTTTTAAGTAGAAAGACTGAAATAGTATTTCTAGTAAAACATAATAATCTTTGAACCTACGTAAAATCTTTAATTTATTAAGTCCCCCAAAAGGGCAGCTCCCAGAATTAATTGAATAAAAATAAAATGTGCTAAAAAAAACAAATTCACTTTAAAATCTATAGAGGAATTAAAACACAGATATTATTGAGTAAATGTAAGTGTTTTAGATTGTGTAAATAGATGTCTCCTTATAAGCCATCTAAACACTATTATTTGCAAGGACAGACTTTAATTTTTACATAGTGTTTTGTTTTCATTAAATTGATAGCAATATTTCCAGGCAAAAAAATCCAGCCACAACCATCCATTTTTATGAGCCAACTGTCTAAAAGGGATTGTGAATCAGACTGCAGATTCCAATTTTTTTTTTTTTTCAGAGTGCAGAATTTACCATTTCAGAATTCAGCACACCTCTAATCAGTTTCAAGATGAGACTTGCTGACACCTGTAGCATGTACATTGTACTGAAAGTGTGTGTGAATTGCCTTGGCTAAAACTGCTGTAGAAGTCTTATTGTGTTTCAGAGACAACTGAACTAACTGGGCTCAGACAGGAAAGCTTTCTGTGAGAAAGAGAGAGTTCAATACAGTAAATTTCACACTATACAGATTTCATAATTGTTTTAAAAGAAATGTGTGACAAAAACATGCCTTAAAGATACAAATAATCTGTTTGCCAAAAGCTTTCCTGACAGACTAATTGAATACTAGCCTTCTTCTTACTGTGTAATGTGTACTGAATAAATTGAACAGAACAGAAACATAGGTACGACATATTTTATATATTAACTGACATTCATATTAAGCATAATTGTAAGATAATGCATAAGATGGGTTAATTTGAGTAACATGAAATAGCCCTGCATAGCCCTTTACCACACAAGCAGTTGAAGAGCAAATTAATATATAGGCTAAATTTAAAAAATACTATGAATGCCTTGATTTATATTCTGAGAGTTCATGATTTAAGACTAGAGACTGAAGAATATTTGCTCTTTGTCAGTATGCTTCTCTAAGAGGTAAGAGCACTTTTGAGAAAGTAAAATGTGAACATTACCCTAAATGTTAGGTTAACTGCTGCTGAGAGTTCATCAGAGTCAAATCTTACAATTAATGGCAAATTAAAATAGAAAAGCCATTCTGAAAGAATGTCCCTGCTAGAGAATGGCAAGAAAAAAGTGAGTAGGGCTACTGTGAGTAGTACTTGGCACCCGTGTTTGGCTTCGCCACTGTGGCTGGATGTTTATCCCATCTAATTTGATTTGTTTTCTGCACTATATTGCTGTTAAGTTTGTCCACAAATGTCGGGTATGCTGCATGGGTGTACGATCGCCAAACAATGCTTCTGATCCGATCCTCCATGAAGGAGTGTGGCGGCGTATGTACTTGGAGTGGTCCGGGTGCATCTTCAGCCCTGTTCGTATGTCCACCTACACCTGTTGCCTGTATGCAGAATGGAGAAGAACTAATGCGACATCCAAATAAGCAGAGAAGGCAGGTGCAATCTTAAACAACTCCTGAAGTTGGGGCTTGTTGATGATGGCTTCAGATCGCCTTGTTTTCATGCTGTCTTCCCTGATGTCCCTATGACTCTGGTCCCTCTGCCCTGGAGAAACCATACCACTGGTCGCGCCGTCACGGTGTGCGTGTTGTGCATCTGAGGCTGCTGCCGCGAGCCTCTCCCTCTGCTTCAGGTGTTGCTATTGCACCACTCAAGATGGCCTTGATAAGTGCCCAATTTCAAACAAGTCATTTTTGCTCAGTGTCTTTTTTACTTCCAAAAGCCTGGATTTTAGTAGTGTGCCAATGCTTTTTTTAGCGACACATGATTAAAATCGCCCAATATAAAACTCTGTGCTTTGGGTGAAATTGACTGTAGTTTTTGTACCACCTCAAAAATGGTGCTAGAAGCAGAAACAGCATCTGCCTTTGGATGGATATACACTACATATAGAAGGGTTTCGAGGAGAGGGTGAAGAAGGGTTTAGAGGAGAGCCCGCCCTGGTTATTTATGAAGGACACAACTGTCATACTGTCCCGCCAGGAACAGACTGCCAGCATTTCCAGGCAGTTGATGTACAGCTCGCTTTCCTCGCTCGTCCAAGTGCCAAAGGCTGGGTTGCCTTTACACAGGGCTCCCCAGCCTGTCTTGGAAGTATCTGTGAAGATGACTTTCCTTCTGCACACCATCACCACAGCCACGCCCTGCAAGTACCAACAGGGATTCATCCAGGGGGCAGGCCTGGTTTACCCTGGTGCAAAAGAGTCCAAGACGCCAGGCGTGAGATGGAACTCAGGGTTTCAGCTAGAACTGTAGAGTGCACATATGGAGCAAGTCCAGCTGAAGTACCAGCGATGCAGATCTCATGAGACATAGCATCCTCTGAAATGTTCTGAGCGGCAGAGAAGCTCCAAGTGTAAAGGTTGCCACAAGCTGCTGTATGGCCAGAGCTCATTCTAGCAAGACTACAACCCTTATCTGGGTCGAGTTGATAATTGTTCCCAGGAACAAAATATGTTGGCTGAGGGACAATGATCTTTTGGCAAAACTGTCCCTGAGCCTCAAACACTCTAGGTGGTTGAGGAAGAGGCACCTGTGTGACACTAGCTTGGCCTTTGACTAAGTATGCGGATTCCCATCTGTCTCAGAGGGAAAAGAGCCGCATCCATACACTTTGTAAAAGTACGGGGAGTTAGGGACAGCCCGAACGGAAGGACCGTGTACAGATATGCCACTCCCTCAAAGGTGAATCTCAAGAAGCGCCTGTGATAGGGGGCTATCTTGATGTGAAAAAAAGCATCCTTCAGATCCAGAGAAAAGAACCAGTCCCCTGGGCGTATCTACGAGAGGCTCTGTGCTTTATTAGGGCCTGGTTCAGATGTCTGAGATTTAGGATGGGTCTGAGACCACTGTCCTTCTTTGGGACGGGGAAGTAACGCTGTAGAAGCCTGACTCGGAGGAACCACTTCTATGGCTCTCTTTGTCAGCATAGTTTTCACCTCGGAGCACAGGACATGCACGTTCGTCACGGAGGTGGGGACCACGCCATTGAATAACAGGGACCTTTGAGCGAACTGCCAGCAGCAGCCAGCAGCCTTATCACCCTGTAGCCAAAGACTGGTTGCCCACTGAACCTAAGCAGGGCTGAGCCTGGTTAGTAACTGGATGGGAGACCTCCTGGTAAAACTAGGTTGCTGCTGGAAGAGGTGTTAGTGAGGCCAGCAGAGTCTGTGTGGGTCCTAACACCCCAGTATAGTGATGGTTACACTATACTGTCAAAAAGCACCGTCCTTCAGATGAGACATTAAACCGAGGTCCTGACTCTCAGTGGTCGTTAAAAATCACAGGATGTACGTCGAAATGAGTAGGGCCCGGGGCGACTCAAAGCAGAGGAGCTGGAATGCTTTGGCAAAAAAATGTGCTTTTAGAAATATGCTCTCATATTTGCCTGCCAAGGCAGGGGAAGCTCAGACACAGGCACACTTAATGCTGCAGGTGGCTCGTGAGCGAAGCGCTGACAATGCTGCTTGAGAGCCGCATGGGAAACAGAACTGCTTGAGAACGACGAACTAATCCGGCTTCTGAGAAGCGGTGCACTGATCAGAGCTTCTTGAGAGCAGCGAGCAGAGAAGCAGCGAGCTGATCAGCTTGCAGGAGAGAGGCACTGAGTCTGCCAAATCAAGCTGCTTGCAGGCGAAGGCGGCTTCAAATCTCAAGATCCAGCAAAGAGAAATGATTGTCACCACTGAAGGAGAATGAATCTGTCTGCCTAGGTGAGACGTTGACAGAGAATCATACTTTCACTGATCAAGAGTTTACAGTATGATCAAATAATTTGGGTTTATATATTTTGCATTTATTAATAAATTGACATTTTTCAATTTTATGACAAATTACATTTTTTATGGAATGATACATTTTAATGAAAGGTAATTTTTACAGTAATAATAAAAATTATTTATGTGACACTACAATAAGAACTGAATGACTGTGATTTCCATCAACATAAAAAGAGGTTGAGAAATGATGTTTTATTAACAAAGTTCGGGAGGAACTGGTGCAGATAATTAACCTAATCAGCTCAGGTGGAGAGCATTCAGTTAATCAATGCAAACCAATGACAAGAGGTATAAATACAGCAGACTTACCTCTGTTCATCTGAGAGTTTATCAGCATCCCTCACTTCTCATCTCCTCACTTCAGTTCTATCTACCTTTACCACAACTGGGGGAGTACTCTGGGTTCGGGCCAAAACTTCAGAGCTTGGAGCCCTCCACCCAGACAGCACACCAAATATGCATAACTCTTACTGTATTTAATTTTATGAAAATGTGAACTCGTGAAAAGCACAGATACACACCATCACTCATCATGACTCACAAACACACACTGATCTTACTGTCTATATGAGGAT
Source organism: Chanodichthys erythropterus (assembly GCF_024489055.1). Lineage (NCBI taxonomy): Eukaryota > Metazoa > Chordata > Actinopteri > Cypriniformes > Xenocyprididae > Chanodichthys > Chanodichthys erythropterus. The sequence goes on along the minus strand of NC_090228.1, from coordinate 34,432,468 downwards.
TCATTACACAAATTTATTCTGACATGTTATTTCACTGACAGAAGTTCAGCTGTAGTATAAAATAAGAGACTCTATAACATCTCACTGTTACTGATTTATCATGGGTAGAATCTCTCTACAGTCTATTCTGATTCAACACAGTTTCACTGATGATCCATCATTATAAACCCTAAACCCAGGATAGAGTGGTCTATCCTGGAATGTGGTCTGGACTGTATGGATGAGGCTCATTGTGTCTCCAGAGATGCCATAAAAGGACAGAGTTCCTGCACTGTGATCCACATACACTCCTATTCTCCTGCTGATGGACTTTACAGGGAGTTCAGTCACTATGTTATTGTGTCTGAATGAGTAACTGGAGAAATAACAGAACAAACTCCAGGACTGATCATTATATCCAAACCAACACTCATAACCCCGTCCCTTCCTGCTGATGCTCTTATATGACACTGATATAAACACATCACCACTCCACTCAATCTCCCAGTAACAGCGTCCACACACACTCTCTCTACACAACACCTGAGAAACACCATCAAATCTGTCTGGATGATCAGGATATGACTGATCTGTGTCAATGTAAGTAATCACTCTGTTCCTCTCAGACAGACGGAGGCGTTTATTGACTGTGTTCAGATCCAGAGTGAACTGATGGGAATCTGATGGAGATAAAACACATCACAATCAGGAATTATGAATCTGATCTTTTAATGTATCTGAACTCTTCATGTTCAATATATCGGCAGTGTCTCAGTACAGTTTACCAGATATCCTGTGCAAATCATCATTTACATGATCAGCTATAAAACTCTTCTGTCATGTTTTCTTTCTCATTCTACAGGAAGAACATGAACACACTCAGTGAGTTTTTCTGCTTGTTTTCTCAGTGACTTACATTGTAGGAAGTCATTCCTGGTTCTGGGAACAATGTTGGTGAAAGTGACTGTGGAAATCAACAGACAAGAAGAGTGTGATTATCATGTCAAGAGAAAATTATCCTTGCAACCGTTCCTAAGACATTTCTAACATGATCTTCCACATGATATGAGATGATGGAGGATCATTTCTGAGAGTAGATGAATCTCCAGGACTTTACCTCTGTCAGAGATCTTCTTGAGCTCCTCTTTGCAGAAATCCTCTAGTTTGTCTCTCAGCTGACAGACAGATTTTCTCACGCCATCAAAAGAGGAGAAAGAACTGAAGGTATCAACATTTACATCTGTAGATTCAGGAGGAGCTGAGAGAGACTGGAAACTCTACAGAAAACAGAAATCAAAGCTCATCACCTCCACACTTCAGCCAATAACCTGCACTACTGTCAGATTTGAGCAGCTCTTGTTGATCTTTAGTAACTCTCCTCAATCCAACACTTTCACAGCATCAGCTGGTAAATAGTTATGAAAATTTATTATAAAAGTTTTCAGCTAGTTTGAAGATTATCTGATTTTGGTAAACAAAAGATTGTAAAATTATAAGTAAAGAGATTATGGGAAATATGTTTAAATATTAGTTAAGTTTTGAGCTGTTGCTGTCTGGAAGCTCAATATATATTTCAGAAAAATGTTTCTTAAGAGATTTCCAGAACTGAACTACATTTCTTAGTGCATCTATTTCAAAAGAAGATGATCAGATGAGAGTCTGACTGATGATTATATAATAACCAAACACACAGATCAACACTTCAGTCAATGGCTCATTCTGCTCTCATGAAATGTTTCTCTGTGAGTCTCTTGCTCAAGTCCACTATGATCCTGTTCTTCTAGATCTCTGTTACCTGCAGGAAATGGATGTGATCCTGTGTGTGTAAAAGCTGCTCCAGCTCAGTGTCTCTCCTCCTCAGATCATTGATCTCCTGCTCCAGTCGCTCCAGTTGTCCTTCAGCTTGACTCACTGCAGTCTTTTCCTGATCTCTTCTCTCAATGGAGCGGATGAGCTCAGTGAAGATCCTCTCACTGTCCTCCACTGCTGTCTGTGCAGAGCGCTGTTAGGACACACATCACAATCACACAGTGGCTTCAGTGAGTCCTGACTGAGACTTCTCAAACTTCTCTTCTTCTCCAGACTCACCTTATGAGACACCACAGCCTCTCTCAGCTGCTGAAGATCTTTCTCTCTCTGCGGGATCCTCTGCTGGAACCACCTCTGTGTCTCCTTCAGCTGGTGCTAAAGGACAAACCAATAACAGGAGAAACATCACATAAATCATCAAGTAAACAGATATGAATCCAGTATCAGTGAAGTAATGTTGTTACAGGTTTAATCATAAGAGTCACCGTTGATTCACAAGTTCGCCTGCCCATTCAGTCTAAATGGTTAATGGTAAACAAACTTCTGCTGGCCTCCGTAACAGACTGATCTGAGGTCCTAAAACTTTGCATTCTATCCACGTACAGGTGCAGAGTGTGGATGGGACAGAGCAAAGCCAGGGCTGGGTCTGCCTCCTCTGAGGGCAGCGCTTGCAGGTTTACTACCTGATCTCTAAAAGAAGGGGTAGGAACCTTGAGCATATATCCAGGCCGGGGTTTCAGGATAACGTGAGTGTCACCCGGGCCAAATTCCAGGCACGATTCATTGACCGAAAAAGCATGCAAGTCAATGAATGCATGCAGGCCCTCTTGATAGAGGCCAATGCAACTAAGGAAAATTGTCTTAAGGGACAGAGCTTTTAACTCAGCTGATTGCAAAGGCTTGAAGGGTGGTTCCCGTAGAGCTGTAAGCACTAGTGACAAGTCCCAAGCTGGTATAGAGTGAGGACGAGGCGGATTCAGTCTCCTCGCCTCCCTCAGAAACCTGACGATCAGGTCATGCTTCCCTAAGAACTTACCATCAACTGCGTTGTGATGTGCGGCAAAAGCAGCAACATACACCTTAAGTATGGAAGGAGACAACCTTTGCTCCAACCCATCTTGCAGGAAGGAAAGCACTGACCCAATCAAGCAAGTTCAGGGGTTCTTTCAGTGAGAAGAACAGCACTCAATGAACAGGTTCCACTTCAGAGCATGGAGGTTCCTAATAGAAGGAGCTCTAGCAGAAGTGATGGTGTCTACCACTGACTGGGGTAGGCCACCTAGAACCTCCACGTCCCGTCCAGGGACCAGACATAAAGTTTACAGAGGTCCAGACGCAGGTGCCATAGGGTGCACCATCTCTGAGTCTCCTTCCTCAGAGGAATGGGCCAAAAAGGAGCTGTCGTGAGGAGCATCAGTTCGGGGAACCAGGCCCAGCTGGGCCAATAGGGTACAACTAGAAGGACCTGGTCCTTGCTTCCCTGACTTTGTACGGCACGCTGTCCGAATGACTGAGTCCAATTCCATCCCGAGTAAAGAGATCCTCTGCCCGGGGGCAAGTTTGCTCTTTTCCCAGTTGACCCAAAGACCCAACGGGCTAAGGTGAGCTAACACCAGATACCTGCTCTCGCAAGTGACCTAGAATGAGCCAGTCATCGAAATAGTTGAGAATGCGAACACCACGTTCCCTGAGAGGAACAATGGCTGCCTCCGCGACCTTGGTAAAGGCACAGGGTGACAGGGCCAGCCCAAAGGGTAGGCCTTTGTACTGATATGCCGACCCTCGAACACGAAGAAAGGGTCTGTGGCGAGGAAGAATCAAGACATAAAAAAGAATGCATACTTCATTTCAGTCACTGCGAACCAGTCTTGAGGACAGATGCATTCGAAAATGCGTTTCTGCATCAACATCTTGAACGGCAGCCTGTGAAGAGACCGACCATCCCTTTCTCCAAAAGAAAGGGATGGTCGCTCAAGGGACCAGTACAAAACAGAGCATTCAAATCAGAGGGCTAAAATCAGGGTAGGAAAAATTTTAAATTTAATTCTTTTAATTCTAAATGATCAGTCTTTGAAGTAAAAAGCATACTAACATTGTAAGTGCACCCCAGGAAACATAAAATAATAAAACAACACAGTTCATGACCCCTTTTTTAACGGTCATCAATATCGTAAATCCAGCAAAGTTTTTTATATTTTCATTTCATTTTCATATTTTTTTTAAAAACATGTGTATTTATAACAATATACTTAGTATTATATTACCTTTGCATCAAATTACAAAAACCTAGTTAACTTTGCTGTGAGGATGTTTCTAATACAGAAGCTATGGGAGTGACAGTAAATTATTTTTCTCTTCTGACTGCCGTTATCAATCGCTCTCTATTTTTGTCCTATTTATGAAAGTTGTGAAAACACTATTGTGGAGGTTTTCTTTTGCTATTTGAGCAAATGGAAATACAAAAAATATATTTAATGTATTCTCTCATTCTCCGCTATAGAATTTTACCCAACTATGACGGCTTCCGCTTCTGAGAAACCCGGAAATGTGAAAAGGGTCTTTTGGACTCAGGTTTGAACTGATACAGCAAAACTGACATCTTAGTGTAGTTACAGAAGTGTTCACAGCCTCTCAGGAAGCCTCCACAGCTGATACTTGCCAATTATGGTAAGGCGCATTACATTTCCGACTCACACCCTAAGCAGTAAACCAATTGCAGCAGACTGGGACCAGCTGACCAAACAGAGCAGACCGTGATTTTTTGAAACTAAAACAGCGTTCAGACAGAGGTTGAAAACTGGCACAACAATGCAAATTATAAGAAAAATGATTGAAATGATTTTTAAACATTAAATGATGTAAAAATGTATTCTAGTAGACCCTATAAACTAAATTATGACCCTGTAAATGATCATAATGAGACCTCTTTAAGTTCATACCTGTTTCTCTGTCCTCTGTGCTGCAGATGATACAGTAATGTGGTTTTTATGTTCATCCATACACAGCAGACATATACACTTCTGATCAGTGCAGCAGAAAACCTCAAGGATCTTGTCGTGTTTCTGGCAGATCATCTCCTGCAGTCGTCCAGTGGCTTCAGTCAGATTGTGTCTCTTTCCTTTAAACCAACTCTCATGTTGTTCAAGGTGATTCTGACAGTAAGAGTTCAGACACACCAGACAGGACTTGACAGCTTTGTGTTTTCTTCCAGTACAGACGTCACACTGCACATCTCCAGCTCCAGCGTAACAGTCAGCAGGAAGTTTAATCTTCTTCAGTTTCTCCACCACTTCAGCCAGCATGGTGTTTTTAGCTAAAGCAGGTCTTGGACTAAAGGTCTGTCTGCACTGAGGGCAGCTGTAGACTCTCATCTGATCCTCCTGATCCCAGCAGTCTGTAATACAGCTCTTACAGTAACTGTGTCCACAGGGAATGGTCACTGGATCCTTTAGGAGATCCAGACACACTGGACACAGGAACTCATTCTGATCCACTGAAATTCTGGCTTCTGCCATTTTACTGCATGAATACAGAGACACAAACACACAACAGCTCAACTACACTTCAGTTTCTCTTACTCTGAACTCACATTTCCTGGTTCTGTGTTTGAGTGACGTGTGAAAAACAAGTGTGTCTGTAAAAAGGTTCCTCATTCCTGCTTTTTTGTAAAATTTTTAAATATTTTGTAAAATGTTATAAAATCAAGAAACTGATTTGATAATTCTCTTTAACCTTTATACTTATGACAAATGAATAAAGAAAAAAATGCATTTAGAAGATACTATCATTCAAAACATACAGTCTCTCATTTCTGCTAATATGTATCAGTGATTTTGATGACATCACTCTGCACTTCAGCTTCTCATCAGATTTTCTGCCCATTTAAATGCTCTCTAGAATCTGAAGCCCTGCCCACTACATTATAAATAGATGCTGAAGCTGCAGCTAAAATCGGTCACTTGTTCACAAATTTATGATTTTCTATGTTGTGAATGGCACATAATGCACTATATAGGGGATAGGGAATGATTCAGACAGTGTAATTTACTGACATGAATGAAGTCTGGTTTCACGTTAGTGAATCACCGCAGCTCTAGTCCAGAGACACAATAGCACAAGAGTGAATCATGAAATTAAATGCATTTCCTCTCAGGACAATTTTGAGAAGGCAGCTGAAAGAAAATATCTGAATATCAATGCAAGTGAAACAAACAAATAGACATAATAATTGATATAAAAGCTCAAAAGAATACATGTAAGCTTAACCTGTTTAAAAGCTTATATATTAAAGCTAGAATTAATATATATGGTAACACTTTACATTAAGGTTCCCTTTGTAAAGGGTTTATAAAGGTGTTTGTTAATGAAATCATTAATAATGCAGTTATAACTGCATGAATAAAAAGGGCGATTTTAATGCAATACCTGCCAAATAGTGAGCCGTTTTTAACTCACATGTTATAAATACTTAATAAATGTATTTATTAACACTTATTTAACTCAAAACCAGATTATTGGTTTATTTCATGACGCAGCAAAAATTGGCTATCATAATTAGACTGAAGGATGTTGTATTTGTGCTTTTCTTATTAATATCTCATGACTGCCACTTTTCTTACTATTGTAGGGAACACATCCCAGGAAGTAAAATTAGAAAAATGAAATAATGAAATAATTCATTTATAGGGAATTATATAGAGTTGTTTAGTTTACGACCGAGCAACTGAGTCGCTCAGCGTTCATTTGCTCGAGCCATAATAAGCTCTTGTAGCGGATATAAATATCCAACAATCGTGAACACACTGATTAGAGCTTTAGTAACTTTAAGATCGACAGTTTAAGTCATTAAATTATAGAAGCACATAATACAAGACACTTTCTTTTAAAATCTACATGAGAATTTATTTAATCTAACACAAACACACGCACACACACAAACATTCATACATGTTGCAGTAAGAAAGGAAATGAGAGAGAAGGAGTTTTAAGAGAGAGAGAGTGATATGATGAACAGAATACCTGGCACTTCAAATATGCACTTCAAAGACCTGAACGAACCATGAATAATTAATTTAAATGCACTAGTTCAGTTTTAATCTGGAGATACTTGCCCAAGTCGACTTTAAATGTGAATCTTCTCGTGGGTGTGCAGAGAAAGGTTTTCCAAATCAATGATCTGTCGCAGGGTCCAGATTGTGTTTGGTAAAACCCAATCATGTTTGAGCTGGAAAGACAAAAGGAAGTCTCTTTGTCGCCGGAGTTGAAGTTGAAGCGGCATAAGTTGTTGGTTGAACTTTGTGGCAAAACTTAGAACACGAGACTTTCAGTGGAAAAGAAAAGTGAAAGTGTGAAAGTTGGATGGCTTGAATGAGCTGCTTGTCTGTTCTTGTTACCCCATGGTTACTAGTTGTTCTGCTTACTCTGGTCTCTGCTGACCGGTTCTTTCTTCTAGTTTTGTTGTCTAGTTCACTGTCTTGCGATATGACTATTTAAACTTAGGTGTTTGTCACACCCCTGAGAAGAGTTTTAGCCAATCAGATATCGTCCTGTTTCAAAAGGGCTTTTCTCTGCCCCCAATCATACCATAGGTGTTACTTCCCGTCTCTGCTTTAGCAGAGTACCATTTTAACATAATTTCTATTACATGGAATATGATACATTTTAAACAGATTTCACTCAAGTCAGGATTTAGAGAAGAGGAAAAGAATTAAATCAATTCCAAATAAGGCATACTTTCAGTCAGTCATTCAAGAGTTAACACATTTACTTGGATTGTGGGTGTTCTAAAGCAAAACTGGTTACAGGTAGTATTTGTGGAAACATAATGTAAAATGTATGCAGTTAAAAATGTTGGATAAGTCCATTTAAAATAGTTTGAAACAATTTTGATGCAGTTTTAGGTGCAGAACAGTCTTCATTGTTTTTTGTTTTTTTCTGTGAAGTTTTAGGTCACTTAGAAAAATCAAAAGGGCCTGCATTGTTTCTCTGTCTCTTTTGATCTCGTGATCAAAGACTCTTTATCTTCTCAATGACCATTTGGTTTCACAAATGGCTGTCGCTTCTCCTTCTGTCAGAAAACATGGATGTCCTAAAAAGTAATCAGCATTGGTTTTCTCTGTAGATGGACTTGAGCCGGAAACTCGATTCTGAATTAGAATTATGTTTTGAAAGAATCATCCGAATGATTAATTTTGTCTGGTTCATCCACGGTTCCTACACAATGTTGCTTACCAGAAGTTTCTGTCATAGCTATGATACTCTCCAAAAAGGTCATGATGCCTATCCACAGCTTGTTTATCAAGATGAAATTGAACCTTTATCAATATATTTATTTTCACATGAACAATTTACAGAATCAGTAAACTATTTTTTTTAAACCCTCTCACCCCTGTCCCACCCCTCAAAAGACAGAACACTTGTGTGGACATTATTACAAGGCCTTGAGCTGATGTGTAAGTTATGAAGTAAAATATCTAGCTACGGTTAGACCGCCTTCCGTATACAACGTACGAAGAAAGTGTAAACTGGTGTCGCGTCAGTTACTCTTTTTTCTGTAAGTTGAATAGGGAAGGCGTAGGATGTAGTGTAAGCTTTGTGAACTGCAGGAGCTTCACACTTTCTTTGTACATTGAATACAGAAGGCGGTCTAGTGGAAGCTAGATATTTTACTTCATAACTTGTTAAATATGGATAATGTTTTACACAAATGCTTCACTTCAGAAGGCCTTTATTAACCCCCGGAGCCGTTTGGAATATGTTTATGAGCTTTAGGCTGGTCCCTGAGTAATCATGAGCAGCAGCTTTATGGTCCAATGAGCCTTTGAGAAAGACGAAAAATGCATCAAAAAGTAAACTGTTACAGTTTAGTATCCTCACTATTTTCTTTTCAGTTCTTGCTGTTCTTACCTTCAGTGATTCTGTTTGTTATCAGCAGGTGTCCATCACTAATGTTCAACAACAGCAAGTGTCCATCACTAATGTTCAACCATCACTTAATCACTTATTTATCGCATTAACTCTACTGATTCAGTCCTACTTGTAACACTGTAGTGTGGATTGTATTAACTCTGAGCAGTGTTGCTGTGAAAAACTAGTATTAGCCCCTATTAACATAAGTAAAAACAGTCTTTGGCCCTCAGACAGAGTTAGGGCATCAAATGAAGTTGTCTTTTACTGCTTACTGCACTTTACTGCTTTAAAATCAACAATAGAGATAATAATCCATTAACTCTTTGACAAATTTCTTCCAGTTCTGCCAGTATAACACCTTGGTTTACATTTTAAAATGTCTAAATATGTTTTCCTTATTCCTTTCAGAATGTCTACTGTATTGTCACCATTAGACTTTAGGCCATACTGTTTTTTCTTTGCATGTGTGAGAGTAAACATGCCTTGCTGACACCAAATCATTCTGGTATCAGTCACTCTTTGTAAACTTGGTTCACTATGAGTGCTGTATGCTTGATTATGAGTAGTCATTATGCCGTCATCACCCAGGTGTTGATAGCTCACAGTTGCAAATAAGACATGAACAGCAGATGTTGCTATCTGTGTATCTAAACTAAACTTCTTAATTTAAACTTTCAAGAGCAAGACGCGAAAGAGAACTAAGGCGAGCTGTGAGAAGATTTGTGTGTGTACTCACTCTGTGCTCTTGACTTAATAGCTTTTGTAACTTTAATAACGATTATTTAATTTATACAGTGAAGATAATATGCAGTGTTATTTTATATTTGATTACTTTATTCATCTTATGTAGGCCTACCTGAAAAACCTGAAAAGCACTGTTTATTCTATCTGAATCTTTGCTCTATTGTATTTATTTGTGCTGTTGCTTGTAGTTTGATTATTTGTTCTTATTTTCTTTATTTTTATTTGACAGTTGTCCTATTTCCTGAACATAGCATATACCGAACCGTACCAAAACTGTGACCCTAAAACCGTGATAAAAACCGAACCGTGAGTAATTTGAAAAGTTACACACCCCTATTGTAAACCATTAAACCCATTAAACCCTTCATTAAATCACTGCTGTTATATTTTCTCTTGTATTCATCTACAGAAAGTTTTTTTTTATTTATTTTTTTACCCCGGATCTGCTTCGAAAAAGCTCCAACAGGGGAAGAAGTCTTCATATTGCCCTCAGCCTGAGACAGAGGATCACTCACTGGGAAACATAAAGTTCCTGTAAGGACCCCCCCATTGGCCCAAAAAGGAGTCCGACGGTGTTGGGCGAAGGTTAACGCGTGTATGCCTTTTCAGCGTCTCTATTAAGTTCACTTAATTTCACTCGCTTAATCTGACTCCAATTTCAAATGATTCTTACACTTAGGTTGTGTTTCCAATTACAAATTCATCATTAGTTATGCATTCATTTAGATATTTGATGATTCTGGATATTCCATATTTCAATTGTTCAGTCATTAGGGACCCGATGCCGCACAGAGATACTCGCCCTGGGATTTCGCGGTAAACTCACGGACATAAACTCGCCAGTCTGATCTTCGTCAAAGGGTGTAATAAGTTGGCTAATACCTTTAGTCGGTTGCCTACTGCTCACTCGAATAAAAGTGTATTTTAATTTAGCCACTTCCATACAACTTGCTAAATCAGCGGTAAATAGAAATCAAAAGGTCTTCAGATGAAGTGCCTACTGCTCCTTCATTCATGCGCCTTCAGTTTGTTTTACCCTGGACACAGATTTACAGTAGCATTAGCCTCCCATAATTTACTGGTAATAATGTTATCAGGAGAATCCATATAAATCAAATATAACATTTTATTTGTCAGGTAAAAGTGTATCATGTCAATTACACAAATAACCAAATAAAGCCAATTCAGAAATGATAAATGCATAACGTCGATTACTCAAAGAAATGCATATATACACAGTGACACAAGGCGTTGTCCTATGCTATTCTTTTAAGATCTTCTCTCCAGATACACTGTATTGCTTTATTGCAGGATGCTTGATCTCAGTTTTCCTTTAGCGGGAAAATCAATCCTTACAGATGGCCCCTGGCCCCTTGGGGCAAATTCAATGAGTCCCTGAGGGGCCACTTTTGGACATTTCCTGCTTCCACATATTGGGTGTTGCTTTCAGAGTGTTCATAGTTTGTATCTTAGCAGTGTCAGTCGATGGGTGCAAGAGTCAAGTCGTCACCTGAAATAACAACATTAAGTCAGGTTGAACATTAAGATGAAAGTACAGCAGGATGCATCTCTGTGGCACACAGTCCCTTCAGGTGTGTACTGTGCTGACTGGATGCTGTAGCAGCTCGACATGTCTGTGATCCTCTTGGTCAGGTTTGCTTCCACCTGCACTTGGCTGTGGTGGTATTCTGACTGTAGAATGACTGGTTGTACCAAGTCTGTTGTGTTGGTCAGCATGAGCAGAACGTGTCAGGAAAGTCTCATTACACTTTGCGGAAACACCTGTGTCCGCCCCAGGTTTAATTGATCCTGTGAGAAATCCTCGGTTACCTTCAAGTAGAAGGTCTGGTTTGCCGGGCAGGTCAAATCTCCATGGGTGAAGGATTCATTTAGCTGATGATGCTCCATTGCGTGCAGGACACCTGAACAACCTCTGAGTGACCATTCAATACTTGAACACTGATGAACTTGGTGTTATTGTAAGATGAGGAAAAGGGTTGTTGGAAAAACAGAATAACACAAAATAACACATGATGAACATGTCAAAAGTGCGAGTGGTAAAGAACGTCTCCCTTTCAGAGTCCTATCTTTAGTGAGCAGGTCTCATTTAATCACCAGATTCTTCACTATAGTGGAATTTAGACTTGGTCTGGATGCATTAAAGGCAATTAGCAAAGAGTCCAAATAACTAGTATATTATAAATAATTAAATATATCTCATACTTAAACATAGAAATACAAAATATCAAATCACATGGATGTTGACATGTGGGAGAAATTCATTCAAATTGTCAATTCAAATTTGGATCCAGTATCAGTCATCTCTTGAAGTGATTTGTTTATCCTGTTGTGCATTTAAATGTCATTTCTATAATTATTATTATTATTATTATTCATTACATATTTTTTTTGTTTGCTTGTTTGTTTTTGTTTGTTTGATTTTGTATACAGTCTAGTTTACCTGTTTAATTTTGTACTGGTTTGTTTTGCTCTGTTTAAAGAAAACCAATAAAAAAATTCATTTTCAAAAAAGAAATACACAATTTCATAATTACAATTATAAAACTGTCTATAATAGTTGTTTTAACTGCACATCCTTAATGCAGAACTTAGGCTTCAATCAAGTCAATTAGAGAATGGAATGTACAGAAACGGAGATTTAAAATCTCTTGTTTAGCTTTTACAACCATCATCTGTGCATTTGATGTACAGGCAAAGTCACACTCAAGAATAGAGGTCTGGGAATTGAGTACCTGATTTATAGAAATGTCTGCATTTCAGTTTTAACTATTTAGTTCAATTTGTCATTAGTCATATGTTGGAAACTAGGGGGCCCTCCTAGTTTGCAGCAATGCCAAGGACTGGACATAACAAACATTTTGTCCAAAGAGACCAGTTACATTACTGAATAGGTCTCATTTAGATTTTGAATTTTGAATTTGAATGATCAGAAATTCTATTAATTAATGTGTGACTAAAGCCATGCACATGTCCTGCATATTACAGTGTTTCCATAACGCCTCAAAATTGACACAGTTAAAAAGGAAAATAAATTATGACAATAATTTCCCTTGTCCTATATGTATGAAGGTGAATGATGTATGTTAGGTTTGCATTATGTGAATGCCAGGTAGAGATGTTGTGAGTTTGTAGTGTGTGTGTTCTGTGTGTTTGTGGAGGAGATGGGTGGTGTCTATCCTACCATAATTTGTGTTGCATAATTTAGTTCCAGTTTTACACTGGGAGGCCATGTATCTATTAGTGTCATGGGATGGCCTCTTGAAGTTTCTACACCCCCATCTCCTGCGTGTGAAGTTGTGTATCATGGCTCAATACAGGTGGGACCAGAACCTTGAAACATGGCAGCTGTTAATCCTGAAAGGGAAACAGACACACAGCAAAATAGCTGATCTTGAACCTTTAACCAAATTACATTAAGATAGATGGTGCCATCTTAATTTTCCTTGAATGGTTTTATCCAGACAGTTGTTGCAAATGGCTTTAATCTGTTAAGATTGTATGCCATTAGAAGAAAATTTGTTTTAGTTTACAGAGACATGGATCATTATTATGATTATGTTTCTGCAAAGAAAAGGCCAGATAAACTGAATGTTAGTGGTCAGATCTGACTGCTGGTGTTTAAGCATGGTCAGATAATCTTACAGCTTGAGTTGCTATTGCAGCTGTGCTTACACAGTCTGTTGTGTTGTGAGCATTATCACACCCGGGTCTCCTGGGGGAATCTCACACTAACCAGATCTGTGATTAGGACACCAGATCACCTTTTGTGGTGCTGTGCTGTTTGTTTCGCAATTGGTATTTATGGTGTCATTCAAATACTTGACCATTTGGACCTCTGTGGTCTGTAAAAAAAGAAGAGTTTCTGCTTGATATTAACATTTCACACAACTTTAATTACATGTCCAGTAAAATAACTTCCCTGATCAGATCCCATATGATCCAGCGCCCTCAGAGAGGAGTTTGCTAACACTTGTCCACTTTGTTTGTGGTGGTTACAAAGGAAAATCAAAACGTGTACATCCTCTTGTCACTGGGTTACAGATCAATAGAATCAATTTTTTTTTAATTCAGGTTTTGATCTTGAATGGATTTAGCCTATTCAAGATATGACAATCGGGTTGATTGTTTTAGTTAATAAATATTGGGCATTGTAATTTTCTCATTAAAGATTCTTGCACAGATAGAAGATAAAGAAGTTATTTTCCATTAATTTGATTCCTTCCTTCCATTTTTCTTTCTTAACAGTTTAATGCAATCGTGAAGCATTGTAGCCTTATGGCGATTCTGTGCTCCTGTGCATGGTTTAACTGCAGCTATATGGAAGATAGCTGAGTGTTCCATTTAGGAGACTAACTAATTCAACATAGACACACATACAACTTGAAATTGTTGTATTTCAGTACTAGTTATTCCAACTTACACAAGACACATGGTCTAGAATGCATAACATCTACAACCTCAAACCTAAGTGTGTCAAGCATCACTTACAGTAAGGCAGTCATGTGTTTTAAAGAATAAACTCAACTAGTCTAGGTGCACATGTAGCACAAACAACTAGAATGTGTGTTCTGTGAGAACAATGTGTCTAACACAATTACAAATTTGAATCCTTCCATTGATTCCTCATAATTCTTTCAGCACCAATAGTGCTTCCAACTTCTGTCTACATTCTGATTCCATCTTACTACATTCTATTTCCTTCTGCTTCTCTCCCAAAGTTCTTTCTTCTTCTAAACCATTGCTTGAATCATCATGAGATTAAAGGCCATCCCTGGCCATCGTAATATAATATATATCATGATGTGATCATAATATAAATTATATTATATTAAACTAGATTATTTGCTGATATCAAGAGGGTCTTGACTGAGTAATTGTTCCAGAGAGTGACTTATCACCTCACTGATCTTTTAGAAGGCATGTGGCCCTGCAGCTACAGCTGTGATGGCACTGCATTGTTCACAGCAACAGGCTAAAGTGGAAACAGTTATAGACTTTGATGCTGTGAATATTGGGTCAAATCATTTGCTCCATTTTAAGATTTTTGTGACAACAATATAGAATTGGACACAATTTTCTTATTTTTGGGCGAAGATGTTATCATTTACACTCTTCTGAGAATCTATTTGATATGAAAAGAAAGGTTGGAGAAACAGGCCTGATTGAGAGCACAAAGATTATTTTTTGGTCGGTTTGTTTTTTCAGTCTCTTTTGAGATACTGAACAACATACAAGAGTGCAGTTATGTGTTGCACTTCCCTTCTAGCTCAAACCCCACACTTTCTCAGAACAGTTGACACTGTTCTCATGCTCAATCAGTATTTCAACCGCAGAAAGATGTCAGCAAAACAGCTTGAGGACAATATGAGACAGTCACATTTACCTCAAGCAAGCATTCAATGACCACAGATTGTTAGTTAGAAAAAAGAACTCTGCAGAGGAGCAAAAATCCATGAACACATTCATGATGTTTACTTTTATAATAAAAACAACTTAATTATAAAAACTGCCTCATTTGAAATTTTATACAAATTCAAAGTTGAATTTTCAGTATTATTACTCCAGTCTTTAGTGAGCCTTTATTAAGAAGCACCCACTAATTAGCTGGATTTAAAAAATCTATCTTCTCTCAGCAACTAAAAAGGAAAAACTACTGAAGAGATAATCCTAAAGCATGTTAAAAAAAGAAGAGAAAGTTTAAAATGAAAGAATAGAGACTGACACATTTTGTAACACTCTCACCCGCATGCCACCTCCACCCCAACATCCGCTTAGACAGAGAGAGAGAGAGAGACAAAGAGTTATTCACTAACCATGATTAATGATCATGGGTGACACATTGGCTCGTGGGTAACACTGTTGCCTCACAGCCAGAAGGTCCTCAGTCTGAGTCCCTGCTGAGCCAGGAGGCCTTTCTGTATGGCGAATGTAATAATTACATTGCAATGCCACTGAAAATTAAAGTACACAGAAAAAAAAAAATCAAATAAAAACTACAGCTCCTGCCAGTTCCATCAGTGAGTTCATGAGCAACTGTTTAACAAATGCCATAGATTTTCAACAACTAAAAGTTCAAATCTAACATGCATAACTGGATGCGATGTTTCACGTGACTATCAAATGACTGATCCTACTGGCATTTCAAAAACCATGTAATCATTCCACACTAGAGCGATGTTCTCTGTTTTGATCCATAATAGAGGAAGTTAACATAAGTAACTGTTTCATCGGTGGTCCAGCACCTCAGATTGCTGTGGGTAAGCGCTGTGACTTACAGAGCATACCTACAGGAAGAACCCAAAAACCTCAGCATTCAGTTTTGCTTATGGAGCAAAACTTGCAACTTGGCAGTTGTGTTTGCAATTGTGGTCACCAGATTAGAAGAGCTGCTGCTAGAGGAAACGTCATGAAAGTTGCTGAACGGTACTGAATTAAGTTAAAACACAAAAAAGGGTCCCATTTTATAGTAGGTGTCATTTACTATGTTCTTACATCCAAAAATAAGTACAATGTATGTATTGCAAATCACTTTTGCTGCTATTGAGGTGGAATACGGGTAAGATTAGAGACAGGTTTGGTGTTATAGGTAGGTTTAAGTGTGTGAAGGTGTAAGGGATGGGTCAATGGTGTAATTATAAACATAATTACAGTAATTAGATGGAGGTATTCTTTTAATTATAAGTACAATGTAAAAACATGTATGTACACAATAAGTGCATTTTATTAAATTATTAACTTAAATGTAAGTACATAGTAGGTAATGCCACCTAATATAAAGTGAGACCCAAAAAAGTTACAAAGAAATTGTCCTTTTTAACAGGTTTAATTACTTTTTCCATAAAATAAAAAGGACTCTAAACATTTAAATTCAATAAAACAACACGTTAAAAACTAAACAAATGATGTGCAAAAGAGCTGTAAACGACTATAATAAAGAATAAGAACAAAAAATCTGAACATTGTCTGTCAATACGTAGGGCATATTTTGGTCCACATGAAAGTGTAAAATGTGTGTAAACAGATGTTAAAACATAAGTAGCATATCAAGTCTTTTAAGTATTTATGTAGGCCTATTAGTGTCACAGTCTAAGTTCCATCCATAGCACCAGACCTGTTAGCATCGCCCACTAGATCATTGTCACCCAAATACTAATCACCCACAAAAGCTCATTAGGACTCCTATATACACAGCCACTTCACATTTGTCTGGTCTTGTCGATTCCCAAGCTTGTTACTTTGAATTCAATACTCACCTGTTTACCATGCTGCTTCTTTGAACTGTGAATAAAGGCATTGTTGTTTATGTTACCTCTGAGTCTTCTCCTTCTGTTAGTGTGATAATTTGGTGCTGTAGGCTACGATGCAAATTTCTATAGAAGAATAAATAATGATGGCAATCTTTTGTCTGGGACAGATGAAAATTGTGCAGTGTATCCTGGGCTTTAGAGGGTGTATGTGCATTTTCATTCAGGACGTCTCCTTCACTCGTTGTCCTTGTCATCCATGTTGGGGTTGTGTACATCAGAGTGAGCATGCCTCTTTGATGCAGCATACACACAGTATTATGCACTTTAACTGGTTTATGGAAAATAATACTAAAAATGCAATCTAAAAATCTAATTAATTCGTAATTTGACATCATTCCCATAGTACACAATTTAAACATCTTGCAGCATAAACTGCACTTGAAGTGCTTGCAGGGATTGAGGTCATCTCTTCTCAGGTGTTGAGGCATCTGAAGTCTTCATAAGAGGCTGGATCTAAACTGGAGCTGATGTACTCTCTAGTTACCTCAGGACGGGCATCCCGAGATAAAACAGAAAAGCAAATGGAAATAATTAGCCTAGCTATAATGGGAGATTGAGTCAGAGCCTGAAAATTATCAGGAAGACAATTTTGAGAGTTTAGGAGCTAAATGTGTAAACGCTCTCTCTCCTTTAGTGGACTTAGATATACTAGGAGCACAGAGTTTTTTATCTTAAAGAGGAAGGATTGTAGGGTGATAGAAGATCAGTTAAGTACACAGGAGCTAAACCATTTAGAGCCTTATAGGTCATTAGCAATACTTTATAATCGATACAGAACTTAATGGGTAACCAGTATATGATAAAATTGACGTTATATGATCATAATTTCTTGACCTGGTAAGTACTCTAGCAGCTGCATTTTGTACTAATTGTATCTTGTTTATTGAGGAAGCAGGACAACCAGCTAATAATGCATTACAGTAAACTAGTCGAGACGTCATGAAGGCATGAACTAACTTTTCTGCATCAGAAATAGATAACATATTCCGTATTTTAGCAATGTTTCTGAGGTGGAAGAAGGCTGTTTTTGTAATATGAAATATGTAATATGTTACTAAAAACGTATGAAATATGTGAAATATGATTTTCAAAGGACAAGTTGCTGTCTAATATAACACCCAGGTCTTTAACTGTCGAGGATGGTACAGTACATCCATCTAAATGCAGATTGCAGTCTTAAGGCCACACCAAGCCAACGGTCGGCCGTCGGGCAGTTTTTGTTTGTCGGCTGACTAAGTTGTCTCAGTGTGTTCCACACCGTCGGCTGAAGTTTGTTTCTCGTTGGCTTTTTTCTGGCCGTTTCGACATGTTGAAGCTCGTCGGCCCATCTGATCATTCTGATTGGCTGTTCAGCTACTGCCACCTGCTGGTACAGAAAGGCATCACATCTTACGCAGGCACAGAATGGACATGTTACTTGGCCATCGGCTGTCGGTTTGGTGTGTCAGGGCAACTTTGGATACAGACGCTGCCGACGTGAGCCAACCCCACAGTCTGCTTTCGTCACCACTAGTTTGTTGCCATCGGCTTGGTGTGTTCATGCCTTAAGAGATTCTGTGTACAGGTTTTTGGCCCAATAAGTAATACCTCAGTCTTATCTGAATTTGATAGAAGAAAATTACTAGTCATCCAATGTTTTATATATTTAACACACTCAACTTGGTATGTCAACTTGGATAATTTAGAGATTTCATCTGATTGTGATGAAATATATAACTGAGTATCATTGGCATAGCAGTGGAAACTAATTCCATGTTTTCTTATAATATTGCAGAGTGGCAGCATGTATATTGTAAATAGCAAAGGGCCTAACACTGATCCTTGTGGAACTTCATAGTTTACTATCGTTATCTTAGATTTGTCCCTGTCTGTCAGACTGTCCCAAAATTGTGACGGTCTGAAAGGTACGACCTAAACCACCGTAATGCCTGTCCCTGAATACCAGTGTAATTTTGTAGTCGGTCTAGGAGTATTTTATGATCTATAGTGTCGAATGCAGCACTGAGATCAAGTAACACTAGTATTGAGACACAGCCCTGGTCAGAAGTTAGAAGTCATTTGTAATTTTAACAAGTGCAGTTTCTGTGATATAATTAATAATAATTATTCCTTACATTTATATAGCTCTTTTCTGGACACTCAAAGTGCTTTACATATAGAAGGGGGAATCTCCTCAACCACCACCAATGTGCAGCATCCTCCTGGATGATGTGACGGCAGCCATATTGCGCCAGAACGCCCACCACACACCAGCTTATTGGTGGAGAGGAGACAGAGTGATGAAGCCAATCAGTGTATGGGGATGATTAAGAGGACATGATAGACAGAGGCCAATGGGAAGATTTGGCCATGATGTTGGGGTTACACCCCTACTCTTTTGGAGGACATTCTGGGATTTTTAAGGACCACAGAGATTCAGGACCTCGGTTTAATGTCTCATCTGAAGGACATTAAATTGTGTTATGGTGGGGCCTTAATCCAGACTGAAATTGTTCATAGATATCAATTTTTTGCAAGAGGGAGCACAATTGAGCTGACAACTTTTTCTAGTATTTTAGACATAAACAGAAGATTTGAAATGGGTCTATAATTTGTAGGAGAGAAAATGGTGCCCATACTACTAGTCAATGATCCTCACATTCATTCGTGTGTTTGGGTACACTGAGCAGATGAGGCAGATCAGGCAGATTATTTGTGAATCTATCTATGGTGGTTGGGAGAATTGTTCTACCTGGTTGAATATGTGGTGTGATATGGCAAATGCATAATGGGGCATATGAATATGGTGGATAGAATGGGCTTCCTGATCCGGCAGATCACTCAAGCCAGCAAACGAGGATTGAGATAGGGAGTCAACTCCAAATGAGTTGATTCTTTGACTCTGAATAGCCCTAAGGTAGAGGTTGAGTAGGAGTAGGAGTAGGGTGACTATAAGGTAGAGGCTGACTCTAGCATAGGAACTGACCCTCGATGACTCTGTTGCTGTGTTCAAAATCACTCTCTTTTTCACTCATTACCCAATCCCTTATAGTGCATATCAGTTGAGTGCACTAAATCAGCAATTAGTGAATAAAATGAAGTGAGGACTTTGGAAACTGATGTGGTTAGGGTATCGGAGAGCTTGAGCTGTCATAGAAACAACTTTGTCACATACATTTATCCTGCACTTACAGTGGGCAATCCAACACTAGACAATATTTCAAATAATGAGTTGGAATGTCTTGTACAGACACTTTGATTTTATTAATTTGTAGGGAAAACACCCTAGGAAGTAAAATTAGCTCAAATGAAATATTTATAGGGAATTATAAAGAGTTGTTTAGATTAAGACCGAGCAACTGATTCGTCCAGCGTTCATTTGCTCGAGCCGTAATTAAACTCTGGTAACGGATATAAATATCCAATAATCGTGAAAACACTGATTAGAGCACGGTAACTTGATCACAGTTTAAGACATTAAATCATAAAGCACATAATACAAGACACTTTCCTTTTAAAATCTACAAGAGATTTTATTTATTCTAACACAAACTAATCTAACACAAAGGCACGCACATACACACACACACACACACACACACACACATTCATACGCGTTGCAGTAAGAATGAAATGAGAGAGAAAGAGTTTTGAAAGAGAGAGAGAGGGAGAGAGAGAGAGAGAGATCTGATTAACCGAATTCCTATCAATGCATTTCAAAGACCAGAACGAACCATGAATCATTCATTTAAATGCACCAGTTCAGTTTTGGTCTGGAGGTACTTGCTTGCGTTGACTAAGGTGAATTTCCCTCGTCGTGCAGAGAGGGGTTTCCCAAGTCGATGATTGGTCCAGATCAGGTCCGTGTGGAACAATGAAGGAAGTCTCTTTGTCGTTAGTTGAAGCGGCAAAAGTCGTTGGTTGAACTTTGCGGCGAAACTTAGGACACAAGACTTTCAGCGGTAAAGGAAAATTAAGTAAAGAAAAGAAAAGTGAGTGAAGGTTGGATGTCTTGAATGAGCGGCTGGTCTGTTCTTCTTGTCACTCCATTGTTCTTGGTACTTGTCTTGGCTTCTTTTCCCAGAACAGAACCAACTCCTTTCTCGTTTACCAACCAACTTCTCCCATTCACTATCTTGCAATATGATCATTTAAACTTAGTTGTTTGTCACCCCTCTGAGGAGTCCTGGCCAATCAGACATTGTCCTGTTTCAAGAGGGCCTTCCTCTGCCCCCAATAAAACAGAAGTGTTACATCCTGTTTCTGCTTCAGCAGAGAGTGCCATTTTAACATAATTTCTATTAAATGGGATACAATACATTTTAAACAGATTTCATTCAAGTCAGGATATAGGAAAGGGGGAAAGAATCAAATTAAGTCCAAATAAGGCATACTTTCAGTCATTCAGTCAAGAGTTAACACATTTACATGAATTGTGAGTGTTTCTAAAGCCTAACTGTTTACAGGTAGTACTTGTGGACACATAATGCAAAATGTATGTAGTTAAAAGATGTTTGATAAGTCCGTTAAAATTGTTGGAACAATTTTGAAGCAGATTTATTTGTTCAACAGTCTCTTTGGCTTTCCTGTGAAGTAAGGAAACAAAAGGGTCTGGATTGTCTCTCTGTCTTCTTGGGTGACCCTTTGGTATGTCGCTTCTGCTATCAGGAAGCATGTGTCGTAAAAGTAATCAGCCTGGCTTTATCTGCAGACGGGCCGGAGCCGGAACCTCAATTCTGAATTAGAATTATGTTTTGAAAGAATCATCTGAATGATTCATTTGTCTGGTTCGTCCACAGTTCCTACAAATTTAAGGCAGCTTTTGAACCAAAAAGTTGAATTGAGGATTTTTCTTTCTTCTTTCTTTATTATAATTATGTTTACAGTGCACCGACTGTAAGAAGAGGCCTTTATAAGGTCTTTGTGTGCTCTTCTTTTACATTAAAGGAAGTGCCCCAAACATCTCGACAAACAGCAGGAACATGAAACCAGCATGTCAGACCGCAGCCTCAAGATATACTTGACACACATTAACAGACAAAGGCTACAGAGCAAAATACACAGCGTTAAATGAACACAGCTCAGTGTTATCCACACACAGTGTTAAAAGTAATACCATGGGTGCAGGAACTATGGTTGCTGAGGGTGTTGCAGCACCTCCTGCTGACAGCTTGTAACACTCCGAATAGAGCGTACACTAAATTGAGGGAACCGCTCGTTCCTCGGGAAAAAAATATGAAAAAAAGACAGACAAAAATTTGTTTCAATCACCCAAGTGTATTATACAATTTAGAAAAACTCATGACCCACAATACAACCAGAAAAAAAAGTAAAAAAAAAAAAAGTGTATGCGAAAGTGTAAGTCCAACTGTAGTATGTATGATATTGAATCAGTCTCACCGGAAAATGTCCATGAATGAATGAATAAATGTCCGTGAGCAGATCCAATGTATTGACCGAAACTGTTAAAATATCCTCACTGGAAAGCAGTCCAAAGTCCAAAAAACACCCAGACAAAACTCCACAAGCGAGGCGGCAGTAAACTCCAACAAGAAACAGTTCGGTAAGTATTCCACAATCGGTTGACAGTCGGAAGCGAGCACAAACGCTGCAGATGCCGGTAAGCCAGCTACCTTTAAAGTTCCGTGTTATGATCACGTGATGTGTAGGCCGCGCGGGAACCGCAAAATCTCGCGAGAGCTTGTTCACATGGGGTCTCACACACACACCGGAGCAACGGAACAGAGCACAAGGTGACAATTAAAATAAATGACCAACCACACATTCTTGTTAATCATACACGAGTATAAATGTCACCCTTATGTGGCAATGCTACAAGCTGTTTCACTACATTGAAATTTAAAATGTTTTTCAACATATCTTTAATTTTCCACCTTCATTCATAAAGTTACTTTATGTTTGTATATGTTGTTGAATATACAGTGGGTACGGAAAGTATTCAGACCCCTTAAATTTTTCACTCTTTGTTATATTGCAGCCATTTGCTAAAATCATTTAAGTTCATTTTTTTCCTCATTAATGTACACACAGCACCCCATATTGACAGAAAAACACAGAATTGTTGACATTTTTGCAGATTTATTAAAAAAGAAAAACTGAAATATCACTAAGTAGGGATGTGCAACGATTAATCGTGATTAATCACTAACAAAATAAAAGTCTGTGTTTACGTAATATATGTGTGTGTTCTGTTTATAATAGTTATGTATATATAAATACACACACATACATGTATAAATTTAAAAAAAATATATGCATGTTTAAGTACATATATATATTTATATATATTTTATAGTACATGATGTAAATATAAATATATATAAATTAACATTTTTCTTAAATATATGTATAGTCATGTATTTGGCTACAGTAAAGCTTTAATCAGGACAAAACTGTATATTGAAAGCAGTGACAGCATATCTAAACACTTTGACACAAATACAAAATGAAATACCATTCATAAACGTCCTTTAAATGCTGTGATTGCAAAAGTTCTGCTTGACCCTCTTCATCTGGGTCTGATTCGGCTCAATTTGATACAGTAATATAGACGCCATTATTTACATTTCCACTAAAGCACAAGTAACCATAGACATTATAATGTAACATCGAATGGTAAGGGGCGTGGTGTTTCCGGATGCTTCAGCGAATCACAATACACTGGGCCAGCTAACCAATCTGAGCACATTGCATATTTCGGAGGGAGTGGCTTCATAAAAGCAGGAAGTCAAACGAGCCGTTCATATGACAGTGGAAACAGAGGTGTAGAATAAAGGTAAAATATATGAAAAATATGGCTTTTTCACAAAAAAAACCAAAAAAAAAAAAACCCAAAGCATTAAGACATGTTAAACTGCGCCCCAAAAACACAATCAAGCCTAGAAAAAAAAAACACTGAACCACCCCTTTAATAATGATCAGTGAGATTGGTGTACAATATGATATTTAATAACCTGAAGATTCCTGAAGATTGATTTTCATGTTGGTTTTATCACTAATATCATACAGCACAGTTAATTTCCATCTGAACTGTGGATGGAGAGTTGCTCCTGCATCTTTGTCTGTATACAGACTTTCTCTTTTTTCTTCCCCCGGTTATATAGTTGAACTATAACTAAAGTCATCACTACATTCATTCCCACAATACCTAGCATCGGCTCTGACTCCTGTTCAAACATTCTGGGATTGTTTGTAATGTTAATAGGTTGTGGTCCTAGGATCAAATTTTGTAGCATTCCGGGTCCAACTTGCATTGACACAGAAAACTCTACAGCAATTTATCGAATCAAAGTTCTGTTTGAATGGATAAATAAATAAATAGACAGATACTATATAAGTCACCCTGTCCACGTCTCCGAGTCCCTCAGTGTCCAGCAGCACCAGAGTGGTTCCTGCTTTAGTGGGGTGATCCACACACCACATCCAGATGCCCTTCGTATTGAACTCAATGGTGCTGCCCAATGCAAACCCTGAAAATGGCACACAAAAAAATGACTTGCATGTAGGGATGGACGATTAATCAAAAAGTAATCGAAACTGAAAGTATTAACAGGTTTTTTAATCCTGTTAATACTTTCCCCTTAAAAACATACTACTGCATGTAGTCACGTAACTCCGCCCTGTCCAGTCAGCAGCATGGAAGCAACATGGAGGCAAACGGCGCACGAGTGGAGAGCCCTGGAGTGAGATCACTTTTACTTGCATCCTCACTAAACTTTGTAAATTGTATGTGTTTTAAGTCTTTAAAAAGCACACCCATTTCCATAAAATATAAACACTATTCCCATGTTTTGCCACATGAGTCAAAGCAGCCTCGGATGAAATTTATATCACTCTAGCTCACCATGTCCTTGTCCATGCAGTGTTTCCCATACATTGACTAGACTGTGGCGGCCCGCCACATTCTAATTTGTCCCGCCACAGTCTCAAAATGAAACGGAAATTATGCTAGTCGCGATATTTAAATATGATAATTGCGTTCTTTTATATGGCAAAAGTGGGACTCAGAGCAAAATAAGTAGACTAGCACCAATTAAGTTTTCGTGCACTATATTCAAAGTCATCTGAAGCCATTCCATAGCTTCATGTGAGGGACAGAAGAAAATATACATCGATAAGTTCACGGTCAGAAACTCGTCTTCCCTCTGCTACAGCTGTCAATCATTCAGCACTCAAACAACGCGTCGCGTTCGGTAACGACAGTCAGCACGGTAAAACTCTCCAATATGATATATTCCCATTATTATACTTGATATGTAGATAAAGGGCTGTGGATTTGCATAAAATGACTTTATCTTGCTGGAGTTTATTGCTGTTTTTGAACGATGTCATCATATTGGCTACAGGATGTCTGTTAGATCGCACAACACAAGGACTATGAATTCGCGTCACACGCACAATAACTGGAATTTAAAAGTGAGAAGAAACATATGATTAATAAACGGTTAGATGCAGATATACACAGGGATTCTCTTTGTGCCGTGAACTTTTCAATGCGCAGCACAACTGCGAGTTGTAACTTAATATTGCTTCAAGCACATCATTCTGCACCCGGGATGCGCATTAGCGTTTTTTTTTTTGCTGCTGTTTTGAAGCGTTTCATATCATGGTTTTGCTCACTGAACGATTATTAATAGCCTACTTTGTTCTGTCGTATCGATCCTATCTTGTTGCCCCATTAAAAAGCTGCACAATACATTAAAAATAAATTTCTTTTTAATCTTAAATTAATATAAATACATATAATTCTTTACATATAAATATACATCTAATATAAATCGTTTTTTCATTTAGTAAGAATACAAATAGTAATTTTAAACTTTATTAACATTTGGATTTATAAAATTAAAGTTTTTTTTTTCTCCCAAGATTTAGGCTAGCATACTTTTTGCTGCTGAATTATATACTCACCTAGTTTACTCATTTATTGGACAGCTTATGATTATATATTTTCATTAATTTGTTATTTTTCACGATAATGAAGTGGTGCGTTTAGTGCATTCTGAATTGGTTAACAAATCAAAGAGTGACCATTAGTTCCATAAATACAGATACAGGCTCCCACTAATAAATTAATTCAACAAAGGTAACCTCTTTTGCTACATATTTTTAATGGTTTAAATGTGTACTCTACATGGTTGACCACTAATGAACTATCATTTAGCTTACTATAATATGTGTACATGACTAATGTGCCCTACCTCACCAATAAATAAATTACTTTTAGAGCACAAAGTTGTTTACAAGAGAACAAATTTCTTCATTGATCTAGTCACTTAACACTAGAAGTCCCAGAGAGCAGCCATTTGGCTTTTCTACCTATAAAACCCGCAGGACAGCCGATGGGCTGGAAGGCTTTAGGCTAATATCCTTAATCAGCTGTGAACAGTTGCTTTTGTTATGTAAACAATGTGGGGCCATGCTGAGCCACTTCAAGGAAACTTGTGTTTCACTTTGCCATCTTAGGGAGAAATCAACACACATGTTTTTTTTTTCCCTTTGTTGCTGAGATCTATTGATAAAAATAGTACAAAATAAAATAAAGAAACCAACCATTTGTACACATATTTACAAATAATATTAAAAAGTGAGTGAGTACATTCCAGCAATCACTCACAATCCATATTATAATTTTGTATATATTCATTATATATTAATCTTATATTTGAAATACATCATAAGTCCATTTTTAAAAGTGTTTGAAAGATGGGTTCAAGTGTACTACAAGTGGTAACTAAATACATTTTTCTATACAGAGATAGTATGTTAAAAGCACATTTTAGTTCAAATTCATGGTGTCTCAAAATAGCACAGTTGAGTACACTTAGATGTTCTTAAGATTATCTTAAGAAGTACTAAAGAAGAGCTTTTAGTATATTAAGTACAAAATAAGTGCATGGAAATAGATTACTGAACATTATGGAAGTGTAAAAGTGTACTAAAATAAAGTGTATTTTACTGCACTTTTTTTCACCTGGGTAGACACTCCAGCACTTTCCGTTTGCATTAAGATTATTTTTATTACCACACTGGCAGATATTGATCATTTTACTTAAGTAAAATGTACTTAATTTAGATCCCCCCCCAGGAGACAAGACTAAATATAATATATAATTTTCTCATATAGAAAATCCATCTTGATTTAAGATTTTTTTTTTTAAATTTACTTGAAATAGGATAAAAAAATACTTAGTATGAAAAGCATTTTTTCAGTGTGAATGAGTGAGTTAACTTTTTAAACATCACTTGCACTCCCTCATTTCAGGGTTAACATACTCAGAGTTTTCACTTAACCTCCTTTCTGAAACCGGCCCATGGTCAATCAAGTTCTCTGCTTTTAGCAGCCCTCCCTCCCCCACACATACAAACAAGCCACCAGCAACCAATAACACACACACACCCCCAACCCCCCAGCAGAATGCTCAGGTAATGACCATATTTACACATGAATTGATGCTAATGATAGCCAAAAGACTAGCCAGTTAGCATCCACTTGGCTAAAGGAGGGTTACAAATCTCTGGGACTTCTAGTGTTAAATTTGCTCTCAGAATGCACCAGATTTATGCATTTAAATTTAAAATGTACAAAATTTTCTCCGGAGGGGGAATGCCCCCGGACCCCCCAAGAGGAACCAATGTCCACCCACCACAGTCTCACAAAATCCTGTGGGAAACACTGCCATGGTATAACTATGAGGCTGGCCAACAAGTTTCAGTTGATGCATGCTGGGGTGGATTAGACATGCAAGAGGATTTTACCCCCGCCAATATAGCCTGTGATGTTGACAAGATTATCTGGCCTGTCCCAGACCAAAGACGGGATGCTGGAGTGGGGCAGAATATTTTTGTTGTTGTTGTTTCGTGTATTGTACTATACAGTATATTACAGTTTTTTCCAACTGCTTACACATGTTTTCAAAACTGTCTCTTTTTTTCCAAACTTTACACACAAATCCAAGAATTGCACACACAAAATGCATAATGCCTCACATCTCTTGCCAAATGAAGCACTGCATTCAAAACATCACAAACATATCTCAAAAGCAAACATTTGTCTTACTTTGCAAACACATTTGCTATAATATTCTATTTTTGGATATATCATATACACACAGTTATTCAAAATAAATTTACATTTCTGTTCAAGATTGATAGTAAGTGGCAGAGAGATGTTATGTTGACATAGGGACAATGATCATGCCCTTTCCAGCACCATGTGGAGAAAAAAATCCTCACTAGGGTTTAGAAATGATGAATACGGAAGCAAGTAGACAACAGAAAATTTGTTCAAAACCTATAACTTGACCTATTGACTTGGCCTATTTATAGGTCTATTCTAAAGCCATGATTGGTGTTAAGTAAAGCAATAAGTATTTGTGCATGTAGGAGTTAGTGTGAGGCACTGATGAATTAGTGTGGCATTTTGATTGTTTGTGTTTGAAAAAGGAAATTAAGATACTTCCTGTTAGATTTTTGTGTGTTACATAGAGAATTGTGTGTTGTTTTGCAAAAAGTGTTTTATGAAACTGAAAAATGAGTCAGAGGTATTGGTGTGTGGTTTTGCAGATTTGATGTGTGTTTCTGATGTTTGAGTTTCAGCTTTCAGAAATTGTGTGACATGAAAAGATTTTGTGTGTAAGCAGTTAAAATAAACCTGTAAGGAATAAATAAAATGTGAAAATGTATACATTTGTGTCTTTTGTTGTGTTGATCATGTAATTTAAGGGGGAGAACCAAGAAACATATTACTGTTTTTTGTAGTATTGTTTTTGAATTTATCTCACCAGTGTGTAAGACTATGTTGTAGTGTGTGTGTGTGTGTGTGTTACTGAGGGATTTGTGTGTAATGTCCGAGGGCAAAGTTTGGTTTTTCACCTAGATTGAAAGGTTTTGAGTGGAGAGTTTCATTTTGACCTGAAAACAGGAAGTTTGGGGAATTGGGTGAGAAGTTATGGATTTTGTGTTTAGAGTTTTGAGAAAAGGAGGCATAATTTCAAGAAATGTGTTTAAGCAATATAGAAAAACTGTAATATCAAAAGTACCTTTGAATTGAAATTGATCATGCACAGAATTCATTAAAGATTTGTCCTATGTATACATTAAATGCTTTATTCTTATTGGCTGACAGATGTTTAAATGTGTTGATTCTATAACTGCTTTTTGAAGTAGATCCAGGTCTTTTTAGGAGATGGTCCTCAATGCAGAACACGAGATCCAGGGGGCGGGGTTGGATCTAGATCCAGCTACAGGAGTGGAGAAAGATATCACAAATTTCACACTGTACCCAGTACAGAAATATGTTTTTTAGACAACTGGAAAAATAAGTTTTATAGAAAATTAAAACTGTGTTCGCTGGACGAACAGGTTAATTCATTGTAATATCAATGCTGCTACATAATATTAATCCTTGTAACTGATACATATATTTATAATTGTAATGAGTTATAATCAATTCATATTTCTGTCAGAGCATTTCAGTCTAGTTTTAGTCGATGAAAAAAATATATACATTTCCATCTTACTGCATAATGGTTCATTTGATAATCACAATTATTTCAACAAACATAAAAACAAATAACTACATTTTGCTTCAGTGTTTTGTTAACAATACTTTAGATATATTGTGATGTGTTTGTTCTCAAAAGAAACCTCAAGACTACAGTGGAGGTGTTTCAGGGAGTTCAGAAACAGTGACTCTGATATAGAGATCTCCTGCTGGAGCGATCTTGTGCTTTGTAACTTTGCAGACTCTTTCCTCAGCAGTAGTCCTTTTGCCGGAGCAATGACTGCCCAAAAAATAAAGGTTAATAATGCACAGTGGTGTTATATTTATGTAGTGGAGGGTACTGATGACCGTTTACATGATCTTCTTTCTTGAGTAGAGTTTTACTTTTTGGCATTAAATGATAATCTGCTGTCAGAAGAAAAGCTTTTACTCTTTGCCAATTAGTCTATAACAATAGATTTACCATGTAAACAATTGCTTTTTAATCTTGATGACATGGAGGAAGATGAATGCCTAAATGAATTTTGTGTCAGAAAACTTGACTCACCAATCCTGGCAGACATTCTTACTATTCCCAATGAGATTGTCTGTGATCAGAGAAGTGTCGGAGGTGCTGTGTGTACTTCTTAAGAGGTTGACATACCTTCCCGTTACAGTAATGAGATACAAATATTGGGTCACCAACAAGTCCCAATCCTGTGTATGGCCACAAACTCTGTGCTGGGTGATATATATTCTACACGTCAAGAGAAGATAACTGACAACATGCTGAACCCTGATGCATTGAGAACATTGGCTGACTGCATCCACCATATGGGAGCCCTTCTTGATAATAGCTTTGGATTCATAGATGGCACTGTACGACCCACTACCAGACCAGGTGTAACACAGAGGATCCATTATCATGATCACAAACGCATTCACAGTCTGAAATACCAGACAGTTTCCATTCCTAATGGATTAATTACTCACCCGTACAACCCTGTAGGAAAGTCTGTATAATTTACATCATTTCCAAATTCTTTAGATCCATTAGTTCTTCAATAACAATCCCATTAGCATCATTCATTGTTCCTCACCACACTGTCATTTGTGTTAAAATCCCCACATAAAATAACTCTTTCTTCATTTAAACTCTCAATATTCTGTAAATCATTCTGTGAATTTGCCTCGTCTTAGGAGACTTGCAGAGTATTTTCTGTGCGGATACTGTGATTTTGAAGCTGTTAGGAGGATTTCTGAGAGGAGACTTTCATTGTAGAAGGAGATTGGAGGATAGTTTTGTTTTTGAAAGAGTTCATATTTCTGAGGACACTTTTTTTACTGTACTTTTCTTTATTTTAGAATGAGTTTGGTGTTTATTTAACATTTTATTTTTTTTATGGAGTATTTCTAAGGAGAGTTGTATTTTATTCCTTTTTGTATTGTATTTTGTATTGTTTTTATTGCAGTTTGGAGGAGGATGAATTTTTCATTTGTTTATTGGTATGTTATGGAATTTTTTACAGTGATTGAAAAAATGTCTAAAGTTGAAATATGTTTTATTTCTTGCCATGATTCTAGCTCAATTGCAATTCAAGACCCAATAGAAAGTAAAAAAAAATTGATTATTATTAAAACTTTACTATTATAATAACTAATGTCTGAAATATTCCAGCCTCAGGCCGCTCCAGATCCAGCAAAGCAGCTTTCACTCAAACGAATGGTCAGGAGGTTTGGAGACTCGGTTCTGATGACCGCGGTCAGGATCCGCCGCCAGACCCGACCCAGACACTGAGCCAAGAGCTTCCTGGATATTTAACACCTTTGCCTTCTGAATTGTCTGTTTCTGTGTCCGCAGGTCAGGCTGACAAGAAGAGGAAGTGTCAGAGCGGCAGCCAGGAGATCCCAGATGATGGACGTCTGTCCACTTCATTCAAAAGACCTGCTAAACGCTCTCACAGAGGTCAGAACAGGCTTATATTAAAGAGCTTATATTAAAGAATGAATCAATTATTAAATGATTTGTCATTTGAAAACATGTCTTGTGATCGTATGTGTTGCAGAAGCTTATACGAGTTGCTGGGAAGAGGCTGGAGGTTTGTGCGTCCCACTTGCTACTGCATGATCCTGGAACGCCCAGTTCCCTGCCAAGATCTGCGAGGAGAACGGCTGTGTGGATGAGATCTTGGCCAAGAATGTGCTGGTGCAGCTGATCACCGCGCTGAAACACTGCGAGAGCCGCGGAGTCCTGCACCGGGACGTCAAGCCGGAGAACCTGCTGATTTCTACAGCTTCCCATGACATCCAGCTGCTGGACTTAGGTTGTGGAGACCTGCTAAAGGACTTGGCCTACACATCCCCATCTCCTACAGCTAGTACAGATAATCCACCAAATG
This sequence comes from Chanodichthys erythropterus, assembly GCF_024489055.1. NCBI lineage: Eukaryota > Metazoa > Chordata > Actinopteri > Cypriniformes > Xenocyprididae > Chanodichthys > Chanodichthys erythropterus. The sequence continues at coordinate 34,400,816 of NC_090228.1, read as the reverse complement.
ATTTCTAGTTTCCTTTCATCTGTTGCAGTCTCCAGTTCACAAAGGCAAACAACTGTTTTGACACCATTGATATTTCATCAATAACTGTGTGCATTAATACACAGTCACACTAGACTTTGAGCTTGAGAAATTTGTAATAAATATTTGGGCTATTATTTTTTATAACATACCATTGGTTTATAGAGAACCTATAGTTATTTTTTACTGTGCTAGTGAAGAGCCATGAATGGGTTTAACAGAGTTCCCATTATCTACAAATGTATGACACTATAAAGGAACAAATGGTAAACAAGCTAGATCTGTCCAGATCCAACTCAGTTGCACTAGCAAAATTTAAGTTTTTACACTTCTTAGTAGGGCTGCACAATTAATCAAATTTTAATCACGATCGCGATTTTGGCTTCCCATGATCAAATTCGCGTGATCAAGCGATATTTAAAATGCGTCATTCATTCACGCTTTGTATTAAAGGTTTTTTTTTTTTTAAAGCCAGTCTAGCGCGCTGTAAAGCCGCTGTCTGATCACGTGCGTCCATGCACCAATCAGAGTTGTTCCCTGCACCGCGCAGCAGCTCAGTCAGTTTCCAGATGTAGACAGTCACAGACAGAAGACAGAGTAGCGTGAGGAAAATACCACAACAGATAGCAGGCTATAATCTATCTTAACAAAGAAAAAATGTCTAACGTAGCAGAGGGAGCGGCCGAGGGGCTTGTCCCGAGAATCGGATCATCATCCATTGTGTGGAAACATTTTGGGTTTCAGGCAAGTGACACAAAACAAGAATAGGTCATATGTAAAGAGTGCCATAAAGTTGTTTTGGCACCAAAGCAACACAAAGAACCTCTTTAACCACTTAAAAAACACCATAAAGTTCAATACGATGAATGTATGAGGGCCAAGAAATGCGTTGCAAAGACTAATCATCCCACAACATCAACTCAGACATCCATCGAAGCGAGCCTCTTTAGCGCATCACCATACCCATCCACCTCCCAAAGACACAGTGAAATAGCGAATGCAGTCGCATTTCATTTGGCTAAAGACATGTGCTCAATAAACACGGTGACAAACGAAGGCTTCAAATTCTTGGTCAACACTCTGGATAAACGATACGTGATCCCCTCGCGTAAGTATTTTTCAAAGGTGGCACTACCTGCGATGTACAGAAAACGCAGAGGGGAAATAGAGTGTGATCTTGCCAATATAAAGTACTTTGCAACTACAACGGATCTGTGGTCAAGCAGGACAATGGATCCGTACATGAGTTTGACAATTCATTACATCGATGAGGATTTTGCAATGCAGAGTCGATGCTTGCAAACATCTTTTTTCCCGCAAGATCACACGGGAGAGTCAATTGCCCAGGGCCTGAGGGAGGCGATGGCCTCTTGGAGCTTGCAGGAGGATCGGCTTGTCTGCATTACAACAGACAACGGAGCTAATGTGGTGAAAACAGCTTCTCTAAATAATTGGACTAGGCTTCAGTGCTTTGGCCACAGACTCCATCTAGCAATAGGTGAGTAAAAGTTATATTAAAAAATATTTAAAGAATTGTATATTAAAGGTGCCCTAGATTGTTTTTTTATAAATATAAGTCCTAGGTGTCCCCTGAATGTGTCTGTGAAGTTTCAGCTCAAAATAGCCCATAGATTTTTAATTAATTAATTTTTTAACTGCCTATTTTGGGGCATCATTAACTATGCACTGATTTTTTCAGCACGGCCCCTTTAAGAGATGCGCTCCCTCTGCCACACGAGCTGTTGACTATATTACAGCGCATTTACAAAGTTCACACAGCTAATATAACCCTCAAATGGATCTTTACAAGATGTTCGTCATGCATGCTGTATGCATGCTTCGAATTATGTGAGTAAAGTATTTATTTAGATGGTTACGTTTGATTCTGTGTGAGTTTGAGGCTATATGCTCTGTGGCTAAAGCTAACATTACACACTGTTGGAGAGATTTATAAAGAATGAAGTTGTGTTTATGCATTATACAGACTGCACGTGTTTAAAAATGAAAATAGCGACGGCTCTTGTCTCCGTAAATACAGTAAGAAACGATGGTAACTTTAACCACATTTAACAGTACATTAGCAACATGCTAACGAAACATTTAGAAAGACAATTTACAAATATCACTAAAAATATCATGATATCATAGATCATGTCAGTTATTATTGCTCCATCTGCCATTTTTCGCTGTTGTTCTTGCTTGCTTACCTTGTCTGTGCACAGATCCAGCCGTTAATACTGCCTTTCCTTGTCTAATGTGTCGAATGGGCTGGCATTATGCAAATATTGGGGGCGTACATATTCATGATCCCGACTGTTACGTAACAGTCGGTGTTATGTTGAGATCCGAGTGTTTTCCGGAAGTCTTTTAAACAAATGAGATTTACATAAGAAGGAGGAAACAATGGGGTTTGAAACTCAATGTATGTCTTTTCCATGTACTGAACTCTTATTATTCAACTATGCCGAGGTAAATTCAAATTCTGATTCGAGGGCACCTTTAAGTAAAAAATATATATTAAAGAAAAATATTACAATAATTGTATATTAATTAAATATATATATAATTAATTGAAATAATATCCTATTTGTGATTATTAATTGGAGTTGATCAGTACTTATTCTGCTAATGTGTGTGAATATGTTACTGATAATAACAATAGTAGCTTAATATAACAACAACTGTTATTTCTGCTAGTGTTAAGAAACCAAAACCAAACAGTTTTACTCATGTTGTCTGACATAAGATTTAACTAACTTTTAATCTTGAACAATATGATTCGGGTTGTTTATCAAATCTGTGGTTTAATTTTACATATGATTTGACTTGTTCATGTTCTTTAGAGAATGCAATGAGAGATCCTCGAGATCCTCGCAATGAGATCGAGCAGTGGGTCTCTGCAAAAAGCTGGTAAGCAGTTTCTCTTACAGCTGGCGACGTAAAAAGCAGCTGACGGAGGCACAAAGAGAACTGAAGCTTCCAGAGCATACACTGAAGACTGAGTGTCCCACAAGGTGGGGATCAAGGCAAGCAATGATTGCACGAGTCCTGGAGCAGCAGAGGGCGATTTCTCAGGTCTTGTCCGATGACAGAAAAGCCAGACACCTCATCCCTACCTGGCAGGACACAGATGTCCTTGAGGCCATAAACAAATCCCTCAGCCCTCTATTGGAATTTACTGATGCGCTTTCCAGTGAGAAGTATGTCAGCGTTTCCTTTGTGAAGCCAGTCCTCCACCTTTTCAGATCCTCCATCTTGAAAGTGAACGATGATGAGACAGACCTAACCTGCACCATCAAGACAAAAATCCTGAGCTATCTGGATGAAAAATACAATGACCCTCTGACACAAGAACTGCTTGATATGGCTTCTGCGCTAGATCCACGGTTCAAGCTCAGCTACATCAGTGAGGACAATGTTGCACCAATTCATGCCAGACTGACTTCTGAAATGGCGAGGACTGCACCTGCAGCCATGGCTGTAAGTAAATGTATATAATTGCAGAATATATGATAAATTCATGCTTTTAAGTGGATTAAAATGATATGAAATCCAGTGGCTTAATGTAATGTCTGGAAATGAGTGTTGAATATGTTTAGATTATTAGGGCTATTTATTAATCATATCTTATTTTCTCTTCAAGGAGATGGGCCCAACAACTGATCCCCATGGTGAGACTGCTGAGGATGCACCCACTACAAAAAAGAAATAGACCTTGGGGAGTTTCTTCAAGACTGCTGAGGGAGCAGCGGCAGCCACACAAAGACTCAGTCCTCTCCAAGAACAACAAGCTATATCTTCTGAGCTACAGTTGTACCTACAATCAGGTAACCTAGACAGTGAGGAGGACCTGCTAGACTGGTGGAGGGAACATCAGAGACTCTTCCCACGTCTCTCAAAACTGGCAAAGAAATACTTGTGCATCCTGGCTACAAGTTCTCCCTCTGAGAGGGTGTTCAGCACAGGGGGAATGTGGTGACCTGCCTTCGCTCATCCCTCAAGCCAGAAAATGTTGACAGGCTAGTGTTTCTTTCCAAAAACTACAGTACTCTTTTCGGCATAGTTCTTCTGCCTTGAAATGTTCTTATTTGGTTACATTCTGTTATGGAATATTTGTTTCTTATTGATTGTATATTTTATTTTTAGTTTTATTCACATCCATTATGCAGGTACAACTTAAGTTTATATTTTGCTTCCTAAAATATATTTACACATTGTAAAATGTAAAATAGTGCCCTGTTGAAGTTTTGCTACATTTTCTTTATTGTTTTAATATATTTTTATTTATTCTTTAAGGAGATTCACTGAATTTTGGTGAATAAGAGGACCTATTTTATTTTGATGCACATATCTGTACATTAGCAGGAATGTTGCACAATATGGATGTGAAGGCAGTAAATGTAATTAGCTTGTGTGACAATAAAAATTGTTTTGGTTAAAATCAACAAATAATCGTGCTAATTAATCGTGATCTCAATATTGATCAAAATAATCGTGATTATCATTTTGGCCCTTATCGTGCAGCCCTACTTCTTAGAGATGTAGTTAATTTAAACAAATGTACATTTGCATCCCAGCTTAAACACTTTTAGCCTACTGTCCCATTTCCATGAGACAAATCAAACACTTACTGTTGCCACTGTGGCAAATGACTCCTAAAATAGTGTGGCAGTTAAATAATGTGATTTTCAGAGAGAAAATTATAAATACATCTTTAAATGCATATTTTCAGAATTTTTCAGAATTGTTGATTAAAAAAAAAAATTAAAACACTTGTAAGTCTGATCCATTTGATTATTTCACATATGATGGTGATCAAAAGTAAAATTAAAAGCACCACCATGTTATATTTATGATAAATATTTTTTGAGTATAACAACAAGTAGCCCTCCAGATTATTTTCACCTGACCTACATCAACATTCACAAACAACTTAAATTTAATGGTGTAATGAAGGAATATTGTAGTAAATATGTAGAAACCACAACACAGCAAAAATTATTTAATTGAGAATTAAACGGGGAAAAAAGATATCATTAAAAATGTATAATTTTCGCATCGTTTCTGTTCACGTTATATTCGCAAGTAATTAAAATATTGTTTTGAGTCAAAACCCACTTAATACATTAAAGTGTCAACGAAAAGTGCTCACGAACCCTTTATCTTGTAATGTATTGAATTAATCTCACCTGCAAGAGAAGATTTGACAATACGAAGTTAATCATGAGCGGAGCGTCTCACTCTCTGCCGTTATCAGCTCGTCTCTGAATGAACTGCAGTGATCGTGTGCTCTTGAGCAGAGCTTTGCGAGAGCTCCCCCTAGCGGTTTGGATATACTACATCTCAGAATACGCATAATAGATGTACCATTACTGCAGATCTCTATTAAAACCATAAACCATGAAACGCTGCAAACATTTTCAGTCTGGATAAATGACCACCTCTGAATGGAGTTGTATCAAACTCTTGATTTTAAAATGGGGATGGGGTCCTCTCTGTTTTCATGACTTTTCCTTTACAATAGTGACACACTTGTAGTTATTTTGCTAATCATTACTGTGGATTTAAAAGCAATTATGTTATCTTTGTTTAGACAATATTTAGCAAGTCTTGTTTATTGTATTTGAGGGGGGGTTTTTTGTTTGTTTTTTGCCTGTTAGTACAGGCAAAATTACTATTAAAAGCTGCATGCAAAGTATGTTATGGTTTAAAACAAGAAAATCATCTCCTACATGATCACTACCACTACTAATAATAATTATCAATATTATCATTGCTACATTATTCAAATATTAATTAACTATAAGTGTTATATTATCAGGCCACAGATCATTTGGGGGGTGCAAATTGGGCTCAAAATCAGCCTTAAATTCTTCAAGTGTGTGGTCAGTTTTAGTTGGACCAGTGGATCGAGAGGACTCAGGCTCTCCACCACCCAAAAAAAGGTGAGCAACAGGCGTCTTCAACTCAGGGAAATCCCATCTATCTTCTCTTGCACACCCTGAAGCTCAGGTAAGCTGGAGAGGATGAAGGCAAAAGATTCCAGCCACTCAATGCTCCACATCACTGATGATGCTGTACAATTCAACAGCCGAGACAACTGCAGAGCATTAAACTTTGAAACATACCTGTACATATCTGAGACACAGCCAAGAGAATAGTGGAAAGACAGTCATATCCTATTACAGTTTCTCAATGTTCAATTGTCTGAACTGTTTGCTGAAACATCATGTCTGCAAAATGTAGTAACTCAGTAAAACATTAAATTCATGCTTCAAAACCTAGTTATTGTGTCAGTAAATTGGCCAATGCCACCAAAATATCAAGTGTTTTTGTCATTGTGTGAGCCATACTGGTTTTTGAAGAAATTGCCACCATGGAAATATGTTATTTACAAATTTAATGTTTTGTTGTTTTTACCTTTTTTAAAGCTTTTTGTTGACACATACTGCTTTCAATACTATAGAAGAAAGTCAGTGTTGTCTAGCTGAGTGCTTGTGTATCACACTGAGCTTTTTAGATAAGCAGATTTCAACTGTAGGGCAAACATTTTCTGGGAAAAGTCAATACTGTATAAAAGGAAAATTAACATTTATATTCTTATTAAAGGAAACACTGCTGTAGCTGCTGCCGTTTAGAGTTGTGACGTTCCTCCATGTTCAAACATGGTAGAGATTGTGCGAACTCAATATATACTGTATGCCTCCAAAACTTGACTGGTTGATTTGTAAGACTGTGATTCCCATTTACTTTCACATTTTAAGTACAAGTTGTAGATTTCAAAACAATTTTAATTGTAGCAGATAAACATGTAGAAATAATATTGACGTTTCAGATACATAGTGCACTTAAAGCAAACAGTTTTCAACCATCCTGGTCTCCATCCCCACACCTTCCCCTACAGTTTTAACAATGAAACAAAGCTTGTATCACATTTCCGTTTATAATTGTAGAAACACTTCATAACCACTAGCCAGCCATCAACCACTCACAAGATGAGAAGAAGAAATCGTGCTCATTTTGCATCTGTGCATGGAATACAGCATTGGCCTTCCCAACTTTTTTAGGCGTGTTCAGATACTTGTTCAGCAGAGCTCTGTAGTGCTTCTCAGGGTGGCTCGCCCATATTCTCCACCTTCCAAAAGTAGTACGCAGTAGTTGGAGGTGTGTTGAGGTTTTCAGCCAGCCACCCCCAGAGTCTTTCGCAGGGCAGAAGACCCACAGCAAAAGTACACCGGATCATCTTTCATCAGGTTTCTGTAGTAAATCGACAGATACTTCATCATAGCTGGAGTTGGCCGAATGGTTGGCTCATGCTGTGGATATGGGAGTATAAAGCATCTTCAATAAGCATTTGGAAATTTTAAAGTCTTAGTTTTCTTTTTGTTTTTTGTTTTTTCTTACCGTAAAAAAGAACTGATTGAGAATTAAGTCTGAATATTTTTTATAACTTGAGTATCGGCCAATCATGAAATTCCTGAGGTCAACAGGCAGGATTACTTTTAGTACTCATTTCCTTCTAACATTTCCGTCACATTCAGTATGTAGTTTATAAGTCTTGCATGGTGAAGCTGACGTATCGCCTCTGCCTGCAAACTGCCATTCTGCATTTCTTGTAGGAAGTCCACCTCGATTGTATCGGAGGCAATGCATTTGTTGTTCTCCCAGAGATATTCATAAACATCTGTCACAGATTTAGTTTCCCAAACTGTCACTTGGGCTGGTACAGAGTGTGCAAAACTGTTACACACACAAAACTGGAATTCTTAGACAAGAGGGTTAATCGCAGAGGTAATTGTTACTATATGAGACAGTTCAATACAACTTCTCATACTTTTCTGTTTAGTGAAAGGACTGGTAAAAAATCAAGGAAGAGTCATATTAAGATACCATTTGTTATAGAAAAAAATTAAGTTTTTAGATTGGATTGTCCAAATTAAGGGTGTAATAACAAAAAAATTGAGTAACAGTTGCTGTATTATAAAACAACTCACCTAGAACATAAGAAACTAAAAACAAAGAAAAGCCACAGTCTTCATGTTACTTGGGAATTCCCATTCAGTCGGTCACGGTTTCGACGTACGTCGGACAGACCGACGAATAGGAATCTCGCTAGGAGAGGCCAATCTACTGAAAGTGTAACTAAACGAGCCAATGCACATTGGCATGCAATCATATGCATCAGCTGCTCAAGTCCCTCGCAGCGCGGGTATATAATGAGCAGCAGGTGCGTTGGCATCTTTCAGCTTTTCGCTTCGGGAGCGCGAAACCTTCTCAACACTGAAGAAGATAGCCTGGTCAGAAACCGACGAGTGTGAACGAGTCTGCCTTTCGAGACGTCTCTTGGCTGCGGTGCAGGCGGACAGCGCAGCAGCGGGGCCGATTTCTCCTTTGTTTTTCTTTGCCTTTTTTATTTAGAGCAAAAGCTGTAATCAGGCGTGCTGCCGTTCTCACGGCTGGTAAAACGGTGCGCCTAGAGCGCTCAAAAAGCTGTTATTACAGCTGGTAAGAGAGCGCCTTCGCGGGGAGAAAGAGTGCACACGACAGGCTGCACATTTCCCTGTCTGTGCTGCAGCGGCTTTTTCCCCTGCGTGCTTCAGCACCTAAAAGAGTCAGTCCTTGGAAGAGCTTACACGAAAGAAGTCTTCGGGCGTCTTTTTAAAGATGTCGTTCTACTTGTGTGTTTCTGGACGTGCGGTCGTTACCTGGCGTCTCGGGATGGTCACCAGCGCTGTATCGCGTGCTTGGGCTTAAGGCACGCTGAGGCGGCGTTTGTGGACGAGTCATGTACCCATTGTGGGAAGATGACCGTCGCGGAGCGCCGTGCTCTAGGACTCCACTTTCTGCAAAGGGGTGGAGTCCCGGTCCCGACGCCTCGTTCCAATCCTCCCTCAGAGGGTTGCTTCGGGCGGCGGGGCTGGTGACTCTGAGGATCACGGTGAGCGCGTTTCCTTCGGGGAACCAACCCCCTAGGAACCCTGCCCTCTTGCGCTCCGCAGCCAGCAGAGGCCTGCCGGGGGAACGCGGTGGACCACCCCAGAGGTGTGTACTGCATCCGTATCCTTCGGAGCTCCCCGCACCCACCGGATGTCGATCGCTGCATCGGAGGGTGAGCCTGACGCTTCTGGGGATGACGATTCGGGCGCAGCTGCCCCTCCCTCGGGAGTGACGTACTGTGCTCCGATTCAGACCCGGGAATGAGAAGAGGCTATGCAAGCCCGGTCGGCCAACAGGGTCGGGCTCGTGTGGAACCCTCCACTGTGTCCCGAGCCCTCGAGGTTGGATGACAGGTATCTCGGGGGGTAAGGAGGTTGGTTCTCACAGCCCCCCACCCCAGTGCCTTTCTTCCCCGGAGGTGCATGAAGAGCTCACTGGGCATGCGTGGACGGCACCTTTTACTGCCCGAAGCCGTGTCGGTGGGTCCTCCTCCCCTCACCACCCTGGGATGGTGGAGCGGCTAAGTGTGTTTATACGCGCATGCCTTCTGTGGAACGGGCCGTTGCCATGCAACTGTGCCCTAACTCCACCTGGCGGGGGGAGCCGTCTCTCCCTTCCCGGGCCTCCGTGGGCACTCGTCGGATCTTACCGGCAAGGCTTACCAGGCTCAGTGGGGAAGCTGCGCTTCCCGCCCACACGCTATGGCGTTGCTGCAGGTCCATCTGTGCCAAGGCACTGAAGGACCTGGCACGAGGAGTGGTCACGATCACGCAAGTTCTACAAGAACCCCGTGCCCTTGCTGACGGACCTCGCGCTCCGAGCGAAAAGCGCAAGGTTACGGCGCGGTCAGTGGGTCGTGCGATGTCCACCATGGTGGTCCAGGAACGCCATCTCGGGCTGTGTCTTGCGGACATGGCGAGGATACCGACAAAGTCAGGTTTCTTAATTCCCCGCAACCCAGACCGGCCTCTTTCGGCGACGCGGTCGAGAATCCTTTTGCCCAACAGTTCTCGGCCAAGCCAAAAGCAGTCAGAGGCGATCAGTCACATCCTGCCGAGGCGGTCAAGCCGCACCTCCACCGCCGGTGGCACCTCAGACACGGTTCGTCGCCGAGGGCGCTCTGCAGCCGCCCCGCTCCGACGCCCCAGCAGCAGCAATTCTTCCATCTGCCGGCGTCCGTGGAGCCGGTTGCGGGGCGTGGGCCCCCGAAAGCCCGTCCAGCCACCCCCTACAGCGCGGGTGGTAAGGCCAAGTCCAAGCGGCCCTAGGACGGGCGACCCGGAGATGGACGGGACTGCTCTTCAGGAGGTGGTGACCGCATCGCTCCTTCCCCCGGAGGAGGGGCCGGGTGGAGAATCTTTTTGTTTCCCCTTTTTGTTCCGAAGCCGCTGGCTCAACGGCCAGCGGTACCCAAATTTTCAATAAAAGAGCAGTTTCCTCTATCTCTCCTCGGGTCCGAAGAGGGCTCGGAGAGCAGTGGGAGGTGGCTAGGAACCTCACCACTCTCATCCACCTCTTCTGTCGCCAGCGGACAGCAGCAAGCAGCAGGTAGGCAAAACCCTCGACTGCTCCCTTCTGTCCACCCGTGGAAGCAGGTAAGTGTTGCACAGCACACTGCAAGACCCTCTCGCTTCGGGCCGCCCCACACAGAGAGCCTCCCGGGCCGCGTCCCCATGCCTTCCACCCTCGCGCTGCCCCGCGGCGGGTACGCCGGTGGTCCCTTGGTGCCGCTTTGCGCGGTCTCTTGGGAGCCTGGCCTAGCGCCTCTCCCCAGTCCGTCTCGCTGGCTCCTTCGGACCATCAGGCTCGGGCTATGCGATTCGAGTTCGCCCCGGCGCCCCCTGCAAGTTCCAGGGGCATCCTCTTCACTCACAGTGAAAGATGCCGATGCCCCTTGTTCTGCGTGCGGGAGATCGCAGTCCTACTGGCGAAGGACGCGATAAGAGCCGGTCCCTCCAGCCGATTTGAGTGTCGGGGTTCTACAGCCCTCACTTCATTGTACCCAAGAAAAGCGGCGGGTTACCACCCCATCTTGGGACCCGTTAGGTTTTGAATCGGAGCCTTTCACAAGCTAACGTTCAAAATGCTCACGCAGAAACGCATTTTCGAGTGCATCCGTCCCCCGAGATTGGAGCCAGGCGATCGACCCGATGGACTATGTGGATTTCCTATGTTTCCTCGATTCTTCCGCGACACAGGCCATTCCTGAGATTCGCGTTCGAAGGTCGAGCATATCAGTACAGAGTCCTACCCTTCGGGCTGGCCCTGTCTCCTGCCAGCGTCTTCACGAAAGTCGTGGAGGGAGCCCTTGTTCCCATGTGAGAGAACAGGGTGTTTCGTATCTTCAATCTATCTAGATGACTGGCTTATCCTAGCACAGTCTCGGGATCAGTTGTGCGAACACCAGAGGATTTGGTGCTCAGTCACCTCAGCCAGTTGGGGGCTTCGGGTCAACTGGGAAGAAGAGCAACCCTCGCCCCCTAGTGCAGAGGATCTCTTTTCTCGGTATGGAGTTGGATTCGCTCGATCAGATAGCACGCCTCACAGAGGAACGTACTCGGTCCCGGTGTTGCTGAACTGCCTGAATACGTTCAATGGCAGGACAGCGGTCCCACTGGGAAGTTCTTTCAGAGGGCTCCTGGGGCATATGGCGGCTGCAGCGGCTGCAACACCGCTCGGGGGGTCTGCTTCATATGAGACCGCTTCAGCACTGGCTTCACGGCCGAGTCCCGAGATGGGCGTGGCAACGCGGCACGTTCCGGGTGCCAATCACTCAGGGAGTGCCGCCAAACCTTCAGTCCGTGGTCGGACCCTTTGTTTCTTCGGGCAGGAGAGCCCCTAGAACAAGTGTCCCGGCATGCTGTGGTTTCTACAGATGCTTCTGCCACCGGCTGGGGTGCCACGTACAACGGGCATGGAAGCCCCAGGGGTTTTTTGGACGGGACCCCATCTGCATTGGCACATCAATTGCCTCGTTTTGTTGGCAGTAGGCGCCTTGCCCTGAGCCGCCTCAAAGGCTCGCTTCAGGGCAAGTATGTACTGGTCCGTACGGACAACACTGCGACCGTTGCGTGCATCAACCGTCAAGGTGGTCTACGCTCCTGCCGCATGTCGCAACTCGCTTCGCCATCTCCTCCTGTGGAGTCCGTGAAGCATCTGAGGTCGCTGCGCGCCATTTCATGTCCCCGGTGTGCTCAACCGTGTGGCCGATTGTGCCATCAACAGCTGCGCTGCCCGGAGAGTGGCGACACCTCCACCCCCAGGTGGTTCAGCTGATCTCGAGAGAGTTCGGAGTTCAGTGTAGAGACCTGTTTGCCTCACAAGAAACCTCCCCACTGCCAGTTGTTTTGCCTTCTGACCGAGGGAACACTCGGGACAGATGCACTGGTTCACAGCTGGCCCCGGGGCCTGCGCAACAAGGCGTTTCCCCCAGTGAGCCTACTTGCACAGACCCCAGTGTGCAAAGTAAGGGGAGGACGAGGAGCAGGTCTTGTTAGTTGCGCCCTTACTGGGCTCAACCGGACCTGGTTCCCAGAACTCTCACTCCCTCGCGACAGCCCCTCCCACTGGCCCATCCCTCTGAGGTATGGACCTCCTCTCTCAGAGACGGGGCACTCTTTGGCACCCGCGTCCAGACCTCTGGAAACTCCATGTCTGGTCCCTGGACGGGACGCGGAGGTTCTAGGTGACTTACCCCCCTGAGGTACTTAACACCATCACTTCGGCACGTGCACTGTCTACGAGGACGTGCTTACGCTCTCGGAAGTGGAACCTGTTCTGTCGAGTGGTGTTCCTCTCGTCGAGAAGACCCCCGAAGATGCTCGACCGGAGTCGTGTTTTCCTTTCTTTGCAGCAAGGGGTTGGAGCGAGGGCTGTCCCCCTCCACCCCTCAAAGTCCATACTGCTGCCATATCCGCTTACTCACGACCACACAGATGGCAAATCTGTTGGTCAGCACGACCTGGTCATCAGGCTCCCAGGGGGGCGAGAACGTGTTGGAATCCCCCTCCTGCGTCCCCCTCCATACCCTCTCTTGGGACCTTACTTCCGGTGCTCAGAGCACTCCAGATTGCTCCCTGGGAGGCCTTTGCTGTCAGCAGACTTAAAGATTCTCTCTATAAAGACTTTGCTGCTGCTTTTGCTGCACAACAACAAAACAAAAAAACAACAATAAAACAGCAGTGATAGTAACAGCAATGAAAAAAAAAAGCAGAAATGACAAATGGGTAATAGTAGAAGTATGTAACAGTAATTGCATGTATAATAATAATGACAGTAGTTATTTGTGATGACGGCAACAGTAATATTTCAGGTAATAATAATAACAGTAACAATAACAATAATGATACTAAAGATGGTGATGATAAGTTGTGTTGACGGCAATAGTAATATCAGTAATAATAATAGATAACATTGATAATAATGACAATAATAACAGTAGTGGTACTAATACTAAGGATGGTGATGATAATATTTTGTGTTAATGGGAAAAGTGAAATCAATAATAATAACAACAACAACAACATTTGCAATCAATAATAATAGCAACAGTAATAACAGTAATAATAAAAATAATAGTAATACTAACATGATGATAATATTTTGTAATGACAGCAATAGTAATATCAATAATAATATAATAACATTAATAATAATAAGTACAATAGCACAATACAAACAACATAAATGCTAAAGATGGTGATGATGATGATGATATTTTACGATGATGGCAACAGTGATATCAATAATAATTACAGCAATAATAATAATAATAATAATAATAATAATGATAATGATAAAATTACAATAGTAATAGTATTAATGAAATAATGACACACATACCACACCTCTCCTAGCTTCTGTGTCAAAGGTGTGCATGTTTGTTTGTTTTTTGTTTTGTTTTTGTTTTTTTCTTCATTCATTCACAGTACCAGTAACATTATTTGTATGTATGCTTCAAGCTGAGGTGGTGCATTAAAAGAAGGGTGTGGTGCATTAAAATCAGGCATTCGGTGCATTAAAAATCATGTGTGGTGTATATGTTAGGTGTTGATTTGATTTGGTTATATTTTTTTATATTTTAGATCATTATTATATTATTATTATTATTACTCTATTTATTTATTTTTTTTAATTATTAAAGATATATTATTATACCACTGCCGTCCATATATTAAGCAAAAAACATCATCACACCGCCATCATTCCATTACTGCTAAATGTTTCTATGATATTGATACAATATTAATAACAATAATGTCAATAAATAATTATAATAATGAAAATACAATATTACTAAAAACCTTGTATAAATATGTATAATAATAAATGAATACATAATTAATCAGGATGAGTGTGCCAGATTTGTAATAATTGAAGGAGGGTCTGATCTGGAGTGTTGTGGATTTCCGATATACAGTTGTAATGAGATGAAAAATATTCTAGGGAGATGTAGTCTATGAGCAAATTTTTCCAATGCTTTATGTGAATAGTGTTTCGGAGATTTCTCCAGTTCAAGAGGATAGTTTTCTTGGCGATGGCTAAGGCTACAAGGAGCATCCTTTTGTTTGTTATTTTCCTGATTGAGAGTTGATAGATCGCCCAGTAGACAGAGTAAGGGGGATAATGGGATGTGGCTGCCCACTTGGGAGGCGGTGGACAGGGATTCAGTGACATCTTTCCATGTGGTTTAATGGGTGGGCAGTGCCATGTGGCGTGGACTATATGTGTCCGAGGACAGTTTTGTGAGCAGTGTGAGCAAATTCCTGATGTGAATCCCCATTTTAGCCAGCCTTTCCCCCAGTGTAGTGTGTTCTATGAACAATCCTTTGTACTGTATGAGCTGAAGGTTGGCATTTTTTTAGTCATGGAATAAATATTTTTACAAATTTGAGTCCAGAAGTCGAGTATCAGGAGCAATCAGTGTTGTCTTCTTCCCATTTGATTGTTGGTAAAGCATGGTTTTATTTGAATTAGTTATAATTTTTGCATACTTTGGAAAGTAATTTTTTCGGGGAGGATATATTAACTAAATCTGCTAATGTGGTAGGAAGGTGAAGATTGATAGTTCTATTGTTGATTTTGGATAAAACAGCTTGATTTGAGTTGCAGATAATTCAAGAATTGATTAAGCTCCTTATACCGTACTCCTGGACTATGTAGGAAAATTAAACAAAGTTGTTAGACTGAAAATGTGATTTATATGTGTGATGCCCATTTTGTGCCCATTTATTGAAATTGAGTGTTTTTTTGTTGCTTGTGAAATCAGGGGTTGTTCCAGAGTGGGGTGAGTTTAGATGGGGCCTGATTGGAGTTTGTGATTTGATGATATTTCCACCAGGGTGTCAGAGCAAAGGCTATTGTAAATGCTTTGAAAGATGGGTGGTGTTTAATGGACTGACTGAGAAAAGGGATGTCAGATATGTGCAAGTTTTCGCAGAGTGATTGTTCTATGTTTAGCCATATAATGTCTGATTGAGTAAGGTGAATCCATTTATATATGTATTGAAGTTGGTTTGCTAGTGAGAGTAATGGTAAAATTGCAGTGCTTCTAATCCTCCTAAAGATTTGGGTTTTTGTAAAGTGTTTAATTTTATCCGTGGTGGTTTATTTTTTCCAGTAGAATCGGGTAATGATGGAGTCTAAAGATTTGAACCAATTGAGAGAGGGTTGGGTTGGGATTACTGAGAATAAATAGTTTATTTTTGGAAGTACTGTCATTTTGATTATAAGCACTACTCCCTGGATGGAAAGTGGTAAGTTGTTGCCAGCGGTGAAGGTCAGCTTTCATTGTTTTCAATGAAAGAGTGAAGTTGAGTCCAGTCAGCTCTGACAGCCTGGAGGAAACCCTAACACCTAAATAAGTGATGTGGCCTCAGCATAGAGGAATGGGTGATTACCTATTACCATATCCCATTTGGTTTGATGTAGTGGAAGAATTGGAGGATTTATTCCAATGTATTGCATAATCTGATATTGTGTAGAGTATGCAATCAATGGTTTTTGAATTATTTCTTGCAGAGATGATTGAGGATTTTGCAAAAGAGTAAAATGTCATCAGCATATAAACTGATGTTGTGTTTGGGGTGTGTGGATTCTCTGATGAGCGGGTTCTGAACACGGATGGCTGCTGTCACAGGTTCAATGAAGATGGTGAATAAAAAAAGGAGAGAGTGGGTATCCTTGCCCAGGGGTCCCCTTGTATGCCATGTGAAGCTTTGTGATGTTAGTCCATTGGCTGTGACTGTGGCAGAAGGTGCTGTGTATACAATTTTAATCCAATTAATAGACGACTCACCAAAGCCAAATTTTTGTAATGTGGTGAATAAAAAGTTCCAATTGACTCTGTCAAATGCTTTTTCTGCATCTAAAGTGACTATAATGGTATTTTCCTGCTGTAGCATGAATAATGGATTAAATCACATGGTCTGCATGTGTTGTTGGATGCCTGCCCACTTTTACTAAAACCTGTCTGATCCGGGTGGATTATGAATGGGATAATTTTTTCAATTCTATGTGCAAGAACTTTACTGATTATTTTGATGTCTACGTTGATGAGAGATATAGGACGGTAGTTTGACGGAAGGGGTTGATCTTTATTAGGTTTAGGGATAAGTGAAATAGTGGCTGTGTTCATGTGCACTGGTAATCTTGAATTTTCTTTTATTTTCTGTTTATTGCTTTGATGAATAATGTGGAGATAAAAATGGACCAGGGCTGGGTTTCTCGATAACGTTGTCTCTTAGCGCGCTACGAAGACTCTAAAGGAAGACCTTAACTTGAGATATATCGTTTTTAGGCGTGTTCCCCGAACTATCCCTTATGAGGTTGTTTAAGGTATATCTTCATAAGTGCAACATTATCAGGTGTTGTCCATGGCGGCGGTGCTGAATTGAAGCTGATATCGATGGCTCAAGAACTAATAATTCACTCTATACAGGGGAGCTGCTTCACTGCATTATGTGAGAAATAAGTGTTCTTTATAAAAGAAGCACTTCAGAAGTAGAAATTGCATTTATCAGGACTCATGGGATGTTATAAAAGTAATCCAAATTGCAAACTAAATCTATATTGTAATTTTATCTATATTCTGGGGGCAAATGGAGACTCCCATCAGCGTGAGTTTAAGGGGACCGTTATTTTTAGAACAAAGTTTTAATCTATTGGAGAAGCATCATGCAGTTGACAGACATATAGGAAATTATCGTGTTTATATAGTTTTTCTGGAATTATTATTATTTTTATTCAAAATATTTACCAAACTTGTTAATTATATCTTGAATTTTATAAAATATTCTGATTGTGAAATATGTGGAAGTTAATGTGTTTTGTTGCACGATGAGTTTCCATAACATGATTTAAAACTGTCGGATTTACGTAATTTTCCCTGAAATACATAAAGAAGTATGTAGCTGAGTGAACTGGGAGAAGAATAGAGTAAGCTTTATTGTTTCATACACAATGTGTTTCTGATATAATTAAAACACTTCGTCAAATTATAATGGAAAGGGTTATTGTTACTGCTTCCGTAGACATAAGCATATGGAATTTAACAAACTATAAATGTCTTTTTTATGCAGTAGCCTACTTAATTCAAATGTGTACTTAAATGTCCTACAAAATAGCGCGATGAGGTTAAAAACACTGAATAGTTGTGATGTTACATGACAAACGCAGAGCAATAGTGAGTCTCTGAATCGACGCTAAAGCACATTTGAATTTAGCAGTGAATCTTTTGCATTTTATTCTTTGCCATAATCGTAATCAAACACTGTCTATTACAGCTTCAGAATTATATTATTTGTATAGAATGATCATAGCAGTGAGTATAGCTAAGAAGTGGTCCAGACCAGCCTTTTGAAAGTATGACTTACAGAAGGTACACTTAACTAAGAACGTTTCGGGAAACACGTATTAACGTTAAGGTACAGCTTAAGGTATAATTTAAGAACGACGTAGAAGTTAAGAAGGTTTCAGGAAACCCAGCCCAGAAGTGTTTATAGAACTCAGCGGGGAAACCATCAGGTCCTGGTGCATTATTGTTAGGTATTTGACTCAGGGCGATATGGAGTTCTTTTTCTATGATTTGGTTTATCCAGTGCGCTGATTTGTTCGGTGCTAAGTTTTGGGAGTTGAATATTATTGAAAAATGAG